>NC_092873.1:209720150-210936353 GCF_028372415.1 Notamacropus eugenii | reverse complement strand
TCCTACTTTGATTTCCTCTAGCATTGATGTGATTTTTGACTTCTTAAAGCATATTTCAGGGAAAGCATAAATTTGGGAGGGGTCCCAATCAAGCTGCAAAATGTCTTAGTGTCTGGGGAAAAAAGATATATTTTTTAAGATACACATTTAGTTTTTTTTTCCAGTTTATCATCCTGTCTAGCCTCTATTTATTCCCTGCCTCCCCTGCCCCAAACTGAACATACCTTCCTCTAATTGAGGTATAAGGAGAAAGAGGACTAGACCCAACTGGAGTCAGCAAACCAGAGTTTTGGATCTTGATTTTGCCACTTGACACTGTGTGATCTTAGGTATTTCATTAAATTTCTCTTGGCCTCAGTTTTCTCTTCTGTAATATGAAAGGGCTGGCCTTGATGCCCTCTTGTCTTCTTCCAGCTCTAAGCCTTTGATCTTATTAGATATTTTCCATGAGTCACTATTGTTGAAAAAAATGATCACTTGGTGACCATCTTTTCTGGTGCTGTCCAAAATTTATCTAGGCTGGTACTCATATCATAGACCTTAGAGTTTTGTCACCAGATCTGTATGAGATTTGAAGAACCTGTTAGAGTTTGTACACCACTAGTATATAGCCTTGGAGAACCTAGGTTGCCTCCATATTAAGGAAAAATATGAAAGTTCAGTCCTACATGACTCTTTGTGACTCCATTTGGGGTTTTTCTTGGCAAAGATATTGAAGTGGTTTTGCCATTTCTTTCTCCAGCTCATTTTACAGATGAGGAAAACTGAGGCAAACAAGGTTAAGTGACTTGCTCAGGATCACACAGCTAGGAAGTATCTAAAGTCAGATTTGAACTCAGGAAGAGGAGTCTTCCTGACTCTCCCCAGGGGTGTGAGGAGCCTGTGGCTTCAAGGCCACATGTGGCCTTTTAGAGTACAGCCTTTTTGACTGAATCCAAGTTTTACAGAGCAAATTTTTTTTTATTAAGAGGGTTTGTTCTGTGAAGTTTTGGATTCAGTCAAAGGGCCACACTTGAGGGACCTAGAAGGCTATATGTGATCTGGAGACCTGAAGGTTCCCCCACCCCTGCTCTAGGCCCAGAACTCTATCCACTTTGACACCTAGCTGCTTGCTACTGTATGAAAGTAGGCAGGTATTAATAGGATCAAAGAGTTCGAGCTAGAATGGTGTCCTAGAAGTCCTCTAGTACAATCCCCTCATTTTGTATATGAAGAATCGGAGGGCCAGATAAGTAAAGTGACTTGCCCAAGAGCGATTAGTGTTAGAGGCAGAAGTTGAATCAAGGTCTTCTAAAGTCTAATAATAACAGCTAGCATTTATATAGCACTTTAAGTTTTCAAAATGCCACAAATACTATCTCGAGTATGAGATGAGATAATTACAAGGTACTTAGTGTGGTAACTGGCACAAAGTAAAGTACTATATTAAAAAAAGTCATCAAAACTCTGGGCCATAGGTGCAATGATTATCATTGTTTTACAAATGAAGAAAATGAGGCATACAGGTTAAGGGACTTTTTTCTAGGTCACATAGCTAGTGTTTAAGGCAGAATTTGAACTTAGGTCTTCCTCACTACAAGCCCAGAGCTCTAGCTGTTGTACTACCCTAGCTACCCTTAATCTAGTTCTCTTTACATACTAACATATTGCTTTTAGTAGAGGTCAATACTAGTTGTATTGATGACATGATTAAAAGGGTTTTTAAAACATCTAGAGTGATCTTGTGGTTTAAAGACATATGAAATCATTCAAATTAAACCTGCAATGGGGAAAATATTTCCATACTAATTACAATTATATTTCTATGTATCATGAATACAGTAATATATGTATGTATGCATGTATGTATGTATGTAATATGGGCAGCTAGGTGGCACAATGGATAGAGTGCTGGGTCTGAAGTCAGGAAGACTCATTTTCCTGTTCAGATCTTGGCCTCAGACACTTACTAGCAGTGTGACCCTGGGCAAACTCACTTAATACTGTTTTGCCTCAGTTCTTCATATGTAAAAATGAGCTGGAGGAGAGAAAATGGCGACCACTCCAGTATCTTTGCCAAGAAAACCCCAAATGGGGTCAATGAAGAGCAAATGTGACTGAAAAAGAACTGAAAAACAACAACAGCAGCAAGTATATGTGTAATACACACTAATGCATGTTATATACACATTATGGTATATGCTAAATTCCTTACTACAGTCCTATCAGAATGATGGATGGGTCACTGGATTTTCAAAGGTGCTGGCTTCAGACCTCATGTTCTGGCAGGTCCTAACAACCTCATGGAAGATGAGCAACTGTACGTCTTCTATCCAAGAACAAGACTACTTATTCTTTGAGAGGCTCTTCTCCAATTTGCAGGAAATGTGATGGCTTTCTCAACCACAATTGTTGAAAGACCATCTCCTAAGTAAAAAATCTATGTCCCTGCAGAGGGGAAACCCACACAGACTAAATAAAAGAACTTTAAAAGTATTAAAGTGTGTGTGTGTGTGTGTGTGTGTGTGTGTGTGTGTGTTTAAAACACTCTCTCTGTGAAACTACCTGCCTCCCTACCCTCAGAGAGTGACTATATAGTTCTATGGGGTATTCTCTCTGAGTTATTTTTTCTTAAAAACTATAGCTTATGAACCCCCACTAGTGAGCTTATCTTTAATAGTCAGTAGAGACAATTAACTCAAAGCAAAGACATTTTAAATGCTTAAAACCAAAATGTTCTAGTAAAAACAACAGCTGTAGAACAATTTCTCTATAAACCTGGGAGAAATATTTTTCCATAAATATACGTGATGTCTGTGAGAAGAGTGAGCACAAACTTGAAGGATGCTAGTAGCAAGTCACAGATGTAGACAAGCAACTCATGCTCTTGGTTCCCCAGGCCCCACACAAACTTTCTATTCTCATGAAGTCTTTACACATGCAGCATCCCTCTAGTAGACTGGTCACTCATCTGGTCTCTCTGTGTTTGTATCTGCATCTGTTCAAGTCTTATGGGCTCTCAGTCTTAACAATGTCCTCAATCCTTCCTCTCCCTTCCCTCATATATAAGATCCTTGCCAAATCTTGCTGTTTCCCGTCTCATCTTACTCCTCCTCTTTACTTCCACAGTTTTCACATTAGTTCAGGTTCTTAATACTTCTCAAATAGATTAGTATAACAGTTTCCTAATTGGTCTTTTGCAGGGCAGCTAGGTGAGACAGTGGATAGAGTGCTGGGCCTGGCGTCAGGAACACTCATCTTTGCGGGTTAAAAATCTGACTTTAGACACTCACTAGCTATGTGACCCTGGGAAAGTCACTTAACGCTGTTTGCCCCAGTTTCCTCATCTGTAGAGTGATTTGGAGAAGGAAATGGCAAAGCATGCCAATATCTTTGCTAAGAAAACCCTAAATGGGATCAAGAAGAATCAGGCAAGACTGAAATGAATGAACAACAAAAAATTGGTCTCTATACTACAAATCTCTCTTTGCTGGTCTTCTCTCCATAGAGTCCTGCCTCTGAAACCCAGTGACTGTGTGAGCCTGAGCAATTTATTTAATTTTTTTAAGATTATACCTTGCAGAGAAGGTAGTGGCCTGCCTTGGTAGAGGGTATCTTTTCACCTATACCAGTTCCCTTAATCAGTATTGGCAAACTACATCTGGTGAGCTAGATTTGATTCTCAGACTGTAGCTTACTGACCTCTGCCTTATGCTAATGAAACCACAAATCCAGTCCCTATCCCTATCGTATATATGAGAGTAGGAGAATTTTTTTTCTAGTAGCATTATCACTCCTTAGGAAGTCAGCAGCCATCCATGACCATAGATTGATCAACTAAATGCCTATAGATAACACTTTGTCACATACAAAGGGTTACTTTATCAATGACATAAGTGAATTATAACACCTACATTTAGTAGGTTCCCCCCACCCCTGTTTCTGTTTCCTGAATCCCCTTTCTAAGGGAAAACAAGGCATTTAATGATCTTTAGAAATGTATAGTTTTTAACTGTTATCCCTTCAAAGTGGGAAGGAGATGTTCCTTCCCTTGCTTTCTGTGTACTAATGCAGAGGTATCTATTACCTTCATCTAGTTGACCCTGTAGAGACCAGTGGTCATGGATGGCTGCTTGTTTCTTAGGGAGTGATACTGTAGTTGTCTGGCAATGCCCATCCTCCCAATCCTCCTACTCTCTCAGTTCTTCATAGATGCAATTTTGACCATAAAGGATGTCATTAATGGGCAATGTTTGTGTGTGGTTTTGTGTAGGTTAATGATTCAACAAGTTTACTATTCTAACACCAAGGGGAGGTTTCTTTAATGTGGGAATTCTACTGTCTTATCCTGCTTCCTCTGAGTATCAGGGTAGAGTTAGAACCAGGTATATTTAGAGTGGTGAAAAGTTAAGACAGAGTGGCTTATGAGGATCAAGAGTAGCTATAGGTAAAATTGTAAAGCTGTATAGATGAAATTTGGGTTTGGCTCTTACCCTCCACTCCATTCTTGAATTTTTCTTGCTGTCCCCTTGTACCTCTTTCCCCCACCCAGCTCCTGATCAAGAAGCAGTGTGGTACTGTTGAAGGAGTTCTGGATTTGGAGTTCAGTGACCCAAGTTCAAATCTTGACTGTCACTGTGATTTGAATAAGGCATTATTCTCTTTGGGACTTAGTTTCCTCATCTGTAAAAATAAGAGTTTAGAGTATATAATCTCTAAGGATCATTCCAACTCTAAGTCTATAATCTGCACGCCTTGATCCTAGACTGCACACCATGATCTTAACCTCATAGGAGAAATGACTGCCCTCTATCCTTTTCTTTTACCTGGCTCTCTGCTTTCAGAGATATTAACTAAGTAATCTGATATGCTAAATTTTGCTAATGTATTAATGTGAAAGGTCTAATTTCACCATCCTCAAATCATTCCCTTTAGTTCACGTTTATTTTCACAGTGGTATATGTGGTCTTACCCAAAGGGGAGCCCATCCAGAGATAGGAGTTTTCTGTCTTTTAAGAAGGGCAACAACACCATATTTATTTGGTCAGCAGAGCTAGGATCAGAGATATGAAAAGTAAGTAGCGATGAGGAGGAGGGCAGGAATATTTAAAAATGTTACCTTATATAAGCATGTAGTTTAAATATCAGAAAACTGTTATCAATAGCATATACAAATGTATATATTTTGTGGTATATTCCAATGAAGTCATCAAGCCTTGATTAGTAAATATAAGAGAGGAATATAAAGATGGCAGAGGGAATGTATTGTGTGTTAAACACAATTTTCGAACTTTGCCTAGTGCACATAAATGCTACATCCCATTCTGCTGGATTGATGAGCAGTTTAGAAGTCATTGGAGTTTGTAGCACTTGTCTCTATTTTTTTTTTTACATGTCCCTATTTAGGCAACTGAATAAGGCTGACCTCAGTGTTGAAAACTGACCTAGAATAAAATTAATAGCTCATGTTTATATGATACTTCAAGTTCATAAAGACTTTCCTTGCAACAACTTGTAGATGGTCCAGATACCATTATCTTTATTTTGCGTATGAGGAAATGAAAGCCCAGAGAAATGATATACTTCATGTAAGGTCTTATATTTGTAAGTGGCAGATATCTCCTGACTAAGTTTGGTGTTCTTTTCTGTCAACGTGGCCTCTGTAAAAGTGGCAACAAGTGAATTTCTCATCCCAGTTCTTTCACCCCCTCTTAAATCTTGACCCTCTCCCAAACTTAAACACCTTCCCTTGTATGAGATAAAATACAGCTGTGATAAAATGGACTACCACTTTGAGCATTATTGATTGGTTTAATTCTCCTATATAAATTAAATTTAGAGTCCACCAAAAGTAGCTGAAATGAAGTTGGAGGAGTCTTTGATTCCAATTTCCATTATACCACGTTAGTTCTTGTACTTGCTATGGGAGAGACTAAATTTACATAGGGAATTCAAATGCTGCAAGAGTACTTGTACACAAAAAAGGGACTCATAGAGAGGATGCTATTGGAAAATGATTCTTTGGTCCATCTTATCTTCTAGGTACTTTTTCTCTTAGAACTAGTAATTACTTTAGTTTTTGACACAGTCAGACATATGACCACCATCTTCCCAGCTCTATGATTTTATAGTTCATGATTTTATGATGAGGGCAAAGTTGTTTGTTTGTTTTTTTTTAACCTGCAGAGTAGACTTAATTTGATTAAAGAAGGCTTCTTGTTGTGTTCATCCTTCATTGCCAAAGAAGACCAAAAGAAGGCTGAAATGCTTGTGAAAAGTTTGTGGATGTGAAGACATTTAGTTCCAGTGTGCTGATAGGGTGACACTGATTTCGCATTGATTATTTTATGTGGGTTATGAAGCATCAATAACATTGCTGATAGTGCTCTAAATAGAATAAAAAATTTAGCATTGTAGGAATTTAGCAGTGGGATTTTTTTGTATTCAGTGCTAGGGTTATACATAAGAAATAGTATGATGGATAGGGCTTGGGGAAAGTTCCCAGCTTCCAGGTAGATATCTCATCCTTTCTCACCAGTTGAAATTCATCATTTGTTACAATGTAGGAAAATTTTTTTTTTTTTTTTTTTTTTTTTTTTACCAATTAAGGGGATTCATTTGGAATAACAAGTTCCTCCTTTAAAATGTAAAAGAAAAGAAATCCACTAGGAAGATTGAGGTATTAGTCAATTATACTTTAGTGTAAATTAATCTAATTAAAATTTTTTTTTAGATACACTTTGCTGAAGCATGACTGGGGAAGGGTGGAAGTGTATTTTTGTTACAAGGGAGAGTATGGAGGCTAAAAAGAGTTGCATGAGTTTCAATCATTTATCAAGCACTTTTTAAGTGCTAAGCATTGCTAGGTGGTGTTTGGGAGAGGAAGACAAAAAAATGAAAGTGTCTGATTTTAAGAAGTTTACATTCTTTTGGGGGAAACAACCTATGTACATATATGTGTGGGCAAAACAAGGTAATTTTTGAGGAAAGGCTCTAGTAGTTAGATGTGGGCACAAGAATCAAAAAGAACTTTAAGCTGATCTTTAAGGGAAACAGTATTTTAAGGAATGGGAAAGTAGTAGTGTGAATTTCAGGAATGGACATCAGTCTGTGCATATTTAAACCATTGGGTATGTGAAGGAGAATAAAGGTATATATAATAAGGTTAGAAAAGGTAAGTTAGAGCTACATTGTGAAGGGTTTTAAATGTCAAACAGAGGAATTTGTATTTGATCCTAGAGGCAATAGGGAGTTACTAGACCTTACTAAGCAAGGGAAATCAGATCTGTGCAATAGGAAACTATTTTAGTGATTGTATTAAAGATGAATTGGAAAAGGATGGACTGGAGGCAGGAGGATGAATTAGGAAGCTATTGAAGTACTTCACTTGGTGATCCCATTATTTCCTATAGAATTAATTACCATCTCTATGATGATGATTCTCAGATCTACCTATTCTGTCCCAGACTCTGCTGACTGGCAAACTCACATT
The DNA here is from genome assembly GCF_028372415.1 of Notamacropus eugenii. NCBI lineage: Eukaryota > Metazoa > Chordata > Mammalia > Diprotodontia > Macropodidae > Notamacropus > Notamacropus eugenii. The sequence continues at coordinate 210,928,882 of NC_092873.1, read as the reverse complement.
TTCAAGTGCCTTTCAGACATCTTGAAATGGATGTCCAGTAGACATATTAAACTCAATAGTCCAAAACCTAAATTCAATAACTTTCCTCCTCAGTCTTTTCTCCCTCCTCCCACCTTCATCATCCTCCCAATTCCTAAAGCTCATAACCTAGGCCTCATCCTAATTCCTCATTATCTCCCCCCTTTTATATACAATCCATTGCCAAGGTCTGTCGATTTTATCTTTGCTGTTCAATATACCCTCTTCTCTCCTCTGACACTGCCACCACTTTAGTTCAGGCCTTCAACACCTTAAGCCTGGATTATTAAAATAATCTCCTGGTAGGGCTACCTGCCTCACATTTTTCCCCACTCCAATCCTTCCTCCATTCAGCCATCTAAACTTCAGGTGTAATCATGCCCTCCTGCCCCCCCCCCCCCACATACACACATACACACACACACACATACACACACACACACACACACACACACACACACACACACACATGCACACACAGCCTTACCATGCCCCCCTCCACCCACCTACTAAAAAAACTCCAGTGGCTCTTTATCACCCCCAGGATCAAATACCAAATGGTCTATTTGGCATTCAAAGCTTTCCCCAATCTAGCCCTCTCACACATTTATATATACCTTCCTCTCTGACAAGCATTCTTTAATCCATTCGTCTCTTGGCTCCACAAGCCAAACGCATTCCGTTTCTTGCCCTCCCCCTCAGGATTTTCTCTGGCTCTCCCCCATGCCTAGATCTCCTTTCCTCCTTTCCTCCAACTATTGATCTCCCTAGCTTTCTTCAAGTCTCAACTAAAATCACACCTTTTGCAAGAAGCCTTCCCTAACTCTGCTTAATTCTAATGCTTTCCCCTTGTAAATTATTTCTTATTTATTTTATATATAGCTTTCTTTGCCTAGATTTGTTTGCATGCTGTCTCTTCTATTAGACTGGGAACTCCCTGAGGGTATGGACTGTCTTTTGCCTCCTTTTGTAATCCTAGAGTTTAGCACAGAGCCTGGCTCATAGTAGATGCTTAATAAATGCTTATTGACTGATTCATAGTCCAGGTCAGGGATGAGAGATGCTGAAGAATTGAACTAGGGCAATTATGTGAATGACAAGAAAGGGACAAATGTGACGCATATTGTGGAGGTAGGATGAACGTGATTTGGCAAATGATTGGATATGTGGGAATGAGTGAAGGATGACTCTAAGGCTGTAAATCTGTATGACTAGAAGAATGGTTGTGTCCTTGATGGAAGCAGAAAAAGTCAGGAGATGGGTAAGTTTTTGGGGAAAAAAACCAATGAATTTTCTTTTGGACATGTCGAGTTTGAGATGACTATGGGCTATTCATTTTGAAATGCGTAATAGAGAGTTAGTAACATAGGACTAGAGCTCAGAAGAGAGACCAGGGATGCATACATAGATATGGGAAATATATAGATCTGGAAATTTACATAAAGATGATAGTTGAGTTCATGGAAGTTGGTTGGTATGAACAAGACAGTTGGTATATGGAGATAGGGTAAAGAGAGAGAAAAGGGACCAAGACAAAGCTTTTGGCCAGCTAGGGGATAAAATAGAGATGATGATCCAGCAAAGGAGATTGAAGAGAAATGGTCAGACAGGAAGGAGAACCATAAGAGATCAGACGTTAAGGAAATCCTGAGAGGAGAGAGCACTTAAAGGAGAGAAGTCAACAGCGTCAAGTGATTTAAATAGATCAAGATGGATAAATATGGAGAGAAACCCCATCAGAGTTGGCAAATGAGTGCTCATTGGTAATTTTAGCAGTTTTAGTTGAGTGATTAGATTAGAAACCCCATCGCAAGAGGATGAGAAGGGAGTGAGGGAAGACAGAATGGAGGAAATGAGTGTAGACAGCTTTATCCTAGGCATTTTATTATGAAAAGGGGGAGAAAAAAATATTTATTTGGAAGGGTAGTAGGGTCAACTTAAGGTTGAGGGTTGTTTTTTTGATATGGGATACCTGGTATGCTTTTAGGCAGCAGAAGGACCAGTAGATAGGGAAAGACTGAAGATTAGAGAGAGAGGGATAATATGCTATGATGCCCTACTGAAGGAGACAGAAGGATGTGAGTTCAAGGCTACCAGGGAGCATGTTTCTTCAAATGAATGTAAATTACTAAAAAGTGTTTGAAAATCAAGGAAATCTACTAGGTATAATTTTCAGAAAGATGTTGTGGGTAGTCAGGTACCTTAGTGTTAGAAGAGATAACAGGGACAAATCTAGGAGGAAAAAGATTTTTCTAGTGGAGAGAAAGGACCTAGAAACAGAAAATTTCCTTCAGGATGAATTCCTAAGTACTCTCTGAATATGAAAATTTTGTGTTATATAGTAGAAAAGATAACTGGATTTAGTCTGGAGGCCTGGTTTTGAGTTGAGGCTCTGACACTTACTAGATACATTACTATGAATAAATCACTTTACTTTAGAACTTCAGTTTCCTTATCTGTAAAATGGGAATGACAATACCCAAAGTACCTATCTCATTATGTTGTTGTAAAGAAGCTTAAAAGTGCTATGGAAATGTACTATGTACTATTAACCTCACTTTCCCTTTCATCTGGAATTCTGGGAGAATGAATGCTGTTCATACTCTCCCAAAATTTAACCAGAAAACAAAACAAAACAAAACAAAAAAACCAATAATGAGGCTCATAGTATTAGCATAGGAACAGGGAAAGGGTATACTTCCTGAGGTCCATAGATCCAGGGAGTTCTGTCCTGAGTTGCAACCCCATTACCTTGGCTGGAGAAGCCTATAGTATCCATCTGTGCTAGTCCTAGTACAGTGAGGCTTGGGTACCACACATACCATTATGGTTAGGATGGTGGCCAATTTAGAGAGACAACCTAGCAGGGTCAACCACAGACTTTCTGGGAAAGAAAGAGACCAAACTAGAATCATTAAGCTGAATACAGCTCTTATGGTGCAAGAGGGGAAGGAATGATGTGGCAACATTTAGTAGTCAGTGATTTCTCCCTGTGATCCTCTCTACCTTTATGGAACCCCCAGATTGAGAAATGCTCATTTCAGCCATATCTATTCATCTCATTAGGCAGGGTATTGTGCTGGGCAGAATTCAGACCCTTCCTAAAATTAAGATAGATTATATCTATTGTTTCCTCTTAATTTATCAGGTTTGCCTTGCTGACATAGAAGGGGATTAGATTAGTTTCACAAGACTTGTTCTTCATGAAACAATGTCGATGGTTACTCAGTACCTTGATCTCTTAGAGGTATTTGCAAACTGATTTTGTGATATTTTTAATGATTTCTCAGGCACAGAAACCAGGTTTATGGGTCTCTGATTTTCAGGTCATCTCATTTCTTTCTATCATTAACAAAAAGTTTATTTCTTTTCCAATCTTTAGGCACCATGAGGTCTCAAAAATGATATCTAATGGATATGCAGTGACTTTGGATATTTTTTTTTTCATTTGCAGGGATTCAAATGAGATTTTATCTACCTTAAAGAGGGTTTTTCATCAGGTCTTCATTTACATAATCTTACTTTCTCCCCCTTAATTTCTTTTGTCCATTTTAAAACATATTACCCCCCTCCTCCAAGTTTTAACATCAATATTATTTATGGCTATTTCTCCCCCACCCTCCACTCCTGCAAATGAATCTGTTCTATTCCATATACCATTCTGTTCAATCTTTCTCCAGCTCATGGTCCATCTTTTGCCCCATTCAAGAATTTAAGACCCTTCATTTTTCATGAGATGGCTATGATTATTAATTAACAGTAATAAACATTGATAAAATCAGCAGATTTTTTTTTTGGTGATTGTTTGGTGATATGATTTTATTGTTATTGGTGTAGAAAACTTCTTCTGTAATACATATCTATAGCCCTGTTGCAACTTAGAGTTTTAGCAACTTTAGAGTTTTAGTCTAGAGTACTAAGAGATTTATTTATGTCCCCATTGGTCACATAGATAGTATATTTGAGATGGGACTTGGAACTAGGTCTTCCTGACTCCAAGGTCTTCCCTTTATCTGTTAGTGCCTCTCTCACAGCAACAGACACATAGGTTATACATATAATATATTCTATACTATATAATTCATACCATGCATACATACTGTACAACATTTTGCTTACATAGTATAAAACACACTGTAAACTAAAATGTGTGTAGTTCAGTTTACCTGGAATATAGAGGTCATATGTAGTAGGAGATGAGGCTAGAAAGACAGGTTGAGACCCAGTCTGGGATGACCTTAAAAACTAAACTAGAGAGTGTGGATTTTATTTTGGAAGCACTGGGAAATAATTGAAGATTTTTGCATGGTGGAGTGACTTGATTAGAGGTATGATATATGGGAAGAATTGATTGAAGGTCCAGATTAGAGGTTGTAAAAGTGGAAAGGAAGGAACTGATGAGAGAAACGTTTCAGTGATGTAGCTGTAAGATTATTTCAGTTACATTTATTGATACATTTTTATACCAAGAGAACATCTCCTCTTCCTTCTCACCTTATCTTCATCATAATCAGTTCACTACTAAATAAAAGGCATTGCAAGCTTTAAAGTACTCTATGAATATGAGTCAGGTCAACAAGTATGTATTAAGTACTTACTATATGCCAGACACTGTGCTAAGTGATTTACAGATATTATCTCATTTGGTCCTCACAACAACCCTGGGAGGAGGATACTATTATTATCCTTATTTTACAGTTGGGAAAACTCAGGCAGAGAGAGTTTATCAGGGGAAGTTGTGAGCTCAAGACCACATGTGGCCTTCTGGGGCTTTGGATGTAGCCTTTTGACTGAGTCCAAGTTTTACAGATCAGATCATTTTATTAGGAGATTTGTTCTGTGAAGTTCACAGAAATTCAAGTTCTTGAATAAAAAAAAAAAATAAATAATCCTTAATAAAAGCATTTGTTCTGTAAAATTTGGACTCAGTTAAAAGGCTGAGGGACCCAAGGACCAACAAGGCCTTGAGACTGGAGGTTCCCCACCCTGGGTGATTTACCCAGGGTCACACAGAAGTCCCTGAGATCAGATTTGAACTCAGATCTTTATGATAGAGCCCTAGTACTCTTTCCGCTGCACCACCTAGCTGCCACTAGGAATGTAGTGTTGAGAGTAAGTGATGACATGGGTGGCCTGGGGTCTTCCTTAAAATGGAAGCTCTAATGTGATCTGTTATTATCATCACCTGTTAATCATCATTATCAACATTTCCTCATTATCAATAACAACAAATACCAAGATTTACTAGGGTAGGACACTGGGTTATGTCCTGGGATACAGAACTCAGGTCATGTCCTCCATTGGAGGAAATAAGTCTTATGCACAAAAATGATAACTAACAAGAGACATAACATGTCTATGCCTGGCCCACAATTAAATGCCATAAGAGTTCAGAATGTATCATGTTTTATGGAATCACATAGCCCCAAATATTTAGAGTTTCATCATATCCTCAGTCCTTACCGCAACACATAAGGCAACTTTATTAAAAAAAAAAAAAGAGTTGGACCAGTGAACCCAGAGTCAGACAAGTTTCTAGATCTCCTCACTGACTTCAAATAACTTGTTGTGATACAATGCTTTAAGATGTGCAAAGTCCTTTCATTACAACACTGTGATGTAGGAGGTGCAAATGCAGGGTGCTGAAAAAGCCTTTGTGCACTAAGACTTTTAAAACAGTCTAATTATCTCTATTTTACAGATGAGAAAATTGAGGCAAAGTGAAATTAAGTGACCTTTCCAATGCAGCTGAGCTCTTAAGTGTGAGGGCCATGATTTAAATGTTAGTTTCTGCTAATTTTGAGTCCAGGGCTCTTTCTACAGCACCACACTGCTAGAATAATTTCCTATATGACAACAATGATTATTATCCTCTCGGGGACCATTTCTCCAAAGAAGAAATGAGATGGAAAACAGTTCTTGATTGCCTTAACCTAAAGTTTAATGTAAAGGTCCTGCAGAGGCCTAATTACTTTTTCTTTTTCTGTCTTGAGATTTGCAGGAACTCTAAGACTAGTGTTAAGGTAATTAGCCTTTTAAAAGATGCCGTCAAATGGAGGCATTTGGCAGATAAGGATTGTGCCACTTAGGCATTCTAGCGTAGTATTGTGATTTCTCAGCAAAGACCCTCAAGTTGCCAAATAGCTGGACTTTGCTGCAGTTGGTAATTAATGAGGTGCTAAAAGTGACTTAGCAGAGGATCCCAGACTAGAATGTGTGACTCCAAGGGAGAAGAAGCCCCCAACATTTCAAACCAGAGTGTCATTTAAATAAACAGAAAGACAAGTAAACACCAGCAGCGAGCAGGATGGGAAATGATCCACTGACCTTAGCAGACTTTCACACAACTATTCAATACAATAGTATCAGGTTCAGTCACTGCATTTTGCAATTTGTGAAAAGCTTGTTGTATTTTCCCAGAAAACCTAGGGAAAGTGACCATTAACTTGCTTTGCTTTACCCACAGCAAAGTCAAACAGGAGATGAAACACTTCATACTTGGCCCATACTGTTATATAAACAGATGTAAATGGTAAGAGTTTCTCCACCAGGAGGGCTTTCTTCCCTCCTTCTCTAAAGGCAATTGATTAATAGCCTTTAATAATTAAGCTGATTTTTGATATAATAGCAGGGTACTAACAGTTAAAAAAAAAAGACTTAACAATGACATAATGAAGACCCCAAGAATACATCGTCGAAATCTTTTAGCATTGACAGAGGAAACAAAAGCTCTAACACAGTAGACAATTTTGAACAAGTTGAGCTATTCTCCCAGCCCCCCAAGCCTCCATCCCCAAGCAATAGCCTACTTTGAAAACATCTAAAAGTGGCCAGGTAACCTCATGTTGCAGAAGAGATTGCTGCCTCACCTCAGAAGAAGAGCTTGGTCAGTAAGACATCTTTGGTTCCAAAATGAGATTTGGAAATGATGTCCCCTGAATCTAAGTGTCCACTGGAGTGTGAAGCTGTATGAAAGTTGACTAGTCACCTAATAAATACCTGTGTACTACTCATTGTGGGAGAAGAAGTGGGAGCTCTTGGAACACGCAGGATTGAGTTCAATTATTCTCTGTGCCATATACTTGCTGTGTGACCATGGGAAAGTCTTCTAACCTCTCAATATCCAAGGCCACTTCCTAAGATTATAAATTTCAGAGCTACCCATTAGCACACTATCAGGGCTCCCTACATGAGTAAAAGCACAAATGCAGACAATATCTTGTCCATGAAAATAACAACTTCCCTCATCCCCTAAGTCCTGGTTCTGGTGGGAAGTTAAACCATGATTTCTTCTCTTCCAAGCTCATCATTCTTTCCACTGGGTCATCTGGTCTGGTCCCTTCATTTTACAAATGAGTTAACTGCTGGAGAAGTTAAATGACTTACTGAAGGTTGTGTAGGTAGTGAGATTCAAATGCAAATCTTAATTCTAAGTCTGCTTTAGTGGAATGATCACTGGATTTAGATGCAAGAGATGGGCTCAAATCCTAACTCAGTGACTAGCAGCTGTATGACTGTGAGCAAGTAACTTAATGTCTCTGAACCTCATTCCCTTACCTGTGCAACAAGGATAAGAAAACCTGATACTTTATTGCTGGGGACAATAGGCCTAAAGTGCTATAGAAATGTGGGTTATTCAAGGTTTCCCCTTCTGTAATTCTACTGGGTACATGTAACTTATTTGAAAATAGCAATAGCACATAAGTAATAACCTAAATATGAAATAAGAAGCAAGTGGGGATTTTAAGGCAATTTGAAATGTGCTGTTTAAAAATAAAATTTTCTCTTTTTGCAACAGGGAACTGATAATGAAAATCATGGCATAAATTTATATACAATATATGTTGACATAGTATATATGCATTTACACATGAAAGTGTAATTCCATTAAACATACTCTAAAAAGTACATAGTGGCGTATGTGCAAAGTTCTTTATATATACTACAAAAAATTAGAATTTAGTTTTCCATTTCTAGTATTTAAATAATTCGAGTCTTAGAAGTATCATGGCCTTTAGCTTGGGTGAATATGTCGGGACCCAGAAAGCATATATACAGCAGTGATATTTTAATCCTAATATCGTGAAAGACTCAAATTGTAAATCATTTTAAGCTAGACTTTTTAAAATAGAAAAGTGAATTTAAAATGTTTTTAATAGAATAGCAAAGATGTCTCTGGATTAAGTATTTTCCTCCAATATACTCTAGAGGGAGTCAAATCTAAGAAAGTTTATCTTAAATGCAGTTCTACCACAGTTTCTTCTCTTAAAACTTTCTTTTTCCTTTCTGATGATCTATTTTGATGCCAATTGTTACTTAGAGCCTTGGGCTAACGAGTCAAGGTAAAGAATGTCTCCTTGTATGATAGTTAGCTTTTCAGAGAAGAAAATAATTTTCCCCCCTCCTTTGGCCATGGCGTACCCTGGGCCAGTAACCATTGTAAATTTTAAAAGAAGACTGAGATAAAGTCTATGGGTGGATAGATCACTACTATGTCACCATTACTACTAGGAAAATAATCAACAAATAAAAAACAGAAATCCAACTGACCCTGGGCCTGTAGTGTCACCTTCCTAGTGTGAAGAAGGACCTTAATAAAACCAAACCTATTCAGTTCCCTTCCCTTCCTGCCTCACCCCTTCCTTACAGCTATCCTCTTGATCAGAAGGGGGAGAAGGGCAGGTTAAGAATGACTCAGGGTAGCACAACTCATCATAACTAAGGACGTGTATCCTACTGTTGATGGGCATCTTTACATTAAAAATGGGAAGCCATTGTAACACTCCACCTGGGATTAAGATGAGACTCTGATTCTATGTTTGGTTAAGGATACAGGATGAGAGGAAAGAATAGGAGGATGTATGTGGAAGGCAGGGAACCAAAAAAAGACTTGTGCTTCACCTTTTTGGTATCATGGACTCTGTTGGCAGACTGGTGAATGGATACCTTTTCAGAATAATATATTTAAATGCATAAAATAAAATACATAGGGTTGCAAAGGAGATCAATCATATTGAAACAGTAATTTTCTTCCCATCCAAGTTTATGGACCCCTTGAAATCTATTCACAAAACACTAGAAGGTCTGTGAATTAGTTGAGAACCCTTAAGCTAGAAAAAAATCCTATGGTTAAAAAAGACCAAACAAAGCTCTGTTTTCTTTTTCTTCCTATATGAAAGGAAGTTATGTTGAATTTAGAGGAGACATAGCACAGGAATTTCATAAGGATAGAGCAAATTGTATAAGTCTTAGGAGTGAGTTAATAGAAAATCAGTCAAATCAGTCAAATCACTTTTCATGATAGGAAATGTAAGTGCAAATCCAAACATATTAGAATGCCAATTTGGTAAAGCACTCATGAATGGGAACATTTAGGCTTGAAAAGAGAAGGTTTGTACATAAAGGGATAGGGATGAAATTCGCATTCAGTGAAGGACTGTCATAATCAAGAGGGAATAGAATGGTTTTTTGTTTTGCCTTAGAGCCCTGAAACTAATTGCAAAGAGGTAAAATTTAGGCTAGTTGTACGTAAAAACTTCCTAATGATTAGAACCATCTAAGAGCGGTATGAAGTGTCTTGGAAGATAGTGAGTTTGTCTTACCTACAGATCTCCAGGTAAATGTTAGAAGGTTACTATTTGGGAATGATGTGCTGATGATCCTTGTTCAGGTACAGGCTAGGCTGAATAACAATTGTTTCTAAGATAATTGTGTACGAAAAGAACACTTGTCAGGAGACATGAATTCTAGTTATATGTCTCTCTAGTTTATTGTATGATCTTAATGAAATCACTTAATATCTTTGGGCCACAGTTCCCTCATCTATAAAATTAGAGCTGCATTAGGTCATCTTATTCAAAGCCTCAACCAGGTCTAAGATGCTATGATTCCTATAAAAAGGAGAGTACAGAGTTTGCACAAACTCTGTTCTGATTGGCTATATCCCACTATCTCACAATAAATTGCTATCTTCTTGACATCAGTATCTTTTGAAAACTGCTAAGCTTGTTGCTGCAAGAGGAAAATAACATTTAAGTTCATTTACAAAATAAAATGACTGGGGGTGGTGTCTGTTTCTTAGTTAGATCACTCATTTCCTTGGGTACTTTAGGCTGTAAGCTTGAAAAGCATTGTCTCTGAGACTTTCCATGTATCTGTGAGGAATTTTTTTTTTAAGCTTTTTCTTTTCGGGAATGTTCTTTTGGGTGGGTGGGAGGAAAGTTGATTCTGTTTTCTCTCTCTCACTGGTTTATAATAACAGTTGACATTTATATTTTAGGATTATACTTTAAGGATTACAAAGCACTTTAAATATTTGCCTTATTTGATCCTCACAATAATTCTGTGAGGTAGGTATTTCACATATTATTATTCCTATTTATAGATGAGAAAACTGAAGTTCAGAGAAGTTAAATGACTCATTTAGGGTCATGCAGCTAGTAAGTGTCAGAAACAGGATTTGAACCCAGGTCTTTCATAAGTCTAAGTCTAGAATGCTTTGGACAACAACATTCTGCCTCTACACGTGAAAAAAAAATAACCAACATGTATGGCATTTTAAAGACTGCAAAGACTTTACACATTTGTCTGCATGCTTCAAAATGTTGACTAATTATAATCTTTGGTATTTTGTCTATATAAATAGGCACCAGATTTTAAGTGTTTTAAAGATGTACATAAAAGAATTTTTAATACAAGACCAGTGTGTTATTGGATTTCACTCCCATTCTACCTGGCAGCTAGCTGGCACAGTGGATAGAGTGCTAGGCTGGAATCAAGAAGGTCTGAATTCAAATGTGGCCTTTGACACTTATTAGCTACATAACACTGGACAAATCATTTAGCCTCTGCCTTAATTTCCTCATCTGTAGAATAGGGATAATAAAACATCTACCTCTCAGGGTTGTTGTGTGAATCAATTAAAACACTAATTGGTACAGGGCCTGGTACGTAGTAAGAACTATGTAAGTGGGAGCTATTAATATTATTCTCTTTTCTCCAATCTTATAAAATTAAATTGAACAAAATTAATTTTTATTATGAACCTCACTATCAACAAACATTTATTATTCAAAGAACAGAAAACGAGGATTATATTAGAAATTGTGAACTTCTGCTAGCTTCCTATGTATATTAAATTTAAAGCACTTATAACAAAACTTCCCTGTTTGTGTCCACTCCAGAACTTCCTGTTGTCTCCTGTGTTTTTTTTTTAATATTTCATCAACACTCTTTCTTTTTTTTTTTTTATCAGTACCCTCACATTACTCCCTCCTTCCTTTTCCCATAAGTATAGTCAATCAAGCAAAGGAATTCAAAACTGTCTCTTGATTTCCCTGTTTTTCTTCAGATCATAGGTAAATGCCCACCTTCTACAAGAAGCCTTTCCTAGTCCTTCTTAATCTTAGTGTCATCTCTTTGAGATCATCCCTATTTAATCCTACTTGTATCTCTTTTGTATGTAGTTATTTGCAAGTTATCTCAACTATTAGAATGTGAGTCCCTGGAAAGTATGGACTTTGTTTTTGTTTTTTGTAGTTGTTGTTTGCCCTTTTTTGTATCTCTAGCACATAGCACAGTGCCTGACATATTGTAGGCAATTAGTAAATACTTGATAATTGAATAACTGACGCATTGGTCATATCTGACAAAGCATATTTCTCGTCCTATTTTCACTGGCTGAAAGTTCTCCCTTCTTTCAAAGTCTAGCTCAGACGCTACTTTTCCCAGTCTTTGCTAACCTTTAAAACTCTAAAAGAACTCTCCTTTTTTGAATCTCTTGCCAGTCTGCTGCTATCTCCTTTACATTTATAATGCTAATTTGTATTACTGTAATTTGTGCATTTGTCTTATCTACCCACAGCATCGTAAACTCCTTTAAGGACAGGCTCCAGCAGCTTTCACCCAGGGGTGTAACCCATTAGAAAAAGGACCCACCACCACTTCCATTACAATATCTAATGCTGACTAATTGACACTAACAATTGGCAGCTAAGTCTAGTAGCCCTAGGAATTGCCTCTCTCCCTAGACCATCATCCCAGTTTCTAATTCAATTCCATCAGTCATCAATCCAGGGGAGTAAACTTTTTGGAGGTGGGACTTGGCAACTACTTCTGCAGGTACTGCAACCTCTCCTTCTTAGAAGCCACTGCTACTGAAAAATAAGAAAGATTGCTGTCACTACCAAAGCCCCTGACTGTCAAGTGGATTAACTGTAGTGGTTATGGTTTTCTTACTGGAAAACACCACTAAAGAAGATACATTACTATCTGCTTTACCACTAAGCAGACTGCCTTACTTTCTCTCTTTGTATCTCCAGGGCTTAACACAATGCTCTGCACATAGTAACCACTTGATAAATGCTTTTTCATTCATTCAGTGATTCATTCATTCATTAGTTTTTATATCTCCTGTCCTGATTAGACATTTCAAAAATTGTTGTAGGGGTGATCACAAAAATGATTGATCAATTTAGGAATCAGAGATCAGATAAGAACCAAGACGTCATTTACTTCAACCCTTCATTTTACAGTTAATGATAGAACAGATAAGGTCCTTGGAAGTTAAATGACTGTCCCAAAGTCATATGGATTATAAGGAGCAGAGGGAGGATTAGAACCTAGCTCCTCTGATTCTACAGCCAGTGCTCTTCCTTCATCAGTGTTTGTTATTGTTTATCGAATAGAAATAGTGAGGACTTTCTCATCAAGATCTAATACTTACATCGTCAAAACCAGGAGACTTCATAGGATATGTAGTGCAAACTTCTCATTTTGCTGATAAAGAAAAATGAAATTTAGACAGGGAAATTAAATTGCCCAAGATCTCACCAATATTAAGGAGCAGAGTTCATTATTTGTACCTAAGATGAGAGGATGACCTATCAAACATCTGTCCTTCTTCCAAAATGGTTTATTATTGTTTATAACCTGAATGACATTTCTAAAAAGAATTACAGATATTCCCAGTGGTTTGCTTCTCTTGGAATAAAGAAGTGCTCAGTGTCAGAAACTAGAGCTGAATATCCTAGCTATTTAGTATTTATGTATACAGATGTTCAAGAGCAGTGTCAATTGCATTTCTTGGAGATCTTCAGAGACAGAATAATGTATTAATTACTATAAGAGCTTGGGAGAGGTTTCTGAAGATCCTTATTGTTCCCTCTACCTCCAGGCTCATGTGCTTTTGATGTCTTTGATAGAATCACAAGGAGACAGAGAGTTTTTGAGCTGACAGAGACTCCAGAGATTATTTAGTCCAACTTTTCCATTTTACAGACAAAAAACCATTTTTGACATATACTATTTTTAATAACTTTGTTTATTAGAAGGGGGTGAACCAGAAGAAAAGAGAAAAATCAAGAAATGATGACTTTCCATTGTAACTAGAATATGTCATGAGGATAGACCATATGGCCTATGATGGCATTCAAATAATTTTCAGTGTCATGGAGTCTCATGATGCAGAGAAGAGTGGTAGATTTGGAATAAAGGATCTGGATTCAAATCTTAACCGACATTATTGTATGACCCTTTAGGTCTCAGTTTCCTTACTTGTAAAACGAGAGCATTAGACCAAGTGTCTTATGAAGTCCGTCCTATCCCCAAATCTTTAATCTTATGATTCTACATAAGCATGCTAGATTCTTTTTTCCCCTATGCCTTCCTTTCTTCCAAACCCCTTCAAAATCCCTCCATTGTAGATACCTATGATTCTACAGAAAACTGTGAAATGACAAAGGATAAGCAGAGAAGCGTGAATGATCATTTCCATAATTTACTTGAATTCCATTAAAATAATTTTTGTTTAATGATACCCTTACAGCCAAACTTCGATGATGTTCATTTTGGGTAAGGGTTTAGGCACAGGTTATAGAAGAAGACATTTTGGGTAACATTTGGCCATTTACCTTTTGCTAATTAGAGGAACTTTTAATCAAATTCAAACAATGGCATAATTGTAGGTACTGGTAATCTCAAAAATTCTTAGTGATATGTCATGATTATATGATTTGAGTATGGAAACAGCCCAAGAGATATTGAGTTGTGTCATCAGGGCCAGGGCTAGCAATGGGATTGGGTTGGGTTCTTGACCCTCCATTAAACAATGTAACGGAAATATTATAAATGTAAGTTTGAATGAGTTTGAACCCAACAGGATACTTCTAGATCAGGGATGCTTAGGTGGGGTTTGTAAATTAAATGGCATTGAGGCCAGTGAAAGTTCAGTGCTTCCAGGATTATACTGCTTGGCCCCAGAAGGCAAAACTAAGATCAATGGGTGGAAATGACAAAGACGCTGATTTCTACTTAGCATAAGGAGAGACTTCCTTACAATTAAAGTTGCTCAAAAATGGAATGAGCTGTCTCCGGAGTAGTGAGTTTCCCATCGTTACAAGTCTTCATCTTGATAATGTATGACTTCGTGTGTGTGTGTGTGTGTGTGTGTGTGTGTGTGTGTGTGTGTGTGTGTGTGAGACACAGATTAGATTCTTAATTTGAATGCAGGTTGAAATAGGTAAACTCTGAGGTTATTTCCAACTCTATGATTTTAAGAGCAGGGCTTAGATTGTGTGTTTTCCCCAGTGTAGATAATTCTGTGTCAAGAAAAGAATGCTTTAAAAACCTGTTGAATATAAGATATAAAGTTATGTTTTAAGAATGTCAAGAATGGGTGCTTTTATCAATTTTTGTTCTTCTCCTCCTTCAAGCTTACTTTCCCCAACCTTATTGTCTCTCTCTTTCTTTTTAAGTACTTAGCAACACAGGACAGATTCATTATAAGAAATTTAACAGAATATTCAGTTTTGGGTGGGTTACAGTGGAATTTTCTTATGACAAATACTTTGTTAGAAAAACCTTTTCAACTTGAAAGAGTAGCAAATTGAAAGAGTTGTCCAACTTCTTTGTTGTGAGTTAGCAATTTAAAAGAATGGTAATGAACCCAGTTGGGGAAAAAAAAGAGAGGGATGCTATTCATATCATCACCTCCATTGAAACCTGTAAGTTCCTGGATCTTTCTGTGTTGCTTTGTTTTGTCTCTGTTGTGACTTGGTATTTGAAGTAGTTTTTTTTTTCTTACATAGTGTAAGCAATGAGATTTTTGAGCCAGAGAGAAAGAATGTAGTGCAATGAATAGAGCGCTGGATTTGGAATCAAAGTTTGGGTTTACATCCTGCTGCAATTACTTACAGAATGTGTGCCGATAGTCAAGTCTCTGGCCAAATAACAATGATAATAGCTAACATTTACATAGTATGTATGATGTAGCAAGAAAAATGTTAAGTGCTTTAGAAATATTATCTCATTCCTGTTTCCTTCAACCAATACCTTCCCCTTTCCACAAAGGCTGTCTCTCCTCATGAGTCCTTTCTCTCTTATACTAAAAGCACAAAGAATGAATGATTTTTATTAGATATAGCCAATAGAAATTAAATTATGATAGAGCTTAGGCTCTAGTCTGCCTACTTTATTTCACATAGCCTTAGACTACTCAAAATTAGTGAAACTCATCTTTTGGCTGATTTTATAATGTAGCAGTAGAAGAAATTTTCATCAGTGGCAACCTTAACCATGGGCAGAATAGATCATTATCAGTTTGGTGTGAAACAGTGGCCTGGGAATACCCCTGATTCTCATAAGCATCTACCTCTTCCTTTATCAGAGTGATTGAAAACTTCACCATTATCATGAGAAATATGCATTAAACTACCTCACATTATGGTATTAGTGACTTCTTCTAGATCTTTCTCCTTCTCCTCCTCCTCTTCCTTCTTCTTCTTCTTCTTCTTCTTCTTCTTCTTCTTCTTCTTCTCCTTCTTCTTCTTCTTCTCCTTCTTCTTCTTCTTCTCCTTCTTCTCCTTCTTCTCCTCCTCCTCCTTCTTCTCCTCCTCCTTCTCCTTCGGCAATTGGGGTTAAGTGATATAACAGCAAGGACCCCAGCATACACAGGAGGACCTGCTGTACAGGTTCTTAGATCTGCTTTTCCATAAGGAAAGCAACTTTTGGGGGGTCAACAATCACTTTAATCAAGTACATGTGTCATTCACTTAGTTCAGAGGAAAAAGTCAGCCTCCTGAACTTCAGAGTAAATACAAATAGAGAAATAAAAACCAGCAGACAGATTTCCACCTGTCTGACCATAAGCGATACATAGATCATAGACCAAGAGACAGATCCAACTGTCTGACCATACATACATAGTTATCAGAGAGTAGCACCAACATAGGGGTTTTCAAAGAGGAGATGGGGATTGGACTCCTTAGGGGCTGCCCTCGTTAAACAGACACTTCCACAAGTGCCAAAAAAAACCCTCACCTCATATATAGTTTTCAGAGCCAGAGGGCATCAGACCCTTGAGAACCAGCGCCTCACTAGAAATTAACAAAAGGTGTGAGCCTTCCTACAAAACAAACCTCCCCTAATCAAACTTCCCTCAATGAACTGGCCCATTAATAGGTGAGGAAGATCTTTAACTCTCATTAACATTACAAGGAACTTGCCCAGGGTCACACAGCTAGTGTCAAGTGTCTGAGGCTGGATTTGAACTCCTCCTGACTCCAGGGCTGATGCTGTATCCACTGTGCCACCTAGTGCTCCTATCTTTCTTCTTACTAAGAGAAAGGAAACTAGTGAGAATTATGATGTGGGGAAAAGAAGAGGAAAACAGAGATAGAAGACCCAGGAAATGGATTTGAGAGGACACACCAATTTCAGTAACTTACCAGATTGTCATAGAAATACATAGAAAATGAAAAAAAAAATGAGAATGAGCAAATAAACTCTTTTAAAGGCACTTGACTTTTACCTTGCTAATACTTACAAGATGATACTAATGGCTGACCACCATCTTTGATCTGTGAGGTATCTTTCATCTTGAGAAATCAAAATATTTTATAAATGTGCTTAGAGAGTAGTGTCTTAAAGATTCTCTTTTTGTTTTAAGTGATAGTATCTACTTGGAAGCAGAATATCCTAGTGACCTCCTTAGTAAGTTCCCTGGAGGTAGTAAGTCTTACTTGTTTTTGCATAGGTCATCCTCCATACCTGGAAGTACTACCTCCTCCCCTCTGCCTGTGGGATCCCTAGCTTCCTTCAAAGCATTGCTCCAACACCACCTCCCACTTGCTGTCCTTCTGGAAACTCCTCCACCCTTTTTAGTCATGTTTCCTTCTTGAAATTACTTTGGTTCATTTTGCGTATGTGTTGTACTTATTTCATCAGATATGTATTGTACGTGCCCAAATCTTACACTAGAATGTAAACTCCTTGAGGGTAGGGGTTATTTCTTTTTATCTAGTATTCTGAGTGATTTGCACATAGGTGTTTTCTGTTTGGAACAGCATTTTTTTATCTCTTGTGTCAAGCACAGCATAGAACTATTTGTGGAATGAATGAATGAATGAATGACAGTATAGAGCTTGGTGAGTGGGATGGAGGGTGGAATGTTAAACTGAGAGGAAAAAAATAAAGAAAAACAGTGAGTCAGTGACTTGTTCTGGATTTCTTAGGTTCTAGGAGAAAACTTGCTTTGACATTAATGAGAAGCTGTTCAGTCTAGGGCTTCATCTTACAGTCCTTAAAACAGCAACATCATGGTGTTTGCATAGTGTAGTTTTTTTGTGATAAACAGTTTTACTTTTGTGTGACACCAAGTAGAGTTGAGTGCACACTCCTGGTCCCAGGCCAGTTTGGTGTGGCCAGAAAGAGATTTGAGTCATAACATAGCTCAATTTTATAGGGTGGCGCTATTTTCATTGTCTCTGAAAGCATCTTGGGATTTTCCTTCCTCCCTTATTTATTTCTTTTCACACAGCCTGTTCAGCTGCCATCCTCTGGCTTTGAGTGGGAGGACTTGTTAGACCACAAACTTCCAGGCTTACTTTTTGTATATCCTGATGAAAAATCTCAAATTTCTGTGTGGAACGTAAACATCTGGGTGATGTGTTTAAAACTCAAACTGAGCAAAGAGTTTGCAAAGATTAACTGATGGGAGTGAGGTGGTGGTTTTGTATCCACTGGAGTGTTTAAAAGATAGCCTGACTCTTTGTTGTCACTCAGAGTATGGTGGGGAATGTGTGTGCTTGGGGCACAACGACCTCATCTGTTTCAAGGCCTCCACTGGGCTGTCACCATAGCTGCTGCTACTTCACTACGGCCTGTTCCTTTCTCATTGCTTCCCTATACTCTCACCCTTATGCAATCATAAAACAGATTCCTGTGACACATCACTTAATTTTTAAACATTTCTTATCTTTTGTATTTACCTCACCCTAATTTCCGAAAGTACCTCTCCCATTACTTGTAACAATGAAATAAAAATAGAGAAAAGTGGTTCAGCAAAACTAATACAGCAGAAGTGTGTCAACAAAACTTGACAGCATGTGTAATTGTCCATACCTATAAGACCTCCCAAGATATCTCCAATTTTGCAAAGAAAGGAGGAAAGTACATTTTCAAATCTCTTTAAGCTGCTAGTGGTAATTTCCTCAAAGCTAGTATTCTCACAAAATAAATCACAAATCCAGACAAAATAGCAATAATTGGTCTTTTTTTATAGGACTTCTCTGATCTCATGTCTTCCTTTCTGAGATGATTACTAATTAGTAACACTCATATATTCAAATGGATTTATACTTTTTTTCAATGTAGATAATCTCCCTAGCACTGCAGATCACAGCCCATCGGCGCCTGCCTCTCCCATCAGATGCTTGTTCATGTCCATCCCAAAAGTCCACCACAGGTAACCCATTCAACAATCTAGAGACCTTCCTCTCTTTCTCCCAACATTTGAAGAATAATGCCGGTAGAACACTCTGGATGTCCACTTGCTATATTCCTCTTGTCACATGACTGTCCCATTTTTTTCCTTTTAATATACGTTATGTTTTTGATGATGTTCTTTGGAGTTTCCTATTGATTATAAGTTATAATTTACTTACATTTAGGGTGAGGTTCTCTACTGAACTCTTTAGTTCTATGGAAACAATGGTGTTATATGTCTCACTGCCATATTGTAACACTGGTAAACTGTTAGTTTTGAAGAAATGGGTGTCTCCTTTCAAGGAAAGCTTGGGTCAGTAAAAGAGTTTTGCCATTTTATGAAAGCAAATCTGTCCTGGGCCTCTTATAAAGTGGAGTTTTTAAGGTCATATCAGTGAACAGAATTATTTCTCTGGGTATATATTTCAAGGAATTTTTAATGTTCTTGATGTGGATCAGAGATACTTTGTTGTAAAAGAGCATATGTGCTTTTATATATGGAGCTAAAATTTGCAAAGTTCTTTATGCATATTACTCAATACCAACCATATGCAAAGAAATAGAAAGTAATTTCAAAAGAGAGAGGAACTAGCAATGTGGGAGATCAGGGAAGCCTTCCAACAGGAGCTGGCATCTGAGTTATGCCTCAGAAGAAGAATTATAAGAGGTGGAGGTGAGGAAGCAATGCATTTGTGATATGGAAGACTTGGAGGTGGGAAATAGCTGCCAGTTCTTTTTGACATTAAAAGCATCTATCCAGTACTTATTTGTCTAAGGAAGTATATAGAGAATTGTATAATCATCCAATAACAAGAAATCTTCAGTACCTATTATGTTCCACCACTGGGATGGGTGCTGGTCATAGAGAATGAATGAAATAGTTCTTATTCTCAAGGAGTTTCCATTCTCTAATTCTGCACTGATCACATTCCTTCAAAGTTGGGATCTTCTTTTGCTCTCCTTCCTTTCCTTTATCTTCCAAGAATTTAGAACTATGGAAACAGAGAACATTCATACCTTGCAAACTACAAAAACAGTTAAAGGTTGTGGTTGGTAACTGGTAAAGTTGAGCAGAATGTAGTGGAAGAAAAAGGAAGAGCTGGAGAGAGAGAAACTCATGAGATATTTGCCTCTTGTCTTGGTGCAGGAGATGACATAGAAGAATTCTAAAAGGTTTTTGTCCCTTTGCCTTGGAAACTTTATGAAAGGAATGGTCATGCTAGAGAGTTGGGACAGACAATCCCAGAGGAAGGTTAGTGAGAAGGAAGTAGGAAGGAAATATTTTGGCAATTTGTTTGCAATGAACTTGAGGGACCATTTCTTCCTGTCCTTCCCTTACTTTATTCCCAGCAGGCAGCAGTAGGCAGAGAAAAAAAATTGTGAGGCACCTTGGAGAAAAGTTTCAATATACTTAAGGACATGTAACATAAATGGTTTCCCCCAAGTTTCTTTGGTATTGGCATATGAATCAAGCAAAGAGAGAAAATTCTTATTACTTTGATCTTCATGCTATCAAAGTCTGTGATACAAAGGCTATATAATCTAAAGACCAATGACCCTAAAAAAGACAAGTAAGTTACAAATATACACAGCACAGAGTAAAAGTGACAATCCAACAGGTAACTGAGCTGTCAAGTATTAACATCAAGGAGAAGTGTGAATTGGAATGGAAGGTGCATTGCCATTACTCTGCCCTTATTGAAAGGGGATATACTCCTATTTGTATTGTTTAGGGTGTTTTTCAATTATGTGAACTGGATTCCAGTTAGTTTCTCCTTTGGGGAGAGAACCCACATGAATCTTGACTTTGAATGGTGTAGTGAAAATAATCTTGGATTTATTGTTCAGGGACTTGGATTCTCTGAGTTCAAATCCAGGGTTTTTTCAACTAGAATGCTGTATGAGCTTGTACAACAGAAGTGGGTTAAAATCACTGCTTTGCTCCGTATTAGTTATAATCTTGTTCAAGTTATCTAATTTCTCTGAGCCTTAGCTTCCTCATTTGTAGAAAGAAGGGTTTGACTAAATAAGCTCCAAGTTCCTTTTAAAGTCTAAATATTGTGATCCTGTGATTCCTCAAGTTGATCATAAGGGAGGTGAATGGATTAAGCAGTTAAGCTAGAGAAAGTTGCCAATTGTTCACTGGGCTCAGAGTATGTCTTAGCTCTGCCTCCAAATTAGGAACTGAAGGAAAGTCTAGGGATTGGTGGGGTGCCGATTCGAAAAGAAAAAGTTTTGGTACACACATTCCATGCATTAACATTATCATGACTTGCCATTAGCTAAGTGAAAAGGATAAGAGATGAATTCCTTTTCAAGATGACCAGACTTTTAAAGTAATTAACTAGACTTTCCTGCTAGTTATGAGACTTTAAATTTAGTATCATAGAATCATAAAATCTCCAAGTTGGTAGAAGTCCTAAAGATTATCTTATTTAACCATCTGCCCAAACATGAAATCCCTACAATATGCCTCTACTTCATTTGAATCTTCAGAGTTGTCAGTGTGGTGGAAAGGCATATAAGGCACTACTACTCACAAGAGACATATTTTTAAAGCTGTTTAACACAAGATGCAGGGTCTGGATCACATGTATGTATGTCACAGAAGTGTGGAAAACACATTTTCCATAGTAGTTGTAGCTTTGCATAATCCTGGGGGCTACAAATGTGTCCTGGGACCAAGGAGACCTTCAGGAGTGGTGATAGGATTTTACTTTAGAAGTAGAAATATTCATTGGGTAAAGATCTGAAACTTATTTTACCTACCATTATTTCAGTGATCCTCATAACAGATTTCTTTGTTTAGGGAGAGGAGGCACTTGTTGGGCATAGTTGAATGCAAGTCACCATGGATGTAGGAATACTTCTTTTGCATATAGGTGGTTGATAAGTACTAGATGATAATTTAAAAGTTTAGGTTTTTCTGCCATCTAGTAGGAAATCAGTCTCTGCATGGGGAAAAAAATCCAGATCTCATAATTCCCAGATTATAGTTTTGTCCATGTGAATTGATTTTATGTCTGTATTTTTAATTAACTAAAAATGTACAGTTCCAGTCAACAATTAAGCATTTGCCCAGTAGCTTGTGGGTATGATCTATTCTTCTTTCAATCTTTTAGCATAAGGAGATGCTTGGTCACATTTGAGAATTATTCCTAATGGCCTGGTCTTATGGGAATTTTTCTGGCTTGTTTGGTGAGTTTAGGGTAGCTTCTCTTTCTGTGCCACTTTAAAATTTTTGAGGGAAGGGCTCTATTCACAGCCTGCCTTCAAGACAAGCAGCCCACATATTATGTTTTAGAAGGTGAAGAAATTGAGTCTTGGAGAAATTGTGTTTTTCCCAAATTCACATGAAGTTAGGACCTGAATTCAGAGGTTTCACTGCCCTTTCCACATCAAAGCTTACTGCCTGTTAGAATGAAGACTGGTTAATATTTTTTATTTTGGTGTGCAATTGTGAATTAAGATGCAAGGTAAGAAATGAGAGAACTGTTTTCTTCTATTTTTAAAAAATAGACTAGTTTCTCCTTTTAGGTAATAAGAAGAGCATAATTCCATTAAGAGTTCTTACCTGTAAGGTTGATAAGTGGCTAGGGAATAGGGAATTGGACATTGTGTGTTAATATGTGGAAATGAGAGTGATGCAAGACTTGCCTACTTAAATGCAGAGGAAACTCAAAGGTGAAGTGTAATTTTATGACAATAAGATTTGAAGCAATGAGAACTTAGATAAGAATAATCAAATCTTATACTCCAGCACAGAAATTGATTGCCCCTGAGATCAAGATTCTCTTTCTCTTTCCCTCCCTGTCCCTTAATGAAGTCATTTCTTGGCCCCTCAACCTGTTACTCATAATTTATATACACTGTTGCTGCCAGAGTCCCTTCCCATTTGGCAAAAGGAAGGCCATAAGGTCCCCAATAACTCCATTGCTTACTGCAGTAGAGTTGGCTCTTACTGCTTTTTCAGTTCTTGGCTTTGTGCTTCGACAGCTCTCAGTATCAGATGTTGCACAGAAGTCCCAATAACAACAACTTAGAATAATGGCCATCTTTTTCTTCCTCTGGCAGGTTCTTTTATTGGAAAGCTTTCCATATGAGTTTTGCTTTCTGGAAAAAAAAGGTACTTAAGAGTTATCCTTACAGATGTCTATGTTAGCAGAAATCCAACTACTGAATTTCCAAGAGACTAGACTAATATTTCTGTAGGTACATTACTGTATACTCTCTCACTGAGTACTGGGCCTTGTCAGTTCCCTTTGGAAGCCACTTTACTATTTGTTGAACAAATTGAAGATGAATGTTAACTCTGGAAATCTTGGTAAATAAGCCTATATCTGTATGAGCATATGACTAGACCTCTAAAGAACTGGCATGACTGATAGTTATGCATCAGAAAGGATATATCAGAGGATATACTTGAACCAAGGGCTTTCTGGCTTTGAAGTCAGATTTTATTCATTAGGTCATACAGTTGGTGATATAGAATCAAAGAATCATAGATTTTGAGCTGAAGAGATTTTAGAGACTACCGAACACGCCCTCATTTTAAAGGACAGGCAATGCAATCTTTAAGGAGATCTTAAAATCCTTGCTCAGGATTATGCAGAAAGTGTCTGAAGTAGGATCTGAACCCCAGTCTTCTTTTTTTCCCAATTAATTAATTTATTAATTTTTAGTTTTCAAAATTCACTTCCATTAGTTTTAAATTTTCTCCTCCTTCCTGTCCCTTCCCTCTCCAATATGGCATGCAATCTGATATTGGCTTTGCACATTCATTTCTATTAAATACATTTTCACATTAGTCACATGAAGAATTATAATGAATGGGGGAGGCCATGAGAAAGAAAAACAAAACAAAATAAAACAGTCTGCTTTGCTCTGCATTCTAACTCCATAGCTCTTTCTCTGTATGTGGATGGGTCCTTTGGAATTGTTTTAGGTGCTTGCATTACTGAGAAAGGCTAAGTCTATCAAAATTAGTCATCACACTCTGTGACTGTTACTGTGTACAATGTTCTGGTTCTACTCACTTCACTCAGGATCAGTTCATATAAATCTTTCCAGGTTTTTCTGGTCTGCCTATTTATCATTTCTTACAGTACAATAGTGTTCCATTACATTCATATACCACAACTTATTCAGCCATTGCCCAGTTGATGGGCATCCCCTCAATTTTCAGTTCTTGGCCACCACAAAAAGAGATGCTATAAATATATTTGTACATGCAGTTCTTTTTCCTATTTTTATAATCTTTTTGGGATACAGCCCTAGAAGTAGTATTGCTGGGTCAAAGGGTATGCGCATTTTTATGGTCTTTTGGGCACAGTTCCAAATTGTTCTGCAGAATGGTTGAATTATCTCACAACTCCACCAACAATGAATTAGTTGAACCCCAGTCTTCCTGACTCAGAGAGCGATCCACTTCATCACACCTTTTATTGGTGGTATGTAATATAAAGTACCTAAAAGTTAAAATGAACTACACAAAAACCATGAAACAGCTAAGGAACATTGTGCCAAGCACCTAACTCTTCTTAGGAGTAAGAACTAAATACTGTCAATCAAATTCTTATCCTCACCGGTCTTGCACACCACTGAGCACCAGAAGGATACTCTGGGGGTAAATCCAAAGCTTTCAGAAAGCTGGCTGCTTTTTTTCCTTGGCTCATTTGTGGATGCTGTCAATTTATTTTCTTGGTCTGGAGAAAAGCTTGCCAAAAGTATGGTAGACCATTGCCTCCTCTCCTGTCCCCCTCACCCTGCATTATGGAAAAATGCCCAAAATCATTGAATATTTCCAATATAACCTCTGCATAAATCCATTCACATTAGAAATGGCAGCAGAGTTCTGATCAGTCAGTAAGAATAAGACCAACCCAAGAAATTCCTTTCAACTGATGATGAATAGAGTGTAGTGACTTTTTTAATGAAGTATGTACAAATGAGGTTACATTTGAATCAGTAAATGTCAAAGCTTGATGTAAATGTGATCTGCAGCCATCACTGTAAGTCTATCAAAGATTTTTCCAACAAGTTATATATTAACTCAGGATCCAGGAACCCCTTTCTGTCTTCCCACGAAGATCTGTGAGCCTTGTATCAATCCAGAATTCAGTCTTCATCCAAGGGTCCTCTCTATCTCCAGAGGCCGTAATTGAAGACAAATACACCTCCAGATGCTACTGGAATCCATTAGGTCACACACCTTTACTTGATCCTGCCTTCTATAAGGTAGATGTTCCAGAATTCATAAGACACTTCAGTATCTTGCATGATGTTGGATCTCAAGAAAGGATTTTAAGCAGTCTAATCATTTGCTTCCCTCAATGAACCTCTTTCCAACGACATACTCTACCTAACCTCATTCTTTATGGTTAGCATACTACTGCTTCCTCATACTTGCCCCATGCCAATGATTAAAAACCCCCAGCTAACAATATATGCACTGCATTCTCCTTCCTAACCATCTGCTTTATTCTCCTCATCCCACTCAGCACTATACTGCCAATATCCCTCTCTAAACTTACCCATGTATGTGACCACATTACCTTTCTTCTACCACTCAATAAACTCTAGTGGCTTTCTATTTCCACAGGGATCAAGTCTGAAATTTTTGGTTTGGCATTTAAAACCCTTCATAGCTTGGCACCTTCCTATCTTTTCAGTTTTTTAATACTTCACTCATCTATATCTAGCCATACTGACCTACATGCTATTCCTTGCATGAGATATTTTATCTCCTGACTCCATGCATTTGCACTGGCCCCCTGCCTGGAATTCCTTCTGTTCTCACCTCCACATATAATTTCTTTGACCCAGCTCAAATCCCACTTTCTGCAAGAGTTCTTTCTCTATTCTTCTACCTCCACTGCTACTGCCTCCTCTCTGAGATTATCTTGGTTTATATTTTGCATATGTAAATATTTGTTTGCATATTGTCTTTTCAACAAGATTTTAAGCTTCCTGAGGTCAGGGATTGTGCTTTTGCTTTTATTTGTATCCCTAGCTTTTAGCAGTCTAGTAATAGAGTAAATACTTAATGACAGTGTTGGCTGACTGATCCATTACCCAGGTGAGTTCTTGTTGAGATGCTGTCTTCCTTTGAACATGAACTGTACATAGTTACAGGCAACTACTCTGTGTGAAAACATAAAAGTTGTGTAATACCAATCATATTTCTTGATTACCCATTTTGGTAAGTAATTGAGATGTCAATTTTCAATAAAACTAACAACTTTTAAAATTACTACAACTCTAGAATAGTTATACACATCATTTGAATTTTTTATAATTCAATTTAAATTTAATTAAAATAATTTTTATAAAGTGAAATAATATCCTTTTGTGATGGATGAATACATAAATGGTTTGAAGGAAATCCACTAGAACATATGGCAAATTTTATAACCAAAGACTATAAATAGGAGAAATATCAAAACACAGAATTAAAAAGCCAAAAATCCCCCAAAAAACAACAATAAAATTGACTCTAGTTTTCATGGCAACTCACAAATAATTTTATTATGAAAAGACTACATTAAGAGAAGCATGAAATTTAAGAAATTCCAATGACATTTTGAATATGTACGTTCAGAGTACATCGTCAAGATGATAACGTTTTTTCCGAGAGAAAAGGAAATACTTTTAGTAAGCAAAAACATACTAAAAGAATCCTGATGGCATGTAATAGATTACATACATGTATGCATCATCTCTGATATGTGTAGATTGCACGATTCTAGGCAACTCACTCCTCAGCTTTCAAAGACAGTGTGCTGCAGAGTACATTCTGATCTGCCTTAGTAGAAGAAATTCTTCACCAGGAGTTCTCTATATTGATAAAATCACAGGTCCTGTAAAAATAATAGCTGTCCATAGAATTCCTGAAGGAAAAAGGCTTCCTTAGCAAGAGAAATAGTACTACCTATAGTTATTAATGTGATAAAAAGATCAATAAAGCATATGCAAAGCAGCTCTATATGTTTTCATTTACAAGTAATTTAGTGAGAAGAAAATTGCCCATATGTCTGAAAACCTTTGTAACTAATTAATTGAGAAATGAAAATCTTCCTATTTTATATCACAAGAACATGAAGCAACAGATGTAGTAAAAGATGCTCATTTAATTATGTATGTATGAAGTGTTGTTGAAATTTATACCAGGGAAGATTTCTTACTTTGAAAATCTGTAGATGTGAATGCCACAACAAGAGAAAATTTCAATTTATTTGATAGTTTCTTTGGGGGGGGGGGAGAAGAGAGGTTTAATAGATTTTTTTTTAGATGAAAATGATATAATGTGAGAGAATTGTTTTGGACTCTGAACTATTTCAAAGATGATCTATCAATTATTTATTTATTTCCCACCTCCCCATCAATCATTTATTTTTATCATAGAGATAGCTAAAAGCAGTGCTGTTTCTCCTACTGAATAAGGCTTTTTCATTTAGAAATTCTGTGGGCAGCCTTTTTTTTTTTTCCTATAACAGGATCTGCGATATTGTCAATATGTGAATTCTTAGTGAAGAAATCCCTCTACTGATGCAGATTAGCATTTGGTCTGCAACTCATTCTTAGAAATAAACCAGCAGGTTATTCAGTGTCAGGATGAAGCATAGATCTCTAAGCTCTACTTAAAAATGCATCCTTTTATACAGTTTGAACAAATTGTATGCTTCATAATCATCTCTTTTGTGAAATATGAGTGAGGAGGTAATACAGTTTATCTTGTTGTTAAAAGAGCAGTCAACTGCATTTTTAAAAGCCTATTAAAATGAAAGCACTTTCAAAATTATCATGGTATAGGGGCAAAACAGGTCTAGATCATTCATTATAAGGGCAGAGGATAAGGCTCATCAAAGTATTGTGAAACATAATGAATTTCTTGTGCCAATGTACTGTGAAGACTATTTAAATAAAAATTATTGCCCTTTTTCCTCTTAAGTGACAGGAATGAAGATGAAGAAAACTCATTTATAACAAAAACTAAATTCTTTTGATATTTGTAATTTTGGAGATATTTTTGAAAAAACTCTGAGTACTCTTATCAATAAAAATTCCTTAAACATACTCTTTTCTGGAAAGATAAAACAACTACACTTGTGGAATAAAAAGATAGCTATGGATAATAAATGTACTAAGTAATATTTTGTATATATTTTCTAATTAAAAATTCCTTCCCTGCAAAAAAAAAAAATTGAAGAAAATGAAGAGCTGCTTATTCATCTCTTGACAATATTAAAAAAGCAATTCTCATTTTACTTGGGACTCAGATATTTGAAAATATGAATGGATAAGGAACTTTTTCTTGAGGACAAACATGACACATTTGATTTTTACTCAATCTAAACACAAATAATTCACAGATTTGAAATAGCATATTGAAACAAGCATTCAAATTGAATGTCTTATTATATTTTGATTACGGATGAATAAAGACTTCCCTATTTTACCAAGCAGAGTGATGCAAATTTTAGCATTATACTATTTGCAAATAAATACTATATTTAGCATTTTACTATTTATAACATCATTTGTGTGAAATTGGGTTTTCTGTTTTAGCTGTTATAAAGTCAAAATATGGCTCTCAGTGGTTGGAAAAGGCTAGCAAATAGAAATATCTTCGTTAACATCATGTTTTGAGAAACTTTGGGCAATTAAACAAGCCCACTCATAACTTTAATGATATTAGAATAATAATTATTATTTACAATTTATAAATATGTAATCTATGATGAATTTTTAACTAATCAATCATTTAAAATGAAATAAATATTTGTGTATGGGATGTTATTTATTTACTCATGTATCTATCTATTCATTCACGTATTTATTCATCCATTCATCTAGCTATTTATTTTCATTTATTTTTTGTTGGGCCTGTGATTTCATCCGTAGAAGGAGCTCCTGATGAGAAACTTCATTTACAATTGTAAATCAACACCTCTGTGACTCATAGGCAGAAACTTTCCTGGGGGCACTGAGAAGTTAAATAATTTCCCCAGGATCATATAGCCAATATGTCTAAAAGGTAATATTTGATTCCAGGTCTTTGAGACCAGTTCCTTATCTGCTATACCACCCCTCCTCATAATATTTTTATTGTGTGTTTAAGATTTTTTGAGAGCTACTATAACATTATAATAAACTTTTAATTTCATTAAAATAAATAATAGCTAAGAAAGTTATCTGGGTGGTAGTTTTATGAAAAATGATTCTTTTTTTTATAAAAGGGGAATGATGGTACATAAATTTGGAAACCTCTGATACAGGATTTCTTGATTCTCATTTTATTTTATGAAAGTTCCTTATACTTTATCCCAGTACTTATGTTTTCCAATTACTTAAATCCTAATTTTTGGTTTTTTGAATAAATATTTATTCAAAGTTTAAAAAAACCCCACCAAAGTGGAAGTATCAATGAGGGTCAACTCACCAGTTTATACAACCACAAGGTTTAATCTCCCATCTCAAGCCACTTCATTCTGCTCAGTCCTCAAGTGCAGAAGGGAGGGGATGATCACAGCTGGGACTTTGATGACCCACTCATGCCAGTACCTCAGAAAGCATAGCATCTCTACAGTCTGGAAATCATTTTGCTATGTTACAGGAAGTAGCCTCTGGTTCATCTCTTCTTGTGGTGATTCCCATCATTGATTGACTCTACTGTGATATCCTTTCTGCTCCCTGTTGCAGCTTCCAGTCTTCTATTTATAGCTTGTCTCATGCATTTACCAGCCATACCTGGATCTGGCTCGTGCTCTAGTCCCCAGCCTTGCTATTAAAATTTTAGCAAAGGTAAGTTGACTGGAGGGTAAGAACAGGCTGGCTCAATGCCAATTGCCATGTTTCTCTCTCCTGTTCACCTTAAAATATCCCCCACTGCTCTTCTCTGACATCTCATATTCCTCTCTGCCTGCAGCCCATCTCTGGCTCAAAGCCAGGCAAGTTAAATTTACATTAGCACTTCAGAACTCCTAGAAGGGCTGTTATGCTCAAACTGCCTAACTCTTACCCATTAAGATCTGGTTTACACTATACTACTAGGTACCTAGCAGCCTGCAAATATTAGCCCATGATTCAGACTCTGAATGGTTTTTCCAATCTTTACTAAATTAGTAAGACAAAATTTCTAAAAAATCATCAAAGCAAATAGGGTGAATAAGAATAACAATTCATATTTATATAGATCTTTAAGTTGCAAAACCTTTTCATTATAAAAATTCTAGAAAGTAGTTAATAGAAATGTTATTCTTATTTTATAGATTAAAAAACAGAAACAGCTACCAAGTAGCAGGAAGACATTCTTCATACAGATCCTTAATATTAATGCAAATGTACACATATTCTGCAATTTACGCTCTTGGAGAGTTGCCTTGGGTACTGAGAGTTTAAATGACTTTTCTAGACGCAATTAGCCAATGTCTGAGGCTAGATTTGAACTCAGTTTCCTTACTGTAAGTGCTTAATAAGTGCTTATCAACTTTCACCCTTCTAATATTGAAAGTCTCTTAAGGGCATGCTGGATGACTAATTGTTGGGTAAATTGTAGTGAACATTGATATCGAATACAGGTTAAGTTAGATGCCCTTTTAGATCTCTTCCCATTGTGATGTTACTTTTCCATGATCGCATAGCTAGCAAAAGTCAGAGCCAGGATGCAAATTCACAGTCTCCTGACTCCAAATATAATGGATAGAAAAAGCAAAGTGAGATTGAGAGATAGTGGGCAAAGGAATCACATGATAAGAAATATGATGCAGCAAGCAATACAGTAGGGACAGTTTCCCCATTTTTACTTCTGTAACTTGGGCGAAGTACTTCATCTCTCTTTTTCCTATATGTGAAATGAAGGACTTATTGAACTGTATGTTCTCTAAAGTCCCTTATAGGACTAAATTTTAGGTGTGTCTGTATGTTTAAATTTTTTTTATATTAGGTGTCTATGTATGTTTCTTCTGTTTTGAGCATGAGCAGTTTTATCTTGTAACAATCACAGAACTGTTTCTTTAATTGGATATTCTGTAGTCTACTAGATAGCTATCATGGGAAACACGATGATAAGGTCCTATTCTAATAGACTCATAATCAAGTAAAACTAGTAAAATATATAAAGGAAAAGAAAGGTGACTTTTCTTAGGAAACAGTTCTTCTTAGCTGACTTCATTTATCTTCATGTCATCACTAGATCATATCATCTTGAAATTGGAATGGACATCAAAGACTATTTAGTCTTGCCCATTCTGGAACAAGAATATCTTTTGTTTACAATATAACCAATAATTGGTCATCCACCCTTTGCTTGAAGGCCTAACAAGAGGGAATCTAGTGACTTCAACCTCATTTTTGAATAATTCCAATTGTTACATACGTACATATTTGTGTCTAATGGCAGTCATCGCCAGGATGGGAGGGTGGGGGAAGAAAAAAAGGGAAAAAAGAAAGTTACATGATAACTTTATTATATAATTAAAAGGAATAGCATGTTTTACATAATAGATTTACAGTTTTTACGTGCAATCATCTTAAAAATTCTTCTATGTTATGAAAATGCATGGCGTTATTTTGTAAATTAAAAATAAAAAACAAAATTTAAAAAAAGAAATATAAGGAATATAAAAATCAAAATTTGTAAAACAAAAGACAACTCATCAAACATTTTGAAGACATAATTCTGATTTCACTTTACTTATATCATCTTCAAAGTTTAATGAAGAATCTTTAAGTAAAAAAAAAAAAAGCTTTTGTCAATACTAAAACTACATCTGCCTCTGTAGCTCCTACCCATTTCTCCTAGAGTTTTACCTCTAGCCAAACAAAATTAGTCTGATTCCTATACTTAAGACTTCTTGTTTCCAACAATAGGCATAGGCCACATATTTATTAAAATATGTACTTAGGGAATTTCATTTTAATGAAATTCAAAAGGGGTACCTTCAAAAATGTACCCTCATATTGAGGGTTACATCTTTATCTTAGATTTCTTCAACTCTCTACTGTCTGGCCATCTACTTCATGACCTCCACAACTGCTTTGTTGGTGAATACCATGTCATGAAGACAGTTCTTATGGAAAGAGTCTCTAGGTTATAGATTAGCAAAGAAAAAAAAGAGAACTATAGCTAAATTTACCTTTTAAGGATGAGGCTAGATTAATTCAGAACCAATTAATGTAATGTAGATTTTTAAAAATGGGTTTCAGTAGTTAGTAAAATAAATCATTTCTGATTTGTTATTTCTCCTGAAATTCTATAACTACAAAAAGACCAGGCACTAGTTATAAAATATTTTTGTTGGTGCTATGTGTTCTTGGCACACCATTTATAATTGTGTCATATGAAGAGGAGCATGCCAAAAGCAGATAAATTTGCAGTATAAAAGCAGCATGACAACTGAAAAAGATTACTTGTGGTCATATACAGCAGTAAACTGGATTATTTTTGTTAATCTAAAAATTTATCATAATAGGATCTCCTTAACTTTCAGTTAGCTAATTCACAGTTCCTAAATTCTCAGAGAAAACTCAACAGCCACACTCAGTATTCAGAAAAAAAAAAAAAAAGATTTAATATCTAAGAGTTGAAGTGAGTTTGAAATATCAAGGACAATCTCTCACATAATTAAAAGCAATGGACAAGGGCTAAAAAAAATAAAGACTGAGTCAATAAATTTCAGTTATTGTCCTAGCTCAATTGCTGAAGTGCTCTGCAGCAGAGAATAAGCTACCTATCCCTGCCTCACTTAAAGTCACATTATCTTTTAAGGAAACAATGCACAATAAAAGAGAGAAGGGTAAGGCTTTGCTATGAAGATCCTACAGATATGGAACTGTGTCTTATAAAGGTACTGCCAAATGAAAGAATCAATCAACAAGTATTTATTGGGTACCTCATGTATTTGCCATTATGGAGAGAAAAAAAAAGACATATATAAAGAGCTTCCAGTCTAGTTGGGCACAAAAGATGTCCATGAAGTAATTGCTGAACAAGACTATTACCTTATAAGAGCAGCAATTTTGTTGGAGGGGAGTGGCTGGGGATTTTGAAGAATTGTTACTTGTCATTGGTCACACAAGCCAGTTTAGGTCAGAGGCTGTACTTGAACACTTCTCCAAGACTGACATACCATCCTCCTTCTTAAGTAGCCTCTTTAAAATAGTATATGCTGACAAAATAATCTATTGCATAGTATATACTTTAAAATAGTACAGACTGGTAAAATAGTTTATAGCATATAAAATAACATATACTGTTTAATAAAGTTAATGAAAGTCATGGGTTCAAAATTTTCTTCCAGTGCTTATTAACTATATAACTATTCCCAACTATATCCCCTAACTGTATAATTATCACTTAATCTTTGTAAGTTTTAGCTGTCTTATAGATAAAATGGGAATTATAATGCCTGTAATACTTATACTGCAAGTTTTTTATGAGGCTCTGATGAGATAAACTATGTATAGTATTTCACAAATCTTAAAGCAATATATAAGTATTCTCCTCCTCCTTTTCCTCCTCCTCCTTTTCCTCCTCCGCCTCCTCCTCATCACTTCTATTACCACCACCATCATAAAACCACAGGGCTTGTTATATAGAAGGGCATGGCTAAAAACTACCGTTTGCCTCTGGATGGCAGAGTTAGGATCCCATTTTGTATTTATACCATTGCTTTTGTGAACCTACATGCCAGTCAAATGAGAAAATATACATAGAGTGCCTTGCAAAACAAAACATTATATAAATGTTAGCTATTATTTTTAATTATTATTACCTATTGTTCTTATTATATTTATCCTTACTAAATTTAATCTTATTCAGTTTGGCCTACTCATTCCAGCCTGCCTAAATCTTCTTTGATCCTACTTTCGTGATCAGCATGTTAGACATGACTCCTAATTTCTTGTTATCCACAAACGTAATAAGCAAATGACAGTGTCAGACTTCAAACTCTATTCTACTGAATCCAAAGTTAATGGTATAGAAAAATTAAAGATTGAGAAACAGCAGGTAAAAGTGACAACTGATAGAGTAGTGATGAAATAAAGAAGCAAGTATTATAACACAATGTTAATTAAGTGGAGACAGCTCTCCTATCTTTTCATGTGTAACCTGAGGCTAAGCATGTTATTTCTCTTTTTTTGATTTCAGGGACTTTAGCTATATATTCTCTAAAGTCCCATCTAGGTCTAAGCCTAGGTACTCATATGTGTATGGTCTTCATCTGCCTTGAACATGGGCAATTCTAATAGTCATGAGTTCCACCTTTGCCATTGTCTGTGTGATCCAAGGCATGTCACTTTCCTCTCAGTGCCCCTTTTACTGTTACATTATGTATTGCTATTCAATTGCCTATATGTATCCATGGTAGAAGTTTCTAGAAATTCCTAAAGCTAATTAAGTCTCAATCCTGGACAAAAATAAAAACAATTATTGTGCAGTAAAAAAGTAGAATAATTAAACTAAACTACTGATTATGTGGCACAAACAATAAATAATGCTAGAAGGAGAGACCAATGTAAGTTATATTCAAGCAATATATCCAATAGAAGGGACAGGATTTGAATTAAGTCTTGAAATATGGATAAATATAGATAAGCAGAGATGAATAACAAGGAATCCTAGGTAAAGGGGAACAAGCTAGTAAAAATATGGAGGTAGGAGTAAATCTGGTGTGGATAAACATTAGAGAGACTGGTTCATGGAAAGGGCAAATATGAAATAAGTTTGGATCTGCAGGGTGAGATCACATTATAAAAAATCTTAGGTCACATGATACTATTATAGGTTTTTAAACAAAGGAATAACATTGTCATGGAATTATATAGATCCAGAGGTGAAGAGATAGCTTCTTTCTATCTGACTATAGAGCAACTGACTCAGCCTTTCAGGGCTTGTGGAGATGTGTCTGACTTTCAGTTCGTGTATTGCTTCTCCTGACTCAAAGGAAAGTGCCATTCTTCATAAATGGATCACAGGACGATGATGCCTTTTTTAGCATACTATAACTTCATCATCTTTGACTGTGACTACATCAACATCAACTAAGCTGGAGGGTGGAAAATCAATTCATCATTATCATCATCTGTTTATATTCAACCTATCATTCTAGTCTATTTATATCTTCTTAGATACCAATTCTATCACCAGTGATTTAGCCATCCCTTCCAATTTCATCTCATCCACAAATTTAATATGAATGAAACTTGTCTTTTCCTCTGAATCAGTGATAAAAATGTTGAACGGAATATATCCCACTAGAGTTCTTCTAGTTTAACATTACTATATCAATATACAATTTTTTTGGATAGGTCATCTGGTCAGTTATAAGTTCAACTGACTATACTCTCATTCAATTCACATCTTTCCATTTTGTCCATTAGATATAATGAAAGACTTCATCAAATGCATACCGAAAATCTAGACATATTATGCTGATGCTATCATCTTGATCTAATAACTCTGTCAATAAAGAAAATAGTTAGTCTATAGTGAATTATTCTTAATGAAATCTTGTTGACTCACAGTGATCAAATTTCCCCTTTCTAAAAGATCATATATTATCCCTTTTCCAATCTGTTTTGGAATTACACAAGAAATAGGAATGAAACTTACCTACCTATATAGACATTCCTCTTTTTGAAAATTAGGATATTTGCCTAACTCTCACTCTAAGACACCTCTCTTTTTTCTCCACATTTCTTCAAAGAGCACTAACAGTAGCTCATTAAACACATTTCAATATTATTTGCTACACTTGGAAATACAGTAGTTTGACTGCACCAGGTGCCTTGAATTCTTTGAGGAGAGTGGGTGTTATCCTACTATGCCTTCAATTATCTTAGGTTTCTATTTTTTACTAACCACTTAAATTCTTTTTAAAATTATTTTGTTTCTTTTCCATGTTCTACAATCACTTCCATATATCTTAGATTTTTCCACTCCCTCCCTGACTTTTCCCCTCCCTCCTCTCCTAACCCCCTCTCTCCCTACTCCCTCCCTGAGATGGCATACAGTTTTATACAGGTTCTACACATACATCCCTATTAAATACATTTTCACCTTAGTTCTGTTGCATAGAAGAATTAAAATGAATGGGAAAAATCATAAAACAAACCAAAACATAACACAAAAGAAAATGATCTGCTTCATTCTGTGATTAAATTCCATAGTTCCTTCCCTGGATGTGGAAGGCATTTTGCCTTAAGAGACCATTGGGAATTATTTAAGTCCTTGCATTGCAATGAAGTACTAAGTCTACCAGAAAAATTCCTTGCACACTGTGGTTGTTGCTGTGTACAAAGTTCTTCTGGTTCTTCTCCTTTCATTCAGCATCAGCTCATATAAGTCTTTTCAGGCCTCTCTGAAATCTTCCTGTTCATCATTTCTTACAGCACAATAGTATTCCATTACATTCATATACCACAACTTGTTTAGCAATTCTCCAGTTGGTGGGCATCCCCTTGATTTCCAGGTTTTGCTCACCACTATGAGAGCTGCTATAAATATTTTTGTACATGTGGGACCATTTCCCATTTAACCATTTAAATTCTGTTCCAGTAAAATCATTATTTTCTTTATTAGGGAAAAGAGAATCAAACAAGCATTGGATTTTACTTTATTTTTACTTTTTATTGTCCATTATCCCTTTTTCCATCTTTCCCAAAGCCGCAGATAAAGATAACACTCATGTAACCGCTCTGCCTCTACTTGCATTATATAGTTATATATTATACATTACATATCATGTATGAAATATATCTTTCTATATTATAGTCAACAATCCAGATCACCCACAAATCTGTGAGCTCAAGTAGTCTAGGTTTGATCCTGGGGGGTCTGATAACCAAATAAGTCAGGTTTTTCTTCGGCTTATTCTCCCCTTCAAATTTACTCTGGGAAAACCTCCAAAATAAAAACTGAGGTATTACTTGTGTCCAGGTTTTTCCAAGTATGAGGAATAGGATCCCCATTCCAAGATAGGTTGTCAACGTACAACATAAGTACCAAGTAGGGCAAAATGCGCAAAACCAAGAAGACTCACAAGAGCCCATGAACAAACAGAAACATAAACCACTCAAACAGCCCATTAGAGTCTCCCCAGAAGGTAAAGACATTTTGGAGGGTTGCTTAACAAACTCTCCATTTACTTCAGACCTTGCCCATCTGAGTGCCATTAAAGCAGAGTTGTTGGCAAGGTTGAGATTTCTTGTGTCTCCTTCCCTTCTCCCCCTCCATGGCTTTAGTCTTCCAGTGTTCCAATTCTTCTATCATTGGTCTTCTTTCTTCTCCAAGAAGCACACTGCTGAGGAAGTCTTCTTCCTCTAGGAAATCTGGTGCCCAAACATTTCAACTCAGGAACTCCTAGGTTCGTAGGAACTATTTAACTTGCATGGAAAATGTATCCTCAGGAATACTAGTGACTGGCCTATGCTCAGGACAAGAAAACAAAAAAGCAGAAGAAAGCATCCAAGAACTACAGGTCTTGGAACTCCCCCTCTTAGACTCACCTGGCTAACCACAGGCTGTTACTCCTGTGCTTCTGCTGAAAGCCACATTTTCTCCTTTGTAGGGAGGAATATTTTTTTCTGCAGCCCAGCATGGAAATTTAAGAAAGAGGAAACAGAGGAAAAGAAAGGGGGCCAAGACATTTCTCAGCTCACTTTTATAAGCCATGGGAAAAGATAACTTTTGTGAAAAAATTTCATCTGTTGGCTCTCAGTTGTCAATCATTTTGTAGGCATTTCCATTTACTGGGAATCTATTAGAGGAGTGCCCTGTGTCTTCTCCTTAAGGGGCTAGGGCAAGGATTTGTTCTGTGAAGTTGAGATTCAGTCAAAAGGCTACACTTGGGAACCTAGAGGGCCATATGTGACCTCAAATACACAGGTTCCCCCCCCCCCCAGGATATACACACATACGTATGTATGTGTATATGTATGTATTCATGAGAGATGCCCTTTCAGCAAGAGTCCTTGTCCGGTCACCCCATTATGTTGACTGAGAGACTCATTAATTAGGCCCTCCCTGATCACCCTTTCCCCGTTATCATACTTTATCTACTTTTTTTCAAATAGAGTTGAAGTTTTTGTTTGATGAGATAGATCTTTTTTACTCTCTATATATATTATATGTAGTACAAAATCCCATTCCTTTCTTGATCATCATCTTTGTTCTAGTATAACTAAAAAGTCCTATTTTTGTTTGTTCTTAGCATTTAATGCAAGCCCTAGCTCACTGTAGCTTTCAGCATCCATCTTTCTACCTTCTCTAACATTCTCTGCTGACCTCCAATCTTGTATCTCCAGCTGCCTTTCAGATATCTTGAACTGAATGTCCAAAAAATAGACATCCAAACTCAACATATCCCAAACTAAATTCATTACCTCCCTCTCCTGCCCCTTTATTACTGTAGAAGGCAACACTATTCTCTCAGTTCCTCATGCTCACAACCCAGGAGCCATTTTCAGCTCCTCACTATTTCTCACCTTCTATATTCAATCTGTTGCCAAGGTCTGTTTCAAGTGATTGGCTACTATGAATCCCAATATATTGACTTTTTGAAATCTTGCATAAATCATAGAATTTAGATTTATATTTAGAGGTGGAAATGTCTACCAAGTCCAACTCCCAAATTTTATGCATGAGGAAACAGGCACAAAGAAGTTCAATGACTAGTGCAGGATAGCAAGATTTGAGACAGGATTTGGACCTGGCTATTCCTAATTCTAAATGCAATATATCATGCTCTTCCCAAAGAGTATGGTCTATTAGACTCTACCAAACATTTCTCTTCTTATCCCTCATAAATTCTAAGCTGACATAGTCCCTTCCTCCCAATGTCCATGCTATTTTTGCTTTACCAACAAGTTCTTGTTTGTCAGAGTGAGGTACAGAAGGTCTCCTAAAAGATGAAATTACAAGGAAGGCAAGTAAAGAAGTGTACAAAAGCAACAATTTGTAAAAGTTAGCTTGGAAGTCTATGAAAAATAAATTGAAGGAAAGCAAAACAAAAGGCTAGATATTCAGTTAGGCAGCAATTTTAATAGCTATGAAGTAATTAGGTCTCAACCATAGTGTTGCCAATGAAACTAAAGAAGGAATGACAAGTCTGAGGGATATTAAAAAAATATATGAGTAAGGTGTAACAATTGAGATCTTGGTTCTGAATGATGAAGGCTAGAGAAGTTAGGAATGACTTTACGGTTTAAAACCTGGAAGACCAGAGGTATAGTGGTGTCTTTAGCAGAACTGGGGAAGCTGAAAATCAGATTCAGTTAGAACAAGGCAGGGGGTAGGGTGAAGATCAAATAGGAGTAGAACAAGAGAGTTGATGAGTTTAGCTTTCCTTTTGAAGTGAAGATTCAAGCACTGTAGATCTGAAATAGTGACTTAGAAATATGACTGGAACTGGGATAAAATTTGGATTTAGATAAAAATTTGAGATCATAGAGGTGACAGATTAAGCTATATGAAAATATGACTTTGATGCCATGCATGTGTCATAGCTCTATAATTCTTGCTGCTGGGGAGGCTAAAGCTTACAGATGTCATGACCTTAAAAGTTCTGAGATGCTGTAGGATGTCAGTTGGGTGCCTGTACTTTTTGGCAGTAATATGGTAAGTCTCTGGGATCAGGATCAGGGGATCACCAGGTGACCCAAGGAGGGGCAAAACAACTCTGGTTGGAAAAGGATAGGTTAGAGTTCCTAGTCCATCTGATAAGAGTATTCCTCTAGTACAGGGAACATAGGGAGACCCAGTACACACACACACACACACACACGCATGTGTATGTATGCACACATATAAATACATTGCATAGCACATAATACAAAATATACAGTTCATATTTATATGTGATTCAAAAGTGTATGTATATATATATATATATATATACACACATATGCACACACACACACACACACACACACACTATGTATATATAATTTCTCTGTGGGAGAAAGTATATATTGAAAGAGTTTCAGAAGACTAAGGACCCAGTTTGGGTGCATGCTTACAAGCTACTGGATGGGAAGGCCAGTGCATAAACAAAGAAGAAACAGAGAGAATGAGAGAGAGAGAGAGAGAGAGAGAGAGAGAGAGAGAGAGAGAGAGAGAGAGAGAGAGAGAGGATCAGGAGAAAGCAGAAGAGGCATGGACAACATGACTTTCAAGAAAGGGTAATCAGTTATGTAGATAGCCCTGAAAGCTCAAGAAGAAAAAGGACAAATGAACAAAATTGTTGTTCAGTGTAAAGTATCTTGGATTCAGAGTCAGAGGACCTTGATTCAAATTCCAGATCACTCTCAGCCCTGCATGACCTTAATAAGTTTAACTGGCTTTCTTTTGGAATGCCTCAGTTTCTTTATCTGCAAAATGAGGACTTTAGACTGGATGACCATAAGACTCCCTTTAGCTCTAAATCCACGAACCTATGACTCCAAGTGGAACTACTACATGGCTGTTTTAAACAAGCTGTTATGTTACTAAAAACTAAAAAGCTTTTGGATTTGGTTAAAAAGTCAGGGTTTTGCTAAGTGTAAATTCTACACTAAGCAATAAGGAGACCTTCCAAATCCCAGCTGTTCCAGAAGATTTAGTACTTACAGAAAAGAAAAAAAAAATTCGTGTAATAAATACCTATCAATGGTAAAAAATTATATGTTTAATTCAATGAAATATTTAAGTGCCTACTATGTACAACTGGGGCAGCTAGGTGGCACAGAGGACAGAGTGCTGGACCTGGAATTAGGAAGACCTGAATTCAGATCTGGCCTCAGACATTTACTAACTGAGTGACTGTGGGCAAGTCACTTACCTCTGTTTGCCTCAGGTTCCTCATCTGGAGAAGTACATGGCAAATCATTCAGTATCTGCCAAGAAAGCACCAAATAGGCTCACAAAGAGTTGACTACAACTGAAATGACAGAACAACCAATATGCAATTAACTAAATTAAGTGCTAAGAGATCTAGAGTGAAGCTTAGCTATGGCCCCTGTCCAAATTAAACTTATAGCCTAAATATATACACATATGTATACACGCATACATATATATTTTCAACTATAGTTGTAATTTTTACTTGCAATGATCTTGGCAAACAATAATTCAAACTCTATTGGAAAAATATGTATACAAAGAGCCCAAGGGAGCACAGCAGGAATTTGGAACCTGAGGGACTGTGAAATTATATTTAAAAAAATATATTGTGAGGGCAGCGAGGTGGCTCAGTGAACAGAGTCCAAAGAGCCTGCGTTCAAATCGGACCTCAGACACTTGACCCTAGCTGTGTAACACTGGGCAAGTTACTTAACCTCAATTGCCTTCCCTATCTGCCCTTTTTAGAATAATGTTTTATTTTATTTAATTTTATTTATTATTTGTTTATTTATTTATTTTAGAATAATGTTCCCTATTTAGAAACATTATTCTGAGAAGGGGTTCGTAAGTCTCAACAGATTGCCGAATGTTAAAACCACTGGAGGACAGGTGAAAGAGGGGGGCGGTAAACACTGTCTTTGATGCTTTAGGCCCACAGCTAATACGCCATAGAGAGACATTTACATATTTTATGTAATCTTTGTCATAGGGAGCTAGGCAACTGCAGTTGCCTGGTTCCTGGTATATGTGTTGCATGCAATATCTCACAGGAATTTTACAATATATGCATGAAAAGTTTATTCGACATATTTGAAGGTCTTAGAGATCTTGGGTCAGAGCTCTAGTATAAAGCAGGTGTTCGCAATTTAAACAAATGAAAACAAAACACCCATCTTTTCATGGAGGGAGGCAGAGATAGTAATCAGGTTAGGGGATTGAGCTCCCAAGCAGGCTAGGTTTGTAGAAAGTACATTTCAAGTTTCTGGAATATTTTTTCTTTCTATTTGTGAAGGAACTTCAACCTGTTTCTGGGCTCAGTTTCCTTCCTTCTTCGCCCCCCCCCCCCCCCCACTTCCCACGTTGTTTACTTGTTTCAAGATTGCCAAGACTGAACTGGTGACTGCTAAGGCTGTGACGTAATGATAGAAAGTCCTGTGGACTTCATTGGCAATCGCTGAAAGGTATACACACCGCACAATGCCATGGGCTTAATAGGGGCCTGATCCATAAATACATTAACTTGTCAGCCCTCATAGAGGGTAAATAAAAGAAAGATTTATTTGAATGTTTTGAATTCAATATAAACATGAAACGTTTATATTGAACAATTTATTTGAACATTGAATCTTCTGGTGAAAGTATAGTTGAAGGATATTACCTGCTGTGTTATTCAATATTCTTTATGGAAGGAGTCATAATCAAAACAAAAGCAAGAATATAATAATAAAAGGGAGCACAGTGTAGTAGAGAAAAAGTATCCTCAAAGGCAGAAAGCACGAGTTCAAATCCTGCCTACGTAAGTCACTCAGGTCCCATGCAACTCTCTAAGTCTATAAATTGCAGAGAAATTGCTGATCTACCTTGGCAGAGGGAATTCTTTCACTGGCAGTTTCCTACATCATGCTAGCAGAAGTCTAGACCTTCTCCCCCTCCCCCCAAATGACTGACATTTCCATAGATAGTACTTGAAAGCACTACAAAGCACTTTTCATTACATGACCTAATTTGACACAATCAGCAGTCCTATGAGGTAGAAGTTATTATTCATGATGAGGAAACTGAGGCCAGAGGTTAGCACAGGGTGTTCTTCCCCGTGTCACGCTGGAAGTGACCAAGACAACATTCCTGATTCAAGTCTATTGTTTTATTTCCAGGAAATATTTTCTTCATGTTTTCATTTGTCAAAGAAGGAAGGGAGAAAGGGAAGAAGGAAAGAAAGACTGTATAAACTTATAAGTTTCTCTTTTGGACTCAATGTGCCAGAAACCCAGAGACACATAATATTTTGAACTGCTAGCTGTCAGCTTATCTTAGCGAACTACTTGGTAGGATCTCTTCCTCCTTCTTTTGTATGTTCTCTCTCTGTAGCCCTAATTCTTCTATTTTGTACTGTTTGACTTGGAAACGGACTTTAGTCCTTTGTCAAGTGCTACCCCTTACTCTCAAATAAAAATAACAGCTATTTATTGTTGCTGACACCAGAACAGGGACTGTGGTAATGACACTTAGAATGGTTTTCTTTTTGAATGCATCACAGGCCTAAAGACAACCCATCCAGTGGTCATTGGACTTTTCTGAAGGGAGCAGAAAGGTCTCCTTTCAATCTAGGTGCATGCTTTGCATAAGGAAAAGAACAGCTCTATAGTCCTGGGACTCATGGCTGCACATAGGGATAGCTATTAAATAAGGCCCCACATTGCATCAATGATATTCCTTTGAATTGCATCCTGGTGCTTGTCTCTTCTTACAGATAGTCTAATAGAATTGCTTTGATTTCCTCATCGTATTGCCTAGGGTTAGTCTGTGCTTAATACATCTATGTGTTGTACATACAAAATACATACATGAGTGCATATATACATACACATATATATGTACATGTACGTACTGATTTGTTTAAATAGCTTTTTAAAAAAATCTCTTCTTACAGATGGTCTAATAGAGTTACTTTGATTTCCTCATCCTATTACCTAGTGTT
The DNA here is from genome assembly GCF_028372415.1 of Notamacropus eugenii. Taxonomy (NCBI): domain Eukaryota; kingdom Metazoa; phylum Chordata; class Mammalia; order Diprotodontia; family Macropodidae; genus Notamacropus; species Notamacropus eugenii. Next base: position 210,885,521 of record NC_092873.1, on the reverse strand, counting down.
TATGCTTAATATATGTGACATATATACATGCATATATACACACACATATATAATGTATGCAGATTTAGCGAAACTGTTTCTTCTTACAGATGGTTTAATAGTTTCTTTGATTTCTTCACCTAATTACTTAGAGGTCATATATACTTAATATACGCACATGGTAAATGTGTATGTATATATGCATACACACAAGCATGTATACATGCATATACTTATATACCCACACATACATTTATGTATATACAGATTTTCCTAAATATTAGAAGGGGAAAGGCAGCCTTATCCTAAAGAAAGTTTTGATAGAATCCAAATTTTTCATTTTTTCTATCCAAAACCTACATAGGAAAGCCCTGAAAATTCCAACTGCACAGGGCCCAAATGTACTGATTAGGGGATCGAAATGTCGCCAAGAATGACCCACGAAGTGAATCATTTGTTTCCCTAGGAACATATGGAATCCACTGACTTCAGGAAATATTTTCAGCGCACACACATATTTCTTCAAGACGTTAGCATCCCAGGGGAGCAGGAAGAATAAAAACATGACAGGGAGTAATTTAAAATGGCAGGTACTGCAGTTTTCTTTTCCTGGGCTGGAAACCTGATATTTGATACAAATGTAGATGATTTTCTTATGATTGCTATAAAATGCTGATACTATCCTTTCCAAATTTCTCTAAGATTTATTTTTTCCTTCTCCTTTGTGGAATTTTGTTATTTTTAAAAGGCTTAGATTGTGGGGACTAAGAAATCAAAACATTGCACATTATTTCTTACAAAGTAACCACAAGAGAAAGTCAGTTCTGGAGCTCTGATTCACAAAAGAACACCACTTGTTAGTTCTGGTGAGGTTCAGTGGGAAAATAGAGGCCCAAATTAAATTATATTTCATTAGAATGTAACATCATCAGACCTTGATTTTCCAGTGTGTGTAAGTCAGGTTATTTTCCCTTTCAATTTTAATCTTTGGGATTTTTAAAAATAAGATTATAATGCCCAGGGACCAAGCTTACTGGTCCCCAAATGAATATTACTTTATCTGAACATCCTCTTGGTATGTTTTTTATTGGGTTGATTCTCTACAGGGACCTGGAAAACATGAGAAAACCTATCAATATCTAATTAAGGCAAGACCTTCTATTTAATACTTCATGGAAAAGTTTGAACTTGCCTTATATGTAACATGAGTGCTGGATTTGGAATGTGGTTTCAAACCTGCTTCCGGTCATCACTAGGGTGACTCTCCACAAGTCACAATGTCTCTCTCAGTCTCATTCCCTCTTCTGTAAAATGGGGATAATATTGCCTATTTCACAGGGTTGTTTTGAGAATTAAATGATAAAATATATGTGAAGCAGTCTGTCAGTTTAAAGCATGATATAATTGTCAATTGTTTACTACCATTATTATCATTCCTGTCATCACATTATTATCATTACAATTATTACCCTAGATTTGTGTCCATTCTTTCCCCAAATTCACCCACCATGACTCCCGAGAGTACAGAGCATGCCTCCATTGGAAGATACATATGTCTGTCATGATCCAAAGGGTAGATATCACATCGATCACCAAATGAAGCACCCATATAACTCTTTATATTTGAGCTATACTTAGAAATAACTTATAACAGTGACAGAATTCAGTGAGGAGGATATCTGGAGCTTGGCCTCTTCCAGGGCATGATGTACCTTGGGTTCCTTCTGGTGACACATGTTCTATCCTTGGAGCTGGGCCCTTTTAAGGCAGCAGGTACCATGGTTCCCTTCTGGTAATATATGTGTCTGTTCCTGGAGGTAGATCCCTTTCAGTGATACACATACCCTGTTGCTTTCTGGTGAACCCTTTGACATTCTTCTGTTTGATCCCTAAGGGTGTAACCTCCCTCTTTGGAATTGGGGACTCTGTCAAAGTGGACTGGCCCTTGGGCAAGAAGAACCGTGCCACTCTGTCACCTTAAAAGGGGAAATAATTTCTGCTAGCTTTCCTCTGTCTTTTGAGTACTCAGGACTCTTTGAGAGTCTCCTTCAGACATCCATTGAGTAGTGGCAGAGGACCACAATACTGGCTCAGAAAAGGCTTAAGACCTAACCTCAAGTGCTCTGTGTTTTAGTCCTGAGCGCAGGTAACTGAAGAGGCAGCTAGGTGGTGCATTGGATAGGGCACCAGTGCATGAGTCAGGAGGACCTGAGTTCAAATCTCACCTCAGACACTTGACACTCACTAGCTGTGTGACCTTGGGCAAGACACTTAACCCCAATTGTCTCATCCTGGGTCATCTCCAGTCATCCTGATGAATGGTCACTGGATTCAGATGGCTCTGGAGGAGAAGTGAGGCTGGTGACCTGCACAGCACTCCCTCACTCAAAACAAAGTCCAGTGCAAGTCGTGTCATCATTTCTCTGATGGCATGGTCTTCCTCAGCAACGAAGGACAAACACACACTCAGGTAATTGAATAGCAATCCTGAATTGGTATTTTTATCCTGGGCAGTAAACTGGTGGACCTCAAGAGGTCCATCTAATTGGCAGCAAGAGAATAGGTCTAAAACAATTTATTGGAGGAGAAGATGCCTCCCTAAAAAGCGTAAGCTTAAGTCATGAAATGGCTTGGCAGAAGATACAGACTGTGAGCTGCTAGCACAGTGAAGAGCTGAGATGAAAACAAAATACTTCTTTAGAAATTCTAAAAAATGTTTCAAATTGTTAAATTGTTCAAAATGTTTAATGCTTTAAATATCAATAAAGAATTTTGGAAGTAATATGCTAATTATTTATTAATAAATACTACCTATTGCATTCCCTAATAGAATATTTTCTCCTTGAGAGCAGGGACTCTCTTGCTGTTTCATTTGTAGCAATGGTACTTTGCACAAAGTAAGGACTTAATAAGTGCTTTATTAGGTATTCATTTTTTCATTTAATTATTTCTGTTGAGTAAATAGCTATCCTAAACCTTATCTACGCTGTGCGTTGAATGCCTTTATAGAAGGGATCTCTTTTGAAGGTGAATCCAGAAATGAGCCAAACATCAGTTTTAAGATTTTCCTCAGTTTCTTTAAAGTGAGGATATTTCCTATGGCACTTAGCTCAGTGTTGTGGTGAATATCAAATTAGGTCATGCATATTAAATACTTAAAATGGTATATCAATGTTAGCTATTGTGATTGTTCTCACTGTCATCCTAGTTAGGTTATCACTTCTTCCCTTAAATATTGTTCTAGCCTATTTACTGATCTCTTTTCCTCTTTCAATATAAATTTTATTCTGCTACCATAGATAATTGCTTTCTGTACATCTCTGACTGCACCGTTTCTTTATGAATAAATATTCAGTGGGCTACAGGAGATAAAGCTCTGGGCCTGGAGTCGGGAAGACTTGAGTTCAAATATGACCTCAGATACTTACAGGGATAACACCTCTTACCCTGCAGGGTTGTCATGAGGTTCAAATGAGGTCATCATTATACAGCACTTTGTAAACCTTAAAGTGCCATAGAAATGCTCGCTGTTATTATTACTTAACCCATCTGAGTTTCTTTTGTCACATTTGTAAAATGGGGCCAACAGTACTTGTACTACTTGCTTCTCAGCATGGTAGGAAAGTGTTTCATAAACTTTAAAGCACTATAAAGAGGGTCCCCAAAGTTTTAATAGCTTAAAAGCTTAAAACTCACCGAGGCTTTTGGGATACCCTGTACAACAGCGATCTATTGTCATACGTGGAATAGACTCCCCTGTCCCTTCTGCTTAATGATATTGTTCTTTCCCATAAAGGTCTAGGTTAGGGGCCATTTTTTCCACATAACCTTGCTTGTTTTTCCCCAGCTAGCAATGTACTCTCTAACCTTGAAACTTTCATGGAACATTGGAGCTCTTTTGTACATCAGACATAGTCTATTTTACATTCAAATTTTCTGTAGACATAACATTTATATTTTAAGCATCTTGACAAGATGGACCATGTTTTATTTATTTGTATTTGCAGTGCCTAGATCGGTGTCCTGCAAATAGTAAATACTTACTACATTTTTTTTTCACTGAAAGAGGTTAGATTTAACAAACATTTTTTGAATTACTGGTAATTGGTGGATGCAAAGAGTTCAATGAGCTTTATTATAAGATACCTATATGGACTTGCAATTATCAGCAACATTGACTAGTTTTAGAGAGACTTGAGAAGCTATTGTTTTATGTAATGGGAATAGGGAAAGACAAAGCAACAAGGCAACAAGCATTTATTAAAAACTTAATATATTCCAGACACTTGGCATTGGGAGTACAAATGGAAGGAAAAAGAAATACAATTAATTTTAGTTAATTTTAATCTTGGAGGCTCCATGATTTTCCACCACCTGAATAACCCTTTGCTTAGCTCCAGAATTGGACGCCATTGCTTTCTAAGAGATGTGTACTAGACTTACTAAACTGGGATTAGTTCATCTGAGGCTCCAACTGGTATGACTGAAGTAACTTTCTGAGACAAGAATTTCTGTAGGGACTACCGGTGTCTTTTATGTTATCTCTATACTGGCTTTTTGGTCAGGTCTTTGTAGGTGCTGGTCATCCATTTTCATAACTTCTTTTGGAACAAGGTCATAAATGACCTCAAGGAATTTATATTCAGATGAAGAAAGATCTTATATAAAATGGAGTTGAAAATCAGGGGTAAGGGAAAGGTACCTGCATAGGGGCAGAGTTCAGAGCATCAGAAATACACCTAAAAGGAGAAAGAAACATGGCCAGCCTGGACTTGTCACTAAAATAGAAGTCCCAAGAAGGAACTCATCGGTGGGAAAATGGAGCTGGGATAACAGAAGGATGTTCCAAAGTGTGAAGGTTCCAAGCACTGAGTCACCGCCAGCTAGGTAGTATAGTGGATAGAGTGCTGAAGCTGGAATCAGGAGGACTTGAGTTCAAATGCTTCCTACACCCTGGGCAAGTAAAATGGGGGTAAAAATAGTATATACTTCCAAGGGATGCTGTGAGGATCACATAAAATACTATGTGTAGAAGTGCTTAGCATAATTCCTGCCATATAGTAAGTATTTGTTATGTTAGTGATCATGATGATGACGGTGATGGCCGAGTCAGAGTCATAGAGCTGAGAGGGGAATGAAGCATGGCTAACTTTGACATGGGAAGAGAACCTTTCCTATGCCAGGAGTGGAGGGTGAATGTTACCAGTTCTGCCCTCTGTCCCTCCAGTGTGTTAAGAACCCCTTGTAGGCTTATTCATATATCAAAGCCACTTAAATTTGCCTGAGTGTTACCTGCTGGAGACATATAGGAATTGCAAAGAACTTATTCTGAGAGGACTTGCCCTATCTGGGGAGGACTTCAGGGAGTCCGTAAAGAAGAGAACATCATGAAAACTGCTTGAATTTGTACACTTCTATTATGGAAGAAGAAGGGACAGCAGTCCAGGTGACATCTCCAGCAGGTGGCAGCCACTACTAGGCAAAAACACAGTGAACCACAGCTTAAGGGGCAAGTATAGAAACAGGAAGGGGTGGAGCTTTAGCAGATGATGGCTTCTAGAGATAAAATGGAACACACCAAAGGAGCTGCAAGAAACAGTGCTACCTATCAGTGAGACACCACAGGATGCTGGGGGTCAAATCAGGAGAGGTGTTCTTGCTATGAATCAATCACCGCAGAGGGTGAGTTGTCTAGGGAGTGCTCTTTTCCTTTCATCTTCTTGGGAGCTTGTGCCTTTCTGTGTATTGGGGGTCAAGAATGATTCTACCACTTGATTTTAATTGTTACTTACTAGGCTAAGAGAGGCAGTGACACATTGACAAGAGAACTGGTCTCAGACCTAGGAAGACCTCCTACCTCTGACCCATCTTGAGTGTATGACCCTTGGAAACAAACCACCCAGTGTTCTAGATCAATATTTAAGATTTAGAGAGTTTGTTGACTTACATTGGCAGAGAGAGTTTCCTCATCTAATGAAATCACAGGTCCAATCTCTATTCCAAACCCCCCTTCCCCTTTTTTTAATTAGAGATTCAATTTATAAATTAATTTTTAGATCCTAACTGGTTTGTTGTTAGACAATATATAGATGCCATATATTGAGATATATTTATATAACTATGATAACTCAAATACTACATTGAACCTGGGTGCATTGAGGATATCCAGAGTCTCTGAAATCCCTCTTATATTTCAATAGTAGCAAGATGCTGGAAAAGTCAATACTCAAAACTAGTCAGTATTTTAATGATGGGCTCAGTCTAATGAGAAAACTGCAGCCTCATAGGTCAGATATATATTGGAAGAATCTGCTACTGGGAGCTACCTTAGCAAACTAGCTTCGATTTCTGAAGTTATCTTCCAAATAGCAAATGCTTTATCTTTGATGTGCAGAGCAAATTTGTGGCTAGCTTTGCCAATTAATTTTACTGCACTAGTCAAAGTGTTAGCAGCTGTGTTTTGCCTACACAAGGAGGCTGCCTGTTATTATTTCCTTAAGCAACCTAGAATGATTTTTTTTTTTCCTGGCCCAAGACAAATTACCTTACCAGGGTTTCTCAAGTCCCTAGTATGTTACATTTAAATAAAATACAGTGGTCAAATGTCCTTTACCTTTGATTCAGGATTGAATGGATTAAATCTCTTTAAGATTTTCCCAATGTGAAACTTCATGGAACCCAAAAAACAAAATAAAACAAAATGAAAAACACAACCTAAACCTTTAGGTCGGTGCATAACATAAAAAAAAGAAAAAAATCCCACACCCTATATCTCATGCTGGATTATACTTAATATCCTTCAGTATTATAAATTTGGTCTTACAGAACTTTATATAACAAATATTATCTTTACTAACTTTTAACAAAATCTATCAGTATCCTGAATCCTTATTTTCTCTCCTTGAAGGAGCTGTATTTGGGAAGTACCACATTAATTTACTGTGCATATGGATCTTTCATCTTTTTTTCTCAATCTTTATCAATTATATCACTATTTTAGATCTGCGTTGCCTTCTTACTTCTCATTCCTTAGTCACACTCCCTAATATGTAATAGTATTCCATTCCTCCGGTAATTCCCCTGTCTCTTTCCCATCATATTTAAATTCCCATGAGTTCTTGTGTTATACTCCATATTATTTACCTGTCCTCCTATAAGTCATCATCTGAAGACTAAATCAACTCAACTCTTTTATTATACTATCTTGCACTTGTCCCTCTGTTGATTTATAATGATTCTCTAGTTCTTTTAAGTCTGTATGATTTGTCTTGTCGGGATGAATTGTAAGCTTATTGAGGGTGGGGACTATGCCTTTTTTATATTTCCCCAAAGGCATTTATAAAAGCTTTGTGAATGAATAAACATGTATCACGACTCTTTGAAATGGGAAATTTCTGAAGAGGCAGTCTGTAGAGTTTGAAGCTCTGACTTTGAAGGTTAGAGCATCTTTTATTTATTCTAAGATCAGTTTCAAGTATTTCAAATTTCACTCATTGGAAGGAGAAGAGGCCAAGGACAGTGCCTTTTTAAAATATTCTGTTATTCAGTTGAACATAGTGGGGGACTTGAGAGCCCACCTTGACCAATGTGGTGACCAAGTTTAGGGTCAGCAGCTTAGACTAAGGGTTGAATAAACCAAATTTATGGCATCCTGAGGGAAAGTTTGGTATTGGTAGCAGATGTGGGGAAGGGTTTGATATCGGTCCCAGATGTGAAAGTCTCAGCTATGATAGGGTATTAGGCCTCTCCTTGTCAGGTGAGTGCAGGAGTGCTAATCTTTCCTCCAGGTGGCCATCACCCTTGGGAAAAATAAGCTATCTAATTCTTGTTGGGGCCCAGTTGGCTATCACTGTGTTGAGTGGCAATCAGGACTGGTCAACATGTTGTTTTACTTACCAGGGAGATGTTGGAGGAGGGGTTTGAAATCAAGTAGGTAGTGGCTATATCTTATGTTAATCTCTTTTAGGACCCATATTCATCATCAGAATTAGCTATGTTCACCTTACTTAACTTTGGGCCTCACATTCATATGTATAGATTGAATTAGAATGCTTTTTCAGTTTAACATGAATATCTTCTTTTATTTTCCAAGTCTCCATTTGCAAGAGGAAATAAGGATGAAAACAAAAAACTCTTAAAACTTTAGGGAATGCCCTAGCTAGAATCTGAAGGATCAAATACAATCAATTCAGAAAAAGCATCAGGCCACACATATTCACCAATGGGATTGTCAAATGATTTTGCAACTTCTCTCTTTTGTATTTGTAGTACAAGGCCTACTTTGGAAAACTCAAGAAACCCTGGAGCCATGAAATTCTGACACTATTAAAAAAAAAACTCTACAGAAACCATATGAAAAAGCTCAGTTTCAATAGCTCCATATAAAACGAGGATTTAAGCAAACCAACAATAATTTGACTTGCAGCATTTAGGATGCCTTGTCCTTTATGATTGCAGTGATTATCTGGCACCTCAAATTACAAGATTGAATTCCCAATCTCATCTTTTTCCTATTCACAGATGCCATTTTAAAAACCATGAATCATGAAGACAAGAGAGCCAGTTCTCCAAAGCTAATGCTTGAATCAATATGCTTATTAAGAAGACCATCTCGGCTCATTACCTCATGCTTAGTTTAAGCCCAGTTTGTCCAGCGTCATTTGACAGTGCCTTTTGGTGTTTGGATAAATTGGGGAAGAGCAGTTCTTACCTCCCCTACAATTTCCTCTGCTACCTCTCCCTGAATTCTATCCCCATTCAGCTATTTTCTTCCAATTCCCAGTCCCTTTCTTGTACCTTCCCCCCTTTACGATCTCTTGAACTTCAGTTTAATGGCTAAATTTTCTTCATCTTTGTCTTCTTTTCAAATTATCTGTCTTCATGGTTTTCTCTAAAATATGTGATGTTCTTGTCCACCCTTGCCAGTGTTAGTCCTTCTCTCACAATCCTTTGAGACACTGGGTCTGTTACATTCAGACATCTCTGTATCACCCAGCAACCATCCTTCAAGGTTCATTCCATCGTCAGGTTCAGATAGCTATTTTTTGCGATGCTCCAGGCTCCAGGTCATTCTCTTTTCTGCTTTAAGGAATTCTGTATGTAACTTGGGTCACAGTTTTCCTTTCTACCCCATCCCCTGCCCTCATTATTGTGGACTTCAATAAACATCGATTTCTCTTTGAAAGTACTCTATCTTTTCAGTTCACTTACTGCCTTGATCCCTATGACTTATACCTTCGCTTTACTTCACCTACCTACAGGGATGTGATAACACTGAACTATGAAAAATTTTGAACTTCAAGATTTTAAATTCTTCTCTCTGATAATTTTCTGTTCTTCCATCTCTCCATCCCATCTTCTAACTATTCTTCAACCTCACTGAGACTTGCAGTCCTTCCACTCCTTTCTACCCTCCTAGTATGGTTTCATTTTTCTCTCTTAATAGCCTTGAACATATAGCTAATCAATCCAGCTATACAATGACCTCCCTAATACCACCCTCCACCCAGACTCCTTTGCCCTTTTATTCTGCCAGTCAAAGTTCTTGTACTCTATCTGGATTAAGCCTCTCATTCACCCTTTTCTATCCTACTCATGTACTAATGAATACTGCTGGAGAAATCACTCAGCACTGCAGACTAAGTGCACTAGAAATTTACGTTATCTAATTTCCATTAGATCCTCAGTGTTACATGGCAATCCTTCAATTCTTCCCTGGTGAACTTTCTTTTACACTCCTCACAGGAGCAGTTACAAACCTACTTTCTCTCCAAGCCCCCTAAAAACACTTTGTCCTTGCTTCCTCTCAGTAGGGGATCTCAACTTGGCTACTTGGCACTGGAACATCCTTCTACATCACCCTCCATTTTCTCCTCTTTTGTTTAAGTTTTGGAGCAAGAGATAGACCCTGTCTTTGCTGACAGAAACCTCAATTTGTGACTTTATTCCATGTCATTTAGTCTCCTCCAGGACCTTGTTCCATGAATCATTCACTCTCCTTTTTTGTCTTTCTTTTCCTACTTTCTATAAACATGTTCTGTTTTCCAACTCCTTTGGAAAAACAAAGCCAACACCACCTTTACTTGGTCCTCTCATCTCTTTAAGCTGCCCTTCTGCTGTTGCCTCTTTTTCACAGACAACCTCTTAGAATTACTTGCTCTTACTGCCTTTCACTTCACCCTTCCACTCATTTCTCAATCCCTTGAAGTCATTGATCTTGCCAAGGTTAGCAATGGTTTGTTAAAGCAAATGCCCTTTTCTTAGTTTTCATCGTACTCTGCCTTCACCTTCTGAGGTTGTATATGCTTACACACACACACACACACACACACACACACACACACACACATCTAAACTAAGGCTTTTCAGATGGTTTTATACCACTATGAATATTTAACTCTAATTTCTCTTTTGAACTCCATTGTCCAATTGAGGAAACTGAAGCAATGAGATTAAGTGACTTGCCTAATGTCACAGGGCTAGTGTTGGAAGCATCTTTTGGATCTAGGTCTTTCTGACTCCAAGTCTATCCTCTCTACCCCACTGTTTCATACCACTCTGGCTACTTCAGCTTATGCATACTTACACTATGTCCAGTGATTAGAGGCATCATCTGATTTTCAATTAGAGGGTGGTTCAAAAGTTAACTTGTAAATTAATTGTTAGGTTGAATTGAATCTGAACTTGGACTTTCTTAGTCCATAAATGTCTAACAACTTGATGAACAGCATATATTTGTTACCTACTAAATGCAAAACACAATGCAACATGGTAAGAATTTATTCAAAGGCAAAAAAAGAAATAGTTCCTAATTTTAGGGATCTAACCTTCTAATCCATAATGTACTAGAAAGGCTCCACCTTTGTGAGGGAAAATAATGGAGAATTCTATTGTTTCAGTCCTAGTAATTATGAAAGGCAGCCTGGCCCTGTGGATAGCAGCTAGGTGGTGCAGTAGATAGAGCACCACTGCAAGAGTCAGGAGGACCTGAGTTCAAATTTGACCTCAGACACTTGATACTCACTAGCTGTGTGACCTTGGGCAAGTCACTTAACCCCAATCGTCTCATCCTGGCTCATCTCCAATCATCCTGATGAATGGTCACTGGATTCAGATGGCTCTGGAGGAGAAGTGAGGCTGGTGACCTACACAGCCCTCCCTCACTCAAAACAAAGTCGAGGTCAAGTCATGTCATTATTTCTCTGGTGGCATGGTCTTCTTCAGCAATGAAGGATGAACACACACACACAGGATGAAATGAGGCACTTACAAGTCACTGAATAGCTAGCAAAAGGAGATTTGCTTTGTTCTAACACAGCAAGAATATGCAACAGAGATATAATGCTGCTTCTCTTGACACAACCCTTCTTACCTCCATGCAGAAAAGAATCTGGTCATTCATCAGACAAGCTATGGTGACTCATGTGGACTTTAGAAATCTACCAAGTCAAAGGATCTATGACTCCATATTGGTAGGGACTTTTTATAGCCCTAGGGGACAGGGAAGCTGAGTCAACCCCAAAGGTACTATTATTGGCAGTGGAGAAATGCTAGAAACTTTACCATTAAAAACAAGGGAAAAACAAAAATTCCCCTTCTCTCCACTATTATTTGACATAGGTACAGAAATAGTAGTCATTAAAATAACAAGAAAAAGAAATTAAAAATCATAAATATTGTCAAAGTGGACACAAAAGTATGCCTACTTGCAGGTGACATGATAATTTAGTTTGCTGATTCTTTGAGATTTTCTAATTGAGATAATTACTGACTTTAGCAAAGTAGCAGGATACAATATAAATTCACAAAAATCAATAACATTTCTGTATTACAGTAGTAATAACCAGGAAGAAATTATCAAAGAAAAATTTCATTTGTAATAATTCCAAAATGTATAAAACACCTAGGAGTCAGATTACTGAGGCATACTCAAGACATACATATATATATATATATATATATATATATATAAAATTATAAAACACTCTTTTCAGGAATAAAAGAAGACAAATAATTGAAAGGCTATTCACAACTCATTTTTGGACCATACCAATACAAGAAAAAATGAGGATACCACCTAAATCAGTTTACAGATTTATTATGATAGCAATTCAACTAGCAAGGTGTTACTTTATAGAACTAGCCTAAATAAATAACAAAATTCATTTAGAGTAGCAAAAAGTCTAGAATCTCCAGGGAAATAATGAAAAAAGTTAGCAAAGAGAGAATATCATTTATAAACCTCAAACCATGTTATTGACAGCAATCATGAAAACAATTTGCCACTAGAAAAAAAATAGAAAGCAATAATGATAGCTACTATTTATACAGTGTTTGAGTAAATCTGTGGAACAAATTAGAAAGATAAGAATTAAAAACACTCTAATTTAATAACTCTGTTTTAGATGGATCCAACAATATAAACTCCTTGAGAAAGGAATACTTTTTTTTTAAGAAAGATGTAAAACTTAAAAGCAGTTTGGCATAATTGAGACATAGGTCAACATCTTACACTGCATACATGTTTCAAATGGACACGACCTAAATATAAAAGATGTCACAAAAATATTGGTGAAGACAAGAATTCTTAAATAAACAGAGATCAGAGAATCGGAATATCTTAGGACCATAGTTTTAGACTTGGAAAGGGCTTTAGAGGTCCTCCACCCTAACCTTTTGCATATGAGGAAAGAGAGGCCCAGGGTGGTTAAATGTCTTGCCTTTCATTGGAGCCATTATCAAAGTCACACACAGCAGGCCCAGGATTTGAACCAGGACTGAAATGTAAACGGAGGTCTTTTGACTCCAATTCTAGTGCTCTTTCTACTACACATACCAAAGATAAAATAGTTTAAATTACATAAAATAAAAAAATGCTTTCACCCCTAAACAATTAATGTCGCTAGAATAGTAAGGGAAACTATTAATTAGGAAAAAAAGTATCAAAAATCTCGGGTAAGTATTTTATATACAAAATTTAAAGCAAATTCATATAAATGGATAAGATTGTCATTCCCTAATAGAAAATCCATTAAGTATTTTTAACAAAATGTTCTTGAAAGACTTACAAACTATTAACAGCAATATCAAAGACTGCTTTAAGTCACTAATATGAGAAATGCAAATTAAAACTCTGAGGTTTCGCTTCACACCCAGTAAACTGGCAAAGATGACAAGAGATGGAAATAAACAATGTTGGAAGGACTTCGTACAACTCTTCTAGAATTATGCTAAGCAAGTGACTAAAATCTTTATACCCTTTCACCTAGCAATTACACTGTTAAGCATATACCCCCAAGGAGGTCAAGGACAAAAAAAAGAAAGATCTTATATATGCCAACATTTTTATAGCAGCATCTGAGGTAATAAAGACCTAGGAACAAAGTGAGTATCGATTGATTAGTGAATAGCTAAGTAAATTCTAAAACATGAATGTAATGCAACATTGTTGTGTCATAAAAAATAATTAATGTGAGGAATTCAGAGATCCCATAGGAAGAATTCTGTGAGTCGGGATAGAGCAAAGTAAGCCAAATATGGAAAACAATAGATACCAGAACTACAACAATGTGAACTGAAGAGTAATGAAATGTAGATTCTTTACAAAGACCTATCCTGTGTCTGGAGAAGAGATGAGGAAATTTCATTGTCCAAGTGGGATCTCTGGACATGGATTATTATCGCAAGTGTTATCAGATAATGTCAATATGTCACTATATGCCACTTGGTTTTGCTTCACTTTTTCTCCTCTTTGCTATAAGGGAAGGCTCATTGAGTAGAGGGCTATATTCAGAAATGATGCTCATGCAGCAACAAAAATGATCAAAAACACTTAAAAAGAACAGTTGTGATTACTCAAAAATAAAAGGGAAAAGAACAGAGAACTCTTTAGTGACTCATAAAGAGAAGAAGTTAATAAAGACAAAAATGCTTACAAGAAGATGAAGGAAGAATTGAAAAAGATATCAGGGAATGAGATTTTAAAAATTCAGTCTCAAGTAATTCAAAGGAAAGTTAGTCTCTACAGTGTCCTATGAAGGCAGAATTTTAAAAGCCAGCTGGACCTAGCTTTGATTGTCATTGAGAGCCTATTAGAAGCTCTCAAAAGAGTGGTGGGATTAATATCACAATTTCATATCTCATCAGCACGTTAGTGGCATTATACATCTAAAGGTAAGAGAAAGCCCAGAAAAACACCACAGATCATTGAAACCTAGTAAATACAAGTATTAAAAGTTTGCAAAATTAGAATTATTTAGTCAAGAAGAATTTATTAACTTTCTTCAAGTTGTTAAAAGAGATCTGTTTGATGGGAGATAGTATCCATCTGTTTTTTTATCACCTCTGAAGATGGAACAAGAGGAAATGAACTTAAAACATAGCAGAAAGGATTTCAGTTAGATAAGGAAGAGCTTCCTGACAGGATGGGTTGTTTTTCCACTGGAACTAGTTACCAAACAGAGTAAGGAACCTTCTTTCCTCTTGATGATGATGATGATGCAGATGATAATGCCCTGTATTTACTCTATACTTGCTTATGTGAAGGTTTTTCCAAATTTTTTCTGTTCTTAAAAGACTTATGACATGGAAGCAAGACAAATAAAATTTCAATATAAACTTAATCAAATGCTTTATATAAAGATATACCTGTCAGTTCTAAAAATACGAAACTATAAGGAGTGGTACTTCTTAGAGGGCATGGGGATAGCTTCACAAAGTGGAAAGAACTTTGGGTCTGAGTTCAAATTCTGCCTCTGATGCTTATTGCCAACACGATCTTGAGCAAGTCATTCAATTTATCTCTTGGCCTCTCTTTTTCATCTCTAAATGAAAAACTGAGTGTTCTCTAAAGTTTCTGCTGGCTTTTAGGCTTAAGAGCTTATGAAATTTCAGTTGAGTGTTGAAATGTTAAGGACTTGGTAAAAGGAGAGACAGTATGTCATTGTGGCTAGGACTCTGGACTTGGAGTTAGGAATTTCTGGGTACCAGTTCTACCTTAGACACTTACTAGCTATTTGATCTATATAAGTCACTTAATTTCTCTGTGTTTCAGTCTGTTTATCTGTAAAATGAAGGGATTCTAAGATACCTTCTAACACTGCCTCAGCCTCTAAGATCCAGCTGAAATATTAATTCTCTGAAACATTCTTGGATTTTCAGTTAGAAAGCATCTTTTCATCCCGAGGCTCCACAGAATGCTTTGTACTCATATATATTTCAATATAGTTCACATTATATTTGTTGCTGTTCAGTTGTGTCCAACTCTTGGTGACCCCATTTGGGGTTTTCTTGCAAAAACTTTGGCAGAATTTGTCATTTTCTTCTCCAGATCATTTTACAGATGAAGAAAGTGAACCTAACTGGGCTAAATGATTTGCCCAGGACCACACAACTAATAAGGGTTTGAGGGCAGATTTGAACTCAGGTCTTCCTGACTCGGGTCTGGTACCCTATTTACTGACCCACATAGCAACCCCAGCAGCAACAACAACAATCACAGTTGTAGCAACAGTGACAATCACAATATGGTAACATCCATGAGGAAAAAGAATACTGTTTTATTGATCTTTGTAGCTATCTCAGAATAGCAGTGTGACAGTGGGACTGTCCCTGGTTTTTGGAGTCAGGAAATTTGGTTCAAACACTGCTGTTTCTGCAGGACTTTCAATTGTTTGTGCAAAGTGCAAAGTGAAGGAGTTGACCTAGATGACCTCTGAGGTTCCTTCTAAGTCTAAATCTATGATACCATGAAGAATACTCTGCATATAGTTAATAAATGTCACTTGAATTTGAGTCTTATAAAGTGCTACTCTAGGTCCTTAGAAGACAAATGAAGACCCAATGCACAGTACCTGATCTAAGAGGGGCCAATTATGTAGGAGGCAATCCTAACTCACTTGGTGATCTCACCAGCTCTCCTGGATTCAATTATCATTCTCAGGTCTCTTTACCCATAACCCCTATAATCTTCTGAACTTGCTTATTACTGTTGAGGTTACCACAATCCTTCCAGTTACCCAGGTTTGCAACCTTTGTATCATCTTTGACTTGCACATCCCCCCCACATTACCAATCAGTTGACAAATTTTGTAATTTTTCCCTCTACATTTCTCCCATATTCTCCTTTTCTCTGTTCATACAGCCTTGATTATATTTCAGGCCCTCAATCATCTCTTACCTGAACTATTATAATAGCCTTATAGCTTTCTTCCTGCCTCATCTCTCTCCACTCCCATTTGTCTTCCCCTCAGCTGCCAAGGTAATTTTTCTAAAGCTTAGGTCTCATTTAATCTCTCACCTTTCACCTCAATGAACTCCAGTGGTTTCCTGTCCCCTCTCAGATGTATTTATACACTCTTACAGTATTTTAAGCTCTTCCTAATTCAGCTCTTTTCTACTTTTCTAGCCTTTTCACATCTTATTCTCTTTCACACACACTGTAATTCTACCAAATTGACCTTGCAATGACTAGATTATGAAACTCCTTTCATCTCCAAGCCTTTGCACTGACTTTCCCCTCATGCTTGGAATACTCTGCCCTCTCACCTCCACCTCTTCCACTTCTCTGGCTTTCTTTGGGACTGAACTCACACCCTATCTTCTGCAGGAAGCTTTTGCTTGTCTCTTCACCTACTGATACTTTTCTCTCACTATCTTCCTCTACTCTGTATGTATCTTCTATGTAACTAGCTACTTATTGCTTTGGTAGAGAAAGTTCCAAAGGATCTGTGATCTTGTCCATAATAAATGATCACTTTTCATGTATTTGTTTTATTTGCAAGTTTCAACAAATAAGTAATTTTCATCTATAAGCCTATTTAATAATCACAAAAGAATACTTACACAACTGCATAGTATGAAATGAATGGATACAGATTGTAGCCATCCTTAAAAACTTTTCTTGTCAAAGATATTAACAAGGAGACCATTAACATCATTGTAATTCAGAACCCCAGGCTTGAATAAGCTCTTTATTTTCCCCATCTTGTTATGTCTGGGTTTTGGAAAGCTTACAGATTGATGCTTTGCATTGCATGGGGACAGGTGTGATTTTCTTCCTTGTCCAGCCAATTAGTATTAAGATCACTAGCATAACCCAGAGAAATATGGTTCATGAAAAATGCCTGGAGGTGACATATTCCCTTGCATTTGGCAAGGATTATAGAGTAGGAGCTTCTTAATTGGCATTAACCCCAGTGGCAACAAATAAGTGCCAGTGATTGACTGGCCCCATTGCTGGAGGTTCACAGTAGTTAGTGGTTGATAACAACAGAGAGCCCCGTCCTGATTTTCATATGACCTATATTCTGTCTGCAAGAGTTCCTTGAAAAGTAAGCAGCATGCTTACCAGTAAGGACATTTAAATGGCTGAATTAGAAAAAAGGTTGAATCCCTCTGAGAAGAGAAGGCCTTGTCTAGACAAACTCAAGGAGTCAGAATAAAAACAGGCTTTATGAGATAGGGTATCAAAATACACATGAAGGCATTTTGAACAAAGGGTTGATAACTTTCTTCTTATCATCTTCTTTAAACTACCCAAGAAAGAACAGGAAATGTAGATGGGGACCCCATCCACTCTCATTTTAAATGTGTTAAAAAACATCTTTATCACTTTGCTCAGGAGACTTCCCTCTTCCCACCTTCCCCCCACACCCCTGACTGTGTGAGAGGTCTTTCATAGGACAAGAAAACTGTTCAGAGCAGGAGTTCTTAACCTTTTTTGTCCCATGATCCCTTTAGACAACCTGGGTAAGCCTATATAGATCCCTTCTCAGAATGTTTTCAAATGCATAAAATTGAACACTTAAACTCTCAAAGGAAAACAATTGTATTGCAATGAAGTTATCAAAATATTTTTTTAAAAGTTGACAGATGCCAGGTTACGAACCCCTGCCTGGAGAGTAGGCTTTCTTCTTTGAGGGGTTATTACCAGCGTGGGGGTGAGATCATCAAATAAATGAAGCATGGTATTCCTCCTTCCTGCATTTACATATTAAGATGGGGGAGGAGAATAAAGATTGGAAACTGATTTCACTGGGAAAGGAAGTGCCTGGACGAGGAAAATACCCTTCACTGATTACAGGTCAGTACATTTTCTGCAACGTAAAATCTTACGCAAATTTCCTAGAGCACTGATAGGTCCATGTTTTAGGAGGGTCAGGCAGTTAGGTGTCGGAGTGGATAGAGTGCTGCACCTGGAGTGTGGAAGGCTCATCTTACTGAATTCAAATCTGACTTCAGCCACTTACTAGCTGCGTTACTTTGGGCAAGTCACTTAACCTAGTTTGCTTCACTTCCTCATCTGCCAAATGAGCTAGAGAAGGAAATTGCAAACCACTCCAATGTCTTTGCCAAGAAAATTCCAAATAGAGTCACTGAGAGTTGGACACAGTTGAACAGCAATAACATGTATGGGGAGCAGGATTTAGTCTTTTTGGCTAGAAGGCCAGATACTTTGTCTCATTAAATATTAAGACTGACTCCAGATCCAGTATTCTTTCCATTACAGGGTTGGCGAACCTGTGGCCTTGAGGTCCTGAAGCCACAGGTTCCCCACTCCCTCACTAGAGCATACTGCTCATCCTCTATGTCTTTCTTATAGAGATTATTTGAATGCTTTGCAGTAAGGAGTTAACTGATCATGAAGCTGCCTATGCTACTACCTAGCACAGATAACATAGCATACTCACTAGATAGATGCTCACTATCCTTGAGAATGTCACTTCAGATCTTGGAACAAATAGTTATTCATTTTAGCTACATGCAAGATGCTATCTATGTTAGACACTGAAGATACAAAGACAACAGTCCTTGCCTGAAAAACCTTACACTCTGCCAAGGGGTTATAGATAATTTGTGTGCAGAAAAGTAACGGTAACATGTATATGTATACATATATGTATAAACATATAAATAAATATATACACATATAAACATACACACATATCTATCTATATGTACATGATATTTACTTTTCTGTGTACAAATTATGTCCTCTTGATAGAATGTAAATTTCTTTAGGCAGGGACTGTGTGTATATGTATATATACAAACACACATATATGTGTATGTGTGTAATGTATGTATATACATATACAATATACACATACAATGCATACATACATGCATGAATGCACATACATCTAGGGTGGCAATAGAACAGGAAGATCTGAGTTCAGATTTCTTCTTAGAAACTTATTGGTTGTATGACCTTGGCGAAGTCACTTAACCTCTGTTTACCTCAGCTTTCTTGACTGTAAAATGGACATAATAATAACAACACCTACCTCTCAGGGCATTTGTGAGGACCAGATGAGCTAATATTTGTAAAGTGGTTAGTATAGTTCCTGATACATACTGGATATTCAATAAATGGTTGTTTCCTTCCTTTCTTAAAAAAAAATGATTTTAGGAGAGAGAGAGCATTAATCACTGAGAGAATCATGAAAGAGGTGACATGAGCTGCATCTGAAAGGGATTACAAGAGGAGGAGAGAGAGAATTCTGGGGGAGGGAGGTGGTTTGGGTGTACTACTGATGCAAAGGTCTGGAGGTGGTCATGTAAGATGTTATGATGAAGGATCTGCATGCAGACTGGGTTAATCAGAACAGAGAATGTGTTAAGGGGATTCATATGAAATAAGATTGGACAAGTAGGTAGGAGCTAAATTGTGGAGGGCTTATATGCCAGTTTAAGGATTTTATATCTTAGCCTAAAAAATTTGTTACTATAGGGGTGGGGAGGAGATGAATATACTGAGAGGCAGGCTAACACTGTCAGATCTGTGTTTTAGGACTATCGATTTGATAGCCTTGTGGAAGATTTATTTGAGAAGGCAGCGACTACATGCCTATTTTTGCCTGAATTTTTTTAATCTATGAAATGAAATATCATCTCTTGTATCTCTGAAAACTTCAACATTCTATAAGCCAACATTTTTAAACCTCAAGTGTTCTGACACCAATCTAATGTATGTTGATATGGATGAAAAAATTTGATAGTGATAAGCCTCAGTTTTGTATCTTACTTAATGATCTGGGCCACATTCTGATATCCCTGCTGTGCAAAAGGCAACTTTAAAACTTCTATTTGTGCCTTAGAAAAAGGAAAGTCCTGGAGACCTGTTATGTCAGAATCTTTTAGGACGTAGGTACCCAGGCAAGCCGAAGACATTATCACATGTCTATGAAGAGGATCATTTGGAAAGGAAATGCTGAAACAAGATGACTAACCATTGGAATTGGAAGGACTCTGTAAGGAGTCTCAGAAAAATAGGTTAGTAAGAAAAAAGGTAACCTGGAAGACTGGGGAGATGGGTTGTATGAAATTGACAAGATTCAGGAGAACTCTGGTCTTAACAGACCCACTTGTTTGTGGCCACTCTATTCCATTCCTGTAACTGTGTTTCCCCAGCTCCCTGACCTTATACTTGAGCTATTCTTATTACCTCTACTCTGAGGAGGTGGAGTTCTGCTGGGGTTTCCATGTGGATTTTGGTAAGTCTGGAAACTCCCTGGAGCCTTATGGCAATCTGATCAAAACCTTGGGAATATTCCAGATCTCGCTTATTTTAGGATCAGGAAATCATAGACCTAGCTTTGGAATTCATCTCCGAGGCCATTTAGTCCAATACACTCATGTTACAGATGAGGAAACTGAGGACTAGGGAATTTAAGCGACTTGCCTGATGCCATGTAGGATTCGAACCCATGATCTTTTACTACAAAGCCAATCTTCTTTCTATTATTCTATTCTCTGGGCTGAGAGTTGGTTACAACCCTTGTGCCAGTAAACAGGCAAAAGAGGAGCAGTCCTTCAACACGATTAAACTTTCCTGTTGCAAGATTACTTTGGTCATATCCACACAGTAAATAGTGCAGCTTGCCACTGCAGGAACCCCCAAAGTCCAAAGAGGTCTTGATATAAGTCACATCATAGACAAATTAAAGGAGCAAGGAAGAAACTTCCTTTCAGGTCTATGGATGGGAGGAGAATTTGTGACTATACAAAAGATGGAAAGAATCATAAAAGACAGAATGGAATTTGGTTCTATAAAATTAAAGTTTTTGCACAAACACAAACAGTGCAGTTAAAATTAGGAGGGATTGAATTATTGGAGGGAAAAATCCTTTCACCAAGTTTCTCTGATAAAGGTCTCATATCCAAAGTATTTAAGTAACTAATTTAAATTTATTAGACTAAAAGTCATTCCCCAACATATTATTTGCCAATGGATATGGACAGACAGTTCTCAAAGGAGGAAATACAGTCAACAACCGCATTAAAAAGAGATACTCTTTCATTAATAATTACATAGATACGAATTAAAGAATCTCTGAGTCCTAATTCACCTATCATCACATTGCTGAAGGTGATTTAAAAAGAAAGAAAAATGGTGATTGTTGGAAGATCCACTGAAAAATGCATGTAATATTTTTAGATTTATAAATCAGTCTAGCCATTCTGCAAACCAATTTGGAACTACTTCCAAAAAGTCACTAACCTATCCATCCCCTTTGACCTAGTGATGTCATTACCAGGTGTAATGGTAATTTAAATGGGGAGATCTTTCCCATTCATTAATAAGCCCATGTATCCTGTCTCAGATATCTGGAAGTCTGAGTCACATGGAGCCTGTGGTGGGAGGAGCTTGCTGAATGGGTGGAACAGGCAGAGGCAGAGGAAGAGGCAGAGCTAGAACAGAGCTGAGAGAAAAGTTAGTCATGAGAGCAGTCAGAGCTAGGAAGGATGCAAGCAAATAGGCAGCTGGCTAGCATGCGTGAAGGAGCTTGTTTGTGATTTTGTTTAAGGGAGCCTGTTTGTCATTTCTTTAATGGAGCTAGTCTGTGAGAACCCTAACATGGGGAAAACTTGGGGATGGTGTTGTCCTTTGCATTGTTATTGTGTATAGGTTATGATGGATTTGGCTTTCTGGTATATGAATAAAAGTTTTGGTTCTGTCTTCCATGTGGAGAGTCTGTTGTATTTTGCAATTCAGAATTGCTCCAGGATATTCATGTCTGCCATAGGTGCTGTGAATATCACATTGGTGCTACCCAATTTGGGCCTGTACCCAAAAAGAAATAAAAGAATTCACAAAAGGATTCATGTGCAAAAATATTTGTAGCAGCACTATTTGTTATAGCAAAAACAAAAATGTCAACTAAAGAAGTGGGAATGGGGGAATAACTACAAAATTATGGCATATGAATGTAATGGAATATTATTGCATTCCAAAAAGTGATAAATGGAATGATTTCAAACAGATCTGGGAAGATACGTGATCTGATACAGAGTGAAGTGGGCAGGACCAGGTGAACAATTTATACAATAAAAGCATTGCAAAAGAAAACAACTTCGAAAGATTTAAGACATCTCATCAATGCAATAGCCAACAATGATTCCAGAGGACCAGTGATGAAGCATGATACCACCTGTAAACAAAGAGGTGATGGAGTATAAATTTAGAACATGATCTACATTTTCACACATGGTTAATGTGGGAATGTTTTTGCTTGAACATACATATTTATTACAGAATCTTGTTGAGTTTTTTTTTTTAAGAAGCCAGGGAGAGAGGAGGAAAGAAGATTATGGATAGGCTACCTCCTTCCCCCCAAAAGGAAGAAATAAATAAAGAAAAATAGTCACTAAGTAATTTAAAAAATACACAAAAGAAAACAGAAAGAGGCTAGAAGGAATCATGGACAAGCAGGACAGTTCAGAAAACTATATGCTGAATATATTATGTCCTTGAAAAGCAAACTATACATAAGGGGCTTACAGTTTCATATACATTCTTTTATTCCATTCTACTATGTATATGGAAATATTCATTTTATTTGATGCTTAAATTTAGAATTAAGACATGAAAACTCCAAAGTATTAACGGAGATTTAAGGAACAAAACATCTTTTTTTGGGGGGGGGGTACCATCCACAACTGATCAGTCTTGTGTGCTCAGGGATGGTGATGCTTTGTGTCTTTTGCTGCATAATCCCTTCTAGGTGTTTGAATTGAAGAGGACTATGAGATGAGAAGTGTTTTCCTGACCTTGGTCAGGTTCACAGTACAGCTGACTAATAACACAGGAGAAAGAGTGAGAGTAGCAGTCACATATGCTTAAAATTGCAACGGAGGCTTTTAAATCACATAGAATATCATCAACATGGTGCTAAATCATGCATCAGGGTTTGGTTTCTCTAGAAAGTGCTAATGTTTTTGATGCTGAAAAGAAACTTTTTAAGAGGCGTGATCAGAGAGCACAAGCCAATTTATGAGTGCATTAGTGGTTCAGATGTGGTCTCCTATCTGTTAGCAGCGAGTCGTGGACACTTTGGAAATGTGAAACAAATCATATCAGTCTGTAAGCCTCTTATAGCAATTTGCTTTGGTGGTAAAATGAACCAAAGATAAAATTACTTAAATAACATGTTTTGTTTAAAAGCATACATTTAGGAATTTTCTGCATTTTTAGAAAATACCAGAGGGGGAACTGAAAATGAAATCGACTCCCTAAGGTGCCTTGTAAAATTCTAGTGTAATGTTCACTAATCATTGAATGCAATGATGTCTCCAGTTCTATCCTGGAAAAGGTCTGATGAAGTCTGACTACATAGAGTCATGTGCTTGGGATGGTTCCAGCCAAGCTCAGCAAAATACTTGCACCTGTTCTCTTAGGAACAAGAGGCAGGGGTGGTGTAATGGAAAGTGTGCTGGATTTAGGAGCCAGACAACCTGGGTTGATAAGTTTTCTTCAACCTGGACAAAACTTCAGCTTTTAAAAATCCATGAAATATCATGGTGAAGGAGAATGAGCTCTAGATTTAGAGTCAGAGAACTTGGGCTTAAATTTCAATTCTACCAATTATTGTTTTGTGACGGGCAAATCACAACTTCTCTGGGCCTCAGTTTCCTCATTTGTAAGATGAGGAGATAAGATTAGATCAATTAATTAGCATTTAATAAGTGCCTACTATGTGCCAGGCACTATTTTCGGTGGTATATAAAGACAAAAAGGAAATAAGTCCCTACCCTCAAGATGTCAGGTGACACATCTCTACCTATGTAAAAATTAAAAATTATATGTAAGGGGATTTCAGGGATGAAAAATTAACAGTGAGGGTGGCCAAGAGAGGCCTCATGTAAAAAGTAATTCTAGAGCTAAGCTTTGAAGTAAACTAGGGATTCTAAGACTGAAATATAAGGAGAGAGAGCATTCCATGAACGGGGGACAGTCTGTGCAAATATACACGGAGGGAAAGTAGAATGTTATATGTTAGGTGCAACAAGAAGGTTGGTTTGGCCAGACTGAAGAGGTTATGAAGGGGAGTAGCATATAATAAGTCTGAACAGGCAGGTTGGGAAGGGTTTTAAATGTCAAATAACATGTTATATTTGATCTTAGAGATAAATAGGAGTCCTTGGAGTTTTCTGAGTAAGGGGGCGACATGATTACATGCATGATTCACAAATATTGTTTGGATAGAGGGTGTATTAGAGAGGGGAGGGACTTGCTGCATATCTAAGGTCTCTTCTAGCTCTAAGTGTATGATTCTGTGTCCTGATTTTTGTTTCTGCTGGATCTAAAAGTTTGGGGCACCCTATTATCAACAAAGAGGCAGTGTCAAAAGAGGCTTGGTTCACACATACGTACACAATGACTGGATGACCACTCAGTCTCCCAGGAAACTTTCTAAGACTACAAGTTACCAATCTGTGTCAGTGGAGCGAGTTTCTGTACTGGGAATTCCCTGTGGTAATGAAATCACAAGTTCAGATAAAAACAACAAAAATTGGGCAATGCACTTCTCCATTTCAAGACTGACTTTCAGCCTTGCTTAATATCTTTACCATTTGGTGTATGTCTGTTTAGCTGGAATGTGTATAATAAATATTATATCAAGGCATATAAAGATGCTACAGTGAATTGGCTTCCAATTCTATTGCAACACATCCTGAAATAATTTTCCTCTTTGAAAAGCCATATGATTTAATATTCAATGGGCCTAAGAGTCCGACACAAGCTTTTCCATTTCTATTTATTCAGTTCAGAGCCTAAGAGTAGTCTTAATTACCTTTTAAAGATCACTAGGCCAATACCCTTCACTTGTTTTTGTTTTTCCTTCAGAGTGGTTTAGGGTCAAAGTTTCATAGTTTTTAATTGGGAAGGGACCTTGGATATCACATAATAAAAAGGTTCTGAACTTCTTTGCATGTCTTGGACTCTAGTGAAAACTTTGGGTCCCTTCCTGGAACAATGTTTTTAAATGCATAAAATAAAATACATAAGATTACAAACTTGAAAAAGTTATAGAACATGTACATATAAAAAAGAAATTCAGATACCTTGGGTTAAGAACTCAAGATTTAGTCCAATCTTTCATTTTATTTATTTGATACATTTGATTTTGACACAAGAATGACTTCCTAATACTCAAACAACACCTTGCCCTCCCATATAGAATATTCTCTGAAAACATGTAAGCAAAACTGTAACAGTAAGTACCCCAACATATACAGTGGGGGCTGCTATCACAAGTTCTTAGATCTGCGTTCATAAAAGGAAAGGCAATTTTTGAGGGGTAAACAATCACTTAAATTAAGCACATATAACATTCGTTTAATCAAGCACATATATCATTCACATAGTTCAGGGAAGTCAGTACCCTTAACTTCAGAAAAAATACAGAGAAATCAAATATCAACAGACATGGCTTCCTCTGTCTGACCATAATCAATACATATATCACATAACAACAGACAGGTTCAACTGTCTGACCATAGTTACCAGAGAGGGAAGTACCAACATCTGGGTTTTCCAAGCCAGGGGGACTCTTTAGTGGCTTCCCAGAGTCTCGTCTGGCTTACAAAGCTTCTTCCAAAAACTAAGCCCCAAAAGTAAAACCACACCTCAGAGTCTTCATATACTTTTTAGAGTCAGAGTGTATCACATCCCTTGAGAACCAGTGCCTCATTAACAAAAAAGGTGTGGGCCTTTGTACAAATCTTCCCAGGTCTATCAATGGGTAGGAAAGATCTTCCTCAATCACATTATTCAATCAGAGGTACTTTCAGTAAAACAAAAACAGCAAAAGATCTCACTTTGCTTGCCCTTACAATCTACCCTTCTAGGATCCTTGGCCTTACCATCTAAATGGCCATGGATCCTGAAAAAAATAGAAGCATTATACTTCTTGATTATACTAAAACAAAAATAGCAAAAGATCCTACTTTACATGCCATTACACGGACTAACTGTGGAATTAAGACTGGTAGCACAGACTACTTTTCACTTTTTTAGATTATCAATTGTTAACAGAAAGGAAAGATGTGTACTTCAAATTTGGCATTGTAATACCAACATCATCCTTTGGATATGACATTCTATTTGTCTGTTGTGGTTACTTTTTAAGGCTGTGTCTAAATGATTAGTTATTTTGTATGTTAATCATTCCCTGTGATGCAGTAATGTTCTATCATATTCACATATCATAATTTGTCCAGTCATTTTTCAGTTGTTTGGTGCAGAGAATGTTTCCAGATTTTTGTCATCATAGATAGTGTTACTATGAATAGTTTTGTACATGTAGATCTTTATTTGATGTCACTATCATTGTTGGGATATGATGGGATCTTTGGATTAGAGGGAATTAACAATTTTATAACTCTTTTTGAATAATTAAAATTAATTTATTTTAAAAATAAAATTTATGAATCTCACTTATTGTTGTTCAATTGTTTTTTTAGTCATATCAGACTTTTTGTAACATCATTTGGGGTTTTCTTGGCAAAGATTTTGGAGTCATTTGCCATTTCCTTCTTCAGTTCATTTTACAGTGGGGAAATTGAGGCAAATAAGGTTAAGTGACTTGCCCAGGTTCATGTAGCTAGTCAGTGTCTGAGGCCAGATTCAAACTCAGAAGATGAGTCTTCCTGATCCCCATCTGGCACTCTATCCATTGAGCCACCTAGTTGCTCATTCATTTATTGTTATAACACTTAAATTTCGTTTTCACTTTCCCATCTTTCCCTGCAACCCATTCCATATAATGAAGAATGTTTTTTAAAGGAAAAAGAAAGAAAAAGAGGAAGAAGAGAAAAAAATGGTAAAATTGGTAATTTTATTAAAAAATCTGAAAATTTGCAATGTTTCACATCCATAGGTCTCATACCTCTATAAAGCAGTGAGTGGAAGTCTATTCTCATAATTCTTCTTCGGGCCCATACTTATTCTTTGTAATTCTGAAGTGTTCTGTTTGTAACTACTGTTCTTCCCATGTAAAATGTTGGATTAATTGTGCATATTGTTTTCTTAATTTTGCTCACTTCATTCTGTATCAGTTCAAGTAAACCATTCAATGCTTCTCTATTCATCACAAGTGTAATTTCTTAAGGAATGATAATACTCTATTGTATTCATGCACCAGAATTTGTTTACTCATTCTGCAATCAATGAACGTTTCCAGTTCTTTATTACCACAAAAATTGCTGCTTTGAATACTTTTGTACACCTATGGACTATTTTTTTTATATCAGCGATCACCTTGAAGTATATATATTTAGTAATAGTATCTGTGTCAAAAGGTACGAACATTTTTTTCTTAGCATAATTCTAAATTATTTTTCATTATGCATGTATTTATTTATAGTTCCATTAACAATGTATTGATGTCCCTATTTTCCTACAATCCCTCCACTATTGTCCATTCTCATTGTTTGTCATCTTTGCCAATTTGTTGGCTATGAGGTGAACAATTAGTTTTGCTTTGATTGTTGTTTGAATTTGTGTTTCACTAATTATTAGCCATTTGGAACCTTTATTCATATGGTTATTAACAATTTTTTTTTTGAGAACTGTGACTTTTGATCGCTTGTCAATTTGGGAATGACTTTTGGTAGTATATTTCTGTTGATTTTCAACATATCTTAGATATCAAAACCTTATCTGAGAAATTTCATGTAAAGATCCTCCCCCCATTTGACCATTTTGTTTATTTTCTGAGTATGTTAGAGTCATTTCTATAGAAGGTTTTGATTATTATATCTTTTGTAATTGCCTCTCTCTTTTCTTCAAGACTATGTCTAAAAAAAGCTGTGTATATATGATCTCCTCTTTTAATTTTTATAATGACGATCTTTAACAGTAATGTCATATATTTATTTTGAATTTATTATGGAATATGGTGTAAAATGTGGGTCTAGACCTTATTTGCACCATATTTCTTTCCAGTTTTCCCAGCAGTCTTTTTTCTAATCAAATAGGGAGTTATTTCCTGAGTAATTTATGTTTAGCAAACATTGGATTGTTGAATTCCATTGGTTGTCCCTCATTTTGTCTTTTCTATTAATCTATTACTCTATCTTTTCACAAATACCAAATGAATTTGATGCCTGCTGACATTGTAATTCATGGTATGGAAGTGCTATTCACCCTGCATTCCTAGTTTTTTAAAAAAAATTATTTCCTTGATATTCCATATACTTTATTTTCTCCAAATGAATTTTAAATTATTTAATATAATCCTAGCAGTCAGATTTGATTGATATGGAATAAAACTATAAATGAAATTTTGTTCATTTTTGTTAAATTTTTGGTAATGTTTAAATTCATTTTTGGTAATTTTTTTGTTAAATTTACATGACCCAGGCATGAGCACTGAATAATCCTTTAGCTATGTATGCCCTTTATTTCTTTAAGGACTACTTTGTAATTTAACCTGTATAATTATTTTGCATAGTTTATGTACCAATTCCCAGATATTTTATATATTTTGCATATGTGTTGAATGGGTTTTTTGTTTCCATGATTATCTCTTGGATTTTGTTATTTTTACATAAATATTCTATTGATTTTTTTTTTGTGAGTTTATTTTGTAGTCTATAACTTCACTGACAGTTTGTCTCAATCTTTTGATTCCCTAGGATTCTCTAAATACATTTTCATGTTGAAAATAAATAGCCAAATATACTTTGACTATTTGCCTATTTTTATTAATTCAACTACTTTATCTTGTTTTATTTCTATAGCTAGCATTTCTAGGACTATATGAAACAACAGATGGAGAGAGTGAGCTTCTTTGCTTGACTTCTGTATTAGCTGGGAAAATTTCTACTATATCTCCATTGAATATGATGCTTGTTTTTGGTTTTAGAGTGATACTTTTATTTCTGAAAAGCCCCTCTATGCCTATACTTATTAGGTTTTTGTAAAAGCATAGATGAGTATTGTACTATGTTAAACTTTATCCATTATGAGAATCATGCGGTTTTAGCTCTTTTTGTTTTCGTATTATTTTGATTATTTTATCATTTTGAGCTATTCTCACCCATTATAAATACAATTTTGTCATAATGAATCATTTCTTTCATAAATTGCTGCAGACTCAAAGTATTTTATTTAAAATTCTCTAATCAATATTTGATAATGATGTTGGTCTACAATTCTCCTTAATTGCTTTGTAATTCCCTGGTTTGTAGATTAGGACACATTTATCTCATAAAAGAGCCTGAATGAGTACTTTCTTTCTAAAAAAAAAACCCTTCATTTCTGAGAATAATTTGTATAATACTGGTATTAAGTTTTCTTTAAAAATTTGATAGAATTCTCCTGTGAATTACTTAAGACCAGAGGATTTTTCCCCGCTTTGGTAGTTTCTTTACAGGTAGAAAATTTTAGGTTGTGTCTTGAGGTTTTTTGTTTGTTTGTTTTTGGAATATATGATTTCATTCCTCTTTGCTGTTTCTGGTGGGTACAGAATAGTATTATGTTGTTTACATTTTTCTTTACCATTTGAAAATGTTTCTCCTGGCTTATACAATTGTTCTGTTTGCCATTGGAATTATTATATTCAATAATTATGTGCCTTGTAGTTTGCATTGTCAGCTTTTTTTTTTCTGGAGGTGATCTGTACATTCCTTTATTTGTTATTTTGTTTTCTGTAATTAGAAGTCTTGGGCAATCTTTTCTTGCATTGGGTTGTTAAAGTTTTTTGACTTTTGTTCTGGGAGACTTGTGATCCTTAAGCTACTTTTATGCATCCGGTTTCTGAGTGGATCAGGGAGCACAAACTGATGAGTCAAGCTGTGCTGTCCTCCAAAGTGTGGGGTCTGGTAAGAAGTAGTGTTCAAGGATTATGTTAGGGATTAGAGATTAATCTTTGCTGTTAACTAATCTGTTGTTAACTTCAATTTCTGCATGTCTTGGCCAATGGAAAGAGCTGCAATTGTATTACCTCATTCATTTTTCTTATTTTGGGGAGTTCTGAGAGTTTAGAAGTACAGAGAAAATGTCTAGTTCTCCATTTTATTGTCATGTGATCTAATTTAAAATTAATTTCCATATTATTTGAACCAAATCACAGTTTTACTACAAGTGAATCTCAGAGACTTTTCTCCAGTTCCTCAAACATGGAAATTTTCCATCTTTTTTTAACTTAATGAGTATGAAGTGATGCCTTGGAATTGCTACAGGCTTTATTTCTCTCTTTAATTGTGATTTTGGAAGGATTCTCAGGTAGCAACTGGTAATTTACATTTCTTCTTTTAACAACTGTTTATTCAGTAGCAATAGAGACAGTATCTATGATTTTATTGATATATGGAATTTTCTACTGAGGAAACTCCCTCAAGTAATTTATCTGCAAATTATTGTTTTGAGGAACTGTCTAGAGTGCTGCAGGATAATGTGACTTGCCAAGGTCAATATAGCTAGTACGTGTCAGAGGCAGGACTTAAACTTCAGTTTTCATGGTTTTGAATCTCTATCCATTACTCCATGCTGCCTCTCTATTGAATACTAGCTCTTAACTTTATAGATTTATGTCAGTTTCCCATAGATTTTGAATGTTAGACCTTATTATTAGAGTTGTTTACTGAAAATAGTTAAGTGAATCACTCTGTTTTCTCCTAATTCTATCTGTATTGATTTTATTTCTAAATAATTTATAGATTTTATATAATTGAAATGATCCTCATTTTGTATTTTATAATCTCAACTGTCCCATGTCTGACTGTAAATTAACCCTGAATCCACAGTTGTTAAACACATAACCTTCTATTTTCCAGTAATTATTTTATAGATTGACTTTTTTTTGTAAAAAAAGTGCATCATTCATTCATATATTTAGAATTTATTGTGATATGTGATGCAAGATGCTACTCTAAATGGATTTTTATTTTTGCTTGACCAGTGTTCCCAGAAATTTTAGTCATCTACAGAGTTTTCTCAAAAAAGGGTAGGGGGGAAGAGAAGGACTTATTTGTACAAAAATATTTATAGCAGCTCTTTTTGTGTAGCAAAAAAATGGAAATTGAAGAGATGCTCATCAATTGGGGAATGACTGAACAAGTTGTGATATATGAATGTAATGCAATATTATTGTGCTATAAGAAATGATGAACAGGCTGCTTTCAGAAGAATATGGAAAAACTTACGTCAACTGATGCAAAATGAAGGGAGCAAAGCCAGGAGAACGGTGTACATAGTAATAGCAATATTTTATTGATGATCAACTGCAAAAGACTTAGTTACTCTGATCAAGATAATGATCCAAGACAATTCTAAAGGACTAATGATGAAAAATGCTATCCATAGACAGAGAAAGAACTGATGGAATATAAATGCAGATTGAAGCATAGAATTTTTCATTTAATCTATTTTTTACGTTTTTTTTTTAGTTTGTTTTTTTTTCACATGGCTAATATGGAAATATGTTTTATGGGATTGCACATATATAACCCAAATCAAATTGCTTGCCATCTTAGGGAGTGGGGAAGTAAGGGAGGAAGGGAGAAATTTTGAAACTCAAAATTTTTAAAAATGAATATTAAAATTGTCTTTATGCATAATTGGGAAAAGTAAAATACTATATGGATAGAAAGAAAACATAGTACTTCATGTTCTTGGGTTTACAAAATACTAAAGTTTTAAGCATAGTTGGTTTTAGGTCTTGCTTATCTAACTGATCTCAGAGATTTACTTTTGAATTTTTTTCAAGTACCAAATAGTTTTAAAAATCATAAAATGGACTGGAATCTGATAACAAAAACCCTTTACTTCCAACATTTTAAAAAAATTGCCTCCTTTGATATCCCTTATCTTTTATAACTCAATATGAAGTAAAATACAAAGTATTCGCTTGATAAACCAATTGATATAATGTAGTCCTAAATCACCATTAACCATTTAAAAAATATTGGCATACATGAATAAAAAATATTTCCTATATCATATACATTTTATTTATATAAAGAAGGCATTTAATTTTTACTATTTATTTTAAATGAAACTTCTCTTTCTTTTTTTACTTCCTTGTTTTTCTTAGTACTATAGAAAAATATTTATATTTTTTATAAATTTATTCTGCTACTTTATTTAATATTTAATTGACTTGTTTTTTTGTTGATTTTCTAAGAAAATTATCAAATAATCTGCAAGTAATAATAATTTTACTTCTTCTTGTTCTTTTAATTTATTTTTCTTACCTTATTGCCCTAGAGAATTTTGATGGAACCATTTCAATTTATAGTGAAGGTAGTGAATATATTTTATTCGCATACATGCATGCATATTCATATACATATACACACATACAGACCAGTGCGTATATGTGTGTAGGGAAAACTGCCAAGGTTTCATTACTAAAAAATGATGCTGGCTTTTGACTTTAGACACATGTCTTCAGATTAAGGAAAGCAGCTTTCATCCCTATGTTTTGTAGCATTAACAAAACCTAAATGCCTTATGTTTCACTTCAGGTCTTTTAAAATCTATTGAGATTGTTATGTAATATGCATTGTTTTTAACACCAGTATTTTACTGGTAGCTTTCCTAACATCACTTCAAAATTGGTCATTATCAATGATTTTGTATAACTTGCAATAGCCTCTTTGCTAAAATTTTAGTTATTTCTGTATCAATATTTGTTGTGATACTGATCTATTTTTATATCTTTGATTTATTATTTCTTCCTCCTTAGGAAAAATACTATCTTAGAACAATTTTGGTAAGGTTTTTCTTTTTTATATTTGCAAACAATCTTTTTAGTATAATGCTTATTTTGTTCTTTAAATCTTAAATAACATCCAGTTTTAAATAACCTGGATCTAGAGGGTTTACCCCTTTCCTTTTACTTGGTCAATTTCATCTTCTGTGTATTTGAAGTATTAGATTTTCTTGTTTTGTCAGTTTGGACATTTTATGTTTTTATTTATTTATGCATCTGTTTTATTTGTTTTCAGTTTTGATGCCATATAACTAAAGAGTAGTCATTTCTGATAGTTTTCTTGATTTACTTTCCATTCTCTTGATTTTTGGTCTTGACAATTTTTTTTTGATTTTTTTCCTTTTTGATAAAATTGTTGATGTTGATGCATTTTATATATATATATATATACAGAGAGAGAGAGAGATACCTAACTCTTGGGGTGATGAAACCTGGCAATTCCTTCTTTAGGTCCTGTAGCCTGTAGCCCCCACCTCTGCTGCAACCATAACTACTGGAAACCTGGAAAGGAAAATCCCTACCACAAAGCACTTTGACACTGTCAAGTGCCTATTCATCAGATATGATTTTTTTTTTTAAAAAAAATCAATGCAAAGGACATTAAAGAAGATGTATTACTATCTGTTTTGCTCCTGCATCCTAAGGATCACTGGGTCTTTCCATCTGACTTGTACTTGATAATTCATATGATTTGTTTTCCCTTATTTGAATGCAGATTCTTTAAGAGTGTTCACTTTCTGACTATTCTCTTTTTTTACTTCCAATACTTGCACAGTATTTCCCACATGGTAAAAATGTTTTTTCTTACCAAGTGCTTTTTCATTCATTCATTCATTCTAGAAAATCCTCAAGCATGGTTTTGTCCAAAAATATATATTTGCTTTTTAATGACAAAGCTAGCTAATTTTAGAGAGATGTCAACAGTAGATTGGTCACTTGATACTGAGTTCTTTAGCCAGTTTTTGCTCTGTAGTGATGGTGGCAGAGATGTCAAAGGTAGAGAGGTAACAGAAAAAGTCAAAGTTTTAAAATTATCTAAAAACATTAATTTGTTTCTATTTTAATTAATTCTAACTCTAAACATGAGATCCTTGTCTAGTGATCAACAAATTTTGCTATAGAAGGAAATGAATCATATCAGTCTTGAATGTTTTTACTCTAAATGAAACCAGAAAACAAAGGAAGTTGCTGCTAAATTGAAGGATGACTCACAGATTCTCTTTTCAGAGCAATAAAAGAGCTAAGGGAGTTGGTTTTTATCATGGTTCCAAAGCCATCAAAAGGCATCATTTCCTGGGATACTTGATCATCTCATTTTGCAGTGCTCATGATAAGCATTTGCAAAAAGACCACACATAGAGATAAATGTGGCTTATCCAGCAGTATCTGTTGTAGAAGAGAAGGAGGTAAAGGAATCTGATGAGGAACTTGATAAGATCCTTAAAATTAAACTAACATAAACTTTAATAGTTGATAACTTGAATGTGAAATTTGGCATGGGGGAAAAAGTCTCAAAAATATGTTAGAAAACATGGTTAAGAATCAGAAATGGTAAGGCATATTAACTCATAAAAGTCTCACACCTATATATCATGAATTTTTTCTTCAAAACATGAAGGTGATAAATACAGGTCATGGTAAATACAATATTACATCATATAAAATATTTAGTTACCAGTGTAGGAGTAATGTCTAAATCACTGGTATTATTCCAAATCAGAATACTCACTTGTGAAAGTGAAGGGAAAAATTTATGTCAAATTTAAAGAAAAAAAATCAAAATGAAAATAAAACATTGAATATAATTTGAATAGTTATAATATAACCCATTTAAATAAGTTGTTAAAGCTGATAAAAATAGAAAACAGAGAAAGAACAGTGATACAGAATTATTATCATTTCCAAAATTTAATTGATATAAATCAATTGTCACAAGTAGGTACAAAAAGTATACATAATGGATCTCTCTGACAAATGGGAAAACCTAAAGCCAAGACAACACTAGTTTACAATGGGGCCTGTGAGGTGAAGAAACAAGCATTTATTAAGCAACTACTCTGTGTCAGACACTGTGCTGAGTACTTAACAAATATTTTCACTTTTCATATTCACCTCAACCCTGAGAGGCAGTAGCTTGTAAAAAATCAATCAATCAATCAATCAATTAATTAATTTTTAGTTTTCAACATTCACTTCCACAAGATTTGGAGTTCCAAATTTTCTCCCCATCTCTCCCCTCTACCCACCCTAAAATAGCATGCATTCTGATTACCACTTCTCTCAATCTGCCCTCCCTTCTATCACATCCCTCCCTTCTCTCATCCCTTACCCCTCTATTTTCTTGTAGGGCAAGACAGATTTCTATACCCTATTGCCTATATGTCTTATTTCCCAGTTGTAAAAACAATTTTTGACATTTGTTTTTAAAACTTTGAGTTCCAACTTCTCTCCTTTCCTCCCTCTCTGCCCACCCCTATACAGAAGGCAAGCAATTCAATATAGGTTATACACATGTAGTCATGCAAAACACTTCCATAACAGTCATGTTGTGAAAGACTTTATTTCCCTCCATCCTATCCTGCCCCCCATTTATTCTATTCTCTCTTTTGACCCTGTTCCTCCTCAAAAGTGTTTACTTCTAATTACAAGCTCCCACCATTTGATGTCCCTTCTATCATACCTCTACCCCTTCTTATCCCCTTCCCCGCATTTTCCTGTAGTGTGATATAGATTTTTATTCCCAATTTAATGTGCAGGTTATTCCCTCCTTAAGCCAAATCTGACGAGAGTAAGGTTCACTCTTTTCCTCTCACTTCTTTCTTCTTCCCTTCCATTGAAAAAGTTTTTTCTTGCCTCTTTTATGTGAGAGATAATTTACCTCATTCTGTTTCTCTCTTTTCCCTCTCACCCTTTAATTTTATTTTTTAGATATCATCCCTTCGTATTCAACTCACCCTGTGACCTCTATGTGTATATATGTATGTGTGTGTGTGTGTGTGTGTGTGTGTATATATATATATATATACATATATTCCCTTCAGCTACCCTAATACTGAGAAAAGTCTCAAATTACAAATATCTTTCTGTATAGTAATGTCAACAGCTCAACTTCAGTAATTCCCTTATGGCTTCTCTTTCCTATTTAGCTTTTCATGCTTCTCATGATTCTTGTGATTGAAAGTCAAATTTTCTATTCAGCTCTGGTCTTTTCATTAAGAATTCTTGAAAGACCTCTATTTCATTGAATGACAATTTTTTCCCCTGAAGTATTATACTCAGTTTTTCTAGATAGGTGATTCTTGGTTTTAATCCTGGCTCCTTTGACCTCTGGAAGACCATATTCCAAGCCCTGTGATTGCTTAATGTAGAAGCTTCTAGACCTCGTGTTATCCTGATTGTGTTTTGAGTGAAACAACTCAAATTGTTTCTTTCTGGCTGCTTGCAATATTTTCTCCTTGACCTGGTAGCTCTGGGATTTGGCTGCAATATTCCTAGTTTTTCTTTCAGGATCTCTTTCAGCAGGTGATTGGTGGATTCTTTCAATGTCTTATTTATTCTCGTGTTCTAGAATATCAGGGCAGTTTTCCTTGATAATTTCTTGAAAGATGATGTCTTGGCTTTTTTTTTTTTGATCATGGCTTTCAGGTAGATCAATAATTTTTAAATTGTCTTTCCATTGAGATATTTCACATTGCTGTTTTTTACATTCTTTTGGTATTGTTTTATAATTTCTTGATTTTCCATAAAGTCATTAGCTTCCATCCTGCTCCATTATAATCTTTAAGGAATTATTTTCTTCAGTGAGCTTTAGGACTTCCTTTTTCCATCTGGACAGTTCTACTTTTTAGGGCATTTTTCTCCTCATTGGCTTTTTGGATCTCTTTTACCATTTGGGTTGGTCTATTTTTTAAGGTGTTATTTTTTCAGCACTTTTTGGTCCCCTTTAGAAAGCAATTGACTCATTTTTCATGATTTTCTTGCATCACTCTCATTTCTCTTCACAATTTTTCCTCCACTTCTCTTACTTGATTTTCAAAGTAATTTTGAGCTCTTCCATGGCCTGAGACAAATTCATATTTTTCTTGGAAGCTTTGGAAAGCTCCTACAGGAGCTTTGACTTTGTTGTCTTCTTGTGTTTACATATTTTGGTCTTCCTTGTCACTAAAGTAAGATTCAATATTCTGATTCTTTTTCCAGTTTTGGCTTATTTCTTAGCCATTTACTTGATTTTTGAGCTCTTTGTCAAGGCAGTTCTCTGTTTCCAGTGGAGGTCAAGGATTGTACTGTCCACCCTCCACAATCTATGATCCTAGAGCTCTAGAAACAGTAGCTACCACTGCCCCTGCTGCCCCTGCTGCAGCTGCCACAGGCTCCTCCACCCTGCCCATCACCCTAAGACTGGAATGGGACCATTCTCTCACAGATCCTACAGGCTTTTTCCACTGACCTTCCAATTTGTCCATGGCATTTTGGGGTTGTGAAGTTTGGAAACTGCCACAGGTGCCAGTGATTCAGTTCCCCAAGGCCTGCTCAAGTCCTGTCTGTGCCCATGTGGCTCATGTTGGACTGTGCTCTTCTTCTAGCCTGGCCTGATAAACAACTCCTGTTGACCTTCCAGGCTGTCTTGGGCTGGAGATTTGCTTCATATTATCATTTTGTGGGTTCTGCAGCTCCAGAGTTTGTTTAGAGTCATTTTTACAGGTATTTGGCTGAGTTTGGGGGAGAGCTGCAGCAAGTCCTTGCTTTTACTCTGTAATCTTGAGGTTGTAACTTTTATTATCACCATTTCATAGTTGAGGAAACTGAGGCAGACTGCCCAGGGTCACACAGCTGGATATGAACTTAGGTTTTCCTTACTCTAAGCCCAGTGCTCTATCTGCTGAGCCAACTAACTGCTTCTAGACAAAATAAGCTTTTTGTTAAACTATTAGGAAGAAGTTGGTAGAGGATTCTAAGCAGTGTTGCTTCATTAAATAGTGAGAAGTGGTAGAGATATAATTGCTTTAAAGGAAGTTTGATTGAAGGGCTAACTAATGAAATCATTTGAGGTCATTTAAATGGAACTTGGACAGGGAACAGATAAAAAAAGTAAATATTCTCTCAAAATTTCTGTAATAAATTATTTTCTCCATCACTGAGATTGGAGTAACTCCATTTGTAATCTAACATTAAATTCTCCAAAAACTAGTTAAGTAATAAAGAAAACAAAGATGGAAAGAGTAGCTGGATTATACATATATGTGTATGTATGTCTATATATATATATATATATATATATATATATACATTCAGACATGGAGAAGAAGGTCAAAACAGAAGTAATAGAAAGCTGAGAGTGATTTATTCTAAAGCAATATGAAAAAGAGGAGGATGCTAAACTTTTGGACTTTATTGCTACCAAGAAAGGGCATTACAGAAAATATTAACAAATATTGAGTCATATATTTACTTTCTTATCTCTTAAAAAATCCTTAGATTATAATGTATACACAAATGGAGGCCATCCTTATAAAGATATGACAAAGATTTTGCTAATTTTATTCTATAGCTAAATTAAAAAAGAAATTGATCTCTGCTGCTCATATTGATTTAGAAAAGCATACATTAATACTATTTAAGAGAGCATTTTATTTTTATTTTTTTAAAAAAAAACATTTCCCAATTCCATTTTAATCTGGTTTGGGCTGAGTTTTACAGGCAGTTAGTGGCTGTGGGCCTTAAGTTTGACACCCCTGGATTAAAATATACAGAAACTATAAGATCCCTTCTTGTATATCATTTATTGGCTATACAAAAGCATTTGATTCAATCTAGTGAATCTCCTCCCACAATCTCCCTTGCATATTTTTAAATCATACAAAATTCTTTGAGAGATGTAAAAAAATAACTTTTTTTTAATAATCCTCTGGTCATTAATGTCAAGGAAGGCATACAACAGGGAGATATAAACTCACCAAAATTATTTACCAGTGTTATGGAGAGTATCCAGCAAATTGAAGCTGGATTGCTTATAGATGGTAAGATACTCCAGATGCTTTTTTGTGTGTGTATGGAATTGTTCTCATTGCAATATCACAGAAAATTAAAGACCCTTCCAAGTTAATGTCTAATCATTCAAAGGAGTTTGGTCTAACTTTCCACAAAGAAGAAATCAAGTGGCTGAAGAATGCTTATTGTCTGAATTAAGATAAGGTATTTGAAAGGCGGTCAGCCCATAACTCCATTAATATATATTGGACAGTTAGTGTGGTTGGGCAATGAGAATGGAACAAGAGAATTAGATTAGGTTGGATTACTTTGAGAACTTTGAGAAGTTTCACAGTACTTTTAATAATCCCCAAATTTTTCCCTGAAGCAAAAGCTCATATGTTAGAAAATGATATTCTTTCAGTGATATCATAGCCTCAAGTCATGGAACACCATAGCCTCGGAAAAATTAAATTAAGTGTTCCACAAAAAGCAATGATGGGTATGAGTAGGCTGTAATATACTACTGATAAGGTATTATGCAATAGATGTTTTGTAAGGGAAGTCATCAAAGAGTTATGTGACAAAAAGAAGGGGGATACCCATTAGATTGATAAAGATGACAAAAGGTGAAAACAATAACTATTGGACATATTCTGAGAAAACATGAATGCTCTGTTGTAGAGTTATGATTTAGTCCAAACATTCTGGAAAATGGTATCAGAATAATAAGGAAAACATCACCAAATTATGCATCCACTTTGACCCAGTGACACCAAGGAGGTCAAAGACAGGAGAAAAGTTGCACATAGACTAAAATATTTCTATCTGAACATTTTGTGAAAGAGATGAATGGGAAGGAAAGGAGGGGGCTCATTTACTGGTATTAGCTAAATAAATTATAAAATATGAATGTAATATTATTGCTCACATGAAATGGCAAATATGAAGAATTTAGAGTAAATTTGGAAAGTTGATGAATATACATAGAATGAAGTTAACAGAACCCTATGTTTTGTAATGACCACAATGAAGTAAAGGAAAATAACCCCTCTCAGCAGAGAGGTGGTAGATTATTAGTATGAAATGAGGAATACATTTTCACACATGGAGAGTGGGATTTGCTTTTCTCAGCTGTATTCTTTTGTTATAAGGGAAGATTCTATTCAAAGGGATAAATGTCATTGGGAAATGAGAGTGATAGAAAAAATAACACATTAATTTTTATTTTTTGTTATTTTAATTTATTTGTTTTCAGTGTTCTACAATCACTTCCATATATCTTAGATTTCCCCTCTCCTTCCCCCTCCTTCCGCCCTCTCTCCCCACTCCCCTATACAGCTAGCAATCTTATATAGGTTCTACATATACCTTCCTATTAAATACATTTTCACCTTAGTCATGCTGAATAAAAGAATTAAAATGAATGGGAGAAATCATACAACAAAATAATACAAAACATAGTACAAAAGAAAATGGTCTGCTTCATTCTGTGATCCAATTCCATACTTCTTTCTCTGAGTGTGAAAGGCATTTTGCCTCAAAAATCCATTGGGTATCTTTTAGGTCCTTTCATTGCTATGAAGGACTAAGACTACCAGAAAAACTCCTCTCACACTGTGGTTGTTGCTGTGTACAAAGTTCTCCTGGTTCTGCTCCTTTCACTCAATATCAGTTCATACAAGTCTTTCCAAGCCTCTCTGAAGTCTTCCTGTTCATCATTTCTCATAGCACAATAGTTTTCCATTACATTCCTATACCACAACTTGTTCAGCCATTTCCCAATTGATGGGCATCCCCTTGATTTCCAGGTTTTGGCCACCACAAAGAGAGATACTATAAGTATTTTTGTACATGTAGGACCCTTTCCCATTTCTGTGATCTCTTTGGGATACAGTTCTAGAAACAATATTGCTGGGTCAAAGGGTATGCACATTTTTATAGCCCTTTGGGCATAGTTCCAAATTGCTCTCCAGAATGGCTGGATCAGCTCACAACTCCACAAACAATGAATTAGTGTTCCAACTCTCCCACATCTTCTACAACATTTATTATCTTCCTGTTTCTCTGTTTCTTAGCCAGTACCAAGTGGTTTTGATGATTGCTGCTTTATAATACAATTTGATCTGGTAGGGCTAGGCCACCTTCCCTAGCATTTCTTTTCATTAGTTCCCTTGACATTCTGGAACTTTTGTTCTTCCAGAAGAATTTTGATATTATTTTTCTAGCTCTAGAAAATAATTGTCTGGTAGTTTGATTGGTATGGCACTGAATAAGTAAATTAATAGAGGTAGAATTGTCATTTTTATTATATTGGCTTGGCCTACCCATGAGCAACTAATGTTTTTCCACTTACTTAGATCTGACCTTAATTGTGTGAAAAGTGTTTTGTAATTGTGTTCATGTAGTCCCTGGGTTTATTTTGGCAGGTAGAATCCCAGATATTTTATAGTGTCTACCACAGCTTTAAATGGGATTTCTCTTTCTATCTTTTGCTGTTGGGCTTTCTTAGTATTATATAGAAATGCAGATGATTCATGTGGATTTATTTTGCAACCTCCAATTTTGCCAAAGTTGTTTATTATTTCATGTAGTTTTTACTTGATTCTCTAGGATTCTCTAAGTATATTATCATATCATCTGAAAAGAGTGATAACTTAGTTTCTTCTTTGCCTGTTCTAATTCCTTCAATTTATTTTTCTTCTCTTAATGCTACAACTAACAGTTCTACTACCATAGTGAATAATAGTGGTGATGATAGATATCCTTATTTCACCCCTGATCTTACTGGAAATGAATATAGCTTGTCCCCATTGCATATAATGCTTGCTGATGGTTTTAGGTAGATACTGCTTATTATTTTATGGAAAGTTCCATTTATTTCTGTGCTCTCCAATGTTTTTAATAGGAATGGGTGTTGCATTTTGTCAAAAGCTCTTTCTGCATCTATTGAAAAAAATCTTGTGATTTGTTACTTCTGTTGTTGATATGATTAATAGTGCTAATAGTTTTCCTAATACTGAACAAGCCCTGAATTCCTGACATGAATCTTACCTGATCATAATATATTATTTTTGTGATAAGTTGCTGTATTCTTTTTGCTAACATTTTATTTAAAATTTTTGCATCTTTATTCATTAGAGAAATTGGTGTATAATTTTCTTTCTCTGTTTTGGTTCTTCCTGGTTTAGGTATCAGAATCATATTTATATAATAAAAAGAATTTGGTAGGACTCCTTCTTCCCCAATTTTCACAAATAGTCCATATAGTATTGGAATGAACTGTTCTTTAGTTGTTTGATAAAATTCACTTGTAAATCCATATGGCCCTGGAGATTTTTTTCTTAGGGAGTTCATTGATGTCTTGTTCAATTTCTTTTTCTGAGATGGGGTTACTTAAGTATTCAACTTCTTCTTCTGCTAATCTGGACAACTTATATTTTAAAAAATAATCATTCATCTCATTTAGATTGTCAAATTTATGGACAAACAGTTGATCTAAATAATTTCTAATTACTGTTTTAATTTCCTCCTCATTGGAGGTAAGTTCACCTTTTTCAGTTCTCATATTGATAATTTGGTTTTCTTCTTTTTAATCAAATTGATTAAAGGTTTATCGATTTTATTGTTTTTTCAAAAAATCAACTCTTAGTTTTATTTATTAGTTCAATAGTTTTCTTAATTTCAATTTTATTAATCTCCCCTTCAGTGTTTCTAATTTGGTATTTACTTGGGGATTTTCAATTTGTTCTTTTTCTAGCTTTTTCAGCTGCATGTCCAATTCATTGATCTCCTCTTTTCTATTTTATTCATGTAGGAATTCAAAGATATAAATGTTCCCCTATGATCTGCTTTTGCAGTATCCCATAAGATTTGGTAGGTTGTCTCATTATTCTCTTGAATGAA
Source organism: Notamacropus eugenii (assembly GCF_028372415.1). Lineage (NCBI taxonomy): Eukaryota > Metazoa > Chordata > Mammalia > Diprotodontia > Macropodidae > Notamacropus > Notamacropus eugenii. The sequence goes on along the minus strand of NC_092873.1, from coordinate 210,842,664 downwards.
GTTGTTGCTTAACCCACTCATTCTTTAGGATTAGATTATTTAGTCTCCAATTAATTTTTGGTTTATTTTTCCATGGCCTTTTATTACATATAATTTTTATTGCATTATGTAACAGGATATAGTTTCCTTCCTTATTTATTTTGATTAGATCTATTTTTGCTTTTGATTTGTCTGAGATAAGGATTGCTACCCCTGCTTTTTTTACATCAACTGAAGCACACAATATGCTGCTCCAACCTTTTACCTTTACCATGTGTGTATGCCCCTGTTTCAAATGTGTTTCTTGTAAACAACATATTGTTGAATTAAGGTTTTTAATCCATTCTGCTACCCTTCTCCATTTTATGGGAGAGTTCATCTGATTCACATTCACAGTTATGATTACTATCTGTGTCTTTCCCTCCATCCCCTTTCCCCTCATTTATACTTTTAGCTCTCCCTTCTCCCTTCCTCTCCACAATAGAGTTTTAAGTTTTTAATGACTGCGTTCCTCAGTCTTCCCTCTCTTCTTTCAGCCAGCCCCCCTCCCTTTTAATCTCCCTTTCCCTTACTACTTCTTCCCTTCCTTTTAGCCTCCGCTCCATTTTCTTTCCCCCTCCCCCTCCTACTTCCTATAGAGCTAATTGTATTTCTATACTTAACTGAGTTTGTTTTACCCTCCTTGAATCCAATCAGATGAGAGTACCTCTCAGACAATGCTCATCTCCCTCCCCTCTTTCCCTCTACTGTAATATATTTTTGTGCCTCTTCCCGTGGTGGAATTTATTTTTTTCTGCCTCCTTCTTTTCACATTTCCCATCACTATCCCTTCTCACCCTTAAATCACATTTGTTACTACATCATTTAATTTATACCCACTCCATCTATCTATGTATATCCCTTTTATAGTTCATAATACATATACAATTCTCAATATTAACAAGTATCATCTTCCCTTATAGGGATGTAAAGAGTTTGCCCATATTATGTAACAAGTTTTTTCCCCCCCTGTTTATCTTTTTATGCCGCTCTTGAGACCTGCATTTGAAGATCAAATTTTCCATTGAGTTCTCACCTTTTCTTCAGGAAGGTCTGAAAATCCCTTGTTGCATTGAATGTCTATCTCCTTGCCAGAAATATTATGCTTAATTTTGCTGAGTAATTGATCCTTGGTTGTAGTTCCAGATCCTTTGCCTTATGGAATATCATATTCCAATCTCTTTGACCTTTTAATGTAGAAGTTGCAAGGTCCTATGTGATCCCGACTGTAGCTCCTTGATATCTGAATGGTTTGTTTTTGGCTATCTGTAGTATTTTCTCCTTCGCTTGATAGTTCTGGAATTTGGTAACGATACTCCTTGGTGTTTTTAGTTTTGGGTTCCTTTCAGGAGGTGAATGGTAAATTCTTTCGATGGCTATTTTGTCCTCTGGACCTAGGAATTCTAGGCAGTTTTCCTTGATGATTTCTTGGAAGATATCGTCCAGGCTCTTTTTTTCCATCATGGCTTTCTGGTAGACCAATAATTCTTAGCTTTTTCTCTTCTGGGATCTATTTTCCGGGTAAGTTGTTTTTCCAATTACATATCTTACATTTTCTTCTATCTTTTCATTTTTTAGATTCTGTTTTTCTGATTCTTGATGTCTCATAGAGTCATTAGCTTCTACTTGCCCAATTCTAATTTTTATCAAATTGCTTTCTTCAGTTAACTTTTGTATCTCCTTTTCCATCTGTTCATTTTAAGGAGTTATTTTCTCAGTTATTTTTTGTACTTCATTTTCTATTTGTCCAATTTTTCCCAGTTAGGCCTTGTGCTTCCTTTTCCATTTGTCCAATTTTCCTTTTAAATTCTTCCATGATTTCTTTTTCCATATTTTTATTGGCCAGTTTTTCTTCTACTTCCCTAACCTGGCTTTTAAAATCCTTCTTGAGCTTTTCTAAGAATCCTCTTTGGACTTGAGACTAGTTCATATTCCCTTCTGAAGTTTCAGATAGGAGTACAATCTCAACGTTGACCTCTTTGGTATTCTTGTTTTGGTCCTTATCCCCATAGAAAGATTCTATGGTCTTATCTTTTCTGGTTTGCTTCTTGCTCATGATGATTGCCTTTTTCCTGGCTTTTGAAGTGGATCTCTGCTTCTGGGGCACAGGGGGCTCTGTCCCACCATTCTTGTGTTTAGAACTTGAGGATTTGTGTATTGCAGCTTTTGGTTCTTTCAGCTAGAGGCTAGAATGCTATAGCTTATCTGGTGCTAAGCTGGGTGATGTGCCAAAGCAGAGGCCAGGTGAAGTCCTTCTGAATTTCTCCAGTTACCCTGGAACTTGCTGTGTTAAGTGTGAGAGAAGGGTGGTCTGTCCACAGGAGGTCTCCTCTCCTGAGCACAGGCAGGCTCAGTGGTTGGTGAACTAGTATTTGCACTAGTGTCTTCCCTATTCCCCTGGTTGTGCTGAGGCATACCTGGGGTCCTGGTGTTGACGATTGTGGGCTCCACCCTCCTCCTGGTTCACTGAAGTGTTCTAGGACAGCTCTAATCCTGCACGTGTCCCCTTCTGCCACAGCAAGATGGACCCCCCCATTGTAATTTTTCTAGCCTCACAAGGTAAGAGAGTGCTTGCCCCTTCAGCTGATCCAATTGTTTCAGGATTTTTCCTGGGGAAATATTTTGTGTGTTTTTCAAGGTCAACAAGGGGAAGGGTAGAGCATTTATCAATCACTCCACCATCTTGTCTCCTGGAAGTTCAAGCAGGTGACTTATAGACATTTACTCTGTGGCCTGATAGTCTCAGGAGCAGCTGCTGCAGTTGCCTGGGCTCCATGACTCTCTCTTGCTCACTTCCACTGGACTCCCATACTGGGCTGATATGCCTGAGATCTCCCCTATAAATTAAAGAAAACATATAAATGGAGGTGAACTAGTCATGTAGTAAGTATCAATTAAAGATTCGGTGTTCTTCATGCAATGTCAAGAAGACTAAAAAAAGTCCGATCCTGCTTTGTAAATACTCTACACAAGATTTACAGGAAGACAAAGAAAGATAAGGATGAGAAGGTATGGTAGAGTCTGACCCATTGGAGGGGGGATCTAAGTCAATGTGTTTGCAGATGCATCAAAGTTTGAAATATTTCTACACTTTTTTCAAGATCCTTTACTTGTAATTTTTATTGTGTTCTGATCAGGAAAGAATGTCTAATAGTTTTGTCTCTCTGCATTTTTTTAGTGAGATCTTTATGCTCTAGGTCATGATCAACTGAGGAAGGCTACTGCTGGCTACAGAGTAGCACTGAGTTCTCATGAAGCACATTACAGTTGGTTTGAGTGCCCACAAGAGAGACAGATCTTTTCTTTTTCACATAGAACTTTATAAGTACGATTTTTGTCTCAAACCTATAGGACATCAAGTGTCTGCTTTTAGAAAAATTAACTAAGACTATGGAAAGAAATCATGAACTGTGTGGATTTTAGCTTCTTTGTAAACCAGAATAAGTTGTTTTTTGCCTCTAAAAACAGTTTTATGTGGAAAATTCTTGAAATTAAATATTTACTTGAAATTTTTTAAACTTGTGACAGAAACCATACAGAACCTAAAATTAAGGGCATTGTAACACTATTTACATGTTCCTATTCATTTTGCAAAGGGAGGGTAATTATAAGTCTATTGAATAAGAATTAACAGTAAATTATTTCCACTTTATGACAATTAAAAATATGAATGTTCCATTCTAAATTACATGTCAATCTTCAGGGCCTAGAGAACCATTATCTTTTCCTTTATATTTCTAGCAAAATTGTTATACTTTGTACACTACATTTATGAAACAATGATACAGGCAGACTGGAACAATTTCTTTTGTTTGCCTTTAGGCATAATTTCAAAAAACATAATTTTACAAGTATTTGAATGTTTTACAATATAACTGTTTCTAATTTTCATAAAAATCCTTTCAATTTTCCTGATTTATATCAGAGCAGTTGGAAGCACAAAGATTCATTTTGGGAAAATGAGAACTTTTTCAGGAAATATTCCCAAACCAGTAAATAATACTGTAGACATTTATTTAGCACCTCTCTTCTGAAATATTAAATACACTTCATTGTCTTTATTCACATTTATTTTTGCGAGCTAGAGAAGTAAACAACATGTAGGACCTCCAATCAGGAAACTCAAGCTCAAATCTTGCCTCTGGTATTTCCTTTGAGTGTCAGGCAATTCCCTTAGACTTATCTAAGTTTATGCTGATATTTATTTTGAATTTATTCTCCTTAAATTTGTTCTGTGTGTAGAAACAAATGTTTCCCCTGAGAGGAGGGATTTCTTTCATATTTTGTCTTTGTATCCCCAACACCTAGCACAGTGCCTGACATATGGTAGGCAATAATAAATGTTTGTTGATTAACTGATTTAATTGAGGTGGTGTAATATACATTTTTAGTGGCCCTTGTCAGCACACTTTCATGACTTTCTTCAGTTCCTTTCAGTCTCACATGAATAGGTGCAAAGGAGGCAGATGGTACAAGTAATTAATCCATGTTTGGGGTTTGGCAAGCATGATCAGTGATAAGACAAAGAAGACAGTTGAAGTATGGATGGTTGTGTAGAGTTGAACTGATTTATTAAGGTTTCAAGACAGAGAAAGGAGGAGAGTATATCTAGTGCAGGGTGATAGTTGGGATTCTCATAATAATCCTGGGGCATAGGTGCTATTGTTTCCCCCATTTAATAGTTGAGGAAACTGATGCAGATAAGTCTTAAATTACTTGTCCGGAGTCCCACAACCAGTAGGTATCTAAGGCCACATTTGAACTTCGGTCTTTCTGACTCTAGGCCCAGTACTTTATCCACTGAGTGACCTATGTGACTTTATCTGTCGAAAACATGGGAAAGGATGGGATCAAGGGTGCTTATAATTGACCTTGGCAAAGAGAAAACCATCTCTTTTGCTGAAACTAGAGTGATGGAAGAAATAATGGGAATCATTGGAGTTTAGGAGAGAGGCTGAATCAAGAACAGGGAATCATTTTCATAAAAAAGATAATTAAATTCAGCGAAGCTAATTACATCATCAAGTGAAGTAATATAGAGGGAAAAAAGATATTTCAGAACAAAGCTTTGGGGGAAAGTCATATTTAACGGGTATGACCACTGAAGAACCGGCAAAGGAGAGTAAAAAAAGAGAACCAGGAGAGAGCAATGTCATGAAAACCTAGAGAGGAGAAAGTATTCAGAAGAAGAGCATGATCAACAGTGTCAAAGACTTCGGAGAGGACGAGAAAGATGACAGAGTTAAAAAATGACCATTAGATCTAGCAAGTAAGGGATCATTGGTCACTCTAGAGAGAGTACTTTTGGTTGAAAAATGAAGGAGAAGCTAGGATGATTATTGTTTATAATTGAATGAGAGAAGTGGAGGCAATGACTGTAGATAGATAGATTTCTCAAGGAGTTTTTTTTTTATAATGAAAACTTAAATATGCAATAAGAAAAGAAAAACATATTATAAACTTAATATTGGAACAAATAGAAAATAAGAAGGGGGAAAAAACCATGTCATGTGCATAGCAGAATATAGAGCAATAAATATTCATTTCAAAAATGCCTATATAATAAATACTATGCATTATACTGAGTTGTCCATGTTTTCTGTTTCCTTGTAAGATTTCTTTTATTCTCTGCTGTGCACTTTTTTACTTTGTTCTTTCCCCTGAAATTGTCCTCCCCGCAAAGGCTACAATTAAATGTGGATATATTCATATTTAAGGGAGATTTCTAAGAAGAAATGGAAAATATTGAATGATAGTTGGCAAGAATGGGGAAGACATATTTGTAAGCAGCAAGAATGGAGCCAGTAGTTAGGGAGACATTGAAGATTGGAGACTGAAGGTTGTAGAGAATGTGAAGGCAGGATAGGATTAAGTTTGCACATAGCCTTGGTAAGGACAATGGTTTCCTCTTTATGAGTCATAGTTATGAAGAAGAAGATAGCAGGGTAAAGTGTGTGAGTGAAGTGAGGTAAGCAGGAGGGGAGAAGAGGGAACTCTCAGCAAATGGTTTCAATTCTTTCAGTGAAGTATGAGGTAAAGTCTTCTGAGAGAGTAGGAGAAACTGGTGCTGTAGGAGGCTTGAAGAGGAACAGAAATGTCTGGAATTGCTGTTGTGGTGAAGTCCCAGTTGAGATTGTGTAATATAAATTTTTAGTGGCCCCAGTCAGTACACTTTTGTGACTTTCTTTAATTCTTTTCAGCCACATATAAATAAAAGCAAAGGAGGGAAATGGTGTGAGTAAATTATGCATATTTGGAGTTTGGCAAGGCATGATCAGTGATAGAACAAAGCAGAATATAGATGAATATAGATGATATTGAGTTGAGCTGATTCACCTAAGTTGTCAAGATAAAGAAGAGAGGAGAGTACAACCAGTGCAGGGTGATAGCCCAGGAAAGAGCTGAGGAAGTCATGTTGAGAATGAAGAACAAAGTTAGGGATTATAAAGTAGGGAACAAGATGGAAAGATAGAAGGATATAATCAGATAAGAGAATTCAATTCAAGAACATGAAAATGGAACACTTGTGGGTCATGGCAAGATCAAGGGTATGACCATTCTGTGTGTAACTGAGACAGAGTAGAGGAGTAGGCTCATGGGGACTGAGCAGATTGTACTTCAACATCAAAGGCTTCAGAATCATTGGGATAGGGAGAGTATAAAGGGATTGGAGTGTGCTAACCACTAAGGAAGAAGTCCAGGCAGATCACAGGCTACAGAGAAGTGTGGTGAAGAAGGCAGATGATTAGATTGTTCAAGGTCATCTTTCGAAAGTCCAACTTCACAGCAGGTGGTAATGTTGTGTCTTGTGAGGCTCAAGAGGCCTTCCTCCCAGAGTACAGGAGGCTGAGAAGATATAGCAATTAGGAGACAAGAACTGGCAGTTTAAGGCAGGCCAGGTTCTCCTAGAACTGGAGAATCTCTGGAGTGAAGATACCAAGTGGAAGCAGCCTATTTTGAAGCTAAAGAAGAGCTCACTGGAAAAGCCCTGGGGTGAATCAGGAAGGCACTTAGTATGGTTTACAGGCTGATCTAGGGCTCCTTGCCATAGGAACAGCTAGGGGGTATAGTAGATACATTGCTGTCAGTAAGACCTGAATTCAGATCCAGTTTCAAATACTTACTAGATGTGTGGGCTTTAGCAAGTCACTTCTATCTACTTCAGTTTCCTCATCTGTAAAATGGAGATAATAACACTTATCTCCCAAGGTTGTGGTGACCACTTGTTTTGTGGGGACCAAATGAGACAATATTTGCAAAACAATTTGCCTAGTGCTTAGCACATAGTAGATGGCTAATACTCATTTCCTTCCTTCCTTCCTTCCTTCCTTCCTTCCTTCCTTCCTTCCTTCCTTCCTTCCTTCCTTCCTTCCTTCATCTTTTAGATGAAAAGGCTAGAGTAAGGTGACTTGGATCTATGGCAAGCAGAGTTCCCTGATAAATCTATAGAAAGAAGACAGGCTATAAGGTCTATATAGAACTAATTTAAGGTTCCATGTTAAGGCCCTGGGGCAGAGGTCAGAGGTAGATAACTGATATCCATCAGAAAGGCAAGGGTTAATTGGGGATGAAAAGGCCTGAGGTGAGGATATGAGGTTTGAACAGATGAATTTCAGAACGTAGATTCAAATTCAGGTTTCGGCCCCAAGAATAGTTCTTTTTTTTCCTACTGTATCTCTCTCTCTCTCTGTCTCTCATTCTCTCTCTCTCTGTCTTTTTGTTTCTCATTCTCTCTTATTCTCTCTCTCTCTCTCTCTCTCTCTCTCTCTCTCTCTCTCTCTCTCACTCTCTCTCTGTCTGTCTCTTAAACAAGGCTTCTTTCCCTCTATTGTCATTGATTAGTCTAATGTGTACTGACTTCCACTGATTTCAAAGAGGTGGCATTTGCTGCTCTGAAGATTTGGAGAGAATATACACATGCTTGTTGGAACAGCTCTATATGCATCTCTGGCATTTGGAAATCCAGTGCAGATGTTTCTTTCTTTAACTTCATTTATTTCAGGTAATGGAAAGTATTTGAGGGTAGTATGCTTTTAGAGTCCTCATTAATGCTACATTTTCAGGTAAGTCCATGTCCCTCCTTTCCTCAAGAAGTTCTAGGCCTTTCTTTGACTTGAGAAAAAAGATACAAATCCCTGTGTTTGACATCTAAAATCTTTGACCATAAGACCCTAGTGTATAACTTCAACCTTATTGCACATAACTGCTTGCCAAACATTCTACCTTCTAAACAAAATATAGCCTCTTTGCTATTAGCCCATATCTATATGCCTCTCATGCGCTGCTGTCATACCTGAAATTCATTCACTCTTCACTACATCTATATAGAATCCCTAGCTTCCATTTAGACTCAACCACTATCTATACAAGGTCTGTCTTGATCACCCAGTTACAGGTGTCCTCCCTTTGAAATGAGTTTATACTTACTTTGCAAATATCATGGGATTTTTGGTACATGAACATGGAAGATGCAAAGGGAGCTGGTTCCAGGAAAATCCCAGAATTCTGGGAGAAGTACCTTGGAGATTGTGTGTGTTCATCCATCATTGCTGAAGAAGACCATGCCATCAGAGAAATAATGACATGACTTGCACTTGACTTGGTTTTGAGTGATAGAGAGCTGTGCAGGTCACCAGCCTCACTTCTCCTCCACAGTCATCTGAATCCAGTGACCAGATATTCAGCAGGATGACTAGAGATGACCCAGGATGAGGCAACTGGGGTTACTGGAGCATGGGTAGAAATTCTGTAACTGGTTCAAGATGTATGGACTTTTTTCTATTAGCTGTTTAGTCAGAATTATCAGTGTCTTTGGAAAGGCCTGAATAAGTTGGTCAAATCTTCACAACATTGTCTTTCAGTGGTGTTCTGGTGCGATGACATCATCTGGTGAGAGACTATATTGTAAAGGAGGGGCCATGGAGCCTTTCCCTTATGAGACCATCTGACCCCCAAAGAAAGGGGTCTTCTTGCCCACCTTTATACTTTTTCCATTCTAGGTACAGGGAAGAGACTTTTAACTTTAGGGAAGTGAGCCATAGGAATCTGAGAATGAGAATCCAGGCTGGGTTTTACAGCTAGCACAACACTGATACCCCAAGGAACAAGGAGAAATTGCTGTGATCTGAAGCTATGAGGATTAATAGCTCAAATTTTAATCTTTCTTTTCTTATTATTTTTTAAAGTTCCCAAGGAGATAATTTTAAAAAATAATTTAATATAAACAGAATTTTTTTTCCTCTTCTGAGGGACAAGTCTTGGAATTTTCTTTCAACAAATTGTGAATGACTTCAAGACCCCGCCAAATGGAAACAGTGCCACCTTTGCACATGAAGATGGTGGAATAAGCACTATACAGGAACTGAGCTAAATCATGAGTCTAATCCCCCCCACTAGAGACTGAAGTAGTATCAGGGGGTTATGTCCATGAGATGCTGGAGGAAATGCTTGTATTTTTGTTTTTATTATATCTTTGAAGTAAATATCCCTTTTTGTAAAAGCTACCCAAATTAAAGTAGTTAAATGGAGCTGAGGTGATAATTACTGAGGGGGTTACAAAACTTGTGGGGGATAAAATCAATAAGAGTAGAAAAAAAGATGCCCCACAAACTCCAGGGTGCCCTAGTACTCTATGAAGTAACCCATAGGGTAGTTGTATCTGGTCTGACAGCATAATGCCCAGACTATATTAATTCTTATTGACTGAATAAGGCTGATTCTAGAACTTTTTCTTTAGAATTACAACATACCTAAGATGATGCTCATAACTGGTTGGTGATAATGTTATGTACTACTACCTATGAATGATTCAGCTAGCATACTAAAACCAAACCATTTATTCAGAACAGGTGAGAGAAGCTAAGTAATGGAAAGTCATGCATATGTGGAAAGAGGAGATTCTTTGAAAAGAAGATCATCTGTGGTATTAGATACATAAGATAGAGGTGATTACTCATTTCATTTTGCATGTGGTTATAATAAAATCCAACTCTTCCTATTTCACGTACATAATGAAGCTGGAAATTGGGATGGGGGCAGGCATTTCAATTGGCTTTGACAGGTTGGAGTAATTTTCAACATGACTTTGAGATAGTGGTTTTGCTTGGCTAATACATATTTTTCAATTTTGTCAATTGAGACAGAAACCCCAAACATTAGAGAAGTGTTTGAATTAGGCCGTTGTGTGCCAGGAAGACACATTGACTTTGGTGTACAATGTTAGGATCATGAATTTTGTTAAACACAATTGCAACCACATGTCCCATTGCGAAGCAGGCAATGAAGAACAAATTAAAAAACAAACAACAACCCAGAAGTGGGTTTCATAAAGAAGCACTGAATAAAAACAGGGGTGTTTGTTTTTTTAAATAATACAATTGTGCAATTACTGTAATTGCCTTTCACGTTATGACAATATCAAAGAACTGAATTGATCTGTATTTTCCAGTTAGCGAATTAAAGAGATCCCTGGAGTTATAAGAACTAATAGCTGAAATTTTCATCTATTTCTTTTTTTCTTAATTTTTTTAAGCTCCCAATGAAATAGTTTGAAGACTAAAGTAATTCAAAATAGATTTTTTTCTAAAAGGCAGTCTTGGAATTTCATTTCAAGGAACTGTAGATTCAAAACATGAGTAAGATGCCTTAGAAGGTCCTTTCCTGCCCTGTTTGCCCAGGATTATTCCTTTTTTGATTTTAACTAATTATTTTATATCCCATCAGGTGATGCTACAGTTGCATAGGCTTGCTAAGAATGATGCTGGAACGTGTTTCTTGCTCTGTCTTTCACATTATAGATCCAGTTGGTTGTTAAATATTGATACTTTTTTCGTTACAACGTAACTCATTTCTACCTCTTTCCTTCTCACTCGAAGTCCAGTCATAGTTTAGAAACAAGCCTAGGATAATTTTCTCCCTTGACAATTGCAGGACTTCTATCTTAAAATTTAACAACATTGCTAGATTTCAGTCTGGTCAAGTCAGGTCAAAATTTTACTGCTTTTGATCAAAGGGCATTATTGTAAGATTTTCCAAATGAAGATTACGCATTATGCATTCTATAAAATGTTATAAGGATCAACATGAAACAAAGATCCCATTTCTGAATGGAATAATAGGTAATGTTTCAGAATTAATTCCATAAATGCAGTTGGTTGTTGAGGCAAGGCATTGTTTTGGATTCTGTTGTGTTCCTCGTGCCTCTCTTGATGCTTTGCACGTAGGACTAAATGAACACTTGTTTGGATGAATTGGCTCTCTGCTCATAATTTTCATCATGTCATCTCCTTCAGTGAAAGAGTTGAGAGTTTTGTTCATAGTCCCATAAAATACAATGATAACCTACATGGACTTCTTTAGTTGCACTCCTCACTGACCAAAACTTACTTCATGTCCAGTTCTTTCATTCCTTCCTCTAAGGTTCCTCTCAAGCTGCATCCTAAATACAATCAATATGTACTTCCAAAATATTCATTGACCAATTTGACTATATACTTACCACCACTTCCTGGAACACTCTGTCTTTTATATATCTCATCTTACCCACATCTTTTCCTAATTTCATTTCAACAGTGTTTGAAATTCTACGTCTTCCACTAAGATATTCCTGACTAACCCCACACAAAGTGATGACTTAATTCCAAACCCAGACTTTCTGAATGTGCAACTACACAAGAGCCAAGACAGTTCTTTCCTACCTTGACTGCATACCACACGGAATTACAGAATTATGTAATTTCAGAGGTGAAAGGAACCTCAGATTTGGACTAGATGGTCTCTTTGCTACTTCTGCCCATTCCTTCTATTTCTGCTATGTGTGGCCAAAAGAATACATCCAACCTCTATTCCATGTGACAGCCCTTCAAGTATTTAAATCATCACGTCCCTCCTAAAACTTGGAGAATCACTGAAACTCAGAACTGAAAGGAAGTTCTAGTGTCCAGCCCACGCTATGAAGGCATCCAGTGAGGGGGAACTCATCATTTCCCAAGGCAATCCATTCCATATATGGATAGTCCTAACTGTTAAGAAGTTTTTCTTGGATCAAGCCCAAATCTATTTGCAATTCACCCTGGTCATCTTTCTCTGAATGTTTGCTCACATTGATGACATTCACACAATATAGGTCTATACAGCATATGGCCCATGGGTTGTTTGCAACCAGCCAAAGAATTTTGGGTAGCCCATAAGAAATGTAGGGTAGCTATTGTGCACTCCTCCCTGTTTATCACATGATCTGTGGCAACTGAAGAAATTTACAAGTTGTGCAGGTCTGCCATACTATGACACCCAGAATTGAGTAGGGCACCCCTATGGTTACCTGTTGAGGGCACAGTATAGTGGGACTGTCTCCTTCCTATTTCTGGACATTCCTATTTGCTTTCCTCTCTTAATGTTTGTTTTATTCTTCATACTTATATTTCTAATGCCTTATGTAGTGGCTGGCACTCCTCTCTCCAAAATCACCTACACTAATGATGATAATGGTTAGTATTTAAATAGCACCAATTGTATGCCAGGCACTGTGGTGAGTGCTTTGCAAATATTATCTCATTTGATTCTCCTAACAACCTTGGGAGAAAGGTGCTATTATTAGCTTAATTTTGCAGTTGAGGAAACTGAGGCAAACTGAGGTTAAGTGACTTGTTCAAAGTCACCCAATTAGTGTCTGAGGCTGGATTTGAACTCAGGTCTCCTAACTCTAGACCCAGAGTTTTATCCTGTGTGTCCCCTCATTAACATTCTCTTTGTTGTTAAATCAAATAATATTGTTCTCAATCCTCACCCATCTTGATTTTTGTCCACCAGTTAGGGAGTGACTCCCTCTTCCTTCCTTCCTTCCTTCCTGTCATCTTTGGGTCTTTGTGACCATGCTCCATACAGCTTTGTTTTTATCATCTATTTAGATTTTTATTTATTTCTATCATCCATTCATTAATCTATCTTTATTTTTCTTTCCATCATCTATTCACTCATTTATCTATTTTTCTCCCTTTCTATCATCTATTAACTCATCTACGCACTTCTTTTTCTTTCTGTCATAATTATCTATCATCTATAGCTATGTATTCTTCATTCATAAAATCCGTGTACATTACATGTTGTGTTGCAGATATTTGTCTGAGTGTATGTGTCCTCTTTGATAGTTGTGTCTTGTCAGTGGTGTCTGCTTTGGATCACAACTTCCAATAGGCAGGGGCCATGTCTGCTTGATTTCCTTTGTACATCATCCAGCACAGTGCATTGCACATGTAGGCACTTAACACATGCTTCTTGATGATGATGGTGGTTTATGTCACTTTTCTTTATACCCCTGTGTCATTGACCATAAATTCCCTTGTGCTGTCAGGAAGATTTTGAGCATATCTCCAATGTGTTATTCATTTTTCTTCCAGGCACCAAGTACACCACTAGAGGTCAACATATAAAATTTAGCTTCAAAATGTCTTTAATTTCATAGGATTGCTTCTGGCTCTTTCCTGCCTTGTCAGAATTTTGTACATGGACAAACTTTGAGGTGCTTTAGAACTCTCTCTTTCAATTAATGGCACAAATCTGCTGACCATCTCCTCATAGCAATTATAAATATGAGATAAACATTAAAGAAATGGGACAGGAGAAGGGAAAAGAGAAATCTGATCAAACATGTATGGTATTACTTTCCCCAATGTACAGACAGATTCCATCACAGGAAAGAATTCATCTATCCGCTGGGTTGGAACAGGGTTGTGAATATTTTTCTTCCTTAAACTTTGTGTCTTTCAGTTTGGCTCTCCAGAAAACCAGTATACTCTCTGCTTATCTATTTTGGAAGTGGAGATAGATTGGACTTTAGTACTTAGTATTAAGTGCCTAACACATAATAGGTATTTAATAAATACTAGTTAATACACTGATCTGGCAATGAAACTTTAGAAAAGACTCCCAGGAAAAACTCCAAAGATAGTTCAAAATGACAGAATAACTGATCTTTACCCTCCCTGGCCTCATGTAACTCTTTTTTTCAACTTAGGTGTAATCTGTCTTTGTTGACTTCTAATTGGTTCATATATAGAAGTAGAATGTCCCCAATTCTTCGTGAAGGAAGAGACTATGTTATATAATTCTTTTGTATCTTCTACCACATCCAATACAGTACTTAAACACATAGTAGGTGCTTAGTGAATACTTGCCAAATTGATTTAAAACATAAAAAACCTCCTAAATATATACATGAAATCTTGTTTTACCTGAGATATATAGGTCCTTGATTAAAACCAGCAAGTTAGCTAAAAAGGTTTTTGAATTTCTAAGTTAGATTTCACAAAAACAAATTACACACTGGTGTTTTACTCATAAAAGTGCCTTTGTGCTCATTCAGAGCCTGCTTACTCTTAGTTAACACAGAGTCCTAACCAGCTTTGTCATCTTATTGTCAAAGAAAAAAAAATATAGTTGAAGCTTTGGACACCAGTAATGACTTGTGGATTCTTTTTTTCTTTTTTAAATCTTGATGTAAATGATTTCTACCCCTTAGCTTTTCCTCCTTCAGCCAATCTTTGATTTTTCATAATCTTCAGGAGAGATGATCTCTGAAGCTTCTTCTTGCTCTAAATCCTATGATCCTATGATCTCTAATTGGATTTTGAACTGCCACATTAAATTCATTATATGAAAAGCAGACATTTCCTGCCAGACATTCTTCCAAATCTTAGGATAAGCTTTCATGTTTTTCTCTTTTTCGTTGTTCCCTTCCTCTCCTCTGTCCCAGCGTGTAGTCTGTTATCAATCCAGCCACTTTCTTCTCTGAAAATTAAGCCCATCCATTTCTTTCAGACTTCAAGTGTCAAATCCCTTAGCCAGGTGCTAGGTACCTTACACTTGGATGAAGGTAACCATCTGCTTGTCAACTCACTGTTTCTTATCATTCCAAGCAACTGTTCACATTCTTGTTAAAATAATTTTTTAAAAGTTTCAAAATGTTTTAAACACATTACAAAAAAAATTAAGTAGAAAGAAAATAATTGTACAAAACCTTATAACCTCCAAGTTATTATTTATAAAAGACAATTGTGAGAGGAAGCACAGTATAGTAGATGGGGCTTGTCATTTGATATTAGCGAGTTTGATTGCTCAGTCATTTTCAGTCATGTCCAACATCAGACACTTACTAGCTGTAAAATCCTGGGCAAATCACTTCAACTGTGTTGGCCTCAGTTACCTCATCTGTAAAATGAGAATAATAGTGCCTACCTCAAAGAAGATCCAATGAGATAATTGTAAAGGCTTTAGCACATAGTAAGCTCTATATTCACTTTATCATTATTTCGTATTAAAAGTCATATTTACTTCAACCTCTAATACTTCCTATGCCCTCCTAAATTTCTTTGTACTCTTCATATTTGTTATTTCTTATGGCATAGCCATTGGTATAATTAAATTTATCAGTTTTTTTCTAGTCACATCATGCTGTTGAGTTTAGCCCTTCATTAACTTCTAACTGCTCTCTAAATCAAATGACACATTCTGAAAACTACCTTTAAAGCTGGCCCCATCCTGCTCCCTAGTTCTTGAAATGGAAGTGAAGAAAGCCATAGGCTTTGCATTGACTAGATTTTCCTTGCCAGGCTTTATTCTGATCATCTAATGAAGGACTATTAACCACACATGGGTCACAATCACTCAGGAAGAAGGTCAAAGATCCTAGCAACAGAATTTGACAATTTTTTTTTGATCCAACTCTACCAACATTCCCTAGCTTTAGCTTTGGATGACAGCTTCTGAACTGGTTCTGACTTTTGACCACTGGACCCTTAAAATATTTTCCCTTCAGTTAAATCTCAGATTTCCTGACTTGCACAAGTGAATATTCCCTCACTTATCATCTTTACTACTTGTCCAATACTTTGCCAGTACCACTACCACCTATACCTTACATAGCATGATGACTTTGCCCAGTCCTTCTGGCTTATAGTTCTGTGCTACCCTTTTGCTTCAAAGGACTGGTATTAGCTTCAAACTTTAGTTGTGCTACAGGTAACAGTTGGCCCCTGCATCTCATTAGTTGCCTATGCATTTGTCCCTGGATTTTCAGCTACCCTACCAAGTCAACAATGACTGGTAAGTATCTATCTTGTTGCAGGCACGATGCTAAGCCCCAAGAATACAAATTCAAGCAGAATGATAAGCCCTGCTCTCAAGAAGCTGACTGTTACTGGGGAGAGAATACTTTTTGCTGCTCATTCTTTGTTCTAGAGGAGGACCAATGATATCATGTTGTCTTGCTCATGAACTGGATTTAAGCGAGGCAGAGCTGTGTAAAGTTATCAGCCCCATGCTCTCCTCCAGAGATGTTGAGGTCCAGTGGCAAGACAAAAGTCAAGATGACTGGCAATGGCCCAGGATGCAATGGTTGACCTTGGCCTTTCTGAATTAGGGTCTTTCTGAGCTCTTGGTTTGTCTGAGGCAATTTCCATTCAATGACTAAGGGTTAAGGTAACAATTGAGATGGAAGATGAGATACTATTCTGTGAGGGGAAAATTTAGAGTTTCTGGCCAGAAAAGAAAAAAAAACAGTTGCTATTTTCACTGATTCTGAGCCATAGAAGCCTAAATAATGAGCCACAATTTTAGTAGTCATGTAAGATACAATCCCACTTATATGACAGGTTAGCCCACTTATATCTGGGAATTGTGATCCTGCCTAGATCCTGACTATTGCTTCCAAATGGCTCTTGGTTTCTCTATCTATTATCAGGCATATTAGATACACACTTTTCTCAATGGAATTCCACTTTTTCTTGACAATTTTTCTAGCTTTCTGTTGAGAACTCTCTAGGTTTATGGCAGTAACCATATCCTGGAGACAATATGCTACAGGAGCAATGCTGCTTGAAGCCAGAAAGCTTTGCTACAAGTTCCACCTCTTTCTAGCTGTTCCACTTTGGGCAAGTGACAACCACATGTGATGTGGAGATGCAGTCATACTACCTGCCTGGCCTACTTCACAATATTGTCATGGGTCCTAGACGACATGCTGAATGAAATACTCTGAAGTCCTTTATAATCATGAAGTTGCACGTGAATATAAACCTTTATTAAGGTCATGCTGGGAAATGTTTAACATGCATAAGCAAATGTTTAACCAACAAAAAAAGTGCTTACAATGCACTTTTAAGTTTAGTCTTCGTTAAAGTATTCTTCATTTTCTTGTGATCTAGGCAATGAACAAAATAAGTAAATCAAGCCCTGATTTGGACCATTTGATGAATTTCAAAGTTTAAATGCTCACATTGAAAATTTAACACTAATCTCTCAAGAGCCATCATAACCTGACTCCTGTATACTTCTAAACCATCATTATTAGTATTATCAATAATAATTATTGTTCTCCATCACCACCACCTTCATCATTATCATGTGTCAGCCTGTTGTCTTTGTTAGTTAGTAAGGTGCTTCCAAGTCTTTGTTTTTTCAACAAACTTTTATTAAGTACCTACTATGGCATTATATAAATATTGGAAACACAAATAGGAGATGTACAACAATCCCTGACCTTATTAAGCTTTATCATAGTACCCAAGGGCCACTGGTAACAGGCAGTGAGGAATAAGCACGTTTTTGGTAGAAATTGTGGAGCAGGAACTCCCTGCCCCAGCTACTGATATTTCTTCTAACAGTTTCAGGATTAGTCAGGGCATGACAAATACAGAAAACAAGTGATGAGTATTTAGCAAGTGCCTGCTGTGCTTTACAATCCTGCCCTAGGTGTTGCAGAAGATGCAGAGTTATCTCTTGTGTAATTTATTTTTTGAGAAAGGTAATGAGACATAATGAAAATGCATTAATAGTACATGGTAGAAGTATTAGAGATCTATTAATCAACATGCTATATGAGGTCCAAGGGGAAAGCTTATTAGCAACTAGGGAGATCAAGAAGGCTTCATGAAGAATTTTACATTTCATTTGCAATGATGGGAAGGAATTGCATAGAGGAATGGAGGAAGAGAAATTATTCCAGGTATAAAGAAGAGTGACCATGCAGAGCATGTCCAATTTGGTTTTATGTAGAGTACATGGAAGGTAGTGATGTCCAGAGGCTGGAAAGGGAGGGCACAGAAATGTGGAGGACCTTGAATGCCAAAGAAATGAGCTTGAATTTTATTAAGGAGAATTGGAAGCCACTGAAGATTTTTAAATAAATGAGGGATACAACCTCATCTATATAGGAGCACACAAGAGAATGCAAATTTATTTAGAGCTTATGTGCCAGGCTCTGTATGAAGAGCTTCACAAATCTTATCTCATTTGATCCTCACATAGATCCTGGAAGGTAAGTACTATTGTCATCACCATTTTAAAGGTGAGGATATTGCAGAAGATAGAAGTAAAGTGAGCTGACCAAGGTCACACAACTAATAAATGTCTGAAGTCAGTTTTGAACTCAGCTCTATATGACTTCAGGCCCATTGCTTAGTCACCAGCTACCTATGTGCAAGAAAGATGATCAGGTCTTCCCCTACTGCCTCCCTTCCCTCCTCTCCTTCTAAGTAAATATTATCAAAAGGGATATTTCTAAAATTCTTACACACAGTGGATGCTTAATAAATGCATATTCTCTCACTTATTTCCTTTGTTTACATGAATACTTCATGTATTTTCAAACCACAGCATAATGCAAACCACATATAAGTGCATTTCTTGAAGATTCATATAAGTTCACATGACCACCTAGCTTCTGAGGCATATTCTACTGGATGATTTTATTCACAGGATAATGAAGCAAATTCGCATTGGGGGGACACATAGGGAATGTCAGTTTCATGAATTCTCTCAGTACCCCAAGGTCCATTTGGTAAGTTCCTATTTCATTGTATTGTGGTGCCCTAAGAGTTAATGTGGTTTTCTAAAACATTCTCAAAATGGTAATTGATTGAGGAAAGTGGCAAGAAATTCTTGGACATGTGCCTTAATTAGGCGTTCAACTAGAACGGAACAAAAACTTCCAGCCCCCAAATCTAAGTAACTACACTGTTACTATTTCAGTGGGTGACCCTGGCACTTCTTTGGCATTTACATTTTTAAAATGGGCTCTTTGGATTAGGAGACTTTATTTAAAATATTTTTCAATTCTCTGCCTGCTATTATTCTTATAGTTCAGTCATTTCAATGGTGTCTAATTCTTTGTGACCTCGTTTGGAGTTTTTTTGGCAAAGATACTGGAGGGGTTTGCCATTTCCTTCTCCAAATTATTTTACAGATGAGGAAACTGAGGCAAACAGGGTTAAGAGATTTGCTCAGGATCATGGAGCTAGTGTTTATCTACTACTCTATTACAAATTCCCCCCTCTCCCTATCTCCATCCTTTCTTGCTGTTAGACTAAGATTATAGGTTTGCCCAAGTATTAGGTTATTACATTTTTAAGGAACCTCCATTCATAGCTGAATGACAGAGCCATGGTACAGCTACAACATCTCCAAGTTGACATGCCCTTCCTGGTGCTCTGGCATGGTAAGGGAGCATGTTCAAAGCCACTGTTCAACAGCTAGTTGCCATTGTAGTTGCTGGTGCTGGTGCCCAACAATTTTGAATCCAGCTTGGCTCTGACACTGGCTGACATCTGTTGAATGATGGCTCATTTGGGAGCTCCAGTTCTCCAGTATCTAAGTGCTTGGTGCAGGGTTTAAGAAGCATTCTAGGTCAGTGCGGTTGTTCCTTCAAAGTTGTCCTGAATCCCTCTTTGCACAAGCCTGGAAGCTATAATGCTGGCTTTCCCATGTCCCTCAACTTCCCCATGGGATGGGGGCCTGACCTCAAAGAATGTGCGCCTAACCCTCATCCCCTACACACAAACACAAAAGCATCTCCCCCCAACCCATGCACACATACATCTTGGATGCCTGCCTGTCTAAGCAACAGCATGGGGGTGATTTTCAACAGCCGAAGCAACTAAACCACCACTGAGGTCCATAGCTGGTTTCAACAGAGTTGAGATTTTTGTCAAGTGAGAATGTTCTCCTTGAGATTCCATTCCTCATCCATTAGATACATGTGTTTGTTGGAACCTGTACAGTATAGCATTTTGCAGTATATTCAGACTGTTGATTCAGCTAGACGTTAAAAATTCTCCGGAAGGCCCTTTCTAGAATCTGTTGTATCCCTTGCCAAGCCCCAGGGAGGTAGAAGCAATTCAGGAGGTGAAAAACCATAATAAATGGAATGGCAGAGAGGGAAAGAAAATGTCTTTGGATTGTAGAACTTCTTGTCTCCAAGCACATTTACTTCCCTGTCTTTGTTCCTAGAAGATTGGGGGTGGAGGAGGAGATCTACTTGTCCTTTATTTTTTAAACAAAGAATCCCAGGGTTATTTTGTGTGGACCTCAGTGGTTTTTAATATCATTTTAATGCAAGTTTGATTTCATTTCAGAGTAGGCTTAGGAAATGAAATGCAATATTTACACTTGGCTTTTTCTTCCTCTTGTCAGAAAGCAGCTATTTTGCAGAAGGAGAAATATGCAAAAAATGTACGTATTTTAACTGTAAAAATCAATTGTCATAAACTGTATATATAGCAAATCACATGGGAAGTCTTTATTTCCTAATTTAAAAAAGCTGCCTCAAAGAAATGTTTCAGCACACAGAGGCACATGGGCCCTTGGCAGACGGCCTAATTGAAACCAATGCCCAGGGAGGAGAGTTGAGCTATGCATCTGCCATCCAGAAATGACTGCACTGCACTTTGAACCGGTGCTGATGTCTTTGTACAGAAAGATCAAAATGAGTTTGTTTTATTCAGCTGGGCTGTGGAGGTGCACGTATATTGGCTTCTGGATGCAATAAAGCATTGAGCTTTCAGATAAACAAACTATAAATCTAATCAAGCCTGGGCACAATGATAAGTGGATTGTGCTTGTACAAGATGAAAAAAAAACAACAGCCATAGCATCAAATGGCTTGCTCCCATTTTTGTGGATTGGAGCACTGGGGATGAAGCTCCAGAGGCTGCCAGATTTAACAATTGCTATGTGCATGTTGTACAGAAAGCAGAAACATACTATCCTCAAAGTCTTTTGGGGAGTTTCAGAAGCATGGTCAGATGGAAATCACTGCAGTATTACAAAATCCTCCTTTTAGTACAGGTGCTGTTTGCACCCTCCAAACTTCAGTGCCTAAGAAAAAGCTCAGGTTGCCTCCATCTAGTTACAGCCCTGGATCAGTGCACAGAACTTGAGTTCTTTTTCCCAACTGGCAGTCTACAATGAAAGGCAACATGGTATAGTACTAGACTTGGGGTTCTGCACTATACCTGTGTTTTGGTCCCATCTCTGACTCATTTTCTTTAACTGTAGAATGGGGATAGAGATATCTCTATCACGGGGTTGTTGTGGGGTACAGATAAGATGATATATCTATCTTTTTGCAGACCTTGAAGAGCTATGTAAATGGCAATTATTGTTGCTATTGTGCATCACAATAATTTAAAAATAAATACTCTTGTGTTTCAGAGTAGATGGAATACGTTCGGTCATTTCTCTGCCCACTTCTTTTTTCTCAAGAAAGTGATAAAGTGTAGACTAATAATAGCCAACATTTACATTATGCTTTAGGATTTACAAAGTGCTTTGTATGTATCATTTCATTTCATCCTGGCAACAAAAGCTTTGTGAAATAAGCATAATTATAATCCCCATTTGACAGATGAAAGAAATAAGACTGAGAGGGGTTAAGTCAGTCTATTGGTAATTATTTAGTGTTTACATGTACCATAGTGTTTACTATGTACTATGTTAGGTGTTGGAATTGCAAATATAACGCATGAAAAAAAATTCCTACTCACAAGGAAATGTTCATCTGAATAGGAGAGATATTAAGGACATACAAAATACATACAAAAAGGATAACCACAAGAAAATATAGGTTATTAAATACAGCCTAATTAGACAATAAAGGTACTAACAGTTGAGGTGATCAGAAAAGGTTTCATGCTGAAGATGGTGCTTGAACTGCCTACATCTTGAAAGAGAGGAATTCTATGATGAGGTGAGGAGGGGGAATAGTCCTGACCCTGGGTTGGGGAATGGGGGACTAAGCAAATGCAGATGAAAGCCATGTAGTGCCCTATTTCAAGGAAAGATAGATGGCCAATAATGTCTAGTAATATTAGGAAAGTGGATTGGGTATGTAGAACTTTAAAAGCTAAACAATTCATATTTGATTCTAGAGATAATAGGAAATTATTAGGGTTTATTGAATTAGGGAGTTACAGGGCCAGATTTTAAGGAAATCGCTTTGGCAGCTGATACACTGAAGTGGGGAGAGATGAGGCAGGGAGACCAGTTAAAAGACTATTGCAATAATTTGAGTCTGAGAGAGATGATGAAGTTTGAATTAAGGTGGTAGCTGTGTGAATGGAGAGGAGGGTTTAGATGTGGGAGGTGGTGAAGGTAGAAACAGCAATATGTGACAAATGACCAGATCCATAGCTGAATGACAGGTCCTTCCCACTAGGGGTTACATTCAATTAGGAAGGATATGATACTTATATAGAGATAATTATAATATAAAGGAAACCATGAAATAAAGAACAAGACAAAGTATTCTAGTAATATAAGAGGAGAGGAGACTTCACAAAGAGTTGCTGCAATCTTGAAAAAAAGAGAGATTCTGAAAAGAGGTTCTAGAAAGGATATAAATTTGAGGCCTAGGGAGAGAGGGAGGACCTATAAAAATGCAGTAGGTACTTGTGTGTAGGTTTGAATGTCACACCTGACTTGCTACACAACATTGCCTGAAAAGTGAAAAAAATTGTAAGATTCATTGAGTTTTCTTACTTTTCCCAGCAGTATAAGGCACTTAGACATTTGTGAGTGAGGAAAAAGTATGCCAGTAGATATAACCTAGAAGTCAAAGTTAACATTTATATCCTAAGATAATAATTTTGACAACTGTATATGAAACAAGGTGTGGCCAAGGAAAATGTTCCTTCTCTCCTAGGAGGCTATTGATTATGTGGCATAGACTTTTTTTTTTTTTTTTTTGGTGAAGCAATCAGGAATTAGTCACTTGTCCAAGGTCACACAGCTAATGTGTCAAGTATCTGAGGCTGGATTTGAACTCAAGTCCTCCTGACTCCAGGGCTGGTACTCTATCCGCTGTGCCACCTAACTGCTTTATGGCATAGACTTTCAATTCTGAACTATGGTTATCAAAAGTTTCACCAGTCCTGGGATTATTTGAAAGTCATCTGGAATGTGAATAGTGGTGATAATGGGCATCCTTGCTTCACCCTAATATTATTGGGAAGGCTTTTAGATCCTCATTACAGATAATGTTTGCTGATAGTTTTAGATAGATACTGCTTATCATTTTACGGAACACTTCCCTTTATTCTTCAGTTCTCTTGCGTTTTTATTTTTAAAAATTTATTTATTTTGGGGGGGCGGAGCCAAGATGGCGGAGTAGAAAGACGCACATACACATAGCTCCGAACCCACAACCCACAGAACGGCTAGAGGGGACCAACTCACGGTGAATTCTGCACCCAGAGGCTACGGAATATTGGAGCGAGGGAGATTTCTGTTCCGGAGAGACCTGCAAACCTCTTGCAAAAGGTCCGTCATGCTCCAGACGCGGAGCCCAGCCAGACCTGCGGCGGCCATGGCTCCGAGAGGTACAGATCCGAGCAGGCTTCAGGGATGGGATCTCCAGCGGCGGCACAAGCCCCTCCACCCACAGGTGACGGGGGTCGGTAAGAGAGTCTCTTTGGCGGGTCGAGAGGGGAGTGGGGTGCCCCCATGGCTCGGGCCCCCCCGGGAGATAGAAGCTGAGAGGCGGCTGCAGACAGGGGCTCCCCAAGCAGGCGGGAGCCTGGATCCATTGTGGAAGGTCTGTGCATAAACCCCCTGAGGGAACTGAGCCTGAGAGGCGGCCCTGCCCCAACCTGACCACCTGAGCATAATCTCATACTGAATAGCAGCCCTGCCCCCGCCAAAAGCCCTAAGGCTGGAAGCAGCATTTGAATCTCAGTCCCCAAACTCTGGCTGGGAGGATCAGGAGGTGAGGTGGGTGTGAGGAGAATATTCAGAGGTCAAGTCACTGGCTGGCAAAATGCCCAGAAAAGGGAAAAGAAATAAGACTATTGAAGGCTACTTTCTTGGAGAACAGACATTTCCTCCCTTCCTTTCTGATGAGGAAGAACAATGCTTACCATCAGGCAAAGACACAGAAATCAAGGCTTCTGTGTCCCAGCCCACCCAATGGGCTCAGGCCATGGAAGAGCTCAAAAAGAATTTTGAAAATCAAGTTAGAGAGGTGGAGGAAAAACTGGGAAGAGAAATGAGAGGGATGAAAGAGAAGCATGAAAAGCAGATCAGCTCCCTGCTAAAGGAGAACCAAAAAAATGTTGAAGAAATTAACACCTTGAAAACTAGCCTAACTCAATTGGCAAAAGAGGTTCAAAAAGCCAATGAGGAGAAGAATGCTTTCAAAAGCAGAATTAACCAAATGGAAAAGGAGATTCAAAAGCTCACTGAAGAAAATAGATCTTTCACAACTAGAATGGCACAGATGGACGCTAAGGACTTTGTGAGAAAGACAGATATCACAGAACATAGCGAGAAGATTGGAAAAATGGAAGATAATATGAAATATCTTATTGGAAAAACAACTGACCTGGAAAATAGATTCAGGAGAGACAATGTAAAAATTCTAGGACTACCTGAAAACCATGATCAAAAGAAGAGCCTAGACATCATCTTTCATGAAATTATCAATGAAAACTGCCCTGAGATTCTAGAACCAGAGGGCAAAATAAATATTCAAGGAATCCACAGAACACCGCCTGAAAGAGATCCAAAAAGAGAAACTCCTAGGAACGTTGTGGCCAAATTCCAGAATTCCCAGGTGAAAGAGAAAATATTGCAAGCAGCTAGAAAGAAACAATTCAAATATTGTGGAAATACAATCAGGATAACACAAGATCTAGCACCCTCTACATTAAGGGATCGAAGGGAATGGAATAGGATATTCCAGAAGTCAAAGGAACTAGGACTAAAACCAAGAATCACCTACCCAGCAAAACTGAGTATAATACTTCAGGAGAAAAAATGGTCTTTCAATGAAATAGAGGATTTTCAAATTTTCTTGATGAAAAGACCAGAGCTGAAAAGAAAATTTGACTTTCAAACATAAGAATGAAGAGAACCATGAAAAGGTGAACAGCAAAGAGAAGTCATAAGGGACTTACTAAAGTTGAACTGTTTACATTCCTACATGGAAAGACAATATTTGTAACTCTTGAAACATTTCAGTATCTGGGTACTGGGTGGGAGTACACACACACACATGCACACATGCACACATACATAGAGACAGAGTGCATAGAGTGAATTGAAGAGGATGGGATCATATCTTAAAAAAAAATGAAATCAAGCAGTGAGAGAGAAATATTGGGAGGAGAAAGGGAGAAATTGAATGGGGCAAATTATCTCTCATAAAAGAGGCAAGCAAAAGACTTATTAGTGGAGGGATAAAGAGGGGAGGTGAGAGAAAAACATGAGGTCTACTCTCATCACATTCCACTAAAGGAAAGAATATAATGCACACTCATTTTGATAGGAAAACCTATCTCACAATACAGGAGAATGGGGGACAAGGGCACAAGCAGGGTGGGGGGGAGGATAGAGGGGAGGGCATGGGGAGGAGAATGCAATCCGAGGTCGACACTCATGGGGAGGGAAAGGATCATAAGAGAATAGAAGTAATGGGGAACAGGATAGGATGGAGGGAAATATAGTTAGTCCTATACAACACAACTAGTATGGAAATCATTTGCAAAACTACACAGATTTGGCCTATATTGAATTGCTTGTCTTCCAAAGGGAAGGGGTGGAGAGGGAGGGAGCTAAAGAAGTTGGAACTCAAAGTGTTAGGATCAACTGTAATGTTCTTACCACTAGGAAATAAGAAATACAGGTTAAGGGGTAAAGAAAGCTATCTGGCCCTACAGGACAAAAGAGAAGATGGAGACAAGGGCAGAGAGGGAGGATAGAAGAGAGAGCAGATTGGTCACAGGGGCAATTAGAATGCTTGGGTTTGGGGGGGGGAGGGGATAAAAGGGGAGAAAATTTGTAACCCAAAATTTTGTGAAAATAAATGTTAAAAGCTGAATAAAAAATTTAAAAAAAAGAGAAAAAAAATTTATTTATTTTTAGCTTTCAACATTCACTTTTATAAGATTTTGAGTTCTAATTTTTCCCCCTCTCTTTCCTCCTCCCTTCCCAAGATGACATGCAATTTGATAGTCTACGCATGTATAATCATATTAAACACATTTCCACATTAATCATTTTGTACAAGAAGAATCAGAAGAAAAGGGGAAACCGCTAGAAAGAAGAGAAAGAGAAAATAGTATGCTTCTATCTGTGCTCAGCCATGTTTTTTTTATCCACTCTGTTATCCACTTTCCTTTTATGGGAGAGTTCACCCCATTCACATTCACAGTTAGGATTACTAAATGTATTTTCCACAATCCTATTTTTCTCCCTGTTTGTCCTCTCTCTCCTTTCACCCTTTGCTTCTATCTACCATCTCTCCTGGTCTGCCCTCCCTCCTGTTAGCCTCTCCTCCTTTACTTAATCTCCTCCCCTCATACTTCACTTCTCTATTGAAATGAATGTGTATATTATTCCCTCTTTTAGCCAATACTGAAGAGAGTAACATTCAAGTGATGTCCATTGCCCACCATCCCATCTTTCCCTCCACTGTAATAGGTCTTTTGCACCTCTTCATGTGAAAGAATTTACCCCATTCTATCTCTCCTTTCCTTCTGCACCCAGTGTAATCCTTTCTCATGCCTTAATTGTTTTTTCATGTCATTCCCTCAAATTCTTATACTTCTTATACTTCTACCCTCTATCTATATTCCTTCTAGCTTTACTGTCAATGGTGCAATTTTTTAGAATTACAAATATCATCTTCCCATGTAGAGACATAAACATTTCAGCTCTATTGGATACCTTGTGTTTTCTTTTTTCTTTTTTCTTTTTTTTAAGGCTTCTGTTGGGTCTTAGTATTGCAAATCAAATTTTTGGTTTGATTCTGATCTTCTTATGAAAGCTTGAAATCCTTCTATTTAACTGAATAATCATTTTTTCCCTTGAAGTATTATACTTAATTTCATCAATTTTTCTAAAACTCATTTATTAATTATTTTTTAGTTTTCAGTATTCACTTTTACAAGTTCTAAATATACCCCCTCCCTCCTTTACTCTCCTTAAGACAGCATGCAAATTGATATGGGCTATATATGTATGATCATGTTAAACTTATTTCCAGATTAGTCACGCTGTGAAAGAGGAATCAAAGCAAAAGGGAAAAACCATGAGAAAGAAAAAAATGAAAAAAAAAAAGAGAAAATAGAATGCTTCTATCTGCATTTAGACTCCATAGTACTTTCTCTGATTATGGATAGCATTTTTCATCATGAGTCTTTTGGAATTGTCTCAGATCATTGCATTGCTAAGAAGAGCTAAGTCTATCAAAGTTGACCATCATACAATGTTGCTGTTATGTGTATAATGTTCTTCTGCTTCTGTTCACTTCACTCAGCATTAGTTCATGTAAGTCTTTCCAGGCTTTTCTGAAATCTACCTGCTCATCATTTCTTATGGAACAATAATATTCCATTACATTCATATACCACAGCTTGTTCAGCCATTCCCCAATTGATGGATATCCCCTCAATTTCCAATTCTTGGCCACCACAAAAAAAACTGCTATAAATATTTTTGTACATATGGGTCTTTTCCCCTTTTTAAATTACATCTTTGGGTTACAGAACAAGTAGTGGCATTGTGCGATTAAAGAGTATGCACAGTTTTATAGCCCTTTGGGAATAGTTTCATATTGCTCTCCAGAATGAGTGGATTAGTTCACAACTCCACCAATAACGCATTAGTGTTCCAATTTCCCCACATCTTCTCCAACATTTATAATTTTCCTGTTTTGTCACATTAACCAATCTGATAGGTGTGATGTGGTCATTCTTGGTGATTCGTGGTTGTAGTCCCAACTCTTTTGCCTTCTGCAATATCATGATGTTCTATGACCTCTGATCCTTTAATGTCGCAGCTTTTAAGTCTTGTGTAATCCTGATTGTGACTCCCCAATATTTGAATTATTCTTCCTGGCCACTTGCAGTATTATTTTCCTTGACCTGATAGTTCTGCAATTTGACTATAATGTTTCTTGGAATTTTTATTTTGGGATCTCTTTCCTGAGGTGATCAGTGGATTCTTTCAGTGCTTCTTTTGCCTCCTTGCTCCAAGATATCAGGACAGTTGTCCTTGATAATTTTTGGAGAGATACTGTCCAGGTCCTACTTTTGATTATGGTTGTCAGGTAGTCCAATGATTCTGAAATTGTCTCTCAGCTGTTTTCCAGATCAATTGTTTTTCCTATAGGAGATTTTACATTTTCTTCTATTTTTTTTCATTCTTTTAATTTGATTCTTGATGTCTCACAGAGTCAGTAGCTTCCACTTGCCTAATTCTAACTTTTAAGGAGTTGCTTTCCTCAGTTAGCTTTTGTACTTCCTTTTCCATTTGACCAATTGTACTTTTTAAGGAATTGTTCTCATCAGTGGATTTTTGTATCTCCTTTTCCATTTGGCCAATTATACTTTATAAGAAATTGTCTTCTTTTTCCAAGTTGTTAACCCTTTTTTCATAATCTCTTGCATCACTTTCAATTCTTTTTCCAATTTGTCTTTGACTTTTCTTATATGCTTTTAAAGCTCTGTTTAGAGCTCTTCCATGAGTTCTTTCTGGGTTGGAGACCACTTCCCGTTTTTCTTTGAGGTTTTGCCCATTGGTGTTTCGACATAGCTGTTCTCTTCTGAGTTTATGTCTTGATCTTCCCTGTCAACATAATAACTTTCTATGGTAAGATTGTTTTTGTTTTTGATGGTGCTGTTTTTTGCTCATCTTTTTGGGCCTTTTTGTTCTAAATTTTAGCACTGCTCCCATGGTAGAAGGGACACTTTGTCAGGCTTCTTGTACTGTGGGCTGCAGGTCTGCGAGAGGCTACCTTACCAGGCAGCTTACCTGATGCTGACACAGGGTCCTAATGCTGATGTCTTGTATGTGCTGAGGCTGATAGAGTGTTTCTATGATTCTCTGGGGATACTGAAGAATGTGACAGACTGGTCACTGGTGGCTACCTGTTTGTCTAGGGCTATGCTGAAGCATATAGTGGTTCTCAGAACTGTAGTCAGCCCTTTCCCCTGGCTGTGCTGATGCATGTGGGGGGTTCCGGCATTGGCATTTGTCTACTCCACCACATTGGGACTCAGGATCTCCCACTGGTTTGCTGAGGGGGACTGGCTGCTGGATTGCTGGGATGTTTTCTGTCCTGGACTGTGTTCCCTTTTTACCTAGGTGAGACAGGCATTTCCTCCCAATCTTCCAAGTTACTTGAGCTCAAAGGTTCACCTCACATTTCTTCTGGTTCTGCTGTTTCAGTGTTTCTTTTGATGAACTATTTTATGGTTGTTTGGAGTTGAGTATGGAAAAGTTATACCAATTTATTGTTTATTCTATCATTTTGGCTCCTGGAAGTTCACTATTTTATTTTTTAAATGGTCATTGGTTACATGGGAGAGATCATTTGAATAGAATAGTCAAGGAAACTAAAGAGAGAGGAAGTGGATAGAAATGTGAACAGCAGGCAATATCTCCCTTATAATTAATAGATGTGCCTACTATCACCACACAGATGATATGAGAATTGAATAGATTTTTGAGAATAAATTGTAAAGCACTTTGGGCTTATTAGAAAATGCTAATGCATGATCATAAAGCAATTTGATGGGAATATTGAAGAGTGTTCTCTATTTTTCAATTATTCTTAGACTCACAACTTTCCAACTAAAAAGAGTAAATTTCCCTTTCCTAAAACTAGTCAGGCTCATTCATGTCTTCCCTACTCCCTTCTCCCTTCCCCAGACCCTATCATCTGGTTTATCAAGCTTTCTGCCTTTTTTGGGAATGTATCTTGATGCCTAGCACCATGCTCAGTCAACTTCAGGCTGATAGCATGCAAGGACAATCAGATAGTCTTTCAGTTTGCTTGTATAATTAGCTATTATGTCAGTATTAAAGATATCAGAAGGCATTGCAGCTCATAGATGAGGTGAACAGCAGCTAAGTAAGTTTGCAGACACCTGTCAGCCTCAATCGAGACTTTGAGTATCACTAACAAAGAGACATGTTGGGACTTGAATGTGGGTGAGGTTGTGGCTACTTTAAGGTTGGACTTGCCCCAACGGCAAATGAATTGGTGCCTAAGGTTGACATAGAGCTTGTTTAGTGAAAGAGATGTCACTGCTTTTAGATTCAGGATGAAGAAAATGATGGAATGGTGCTGATGTAGCAGTTTGGGTAGTATAACACTCATTGTCCCAAATATTATTGCACTTAATCACATATATAGTTTTAAATTGTAAACCTGAAGATTTTCCATTACTTCTACATGACTCTCTTATTCTTTCATGTATCGATTTCTCTCCAATTAAATAAAAAGTCACTATAACCATCTTATCATGTCTTATTCCTTTGTATGAATCACATTATGTATAATAGTCAACACATGCCCAGTGGATGCTTGGTAGACATTCAACTATATATATGTATTTTCTGCCTCTGGATAAGGGAAGTGAACTTTAGAATTGAAGTGTATCACATTTCTCCTATGATTACTTTCATCATAGGCAATATATTTTTATTTTATGTCCTGTGTACTTTGGGAAAACTTCAATATATTCTTTGGGATATTCTTTAGACTTCACCATTAAAAACTATGGCAGAAATGAAATGGATCAATCATTTTTTAAGGCAAAGGATTTTTAGAACTTGGATCATCATATTTTGAGCTAGAAGGGACCAAAATATTATCCAATTAAAACCCCTAATCTTACAGATAAATCCTAGAAAGCTTAAGCAACTTGTCCAAAATAGCAGAGGTTGGATTCAAACCTAATTTCTGTGATTCCTAATCTGAATATCATGATACCTTTCCTAAAACATCAACAATTAAATAGTTTCATGGTCTCACCAAGGTGAATATTCCCTCCACTGGTACAAATCGCAATGCATCCTTGTTTTCTCATCATGTACAATTCTTGTCCATGTCTTTTCAAAAATCTTCCATGGAAATGTAGTCTTATACACCAGAGATCTTTTTCTAGTTCTTTTCTTTTGCTATTTCATGGATGCCAGAGCAACATTGTGTTATCTCTTATTCTCCCATTTTCACTATATGATTGTTTTGCCATCTTTTCTGAGAATTCTTTTCCCTAATGCGTTATAGTATTTCTTGCATGTAAGTCATCATTGATAATCAGCTGAAGCCTTCTTATATCCACTATGTTTCTCTTCATTTTCCTTGAGCAGTTTTTATGTTCCAGAAATGTTCATGCTCCATTACTTTTAGATATGCAGTATTACTAAGAAAATTGGTATTAAAGAAAGTGACATTTTTGTGGTAAAGGGTAGCCTATAATAAGTGAGAATGACACATAATTTTCCAAATGTAGTCCACCTTGCTCTCCTTTTATTTAATTATGGGACCTAAATATAATTTTTTAAAATTGGCTTTAGGATGTACTCAGGAGAGAAAGCCTTCAATGAAATTTATGAAACCAAAATCATCAATAGAAAATATTTTAGGAGAAGTTAGGTTTTAGTACCTGAAAGTAAGGAATAGGAACATACTTAAACTAAAATACAAATTGAGAGGCAATATGAAACAGAGGATAAACAGCCAGCTTCAGAGTCTAGATGAACTAAATCAAGTCTTTCTGCCTTTGACACATACAACTTGTATGACTTGGGGCAAGGTACTTAACCTAGAAATAAGCAAGGTAACTCTCAGATTTTAAATTGCATAGTAGTGGCTGATATTCATTGGAAGAAGGGATTCTCATTCCAGGAAGCTCTCTATATCATTAAAAATCACAGGTATGTACATTTACACACACACACACACACACACACACACACTGCTAAGCCTGGAGTCAGGAAGACCCATCTTTCTGAGTTCAAATCTGGCCTCAGACACTTACTAGTTGTATAAAATATAATCTATAAAACAAGTTGGAGGCGAAAACTGCAAACCACTCTAATATCTTTGTGAAGAAAACACCAAATAGGATCATGAAGAGTCAGACATGACTGAAAAAAACTGAACAACAACAACAAACTAAATGAATCACTAAAGCATTTATTGCTACTGGATTCCTTTTACATGTCAGTTCAACTCAGATGACTCTTGCTACTTGGATTCTGTTGAAAAAGCTGCATATCTGTGTAGTGTATACCAATGAACATCATTTCCAAATTTGTAGTCTCAAACAGGAATGAGAGTTTTACAGTATATGTGCACACGTGTATATTACATAAAGAATTTGTACATTATATGTTTATGCATATATGTGTGCATATGACAAATCATTTTAGTACATGGACTTTTTGGATTGTAGTTCTCATGTAAGTTTAAGAGTATAAAGAAAGAGTATAAGAAGGAGAAGGGGAAATAAGGACAGGACATCATTAATAAGTGAAACCTGCATCATAAGGAAGTGAATTTATTAGGATGATTTTGTCTTACTATTGATAAGTGTGGGTTCATTGAAAGTAACTAAAAATTGATAAGATTTTTTTTGGTCTGTTGAGGAGATATTTAACACTCCTTAACAGTACATGGCTTTCAGTTACTCATAGAGTTGTCAATAAGTCTCGCAGTGTATAACCAATACTGAGTGCACCCAGGCAGTCAGGAGTAGAAGTAGAAAGAGTAATAGTGGTAATAGTAGTTAAAAACTGACACCTTGATGTGGAATTTTAAGGTTTGTGAATGACTCTTCAAGCTTTTGTACATAAGCGGTTACTCACTCTATGAAGTGGATCCTACTAATAGGATCTCCATTTTATAGAAGAAGAAACAGGATTATGGAAATTAAATGACTTACTATTTGGTTGCTCAGTTCCTAATTGTTGCAGGCAAGATTCAAATCCAGATCTCTTCTGATTCCAGTGGTCTTTTGTCACTCTACCACACTGCCAAAGAAAGAATTTTGGTTGGGTCAATTAGAATATTTATTGGTTATACTTGACGTCATCCTAATATTTGATCTCTTGGGAGCTTTAAATACTACTCTTTTTGAAAATATATCTTGTACATTTTGACATATTTTATTACATTTTTCCATGAGGCTGTGCCATTTGAATAAAAAGTGGCAATTTTTTTTTTATCATAGCTGTTTTGTGCACATGAAGGCAAAACATTTGAAAAATGGTCTGAGTTCTTTTCACCCAGATCTTTTGGGGGTAGTGTAGACATCAACAAGAGAGGAAAATGGAATATATATCAACCTTAGTTACTCCACAAGGATCATTAGCTCCTATCATCAAACACATCACCCAAGAATGGGAATGAGAAAATATTGTACTTCTTATGAGAAAGATCAAGATCAATCTTACAAATAGGAAAACAAATCCATTGTCCTGGAGATTTATACATTGTCAGTACACTCAGTTCAAAAGCCTTTTTTTCATGGTCAGAAATGCCCAGGAACATTTTGAAAATGAGGCTTTCATGTTTCAAACTTCAAAGAAGCAAATTCTCTGATTGTCAGGGAACTTTTGTGTGGAAATAGAGTAAAAGAACAGTTGTGAATTATTCCATCACTTAGATGCAACATCTCTTTAGTCTCTGGAAAAAGGGACAAAGTTTTTTTCAAACTTATACCCACTTTGTATTTACACAACATGAATACTCTTGCAATCTCTCTTAGATGTTTCCAGTTTTTTCTCTGGCTTCAGAGTTTTGAAAGAGAGATCCAGTATGAAATAGAGGGAACATACCCAACATGGATGTAAAGACATAGAAAAGAGAATTTGGTAAAGAAAATGACATTTTATTATAATTCTTATTCCCTTCCTTTCTTTTTTCTTGGTGGGAAGCTGGAAGGAAAGGCTCTTCCTTCTTAGATCATATGCCCAGCCTGTCATCACCACTTCTACCACATTATTGCTGCCAGTTTAAATGGTAACCAGAATCAGTAAACTTGCCACTAAAGTGTCTGTCTGAAAAATGCTGATGAGATTTTGGAACTTTTTCTGTGGATATTTGTTTTAATGTGCTCATAAAGTTGGTTTTAACAGAGGATTTTTAATTCAATGGACCTCACAAGTCTTCAGGCCTTGATGACTTCATTGTAGCATACAAAAAATCTGCCTAATATAGTTTAGGTTACTAGTGTCATTTTTGAGAGTGTGCAAGGTTTGGGGGAGTGTCTAAAGATTGAATAAAGGCCAATAGTGCATATATGTACATAATCCATAGCCATCTACCTTGCCAAATATAGATTCACAACCACCTTGTTAGTGTATAGGTTGGATAAAAATCTTTCAGCCAGTCCCCAAATATAGTTCAAGACAATGCCAGTGCCCAGTTCATTTCTTTGCTCTTTTGCTTAGTAGGAGACTCCTAGCACCTTATTACTTTGATAGTTTTTCACATCAGAATCAATGTGGAACCATCAGTTATAATAAATGGAGAAGTTTGGGATACTGTGGTTAAGTTCACCTAACTTGGTAGTGTACTTATCAGGTACATTAATGAGGTTGACACAAGCATTGTAAGAGATAGCTTAGTGTTTGGGAGACTCTGAAGGAAAGTGTAGGAGGGAAGAGGTATAAGAATTATTACCAAACTGACAATGTTTCTAGATTTGGTCAATGATTCTGGTACATAAACAGCAGTTTTAGATTCTGACTCAGTCACTTACCATTTTAGTGATTTCTCATAGCTTTTAGAGAATAGTGAAGTTTTATTTCCTGCCCATGAAAATAGAGCAGCAAACCCTACTGGCTTTGATGCTATGAAATATCAATGCCTTTGTCTAAATCATTAATTAAAAGCAGCACAGGGTCAGAGGCACATTCTTGAGGTGCTCCAGGATGGACTTTCATCTTAACACTGATGCATTAATCACTACTTTGCAGTCACAGTCATCCGACGCTTTCTGAATCCACTAAACCTCAGTAGTTCACAACTATTTTCCTTAAATACAAGGAAATAATGAAGAACATTATCAGATGTTTTACTAAAATCTACAGTATTTGTTAATTTCTCAGGTCACTAATCCTGTCAACAAAGGAAATGAAGGTAGTTTGATGATTTCTACTCCCCCTTTTTAATGCTCAAAAATTAGACTTTTAAAAACCAGCTCTAGTATTTAGCCAGGAATTGATGTCAAGTACACTGTTCTCTAGTCTGAAGAACCCCTTCTTTTCCCTTTCTCCTTTGAGTCAGCTGGGTTGCACAATGGTTAGAGAGTTAAACACGGAATCATGAAGTCCCGACTTCAAATCCAACCTTCAGACATTTACTAGCTGTGTGACTCAATTTTCTCATCTGTAAAATAAACATAATAATAGCAACACCTCCCAGGATTATTGTAAGGACAAATGATATAATATCTACGGAACACTTTGCAAATCTTAAAAGGCTACATCAATGCTAACACTGTTGTTGCTGCTATCACCATTTTGTATTCCTAGTGATTAACACAATATACTAGTCAGGCAAATATTAAGTGCTTAATAAATGCTTGTTCATTGACTGATTCATGAAGTAAAATTAAATTCATGAAGTAGACTGAAATAGAAGACCTTTCTTTAGTCATATACCCTATTCCCAATTCTTGAAATGTCTCCTAAAAAAGGCAAAATAAATAATGTGTATATTTATGTGCATAATGAAAGATCAGCCAGTATATTATAGGACTGGCCAGATGGGAGCCCAAATACCGAAGGACCAAGTGTGCATCTAAATTTTGTTTTACTGGTGTGTCCATGCCACTATGAAGTTATTGCCTTAAGAATAACCATAAACATACCTCATCTTGTGGAGAAAACAGAACAATTTTGCCTCTGCAGTATTTTAAAGATCACTTCTCCAATTCAGCAATAATATTTTTCCTTTTCTCAGCCCCTAAAGTGGCAAATTGAACTCAGTGCTAGATCTGGAATCAGAAAGACTTGAATTTAAATTTGGCCTCAAACACTTACTAGCTATATAACCCTGAACAAGTCATTTAAATTTTGTAAGCCTCAATTTCCTCATCTGTAAAATGGGGGTAATAATAGCACCTACCTCCTAGAGTTGTTGTGAGGATCAAATGACATAATGATTGTAAAGTGCTTAGCGCAGTGTCTGGCAGATATTACTGTTGCTAAGGTGTTTCAGTCATGTATGACTTCATGACTCTATTTTGGGATTTTCTTATCAAAGATACTGGAATGGTTTTGACATTTCCTAGTCCAGTCTATTTTACAGATAAGGAAATGAGGCAAACTGGATTAAGTGACTTGCCCAAGGTCCCAAGCTAGTAAGTGTCTGAGGCCAGATTTGAATTCAGGAAGATGAGTTTTCTGCCTTTAGACCGAGCACTCTTTCTACTGATAGCTGCCTCAACCTGGCACAT
This sequence comes from Notamacropus eugenii, assembly GCF_028372415.1. Classification (NCBI taxonomy): domain Eukaryota; kingdom Metazoa; phylum Chordata; class Mammalia; order Diprotodontia; family Macropodidae; genus Notamacropus; species Notamacropus eugenii. The sequence goes on along the minus strand of NC_092873.1, from coordinate 210,806,119 downwards.
AGGAATTCTTATATAAGTGAGCCATTATTACCATACAACAAAGTACTGTGGAACCTATCCTCTGTTATTTTTGCCCTATCTCCTGTCTTTTGTGTATGTCTTTAAAGAAAAAAAACAAAACTAAGTCACTCCATGAGTTTCCTCTGCAGCCACAATCTGTCTCTTTAGATAACTTCTCAATCTTTATTTTATCAGCATAACTTGGCTTTGCTTCAGAATGAAATTCTGATACAGAATTTTATTTTTATGAGCATATTAACCCACTTATGATGTCTTTCCCTGTATTATATTAGGATATAGGATCCATGAAACCTCTCTCTGATCTCATTGACATGGTCTATTCCTAGAGGAATGTGCATCCCACAATGACTGCTTTTCCTTCCTCATCAGCCGTGAATTCTAAGACATATTGGTGATTTCTGCCCAAATCCCCATCATTTCCACTTAGGGAAGCTATTATTCCTTACTTGTCAGAATTAGGTCCAGATAGCAATTTTCTACCCATTGATTCCTCCACATTTTCAATGAGAATAAAATTATTATTGAGGAATGTCCAGAATTGATCAAATATTATGATTTTTAGCAAAGGGAACACATTGACAGATATCTCAATATTTGAAGGATTTCGTTATTGCTGTATCAGGCCCTCATGCCACCATGTGAGGTTGTGAGGTTCCCTGGTTTCATGATTCATTTCCTTCTGTCTGTGTGGTCGTTAGTAGTGACCTCTCACTAAAATATCGTTTACATTTATTCTTTCATCAGTCATCACCCAAATACCTTCTGTCATGTTGCCCTCCTCAGCTTTATGAATTGCTTGACCTGTATTTATCTTCTTCATACACAGTATTATTCTACTACCATTCTGTCAAGATTTTGTCCCGCCATGCCCCACCTTTTAATGGTATTTTATTTTTTCCCCAATTACATGTCAAGACAACTTTTAGCATTCATTTTATAAGATTTTGGGTTCCAAAACCCCAAATCCCCTCCCTCCCCCTTTCCTCTCTTCTGAAAATGGTGGGCAATTTGATATAGAGTATACATGTGTGAGCATGTAAAACATAATTCCATATCAGTCACAGCTGTGAAAGAAAAAGCAAATACAAAGGAAAAACCATGAAAGAGAATAAAATAAGTGAAAAAATTATGCTTTGAACTGCATTCAGAGTCTATACATTCTTTATCTGGATGTGCATAGCATTTTCCTTCATGAGATCTTTGTACTTATCTTGAATCATTGTGTTGCAGAGAAGAGCTGAGTCACTCATAGTTGAGCATCACACAATATTGTTGATACTGTGTACAATGTTTTCCTGATTCTCCTCATTTCACTTTGCATCAGTTCATACAAGTCTTTTCAGCTTTTTCTGAAATCTGGCTGTTTATCCTTTCTTATTGCACAATAGCATTCCATTACATTCATATACCACAAGTTGTCAGCCATTCCCCAATTGATGGGCATCCCCTCAATTTCCAATATTTTGCCACCATGAAAAGGGCTGCAATAAATATTTTTGCATTTGTAGGTCCTCTTTCCCTTTTTAAAGATTTCTTTGGGATACAAAACTAGTAGTGGTATTACTGGATCAAAAGGTATGCACAGTTTGGTTGTCCTTTGGATATAGTTCCAAATTGCTCTCCAGAATGGTTGGATCAGTTCACAACTCCACTAACAGTGCATTAGTGTCCCAATTTGCCCACATCCTTGCCCACATCCAGCATTTATCATTTCCCTTTTCTCTCATATTGTCCAATTTAATAGGTGAGAGGTGATATCTGAGTTGTTTTTATTTGCATTTCTCTGATCTACACATGCCTATAGTCTTGACTTCTTCATCTGAAAACTCCCTTTCATATCCTTTTGATCATTTATCCATTGAGCAATGACCTGTGTTTTATGAATTTGTTTAAATTCTCTATGAGGCCTTTAGCAGAGACACTTTCTACAAAGATTGTTTCCCAGCTTTCTGCTTTCCTTTGAACCTTGGTTGCATTGATTTCCTTTGTCCTCCTTTCATCCCTTCCCTCCCTCTCTCCTTCCTTCCTGACCACCTTCTATCCTTTTCATGTTAGATACATAGTCATGTTGGTATCTCTAAGCATTGCATTACCAGTTACCCAGATTTGTCTCTTTTCCTCTCCTCTTACTAGGACTGGATAGGACTCTTTCCTAGTGATACATGTATATTCTTTTCATCTTTCTCTGGATTATGAGAAACTTCCTCCTCCTCCTATGGTCCCTATTTATCCTTTTTGTAAATCAACTAACTTGTTCTATGCAGCTAGAAAGGTTCAGTGTACCTTCTTCCTTTCCTTCTGTTTATCACATTCTTTTACTCAATGTGACATGGAGGACAGCTTCCTGGATTTGGAGTCAGAAGATCTGAGTTTGAATCCTTGTTCTGCTGTGTGTCAACTACATGATCTTGTGCTAGTCACTTAAATTTTTATATTTTCTGTTTCTTCATCTGTAAATAAAAATAAGAATACATGCCCTACCTGTCACATAAAGTTGTTTTGAGGAACAAATGGGATGTTTGTATTATACTTTGTTGGGTTTTTGTTGTTGTTCTTATTTTGGTATGGCAAAAGAAGTAGGAAGTAGAAAAAACAATGGAAAGCAAACCAAGGACTAATAAGCAGTTAGACATAAAAGAAAACTAATAACCACTTCTAGGATTGTATAACAAAGAGATCATAAAAAAAGAAAAAGGACCCACATGTACAAAAATATTTGTAGCAGCTCTTTTTGCAGCGGCCAAGACTTGGAAACTGAGGGGATGCCCATCATTTGGGGAATGAGTGAACAAGTCATGGTATCTGAATGTAATGAAATGCTATTGTTTCATAAGAAAAGATGAGCAGGTGAACTTCAGAAAAACTTTCAAAGACTTTCATGAACTGATTCTGAGTGAAGTGAGCAGAACCAGGAGAACACTGTACACAGTAACAGCAACATTATGTGATGACTAATTTTGATAGACCTATCTCTGTTTAGCAGTGCAAGGATCTGAGACAACTCCAAATGACTCATGATGGAAAATGCTGTGCACATCCAGAGAAAGAACTATGGAGTCTAAATGCAGATTGAAGCATACTATTTGCTCTCTCTCTCTCACTCTTTCCCTCCCTCTGTCTCTCTGTCTCTGTCTCTCTTTCTCTCTTTCTCTCTGTTTCTTCTTTCTCATAGTTACTATCATTGGCTCTGATTTTTCCTTACAATATGATATGTGAAAATGTTTAATATGAATGTATATATAAAGCCTGTATCAGATTGCAGGCCATCTTGGGGTGGGGGAGGGGAGAGATGGGAAGAAAATTTGAAACTTAAAATTTTAGGGATATGAATGGTGAAAACTAAAAATAATTTTTTTTAAAAAAAGAAAAAAGACTTTCAATAAACAGGGAAAACTCTACCCCTTGTATTTCTATAATTTAGATGTAGACTATTAATAGATTTGTTTTTGGCAGAGAAAAATAAAACAGTACGCAAACAAAAAGGGCTAAAATACACTATACTTAACTCAAATATTTCTTTTTCTGATGAAGGAAATCTTCCAAAATGAGGGTTGCCCTGAAGCACCCATTTATATTAGTTACAAATAGATTCATTTTCACCCGGGACCTTGATCTGTTATTTAGCTTTACTATGTTAGAAATTCATACTTATGTAGCACATTGAATCATGAGATGTATCACAGTAATCACATCAGGAAATGGGTAATCAAAAGGCCAAACAGAATATTGGGAAAACAGAATTACATTATCTTAGGAAACTGGAGAAGCTGTCCAAAGTAAACTGAAGTTTCACTCTTTTTTTTATTTAATAAGGACTATAAATTAAATTTTACTTACATAAAGTTAAACAAGTACAAGATAACACATTTAGAGAGGAAAACTAAAATAGATGAAAAGAAAATGAAGCATTACTTTGGACAAGTGTAGCAGAAAAAAGATCCAGGAGTCAAAGGAAATAAAATAGTGGTATAATGTACTTTAAAAAGCACAATGAGATATAGTAAAATAAATTTGTTTGGTAGGGAGTTCTATGAGTTAAATTCACCACTCTATGAATATTTAGCAATGATCAGAGGTGTTTGCTAGAGTAGCATATTAATGAGCAAATCCAAAATGGGCAAATGCTATAGCATTAACAGGAATTAATTGTAAGATTAGAAAATCAGAGCTTTGAGGAAAGGTAAATGGAACTGATATTAGTTAATCAATTTGCAGAAGAAAAAGCCAAGAAGTGATTGAATAGCAGACTGTAGTTATTAAAGATTCTTACAAAGAGAGGAGCAACCATTTGCCAATTTCTCTGAATGCCAAATAAGACTGAATAGTCTAAGCCTCAGCAGCATTATCTAAATTCCATAAAGGATATACTTCATAGTAGCGTCATTAAATATTGGGATATATCACTGAGAGGCGATTGCAATTTCTTGCAGAACATCTTCAAAAAATGAGTAATTGTCATTCTGCCGGATTGAGTTGATTGTGGTTTTGCCTGAAAAGAGGGGGATGGATTAAGTGACCCTTCAAGATCTCTTCCAACCATAAGATTCCACACATATTAATAAGAGTATGGAGTTCATCATCATGCAATTTTAAGTGCAATAATTTTTCCTTAAAGCTATTAAAATTTATTATAGTAAGCTGTGTTTGCACCAAGGGAGACTAGGGTTCACAGATGGATAACATAAACCCATATAATTATGCTACATATCTGTAAATAATTAATTTTCTTTGTGCATGTAATTTGTGTGTCATTGCCCAAACATGCTTTTTCAAAAATATAACTCAAAATGTGCTGAATGGAGCAGTAAGCCTTTTAGGCTTCATAGTGACATATTTCAATAATAAGTTAAAACAAATATATTAATAGGCATATGCCTGTCTTCTATGGGACTAAATAGAATGCCAAAGAGGCCATCAGGGACAAGATCTTTTGCTATAATGCCAGCTACCAATAATGTGCCCAAACACGGTGATGGATATTGGCAGACAGAGCATCAAAGATGGAACTCCAAAGGGAACTTTTTCCTTCCCCTATGATGCCAGTAATATGAGAAAAGACTATTCTCAATTTGACTTTCCAGTCTTTCCATACCCTCATTATCCTCCATCCCCCCATACACCTAATTGCTTTTAACTTCATTCTGCATCCCCTGGCAGTGACATGACGAAGAATACAGATAGTAGGATCTTTATCATACCTCTCTTCCCATTTCTATCCTTCCTGTCTTGTCCCTATCTTGAGTGAAGATTCTTGTTCCAATTCTGATTCATGTCATTCAACAAAAACAAAAATATTGAAGTAATCTTCTCAAAGTAGTCAATTATCTAGACCTAGACTTGCTTGTGTCCAGCACAAAATGTCCCAGGGAATGCCCAAAGCAGACCTGAGACAGCTTTATTTGATGAAGGGGATCTATTGCAGATGCCTGAGTGCCTAGGTCATTAGGAGATTGGGCAAAAGATAAGCAAAATAGCTGATGTTTATATTCAGAATATTCTGTTCTGAGTTCTAACTTTTGTGAACTGGAGAGTACACCAAAGTTCCTGTGGTTCACTAAGGAATTAGTCCTAACACTTCATTACTGGCCTGTGGATCTTTATGAATGTCCAAAATGCTAGCTTATGCACAGACTTTGAAATCTTAACAATGGAATATTAAAGAAGGGATTGTATGTGATTCTGTTTTGAACCTCTAGGAAAATGCTTCATCTGAATGTGCTGCCACTCCCCATGATTTTGTACATAGTATATATGATCTTGGACTTCTTTAAAAGACACATTACTTCCCCAAATAAGGAGGTGAGAGTACCATAGCACTCTGCTGCAGTCAGGACACATCTTAAGCATTATATTCTGATCTGAGTGTTGTCTTTAGAGAGGACATCTATGAAATTGAAAGAATTGAGAGAAGAGCAATCAGAAAGGTAAAGGGCCTTGGAAACCATGCCACAACTAGAGGAAATTGGGATGTTTAGCTTGGGAAAGGGAAGACTCAAGAGACACGTGATAACCATGAAAAAGTGCTTGAAAAAAAATTAGACTTGCTTTGTTTGGCCTCAGAAGGGCTAGAACCAGTATCAAGGAGTGGAGCAGCAAAGAATGAAGGATGTTACAAGGAAAATTTTGATTTGATACCACAGGAAAAAATTAACAAGGACAATTAAAACTATCCAAAACAGAAAGAGCCAAACCTGGAGGTAGTTGGAGGTTCACCCTCACTGGAGACCTTTAAGTAAAAGCTTGACTGTCTAGTGTGTTATTATTGGTATTATTTTTAGGATATGGGATAGACCTAGATGATTTCTGAGGTCCCTCCCAATTCTAATTCTGTGACTGCTTAAAAACACATCATATTAATAGATGGTGTAGGGGCTTGTGCCTATAGCCCCTGCTACCAGGAAGGGACAGAACTTGGTAGATCATTTAAGTTCAAGAGTTATAAGTGTGGTAGAATAAAGTTATCAACTGTCCACACTATATCTGGCATCAATATGATAAGCCCCCAGGAGCAGGAGGCCACCATTCTGCCTAGGGAGGGGTGAAACATTTCAGATTAGAAATGGAGCAGGTCAAAGATTTCATGCTCACCAACAGTGGAGTCCAGCCCATGACTGGCTATGGCATTTCCAGCCTGGCCCAGATACGAAGATATAGGTTTTTTTTCTCTTTCTTTCCTTCCTTCCTTCCTTTCTTCCTTCCTTCCTTCCTCCCTTCCTTCCTTCCTTTCTTCCTTCCTTCCTTCCTTCCTTCCTTCCTTCCTTCCTTCCTTCCTCCCTTCCTTCCTTCCTCCCTTCCTTCCTTCCTTCCTTCCTCCCTTCCTTCCTTCCTTCCTTTCTCTTTCCATACATATTATACTTTATGTGCTATGTATAGTATATAAACTGCATTCTTTTATACATGTGTATACAAATATACACACATGTACATATGTACATATATATGTACATTCTAGGTTGAAAAAATTTAACTGTTGGATTGCCTATCTTACTCACCATAATAACTTTGCCAAACTTTTTCTTCTGTCCTAAAATATCTCATTCCATGTGATCTCCTCACTTCTTCTGAGGTTTGTATCTCTTGCTACACTAGAAAAAAATAGACCATTTATCAAAATCTTCTTCTTCCTTTGTCTCCATCTCCCATTACTGAGACATGTGTCCTCACTATCTCCTCTTTACTCCAGTCTGATGATGAAGTGGTCTTTCTGCTTATCAAAGTCAAACCCTCTCTATATATTCTTGATTCCTTCAATTCCTGTCTTTGGCAGATTTCCCTCACTGTCATCTCCACTCACTCTCTAATGGTTAATCCTTTTCTATCTAGTGATTCCTTCCCTGATGCTTACACATGTGCTCAAGTCTTCCCCATCCTTAAAAACAAAAATAAAAACAGAAACAAACCCCTTTACCAAATTTTAGCATGTCTGGCAGCTATCATCTTCTGTTTTTCTTCTCCTTTTCAGCTGAACTCCTTTGAACAGAGTTCTAACTGTTCTTGTTTTTTCTTTGTATCCCTAGCACTGAGCACAGTGCCTGGCACATAGTAAGTAATTCTAGTTGGCTGAATGTTACTCAGAGAAGGTAGTGTGAATGAGTCGAATAAGCGATATATGCAGATAGATTGCCCTTGTGATATTGTGGCACAGTTTCCTCATCTATAAAATGGAGACAGTGGGAGGAAGGGTTAAATTGTCTATGATCTCTGTGATCCTTTTCCAGGTTTATAACTTTATGTTTCTTCATTGTAATATTGTATATTAAAACATGCTACACTTTGACTTAAAAATCCCTGTGGCTTTTGTTTTAGGAAAACCATTGTGTAGTTCACAGCATATTGCCATAATTCAGCTTTTGGAGGGTGAGAACACTTAAATCATGGCCATCTGCCATATTCATCCATCATGTACATCTGCCTACAAGAATGAGCTGTACTCTGTTGAAGTACAAGTGTCTTTAGGAAAAAAAATAAAGTAAAATACTTGACAAGAAGCCTTCTTTGAATTCATATAGGACAAATAATGGTCCTATGTCATCTCTTATCAATTCCAGATGTCTTTAAAGATTCACCAGCTTTCCCAGTAGTTTCTTTGTTGGTAAGATTTCTAGCAAAACCATAAGAGAAAAGCTTTGGATCTATTGTTCTCATTAAACAATACTCTATTTCCCAAATCCCCCATGTACAGCCTGACGTTTTAAGGTGCAGTTGGGTTTTTTTTCAGTCTATTTAAAAGGTAATATACTTTTACGATTTTAGTTAAAGTTCCTCAGCATATACAGTATACTTTTCCTGGTACATAGTAATTTTTTTTTATTAATTTATTCATTCATTCAGCTCTACCTGAAGGGGTTGACTAGAGACACTCATGTTGTCAATTATTTCTTCTTAAGAAAAGAGAACACAAGTAGACTCTACTCAGGAGCAGTTTTAGACACTACTGCCTAGCTGACAGAGGCCTTGTATACATAGGAACCTGGCTCTAATAAATGAATATTCCTCCTGGCCTGACCATTATTTACAATGCATAAGATAATAGTAGGATAGAATTTGGTCTGTCTTCCAGTGTGGACCTAAGGACTGCTCACATCAGGGGATGCCAAGTTTCGTTCTTGTGACTCAAAAGTCTGGGGACTTTGAAATATTTTCACTTAAAGCTCCCCACTCCCAAACACAGAAGACTTTGTGTCCATGTTTACCTTGAAAGGTTCAGTAACAAATTACTGTTAAGCTATTCAAAAAAGGTAAAATTAGGCTCATTAAAGATAATAGATTTAGGAATGGAAGGGATTTTTAAAGGGGTCTATTTCATCCACTTGTTTTACAGTTGTGAAAATGAAAGCCCAGAAAATTGATGGGACTCGTCCAAAGTCTCCCAGGAGTAGCAAATGGTATAGTCAGAATTTGAACCCAGGTCTTCTGACTTGAAATCCAAAGTTCAAGCTTAAAGTAAATCAGATTATTTGTTTCCCCCCACAGAAATGAAGGCCCTCAGACTTGAAAGGAACCTGCAGAACCTGTGTAAGAAATAATTTTATTGTTGTCGTTGAGTTGTTTTCAGTCACACCCTCTCTTTGTGACTCCATTTAGGGTTTTCTTTGTAAATATACTGAGTGGTTTGCCATTTCCTTCTCAAGTTCATTTTACAGATTACAGAATGGAGGCAAACAGGGTTAAATGACCTATTCAAGGTCACACAGCTAGTAAATGTCTGAGGTCAGATTTGAACTCAGGAAGATGAGGTTTCATGACTCCAGTTCTGATACTCCATCCACTATACCACCTAGCTGCCCTGACGGAGAATACCTTCCTCATTCACGAGTTGTTTTGTAAGCCTGTACATGAAGGCCTCTAGAGAATCCGTGAGCTGTAAGTAGGAATTCTCTCACTCTAGACAAAAATGTGGGCAGGGATAAGGTAGAATGATATCACTGAGGACAGTTATGCCAGACAACTCCTGGGAAACAGTGATAGGAGGAGAGGGACATTGAGGAAAGTGACATCTGGTCCTTCAGTCTCACCAGGCAATCCCTGAGAGGAAGAAACAAGAGAGGGATACTCAGAAAACAGTTTGCTCTGACTGGGTTCAGTTCTTCTAAGCAACTCTTAAAAGGATGTAGAAAGTGAAGATCATAGGAGCATGGTGGCATGAAGTACTGGGATAAGAAATGTCCAGAAAACTAAACTTGCTGGAAATGCCATCTATATAGTTTTACTTCCTCACCACACACTCTCTCCTCTACCCCTTGCACTTGAACTTTTGTTCTTCTACTTCCATTCTCTATCATTTTCATTGGTTCCTCATTCTTTTCCCAGTGCTTTAATATCAATGTGATTGTTGCCCAAGGTTTTATATCCTTGGACTTCATCTTCTTGCTCTCTGCCTTATCTCCCTTGACAAGGTAATTTAAATACTACCTCTGCACAGATGACTTCCTGGTTTATATGTTTGAGTCTGTTTTTTTCTGCTGAGATTCTAAGAGAAGGAAGACTCTGGGAAAGGGCTGGGAACCTCATGGTATGACTGCTCTTGGCAACCCTGGGAGGAGGAGAAGGTGGAGGGGAGATATGCAGAAAGGATGGCCAGTGTGCCTTGGGCAACCTCTTGTTGACTGATAGAATAAGAAACTGGGAAAAAGCTCTTGTGGAAGAAGAGAGACTGGAAAGACCTTAATAGTGCTTTGTGATACATATCCTGCAGAAGGCATAGAAGTTTGGGGTCAGACTTGGGAGGCTGGCTCCCTGGGACAAAATTCCAACCACTTTATTTTAGTTATTGCTCAGGTAAGGTAGAGCCTATTATGTCGTGTCTACTTGTAGACAACTCTAATTATTGGGGAAAATTTCATTACGTAGAGCCTAAATCTGGCTTTTGTTGATTTCAACCACTGCTCAAATTTCTGTACTCTGGGGCCAAGCAGAAAAAAAAATCTAATTTCCCTTGCATTCATTCCTTTTATCTTCCTGGCCATTGTTTTGTGAACGTGACATAGAATGTCAATATTCTTCTTAAAATCTTCCATCCAGAATTGGATAGGCCTCCACATGTACTCTTTATGGCAGAACCAATACTTTGAAATAATTATAAACATTCTTTAAAAGAAAAAAATGTTAGATCTAGAGATTGTCATTGCCCAGGGCTTTCTACATGCAGATGTCAGGCGTGTCCCTAGCAAGGTGCTCTATTGGACAGATCCAACAAAATACAATAAATATTTCTTAATGATTGCTTATGTTTATAGAAGACTATGCTAGGTACAGAAATATAATGTTTATATCAGACATAATCCCTATTTTGAAACAGATTACAATAGTAAAGGGATAAGACACCAACATAGATGTCTATATATTGTAAGATAAATGCATCAGGGAATTAATTACAGAGAGAAGGCTTAGCCTTCAGTAGTAGTTGGGATGGTTTTTCTATTACTGAAGGGAATGGGGAAAAAAGGTGGTGATATTGAGAAGTTTTGAGAAAAGAAGGGGTGCTGAGAAATTTCATACAAATGGTTTCTCAGTAATATAGGATATTGGGTCAAGTGTGTGTGTGTGTGTGTGTGTGTGTGTGTGTGTGTGTGTGTGTGTGTGTGGTGGTAAGAGAAAGAAAATGAAGAGTAGAATTATTGAGCTACAGCTAAATCTAGTCCAGGCCCAGATATCACATGCCATACTTTTGTAATAGGTAAAGTCAGTTCAACTTTGTGACTTTCTCCAGTGATGCTTAGCAGACCTGGAGAAGGAGAGGAGAAATCAAATGGGAAAGGTTGGGGGGGGGGGTGGGAATTATGGGGATCAGAATAGAAAAGGTCATAGGGACAAATCATTCTATCATACTACCTAGTGAAAAAATAAAGTGATAATTTGTAGGCTGAATATGGAAGCAAGTGAAACTAATGGAAAAAAACAAGATGAACTGGGATATTATGATGATCCCAGGGGTAAGGAGTTATCAAATATAAAAAGAAGAGTTAGTGTGAATGAGAGTGGGTCCTTTAGAAGAGTGAGAATGGCATATAGGGAATGAAATTTCAAAGATCTAGATCTTGGAGGTCATGCAATACCAAGATGTTGGACACATAATTGTGTGCCTAAAGAGTTTTAGGAGGAATTACACAGTCCAGTTAGCAACATGAATATTGAAGTCCTAAAGATGTCAGAGTATGAGGTTTAGAGGAAGATCATCATTAAAGTTATAGTCATTGAAAAATGAGCAGGATGACATTTTGTTTAGTAGATGACAATAATTAAGATGGGGAGAGGGTGACACAAGTGTATTGAAAAGCTCTTGAGAGAGGCAAGGTCTTTAAAGGATGGTAGTAGAACTGTCTGGAAATTGTCATGAGCAGCAAGGAAAATGACCATCACTTCTGTATTTCCTCTGAGCCTCAGGAAATGGGAGTGGCTAATAGAAAGCAAGATGACAAGGGATATGGTATATTAAACAGGAAGCCAGATTTCCACTGAAATAAGAAATACTGACTAAAAGTTCAAGAATGTAGGTGAAATTCTGGATGTTAGCATAGGGATTCCATGGGCCACATCAGAATGGGTTAGGTGATGGAAAAATCAGACTGGAGTGACTGGTGAAGAGCACAGGTGATCAGACGAGGGATAAAACCTTGGATGAGGTAATATAAATATGATTTTTGCACCTATTGTGATAATAATGCTAGTTGACTGGAATTGGAAGTTAGCATAACAGAAGGTAGATTTGTGTGATATATCCTCCTTCCCTCCCTCCCTTCAGTAGAATTTAACTAGTAGGGAAATGATTGTTCCTAGTATTTGAGATAGGATCTGGAATGTTAGTATTTTGAAATGTGTGAACCCATGAGATTTCTTCTCCTGTTGTGCTTCTGCTCCTTAACGAGTAACTGTTACATTATTGACAACACCTTCTGAGCCTCTCTCTTTTTTTCGAAGATTCTATATCAGAGGACATAGGACACCTGCAGTATAAGGCATATAGAATAGACAACAGGAAGCAATAGAATGGAGAGAACCAACCACTGGTAATAATTGTAAGTTTAAGTGTCTGGCAGAAAACAAAAATTGTCTACACCAGCATTCACCAACCTAGAAGGAAGGATCGAAGGAAACATGTATTAGGTGCCTGCGATGTGCCAGGCATTATGTTGTTTTACAAATATTAACTCAGTTGAACCTTATAACAATTCTGGAAGGCAGACATCGTTATTGCCATTTTACAGTCAAGAAAACTGAGGCAGAGGTTGGGCAACTTGTCCAAAGTTACAAACCTAATAGATATTGGAGGCTGGATTTGAACTCAGATTTTCCTGACTCCAGGACCATAACTCTATCTACCTAACTTTACCACTTAACTGCCTCAACGCAAATATCTTCTCTTGCCCTTCCCATATGGGTAAAGATTATGCACTTAGGGTAATGTTGTTAGGTACTAGAACAATCATCACTAGATATGATCATAGTAAAAGAACAAAGCGTGCCTTGAACCAAGAAATGGCCCAAAGGGGTCCCTAATGGCCAAACTCTACAGAACTCAAAGGAATTAAACCAGGCTCAAAGTCTTAGAGAAAAAGCAACATTGCAAAGATACCTTGAAATGCCATATTAAATAATTCAGCATTGTAACTGAATCATATGAGACAGACTGAGAGAGAGTGTGAAGAAATCAGAAATACAGAGCTATTTTTAAGCAAATAGACTTGGAGGGTCATAATATATACTTGGAGGGAGTCTAAGAAACAGAGAAACAAATAACTCTACAATTAGTGGCTGCTTCACAAACCATAAGAGTGATGTTGGTATAGAGTGGAACAGCTGCGTCAATACAATTGGCATCAGAATTATTAGAACAAAGACTTCACCTACAACTTTTGCTGAAATTGATCCATCATCATCCACAGAAATGGTGGCATGATCATCAGAAACCCACATGGTAGACTTAGATCTCAATTATGCCGAACAAACAATGACCCGTTTAGTTAATATAGCTGGATCCATTCACTTGAGATGGTTATATTCAAAATACGATAATACCTTACACAAACTATTAGACTGCAAGATCCATAAAGGTAAGAACTGTGTCTTATCTAGCTTTGTTTCTCCCCGTATATATATCTTAGAAGAGCTCTGCACAAAGTAGGTGCTCACACATTTGTTAAATGAATAATGTCGCTCCAACAAATGCTGTTCTGAAATGAAGTCATTAATATACTCTACTCAAACCCCATTGTAATGTCACAAAACTCTTGTGCTGCTGAACTCTGCTAATCATCCAGCACATAAATCAGAAGTCTGCTAACAACAAAAGCAAATGCTTAAGATCCAGCAACATTATAGGCTCCTCCCATTTCAGTGTGCTGTCACCATGTACATCAAAACATAAACTGCCCCTTATTTGTTGTTTTGCCTGATGTCACATTTTCATGGGACCAATTAATGATGCTAACATTATGTATAGAATATATACATATATACAGAATGTATAGAATTTGCCTATAGTTCTGCAAGCATGTGGCCATCATGAATGCAGACACAACCTTAACCTTGCATTTTCTTCTGATGATAGATATTATTGAGAGATCACATTGTAATCTGGAAGGACCATAGGATCACAAATGTAGAACTGAAAGAGACTTGAGTGGTTGTCTAGTCTAATCCCCTTACTTCACAGATGAGGAACCTGAGACCCGGCATGGGGTTGGGGGGTATTAAATGACTTATCCAGGGGAACACAGTTGGGATTAGATAGAAGGTGGGATTAGAACCCAGATCCTCTGACTCCAGTGTTCTTTCCATCATAAGAAAATGTTGCATGTCTGATAGTTTATTGCAGATGCTAATTCACTGTATTTTTCTAGTGGATATTGAAAAGTGTGGTAGAACAGACTTCTAGCAAGATTAAATATAGAGATGCCTGCTGTTAAAGAGAAATACAATTTACAATCTTTCTCTCTTTCTTTCTCTGGCTCTCTCTCCCTCTTTCTGTGTGTGTGTGTGTGTGTGTGTGTGTGTGTGTGTGTGTGTGTGTGTGTGCATGTGTGTGTACGGGAAGGAACCATAATGTATTTCCCCAGCAACTCTGACCACTTCTTGGCCCCAAGCCTAACCATATTTATAATACAGACCACATCCCTTCACACATCTCTTGCTTCTGGTAAGGGAAATAGAAACACAAGGCCAAGGAAGGAGGAAAGAATAGAGAATCTCCTAGAATGATAGAATTTTAGAGATGGAAAGGATATCAGAGGTCATCTAGCACAATCCAAGGTTAGTACAGTGAAACAATCGCCATGATCAAGAGAGCATGGTGATGTGGAATGGCTTCTCTGGAGAAATTTGCATTTGACTAGAAGAGAGAAGAGTTAAAAGTTACATAAAGAAAATGATAGCACGGTAACATCCTTCTACTATCCCCAAACCATACTGACTTTAAGCACTATCAGTCAATCAATCAATCAATCAATATTTGTTTATCATTTACTGTGTGGTAGGCACTGGGCTATAAAAAAGAAAGAAACATTCCCTACCCTCAAGGAGATTACCTCCTAGCATTAAGACATTACCTGATTTCTTCTGGCTGTAAGGATCTAGTGAATATCATTTCCTTCATAAAGGGCTGAAACCTGCTGCTGGGTTAGGGCAATTACTTGTCCTGAGAACATGGTGCAGGGGTAGGGGATTGTTATAGAACAGTTGTCATGGAACTGTTGTTCAGTTGTTTTCAGTTGCGTCTGGCTCTGTGATCCCATTTGAGGTTTTTTGACCAACACACTAGAGTTGTTTTCTTCTCGAATTCATTTTACAGATAAAGAAACTGACTTCTTCAGAGTCCCATAGCTAATAAATGTCTGAGGCCAGATTTGAACTCATGAAGATGAGTGTTTTTGACTTCAGACCCAGAACTCTATCCATTGTGCCTCTAGTGCATGGAATAGCAGGGGCCAAAGCATAAGTATGAATCAGAGGTCAGCCTAGATAATGAATCAGGCTACCTCAGGGCTGTGATAATCAAGGAATAAAATCAGAAGTGGAGGATTCAAAGTCAGGCATTGGTTTCAAGTTAAAGATCTGTATGCAATATAGAGACATCAGGGAAAGGGAATAACAAACAGAACCTTCTATGTGCCAAGCACTCTACAAATATTATCTCATTTGACCTTTTAACAACCCTGGGAGGTAGGTACTTTTATTATACCCATTTAACAATTAGCAGTTGAGGAAAATGAGACAGAGATTAAGTGACCTGTGTAGTCACTCAGTTAGTGTCTGAGGCAAGATTTGAACTTAAGTCTTTCATACTTCAGGCCCAGAACCCTATCCACTGTACCATTTAACTGACCCCAACATTAAGTGATAAGAACAAATGGGACTTTTCCCCAGCATATTAAAATGTACAAAGGAAATGACAACTTTCATTCTTTGAGCATCATAAAATAAATTATCTCAGCAAATAGTTAGCAAGGATAATTAGTTAAAATATGAAGCTACCAGATAGTGACTGCTTCTTTCATTGTCCATACTAGGTGACCTTCTCCCTGGCAGGCCCTGCTCTTAGTCCCCTATTCTTAACTCCCCATGCCCAACAGCAGCTTTGCTATGCCTTGGGATTTTCTATTCGTACTCTACGCTCACTTCAATTGAATTAGATGCCTATTTAAGTATCACTGCCTACAGGTGAATTTTGTTTGCCTTGGCTCAGATTCAAAATTCTGGTTGCAGCTCTGATAGAGAGAAAGAGAGATGCAATTAAATGCTCATGAAAATTACTGCCTAGTAACTATTCATTCAAACTGACTTTTATTGACATAGGAAGCATTCCTCACCTTGCTCTGATGTATGGACCAATGATTGCCCCAGTATATATTCAAGAAAATTTCTTTTTTTTCATCAAGAGCTGTGATAATAGACAGCATCCTCCTTTCTCCACTGTAGCCTCATATGTCAAGGCCAAGACCTGATGGACAAGTGTTGAGGGAAGACCTCTTACAACTTTGGGTAATGCTTGTTTTATGTTGATTCCAGTGTTGCCTCCTTGGGTCTCTATTTCTTTAAATCTACCTCTTCTGTGGTTAATGTTTCCATTATCCTCAGCTGGGGCCAATCTTCTCCCAACCCCAAATTTACAATGGGACGTTGACTTGGGAATAGACAACCAAAACAGCCCCCAGTTTGAGAAGTCTGAGGACTACCAGTATACTTAATTTCAGAGGCTTATGCAGGAGTGGAAGGAGCAGAGGCCAGATTGAGGAGAGAAATCAGAGTCAAGTGACTGGAAATACAACAAAAAATTGAGAAGAACAAAAACCAAATGAGAAAATCTGGATAAAAGTGTAGATCTTAAGCAGATCAACCAACAGAAAATATTCTAAAAACAACAACAACAGCAACAAATATCAAAGAGAGTTAAAATTTCATGTATAAGTACAGTACTATCAATGAAAAATGAACCAAAATTGTGCAGTGAAAATCCTGTGAATAACATATTTCAAACACAAAAATGCTAAAGTAGAAAAGAAATTGGCAGAAAAGAAGGAAAAGTTAACAGCATTAAAAAAAACAACAACCATGAATTCTATACAAGCCAAAGTTGCTAGCCATGAAGATAGGATGTACAGAGATAGTGTAAGGATCATAGTTCTCCTAGACTATCACAACAGAATAAAAATCGGGTCAGCGAAGTTTTCTTGATGGTAGGAGATGTAGTTCCTAGAATGATGTTTTAGAATTTGGTTGTGTTTTCTATAGACGAATAGGTTTGAGAAAGTTGAAAAAAGGAAATTTACCTGGGATGCCATGAGTAGTATAACCCATAAATAAAAGATAAACTGTGGAATATAATAGAAGATAAGGGGAGAAAGAAGACTACAGATATGGAAATTTTTCTTAAGGCCCAGGAGAGAAGTCTGGGAGAGGTGAGAGGTCCAATCCAGGAAAAAAGTGAGTTTTAGGGTATTCGCACTATCCAAATGACCTCATATCCTTGAGATAGGAGTAGGTTTATATCCAGCCTTATTGCCACTCAGGTGTGGAAAAGAATTGTGGAGGGTTTAGTAAGCCTGCTGGCTGGTATATGGGCTCCTTGTCTCAAGTATATACTTTTACAAGATTGGATATCCTAGAGGATGTCAGGTTGTAATTAGGCTATAAAAAGTCTCAAGTATTTATTGTGCAATATTGATTTTATTTTTGTGAAGAATTTCAGAGTATAAGTTACATGAAGAGAGGTAAATGAAGATAATCAGTTTAGTTTTAGTTTCTGCTAGGCATGTCTATCTTTCTACCTTTTTCACACTCAGGCTAAGTAGGCTATCCTTTGACATGGGCTGTGGGCACATTGGGAACAGATCTAAGAATTAAAGAATAAAAATATAGCCCGATTAAGTGGGAAGATTCAAGAAGTGTTCAAGGGGGTTTCCAGAGCCTGTACGTTGTCAGATCTGTTCAATTACCAAAAGAAAATAAAGAAAAAAGATGCAGCTTCACCTAGTGAAAAAGCATTGGCTTTGAAGTCAGAAGTCCTGAGTTCAAATTTTACCTCTGATATGTGGCTATCAGTTGGTTTTGGCAGAAATTTCCACTGTATCTTTGAGAAACTGATGGAGAACAAGGATGAGAAAGGTCAAATCAGAATTCATAACTTCATTTCACAGTATAAGAAATATTTTTCTGATGATGAAGAATCCCAACAAACTGTAGGAATGTTGGTAGATTTGCACATATGCAATGACAAGTGTAAATTTCATACAATTTGTGGGGCACCCTTTGAGAACTCTTGGTGCAGTGAGATAAGCACTAGTTTTAGCTTAGACTCAGGAGGCTAGAATTTGAAACTTTGTCCTTCTACATCCTAGTGACTTCATGCTGGGCAAAGCACTAAACCTCTCAGTCTGTTTCCTAATCTGTAAAACGGAACTAATACTGCTTGCACCACCTATTTTACAGATTTTATGTGAGTAAAACACTTTCTAAACTTAAAAAGTGAATGAGAATATAATAGAAAATATGAATTTTAAGAGACGGGTTTTGGTCCTTACTTTGTCACTAATTATTCAATGTATTCAATGGCAAGTCATTTAAGCTTTTGGGGGGTCTCAGCATTATTATATGTAAAATAAGAGCTTATTAGAGAATATCTACATTATTTTCCAGATTTATGATTTTAGAAACTTAAGCCATGTGCAGGAACTGCAGAAAGTAGCTAATAAATAGTACAATAGTTTATAAAGGTAGAATATGGCTTAAGGCTAAGGAGAAATGCCTCCTATGAAGTTGCTACAAGTCTGGGAGTTCTACTGATAGGAATTCAGGAAGTTCTGTTTACTATATCCAGAGGGAGTAAGAAACTAGTTATGGATAAAAACCAATGTGGGGAGTTTAATTTAAAAATGGAAGTATGTTATATGTGTGTAAAAGCAAACACCCTGAAGTACATAGGAGGGCCTGCTTTCACATGTTCTTTGATCTGCTTTTCTAAAAGGAAAGCGACTTTTGGGGGGTCATCAAGTACACATATCATTCACTTAGTTCAGGGGAAAAAGTCAGCACCTTGAACTTCAGAGAAAACACAGAGAAATCAAAATCAACAGAGAGTGCTTCCAGCTGCAGCAATACATACATCATAGACAGACAGATTCAACTCTCTGACCATACATACATAGTTACCAGAGGGAGAATCACCAACATCTGGGTTTTCAAAGCTGGGGAGGGGCTCCTTAGTTGCTACCCAGAGTCTCATCTGGCCAAACAAACACTTCCAATGAGTAAGACACAAAGTAAAACCTAACCTCAAAGTATTTATACATTTTTCAGCGCCAGAGGGTATCACAACCCTTGAGAACCAGTGTCTCAAGTAGAAATGTTGTAAACTTGGATAAGGAGTTTGCCTGAGGAGGAAGAAGGGCAGAGGGAAAGCAGTGACTCAGACAATAACTTTACTGTAGCCGCAGTTGTGGCCCTTACCACCATCTGAAATGGTGAAGGGGAAGGTGGGCCCAAGAGAGGAATGTCATGGTGACAGGACCCTGAAGTTGGCAGGATCATGTGGCAAATGAATCAATGAATGAATGATAAAGATCCATACTAAATTCTGAGGTCATAAAAATGAAAACTGAAATAGGTTTTATACTCTAATTGGGGCAAGAAAGTTTAGCTGCAGGGTAGATGGGACTTCAAGGTAAGTTTTGGGGTCAGTAGTTGAAGTGGGGAGGAAGTATACCTTCCTAGGAAAGCAGGATGCCCTGCTGTTTTCCACTATTAATGCCCTGATGCAAAGGCCTATTTGCACAATGTTAATTATGGCTCTTGCCTTTACATGCCAATACTCTCTTGGTTTTTTATCTTTATTTTTGGATAGCAGGATAGCATAAATAAATTAGCATTTGAAAAATATTCTGTACTTCCAACTTCACATTGTGATTATGCTTTCTCTCCACACACACACACACACACACACACACACACACACACACACACACACACACACACACACATAGAATTGTTCACACATAGGCACTTGTGGTTTCATTCTATTCTGTGGTTCCGGAATCCTGAAAATCTTTTGTTGAGACTGAAGCTCATCATTCTAAAATTATTTGCTGAAAGGTTTTAGCTAGGTTATAATTTCCATGGAGTGGGTGTGTGTAGTATGTGGTATAACCAACCAGGTCTTTGGAGTTTGTGGTGGGACCCTCCAGCTTGCTCAGTTTCTAACTCAGCAGAACACAGGACGTTAACACTTCCATTTCCCAGTGAAATGATTGTGGTGTCATCACTTTGGGAGTCATTGAAAGCTGATGGATGATTAGTGCTTACACTAAGCAACTTTAGGGAAGGATTTGTAATTTCTTCTAGGTGTGGTATCCCTTCAGGTTACAGTTAAAAGGAAATATTTTCTCTTCGTTCAAAGAAACAGATAAAAATAATGACAAACCTCATCCTTGCTTAATTCCATTCTCTGTGATATTTTTAAAGTTTACTTTCCCTAGAACTTAAGAATTTTCAATGGTTTAAAAAATAGGAATGGGTAATTGGATCCCAATATGTAAAGAAACATTGGCAGATACTAGTGCATACCAAATAGTGCCTTTGGTTAAATCTGAGAAGAGAGTAAATTTTGATGATGTCCCCAAATAAGAGTGGATGTATTGGATTAAGAACTACAGTTTTCCATTCATAAATAACTTTGTAAAATGTAGTTTAAAAAAGACACACATTTTATTTTGAGGTATAAACATAAGGAAATATTAGTCAGAGATAGCACAGAGATTTATGTTGCCTTTGCATAGACTTTTGCCCATGCATAGAATGTCTTCCACATCTCTACCTTGTGGAATTCTTAGTATCCTTCAAGGCTTGCTTTGAGCATCACCTCCTACTGAAAGATCCTCTCCAGTTTCCTTTAGATGCTAGTGCCTCTTTCCTACCAAATTATATTGTATGGTATTTATTTTGTAAAATTATATATGTATGTATGTATTTGAATATGTGTTATCTCCCCTGATAAAATTTAAGCTTTTAGGGGGAAGAACTGCTTCATATTTGTTTTTAAACTCCCCAGTACATATAGACACTCAATAAATGCTTGTTGATTCACTGATTGATGTAAAAGATGGCACATTATCTTTGCCCTCATTCTCTTTTTCCATTCCGCAAATATTTACTGAATGTTGACCATGTGATTATAATATACTAGGAGTTGCCAGATGAAAAGAAAAATGTAACACATAGCCAATGTAGTCACTGTGCCTGAGGAGCTAAAAGAGTTAGCTCAATAGGCAAGTGTAAGAAATATATGTGATTCTTGAGTCAAAAGTTTCCTCTTGAAAGGAAGGGGTATACCTTGGGGAATTTCCTACCTCTCTGGTTTATTACCCCCAACTAAAAGATATATGAACTTCTATATATGATATCCTTACCCAGGGAATGGTCTCATAACTTTCTTTACAAGGACATAGTTTCACAAGGCTCATAACAGGAACAATTTTATTTAACATTAAGGGATATAGATAGAATTTATCAAAGCCTACAGAAAATAACAATACTCAATAGTGAGCAAGATTCTTTCCAGAGATTTATGTAAATGGTTTCATTGACTTTTGGTGCTGAATAGGGCTTCAGTGGAAATGCCTAAAGTTTCTCATTGTTGTTCACTTTGGTGGCTCCTCCTATCTATCTACATAGTGTTGCTTTTCTTACACTCCTCAGAAGATGATAGCGGTCACTCTCTTTTCCATCAGCTCTCTGAAACCTCTAGCAGATGGCTGTAGATAGTATATCATTGTCTAATCAGAATACATTTGGAGGTAAAGCAAGTGCTTCCATTAAAGAAAGAAACGAAAGAAAGAATGGAAGGAAGGAAGGGAAGAAAGGAAGGAAGGAAAGAAAGCAAGGAAGGAAAGAAAGAAAGAAAGGAAGGAAGGAAGGAAGGAAGGAAGGAAGGAAGGAAGGAAGGAAGGAAGGAAGGAAGGAAGGAAGGAAGGAAGGAAAGAAGGAGGAGGTGTGGCCAGTTCCAGTTGAGTCCTCAGTGGAGCAGCTTCCTGAGGGTCTTTCCCTCCCAAATTGACTTTTTTTGGACTATGTAAAGAGGCCATTCTCTGCCTCATTTCTTATCTAGACTTACTCATTGCATGGGCATTGCCTCAAACTGAGACCTTTTAAAGACTGAGTTTAAAAAGATCAAGTTATCCTCCTGCATCCAGGGTCATTTCCAGTCATCCTGATATAGATCACCACTGGACCCAAACAGCTCAGGAGGAGAAAGTGAGGTTTCTGACTTTGCACAGCCCTCCATCACTTAAATCCAACTCACTTTCATATAATGGCATCACCTCCATGATATCATGGTCCTTTTCAAGAATGAAAGATGACCAACAGCAACAACAACCTAGGTTTAAGCCTTACATATGTATGAAGTCTCCAAGGGCAAAAGAAAGTATCTCCTCTCACACATATTGACTGATAGTGGCTTAGTGAAGTTTGTGTCCTTTCTAATTCAGCACCTGTGTAGTATATCTCTTTCCTATGTAAGTATTTTCCACTAGTTCCTCACCAGTTTCCTCCGAGACCTCCCCATTTCTCCTTAGGAGTTGGGTAGAATTATTCAAATTAGCAAGGACTGCTTCCTGAAACAGGAGAGGAAAGAAGGAACTCTATACTTTTGCCCAACATTCTTTTCCTAGCACAAATCACGCATTCTGGGGTGAAACATGTATGATCTGCACTATACTTATATAACACTTTTGTGGAGTTATCCTTCATGAAATGTTACTCCTTTTATATGACATGGATCACCCATTCATGCTCTAAGATGGTTCTCTCTCCCTACCCCAAAGAAGTGTTGCAACTAAATAATTCCACTTAAGTGCTCTCAGAGTCCCAGAGTAACGCTGTTGTAAGATAATATAGTCCACCACTGTAACTCTTAAGCTCCTACTGGTAAGCTTCCATTTCATAAAAGCAGCTCCTCACAATGATGCTACATAACACTTTACTTACTAATACAGCAAAAAAAATAATATTATATCATAAGCATTCAATATGAACAAATGCAAGAATTAATACCTCACAGTTCACATATAAGCTTGGGTCAAACTCTCCAACCAATGCACTCAGTATCTATAGGGAGATTGGGCCACACATAAATTCAACATGCAGATACATTGGTGAGAAAAACCCATATGCTTGGGCTAACACATCTCTGGAATGCAAGTGTTGTCATTGCTCTTTTCAGGAACATCTGCACTAAATGAAGCTGCTGCTCTACTGTTGGCTGACTACTTTTCTTCTGATCTTCGCTGCTCTCCTGCTGAACAAATTCTCTTTTCTTGTCATGTTCTTTTAACTAATAATCACGCTTAAAAGTGTTCTGGAAAATGTTAATCTATTATATTGGCTAGAAGATCTCTTTAAACCAGGATTATGCAAAGTTCATTTGGCCAAGTCTCTCTGGATAATGCAGAAAAGCCCAGGCAAGTCCTAAGAATTCTTCATCATCCAATTAGAAATGAGATATCAGCATCTCTTCCTATACAGCAAAGCAGCTGAAAGACTTGTCTTTTCTCTTTCTGCCTCTCCCTCTCAAACCAGAGTCCAGCAAGCAGCAAGACACTTCTGAGAGACACCCCCTCTCAAACTGTAGATGGTGCTGAAGCTCAACAGCTAAAACAAACTCTTTTCCAAGGAAAAGACAACCCATCAGCTGAAGACTTCCTTTCTGCCTGCTGTTCCTCTAGCTAGTTTCTTCACATAGTAGGGACATAGTTGAAATTTCTATCCCTTGTTGATTCTTTGTTCTCCTGCTCCAGCCCAACCATGCTTCTTCAACCTCTTTTACTGACTACTTTCAAGGACTGAAAGTTTGACTCAGTGAGCCATTTTTCCTTTATGAAGTTGAAAACTTGGGAAATCTTCCTTATAATATGAGCAGTCCTTATATAGTCATCCCATAATTTCAGAGAAGTTATTTATCTTTCTTTTTGTTTTAATCTCTTAAACATTAGAGTTCTACATACTTAATCATTCATCAGTCTTCTGAGTGGTCTTCTTCCATTGTCTGTATCTTTAAAAAAGGTTGTGTCGCATTTCAATTTTTTTTTTAATAAACAAAAGTTTTTTTCTTTGTTTCTTTCAACTACTAAAATGTTCACATACAACAGAAATCACTTTAAATTATTTACAAAGTTATTTAAGCCTTTTTCTTTATGCCACAGTTCATTTTCTACCTCTTTTGGTAGCTAACCTGCTCATAGTTTTTCTGCAAATTGTGTTCTTTAATAGAAATTTTAATTATTTTTATTAAATAAAAGTAATTTCTGCCTCTTTCACCATTCAAAATGTTTACCTGTGAGTATCATTAATTTACATTTTTCTTCAGTTGATTTATTTTTTTCTGAATGCATTTACTTTCTCACCTTTTCAGTAGATGAACTTCCTTCTTAAAGAGTCAATGCCTTGCACATACATAAAAATTTAAATAAGATAAACCAAGCCTTAAGCATTACAGGTCAAAAGCAAATTGAGATGATTAGATAATAAATGCTATCCCTTCAGAGAAGGAAGAGGACCTTAATTGTGAGGGTCAGGGAAGACATCATGGAAGAAGTGAGATATAATAAAGACTTTGAAGAATGAGAAGGATGATGACTGGTAGAGGAAAGAATGAGGGACATTTCAGGCAGAGGGAAAACAATGCTAAGAAACCATTTGGTAAAATGGGACAACTGTTCATAGTAAAGCAAAGAGGAATAATGGTGGATAAGATTTGAAATATAAGTTAGGGGAATTGTGGCAGTCCTTGAATGACAAACTAAGGATTTATTTGCAAGCTAATGGGTAGACATTGCAGGTTTTAGAGCAAGGGTAAAACCTATTAAGGTTGGTATTTTAGAAAAAAGTCTGGTGTCAGAGTGCAGGATGGGTTGGAGAGGGTAGATACTGAAGTGAGGAAATATTGTTATGGTAATAATTTCATTGTGAACTAATGAAGAATTGGTTTAGATAATAACAAGGAGAAGTGAAGATGAGGGGATAAAAACAGCATTACGAAGCAAGAATCAACATGTATGGTATAGAGGACAGAATATTGGCTCTGGGATTTAAGGATCTGGTTCAAATTCTCTCTCTGATATCACTTTTAGTACCTTAAGCAAGGCATTTATTCTTGGGCCTCAGTTTTCTTATCTGTCTAATGAAAGGATTGGACTAAATGACTTCTAAGATCCCTTCCCACTCTAAGCATCTGGTTTAATTAATAGAACTAAAGGATGAGAAAAAGGAAACTCAGTGACTGGAAGAATGACACTATCCACAGAAATAGAAACATAAGGAGGAAATTGCTTTGAGAGGGAAGATGGTTCATTTGGAATTGGACCTATTAAATTAGAAGTGATGACTGACTATCCAAGTGAAAATGTCCGGTAGGTTGGAGGTATTTTCCACAGATGACCCAGATTGACTTGGGAAGATGAAGAAAAAATAACTGAGTAGCTCTCAGCTACAGTCTAAACCCAAGCCTTTATTACAGCGGTAAGGTTTCACCAAGGACTGGTAAGAAGCAGGCCTGTGTCTCACTTTATATTGAATAACCATTTTGTCTAATGCTCACTCAGCTCCACATCATTGAATACAACCTGCCATTGAACACTGACTCCACAGCACATAGCTCTGTGTGGCCTAAGGGTTGAGGCTTAGAGGTTTACTACTAAGTGGCTATTTGGGGAGAAAGAAAAAAAAGTATTGAACATAATTGCCTTTGAGTCTGTTCTAGTCTTCTTAAATCTTTTCTTTAGCTGGTCTTAAAATAAGTATTATATGTCAAGCCAATAAATAGTCAATAATCATTTATTAAGTACCTACTGTATGCCAGGCAAGTAGGTGGTACAGTGGATAGAATGCTGGACCTGGAATCAGGAAGATTCTTCTTCCAAGCAACCAAGATTCATCTTCCTGAGTTCAAATCTAACCTCAGACACTTGCTAACTGTGTGACCCTGGAAAAGTCATTTAACCCTCTTTGCCTCAGTTTCTTCATCTGTAAAATGAATTGAAGAAGGAAATGACAAATCACTTCAGTATCTTTGCCAAGAAAACTTCAAAGAGGGTTGTAAAGAGTCAGATATGAATGAAGAATTTCTGAAAATGACAGGCAATATACTAAGTGCCTAAATTGTACTAAGGCTATGAAGAAAGGCAAAACCAGTTCCTGATCTAAAGGAGCTTACACTCTAATAGGGGCAAAAACATGTAAACAATTATGTAAAGCAATATATGCATGTATGTACACATGTATGTATGTGTGTATATGTATATACACATGTATGTAAAACTATGCAAGCAATGTTACATACTTCAAATAAGTATTGTATTATATTATGTATTTATAAATATTGTATACATACATAAAATTGGAGAAAAAGAGGGAAAGCATTAGCATTTAGGGGTGATGAGGAAAGGTTTCTTACAAAAGGTAAGATTTTAGATGAGACTTGAAGGAAGCCAGAGATGGTTTTCTGTCTCATGCATGTCAGTCTCTCTATTCAATTGCAAACTCCATGTAGCAGAAAGCATACCTTATACAGTTAGTTTATGATTCCCATAATACCTAGCATAGTACTAGGTATCCTGAGTGCTTAGTAAATATTTGTTGATTGATTAATTCTATATCAATAAGCTATCCTAATAAGACTACAATGCTACTAGGTACAACTATTTTGGACGGTGGTCAGAGAACATCCTAGGAGAATCTTAAAACTTTGGCCTTTCAAACTTTCCCCTGTTGTTCCACAAAGTTAGTAATCCTGACTCTGTTGACAAAGGATCTCATGGATTTTGTCAGGTTTTGTGAAGAAGGAATACCATTATTTGCCTCCTCCAGGTGAAGGAACTTCAAAGGTTAGGTCAGCTAAAGAGAAGCAGACTGGTATGATAACATGAACACTGCTCAGAAAGTCTGGTCAAAAATCCCAGATCTGCTATATTTTCTACATATCACCTTGGCCAAGTTGTTCACAAATAACTGGAAACAAAGGGAATGTCTACTGTTTGGGGAGTAAACTAAATGAATTGTGGCATAGGAATGTCATAGATTATTATTGGCCATAAGGAATCAATTAAGCAGTAAACAAACTTTTAAGTGTTGACTCTATGTCAAGCACTATGATAAGCACTGCATATACAAAGAAAAAATGTATAGTACCTGCCCTCAAGAGCTTATATTCTAATGGCAGAAATAATCTGTATATAAATAGATGCATGCAAAATACATGAAGTCAAAGTGACTTCAGAAGAGAAGACACAAATGAGAAGGTGAGAAGGAGCTAAGAAGGGCCTTCAGAAAGTGATATGTCCCTAAATCTTAAGGGAAGGCAGAGAAATTAGGAGAGAAAGAATTTCAGACATGAGGGATAGATAATGCATAGGTTGTATAGTTATGGAGTGAGGGTCTGGAATTTTGTGTGTGAGAAACAGCAAGTGGACCAGTATGGTTGGGCTGGGGAATGGGTAGAGAGAAATAATGAATGAGAATGGAACAACAGGAAAGGATCAGGTTGTAAAAGGCTTTAAATGCCAAAACAAAGGAGTTTATATTTGATCCTATAGGGAACAAGTAGAGATTATTGAATAGGGAGTTACCTATGCTCCAGAAAAATCACTTTAGCACATCAGTGGAGTATTGTATGGAATGGAGAGAGATGTAAGGTAAAGAACATTTAGAAGACAAAAGCCTGGTTAAGAAGAAGTAAGATTCTGAAATAAGTAGATGACTATTTGATGGTATGTCATATGACAGATGTTCTGGAAGTAGAAATGACAAGTTTTGACAAAGGATTGGTAAGATGAAGTAAGGGAGAATGAGAAATTGAGGATAACACTGAAGTTCACATCTGGCAAACTGGGAGTATGGTAGTTAACTCACCA
Organism: Notamacropus eugenii; assembly: GCF_028372415.1. Lineage (NCBI taxonomy): Eukaryota > Metazoa > Chordata > Mammalia > Diprotodontia > Macropodidae > Notamacropus > Notamacropus eugenii. The sequence goes on along the minus strand of NC_092873.1, from coordinate 210,778,205 downwards.
GTAATAAGGAAATTTGTAATATTGGTGGATTTGGGGACAAAGATATTGAAATCTATTTTTGGATATGTTGAGTTTCAGGTGCTTATGAGACATCCAATTCAAAACATCCAATAGGCAGTTAGTGATGAGGGAATGGAGATTGGTGGGGAAAATCTAGGCTATGGAGATCTGGGGATCATCAGCATAGAGATAATTGAACCTATTGGTAGCTGATGAGATCACCAGAGAAGATGGTATAGAGGGTATGAAGAGGGTCCAAGACAGAGATTTGGAGAGTACTCAGTTTCTGGACATGATATGGATGCAGAATCAGTAAAGAAGACCTATAAAGAATGGTCAGACAGGTAGGATGAGAATGAAGAGGCAGTTATGTCTCAAAAACCTAGAAAAGAGAGAGAATCTAGAGAAAGCGGCTAACATTTTCAAGTAATACAGAACAGTCAAGAAGGACAAAGATTGAGAAAAGGTCATTAGATTTCAAAATTAAGGGATCTTTGGTAACTTTGGAGAAAGCAGTTTTAGATGAATGGTGAGTTTGAAAGTCAGACTGCAGAGGAGTTAGAAATAAACAAATAATAAGTTCAGTCACCTAGTATGGATGATTCTCGCTAGGAGTTTAGTCAAGAAGAGGGATATAGATTTATAGCTAGCACAGATCAGGAGATCTAGTGGAAGTTCTCTAAGGATGGAGGAGACATCAACTTAAATGTTGTTATCTGAGATTGTGGCAGGCAAAGTACAGCTGTATCTTGTGAGACTCTGGAAGCCTGACTCAAAGCAGGCATGAGGAGGAAGAAGAATGTCCTGAGGTGTCTGAGAGCCTTGTCAGAAGACAGGAGGTGGCCTCCTGGTCTACCTTGGGACAGACGCCAGCGGGGCCTTGCTTGGTGCTGTTGTGGCTGGCCCAGGGGGAAATAATAATGAATATGAGAAATTGATACTTGACAGAACTGATATAGTGCAAAGAAAGCAGAACCCGGAGAACATTATACATTATGACTACAATAATGCTAGTGAAAATGACAGAAATAGGCAGCTGAACTCAGACTATATGCAACGACCAATATTGATTCCAGAGCACAAATAATAGAACACCCCTTCAATCCCTTTGGTGGCTGTGGGGAGAGAGGGGTGTACTACAGATGCTTAATGTGCCATTTGAAGGCAGATGTGTCCATGATACTGGTGCGTTTTGCTTGACTGTTTTTCTTTATTACAAAGGAGAGGAAGAGTAAATATATTGAGAAATAATTGTGTTGAGAAAAGCACAAGGCCATTTCTCTCTATAGAGGAGAGTGATGCAATTTGTGATTTTGCTGACACAGGGAAATCCTGGAAGAGGAAACTCCAGCAACCAAGCAAACGGGAACTTTCTCATCAATATATACCTATGGAACTTGTTGTGGTTTGTCCTTCATTCTAGTAGAGGACTATGATATCAGGAAGGTGATGCCATGACTTGCGAGTGAATTGGATTTAAGTGAAGGAGGGCTATGTAGAGTCACCAGCCTCACTTTCTCGTCCAGAGTCATCTAGTTCCAGTGACACGATATATATCAGGATGACTGGAGATGGCCCCCAGCTCTGAGAAGTTAAATGATTTGGCCAGAGTAATGTAGCCAATGCATCTTTCTCAGTCTGTCTCTGTCTGTCTTTTCTCTATGTAACGGAGGAAAAGGAAGGAATAGGAGCTAGAGTTTGAAAGGACTCAGAGTTCAGCTCCCTTATTTAAAAACAATTGATTTGCCCCAGTGTTAGGGGGGTAGGATTCAAAATCAAGGCCTCTAGCTTTCCCACTTGCTGTACCAGCTACCATAGTTACTCATATGTATGTAGAGTTTTAAAGGTTACATGACACTTTCTTGCGATAAATCTATGCAGTGAGTATTGCAAGGATTATCACCTACCGTGTGTAGATGAGGAAATCAAAACTCCGAGAGATGAATTGACTTGTCAGGAGGCATTCCAGGATGTTCTCCAGAAAGTCACCAACTACAACAGAAACTAAAATCTTCTGACTTTATGTCCAAAGTTCTTTCCATTGGACCATAGTTTGTCTCCATGACAATTCTTGAAATCCTCTTTTATTTAAAGGTTTGGGAGAGTGTATATGTTAAAAGTGACCACCATAAGTTTCTATATAATATCAATCACAAGACTTCAAACCTCTCCCCACCCTTATCTCATGGCTGACCTTTTGAATATATTGGAATATATTGTGGCTCTATTGATAAAACATCAAATATTTGGAGAATGGTAGAAGCTGTTATCTTAAAGGGGCAGCTAGGTGGCACAATGAATAGAAAGCTGGCCTTGGAATCAGGAAGAACCGAGCTCAAATGTGACCTCAGACACTTATTAGCTGTGTCACCCTGGGCAAGTCATTTAACCCTGTTTGCTTGAGTTTAATCATCTACAAAATGATCAGGAGAAGGAAATGGCAAATCATTTCAGTATCTTTTCAAAGAAAATCCAAAATGGGGTCATGAAGAATGGAATATGACTAAACAATCACCACAATAATTATTTTAAAATCATAGCCTATTACAGCTGGAAGGGAAGTGAAAAATCATCCCGACTAACACTCTTATTTTACACAGGAAGAAATTCAGACCAGCAAAGTTTGGGTAACTTGTCCATGTGGTAACACAGCCAGTAAGTAACTGAAAAGTCCTCCTTCCCCTTAATGATTTAGATCTTATTTGTCCTACAATGATTTCTGGGGTTTGTTAGTAGCTATCCAATTACCGTAAGAAGTACTTTTTAGAAAACAAAAAACAAAACCTCATTCACAATTAAGTACACAAAAAAAGCAAAATCATCAGCACAACATTAAGAAACACATGCCAGATTTTATGTAAAATAATATTACATTGCATTAAAATATAGTTACAGCAAGTAGGCTAAATATAGGGATAACAACATTTAGCTTTCCAGTCACCATTGCTTTAGGACCTGCAAAATGTTATTCCTTTCTACAAGTCTGTATTCTCACTGTTCTCTCTCCCCACTTTGTTATTGTTGCAAATATTTGTTTTATATCAATATATGTATGATATACGTATATAACACACACATGTATATATACATACACATGCACACATACATGTATATATGTGTATATATGTATACATGTGTATATGTATGTATATGAATGTACCTGTACTTACTTTGTGAAGGCACCTAGGTGACATAGTAAATAGAATACCAGGCCTGGAATCAGAAAGATTCATTTTCCTGAGTTCAAATCCAGCCTCTGACACTTACTAGCTGTGTAACCTCAGGGTTATTTAACCCTATTTACCTCAGTTTCCTTATCTGTGCAGTGATCTGGAGAATGGCATGAAAAACAACTTCAGTATCTTTGAGAAGAAAATTCCAAATAGGGTCATGAAAAGTTAGACATGACTGAACAACAACAATAATTTTGGACACTGTATCAATAGGCTTTCTTTTTAAGGAAGATTGAATGAGTAGCACTAAAACTTGTGTTACCTTGAGATAGTCATGTAATTTTCTCTGTACTTCGGTGTCCTCATCTGTAAAATGAGAGCGTTATATCAGATATACTAAGGTCCTTTCTAGTTCTGTCTATGGATTCATTGATGTTTCCTTGAACTAAATAAAATAGGATTCTATCTAAATTTAGTAGTTAGTTCTTGAGCCTTAAAAATCACATACAAGGTATCCCTAAAGTCTCAATATGATTTTAAATTTTAATAACTCAACTTCTTAATATGTATATATGTAGCTATTAAAGTTTAAAACCACATTGAGACTTGAGATACCTTGTATTTTACATATACATACATACATACATACATACATACATACATACATACACATGCAAGCATGTATATTTCTTTTCCTGCTGAAAGTATGTACAAATGATGTTAACACCTTCTAAAAATTGACAGTATGGAACAACATCCCAGGCACCATCCCTAGGCATAGTTCTTAGAAATCATAGAATCATATGTTTGACTATGTTTATAAACAGGCCCAATGATGGAATATATGTTTATTCTTAGAAGACCAACCTATTTCATGAGTTTCAGAGAGATTAATTCATCACCAGGCTGGCCATGAGATGATGGATTTTCAGTCACAGCAGGTCTCAGAGACCAAGAAGGAAAGGGGTTTTCATCTGTTCCAGTAGTGGATATAACACAACTGGGGAAATCTTGGTATCAAAGTATGTGGATATGGGTATAAAGAAAGGGAGAGTTAAGCAACCATCCTTGAATTTATTCAGTGTGGATAGCCAATGTGGTCAATTCCTACTGAAGTCCCCTCACTTCATCCATAGTAGAATTCAGGGATTGAATTATTCACATACTTTCCTCAGCACTCCACTTTATTTTATCTGTGTAAACATAACCTCAAAATGCAATAAAAGCAAGAAACCACACTAGTCTAATATAAAGTGACAACTTGCTAATTAATTCCAAGAAGAGAAGATGCCATTGTTAATGGCCAGATTTCATAGAGAAGTAAAACAATGAATCTGATCAGTTTTTACTCTAACAGTTGTGCCATGTTTTGACTTTGTCCTACTTGTGATACCTCCTGTTCAAAGAAATAGGTGAAAAAATGGGAAAATTCATTGTCTCATGTGACATTTTTATGACATGGTGGCATGTGTTTACTTGTTCACTAAAATTAGGGAACCATATGATAAGTAGAATGAGGATTATTTGAACTGGTATTATTAGTTTGCTTCTTAAAGGGGCAACATTACAATATCTTCAATGGTAATTGCTTAATTATCATCGGAGACGATTGAACATTACTTTCCAAAGTACCAAAGCACTAATATGTGTGCAAAATGAATATATAAGATCTATGCAAAGGCATTGCTCTGAATAAACAGACATATTTTGGACTTTCTACTTAGAATATGCTGATGGCTCTTCAATTCCATTTGGTTATCTCTTCAAAACTCAACAAATGGGTGATCTGCCTTTTCCCCTGCCATGCCTGGAGCAGGTGCCCCTAATCTAAACAGTTTGGAAGGGAAAGCAGGCCTTGATGATTGAATGTGGTTGAAAAAACAGGGTCTGGGAGGTTGTGTCATTCAATGGGGTGCCTGTCTCCACCCTAATCTTTGTCTTGATTATGTGGTTCCTTTCCAGCAACTCCCCCTCCTCCACCAGTTGGCTGTACACTGCACAGATGTTTCTCCTATGGCTTGTACATGGTGATTTTTCAAGTGGCTTCCTTGAACAGATATTTCCAGATGTGTGCCCGCCTTCCCTCTGGATAGACCTTTTCTCCATACAAAGAGCAGATTGCATTGCTGCCTGTTCTTTTGATCTATTGAATATAGAAAAAACAAACAGCTCTCCATTGATGTCACATTTTGTAGGGGGAGTGGGGGCGGGGAGGCTCTGGCAATAGCACACAAGAATAAGTGAGCTCTTCATTCTTTGTACATAGCGAGCAGATGTTTTCTGTGGATGTTTCCTTCTACCAGTCTTTATTGTTGCCCTTATCCCTCCACCACCCCACCCCCCCTTACTGGCATAAGAGGGGTTAGATGTTCTCTCTCAATCTTTGTTTCATCTACTGCAATTATCTTAGGCTGTCATTATATGCACTTTGAGGTTAACTACAAAACTCAGTTTTCCCAGATTAAGACCTGGTTAAAATCCTGAATCTGTAATGGGATAAGTACATTAAGGTAATGGAAAGTACACATGATGACAAAACAGCACTATGAATATTTTTACTGGCTAAGTTCATTTGTCAAGACCCAGAGACAAGATCATGCATTTCCTTTTCCTAAAATTGATTATCTGAAAGTAAAAAAAGAGCATAGTAAATGCTCCCTGTTTAGTTCAGTCCTAGAATCTATCAAACTCCTCTTAATTCCTCAAGTGCAGGCAGACACCAACTAGCAAATGAGATATATTCTAACAGTTTGCTTATAGGCCAATTTTTTTTGGATTTGGAACACATTTTCCTGTTGAAGGGTTGTTACATATGGCAGGTAGATTCCAAAATCCTAGAGCTGACCAACCATTAGTTTGCTTTAGTAGAACAACATTTGGTTGGAACAATTATTTGTTACATCTCCCTGTCCCACTGTAGGCCTTTCCACCCTTTCCACCTTCCCTGCAATAACACTTGGGACTTCTTTGACTTCCAGATTGCTGGTGGAATCTTTCTAGTTTGGTGTGATGGGAAGAGAGAAATCATGATGATGATGAGGAGCTGTGAGCCACTGAGACCATCAACTGGTATAAACTTTAGAGGGCATTTTGTAGTCTGCATCTGTGACTTATCTCCTCCTTTCTCTTTTCCTAAGAGCCCTAAGAATGATCTGATCTGCTTTGCTTCCCATAAGTACCCCCTATTGCTTCAGACCAGTGTTTCTTGTCTTGATGTGAGAACCCTAACCCTACTCTCCTGTAATGAAAGCAAACGTAAATCCCTTTGGAAGTTTTCTAAGGGTCTTTACTACCAATGACAATGGGAAACAGACGGTAGATTTAAAAAACAAAGGATAGTTCTTTCTTATTCTCCTTTCAATAACAAAAGTTTGCATAGGTGGAAGTGATGACTATTTGGGTATAGAAAGTGATGAATTTAGATTTTTCTAAAGAATATTCAAATTCAGTGAGTCTGCTGGACATTCCGTTGTAAGAACCAAGGAGATTTGGAAAGAGGAGTACAAAAGAGGGGAGAAGGGCTGCCAAAGTGATATTTCCCAATTGATGGTCTGACCATTTCACTCCCCTGCTCAATAAATTTTACCCCTATGAGGAAATATTCTGTTTGATGGTTAAAGTCCTTCACAATCTGTCTCTAGCATAATTTTCCAGACTTATTGCATGTTATTTTCCTTTTCATACTTTATATTCTAGCTAAATTGTCAGAATTGTATATATAGCTTTCTATATCCTATCTCCAAGTCTTTCCATTCCTGTAATACTCTCTCTTCTTACCTCTGCCTCTTAGAATCCCACGTTTCTTCAAATAAATTAAAGCTCAGTTCAAGATACACTTCCTGTATCAGGCCTTTCCCAATTCCCAAAAGCTAGCTCTTAGTACTTTCTCAAGCAAACTACTTCCTAGTTTCTTTGCATTTTTTGTGTGTTTACAGATATCTGTGCATGCTGTGTTCCTCTATTGAATGGCATTTCTTTAAAGGAGAAGTTGTTTCATTTTTGGTTTTGTATCTCCCATGCCTAGCACAGTGCCTGGTACTTACTAAATGCTTATTGATTAATTGATCTATTAAACTGAACAAATATTTATTGAATACTTACTATGTGAAAGATTTTAAAGGGATATGCAATAACAATTTACTTTATTATGGTGTTTAATATTTTGCATATTACTTCCACATACACTATCTCATTTGATCCTTACCATAACCCTAAGAAATGAACAGGGGAAGTATTGTCATCCCCATTTTATAAATTAGGAAATTGAGATTAAGAGAGTCAGTTATTTGAAGAGTATTTAACATTCTGAGCTCATATTGGTCTGATTAGCCACAGTCAGATACATTAAAACTTGACATTATCATAGTGATATCATTTTGGTCTTCTTCAAGAACAAAGGACAATAACCAACCAACCAACCAACCATTAATTACCTAGTATGTCTCAGTTACTGTGCTAAGAATTTTGATATCAAAAAAAGGCAAAAACATAGTCATGAACTATGATCCATGATCCATGACCTCAGGTAACTCACATCCCAAAAAAGAAGATAATGTGCAAAATGTTTGTCATATAAATGGAAGGTAATCTAAGAGGGAAAGCATTAAGTAGGTGGGAGGACTGGAAAAGGCCTTACAAAAAGGGGGGCTTTGGTTGATTTGAAGAAAAGCGAGGAGAGGTCAAGAAGGATGAGAACTGAAGAAAGGTCATTAGGCTTGACAATTAAGAGCAATGGTGACTCTGAAGACAACTATGTCAGGTGAATTATGTGGTCAAAGCTAGACTGTAGAAGGTTTAGAATCAAGTGAGAGAAGAGGAAGTGAAGGCACTGAATGTGGATGGCTTTATCAAGGAGTTTAGCCATGAAAAGGAAAAAGAGATTTAAGAGGATAGCTAGTGGAGTGGGTTGGATTCAATGAAGTTTTTTCTTAAAGATGGAAGAGACGTGAGTGTGTTTGTAGGCAGCTTGAAAGGAATGTATAGAAAAAGATTAAATATTAATGAGAGAGGGGGAAATCTACAGGAGAAGACAAGATGGTATGGTAACAAGGACGCATGGAGAGTGTTTTTCCTTGGTAAAGAAAAGAACTACTTATTCTTTATGAGGGACAGGAGTAAAGGAGAAGTGATTGGAGAAAGATGTTTGATTGATATGAAATGAGGAGAAGGGAAGAAAAGAGGGAAGTGTGAGGCAAGGTCTTCATTGGAAAGGGTGGAGGAGAGAGGTTGGAGGAGGGCTGGAAAGGTATAGAATAGCTGTTATGATGAGTAGAACAGTGAACTGATTAGGGAAGTATAGTGAGGGACCAGTTGTGATTGTCACATAAATTTGTAGTGGACCCAGTCAACATGATTTCATGAAAATTTTTAAAAATTATTTTTTATTTTTTTCAGTCAGCAAAAAATCTACCTTCTTTCCCCTCCCCCTCATTGAGAATGCAAGAAAAATAAAATCCCTGCAATAAACATGTACAGTCAAGCAAAATATATTTATTCATCATTCATTGATACATCTATGTACATGTACCCATATTTGTGGGGCAGTTAGGGGGCTCATTGGATAGAGTGTCAGGCCTGAAGTCCAGAAGACTCATCTTCCTGAGTTCAAATCTAACCTCAGACACTTAGTAGCTATGTGGCTCAGTTTCCTGATGTATAAAAGGAGTTGAAGAAGAAAATGGCAAACCACTCCAGTATCTTTGCCAAGAAAACTACAAATGGGGTTAATGAAGAGTCAGACAATTGAAACAACAGAACAGAAGCAAAAATGTATATATGTACTCTGTGTCCTTCTATGCTCTGTGTCCTTTACCTCTCTTATCAGGAGGTGGATAGCATGCTTCATTATTAGTTCTTTGGAATTGTGGTTGATCATTATGCTAATCAGAGTTCCTTATTCTCTCAATGTTATTTGTTTTTACCATAATATTTCTGTATAATTTGTGCTCCTGATCCTGTTCACTTCACTTTGCCTCAGTTCATACAAGTCTTCTCAGGTTTCTCTGTGTTATAGGCATGGCTCTAATGCTAGCCTTTTCTTAGTTCAGGTTCAGTTCTGAGATGAAATAAGGGACTTACAAGTCACTGAACATTTAGCAAAGGAGGCTTACTTTGCATTTACTTATTCTCTCTCTCTCTCTCTCTCTCCCTTTCTCTCTCTCTCTCTGCATAAATATACACACACACATTTATACATTCTTAGAATTTGTTTTGCTTAGGTCTAATCACTCCTTCAATCTACCAGAAAGTACATATAGAAGAGAGAGCAAGAGGATGCAGTGGATATATACCTTCTCTGATTTCTTCTTTGCTATGATTTGGATAAATGAATTTCTGTTTCTTTGCTATTCACTATGTGTATTCATTGTGAAATTGATATTAGATGGAAAAGGGGTCAAGCCTTGGATATAGAGCTTAGAGTCTTTCTCCCCACTCCCACTCCCAAAATGACAAAGGATCAGAGGTTGGCTCAAAATTGATTATAAGCTAACTCCAGCTCCAACTTCCTGCTTTTCCTCTTGCCAGGAATAAAAATCCCTCTTGTAGCAAAGTAGGGAGAGAAGAGGGCTAAGGATCCCTTCTGCCTCCCTTTGAGCTTCTCAAAGAGAAGCTTTCACTAAACCACAGGTGGGTCTCACTACTTCTTGACACAATGAAGCTTTGGAAGGAGTTTAGCACTCCAACTTCCAGCCTTCCAATAAGAGGGGAGAGGAAGTAGAGAGAGAGAGAGTTGGTATCCCAGGCTGAGTTAGCAAGTGTTGATGAGATGACATTTGAAAGATATCTTTTCCATTGAGTTGAAACCAAGCAGAGTTTCAAAACTATGACCTTCATTATTTTTTACAGCACAATAGTACTCCACCACGTTTATATACCATAACTCTTTTGGCCATCCCCTAGTTTGTGAGTACCTCTTCAAATTCTTATTCTTTGCCACCTTAAAAAGAAGCTAGAAATATTTTTTATACATCCTTAGAATTTGTTTTTCTTAGGTCTAATCACTCTTTTAATCTGCCAGGAAGAAAGACAAATACTCATCACTTGAATAGGTTAGAAGTACTAGGTGGATACTAGGTTTTAGAACTAGTACCAATATATAATCCTTCTGAAGATTCACCCTTTTTTTTTTATTCTTCCTGGGGGATAACATTTTAGGCAGGAGAAAAAGTATTTTACCATCCTTAAGATGGCTACTAAAGATTATATTTTCAATTTTAAGAAATTATTTTCTGGGGTTTTTTTTTTTGAAGCAATTAAGGTTAAGTGGCTTGTTCCAGGTCAGACCTAGTGAGTATGTGAGACTGGATTTGAACTAAGGTCTTCCTGATTCCAGGGCTGGTGCTTTATCTACTATACCACCTAGCTGCCTTGGAAATAATTTTCAATGGATTTGAAAGTTCTGAGTCAAAACAAAATTTGCCTCAGTTTTTAAGTTTGCTAGACCTAATTAAATCTTTCTTTAAAAAGTTTCATTGATCCTTTTATCTTAATATCACAATGATTCTCAACCACCTAACCCTAACTCTTCATCAGTTCCCTCACAAAAAGGAAATATAGTTAAGGAAAAACAAATGGCCCCACAATGACCACACCTGACAATATTGGTAGCCTCCTATCTTTATAGTTCCCCACCTCTGCTAAGAAGACAGCACTATTTTGTTAAATAAGACTAAGATTGGTTATTTTAATTACTCAGAATTTAGCTTCCCTTCCCTTACATGATTGCAATAATTTTTAAAAGCATATTTTTAAATTTATTTGATTTTTATTTTATGGAATAAAACAAACATTTTCATAGCATAGCATATTTTTATAAAAATGATGATTATACATGAAATTGCAAATCTACTATGTACAACTTGTTATTCCTTTTAAATATATAATAAATTTATCATATACATTTTTCTCTCCTCCCCACCTTAGAGATGACTTACCAGTAGACACAAATATGTATATATGTGTAAAATCATTCTCTCAATCATTTTGTGTATTGTTTTTAAAAAGTTTGGTTTATAGTTTCAGATTAAAAGTTCAGTTTATAGTTTATTCTGTATCATTTCATAGAAGTATTCTTATGTTTCTTTAAAATTCTCCTATTTCTCATTTCTTACTGAAAATTAGTATTCCATTACATTTGAATCAAATAATTTGTTTAGTCATTCCCTAAATGATGAATACCCACTTTGTATCCAATTCTTTGCTAACTCCAAAAATGTTGTAATGAATATTTTGGCACGTGTTGGAATTTTCTTTCTGTTTTTTGACCTTGTTGATTATATTCCTAGTAGAGTGATCACTGGGTCAAAGGGTCCAAATACTTCTCTTGCATAAACTCAAGTTATTTTTTGGAATTTGTGAGTCAGTACCCTATTGATCATAAGATGTTATTGACTATAAGATTCTGAGTTACATACAACAGGAAGAAGAACAGAATTTCATTATACTCCCAATTTGCTTTTTTTGAGTAATATTGGTATTAATAAACCTGGCGGATAATATTGGTATAGAGTTTTGAAGAGAAAATAAAGTCTTGTACAGAGTAATAGGCACTTAATAAAATAAGTGTTGATTGACTGAATGATTAAACAATTCTCTGATAGAAATGCCCACCAATTTTTCATAGGTGGCATAATCATTTCATTCATTCAGTCAGTCAACAAAATCCATTCTTCTCCTGCTTTACTTAGATTAGGCTCTTTTGGAGGATGGAATACATATCTATCAATAAGTAAGCATTTACTAAGTATTTACGATATGCCAGGCATTGGAAATATAAAAACTAAAATTTGACAGTTCCTATCTGCCTTTTTCTTGAGAAGCTTGTATGGCACACAACATGTACATTCATAAACATGTTCAAGATGTATGGAAAATATACATGGGAAAACTTTGCAGGGAAAATATGAACAGCTGGGAAGAGTCAAGAAAGGAATTTTAGTAGATTTTTGAAGGAAATAGAAACTTGAAGAGATAGAGTTGAGGAGGATACCTTCTTTAGAATAAAAAGTTCTAGAGAAGAATACAAAGGTCTAGAGAAGGGAAATAAAGTGATGGGTGTGAAGAGTAGCAAGCAAGATTAAGTAGGGCTAGACCATAGAGTGTAGCAAGGAGAATACAAAGTTGGATAGCAAAGTTGGGTCCAAATTATGAAATGCTGACTTCAGTGGTGCATTGAGAATTTCTCCAATAGTTGCTCAGAGATAGGCCAGCCAGATGGCTCAGTGGATACAGTTCTAAGTCTCACTTCCCTTACTTCAAATCCCCAATGGGGTCACAAAGAGCCTGAAATGACTGAACAACCACAAAGGTCAGAGACGAGGTCTGGGGTGTTCACCTATACTTTATAAATGGTAGAATTTTTATAAACCAATAATAATAACCAAAGGTATGTTTTCATTAACACTTTGAAATAAAGCCCTCAATCCCATTTGGATTGTAGCATTAGTGATCCTATACAAATACTAGAAAGAGAATAGTGTTTTTTAAATATATAGCTGTTAAGTTGAGATGGAGTGAGTGAAGACAGTATAGTCAAATGGAAAGAACATTGGCTCTAAAGTCAGAGAATCTGGGTTCAAATCCTGCATCTCAACATTTATTACCTGTATGATCTTGGGCAAGTCCCCAACCTCAGTTTCTTTATCTCTAAAGTAAAGGAAGAGGACTAAGTGATTTCTGAGATCCTGTAAGAGAGCTGAGTCTGACAACATGTTGTGAAGCTCTTTTTCCCAGCCTCATCTTTTTTATTCTATTTTCCCCCTTTATTTGCTTCATGGAAGAGAGCAAATGGAACCTATAAATTGATTAGAAAGGCATTCAACATTTAAAAAATGTGCAAACTTATTTTGCATGAGGTCTTCTGTTAGACTTGTTGCTCAGTTGTTTCTGTCACATCCAACTCTTTTTGACCCCATTTGACAATGATGCTAGAGTAGTTTGCCATTTCCTTCTCCAGCTCATTTTACAGATGAGGAAACTGGGGTAAACAGAGTTAAGTGACTTGCCTAGGGTCACACAACCAGTAAGTGTCTGAAGTTAGATTTGAACTCAGGAAGAAGATACCTCCTGACTTCAGTTTCAGCACTCTATCTACTGTATCACCTAACTGTTAGTCTTAGAAGGAGAAATAAAGATAAATGGGGGAAGAATCAGGGTGAAATGGATAGAGAGTTGTCTCTGGGGTCACAAAGACCTGTGTCAAAATCCTAGCCCTAAAAAATTCTATGTGGTCAAGTCTCTTAACCACATAGTGCCCCAGACAAACATCTAAAACTTTAAATTACAGAGAAAGCATAGAAAAGCATGAGGATGCATAGAAAGCATCCTTAATTGCAGATAAAGATGAGGTTCCTCTACTAATTAGTAGATTTTGCTACAATAAAAAATTCACATTCAATAAAAACCTATAAAAGAAAGCATATGACCATGGACCTCAAGGAGATGACAACTGCACAGAATAAAACCAACACAAATAGAGTGCTGAGTCCTTCTGAGAGGCTGCTGTACTGGGCAGCTTGCTATATATACTGTTTTTATCTTCCTAGAAAGAAGGACCTATGATCTATGACCATGTTGGACATGTCCTCTAGATTGGAAACCTACTGAACTCTATTTGAACTCTAGTCTCCTGGATTTCTGCAGTCATTTGCTTATAAAAATTTGTGATTATGTCACAGTCCTGGGCTCATGTTGCAAGTTTTTTATTTATCAGTAAATTAGAACTTGTTATTTATTTATCAGAACAACTTCTAGAGTATGCCTTTAGATGCATTTCAAATCCAGTCAGTTCGGTGATGGCTGAGGGCAATAGATCTCAGCGAAGAGCCCATATATAGTTCCAAAAGTCTTAGTGCATCCTGAAGTTCAGTACAGATTTAAATTAAGAGTTTTGGGACATCTTGCATCACTTGTTATCTTGAGGTGGTTTCCACCTACGCAGTACTCCGTGAACTGCAATCTCACCAGATTGTTGTGGCAGTCTCTGAATTTCTTCCTTGACTATTGGGTATCACCAGCTTTTTCCATTGTGTAATTTCAATTCTGCATTAAAAGTTCGATGCAAAACAAATAGAAGAAGCATCCATAATGAACATTTAAATCAGCAATCCCAGAGCCATACGTAGTAATTCTTATGCCTGGGGTAAGTATCAGGAAAAGCATCCTTATAGGAACTTTTTAAGAAAAATTCTGTGTGTGTGTGTGTGTGTGTGTGTGTGTGTGTGTGTGTGTGTGTGTGTGTGAACCCCAGACCACTGGACACTCTCTAATGGTGGGGGGAGATGACCGCTATTATAGAGATAATCACAGGGGATGGAGGTATGGGAGGCACAAATTGAGGGAACCGCTCAGATTGTGTACTAGCTGGGCATATCCAATTTTTAATTACTTATTCTTATTAAGGTGCAAAGTTCCATTGTTTTTGTTTGCTGAAGGAGAAAGAGTGCTGTCAGCACCCTCTACTCTAGATTTTAGCCTCCTTGGGCAATTCTCTAGTCCCCCTGACAGGTTTGTCTCTCTGCATGAACTTGAAAACTATAGAAGCTCCTCAGGGAAAGAGGGAGGAAAAGGTAGGCCAAATAGGGTTACTGGGAAATGAGATTTGCTCAGTTCTCCCCTCTTTTGGGGGTCAATTCCTGCATGGAACTAGGTTCCCTAAATATCTACAAGTTCTCTTCACCTATCACTTTCTTGCCACCTTGCTTCTCACTTCAAATTTTGAGACAGCTTTTTTGGAAAGTTCTTCTATTGACTGATGACCTAGGTTAGAAAGTGGTTGATAGGCTGGGTGATTCTGTTTAACTCCTTCAGTGATGATATGATTTCATTATTATGATACTGACACCAGTACCAGTACTTGCCTCTGTATTCTGATATTGAAGAGTTAGCAAAGATAAGCTGCTTTTTTTCTCACTCACTATTCCTTTCACTAGTGGAGCAACCACTTCCTATAGGCATTGCCTAAAGAAGCAACAGTGAAGGAAGATGCTTTTGTGTTAGTTTCAGTGACCCATCTCCTCTAGCAAAGCATTGTTCTCCAAACTAATTCACAAAACACATTTGTAGCCCATGCTATAGGTTATGCTTCTTAGATTTTGATTTTATTCCAAAATACCTTTGAAATGAAGTTACAGCTGTGAGACAGAAATGAAGGATTAGTATCGAGTGCCTTTTACCTTTGAAGATCTAATTAGATTAAAAAACACAGCCTTGACCCTTTTCAAAATAAGTGTTAATGAAAAGATTTACAAGCTTCTAGAGTCAGAGATGATTTCAGGAAAAAAATCATTATGTTGATAATGTTGGCAAGTAGCTCTCTCTCCTTCCTCAGCAGTAAATTGCTTTGTTCTGTCTTAATAACAAAATGCTATTAAGCTAATTAAAAGACTCCCCCCCCTCCACAATTTTTGCTTTGAATAAATGAGATTTTAATAAGTTTATTAGCCACAGAAAGCATTTTGTAAACATTTGAGTTAGAAAAAATCTATCTCTTCTATCATGCTAGCCCCCTTAAGAAGCAGGCAAAAGAAGCTAAAATCACATCTTCAACTTCAAACGGCCAGTTTGGGTGGATTCTGTTAAATCCTGTTAAATGATATGACCTTAGGTATTCTGAAAGCACTCCACTCTGTTTGAAATGTGTCTGGAACCTGGAATGATACTCGGCTTACCTCTCTAGCTAAGCTGGATTCTAAAGAGGCAGTTTCTGTAGGATGCAACCCCAGGGAACTTCTTGGTCTGGACAATATCAACTGCCAGGACAGAGCTGGACACATAGAAGGCATTCAATAAATTGTCTGAATAATGAATCAACTAATATCTAACTGCACTCAAGGTCACCCTTATTTGTCTTCCAGCACAGAAGATTGTGATCATGATGAGAAACTCACAATATGTCCAATAGATTTTTTTTATATTTCCAGTTTTAGTTAAAACTGGAAGAAGTAAAGTACTATGGGGGAATGGTTTGTTAATACCAAAATACGTGAAAATTAGTTAACCATGTTGGTAACATAACTGTAGACAAATCAAATGCATTAACATAATTTTTTTCTGTATCATGCCTGTTTACCCCTTTGTTCATCCATTCATTTATTCATTCATTTTTTTGGTCTTTCAGCAAGCATTTCAACTAAACATCTCCTGATCTCTTTTCTTGTTCCTCTTTCCCCCATTCATGTCTACACTTCAGTTTTTATGTCTGAAAATACTTCCTTCTTCTGAGAATTCAGTCAGCTACCTCATGTCTTCTTTACAAGATCATCTTAGTCTAGCTTTCCCTAAAATTGATCATTAGCTGCCTTAAAGACAGATTGAGGCAGAATTATATAAGATATTTTATTCATTTAAATTTTAAGAAAAAAATTAAATACTTGTCCATTCCAGAGTGAAAAGAGACACCTGCTTATTTAACCAAAATAAAAATCATACTCAACATCAAAAACCAGACACTGAAATTCATTGTGATTTAATCATTGGATTTCTTTTACTACTTTACATCATCAAAAATCCAAGACCTCACAACGGCATGGGGTTGGTCCTGGCTTCTCAAAGGCAATACTGATGGAACACAAACAAACTGCAAGTTCTGATGAGGTAGAAAGGGGTTTTGAATATAGTGCTGGTGACGGATCATCAGTTGACTGAGGACTAACCAAGCTAAGCTTAGAAAGGATTACTGAAGTTCGCCACTAAGTGATGAGTTGTTTTGGCCACAGTGACCACTGAAACATATAAAAAAAAAAAAAAAAGAAGCTATCCTCAGCTCTGGGTGGACCTTTTGCATTTCCGTAGTGAAAATGTAGAGTACCAAAAGAGTCTTAAGAGTCCCCCCAAAAAATATTGCAGTGCATAGAACTTCTATGGATGTTAATTTAACTGATAGTTTTAATTTTCAATTTTTGTCCAATGATCAGTATATATTACTAAAAGCACTGAGCCAAATACATATCGACATTTTCACTATAAGTAAAACCAGAGGGCAAATAGTTCAGCTAAGTGGAAGCATGTTCCATAGATTCTCCATATATATGTATACCTATACACATATACGTAGACAAACATATACGCACATATACACATGCATATATACACATACACACCTACGTTGTATAGATATTACTTATCCCCTTGCTGTTTTACTACTGTTTATTACTTGGTTATATTGATAGCTTTGTTATCTTTTAAACTCTTCTAATCTTGTGATTATCAGTGACATTGTCTTTTCTTTTGTCTATTTCTCAATTTTTTTATTAGCAAAAATTTGTTGAAACAGGTTGGACTGGGGCTTCTATGATTACTATCAGTGTCTTCTCAGTTTCATCTTTTTTTCTAATTTGGCATTTACCCTTTCCCCTAGTCAGTTGATGATCTGTCTGCACAGAGAAAGGTGACTAGGAAATGATTTATGTATTAGTGAACAATCATTTCTAGTCTCTAGTGTAAAATTAATTTTTGTGTGCAATATTGTTCAGTGCATGTCATCTCCAATGTCTTTCTACTCTTCCTTAGAGAAAGAAATTCTTGATATGAATATGCTTCTGAGTACTATAAGACCTTGGTCTCTCATTTCTTGATCATGAAAGATTATCATACATATACATATATTATATATATACACATATATACATACACAAATATACATGCATGTATATATGTCCTTCCTTCCTTCCATCTCTATGTTTCTTTTAGCTACATATAGATTATGTTTGTCCATCTACCTATCCATTCATTTATCTATTTAGTTATCTATCTATTTAGTTATCATCTATCCCTCTATGCCCAGGAATTGACTGAACTAGCTAACATTTTATCTTTTTCTCCCAACAGAGAGGCATAGTATCGAGGACAACACCTAGAATCATAAATTTAGAGTTAGGAAGGACCTCAGGAAGAATCCAGTCCATTTCATCATTCTGCAGATGAGAAAAGTAAAGACCAGAAACAACTAAGAGTCTTGTCCCAGAAGGACACTGGTAGGAAAGTGACAAGGTCAGAATTTTAATTTGGGGCCTAATTTTTTTTTAGAGTACTAGTTAATTCATTAAACACTATGGGGAATGACAAAAATTATGAAAAATATCATTTTACAAAAGGACAACAAGCACTTGTGTTTGTTTTATCTGGTGTTGCATATAATAATAATAATAGTTGTTATTTGATATCATAGATTTATTGTTGTTACTGTTATTTCAGTACATAACCTGGTGTAGAGGAAAAAATGCTGGATCTGGAATTAGAAGAGCTCAGTTCAAGTCGTGAATTGGCTTCTGTCTCAACAGCTGCTTGATTTAGGGCAAGTTGCTTATGCTGAATCAGACTCAGTTTCTTTTTATTTTTATCAAATGGAGACAATAATACTTGTACTTCAAACATCACAGGGTTGCTGTAAGGATCAAATATTTTTATGTGAATAAAATTATATATATTTAAATATGTATATGTTTATATTATATATATATTTCCCATTTAGGTGCAAGCTCCTACAAATTATACTTCTTTGTATCATACATTGTGCAATGCATCATGTTATTCAAATATAAACAGCTGATATATCTCAAGACTTGAGGTGTGAGCTAAGGAAGATATAACTTCTCTCAATACAAACAGTTCAAATCAATATGCTTATTAAGCAGATGATATGAGGCAGGGATACATGCAATATCTGTCCTATAATTATTAGTCAAGGGTCTTAGGATTCTCAAACTCTGGGATATGTAGTGGCAGAGATACCAGCTACCAGTCTGAAAGTTGCCAGGCACAGCACAGGATCAACTCTCTGGACCAAAGCGACCTAAGGCTATGACTGTAGGTAGAGTCTAAAGACAATTTTAAATAACATGTCGACAAAAAGAAAAAATAACACAAGTTTTATTATGGTCATATTACAACATTAAAAATGGTCCATAGGGATCAATTATAGGATAACATTAAGATTTGATCAGTTATGCATAGAAAATCAGGTTTTATATAGTGAAGATTCATTGGTGATGGTGGGTCATATGAATTATTTAGGCACAAAAAGAAACGTCTAGAAATACAAAGTTGGAGAGACTACAACAAACCATAAAGACAAATACGAATTATAAAAAAGACAAGATGGTGAAATTAAATCCCATAGTCTAGCTACGTAGGTCCTGAACTGCTGTTGTGCTTAATTAGTATTTATTAGGTAGATATCTGTAAAGTTGTGAAAATTTCTCTATAAAACAGTCTATTCTTCTCCTTCCTTGACTCAGAGGAAGAGGCACTCCTGCTCCTCACTTTGGTAAGTGTTAGCATTAGACTTTTTACTTTACTTGATCTGGAGCTCCAGTCTTTTTACTTTTCCATTACCTTGATTCAGCAGTCATCTACTGTTAGATCTTCAGTTTCTCTCTCTGTCTCTCTTTGTCTCTGTCTCTTCTCCTCCCTCCCTTCATCCATTCATGCCCATAAATGTTTAATCTTTCCTTTCCTAATATTAAAAAATAAATCTCTTTTTAGCCTACTCAATTCAAAATCTCGTTTGGCCTATTTGAATCTATCCAACGTGTGTTCATATATCCCTGCTCCTTAAAAAAAAAATTGAAGATCAAGTGAGATATGTAAAGGCCTTTGCAAACCATTAGGTGCTATATAAATGCTTGTCATTGTTAACATAATAGATATATGTTAGATTTTTAAATTGAATCAAGAGCCCTTGTTTATCTAGTTATTCAATTTTCTGTTCAGGAGAATTTATTTTTCTGGATGTGCACCTCAGTTTCCATACTTGTATGTGCTATTTACTTTTCATTTGTGGACATTTTGGTTGTTGAAAAAGTAAATTTGTATATGGAAAACTGATCAGATTAATATGAGATGAAATAGCCTTTCAAGAACTAGATAGAGAACTTCCCCTCTCTACTTCCCCTCTCTACAATGTGAGAGGTAAAAACTTCTTGCAACTGCAGATCAAGTACGAGGAATTTGGTATTTCTTTGGTTTTAGGGGACTATTTGTCATCAAAAGAGCTCAACACTTTCTTAGCACTGTACCTAAGACATCTCTGTGATCAAAGAGGTTGTCATTAATTCAACAGCACAAGAGTAGTAAAGAAGTGGGTCCGCCCAGCGGAAGAGCTGTGATATCTACACAAGATGTAGACACAGGGTTTTGCACAGTAGTTGAGGCATTGTGCATGCTGTAGAGAACCAGGTAATCAAAGTCAAAGTTATACCAAGTACATTGTTTTCCTTCTTCATATGACTCCATGCTAGATTTCTGTGTGCATTCACTCTCCTCTACAGATGCTATATGAACTGGTGGGACAGTGTGATTGAGGTTTATGGGTGGGCTGTTATAATTTCATTATTCCTGCTCCTGCCTTCTATTGAGTAAATGTTATGATTATTCTTATTTTTGTTTTATGTTGAGTAAAGATTGAATAAAATTTATCATTATTTTTGCTTTTTCTTTCTACTGAGCAATGTTATGATTATTCCTGTTTTTGCCTTATAACGAGTAAATGTTATGATTATTCTTGCTCTTGCAAGTAAATGTTTTATGTTTGAGTCAATTACGTCACTGTGACTGATTTTGTGTAAAGGGGAAACATCAGTAGGGTCTCAGGAGTCAAAGTGGAAGGTAGTAGGATTGCATCTCCCTTATGTCAACCCAGTCCTCCACACCGACATTAAAAGACTAAGGTGAGTTTGAGTTCTAGCTTGGCAAAACCTCTCTGAGAACTACAGACCTGCCAGAGTGAATATTGGTTAGGTGAGCAAACCAGCCCAGAAAATCTGAGGAGGGAGTGAATATGCCATGTCTGGGCTATGCTTATAAAATAGGGATCAGTGTTTTACTGCTTGTAAAGTTCTATGTGATACTTAGGTGAAAAACCCTATGTAAATATGAAATATTATTTTATTAATAATGGCCTTGAAACAATGGAGAAAGGCTATAACAAGATGGTATTGTTAGAATCAGCTGACAAAGCTGGTTTCCTTTGGCCAACTGGTATTTTGAAAAAGAGTGAAATTAGAAGGAAAAGATTTTAATGATATTCAAAATAAGTTCACATAATCTGAGACTTGCCAGATTTACAAAGCCAAATGAATAATATTTACATTCATTTAAAAATTATATAATCCAACCATCAAATGTTTACCTAAGAGAATTAAATAGAGTTATTATTAATTTATACCTTGGAGCTATGATTAATGTTTTTTCTCCCCCAAGACTTTATTTTTTTTCTCCCTTTTTCTCAAACATGTTTGGCATTTAGAAGTTTTAAAGTAATTTCCCCCTTTAGCTTCACCTGGGATCTCGGCTGTCCCAGAACCTCTTCCTGACCTCAGTGTTGTGTTTTCATTTAAAATAGGGTATGTCTATAAATGTCAGCAATACAGGGCAATTAGAAGTTTGAAAAGGGCTGTAACATAAACCAGCATTATAGTGAAATGGATACTGCCTTAAGCTGCCTGCAATTCACTTGCTGTTGGAAAGACAATATCCTGCCATTCTCCCATGGTGGCCTTCAATTGAACACATTTGGCTGAGGCTTGACCCATTATTAAGATAAGTTTCTGCCTGGCTTGAAACAATGAAAAAAAACACAGAGAAAGAGAAGCCAGCAAATTGGACTGGTAGTTAGCCAGCACTAGGCAGAAACGTGACACTGGATTAGACCTTAATAGATGTCTGTGGTGCTATCTGGGAAATCCAATTCTAGCCTTGTTTCCTTGAATTGGACTCTGGGAGTAGGCTGTTTGGTCTTTTACAAAACTTCAGGTTTTATCCACATGGGTATGTGAGGGATTTTGTTTTTGTTTTTAAAAAAAAAACAAAAACAATGAAATGTGTTCCTTGAAACAAAATTGAACAGTAATGATATCACTTGCTTAATAATTATTCACCTTTAAATGAATCATAGGTTCAATCTCTATCCTATTCACATTAAAACAATTAATTTCAAGGTGTAAAGTATCATAGTATTTTAAAAAAAAGTTTCGCCTCTAGATTCTCATCAAGATTCTCTGATCATTCACTCTCATTCATTTCCTTTCATATAATCATGGTTAGTGTTTAAACGTTATTTCATAAATGTCTTTCCAGATTCCTTTGGAATTTCTCTTCCATCTTAGTTGCTTTGTAGTATTTCCTCATATTAATACACTGTAATTATTTAACCATTCTCCTATTGTTGGGTATTTAGGTGGCTTCCAGTTTTTTGCAATTACAGATAATAGTACTATGAAAGACTTTGAACCTGTTTTTTAAAAATAGAAACACAATCTAACAGTTTCCAATACTTTTTTCTTTCCATTCTTCCCCATTTTTCCCCCACTAAGAGTCCCAGCCTTGAACTACTTCCCCAAATTTGTTAACAGTGAGTGTTTTTAACAAGGTACATCACATTGTTTTAATTTACCCAATTTCAAAGACGCTTGACCTTTGTGCTTATGGTGTTCATTTGGTACTTTTCTTAGCCAGGTCACAGCATGACATTAATGTTCTGGCATTTCATATCTACTGCGATCTTGCTAGTGCCATGTGGCCAGCCAGAGAGAATTTAACCTAAGGTTGTTCTTGGACCTGCCTCTTTGATTCAACAAATCCTCAACAAGCATTTATGAAGTGCTTACTATGCATTGCTTCTTATCTTTGAGAGGTGGCATGGTGCATTTAATAGAGAGTCAGTTTCACATCCCCAATGGCCTAAGTCTTAGTTCTACCTCTGAAATACACCGACAGTGTTACTCTGGGCAAATGACTTAACCTATTCAGTGTCCTAGGAAACTCTAAGACTATAATTTACAGAGAAGGTACCAACCTGTATTGGTAGAGAGAATTTTCTCCATTGAGTTCTCTATGGTAATGAAATCACAGGTCCAGTTCCATGCTATGTGCTAGGCCCCACTTTAGTGTTGGTGAGAGAAATACAAATCTGAAAGTCCCTATCCTCAAAGAGTTTTCATTTTGCTGAACTCCTCTTGGAATTGTAAAACTTGTTCCCTCTTATTTGAAGATGCCTCATCATAGAATGGAAGTGACTCTAATCTGAAATGGAATTTGGAGCAGGAAAAAACATTAAAACTCATCTAGTCCAACTCCTTTATTTTATAAATGAGGGAACTAAAGCCTATGGACATAAAATTACTTTTCTTTTTACTTAGCACATAAATACTAAAACAACTGGATTTCAATCCAGATCTCACTCAAAATCTTAATACAGATGTAGTGGATTTTTATGTTATAGAGAAGCACAAGATTGGGCAGATTCTACCAAACTAGAGTAGACTTAGTGATATGCTTATCATCCAAGAACGAACTCAGAATTGTCAGAGACTTGAACATGAGTTACTGAACTTTTCCTTTTTTTTTTTTTTGGTTCCAGAAACTCACAAAGATGATCTACTAAACTGTGTTTATTGTTATTTGAGTACTCATACTTGAACCAATGAAGTCACAAATCTTTGCAGTAGTGAAATAAGATTATATGATAAGATAGAAGAAAATCACTGACCCCAGAGAAAGGATTCAAATCTTGCCCTTGATACTTACCACTCTATGATGTTGGGCAGATAACAACATCCTTGGGCGTCAGTTTCTACAACATTCTACAAAATGAGGGGTGGACTAAATTGCTTCTGAGTTCCAGTCTCTGTATCTAGGATTTTATAATCTTAAGTATTCTATGATTTAAAAGAATGAAAAAAGTGTTGCAACACAAACATGTGTTCCTCATACTCTAAGTAATTTGAGGAATATCATTGTCTACAAGAAGTATCATTTTAATTCAATAAATTTCAGTTTAGATGTTTCAGTGAACCTGACTTTTAATCCCTTGGGTAACATTTCATCTTGTCAAGATCAGCTTCATATACCTCACATACAAGATTAAAATTGTATTTGTGTGGGAATCTAAATGGGTTGTTGGACGGAAACTCATATCACCTGTCTACTTATAAAAATCAAAGTTTCCTTAAAGGGTATGAGCTGTTGTGCTGGCTTCCTTTAAAAAAAGACTTAAAAAAACTTTGCTGTCAACAGTCTTTTGAGGCTGTCCAGACAGAAGGAAAGTTAAATGGACTGTGAAGCATATATAGAAGAAATTTTAAACTGTGAGGACTGAAAAGCACTGGAATGGTCTACAAAGGAAAGTTGTTGCTGTTCTCCCTCTAAAAATGTTAAGAAATATTTGAGATTTCATGCCCAGGTTCCTGAGATGATTGAGATGGTACGATGCCCAAGTAATCAAGATAATTTAAGGACTCATTTGTCTCTAGGTGAATCCACAAACCAATGAACTTCCAAGGTCTCTTTTCATCTCTGTGATTCCATGGATTTTGTTGGCCTGTTTATTAAGGGAACGTAGGATTAACTTCACAAGTTAGTAGACAACATTCTACTTTAATACTACTTTGTAAAAAGATAAATCCCAACCAAGTGAAAATTTGGAAGTCCCTAGAGTGTTGCAGCCATGCTGTGCTCCCTGGTAAAGATGGTAACTGATCTTAATTTAACAGTAGCTAACATTTATTTGGGAGGCAGCTAGATGGCAATAAGTCAGGAAGTCCTGAGTTCAAACCCGACCTCAGACACTTACTAGCTGTTCGATCCTGGGAAGTCTGTTTGCCTTTGTCCACTGGAGAAGGAAATGGCAAATCACCCTAGAATCTTTGCCGAGAAAATCTCATGGATGGCATGGTCCATGAGGTGATGAAGGCATAACTGAACAACAACAACCTTTATTTGGTGTTTCAGTTTCCAAAGCATTTTTTAAAAGATGTTATCTGAGACTCATCATGACCCTTCGAGTTAGGGCTACAGATATCAATCCCATTTTCCACACAAAGAAGCTGAGGTGGACAGGTGAAGTAATTTATTGGTGGTCCATAACTAGTATCAAAGAAAGGGTTTGAACTTAGGTCTTCCGAGCTCCAAGTCTAGCACTCTGTCTGCCTATTATTTGTATTTGTAAATGTTCCAGGTAATCCTTGACCTATTTCTCCTTTCTCCTCAGATTTCTCTGAGTAGCTTATCTGTTTCCTTCATTTACACCTATTACATCCTGTGTTGCATTATAGTCATATTTTTGTGTGTCATATCCTTCTTGTTAGATTTCAGATTCCTTCAACAAGCTTTCAGTTTAATTCAACAAATATTTATTAATGATGTGACACTTTTGCTGAGCTTTGAGGAAAATTATGGATTCTAAGAGGCTGAAGTGAGTAGAGAAAGAGTTCCAGACATTCCTCCTTCCTCATTAGTCTTAGAGGCCTCTAGACTGGGACAAATCACCTCTACCTCCTCACTGGGCTTCCTGACTTTCCTGAAGTCTCAACATAGCTAGTCCCTGCTCTCTGCAGCTTATGGATGGGGGAGGGGACTATCTTTCATATCCCTACTAGGCAGGAAGGTTGGGACCATGGTACTGTCAGCCTTGTTCCAAATCGCAGCATCGTGGCAGGTTGGGAAGTTGAGGGCAACAATAATAATAAATCTTTACTGAAACTTCTAATTACCAGTATTTAACTGCCTTTACTTACTCCACTTGGATTCATGCCCCAGTGATAAACATGCACTTACCACATCTTACTTTGCCCATCTCTATGATACCGATCCCCTCATCTGCTGAAGAACAAACAACTTTCTCCAACTTCAACTGCCCTTCCCTCATTCCAATTCCACTTCAACCTATCCCTTTTCCCACATACAAATAGCCCAGTCCAGATCTTCAACTAAGTTCTTTAGAATACTTGCTCCATAATTAACAAACTTAATTTTTCTTAAACCTTCATTTTCAATGTTCTCATCTTTTGGCACTTACTAAGACTTGGTTCTCTGCTGATGCATTCTTTACCACATTTGTATGTTCGATACTCTCCTATACCCCTCAATAACCACTGCCTGATCATGGTGGTAGAGTCAGTATACTCCTTGGTCCTCATTAGGTGTAGATAGCTCATTTGATCTTCCTTTCCCATCCAACTCCTTCTTACATTCTAAGTGACCTTAACATATCTACTGTTCTTTCACTTTCTCAGTCTATTTAACTCCCATGACTTTCTCCTATATTCTAACTTAGGCATGCATAAGAAAATCTCAATCTTGCCACCAACCACAACTATTCTACTTCCATGTTTAAGAATATCTTTGTTTGATGTTAATAATATTCCTATCTTTCCTGTGTTTCACTTCTCTTAAACACACTCTTTGTCCTTACTTCAGTCTCCAGTGGATCTGTTGCTCAGCACTATCCAAGGCCAACACCCCTATTCTGACAGTACTTTCCTCCTTTCCCAATTTTTACCCCTTGGTGAACCAATTCAACCTACCCTGTCCTATACACTTAAATATCTTATTCCCTTACCCTGTTACCTGTCATTTCACTTATGTGAACCTGTTTCCTCATCTCTGAAAGGTGAATAATTAGATGCTTTGCTTGCAGTGGTGACAGTGATGAGTCTCATTGAATTATGTTTATAAAGTGTTGTTCCACATTTTAATCACCATTTTTCATATGAGAAAACAGATCCAGAAAAGTGATTGATCTATAGCAGACATCTAGAAAGTATCAGAGGCAAGATTTGAACCCAGGTCTCTCCAGACTTTAGGTCTAACATGCTTTCCACTCTACTCTACTGCCTCTCAATTTCTTTAATACTTTGATGCATGTATAACTTTATTATTGTGAATATTGCTGGTAATATTGAAGATCATAGCCAATTCTCCTTATTTTTTCCTATGAAACTTTTGTCCATGTTCTTCTGAAAATCTTCCATTGGAAGCTCACCCAACATCCTGGAGGCCTTACTATACATATCTTTAAATTGGGTGGATGTCATTGAACCATACAAGTTCTCAATTATCTCCTAGTCCCACAATATCTGTGGCCCATTTCTTTTTCCAATAACACATCTCTTTGATGCCATTTTTTTTTTTTACATAGCTTCTCTAATATAGTCTTAGTTTGTAATGTGTTATCAACTCTCATGCCCACAATGTTGTCCACATTGCCTTATGGGTGAACTTCGACTATAGTTCTTTAGAGATTTGTATATCTCAATTCTTATAGAAATACAAAATTGATGGAAGAATACTGCTATTAAAAAGGGTGCTTCTCTGTTTCTGGGAGAATCTTGGACTTGTTAAAAGTACTACAATATTTTCCACACTACTCTGTTCCTCCTTTTCATTTCTGAGCCTAGCTCATTACCCATTTGCATATCTGCCTGAACCATATATCCCATTGACATATACATTCAACTGCATATCACAATCTAGACAGTAGTAATTCTTCATCTATGACTTTTCTCCTCTGGATCATGAACCCAAATTCTTTCGAATAATTATGCATCTCATTTAGTAAGCTCCATACTATTCCAGAGTTTGAAATACAATATCATCTACAAACAAGTATCCATAGAACCTCACCATCTGGAATAAATTCTTTTCCATTTGGATTGTATCCCCTCTCCTACTCTAAGTTACTCACTCCAATTATGATAAATACTCCGTTCCTCCCCCCTCCTTCCTCATTTCTTCTCTAGTGTATCCATTTTCTCTTCCCTTTTCTTTTCTCTTTTAAGATCAATTTTAAGGAAAAAAGCCACACCCAGACCTTGTGTTTATCATTCTTTACTCCTTCTGTGACCTTGGAAACTAGGACATTTTGAATGGACTCTTGACTCTTCTGCTTCTATTACAATGTAGGCACTACATTATTATTTAGGCTTTTCCTATTAGACATTTGTACCTTTCCAGAGATTTTGGCTTCTTTGTTTCATTCCAAAAATTCTATTCATCTCTTTTTTTTCCCCATCAAGGATGTTTGGAAGTCCTCTCTCCTGTTAAAAGTTCATTTTTACCTTATAAGATTGTACTTATTCTTTTCAGGGTAAGTTATTTTTGGTTGTACACCCTTCTCTTTTGCTTCTTGATAATCATATTTCAAAATTTTCTTTCTTATATAGCCATCATAGCACAATCTTGTATTCCTGTCTTTCCCTAATCTCCTTCTTCTTGGTGGCTGGTATTTTTTTCTTTGTCCTGGAGGTCTAGGGTTTTTATTATGACATTCCCAGGAATTTTCAATTTGGAGTTCCTTTTAGGTGATGGTCATAGAATTCTTTTTCACTTTTTCTATTGATTCTAATAGATATTTGTAATTTTATAATTTCTTATCTGTGTTTTTGTTTGTTCCTGGCTTTTTGAAGTCTGACAGTTCTTAAATTTTCTCTCCTCCATCTCTTTTTCAGGTCAATCTTTTTGTATAGTAGATACCTTACATTTTCTTCTATTTTTTAATCATTTAACTTGGTTATATTTCTTGTATTATGGAATTATTCAGCTCTGATCATTCCATTCTATTTTTCAGTACACTACTTCCATAAGGTTTTCTTCTTTATAGTTCATTTTTTTCTTTCAGTTTTTAATTCCAGACCTTTGATTTCAATTCTGATTTTACCTTTTACTTTTTATTTCATTTCTCTTAGTGATTCTTATACGCCTTGTGGAAAGTCATTTCCCCCTCAGTGGTGCCATTTGAACCTGGAGTAGAGTTATTCTTTTCTTTTAGTTTCGTCTCTTGGTCTTCTCTTAAATTACAGTATCTGTTCTTTTGAATTTTGTGTTTTCTTCTGATTGTTCATATTTACAGCCTCAGTTACTGAATTACAGTTTTGTCCTTGGAACAGATTCTATTACTTTCTTTTTACTCTCAGACCAGGTGGTCAGTCTCTGCTTGGTTCTGTGCCTTCTGTCATTGAGATGCTGCTGCTCTCTGCAGAAATCCCCAGATTCAGGCTTAGTATTATGGAATCTTGACCTAGGTATTGGCCTAGTCCTCCTGTCTCCTTCTCTTTGCACAGTCCCAGGTGTCATTGATTATCTTTTTGGTAGGCTTCCTGCAAGACCTCCATACTTTTCTGTTTAGATGCTATGTGCCCCCTATTTCCTGCTATGGCTCTGGTTCTGGCACAGGACAGCCTCAGTGGTGCTGTGACCCTATCTCTTGCTGTGGGTCTGATGTGGGCTACCTAGCTGTCATGCTGACTTGCTGTTGTATCTGTCCTGGATGCTGTGTTCTTTCAGAAAGAGTTGCCTGGATACTGTTCTCATCCCTTCTTCTCCTATGGCATAGCCATGGTCTGACTTCTTGGGGGCTGCATTATTTCTGTCTCTTAATTCGGTAATGAGATGAGTTGCCTGAATTTTACACTAACTCATTTGAGTCACTATACCATGCTCTCCAGGTATCATAGTTTCCCTGGCTTATCTGCAATTGGTGCCTATAGGTTTCTGGCAGTCTTTTTATTTTGTCCTGAAATAGATAGAGAAGCTTATAGAAATGCTTTCTTTGGTATTCTTTATCCTTACCCTTTCTGGTTAATTTTTGGAATTTTGCTGGAACATTTGTGGGAGCAGTGGGCTTCTTTTAACTTTTCATGACTCCATATTAACTTTTGAAATTATTATTATTTTTGACAATCAGAAGGTCCTAGGAAAAAAATATCTCTGTGGAGAGAAAATTGGACATTGAGTTGGAAGATGTAATTTTCTGGCTTTGAAACTTACTTGCTGTGTCAGCCTAAGAAAGTTTCTTATTTTCTCATCTTCAATTTTCTCATCTGTAAGATGGGACCTTGCAGTGTTGCTGTGATAAAAGCTAATTTTTGTGATACATTAGTGTGGGTTATTATTAATAGATTATTGTAATGTACTTGATCAATAGGTCATATATTTTTATAGTGACATTCCTAGATCTACAAAAGTTTCAATTTTAGTGATTCAAAAATGTTGATCCATTTCTACCTAATCATAATATGCAGACAACACAAACAGAAAGTATTTGAATTTCGAGTTTAAAGTATATGTGGTCCCAACTTATGTTAAAGTGGAGGAAATGGAATTCCAGAAAAGTGGTCACTTGTCCATGGTGGCATAGGGAGTAAGTGATAGAAACAATTATCTAGGAATCAACTTTTTTTTTTTTTTCAGTGAAATAGACCAGGGTGAAGTGATCTCTACTTAGTAGGTTCTGACCTCTGGAGCTCTCTTTTAGAAATGCAAAGTTCAAGGTTATATTGGTTTATCCATTAGTTTACCACTCAAATTTCCAATCATCATTTTACCAGAGGATTAGTAAAAGCTTAAAATTGCTTTGATGGCTGTGGTTGTCATCACAATCTAGAGGCATATTAAGTAGAGTACTGGGATTGGAGTTAGGAAAATGAGTTTGAATCATGACTCACTTACTAGCTAAGTCATTTAACTTTTTCTAGCCTCAGTTTTCTCACCTCTAAAATTGGGATGATAATAGCACCTACCTTATGTAGTTGTGGTGAAGGTCAAATAAGGCGATATATGTAAAATGCTTTATAAACTTCAAAGTACTATATCAAATTAGCTATAATTATTATTCAATGGATGATAAAATAATTATCCCCACAGCATCACATAAATAGAAGGCAAATTTCTGAAGTCCTTAGGAAAGACACATAAACAAATAAAACAAACAACAAAAGTTTTATTAGAAATGTAAGAAGTTAGAACTATTGAAGTAAATTGCCTCTAAAATCCCTTCCTCTAAGGTCTGTGATCCTATTTCTGGAACAATTGGAAAATATTTGTTAAGATAGTCAATCAATCAACAAACATTTAGCTCCAGACCACTAATCACATTTGAGGAGGGAATGATAAAAATGTAATCTTGGAATTATCTATGGCTCTCTTAGGTAGAAATATAAACTTAGGTCTAAGACAGAAACATTCCTTCCTCCCTCCTCTGGCAAAATATCAATTTCTATCATTTCAAAGACAGAAACAAAATGTTGCAGCCTTTAGAAATTGTAGAGAAATGACAGGTAAATTAATGTTTTTACCTTGTCTCCCAGGTAAATAAGAATTTAAGATTTCTCAACCCTGCTTCATATTTCTCAATGGTTAAAATTAGCATTAGTCACATTCATTTAAAATAACTTTGGAAAGTTTTCTTTTCCCTCTGAAAGTCATAGATGGTCAACAGTTGACAAGAGATATTCAAATCTTCTTATTCTGTCCACTTTCTTATCACATCCATGCTCACCAATATGGCAGTGACTTAAAGTCTCTGCTGACCCAAGTACGCATGTTGTTTGCCTTTATGCAGTGTTTTCCTGTTTTCAAAGTGTTTTTACGTATATGATCTGACTTCCATTTAAGAAAATTCAGCTGCTTTTCGACAAAGGATTCCTAAAGAGCATTAATATATTCCATTTATACATTCCAAGTGTAAAGGAATTTTAACTTACGGGAACCAGACATAGTAGGATCTCAAAAACTTTAAGACTTGCTGCTCCCCCTCTCCTTTTCACCCTCTCCATGGCCTTTCTTTATACTCCCAGGGAGAAGAATACAGCTGATAGAATGAAGGAATATACCCATAGCTGACATGAAGGAGTATGAGATCTGGCATCATCATTCTTTTTTATCTTTTTTCACCATTAAAACACAAGATACCCATCAACACCATTCGTGACATTTATATTTCCTGAACTTTCCAAGTATGTTTTTTTTTTTGCTTTGATTAAGTTCATTTTCTATTTTTTCTAACGGGAGGGGGCCCACTAATAACTTAGTAACCATAGAATTTGTGGTTTGGAAGGGACCTCAACAGCTAGCTAGTACAACCTATACCTAGAAAGAAATATGACTACAACCTTGTTTATATGAATCAGAGAGGCCTCTTTTAGTAGATGGCACTTAAAATTGGTCCTTGAAGGGAACCAGGAGTTTCAGGAGGAAGAGATGAGGAGAGAAAGTCTGCCAAGCATGGGAGGAAGGCTATGAAAATGTACAGAAGTTGAAGACAGACTGTCCCATTTTGGGGAGCAGTGATTGGCCACTTTGGCTGGATTATAGAGTTCTTGGGAGAGTGTAATGTGTAAGCAACCTGGAAAGATAGGCTGGAACCAGATTGTGAGGGTTTTGAATGCTAAGCATAATTAGCTCTAAAGAATCTGCAAATGGCTTATCTAGGGAACATCTTGCTTTTGATTCCTTATCAATATTATCTCCTACTCTGCTTATGGTTAACATCAGCAGCAGCTCTATTCTCTCTCAAGTTATTTCTCCACAGTGAGCCATGGTGAAACATTACTGCAGCACTCTTCTGATGATTGCTTTTACCCAGTAAATGATTATGAACTTTCTAGACTCCTAGCTAGCAGTGTTTGTACCTCAGGGATGAGATGAGGAAGCTCATCTGGTATTTAACTTTGAGAGAGGGGAAACTACACACTGAGACACCATGAGATTTTTACCCTTCTCAGAGGGAATCCGGGAACTAGGTTATTACTGTTTCTAGATGGAGAGATGGAGAGGAGAGCAACAGCATTGCTGTCACCAGAGTGAGAGTGGACATGGCAGGAAGCACCCAGCAAAGTTTTGATAGCATCCCCTAAATTTCATACCCTGGGGTAAAGGCCCTGATGCTGTAGCTCATTTATAGCTCTGGGTCCTTCTAGAAGGTGACCAGTCATTAGATTTGCTTGAATAGAAACAACAGAAACTATGGTCTACCCCCAGTAATCTTTTTTTCCTGACTTCTTCATGGAAAAATTTGACTCTGAAGGATCCTACTAATAAAATGATGGAAGACATTTTATTTCCCTAAGCAAAGTATGAGATAGATAAAATATGATATAAATATAGTAAGTAGACTACAATATAATGGATTTGCATTTATATAGCTCTCTAAGGTTTGCAAAGCGCTTTACAAACATCTCTCTTTTTATCCTCATAACCACCCTGGGAAGTAGGTGTTGTTATGATCCTTATTTCACAGAGAAGGACACTGAGCAGACTGAGGTTAAGGGTCTTGCCCAGGGCTACAAAGCTAGTAAGTACCTGAGAAAGGATGGAGTTGAATTCAAGTGTTCCTGACTGCAAGTCTAGCTCTTTACACATTGTATCACCAGCTGTCTCTACATAATAGTAAGTACATTGGACTGGAAGACAGAGATTTGATTTGAGATTCAGATGAAATAATTTCCACCAGTGGGACTTAGAGTGATTCAGTTAAACTTTACATTTTTTTTCTTCTGTAAAAAACAGGATTAGGTAGACCTCTAAGTTTGATGCCCAGAAGACCTGGGTTCAAGTTCTGCCTCTCATCATTAATAAGCTGTGTGATCATTGACAGGTCATATAAATTTTTCATATCTATTTCCTCATGTGTTAAAAAAAAAAAAGGAAGTAAAAAGAATGTTATTTATTTTATGGAGTGACCATGAGTCTCAGATGAGAAAAATCTATGTTAAACACTTTAAAAACCTAAAAGTGCTTTATGAATGCCAATCACTCTTCCTCTCATTAAAACTTGCTGCCGTTGCTGCTGCTGCTGCTGCTGCTATCACTACTACCACTACTACTAAAGATTTGTATGATTCTTTGAGATTTGAAGGGGCAGCTAACCTGGCACAGTGTATAGAGTACCAGGGCCTGAAATCATGAAGACTCCTCTTCTTGAATTCAAATGAAGCCTCAGACACTTACTAGCTGTGTGACCCTGGGAAAGTCATTTAATTCTGTTTGCCTAAATTCCTCATCTATAAAATAAGGGAGGATAGATTATTATTATTAAGGAGTAGATGTCAGAGAAGAGCAACCTCTGAGTTACATGGCAGGTCAAACTGCCACTGTGTGCTTTAATCACTCTGTTAACTATGCAGGTTGAATGATTAGGACTGGGTCCTGCTTTGTTAAAGCTCAAGGTTTCATGAGGAATGATTGAGCCCCACTAAAGAAGACAATGACAAGAAGGAACCTTTGGTACAACCTTTGCCTATAGCAGCAGTAATCTGAGATCCTGCATGCTAAATGTTTTTCTTTCTGAGGACGCAGAAAGTAGCAGAGCAGCCTGCATGGGGGCCAGTTCCACTTTTCGTCTTGATTTTTCTATTCCCAAACTGAATGGTTTTCCTTGGCAGACTCAGGTGTAGAGTGAGCCTGGAGTAGGTTGTGTGTGTATTTTATTTGCTTAAAGCAGAAGTCTGGATTTGTACACTGAGGTTCTCTGATCTGCAACTGTCTTTGTTTAAGTGTGCAACGTGAAATGAGCAGGGCCTGAAACGACCCTGCTGGATACCTTGGAGGGGATTTCTTGCATGGTGCTTTGGCAGTCCAACTCTTCTGGCTGAATTAGATTTATTGCTAAAGCACTAAATCTTCATTAGACATGACAACCTTACTCCCCTGCTGTCCTGGTCTTTCCCTGTTCGTAAGCCTTTATTATTTCCAACATCTTGTTTCTTAGCCTTCACCAGCTTCAGGATTTAGAAAATGCTTTACCTTTCAGTCTATCTTCCAGGCAGAGTTGTAATTGCATCAAATTGGTGTGTTATGTGTCATTCACAGATGTCAGCAAGCAGAAAGCACAGTGAAGGTTAGGTATGTCTCATCAAATCCATCAGTGCTTAACTGAGAATGCACCAAATACTTGAAAAGGGATCCGTGTGGCTAAATGCCTAAAATGGCTGTATCAACAAGAGTCACATTTTTGGCCCAGTTTCACTCAGCGCTCTAATTATAGGTGAATATTGAAAAAGCAGGATAAAGTGATTGTTTTCTAGTTTTTGATTAAAGAAAGGGTGTGGAGGGTTCTGAAAAAAAAACAGTAGGGACTTTTTTACCCCTGCTCCACCAAAACTCAGTCATTTCAAGACATCAACAGATATTTTAGTCGGTTGAAGGTTAGGAGAAAAGTTGACATGTACATAGCGCATTTTATAAAGCAGTTTCCTTATGTTATCTCATTTGATCCTCACCAATAACCTTGTGAAGTAGAAATATTCTCAACACGTGAGAGATTAACCAACAGAGAATATAATGGGGAAATAGAATGGCATGGTGGGGAAACAAACAAAAAAACCCCAAACAAACTCTGGCTGTAGAATCTGAAGACCAAGGTTCAAATCTGATTTCTGATCTTTGCTGCCACAAGTCACTTATTCACCTTGGGCTTTAGTTTCTTATTGGTAAAATGGAGATGATTATATCTATGCTACCCACATCACAGGCTCATTGTGACAATAAGATCATGTGCGTGATAATATTTAGTAATAGTAAAGTACCGTAAAGTATTATTCTAAAGAAATGACAGTAACCAACTATCTCAGGATTCCTACCACAAGAAGCTGTAAAGATACATCCATTAAGGTCTGGTTCACATAAATGGAACTGAAACACTTCAGTTATCTATAGAATCAGATACTAATTCAGGTAAAAATAAAGTTATGAATGGAGTTACTTGGATTGCCTATCTATAACTGTCTTTACTGGATAATTTTGGGAGAGTGGAATGTGTTTTGGATTTAGAGTCAGAGAACTTCAGCCCAAATCCTATTTCTGCTATCACTGCCATTTACTATATGATCTTGGACAGATGATTTCACCAAGTTGGACCTCAGTTTCCTTATCTGAAAAAGGTTAGAGATGGTCTATATAATCTCTAATGTCCCTTCCAACATGGGGGAAACATTCTTCTGTCTCCTACTTCAGTCTCTGTGGAGTGTGGGTTCACTTATAGCATAGTTTCTACAGAGCATTCGTCCCACTAAGTTCACGTCCATATGTGCTATGGATTGGATTGGATGAGTCCTAATCTCAGCTGCCACTGGGGTAGGTCCCAAAAGTCAGTTCTTGCTTCTCTAGATGTCAGCTGGTTTGGCTTCAAAACTTTGCATGAACTTTGACTGCCAGAAACTCAAA
Source organism: Notamacropus eugenii (assembly GCF_028372415.1). NCBI lineage: Eukaryota > Metazoa > Chordata > Mammalia > Diprotodontia > Macropodidae > Notamacropus > Notamacropus eugenii. The sequence goes on along the minus strand of NC_092873.1, from coordinate 210,742,317 downwards.
AGTTTGCTCTGCTTACTTGGAACTCACAAGGTTGGAGTCTTCAGCTGAATCTTCATCTAAAACATAAAGACAAATATCAGAACAAAAGTCCCAAGCTGTATTTTTTTGTGGGCTGCATGCTGACTTCAGAGGGAAAAAGACCTAAAACCTTTTCTTTTTTAGTATGCCCTCCTACCAGCAGTATTGATTTCAGTGAAGGAGTCAAACCTCCAAAGGTCTATAAAAAGTTGGCGAAGATAATGTGATAAGCATTTATTAAATACCTATGATGTGTCAGTCCTTGTGCCTGGAACTAGGGATACAAATACAAAAATAAAATACTTCTTACTCTCAAAGAATTTATGTACTAATGGGAAAGATAACATGTATATACACAAATATATACCTAATAAACATAAAATACATATAAAGTAGCTAATAATATGTATAGATAGGGAGGAAGAACTCTAGCAGTTGTAGAAGATGGTGCTTGAGTAAGATCTTCAAGTAAGAACTATGTCATGAGGTAGCAGAGTGAGGCAGAGGGGAGGAAGGAGTGCATTCCAGGAATGGGGGACACTCACTTCTAAGGCACAAGGAAAGGAAATGGAATGGATTATGTTAGGAACACAGAAGACTCAGTTGACTGGATCACAGAGGGCAAAAAGGGGTCTACTGTACAAGACTGGAAAGAGAAGTTGGAATCAGGTTGTCAGGATAAACTGAAGAATTCATATTTGATCCTCAAGTCAGAAGGGAGTTACTGAAATTTATTGAAAAGTCTTCACTGAATGCCTACATATACAGTCCCTAGGCTGGTAGTCCTTTTATATCATCATAGTAAGGACACAGTGATTTCAGACTCTATTAATGTATCTCCTTACACTATTTGGGATGCCACCTTGAGTTATAATTGTACTTAGTGTCTATCATGTCCGAAAGGAGTTGGAGTGAAAAGATGATAAGGAAAATATGAACAGAGAAATGTTGGTCTTTCCTCCAGCCCATTTGAATACCTTCATGTCAGGAGAAGAAAGACACCATCTTATGACTAGGGATTAAAGAAAAAGAGGCAATATAAGAAGAAATAAAAAGAAAAGATCAATAATAGGTGAATTGAAAAGCATCTACTAACTGTACACTATGCACCAAGTCAATAATGGAAGAGAAAGAAGGGAATCATGGAAGTAAATGGGAAAGGTCACACCAATTTGTCTCTATTTGCACTGAGGAAGTATCTTGAATTTTGTTCTGGAAGAAAAGAAGTTCCTTGAAGACAAGAACCTTATTTCAGTACATTATCACCTCTAATTTGGACTTGCAGTAGCCTCCTGTAATTGGTCTCCGTGCTTCTAGTCTTCTTTTTTAATTGTTATAGTCATGTTCAACTCTTCATGGCCCCATTTGGGGTTTTCTTGGCAAAGTGGTTTGCCATTTCCTTCTCCAGCTCATTTTACCAATGAGGAAACTTGCCCAAGGTGACACAGCTAGTATGTATCGGAAGCCAGAATTGAACTTAGGAAGAGGTGTTTTCCTGAATCTAGACCTGGTACTCTATCCACTTAACCTTTTTTGATCTGTCCTCAATATAGCTGCTGAGTTGGTATTCCGACAGTGCATATTTGACCATGCCATTCCCACACAAAAAATTTTTCAGTGTTTTACCACTGGCCATAGGAAACAAAATACAAGATTGTCAACATGGAATAAAGACTTTACAATATGACTCCCAGTTACCATTCTGGTCATCTCTAATAACCTGTTTGCTGTATGTTATATTCTCTCTACTAACTCTCTGCTTTTTGCAAGACTTTTCTCCATGTTTTGGATGCAGTCCCTCCTCAGTTACACCTTTTAGAAATTTTAGCTTCTTTTATCATCTAGCTTTGTGTGGCATTTCAATTCAACAAGCATTTGCCCCGTGCTTACTATGTAGTAGGTGCTGATCCCTTAGTTGCTCTCTCCCTTCTAAAGTTACATGAATTAATTTATATGTATTTTGCATTGAATTCTCTGTGCATTTGTGGCATATCTCCAGTAGAACACAAGCTCCTTGTGGACAAGGGCCATTTTCTTAATTTTTTTTCATTTAGCAAATGTTTAATTTTTCTTCCTATCCTTTCATTGAAAAAAAAAAGAGATATAAAATCCAACCCTTATAAGACATATTCATAGTCAAGCAAAACAAATCCCCAAACTGTCTATGTCCAGAATTCCATGTGTTATTCTATATATTTAGGTGATCAATTCTGTCAGCTTGAGGGTAGCATTGTTCATTAATTTTCTGGAATCATGGAAAGGGTTTTGGAGAAACATTCATATTATGTGAATTAATTCATATGCAACCATTCTGTAAATCAATTTGAAACTATGCTCCAGAAGTTATTAAATTATGTGTCCTTTTTGATCCAGTGATACCATTCCTAGGTCTATATCTTAAAGAGATCAAAGAGAGGGGAAGAGATCCTATATATGCAAAAATATTTATAGTAGTGCCTTCCATGGTGGCCATTTCCTTTTAATTTTTGCATCCTGAGGGTCAAGCGCACTGAACATAGTGCTTCTAATTCATCACTGTATAGCCTTGTAATTCTGTTCTTGACTTGGTCTCCTCTTTGAATGCCTCTCTGGTCTTGAGTGTATTCAGTTCTGTAATACCCAGTTCTGGCTATGGAATTTGGCTTTTGCTTCAGATTATTTGTTGATGACTGGTCTTTTCTACTTCAAAACTTGGATTCCTAGTCACTGATCTCTTCTGTCTGAGACTCTAATTCTGTCTTCGTCTTTTCACTCCAAAGCCTATGCTGGAACAGCCCACCTGAAACCTTTCCCTGTGTTTCTTCCTTTTGAAGGAAGCCCTTGAACAGTATCTTGCAATCCAGGCATCAGCTAAAAAGACTAATACATGATGACTAGATGATCATTTATTGAAGATATTGTAGGATGTACTTACTCCATGCAGAGAAAGGACCAACAGTTCCCTAAGGTTCCTCTTAATCCTAAAGGTCTATGATTTTACAAATGTAACAGTCAATGAAGTGCCCTGCATCTAATCTATTAAAAGATAAAGTGAAAAGGCAAAAAGAGTGAGTCAAGCAGAAAATGGATGAATAATAGATTGCATTGATCATGTACATTCATTCAAATGATATCCTAGTATTATACAAACAATTGTGTAACTCCTAAATTTTACATGCTTGACAATATTCCAAAAATAAAAACTAAGAGTTTATTGCTAAGAATAACCAAGACAGGAAATTTAGGGGAAGTTTTACCCTAATTTAGGATGTGATTGTATAATACTAGAATGCTCCACTGGACAGGAGGTAAGATAGGAGAAGAGAGTGGTACTTAGCTACTTAAGTTCGAGTTATGAGACTCAGATAGAATTCTATCCCAGGGTGCTAAAAGAACTGGAAGGTGAGACCTTGGGACCATGATTAGAGATCTTTAAAAGTCATGGACAATGCAAAGAGATGCCAGCATACCTAAAGATGGTCCCAGTTTTCACAATGAGAAAAAATTTATTTTGTATATTACAAATCTGACTTCAATCCTGGGAAATTTTGATGCAGAATATTACATATATAGTGTATTAGTATGAAGAGAAAAAGATTTTTTAAAAAAGATGTCATTATAGGATAGGTTCACTAAAATAATTCACTCTAAAATATTGATTTTTCTTTTCTGATGGGATTATCAGATGAGTAGATTCCATAAACAATATATTAAATATTGTATCTCTAATTTAGCAAGACATTTTTTAAAAAGTCTCTGATCGAAGAGGAGTGGTGGAAAGAACACTGCACTTTGAATGAGGAAACCTAGGTTCGAATTTCATCTCCCATTCTTACTAGCTCCGAGACCATCAATAAGTTACTTAAATTTTTGGAACTATAATTTCCTTATCTATAAAATGGAGGAAAATAATATTTGCACTACCCGCTTCACAAGGCCATTATAAAGAATGTACTTTATAAACTGAAAAGTTATGTATAAACATGAGTAGTTTTTCTCATTTCCTTGAGGACAAGAGAAATGTGGGGTGCAAGATGGATCAACTTGTAGCTATTGAGAGAACTTTAATTAAAAGTGTTAATTATCATCAGCAATGGGAAAATATAACACAGTGGGGAAAGCATTAGATCAGCAGTCAGAAGGCCTCCTACAGTATCTTCAATAAATGGTCATTTCATCTTCATGTATTAGTCTTTTTAGCAGCTGCCTAGATTGCAAGATACTGTTTAAAGGCTTTCTGTAAGAGGAAGAAACACAAGAAAAGGTTTCAGATAGGCTATTCCATCTGGTCTCACTTTCTAGTGGTGTGACTTCGGGCATGTCACTTATATCTCCATAAGCCTGATTACTTTTTTACATCTTAAAAATGAGTATAATAATGCCTATTCTCTGTATTGCATAATGTTTTATGAGGCTCAAATGAGATTTTATATATATATATATATATATATATATATATATAAATATATAAAACAATGCTTTAATGAAACATAAAATATAGCAAACAAAAATAAAAGTTATTAAGCTTCACATACCCTTTGACCCAGCAATACCACTATTAGGTCTATTTCCAAAGATGATTATGGAAAAAAGAAAAAAGAACCTATATGTTCTAAAATGTTTATAGTAACTCTCCTTGTGGTGACAAAAACCCAGAAATTGCAGGGATGCCCATCAATTGGGAAATGGCTGAATAAGTTCTGTTATATGATTTTGATATAGTACTACTGTGCTATAAGAAATGATGAGCTCAATGATCTTAGAAAAACATGGAAAGATTAACATGAAATAGTGAAGTGTGAAATGAGTAGAATCAAGAGAAGATTGTATATAGTAATAGCAATATTGTTTTAAGAACGACTTGAAGCAAATAAGTTATTTTTACTTACCAATATTCAAATTAACTTTAAAAGACATACAAAGAAAGAACTATCTTAATCCAGAGAAAGAAGTGAAAAGAGTATGTGTTAAATAATTTTACACCTATCTATCTATCTATCTATCTATCTATCTATCTATCTATCTATCTATCTATCTAATCTATCTATCCATCTATCAATCTATCCATCTAGCTATCCTATTTGTGTCTAATGATGGCCAGCTCTAGGGTGGGGTGGGAGGAGAAAAGAAAAAAGGGAAAAAAAAGAAATTGACATGTCAACTTTGTTGTAAATTTGGAGGGAACAGCAATTTGGATATAATAGACTTGCAGTTTCATGCACTATCATCTTTTTATTATACTGTGCTATGAAAATGCTTGTTTTGTTCCATAAATTAAAAATAAAATAAAGTTTTAAAATATGTTTAAAAAGATAATCTAATACTATTGATGAATGGATCGATAACAGCCTTCAAAGAGTCCTCTAGTGATGTGCAATGGCACTCTGCTTTAATCTTGCCACATTCAACATTTGTATAGATGACTTGGAGTATGAAAAATATTGAATTCTTATCAGATTTATGGATGGTAAAGTTAGAAGAAATAGCAAAGACAAAATTAAAAAAAGTCTTGACAGTCTAGAATGATGCACTGAAATTAACAAAATAAAATTTAATAGGGATTATTGTAGTCTTGCATTTAATTTTTAAAGCCAATTGCATTAGGAAAGGATGTTTTAAATGGGGTCATGATGTTAAAGTCCTCCAAAGCTGATCAGTTCACTTGGGTCAAAAAGCATCTGAATATAGGCACTTGAGGATATTGTAATAGCCACAGTTCATGACTGATACCCATTATTCTTGTCTGAGAAAGCTGAGATAGTCCTACCACTCAATATACAGTTTGAAAAACAGATGAGGACCATTATACAGATAATTATATTCAATATTTCTGTAATACTTTAAAACTTATAAAGCATTTTTCTTTGTAACAATTCTATGAGATAGTTAATGTATCATTTTTATCATTTTATATATTAGGCCATCCAGGTCCTAAAAAGTTAAGTGATCTGTCCATCATTACACAACTAGGAAACACTGGATTTAAGGCTCAAACCTAAGTTTTGTGACTCCAACTGAACTTTCTTTCTATTCTGCAGTGCATCCTTTCCACTGGTCTCTTTCTCAGTTTGGAATGATGGTTGTCTTTGATCATAGTCTCTCTTTGCCAAAAAATATTAATTTTTTTCATTGAGAGAAAGAAAAATTTGTTTTTTCTATGCAATGATCCAGTAATATTATTTTAAAATTATGTATTTGTAACTTGACAATCTAGAATGATCATGAAGAATTGGACACAACTAAACAACTAAACAATAGATGTTATGGGTAGCAGTTTGGTACCATGGAAAGCGTATCAGACCCAATTGAAGTCACATGACTAGTTTAAATCCTGCCTCTGTCACCACCTGTGTGGCCTTGTGTAAGTCACTTAAGCTTTCTGGGCCTTAGTTTCCCTGTCTATTAAATTTGGAGGCTGGACTAGATGCCCTTTAAGATCCCTTCTAGCTTTAGAATATATCATCCTAAATAAATTTAAGAAGCACATGTAAGGATGAGTTCTATTCTAAGACATTCAAGATCTTCTTTTGCTGAATGAAGTATGACCCCTTTGACGGATATCAGTGAAATCTGTGTGATAGGATAGACTAATTTACTAAATATTGATTACTGGTTTAAGGTAATAGAATGATGTCTCTAATTCCATATCCTGACCCCTATATACAACCTTACACATTTTGAGCTAATGGTACATGCCATTAGCAAGCACTTTAGCTTTCTATATCCTACTATTTAGGTACCTGAGTACCTAAAATGCTTAATTCCTATGTTTGTAGTTGCATTGAGGTTATTGGTTGTAGTGTTACACTTTTTTGTTATTGTTATTGTTTTCGTGTGTAGATTGCTAACAAGAGCAGACTTACTGCTTTAATCTTGGTGAAACCACAAATCTGATCATTTGGATTAAAAAATACAAAAAGCTCTAGCAGCTTGCCCAGTCATTACCCAGTGGGAATTTAATAGAAGACACCTGTGGGGAACTCATACTTATAAGACTCATTTTCTTTTTCAGAAAGCACATAGGGTAAAGTGTTTTTATGAGTTTGCAATGTACCTTGAGGATCAGAAATAAATTGGGCCTTTGACTTACTTTAATTAACAAAATATGTTTAATGATGCTTTTTCCTTGGCCTTCCCAAAATTATGCTTCTTCTCATGAAGACTAATCTACAGAATGTGGTGGCTTTTCCAGTCACCACAGCCACTTAGTCTGGCTCACTGTTAAGAACTCTTGCTTTAAAAAATGGGCTGCCGTTATGACTTCATCCAGTCACGTTAGCTGGACGATCTTACCCGTGGAGACTTTGGACTTATTGGCGACTCCGTGTGTCATGTGAAATGGCTTGTTTCTCCTGCAAACAAGGAGAAGTTAAGGAATCAGCAACCGAGTGGTAAGCCCTTATTGACAGTAACGTTAGTCTGTGGATTGCTGTACATGAGGTTCCTAGGTGACAGGGGAGCAGAGATTGTAAATTAATGTATATTTAGATTTGCCGCGCACAAGGTGCTGGCAACCTTTGCCTTTCTATTTTGGGTCACAACAAAGGATAGGACAATGACGTCTGTCCTAGCCTAGACACCCGTGAGCTCACATTACATTGTTCACTCTGGCCTATCTTTTGTTTCCTTTTTTGTGTAGGATCTGTTTGCTGTTGTTTTATTTTTGTGTCCTGGTATATGCAGACTCTTCATCCAGCCTTATGACTAATTCTGAATGACTGAGAGACTTACCAAGGTGTTACTTACCAGGTCACCCGCCACCTGCTGCCATTGCATAATAGTGCTAATGATGCCATGTCATTAGGATGCGCAGAAAGTGCCTTTTGTAATGGCTCCGTCAAAGGCAGGGGAGGCCCCACTGCAGCTTCTGGGTACTTCACAGATGTCAAGCTGGGAGTGACCTCTGGTCCGAGTGAGTGGTCATTCCTTTTTGGAATGTGGCCTTAAACTCTTGATTATTTTAGTACAGGGTATACCTTTGGAGTGAGTCACTGCTCTGATAAAAACCCAACAGATAATGCCAAATCCTTCCAGATAATGGTTCATTTATCATCTTGAAGCTTCATTCTTGGCTTCCAACTGTGCTTTTGGGGATGATCCTCTGGAAAATATTCAGCTAAATTCAGGGGCAGTGTTATAGCACCTTAAGGTTTGCAAAGTTTTATATACATATATATATGTATATGCACACACACACACATAAACATATATACATTTAATATACACATATATACGTACATGTATGTACACACATAATTACATGTATATATACACACACACATATATATATAAAATGTTATTTGATCCTCACAAAATTCCTATGAGTTTGTGCTAATTTTTCTCTCCATTTTGCACATGAGGAAACAGAGGTTAAGTGACTTACTCAGTGTATCCTGACTGTTGTTGAGTAGTTTCAGTTGTGTCCAACTCTTCAGGACACCATTTGGGGTTTTCTTAGCAAAGATGCTGAAGTGGTTTGCCATTTCCTTTTCTAGTTCATTTTAAGATGAGGAAACTGAGGCAAATAGGGTTAAATGACTTGTCTGGGGTCACAGAGCTGCGGTGTCTAAGGCTGGAATTAAACTCAGGAAGATGTCTTCCTGACTCCAGGCCTGGAATTCTATCCACTATGCCACCTAGCAGCTCCATCTCTTAACGAGTAGATAAATAAATAAGAATTTAAATTATTCTGCTCTCCAAGGACAGCACTACAACATCTGCTTCTGATAATATAAAATTTTGTGATTTGTAAAGTGTTTTCAAGTATGCAATACCATTTCATGTTTATGACGGTTCCAGGTATTATTCCCCATTTTGTAGATGAGGAAGCAAAGGTTCAGAGAGGATCATTTTCAACAGAATATCCTCATTGCTTTCGTCATGATTTCTGGTCCCTTGCTCCCTATCTATTTTTGTAAGTTAAACACCCTATTCTCACTTCACTTTCTTTGCTTCCTCCCTAGTTCTGATCCCATATTTAATCATTTTACTACATATCTATTTTGAATCAATTCATAATTCCCAATCTTGAGCAAACCTCATCCACCTTTTCTGCTTTTGTTTCCATTGAGGTTTGCCAGAGGAAATCTTGTTGTTTGCTTAGGTCCACTGCTCGTTCTTTAACCTTTTACAATCTAGTTTTGATTGCCACCATTGGAAACCACCATGGAAACTTCTCTTTAAAAATTTACTAGTGACCAAACCTAATGACTTCTCAGCCCCCATCCTCCTTGATATTGCTGTAGTATGTAATAGTATTAACTCTCCTCTCTTCCTTGGTACTCTCTTTTACTGGCTTCTGTGACACATAGTCAAAGATCTCTGTCTACTGCTCATTTTTTAGCTCCTCATCTGGTTTCATTTTTTTCCTTTCATCCTTCTCAAAAACATTATTCATAGGAGTAATGGCAGCTCATGGTAGGTTTTCTACGTAAAATAAATGGAGGAATTTGCACTTGTCTGTTGAATCATTTCATTAATAAACAAAGAGCTTTCATATTGGAAACAAGGAATCATGAACCTAGAAGCCTGGTAAGGCTAAGACCTAGAGCTCTCATGGTAATTATTCCCTTTCCACCTTCATTCTCTAACTCTTCCTCTTATTTCTGTCACTGTCTGTTAAATAAAATCCAAGGGAGGATTTCTTTTTTTAATTTAATATTTTATTTTCCTCCATTACATGTAAAAACAATTTTAACATTATTTTTTTCAAATTTTGAAATCCAAATTCTCTCCTTCCTTTCCCTCCCACACACTCCCCTTTGAGAAGGCATGAAATTTAATATAGGCTATACATGTGTTGTCATGAAAAAATCACATTTCCATGTAAGTCATGTTGCGAAAGAACACAGACCAAAAAGAATAAGAAAGAAAGGAAAGGAAAGGTATTTTCAATCTGCATTCAGGTTCCATCAGTTCTTTTTCTTGAGATTGACAGTTTCTCTCATTGTAAGTCCTTTAGAATTGTCGTGGATCATTGTATTGCTGAGAATAGCTAAGTTATTCATGGTAGATCATCATACAATATTGCTGTTACTGTGTTCTGGTTCTGCTCATTTCTTTGCACCTGTTCATGTAAGTCTTTCCAGGTTTTCTTTTTCTGAGAGCATCCTGCTCATTATTTTTATAGCACAATAGAATTCTATCACAACCATATACAACAATTTGTTCAGCCATGGTCCAGTTGAAGGACATCCCCTCATGCCACCACTAAAAGAGCCACAAGTGATGGTTTTTTGAGAGGAAATATGGTATCGTAAAAAAGATTATGGAAGGAATTAAAATTCCTGCCTTTGATTTTTGTTAGTAGTCTGACATCACATCGACCAAATCTTTCATCACTAAACCTCAATTTCTTTATCTATAGAATGGGGCTAATATTGGTACCTACCTTATAGAATTACTGTGCAAATCACAGGAAATAATGTATGTATTATTTCTTTGTAAACTTTTGTAAAGTCTTTGTGAACTTAAAAATGCTGTGTAAATATTAGCTAACGTTTGAGTTCTACCTTTCTCTTCTCATTAACATCAACAGCATCGACCCTCCAAAAACAACCCACCTTTTTTTGCCCTATCCCAAACTCTTCTCCATTCTTGAAATAGTCTCCTTTACCCAGTTGAACTTGTCATTTCCTGCCTATGTGTTCTAACTAACTATGGTCCAAATCTGAAAGGCTCTTTCCTCTGATCCTTTCTTTAAAATCCATCTCTCAAACCAATTTCTCCATTAAGGTTTCCCTGATTTCATGAGTCAGATAGAATTCATACCTTTCTCAGATATTTCACAACAGATGGTATAAAACTTCTCCCAAACATATAGATATATAAGATATATATATAATGATATACCATATCTATGATATACCATATTCTATATCATATGTAAGATATCTTATGTTGTTCTTGGTTGTGTATCTGTTTTAGTCATCTGCGTCAATTTTAAGTTCCTTGAGATCAGAGACTACCTTATTCATCTTTAGGTTTTTCATATAATAGGTGCTTCAAACTTTTTTTAATTGAAATAAGTGACTTTTCCAAAGTCACATGGATAGTAAATAAAAGAATAATAATTTCAGGAAAGGTCTTAGAGACTCCCAGTCCAACCTTATCCTTTTATCAACACATCTATGCGGTGCAGTGGTTGGAACACTGGCCTGGAGTCAGGAAGACCCAAGTTCAGATCCTACTTCAGACACTTATTAGGTATGTGATTCTAGGCAAGTCACTTAATTGATTTCCTAAACATAAAATGAGGATAATAATAGTATCTACTTCACAGGGTTGTCAGAGGGTCAAATGAGGTAATATTTGTAAAAAAAAAAAAAAAATAGCACAGTTCCTACCACATAATAGGTATTTAATTAATGCTTATTTTCTTTTTAGATAGAGACACTGAAACCTAAAGACATAAAGAGACTTAGTCCAGGGCATACTGTAAATTAGCGGCATAGCTAGTACTAGAGTCCAGATCCCCAGCTCCTAGTCCAAGACTACCTATAAGCTACATAACAATCAGACTTGAACCCAGCTCAGAGCTTTGCCAACCATAGCATACTCTCTTGATTAATCTCTAAAGTACTCAATTTAATGCCATTAACTGAATTAAAAAATTTATTCGGCAACTGTCAGTAAAGGAAAATAATAAATAAATTTTTTTTCCTGAAAGACTGGATCTAAACAAATATGACAAAATTAGCTTTGATAAAAAAAAAAAATTAGTAGGTCTGGGTGCTTGCAGTGGGTGTGTGCTTGGTTGGGGAGTAGTTGGAACTTGGGCGCAATAAGAATGCTAACTCGTTTATGGAGCACTCAAAAGTTTACAAAATTTCTTCCTCATAGTAACTCTCTAAAGTAGTTCTGGTGTTATTATCCTCATTTAACAGAAGAGGAAGTTGAGGCTTGAAACCTGCCTACACTCATATAACTGGGAAGTGTCAGAACTGAGATTTGGCCTGAACCTTAGTTCGTTAGACTGTATTCTTAGGCTATGCCGTATCATGCTGACCAAATCCTCCACTCATTTCCAGTTTTAACTCAATTTAACTCAATGTTGTTGTTTCAGAGACCATAAAATCTCAGTGCAGTAAGAGTTAAGTGTAGAAAAATGAAGAAAAAGACCATTAGTGTTGTTTTCTTATAGATTTTCCTCCAGTTCCATGTAGGTTAAACAAATACTATGCAATAAATTTAGCAAATCTGGCATGTGTGTTCTGGGACTTATTAGATGTATGATAGTCCATATTCAGTGGATCTGTGATCCAAAACTGACATTAGATTCAAGTGGAAAGATGGCTTGTCCAGGTAATATGTCTGAACTATCAAACCGCCTATCAAACTTAGTGTGGTTCTCAATTAACAAATTGAGTACAAAGGGTATTTTTCTCAGTTAGACAGGATCCCAAGAGGAGACCACATACTTTTCTCCATGTTATCAAGCAAACCAGTAAGTTCTGCAACATATTAAAATTAGAAACTAATGGTGTTTTCAAGGAAAACCTTATATAACGGAAGATAAAACTGAAGCTAGGGACAGGATATGAGCATGTGTGTGTGTGTGTGTGCCTGTGCATGTGTGTGGGCTGTTTCACACGGCACAAGTACCCTTTCTATAAAATGTCTATAAAATGACAGCTTAACATTAAAATTTATATTCAAAAGTCAGCTTAATTAATTTCATTGTTCAGCATCCGAATACAAAGTTAGGGAAGGTAGTATTTCCTTACTGTCTCAGTTTCTGAAAGATGCTAGATGATAAAATGTGTTCACATTGAAAATGAGAAGGAAGTTTTTTTTTTTTAATAGTAATCTCCACAATTTATCTTTTAAAAAATCCTATTAAAAGTCTCTACTCTTTTATTGTTATTATTATTTCTTTTCAATGAAGAACCTTAATCTTTTTTTTTGACTCCTACCCAAAAGTCCTCAATCAGTGGAAGCCCTCTGTAATGGGTATGTCAATACAAAAATAAAAATGTTGAATTCATGGAAGAAAAGGAAATATAAACAGGTGGCTGTTCTGTTAATTCAAGATCTAGGACCCTAGCTCCATAGCTTGAAGGAACTCAAGGCCTGTCAGGTCCAATACTCTTATTTTTACAACTGAGGAAACTGAGGTACAGTGATTTACCCATGGTATACATATAATCAACAACAGAGGATTTGAATTCACATACCACCAATTAGTAAACTGTTGACTTTGCAAAAAACAAAGACAAACAAAAATAACAAAGCAAAAGAAAAACAAAAGAAAAAAGTTGAAATTCTATATTTAATGAATAAATGTGTTGGATTTAACACTTGGAGCATAATATTATTAGGTAAGTATGCAAGTGAAGCTCGATCATGCTGATAATTATTGTGTAAACTTTTATTTTTAGTTACCCCATGGAAAATGTCTGGATTAAAAAAATTAATGTTTCTTTTTCTGTCATGTGAATTCAACTTAAGTCACTAGCAGATCATTTAACAAGCATTTATTAAGTGCCTACTATGTGCCAAGCACTGTGATAAGTGCTAGAAATATAAAGAAAAAAAGCAGTTTCTTCCCCAGAGGTGCTTACATTCTGTGGGGAGAAGTTACATGCTTGTCTAGGTTTATGCAAAATATTTGCAAAGTAAATGCCACGCTATTTTGGAACGGAGGTATTAGTAGTTGGGAGTAAGAAAGGCTTCATTAAATGGTGCTTAATTTAAGCTTTGAGAGTGGCTAGACTAGGAATTTTCAGAGAGGGGAAGGATTTCAGGTAAGGGGGGTGACCTGTGCAAAGGCATTGATATGGGAGATGGAAAATGATGTATGAAGATCAGCAAGACCACTTTAGCAAGGATGTGTAGTTTGTAAGGAAGAACAATTGGCAACATTTAAGAAGATAGCAAGGTTATAAAAGGCATTGAGTGCCAAACAGAAGTTTGCATTTGATCCTACGCTATACTCTTGATTCCCTGCCAAACATAGCTTACTAAATTTCAGTCCCAATTTACTAGCACTACTATCTCCTTTGGTTCTAATCACATGCCACTGAGAAGAACTGGAAGAAATAATAAAACCATGCTGACTGGATCACTACAAATTTATCCAATTTAAGCTGAGTCCTTAGGGTATAGCAAGACCATCATTCCATTCTTCTCTAATCAATTTGCTATCCCACTTTTGACACTGACTATTCAAAACTTCTCTTGTTTCCTTAAACTTCCTGTGACATCCCACTTTCCTCACCTTATCATCTGAAGATTTTGACTCATACTTCACTGAAAACAAGTTGAATCCATTCGATGAAAGCTCCATCTTCTCCCCTTCTCTTCACCTGACATTGATCTTATAATTCCTCACTATCTTCTTTTTCATTTTTCTGTCAAATGAAGACTTTTATCCTTTTATCATCTTCTTCATCAAATTTCCCCCACTATCATCCTTTCTTTCTGTTACCTTTAATACTTCCTCATCTCCTCCTTCCTTCCCTGCTGCCTATAAACCTACCCCATCCTTAAAAATATCTTTATTTGATCCTATTTTCCTTTCCAGCTTCTTTACTTTTCCTCTTCTTCTTTGTTAAATTTCTTGAGAAAGCTATCTCATCCACTAGCTTTCTCATTCTTTCTAAGTTCTCTGCAATATGTTTTCTGTCTAACCTTGTCATTTGAGCAAAATTACTCTCTCCAAAATTAGCAGCAGTATTGCCAAATCTAGCAACATCCTCTCAATCCACAACTTTCTTGACCTCTCTTCTGCGACTCTCCTGAGGAATACTCTCTCCTTTCTAGGTTTTCATGAAACTGCTGTCATCTGGTTCTTCTACTGCCTTATTATCACTCTTTTTTTAGTTTTCTTTGCTCATTCTTCATGCAGATCTGACCCACTAATCATTGGTGTCTCCCAAGATTATATCCTGGTTCCTCTTCTCTCTTTCCTTTATATTATCTTACTTGGTTATTTCTATTATCTGTCTATACTGGTCTCCTTGTAATGTACTTGCACATGATAATCCATTACCTGACCCTGTATCTTTGCATTGAGTATTAACTGTATGCAGAATATTCTTTCCCCCCTCCTCCACTTTTTTTTGATTTCCCTGGGTTCCTTCAAAATTTCTCTATATTCTCCATCTTTGTAATTTCTTACAACACGTTCAATAACTGCTGGGAAAACTGGGAAACATTCCAGGAGAAATTCGCATTAGACCAATTTCTTAAGCAATATTTCACAATAAATTCAATAGGTGATCTGATATTAAAGATAAAGTATCTTTAAAAAAAATCAGATGAGAAGCATATCATATTCCTTTCATAGCTATAAGAGAGGAATTTTTCTCCAAAACAAGTATAGAGGTAATTGGAAAAGATTAAAATAGATAATTTTCATTATACTAAATTCAAAAACTTTTACACAACCAAAATGAACACATCTGAGATAACAAGAGAAGTCACTTGGGAAAAATCATTGGTATCAAATATCTCTGGTGAGGATCTGACATCTAGGATGTATAGCCAACAAAATTATATGAGACCAAAACTCATTCGTAGATAAGTGGTCAAAAGATATTTAAAAAATAGTTCTCAAAAGCAAAATATTAACAAACATATGTAAGAATTCTCTAAATTACTAATTATAATGCAAATCAAAAGAACTACAAGGTTTCATCACCTCATATCTAGCAAATGGGTGAAGATCCTCTTGCTTTCAGAAAGCAAATCAGTACCAAAAGGTAGGGGGAGAAACCAACACCTTCCTACCAATTAGAGTAGCTGCTAATTGGAATGTGAATACTGAATTGACAATCAATGAAATCCTCAACTGAATCCTGGAAGAATGTTTGTGGAGAATGTCATAGAAGAGATTCATTTTTTTTTTTATTTTTTTTATTTTTTTAATGTTTAACAATCACTGCCATACAATTGCGATTTTATCCCTCCCCACCCACCCCCCACTACCTCCCTCCCTCCCCACGACTGCATACAATTCTGTATAGATTCTACATATACTTTCCTATTGAGTATATTTTCACTATAGTCATGCTGTGTAGTCAGACTAAGATAAATGAAAGAATCCGTATAACAAATCAGAACATGATACACAAACACATACACATACACAAACATGATCTGCTACATTATGTGAGTGACTTCCATATTTCTCTCTCTGAGTGTGGAAGGCATTTTGCCTTGAGGTCCACCATTGGGATTTTTTTTTTTTTCAGAAGTTCTTGTGTTATTACAAAAATCTAAGTCTACCAGAAAAAACTCTCACACACTGTGGTTGTTGCTGTGCATAAAGTTCTCCTGGTTCTGCTCCTTTCACTCAGCATCAGGTCATATAAGTCCTTCCAGGCCTCTCTGAAGTCTTCTTGTTCATCATTTCTTATGGCACAATAGTACTCCATTACATTCATATACCATAATTTATTCAGCCATTCCCCAATTGATGGACATCCCCCTGACTTCCAGTTTTTGGCAACTACAAAGAGTGCTGCTATAAATATTTTTGTACATGTGGGACCCTTTCCCATTTTTATGATCTCTTGGGGATATATTCCTAGTAGCGATATTGCTGGGTCAAAGGGTATGCACATTTTTGTAGCCCTTTGGGCATAGTTCCAAATTGCTCTCCAGAATGGTTGGATGCGCTCACAGCTCCACCAACAATGAATTAGTGTTCCAACTCTCCCACATCCTCTCCAGCATTTATCATTTTCTTGTTCTGTCATGTTTGCCAATCTTATAGGTGTGATGTGGTACCTCAGAGTTGTTTTGATTTGCATCTCTCTAACCAATAGTGATTTAGAGCATTTTTTCATATGATTATAGATAGCTTTAATTTCTTCCTCTGAAAATTGCCTGTTCATATCCTTTGACCATTTATCAATTGGGGAATGACTTGTATGATTATACATTTGGGTCAGTTCTCTATATATTCTAGAAATGAGGCCTTTATCCCCGAGCTTAGCTGTAAAAATTTTTTCCCAATTTACTACATCCCTCCGGATTTTGGTTGCATTGGGTTTGGTTGTGCAAAAACTTCTCAGTTTAATGTAATCAAAGTTATCCATTTTGCATTTCATAATGCATTCTATCTCTCCTTTAGTAAAGAATTCTTCCCTTCTCCATAGATCTGATAAATACCCTATTCCTTGCTTCTCCAGTTTATTCATGGTATCAATCTTTATACCTAAATCATGTACCCATTTGGACTTTATTCTTGTGTACGGTGTCAGGTATGGGTCTATGCCTAATTTCCGCCACACTGTTATCCAGTTTTCCCAGCAATTTTTGTCAAACAATGAGTTCTTATCCCAGAAGCTGGGGTCCTTGGGTTTATCAAACAGAAGGTTGCTATATTCCTTGCCTACTGCATCTTGAGTGCCAAGTCTATTCCACTTGTCTACCTCTCTGTTTCTTAGCCAATACCAAGTGGTTTTGATAATTGCTGCTTTATAGTACAGTTTAAGGTCTGGTAGCGCTAGGCCACCTTCCCAGGCATTTCTCATTAGTCCCTTTGATATTCTGGACCTTTTGTTTTTCCAAATGAATTTTGATATTATTTTATCCAGCTCTAGAAAGTAATTGTCTGATAGTTTAATTGGTATGGCACTAAATAAGTATATTAATTTGGGTAGAATTATCATTTTTATTATATTAGCACGGCCTACCCATGAGCAACTAATGTTTTTCCACTTACTTAAATCTGACTTTATTTGTGCAAAAAGTGTCTTGTAATTGTGTTCATATAGTCCCTGGGTTTGTTTTGGCAGGTAGACTCCTAAGTATTTTATACTGTCTACCCTAACTTTAAATGGGATTTCTCTTTCTATCTCTTGCTGTTGAACTTTGTTGCTAATATATAGGAATGCAGAAGATTTGTGTGGGTTTATTTTGTACCCTGCAACTTTGCCAAAGTTGTTTATTAATTCAAGTAATTTTTTACTTGAATCTCTGGGATTCTCTAGGTAAATCATCATACCATCTGCAAAGAGTGATAACTTAGTTTCTTCTTTGGCTATTCTAATTCCTTGAATATCTTTATCTTGTCTAATTGCTACAGCTAACATTTCTAGTACCATATTGAATAATAGTGGTGATAATGGACAACCTTGTTTCACCCCTGATCTTATTGGGAATGCATCTAGCTTATCCCCATTGCATATAATGCTTGCTGAAGGTTTTAGATAGATACTGCTTATTATTTTATGGAAAGTTCCCTTTATTCCTACGTTCTCCAATGTTTTTAGTAGGAATGGATGTTGTATTTTGTCAAAAGCTTTTTCTGCATCTATTGAGATAATCATGTGGTTTTTCTTAGCTTTGTTGTTGATGTGATCGATAATGCTAATAGTTTTCCTAATATTGAACCAGCCCTGTAGTCCTGGTATGAATCCTACCTGATCATAATGTATTAATCTCGTGATAAGATGCTGTATTCGTTTTGCTAAAATCTTATTTAAAATTTTTGCATCTATATTCATTAGGGAAATTGGTCTATAATTTTCTTTCTCTGTTTTGTCTCTTCCTGGTTTGGGTATCAAAACCATATTTGTATCATAGAAAGAATTTGGGAGGACTCCTTCTTCCCCAATTTTCAAGAATAGTGTATGTAGTATTGGAATTAACTGTTCTTTAAATGTTTGATAGAATTCACTTGTGAATCCATCTGGCCCTGGAGATTTTTTCCTAGGGAGTTCATTGATGGCTTGTTCAATTTCTTTTTCTGAGATGGGGTTGTTTAAGTATTCAACTTCCTCTTCTGTTAATCTGGGCAATTTGTATTTTTTAAAATATTCATCCATCTCATTTAGATTGTCGAATTTGTGGGCATAAAGTTGGGCAAAGTAGTTTCTAATTATTGTTTTAATTTCCTCCTCATTGGAGGTGAGTTCACCCCTTTCATTTTTAATGTTAGTAATTTGGTTTTCTTCTTTCTTTTTTTGATCAGATTAACCAAAGGTTTATCAATTTTATTAGTTTTTTCATAAAACCAACTATTGGTTTTATTTATTAATTCAATAGTTTTCTTTATTTCAATTTTATTAATCTCTCCTTTGGTTTTCAGTATTTCTAATTTGGTATTTACTTGGGGATTTTCAATTTGTTCTTTTTCTAGCTTTTTCAACTGCAAGCCTAAGTCATTGATCTCCTCTTTCTCTATTTTATTTATGTAAGCATTCAGAGATATAAAACTTCCCCTAATAACTGCTTTTGCAGTGTCCCATAAGTTTTGGTATGTTGTCTCACTATTGTCATTCTCTTGAATGAAGTTGTTGATTGTTTCTATGATTTCTTCTTTAACCCAATCCTTCTTTAGAATTAGATTATTTAGTTTCCAATTGATTTTTGGTTTCTCTTTCCATGGCCTTTTATTACATATAATTTTTAATGCATTATGATGTGAAAAGGATGCATTGATTATCTCTACCTTTCTGCACTGGATTGTGAGATTTTTATGTCCTAGTACATGGTCAATTTTTGTAAATGTTCCATGTACCGCTGAGAAAAAGGTATATTCCTTTCTATTCCCATTTAATTTTCTCCGAAGATCTATCATATCTACCCTATCCAGAGTTTTATTTACCTCCTTAACCTCTTTCTTGTTTATTTTGAGGTTGGATTTATCTAGTTCAGAGAGGGGGAGGTTGAGGTCCCCCACTAGTATAGTTTTGCTATCAATTTCTTCCTTCAACTCCCCCAACCTCTCCTCTAAGAATCTGGATGCTATACCACTTGGAGCATACATGTTTAGTAATGATATTGCTTCATTGTCTATGGTGCCTTTTAGTAGGATATAGTTTCCATCCTTATCCCTTTTGATTAGATCTATTTCTGCTTTTGCTTTGTCTGAGATTAGGATTGCTACTCCTGCCTTTCTTACATGAGCTGAGGCACAATATATTCTGCTCCATCCTTTGACCTTTATCCTATGTGTATCCCTCCGTTTCAAATGTGTTTCTTGTAAGCAGCATATTGTTGGATTATGGCTTTTAATCCATTCTGCTATCCGTCTCCGTTTTATGGGAGACTTCATCCCATTCACATTCACAGTTATGATTACAATCTGTGTATTTCCCTCCACCCTCTTTCCCACCATTTGTGCTTTTAACTCTCCCGTCTCCCTTCCCCTCCTCAATAGTATTCACTTTTCTCCCCCTCCTCCTGCAGCCTTCCCCTCCTTCTTTTAGCCCCCCTCCCTTTTAGTCCCCTTTACTCTTATTGCTTCTTTCCTCCCTTTTAGCCACCCTCCCCTTTCTTCGCCCTTCCCCTCCTACTACCTATAGAGCTAGTTAGGATTATCTACTTAAGATTATTGTTCCCTCCTTTGAACAAATCAGATGAGAGTACCTCTCAAACAATGCTCATCTCCCTCCCCTCCTTCCCTCTACTATAGTTTTGTACTTCTTCCTGTGATATAATTTGCCATTTTCTGCTTCCCCCTTTCCACACCTCCTATTACATTCCCTTCTCATACTTAAATCATATTTTTGACATGACATCATTTACTTTATGCCCGTTCCCTCTACATATATCCCTTTTATCATAATAACTGCACAGTTCTCAAGATTAACAGGTATCATCTTCCCTTATAGGGAGGTAAACAGATTGCCCTAATTGAGTTGCAAGTTTTTGTTTTTGTTTTTTCCCCTCTGTTTACCTTTTTATGATTCTCTGGAGACCTGCATTTGAAGATCAAATTGTCTATTGAGTTCTGGTGTTTTGGTCAGGAAGCTCTGGAAATCCCTTATTTCGTTGAATGACTTTCTCCTTGCCTGAAATGTTATGCTGAACTTTGCTGGGTAGTTGATCCTTGGTTGGAGTCCCAACTCCTTTGCCTTACGGAATATTGGGTTCCAATTCTTTCGATCTTTTAATGTAGAAGCTGCAAGGCCCTGTGTGATCCTGACTGTGTGACCTTGATATTTAAATTGTTTCTTTCTGGCTGCTTGTAGTATTTTCTCCTTCACTTGATAGCTCTGGAATTTGGCAACTATATTTCTTGGGGTTTTGAGTTTGGGATCCCTTTCCGGTGGGGAACGGTGGATTCTTTCGATGACTATTTTGCCCTCTGAGTCTAGTACTTCTGGGCAGTTTTCCTTGATGATTTCCTGGAAGATATTGTCCAGACTCTTTTCTTCATCATGGGTTTCTGGAAGGCCAATAATTCTTAGATTTTCTCTCCTGGATCTATTTTCCAGGTCAGTTGTTTTTCCAATTAAATATTTTAGATTTTCTTCTATCTTTTCATTCTTTAGATTTTGTTTGACTGATTCTTGTTGCCTCATTGAGTCATTAGTTTCTACATGCCCAATTCTAATCTTGATCGTATTGTTTTCTTCAGTTAGCTTTCGCATCTCCTTTTCCATCTGGCCAATTTTTCCCTTTAAGGAGCTATTTTCTCCATTTAATTTTTGTACTTCTTTTTCCATTCGACCAATTTTCCCAGTTAGGTTTTGGGTTTCCTTTTCCATCTGATCAATTTTCCCTATTAGGTTTTGAGTTTCCTTTTCCGTTTGATTAACTCTTCCTTTTAGGGAGCTATTTTCTCCATTTAATTTTTGAACTTCCTTTTCCATTTCTTCAATTTTCTTTTTCAGATTGATGTTCTCATCAGTGAATTCTTTTTTTATAGTTTTAAAATCATTGGCCAGTTTTTCTTTTATATCCTTCTTCAGACGTTCCAGGTAATCTAGTTGTGCTTGCGAGAAATTCATAGTCCCATCTGAGGTTTCAGATGGAAGTACAGTCTCCGCTCTGACCTCTTTGGTGTTTGTGTTTTGGTCCTTATCCCCATAGAAAGATTCTATGGTTTTTTCACTTTTCGTCTGCTTTTTCCGATTCATGATGTTGGCTGAGTGTTGTAGCTTTTGGTTCTTTCAGTCAGAAGATACAGATCTTTTAAGTTGAGTTGATGTTTGTCTAGGCTAAAAGCAGGCTTTTTTTTTTGTTGTTGTTGTTGTTGTTGTTGTTTCCCAGATCAACCCTGGGGTTAGCTTGATAGGTGTGTGGGAGGTGTGGTCTGGTCTCAGGATATCTCCTCAGCTGGCCTGAGGCAAAGGCAAGGTCCGGGGGATGGTGATCCCAGCTTCCCTATTGTCTTCCCTTTCCCCTGGAGGGCTGGGGCACACCTAGAGGCTAATGTGTGTTCCCGCCCCTCCTGGGGCTCGTCTCCCGGGCTGAGGCTTGCTTGGGTCTCAGTGCGAATTTTCTCTGCCCTGGGTCGTCTGTCCCTCCAGATAGCCTCCACCACGGTGGGAAGAATCCCCCTTTGCCACTTTTCCAGCCTCTGGTGTTATGAGACCACCCGCCCCCTTCTGCTGTTCCCGCTGATCCAGGATTAATCTGGGGAAGAATTTTATGGTTCCCTCACGGTCATCGGGGGGGAGGGGAGAGCACTTACTGATCACTCCGGCATCCCAGCTCCTGGATGTTCAAGTAGTGACCCACTGAAGTCCCGTCTTTAGGCTGAAGATTTCAAAGGCTGTTGCGCTGATATCGTTGGCTCGGCCTGGCTTATCTCCTGCTCCGCTGGTCTCGCCCGCCACTCTCGGGCCCCTCGGGTCGCCTCCGCCCTGCCGCGCCGACCGCGCTGCGCTGTGCGCCGGGGTCTTACCCCCGCGGAACAGATCCCTCCCGTGGACCTTCCAGTCCAGCCTGGGCTCCGAATCTGTCAAAGTCCGTCTCCCACTGGATTCTACACCTCCAAAGTCTGGTCAGACTCTCCCCCCAGAGATATCCAAAGGAGTTTTTCCAGGAGCTTAGGTGAGTCGTTGCTTTCACTCCGCCATCTTGGCTCCGCCTCCCAAGAGATTCATTTTTCATGTAGGCATTGGACTAGATGACTTCTTAGATCCCTTTCAACTTTGAAATTCTCTGACCTACCTACACTTTTTCCTGAACTTGAGACTGAGGCTTCATTGCTTATGTCTTAGTAGGCTGTGAATCATCAATGTTTTGCCAGACCCTGTAGTTTTCCATGAGTTGTGCAGAATCTTCTTTTTTACATATAATTGTTTAATATTCTCTGGGTCACTCATTGCATATGTATGGCTAGTTTACTTACTAACCAGTCTGTCTTATTTAGTTAACACTGACCAATCTGATTGCAATCAATTCGTGTGCATATCTTTACACACTTGTGTGTGTGTGTGTGCGTGTGTGTGTGTGTGTGTATGGCTAAAAAATAGGAAGCATGCTGGTTTGCATTTGGGAGTCTTTTGTGTACTATTTGCCATGTGGGAATTTTTATGAGAATTGAGAACTTTTGCAACAAAAATAAATAAATTGCCATTGTGGAAATTTGTTCCCAAAGCTTCATTTGTATATGTCAAAACAAGACAAAACAACAAGAATAAGAAGCAATAGAAACAACTACAACAAAACTCTGCGGGTTGGAAATGATGAATTAGTGGAGTCATTCAGCAGAGACTAATGGGAATGGGAATTCATTAGAAAATGACCTATCAACATCAATCTTTGATTTTTCTGACTTTAATATTCTTTTTTGCGTAGTTATAAGATTGGTGGCAGCTGTCTTAAGGTCAAAATGTCCATAGGGACATCATTGAAAGTGGTGTAAAGTGAGGCTGCCCTCTAGTTTAGAACAATGTGATAATTTATGGTTACAATAGAACTTCATTTAGGGAGGGCTACTACCAATTTAAAACTTATAATAACTTCAAAATTTTCATTTAAAATCTTATTAGAAACACAACTCATTGTTAGACAATCCCAATTATTTTCACAGTCAATCAATATCTGTTGATTACTTGGAGGAAACAAAAAAGTCAGTGTCCAATTAAAAAAACAGCATCAATATCTGGGCTCGGGTAGGAATAACATAACATGCTAAGTGAAAACTAAGCCATAGTGGGATTAAGAGGCACAATAAGAAAAATTATACATTTATATGGATAAAATCAGCAAAGTTCCATTTTTAAAAACAGATTCAATTTGCAGACATGTAAAAGATAACCAAAAAATATACAAATGCTTCATTGCATGGGGAGGGAGAAATCATGTAGATGGCTGGACAAAAGCAAAGGTTTTTCAAAAATTTGTCTTCAAAAGAATGATACCTGTAATCGTATAACCATAGAATGGTACATGTGGTCAGCTGGTAGAGACTTAAAAAGAAAGGAGTTTTGTGTGTTAGGGCTAGAAGAAACCTTTAGAGGTAATCTGGATAAATCTTACCTTATAGAGATCTCATCTTATAGATAAGAGAACTGAAGACCAGAAAGTTTAGGTAACTGAGCCAATATCACACAGGAGTAAGTGTCAGGGCTAGAACTAATGCTTTTCCCATAACTTTAGGAGGTCTTATAGTAAAAAAAAGAATCATTTTATAAAATAAGAGATATCAAATATAGGTACTTTCAAATCCTGATGGAAACCTGATAGGAAAAATCAAGACCTTATTTGTAATTATTATGAAAATTGATGCAGATACTTTAGCAAACTGTATGTGAGTGCCAGCTCTTTGTGGTCAGACACTACTCTGATTTAAATCCTAATTTGACAAAATTTAAAGAGGAAAGAAACAAACAAGAAGAAACAAATTTAAACCCTAATTTGACAAAAGGGAGAAACAAATAGTACCATTGGGAAAGATATGTAAGCAATCTTAGTTTGTGGGGTTCATTTACTACTAACACTACTACTAGTAGTATTACTATTTCTACTGATGATAATAACTAATATTAGAATCTCATTAGATCCTCAAACATCTGTGAGGTAAGTTCTATTGATATTATCATCCCTGTTTTTAAATGAGGAAACTGAGACTCAAAGAGGTTTTGTGATTTGGGGTCATGGATAAGAATATAGATTTTTGAGCTAGAAGAATTCTTGAAAGTCATATAGTCCAAGATTAGTGACTTGTCCAATGTTACATAAGTAATTCACAGAAGCACTCTTCAAGTCCAAGACAATCACTTTAAAATGTAGTATTCATTCCATGCTGGAGCACACCCTCCTTTAAACTGAGATATGTTACAAATGTATAAAATAGTAGTGAAATACACTTTATGACTTCTGGTCTTGTAACCACTATGCCATCTCATGCTGCTTTTCCCTAAGAGATGCAGTTGTGAGAACTATTTCTAGCCACAGTTCATTGATGGAGAGGTATCTGCTCCCGAGGATCCATGGGGCTGGATTTAGCAATTTCTCTATTTTTAGAAAATTCGATGTTGGTTGTAATTTTATCCTACCTGCACCCTCAATCTCACCTGCATTCATCAATGTCAAGTCACAGAAATGCCTGGGGGAACTGGAATGCTCACAGTTTGTGTAGAGCATTTTGAATCATTTCATTATGAAAATGCTATGCCTTACTCCTACTAAGGTTAAAAATGTTGTTTATAGATAGAAACTCATCTGGCATATATGAATATTTTTGTTATCATTAACTAGGGTTTTTTTTCCCATTAACTCTTGAAGTCTCCTTGAGACTAGGAGATAAGTACCAATTTCATCATATGATTATGCTTAGGGGAAAGATAACTTCACTGTGTTTACTATATGAACTATATTCAAGATTGATGTTTTTTAAAAAGAATTACAAGACTCCTTTCGGTTCAAGTTTTTTTACTTCTGTTTAGTTTTGATTGTTGTTCATGCATCCTATTCATTTAATTGCTCTTAAACTGTAATTGTTATCAATTATCTTTTTATTTCTCAGTAATAAAGTAAAAAAGTAAATGAAGTTTTAAT
Source organism: Notamacropus eugenii (assembly GCF_028372415.1). Lineage (NCBI taxonomy): Eukaryota > Metazoa > Chordata > Mammalia > Diprotodontia > Macropodidae > Notamacropus > Notamacropus eugenii. The sequence continues at coordinate 210,716,625 of NC_092873.1, read as the reverse complement.
AATCATATTCCTGCTGATAGAATTGGAAATTTAGAAAATATTGAGAAAAATCATCAAACTCTCTTTAGGAAAAGGAAGAAAAGTCTCTTGAAAAGAAAAAGGCATGATGGTTTACTCTCAAGGGAGAGAAGTGGTATTTTTGTTTCATGATTTTTTTTCCAGAATATATTTGTACTTTAAAAAGTACACTATAATTGTGCTTTTTGGCTTTACATTATAGTCATTTCTTTTCCTTTCTGGATTGAGAACTTCCTTTGTGACAAAGAAAAACAATGAGGAAAAACCTGGCTGATACTGAGACCTTATTTGATATTTTATGCAATCATCTATCCCAGTAGTCCCCCACCCCTCTGTTATGAGGAAGGAAGCATACTTAATTCTCTATTTTCTAGGACTCCTATTGGTCTTATCATTGTTAAGAATTCAACCTCTGTTATCTGATTTAGTTCTTAAAGGTATCCCCACAGTAATTTGGTTTGATTTAATCTATCCATGAGTAGTGACTAACTCTCCAATTATTTAAATATTCTTTTATTTCAGTCAAGTATTTTGTAGCTAAACAAATAAGATTTATTATGTCTTTGTTACCTTCTAGATATTTTATGCTTCTGTAGTTATTTTTAATGGAATTTGTTACTATTCTTCCTAATTTCTTTTAATATCGTATAATATTGGTGATATTTTGCTAGGTTTAAGATGCATCATGTTACCTTGTAGCTATTAACTGTCTCAATTAACCTCTTCACTGAAACTCTGGAGTTTTCAGAGTATGCAGTCATCATGCCATCTGAAAATAGGAACAGTTTTAGTTTTTTTCTTAGCGATATTTGTGTCTTTGACATTCTTCATTTATTTTGTTGGTTAAGTTAGCAGCATTTCTAAAAGCATATCAAATAATACTGGGGAGGGGGGAATCCTTGCTTTACCTCTGTTTATAAGGAGAAAACCTTTATATTTCTGTATGATAAACAATACCCATTCTTATTTTTAAATAGATACTTCTAATAATATTTTTTTAGGAAGCCCAGCACAGGTGCTGAGCAGGGTGCAGCCCAACACAGACACAGAGCAGAGCACAGCCCACCATGGGCTGTGCTGTGGCAAGGAAAGGACTGGAGAGGGCTTCAATGTACCATGCCACCACCAGCAGCTGTGGGTGCCAGATTCCTCAACTCAAAAACACCAAAGACAGCTTCAAAGGTCAGTGAGAAAGCTCTTTTGCTTGGGTGAGGAGGGAACACAGTGGTCCAGCCCCAGCCCCAGGCAGCAGCAGCTTCCATCGTAGGAACCCTGGCCTAAAGCCCCTGGGGGAATTGAGCAGCTGATCTGAATCTCAGCCCTGAGGGGCTACCCTGGGGTGAGAAGGAGTGCTGGCTGGTGTGGTGGAGCTGGTGGAGGCTCTGGACAGGGAATTCTGCTCACAGACCAGAGTGCAGGCCAGGAGAGGAATCAACTCCTCTCCCTTGATTGTGCCACCTTGGAAGAACAGAGAACTCACAGGTTCCCAGAGTATACCCTTCCCTTGACAAAGAACATAGAAGTCAAGTAACTGGCTGGGAAAATGCTCCCCAAAGAGAAAAAAGAATAAGAAAATAGAAAGTTACTTTCTTGATGAGCAGATATTTTCTTCTATCCTTTCAGACAAGGAGGAACAATTTAGGTCTTCAGAGGAAGGCCTAAAAGTCAAGGCTTCTGCATGCAAAACCTCCAAAATAAATAAGCAATGATCTCAGGCCATGGAAGAGCTCAAAAAGGATTTTGAAAATCAAATAAGTGAGATAGAGGAAAAATTGGGAAGAGAAATGAGAGCAATGCAAGAAAATCAGGAAAAGCAAGTCAACAGCTTGCTAAAGGAGACCCAAAAAAATGCTGAAGAAATTAACACTTTTAAAAATAGATTAACTCAAATGGCAAAAGAGATCCAAAAAGCCAGTGAGGTGGAGAATGCTTTAAAGAGCAGAATTAGCCAAATAGAAAAGGAGGTTCAAAAGCTCACTGAAGAAAATGGTTCTTTAAAAATTAGAATGGAGCAGATGGAAGCCAATGATTTCATGAGAAACCAAGAAATTATAAAACAAACCCAAAAGAATGAAAAAATAGAAGCAATGTGAAATATCTCATTGGAAAAACAACTGACCAGGAAAAGAGATCCAGGAGAGACAATTTAAAAATTATGGGACTACCTGAAAGCCATGATCAACAAAAGAGCCTAGACATCATCTTTAATGAAATCATCAGGAAAACTGCCCTGATGTTCTGGAACCAAAGGGTAAAATAAATATTGAAAGAATTCACTGATCACCTCCTGAAAAAGATCCAAAAAGAAAAACTCCTAGAAATATTATAACCAAATTCCAGAGTTCCTAGGTCAAGGAGAAAATATTACAAGCAGCCAGAAAGAAACAATTTGAGTATTGTGGAAATACAAAAGGATAACAAAGGATCTGGCAGCTTCTACATTAAGGGATCAAAGAACTTGGAATATGATATTCCAAAAGTCAAAGAAACTAGGACTAAAACCAAGAATCAACTACCCAGAAAAACTAAGTAAAGTATTTCCAGGGAAAAAATGGCAATTCAATGAAACAGAGGACTTTCAAGCATTCTTGATAAAAAGGCTAGAGCTGAATAGAAAATTTGACTTTCCAACACAAGAATCAAGAGAAGCATGAAAAGGTAAACAGGAAAGAAAAATCATAAGAGATTTACTAAAGTCAAACTGTTTACATTCCTACATAGAAAGATAATATTTGTAACTCTTGAAACTTTTCTCAGTATTTGGGTAGTTGGAGGGATTATCCACACACACACACACACACACACACACACACACACATACATACACACACAGATATATATATATGTATATAGACAGAGGGCACAAGGTGAGTTGAATAGGAAGGAATGATACCTAAATACATAAAATTAAGGGGTGAGAGAAGACTATATTGGGAGGAGAAATGGAATGGGGCAAATTATCTCTCATAAAAAGGGCAAGAAAAAGCTTTTTCCATAGAGGGCAAAAGGGGAAGGTGAGAGAGAAAAAGTGAAACTTACTCTCATCACATTTGTCTTAAGGAGGGAATAAAATGCACACTCAATTTGGTATGAAAATTGATCTTATACTACAGGAAAGTAGGGGAGAAAAGGATAAGCGGGGTGTGAGGGAATGACAGAAGGGATGACACATAAATGAGAGGAGGGGGGTAATTAGAAGTAAACACTTTTGGGGAGGAATAAGGTCAAAAGAGAGAATAGAATAAATGGGGGGGCGATGGAGGGAAATATAGGTAATGTTTCACAACATAACTATTGTGGAAATCTTTGGCAAAACTACACACATATATAGCTTATATTGAATTGCTTGCCTTCTCAGTGGGGATGGGTGGGGAGGGAGGAAGGGAGAGAAGTTGGAACTCAAAATTTTAGGAATGAATTTTGAGAATTTTTTTGCACATAAGTGGGAAATAAGAAACACACGTAATGAGGTATAAAAATCTATCTTGCCCTACAAAAAAAAGAGAAGATGGAAATAAGGGAAGGAAGGGGTGTGATGTAAGGGAGGGGTAGATTGGGGGAATGAGTAATCAGAATGCCTGTGTATTGGGGTAAAAGAGGGGAGAGATGGGGAGAAAATCTGGAACTCAAAATTCTGTGGAAATGAATGTTGAAAACTAAAAATAAGTAACTGAGAAAAAATAATATTTTTAAATGTTTTTTCTACTTCTGCACTTCTAGGGTTTTTTATTTAACAAGTAACTGATGAATTTTGCCAGAGGCCTTTTTTGCATTTATTGAAACAATCATATTTTTTGTTGACTTTACTGTCTTTATATTTAACTTTTTCCTAAAATGGAATCATCCTTTAATTTCTGGTATGAATCGTTTGGACATAGCAAATTATTTTCAGAATACATTTCCTTGTTATCTTTGCAAATACGTTATTTAAAATGTTTGCTTCTAATATTAATTAGTGAGAATTGTCTATAAATCTCTTTATATGCTGTATATTACCTCATTTTAGTATCAAGACCATATTTGTCTCAAAAGTGGAATCTGAAAAAGTGCTGTTTGTGTCTACTCTGAGAATGATTTTTGTATGATGGCTATTAATTGTTCTTTAAATGTTTAATGAACTTCATATGTAAATCCATCTAATCTGGGGCATTTTCCCCCTTTTCACACTTAATTTATGGATTGCTTGATTTGTGTATGTTTTTCTGTAGTTGTGAATATACATCTAGAGCCATGACCTTTCCTTTATAAAAATAGATTTTTGTTGATTTTTTTTTTACATTCTCAGGATACCTTCCCATATCTTTCTTCTTCCCCCTACCAGAGGGCCATTTAATATAAAACATTTTTTTCATAAAAAAGAAAGAAAAAGAAAAGAGAAAAAAAATTCAACAAAACTGGCCTTTAGACTGTACTATGAAGGTCTATTGACTCTCACATATATCTGTTCAGGAAGCTGATCTGTGTAATGTCAACTCCTGAAATGGCTAGAGTGTCTGTCCAGAGTATGTTAAGTAGAACTGGCTTTAGGAGGAAAAATCAGTACTGTCTCAGGACTCTTTATTTTGGCAAATGGGCAAAAGTTAGAGTCTACATATTTCTCTTTCAGCCTGTTGGGAGTAAGTATCTTCATGGTAGGAGAGTGTGTGTTATATCCAACACCTGGAAATGACAAAGCTGAGATGTGTGTGTGTGTGTGTGTGTGTGTGTGTGTGTGTATGTGTATGAATCTTTTCCCTGATGTCGATGAGAGATTGTCCAGATGGAACATGTTTCTCCTTTTTAAATTAAGAAAATTTCTGCAACATCAGAGGGATTTAGACCTCATACAGGTATGCAGGGAATATTTTTAACTCATATTTTAGGAACAAGATACATATATATGTTAGATATTTGTTCATCTGTGTTGCTTTGCATCTTGTAAACATTTTTCCTTTATTATATAGAAGAGCAAATATTGATTAGTTTTCTCTATATGTCCTGAAGTAATCTCAAATAATATTAGATCCAAGGCTGTTAATATATAATAGGTCTTAGTACTATGAGGAGGGAACCGATTCCCTTGCACTGAGAGTATCTTGATGGAAGAAACAATAAAGGAGCAACTGGACATTTCCCACCTGACATTTACAGAAGAGATGAGAAATATTTCCTTTTGGATAAAGTTTGATATTTAGCTTTTCAGAAGCAGTAAGATAATGTGGATAAATCAGCTGGCTGAGTCTGCTCTGTGAGTGACCCTTGTAAGGTCACTAAATCTCCTCGTACCCCAATTTCTACACCCATAAAATGAGAATAACAAGTAACATGTGTTTCTGTTCAGTAAATCTCTCAATGGTGTCAGTGATAAGTGCTACGTAAATAGAAATGGAAATATTTAGTATGCACACTGCCCAAATATATTACTGTAGGGACCCCTGCTAAACATTCTTCAGCAGATCCTCTGTATGCCCAATATTGCTACAGCTGGAATTAAAACACCAATTCAGCTCATTCCTCTTGGTGGTTTATTTTTTTATTTTAAAAAATGATTAATAACAGTATTCCTCAGAAAAGCCTTTCCCCCTTATGATACACAAATAATTTTAAAGAGCATTTTTTCTTTTTTAAGTTAATTGATGCATCACCACAAATCCTCTGAATCAAATTCATTTCAGCAAACCTTTAGTAAAGATAGATTCTAAAGCTTTTGCCCACAAAACACTTACAATCTATTTTATGGAGGAGAAAAAAGTACATAAAGAACAATAATACAACAGAGGATATGATCAATAAACAGGAGAAGGAATTCTAGGCAAAATGTCATTCAAAGTATAATAATAATAATAATAATAATAATAGCTAATAATAGTATTTGAATGGCTAAGATTTGCAAAGTAGTTTACATAGGTATTTCATCTGATAAGGGAGAAATCATTTTGATCTGGAGAGTGCCACGAAGGAGCCTAGTGAATATGGACAAGGCAGCATCTGAGATTGTCCTTGAAGGCTGAGAGGGAGTTCAAGAGACAGCAATAGGTATGGAGAGTCCCCAGTCTAGCTAGGCAGGGAGAGTGAGGAGAACAAAGATATCCAATGTGTTAATACATGGGGAAATGAGAAAAAACACGGAATCTCATGGCTTAATTGTAGGATATGGGAATGGGGAATACTGTGAGATGCAGCTGAAATAAGATTATGAAAGGCTTTGAATACCAAGGGTAAGCATTTTGTACCTTATTCAGTAGGAAATGGGAAGCCACTCAGTGTATAATTAAGATTATTTGGATACTGGTTTGAAGGATAGCTTGGAAAAAGGAGATAAAAATGTGGAATGGCATGGTCAGTGCCTGTACTTACACATTTTGTAGACTGTGATAAAAGCAAAACAAAAAAACCCAAAAACTTGCCTGCAGTTTGGAGGCAGTTGGAGTGTTATCCTTAGCACAGTTGGAGTGTTATCTTCAACAAAACAGCAAAGTAACTGAAGTTTGTCTTTAGTACCTTGAGGTTTCTCTTCCTCTCACCCTTTGGTAAGAAAGTGGGAGTAACCTTTCAGTTAATAAATTAATTTTGACTCTGCTTTTTCCTCTACTTACTTGAATGGTAAAAAATCTTACACTCTTGCTACCTGATTTGTTCTCTGGGTTCCATGTTAGAACAAAGATTGATCTGATTTTACCCTTCAATGTAGTTCAGATTCTGGACATGTCATGGAAAGCAAGAGTACTAGATCAGGAGTCAGAGAAACTGGTTTCTAATTTTATCTCTAATGTTTACTGTCTGTGATCTTAGAGAAGATCTTCCTCAGATCTCACTTCTCTCAACTGTTAAATGGAAGGGATTGAATTAAAGAGTCATCTTAGGTCCCTTCCAGCATCACAACTATAACCCTATGAACTTCCAAGGGTTTAGGAAACCTCTGTATACAAACCACTGACCTCCTAGCTAGAGTCATAGTACTTGTAGCCTATTCCAATCTTTCTTTTAATCCTTTCCCCTATCCTATCTTGGATCCAGAACCCTCAGATTTGGGGGATACATGTTCCCCTTATCTTCTCTAACAGCCTAGCCACCAGCCTTGGAAGGGGTCTCTCATCTTTTCCTTTTTTTTCCCCTTTCCCCTTTTTCCAAAGTTTGTCAGCCTGCCACCCATAGCCCCATATTTCTGAATTTCAGTGTGCCTCAAGTGTTTTAAGTATAGAAAATATTGAGAAATATCCTTCTTGGAGTGGGATACAGTGTTGTGGGCTTAGAAATTAGATGTATACAGAGAATATATGATGAGAGCACTATAGAACTACATCCTCAGCACTTAACACAGTGCCTGCCATAGAAGAAGTACCTAATAAATAACTTTTCATTCATTCATATATTCATTATTTATTTGGAATAGTTCTGTACGTGGACTTCATGATGAAGCTTCCACCCAATCCCCAATAATACCTCTTATTGGAGATAAATTTGAAATTTATTATGATGGCATAAATATGAGGCTGCCTTTTAATAAAGGATGCTTTCTTAAACTGGGATACCTTTGAAAGGAAATATATGCATGTGTCTGGATATATATGCATGTATACATATATATATGTACATGTATTCAAAAATAATGTCAATCATAAGTGACATTCTAGGTGTGGAGGAGACAGTATTGAAAGACCCAGGAAAACCTGGGTTCATGTCTTGCCTTTGACACATACTGATTGAGTGACCCTCGGCCAATCACATAACCTCATAGTGCTCCGTGTAACTCTCTAAGATGATCTGCATTGTAGAAAATGTGCTCACATAAAATGAGTAGAGAGTATTTTCTCACCTGGAAGTTCCTTATGTCAGTGAAATTACAGTCCACTCCAGATTCCATATTTGAGAAAAAATAAATGTGAATTATATTTGGAGTAATAATAGTTAATGACCCCACCACCCCAATCCAGCAAGACTATAACAAATCACCGACATTAAAGCAACAGCTCTAACATCGATGTTGTTCATAGCATAGAAGAACTTGCAACAATCACAAGAGTATTCATAAGTGGCTATGTGTACAAGAAGGAAGTAAATGAGTTGTGGTGTGTCAATAATTGCTAATGATGCTTTCCACAATATTTTCTCATGAGAGGTGTTACCCAAGTTGTTGAGGCCACTGTGGATTTTTCAAGGATGTAACAATGGATCAAATGTAACAAGAAGAAAATAATCAATATGACAAATGTTTGTTAAGTATTTGCTACATATTTGACACTATGCTCAGCATGAGTCATATATTGAGTTTCTATATATATGTGTAAATATATAAATTCCTATATAAATATAGGAAACATTAGCTAAAACAGTATAAGGACATTTAAGAAGAGAAAACATTTTTAGTAGGGGATTACAGAGGCATCATGTAGAGGAACTGGTCCATAAGTAGAGCATGGAAGCATCATAACGTTCTCAAAGACAGAAATTAGGAGCAAGTGCATTCAAGGTGTAATTTTTAGCATTGTCCCTTAAAGGTTTGTTGCTGAATTAAGCCAATTCAGCATTTGAAGAGAAACAGTTATTAAACCTTTTCTCTTAGGCTGAGTTCTGAGGAAATTGTTACAGTTTTGAATGTGATAAGCTATTGTAGACTGGAGACATTTAGCTACCAGAACTAACATGATTATGGGACAAATGTAGTTTATCTCATAATAGAAAGATGAAAATTCATTACTAATCATAAGTTAAGGTGTAATTGTTCAAGGAGAGATCCATAGTCTGACCCCCAAGAGAGAAGAGAGAGAAATGAAAGGATAGATTCCATAACTGAATCAACTAAACGAAGCTGAAAGTGATGGGAACTACAGTTGCTGTTGGAAGGCAAATTTAGCTGAGCAGTTTGGAAGCACAGAATCAGAGAAGTCATTGAGCTGATCAGCTAATTTGTCTGAGACCTCATGTCTAGTGGGAAATTAGCTTGGAGCTGCTTAAGAGGTAAACCTCTTCCCATCAGGCCTACACTATCTGAATAACTCAGTTAGAAGATGAAGTCCAGATCTTTTGCTTTCCCATAATATGACTTAGTGTCTTGGTGATCTTTCTGCTTCAAGGGGTCATATCTTTTACCTTCTTCTTGCCAAGAGGATGGCACTGTTTGAAAATACCTGTTTCCTTTAGTAGAAGCTGGGATCCTGGGATTCCTTATTTTTTTTCTCCAGAAGGCTGGTACTGCTCAGGAATTTCCCTTTTTTACTCTAGAAAACTGGGCCCTCAAACTCTCATAATTGTGGTTGTTAGTGTGGTGACTCTAAAACTGGCACTACTCCCCTTATCTTGATAGAAGGCTAAATTCTGGGATTTGCAATCTAAATTTTATTTTTTGGATCATATGAAACTTCTTATATACTTTTACCCAAGATAACCATTAATATCTCTAAGGAGATGGAGGAAATTGCATAAACACAGGCTTCTCCTCACCCTAGGAGGAGATATTCTAATGACTTCAGAACTCATTTGCTCTTAATTCTGTTGTTTTCCAGTCTTTATCCAGCTCTCTTAGGATCTCAAAAACAAGAGGTTGACTCAATGGGACTTGAGTTCATGTCATATAAATATTGACTGGAGGAACTGGGCATGTTTAGCTTGAGGAAAAGTCAACTCAGTTGGGAAGGGATGAGATAGTTGTCTTCAAGTATTTAGAAGGCTTGCAGGTAGAGGAAGGATTGGATTTATTCTATTTGGATGCAATGCATGGAATCAGGAGCTAAGTTGCAAAGAAGCCAATTTAGACATGAAGTCAGGAAAGTCTTCCTCACAATTAGAACTATGAAAAATTGAAATGCACTGCTTTGATGGTTCCTCTTCGTTGGAGGTCTTCAAATAGAGACTGGATGACCACTTGTCAATATGTTATTGAAGATTCTTTTATATATGGGTATTGCTAGATGGCCTCTGAGGTCTCTTTCTTTTCTCCTCTCCTCTCTTTTTCTTTCACAGGAAATGAGTTTGTTTTTCTTTATTACCTCAGTGAGATGGGAGATTTTCAAAATGTAAGCACTAGACAATATTCAGCCCTTTCAAGTTGCTTAAACTTGTTTATCTTTGTAGGTTTCTTCTGTCTTTTGAGTTTTCAAAGATTCTATATACCTCTGGTTTTCTCAGCAGGAATGCTTAGAAGTCATTGATTATATTAAAGATCCATTCCTATTTAGAATTATGCTCATCTTTGCAGGTTATAATTTTTTTCTCTTGCCTTTTGGCATATCATTTTACACCTTTTCATATGTTCTATATAAATATATAATTCTGACTGAAAATCCTTGACTGTCTTCTCCTGGCTACTTGCAGGATTTTTTCCTTTGAATCAGAAGTCCTGAAGCTTGGTAACTAGATTTCTGGGTATGTGAAATTCATAATTTCCTTAATGTAGTAATCTGTGGATTCTATTTTTACTTTGTTCGCTCATTATAGAATTCTGGCTAGATTTTTTCTAATACTTATTGAAATATGAGATGATATGAAACATGATATCTATGATTTTTTTCCACTATAATTTACAGAAACCTTGATGATTCTTATATTCTCTCTCCTTATCTGGTTCCTAAATCCATTTTTTAAAATATAAGATATTTTACATATTATTCTAATGTTTAGTGTTTTTATTTTGTTCTACTATTGCAGGCTGTATCATTGAATTTTTGAATTGTGTTTTCTGTTCTGTTTCTCAGAACATTTGCTATTTTGGTTAAGTTTTTTTAGCTTTTGTTCTAAATAGTTTACTCTCAAAGTTTTTCTTTGAGAATTCTAATTTCACTCTTAATCCCTTTCCTTAGATCTTACTTCATTCATTTTAGTAAGCCTTCTTTCCATTCTCAGGGTCTTTGTTGCTAATTCAATCTCTTTTGGAGCATACTATTCAAAATTATTGCAGAATTAATCTCTTCTCAAATTTATTCTTATCAATCCCTTAGCTTATAGTGTTTCTAAACTGTATTAAGACTTTAATTTTTATTCATTTCTTTAGTCTCTCTTCTAAGGAATCCTGGAGAATTGTCCCTTCTCACCCCTTTCTATTCTAAACTTCCATTCTCTGTGCACTTGCTGGAGAAACTATCATATGCCACAGAACAGGAGTGGAGAATGGTTAACAACCACACTGAACTCAGTAGTTAGCTGAAAATAGGAAAACCCAGAAGACTTGGTGAATAATGATTTCTGGACCTTTTCCCAAGAGAGGACATGTATTTCTCCAGATGTAAGTGGCCCATCTCCTTAATCTTTGGAATGATCCTGGATGGACTAGATGCTAAACTAGACAAAAGCTACCTGGACTTTTGTTCTTCAATGCATTCCTGAAAGAGAAGGGACATGTCAAAGTGGATTCTCAACTCCTTTCCATAGATTCAGATTTACTGGAAGCTAAACCGGGGGGAAATTATCTCCAGGGCTTTCTCATTTAACAGAGTTACAAAGAAGAGCAGATGTTGGATCCAGAAAAGGACTGGAAGTGATTTGGGACTGATAATATAGTTGCTGACTATTTTGTCTGGTATATTCATGAAGATTAACTTAAGGGAATTTCTTTTTTTCTCATCAATTTCTTGATCTTTTGCTTTAATCAACAAAGTGTCTTGTACTTCCAGGGGTTTTTTTTAGAGAGAGCCAAATTTGACTGAAAATGTTATTTTTCAGGAGTCTGAATTGTGACTTTTTCCAGTAACATTTAGCAACTTGTCTATAATTGTGAAGTGACTTGGGGAGGTGACCCAAGGTTAAAGATAGGCAGAGCAAGAACAGAAAGACAAGAAGGTAAAGCATCTAGTTAAAGTCAAGACTTAAGAAAGGAGAGTGAGACACAAATGAGACACAGTACAGGAAGAAATGGAAGTAGTTCAGGTTGTGTTAAAGATAAAGAACAGGGTTTAGGAAGAAGGCTATGGTTAGGTAAGTGGAAAGGAGAAGAAATTGTGATCAAATTGGGGATCAGAATTCAAGATTAAAGATAGAATAATTAGAAGTAAGTAATGGTAAGGTCTGATTTCCTTCATAAGGCTTGAGGTGGAGTGGATATGGAGGGCATGAGAGTTTAGGACACTAATAAATTGAGAAGGCAAAGTATTCAATAGAACATCTGAGTGAATATTGAAGTCATTAAAGGGTAAGGACAGAAGATAGAATGGGAAAGACTGAATCAGATATGAAAGATATTGAGAAGGGAGAAAGATTTACCTAGAGGTTGAGTAATTATAGCAACAAAGATCTGGATCAGGTGATAAATCAAATGCAGTAAACCTCAGATAAAGAGGGATTGCTAAAGTAATTGTAGCAGAGCTGTTGGCATGCTACTTACTTCCCACTGTTCCCCTATTTCTAAAGGAAATTTAGAATTTTTCCTGCATATTGACATATTGGATGTTTGGCATGCTGTTTTCTATCTCCAGTGCTCCAAATATGACTTGTTTAAAATTTGGAGGCACCACAAACTCTCCTGCCTCCATCCCTTTCTTTCTCCTAATTAATCCCTCATTTTCTGGCTTCACTTTCCTTCCTTCCAAGCCTCAGCCCTCTAGCTGACACTCTTCCACATCATGCATTCTTGTTTTTCTATTCTTGTCCTACCGATCCTCTACCTTTGGGGAACAATGAGGACCAAGCAATATACCAATTCCCCAGTGTGTCATGGCATATGAGAAAAGTGTCCAACATTTGGGAGGGTAGCAAGTAATGAGACGTTTTTAGGAGATGATGGTTTTCATGAACGTCAAAAAAGAGTAAAAGTATTAGAATAAGAGTTCTAAGATAAAAGGGAATTTGTTAATAGAGAAGGAAATAAATGATGTGTTTGTTCTATCTTTAAATCACCAAGTACAGGATGAAGAAGTTAGAGAAAAAGCAGTTTATGAAAAAATGCATGGTGGTTTTCATTTGGCATAAGCTCAACATGAGCCAACAGTGATATATGACATGGCTGGCTCAAAGGCTAGTGTAGTCTTAATGGAATTATTAGTTTGATATTCAAGACAAGGTGATAATTGTCCTGCAGTTCTCCATCTCAGCCAGATTACACCTGTGATGTTGGGTGCTTCTTTTTAAGAGGTTGAGAAAGGTGAAAGTTTTCATGAGAGAAAGGTGACTAGAATGGTGAAGAATGTGGAAAGCATGTTGTATGAGGAACTGCTGAAAGAACTGAGGGTGTTAGTCTGAAAAAGAAGATTTAGGAGGAATATGATAGCAGTCTTTGAATAGCTATCATGTGGAAGAAGCATACATTCTGCATGGCTTCAGAGCATCTGGACACCATGTCATTTGGGTTGAAAAAACTGAGCATGCTCACTTAGAGCAAGAAGACCTCAGGGAAAGGGAAGATGGGTATGATAGCTGTCTTCTAATATTTGGGCAGTGAGATCGGGGAATGACTGTAATTGTTTATGCCTACAGAAGAAGATTTTGGCTTTATGTGAGGATGAGATTTGTTATGTTTGGCAGAATTAAAAGTGATAGGTAATAGTTACAGAGACAAATTAAGGCTTCACAAAAGGAAAAACTTCCTAATAACTATAGCTATCTAAAAGTAGAATAGATAGCATGGGATGTATAGACTCCTAACTCATTGCAGCTAGATGACCACCAGACAATATTTTTGAGCTATTCATCAGGTCTGGTTGGGACCAGAAGGTCTTCAAGGACTCGTGATATAATATTCCTAGACTTCTGTAATTCTGTGATTTTTTTTTTAACAGAAAAAGAAGCAAAACAATTGAGTAAGTTTCTCAGTGTCCTTCTCCTTCAAGCAGTGGCCGATTTCCTTGTACTTTTTGTTGAAACAAAATAACTTGAAAAGGCCTTTTTCAAACCTGAAAACTTCATGATTCTTCATCCATAGTTCTTGAATTATTTTCATTCTTTATCTTCATGGTTGAAAACTAGACCCAGAATGATAGCTTCCCTCATTGTTTTCTCTTCCCTGAGAGAGAAAATAACCTAATGGTGACTATTATTCTCTACGTTTTTTCAGTGAGGTTTTCGGAAGCAATTATCTAAATAGTTGAAGTAGACCCCTGTTGCTCTATCTGTTCCTTTGGTCAGTTTTGAGAGCTAGAGTGGAAAAAGTATCATTTATATTCTCTTTTAGATATTTAAGAACATATTCTCAAAATGTCCTTTCCTCCATTCATATCTATCTGTCTGTCTGTCTGTCTGTCTGTCTGTCTGTCTATCTATCTATCTATCTATCTATCTATCTATCTATCTATCTATCTATCTATCTATCTATCTATCTATCCATCCATCCATCCATCCATCCATCCATCCATCCATCCATCCATCTATCTATCTATCTATCTATCTATCTATCTATCTATCTATCTATCCATCCATCTGTCTATCTATTTATTGCCATACTTGTGGTTTCATCAATATGAAGAGTTCCTGAAGAGTAAGCTTCTCTACTAATGTAGATTGATACCTTATCTGCAATTTAGTCCTAAAGAGTTGCCTGATGCCCTGAAAGGGTTAATTGACTTGTCCACTGTCACAAGACCAGTATTCATCAGAGATAAGCTTTGAACCTAGGTATTCTTGACACTGAGGACATCTATCTATTGACTATGCCTATAAATCATCTTTAAAGGTCTGGAAACAAGGATATTTTAAGTTAAGACATTCCAGAATATTGACAAGTAATTTAGCATTTCTAATAAAGTCCTCTTGTTTTCCTTGTTAAAACTGAAATATCTATTGATATAGTTTTTGAAATATTTTCTAATCCTTGTCCCTTCCTTCCAGTGCTACAATTTGTGCATTTTCCTTGCTTTGCTCACAGCAGAGGGATACTTTGAAAGAAGATAGATTTTTCAGTGTCATGTCTTGTAGAGGAATAAGTTCACAGACAAAAACTCAATACATGTGTTGAGTAAGTCCCTGTATGGGAAGGTTGGGGTAGGTGTCAGGCAAGCCTTGTGACTTTTGACGTGGAATTGTTTTGTCTGGGGCTCTGTTGCTTAATGCCTTCTTTTAGTCACATCTGTGAGCATTTAGAATCTACAATTAAGTAGCTAGGGGCAAACTTGCAGATATTCTGACTTTAAAAAAAAATCATGCCATATATGACCTTCATTATCATCTTCATTGTTGTCGTCAACATCATATTTACTAAATGACTAAATGTGCCTTTCATTCTGTTCTGTGGAGTTTGGAAAATAAGTTGATTCTTGACCTCATCAATGACACTTAGCTAAGTACAGTAGTTGCACAGACACCTTTAAAAGGGCACATTGCCATTCATATAATTGTATACTAAACATAATGGATGATGCAGCAGCAAGAGGGCACACGTAATTGAATATTGACATTACTTACAAGCTTTAGTTGAGTTTTTGAGTTTTGGTGTGAATGTGTATCTATTATTTTTATAGCACACCAAGAGGATTATAGTTAATAGGATTATAATTGTGCCCTCATCCTGTTCAAACTGTCTCCTGTACAAAGAGGAAAAAAAAATCTTCTCACCTTCTGGGCCTGCATGTGCCTGGGATTGACCAGGGATACTTCCTTGAACTCTGACCTTTGGTGAGCTTGAGCACATAGGGAACCATCAAACATCCAGAGGAATTGTTGACAATTTCCAGTCAACATTAATCGCTCAATGCTCCCATGGATTTCAGCCACATCTTTACCTTTGTGGCCTTAATCACCAGACACCCTTTGGATAATATGTCACACCTGGGACAAGAGATCATTTACCACTTGCAGATGGATTAGCGTTACAGCTCACTTAGATAAATTTTGCCTTACCCTGGGTCCCAGAGGCCCTTCTTTTATAGTGCAGTTATATCCATTAAAATTATGACTTCCAAAATTCCGTTGTGTTTTATAGCTCCCATGAAATATTTATGACCTTTACTGCTTAAATAGACATTTCTAAAGATTTATTGCAGAAATGATTCAGGAGAGTGGCTGAGGATAGGTATTGCCAATGATGTCCTGCTAGACCTAATGTTGTTTAAGTGAAAATTTAAAAAGAAGACAGAAAAACATCATGTTTTCAGTACTGAGTCTTTAAATATAGCATAATATAATGTGAAGGTTTTATCATAGAAAAATCTTTTAGATAGCATCACTAATGTTATTTAATAAATATTTCCACTAGTTTTAATAACAGCCCTGAATCTCAATTCCAGCAATTTCATAAGTATTATTAATCTCTAGTCATCATACACACATACAAGTGGATAACCAGTTACTTCTTCGGAGCTACCCTGACCTACCCCTTTGCACCCCATTCCCTAAATGACATAGGTGAAAGCTTTTGAAAGAGAAGTATAGGAAATCCTCCATTTGGGGGATTGCAAGTAGAGCTTAGTCAAGCGGACTTCAACTGTTGAGGTTTCAGATCCAGGACCACTGTCTTTTAAGGTTCATGGATATTATGAATTTGAATGATGGAGGCATGTTATATCACAGAAAGCCATCAACATGCTACTTATTATTAATGATGGCGAACTAATGAAGTGAAAAAAAAGTTGAAATGTTGATCTTTATAAAAATAGTCTGACTCATTATTGTCATTTATATCAACTGCTTACCCACCATTTTAAATTGCCATATAACATGCCATCGCATTTTATTGAATTAGAACAGTAGTTTCCACATAGGTAAGCTCGACGTTTAGAGATTATTGTTCATGTATGATGGCTATCTGAATCACAATATAAAAAAGAAAATTAGCAGAATGTTGCCTCTCAGTTGCCATGTCCCCAGAGGTGAGGGTGGGATGTAGTAATGCATTCCATTGATTGGGGCAACCATCCTGACAAAGGGAAACCTTTGTTATGTGTGAAAAGGATATAGGGTCTAAATCAGGATTGAAACAAGCATAGTCAAAGGCTGGGGTGAGTTTGGAACCAAGATTTCTAGGGAAATCAAGATTTAGAGGAAGGAGAAAGGCAGTGTGGGTTGGGAGTAGAGATGTATGTAATTAAAAGACGATAACTAAGAGCCAGAGGTGTGGTTAAGGTGGAGGGACAGGGCTCTTTTACAAGCATTGACATTTTTTTTTTTAGAATTTAACTTTTTAAAATTTTTATAAATAACTTACCTGTTACAAAGACAGTTTGCGCCTCTAAATCACAATACCATCAGGTAAAACTGATTTCTCAATCTTCAAACAAATAGCAGATGAAGCTGAAAAAAAAAACACCTCATTTTAAAACCAATATGCAAGAGCTTTGGTTCTTCTGCCTAATTATTTGGGATTGTCATATTTCTTCCCATCTACAAAATGCAAAGCATTCAAAACCAAGGCTTTTGTATTTACTTAGACTGCTTGTGGTAACTCTGTTCCATTTTTAAAAGTCCACTAACAAATGTTTACTGTGCATGACTGTGCTTTGTCTCTTGCCTTTTGCTACATTTTTGTACTTCCTTTAGTCTCATCCTAAGTGCTGCTACAGAATTCCTTTCATGTTATCCTTTATAAATGCATAGTCATTCCTTTTAACAAACATTGATATTTTGGCATTTCCTTCTAGCTTCAGTTCAGAAACCACAGACTCATAGTTATCTGCTGGCCCAAATCCTAAAAGAGATTTTAGATGTATATGAAAGGAAATCTCAGCAGAGGGAAAGGCAGTGAAGTTGTTGGCAGAGGTTGGGGAAAGAAAGGAAGGGTATGGGTCAGATCTCCCCCAAAACCTGATGCAGCAGGTGGGCAGTTGGGTGGTTGAATTGTTTCTCCTGAGTCCCATATGCCTTCCCCTCAATCTTCCTTGGAAGCACAGACTAGAACAGAGGCTGCATGTGGCCCTCTAGGTTTTCAAGTGGGGACCTAGAGGGCCACATGAAGCCTCATATGGCTGCAGTTTCCCACCCGTGGGCTAGACTATCTATTGAATATAATTTTTATTGTATTGTGGTCTGAAAAGGTACATTTGATACTTCAGTTTTTCTGCATTTGTTTGAAGGTTTTTGTGCTCTAATAGTCAATTTTTGTGAAGAGGCTATACAAACTGAGAAACGTATATACTCTCTTTTATTCCCATTTAATGTTCTCCAAGGGTTTATCATATCTAACTTTTCTAAAGTTCTCTTCATCTCCTTAACTTCCTTCTTATTAATTTTATGGTTAGATTTAACTAGATCTGAAAGCCTCCTACTAGTATTGTTTTGCTTATTTCTCTTTTTTTCTTTTTTAGCTCATTTAACTATTCATTCAAATATTTGGATGCCATTCCATTTGGTATACACACACACACACACACACACACACACACACACACACACACTCAGTATTGATTTTAATGCATTGTTTTTGATACCTTTTAGCAAAATCTTTAATTATTTCTCTTAATCAGGCTGATTTTTACTTTTGCTTTGTGTCTGAGGGTCCTCCCCTCTCAGACTGATTCTTTTGTGAAGGCAAACTAGGGCATTTTTTGCCTCAATTCTTACCTAGCCTTTAATCACTGAATGGGCATTTTCTTAGACAAACTGAGACCCAAGAAAGACTTTAGCTTAGAAAGGCCAAGGTCTCCCACTGCATCTGGGGTAATCACTAGTTGTCCTGCCACTGGACTCCTATGACTCTGGGAGAGAAAGTGAGGTTGATGACTGCACAGCCCTGCCTCACTTAAGTCCAATTCACTTGCAAGTTAAGACATCACCCTCCTGGTGTCACTGGTCCTCTTTAAGAACAAAGGACAAATAATAACAAATGATCCTGCTTCCACTGCTAGTCCAGAAGTCCCCTGTGATCTGTTTCTGTCCAGGTGTTCAGTCCCCTTATTTCCTCTGGGTGCTGTTTCCACCCCATGGTCAAACAGCCAGTGCTGCTTCTTTGGTGCCATCCTTCTGGACAGCCCTCACTCCGGTGTGGCCAGTCCTTTCATTTTGTCTTCTTAAGCTGCCCTGGGATGGTTAAAAGTGATTCACTGCTTTTTTGTTGGCAGAAATCTGACATGTTTTTTAAGTTGTTGTAGAGGGAGTGTGTTGGAAGAGTTTAGCAAAAATGATGGCTTCACTCTACTATCTTGGCTCTACACTCACAACAGGTTAGATTGTCTAAACAATGTTTTACTTCCATTTCCCCCTCCCCCCAAAAAAATCTTTACAAATTGTTTTTTACCCAGATTCTGGGATTTCTAATTATGATTTGGCCAGGAGTATCACCCAAATGACTCTGATAAGATTTATTTCTTAGAAGCCTTTTATGATAAGGACAAGTATTCTCTTTGGGTCGTAGTTGAATATATTCTGCCCTTCCTTCACTTTGTTTTTCCCCCTCACTATGTTTGGAATTGCAAATTGTGGCTTCTTTATTGTCCTTCTTTACTTTATAGTCACTGCTGCAAAGTTCAGTGAAGGAAAGGTAGGTCTATTGCTTCTGCAGCTGGTACTGCTAGCCACTGGCCTTCACATATCTTGTATAATTCAGATAACAGAAAGTTTGATCTGTAGCCTACAACAGACCTTTGGAAAACAGACAATTGAGCTGAAAGATGATGAACATTAAGGAGAATCTGCATCCAGAGGAAGAACTGATAAATAGGAGTATATATAGAATGATTTTACATAAAAATATTATTTATGTGTATATCTACATATATACATGCATATATATCTCTGAGTGTATGCATACACACACATATATACATACATGCACGGATACATGCATATATATTTGTATAAACATATATATTTATATATATATGTATATAAACATATATATTTGTATGGTAGCCATCTCTAGGGGGAGGGAAGAGGGAAGAAAAAAATAAAAATGTTACATAACTGTATTATATATTTAAAATGAGTAGCAAGTTTCACACAATAGATTTGCAGTTTCATGTGC
This sequence comes from Notamacropus eugenii, assembly GCF_028372415.1. Lineage (NCBI taxonomy): Eukaryota > Metazoa > Chordata > Mammalia > Diprotodontia > Macropodidae > Notamacropus > Notamacropus eugenii. Next base: position 210,696,818 of record NC_092873.1, on the reverse strand, counting down.
AATGACTGGGTTTTTTTATTCTACTATGTTATGGAAATGCTTGTATTATTTCACAAGTTGAAAAGGAAGGAAGGAAAGGAAATAGTTGCATGAGAGTCTTGAAATGCACAGTATGCCTCTCTTTCCCTAACTTCCAAGCTGCCTGTATTTGTTGCCTTTGCTTCCTCTCCTCTCTTTGGGGACTCCACCAGATCAGGCATAGATAGAACTTCTCCTCCCAATGGCCTCATACTTGACCCTTATTAACCCAGAACTCACAAAGATCTCCTCTTACCAACATATGTGGAACCAGACTCCTCCTGGGGGAAAGAAACCTTGTTGTTGAATGGACATGGCCACTCACACCTCTTCTAGTGAGATGGAAGACCACTATTTTATTACTATTATTCATTGTTTTATTACATGTCATTACCTTGTCACTGAACTCTAAAGACCACTTGATCTTATCAATTGCCCCAACATCCCTGGATATTGCCATTTTCTCCGCAGTACAACTTTCCTATGTATGTAAAGTGTGAACTCCGAGATCAGAGATTGTCTCATTTTTGTTTATCTTCACAGAACTTGGCAGAGTGCTTGGCATATAGTAAGAGCTTAATAAATGCTTTTCCATTTCATTGTTAAGCACAGCTGGGGCCTATGTAATCATATACTAATCATCCTTTTTTCTCTTCCCCTCACTCTACGTGTCCTACACCAACAAGGCATTTTCTTTTTATGAGTATAGAGACTGAGGAGAAAAGATGTTACATGGAACAATCTTGGCTCATTCAGCAAGTCTATCAGAAATGAAATGAGTGTATTAGTGTGATGTTTTTCAATATGTTTCCTAGGTTGCCATGTGATGGTTGGTGTAGAACAGTTGGTGAACTCTACTGCTTAGCTTTCTTATAGCCTTTAAGATGCTTGAGGATAATCATTGAAAAATGTATAAATCTGTGAATCAGTGACCAGAGGCACAGATTTATGTGTATAAAGTAATGTGTGTTTACAGAATGCCCTTTAACTAAAGAACTGAGTAGAGCTAAGCAGGATACACACTTCTAAATAGGTAGAGTGATATTTTTGATTGGACCCAAGATTTCAGTGGTATGAGGAAATTTGAATGAATATATTTTCTTTTCTAATGCCTATTGACACTTATTTTTCAACTTACAATCTGATAACTATGTAACACATTGAGAAGTTAAGTGACTTTCCCAGCGACACATAACTAATATGTATTAGAGGTGGCACTTGAATGCAGGTTTCTCTGATTCTGAGTCCAGCTCTCTATCCATTACACCATGCTGAATGTGCACATGTAATAGAGAGATCCCTAATTCCGGAGTCAGAGAACCTGGGTCCAATTCCTAGCCTTTGTGATCTTGGGCAAGTCATCAAACCTCTCAAAACTCAATATCCTCATCTGTAAAATGAGTTGATTGCATTAGATCAAGGTCCTTTGCCTTTCTGACAGACACGGACGCCTTTGACAGTTTGATGAAGCATATGGTCTTCTCAGAATGAGGTTTTAAAATACTTTGGAGAGCACACTCCCTCATACCACCTTGGCCTCTGAGGAGAGTGAGCTCAGACTTACTTTCAAGTCAAATTGCAATGTTGTGGCCAGATAGTCTTCATCTCAGTGTGACTGGCCTGGTTTCTGAAGATTGTTCCTCACTCCTTGATACTGATGTTGATACAAACATCTCTTAAACCCATTACAGACTTGATTCCTTGACTCCAGATGCTAGGGTGGCTCATTTTTTTGACCTTTTGAAATAAATAAAGTTGAAGCCTCTACTCTCTTTCACTGAAAATGAAAGAACAAATCCCAAGCCAAAAAACTGAGGTCCATATTCACCCAACCATGCATCAGTCTTAAAAAAAGAGAAAGCCAAATGCCTTTTTCTTTTACAGTATCGTCTCCCACCAGATACTGTCAGGTAGGAAAGAATCAGCTGAAATAAAATGAAATGAAACAAAGAGCCTGGAGGAGGACAGCTAGTGACTTTTGAATGTCCTCTCCTCAAAGTTTCAGCTCTAGCAACTAGAGCTTATCAAAGAGGCTATTATTCATTATGTCTTTGGCAGACTGGAACCAGTTACAGAATGTTCACACATACTCTAAATCTCTCCAAGTCACTTCCATTGCATATCTTCATGACTCTTAGACTCATGCTCCTTATCTTCATCCATTTGGTAACTGTGTAAATGACATTCCATGCAGGTTTCTAGGTACTGGACTCAGTGATCAGTCCCTTACTACACTTATTAATGCATATATATGTATGTATGTACATCGCCTTTTGACAATTAAAATTTAAACAAAGGGAGGTTAAGTTATTTAACCAAAGTCATTGCCATTTGTTGAATTAGAAGAAAGATTAAAAATAGATTTCAAAATCTGGGAATTTTTTTCTCTATAATGTCACTTAGAATTCTATCTCCTTCCATCTGTCTGTAGCCCTCTAGCTAGCCAAAATTTGGTGAACTTTTATAGAAGAGTTGTGTTTGGGTTCTCTAACCCTCCAGTATTGTTTTTTTGGTGGAAATGATGTGTTACAAATGATGTACAAGTATATTTTTTTACTCAGATTAAATTCTGGAGAAAGTATACTGATGTATGAGCTATTTTCTCATAATGAATAACATTTTAATCAGTATCTGGCCATGTATAAATATAATGATTCAGGGATCCCCTCCAAATTGAATGTCACTTATTTGTAGAATGTTCCTGAATCAACCCAAATTCTACTTCCAGATAAATTGAGGACTATAATGCCATCAGTTAATTTGATATATGAGAAAATTTACCTGAAAGAGAATTGAGGGAGAGGTGGAGAGATTGGTTTAGACTCAATACTTCAGGGTTCTTTGTGCAACATCTTTGGTAATACAGGACATCTCAGGGATTGGTACTGTGCTTCTACACCTACCAACACCTGTCTTCCAAAGTTACCATACAGTGAAAGAGTGAGGGGCTGGATCTTGTAGACAAGCCTGGTATGACCTTTCTCTTCCTCAATTCTTATAGTAGAATGCTGGTCAATAATTGTGGTGGGTGGTCCTGGGAGGTAGTATGTAAGAGTAGGAATGATAATAACCAGCAAGTGTTTACTCATCACACCTTAGGTGCCAGGCTCTCTGCTGCATGCTGGGGGTATGATAAAGAAACAAAAATGAAAAAGGCTCTTCCCTTGAGGAGCTTATATTCTATGGAGGAGATTATATTCTTTCAAGATTATAGGAGTACTGGAAGAGACAGAGGGAGAACTGGGATAATGTCCAAATCAGATGTGAATAGAAGAGAAAAATGATGTAGAAAGATGTATTTTTCTTGACCCTAGAACTGGTAGTATCAAATGTTGGCAGATGAGACCATGATACATTTGAGTAATAATTTATAAAAGACAAGAGAGATGAAAAGAGATGAAAAAGAATTTATTAAGTGCTTACTATATGCCAAGAACTGTGCTAAGTGCTAGGGAAACAAATAGAATTGCTCTCAAGGACCTCACATTCTAAGAGGGGAGAGAGATATAGCAGAGTTTAGCTGTAGGGCGGGTAGCTAAGGGTCCTTATGATAGAAGGAAGGGAAAACAGCCTTAGGGTCTGGGGCATAAGGTGGCAAGACGAATGATAAGAGCCTCAGGACTGGTCCTTAGGGTCCAGTAGCATGGCAAACAAGAAAGCCAGTGGAGCACAAAAAAGGAAAGAAAAAAAAGATCATAGGAAGGAAAGCTGAAAATAAGTAACAAAAGGAACACAGAAGAAGAAAAAGCCAGGAGAAAGGGAAAAAGAGAGAGAGGATACAATAATTAAAAAGAAGGAAATGGAAGCATATAAGGTGAATTTAAAGAAGAAATATGTAAAAAGGCCTTGTTTTCAACAGTAGGAGTCTGGTATTAGAAAGTTGGTAGTGGTGAGAAGAAGGAAAAGGATGTAAGGATTAAATAGTATTTTTGGCTTGGTATTTATGTGCAGAGGAGATCCAGGCCTCTCCAGGTATCCCCATATTTCGAAGATGCCCGTTCTGGTTAACCTCCCTCAGAGGCAGAATTAATGGTCTGGTTCCACCTCTGGGCCATTCCAGGTCCCACCTAGAATTGTGCTGGGGCTAGAAAAAGACATTTTTGGCAACTTCATCTAGAAGCTACGTGCTTGTTATGGGTTTGAGTTGGCTGAAAAAGCTGTCTCTGGGGCACTCACAAAGAAACCTGGGTGAAAGGAGATGCTGGGAATATGGCCAAGAGCAGCCTTTATGAGATTCTAGTATATGACCCAGGATCTCTGCTATTTCAATTGATGGACTTTTATAGCAATCCAGGAGGTTGCTGCAGAGCCTGGTTTTTAAAGACCTCTGTTGGTGTTATTTTGACTGTATCCTATTGTAGTTTTTATTGTTGTCTGATGACCTATAAAATATATTAGGTATATGTATGTATGTGTAGATAAGCTGATCCGTACATAAGTAAAGCCCCCTAAAGTAGAACATTTTATTATCCTTGACTGCTTTATAGCACTGTCTGGTATACTGTTAGTAGCACTGTCCCCTTGTTCTTTCATGTCAAGGGATTTACTGAAGGAAGGCACAACAGTTAATGACTAATATGTGATTTTTTAAAAGCTATACTCAATAATGATGTAAAGGCTTTGCTGTCTTAAAATATATACTTTTTTAAATGTTATTCTTCTTTTATACACTTCTATACTTATTTTTTTACATAAACATTATGCTACTAAATCATTATAAGCCAAGTACATGTAAATACAGTCATCTTTTAAAAGGCTATCACTTAAGAAGTATTCCTTCTCTTTCTCTCCCTCAACCCATAGACTTACAACCATGAAAGGCAGTGTGGAATATTAGATAGAGAGTAGGAACAAAAGATAGAAGATCAGATCAGCGTTCAATTCCTGACACGTACTGTCTGGGTGCCTTTTGGCAAGTCACTTCTAATTAGCCTGGACAATTCTATGAGACTCTAAGTTACAGAGAAAATGCATACTTTGGTAGTTGGTGGCTCCTCACCTTTACATTTCCTGTGTCAATGAAAGAAGAAGTCTAGTCTTGTCTATGACTTTTACATCATCTGTAGTCTTATTTTTATTATATTATATATTATTATATACTGAAACTTGTTTTCATTCAGAACAGAATATCTGGCAAAGATGAGGGTAAAAATAGACATTTTCTATCAAATCCTATTAATTGAAACAAAATTCAAACCAGACAGTGTTTATCAAATGCCAACTAGAACTGTAATAATGTTTGGTTTTTAAAGTCTTCCGTAATCTAGCCTCTTCCTATCTTTTTATTCTTCTTGCATTTTACATTCCATATCCCTACCCTCTACAGTCCAGCGACACTGACCTCCTTGCTGTCCTCCATGCCTGGAAATTTCTCTTCTCATCTCTGCTTCCTAGCTTCCTTGTTTTTTCTAATCTTAGCTAAAGCCTCCCCTCTTACAGGAAGCCTTTCCCAGTCCTACTTAAGCTTAATGCCTTTTCTTCTGTAATTATCAACAACTTGCCTCCTATATATACTATATGTTGTTTCTGATTAGACTGTGAGGTCCTTGAGAGAAAGGACTGTGGGGTTTATTTTTTAACTTTCTTTTTTTTGGTTTCTCTAGCACTTAACAGAATGCCTGACATGCTGATGGACTAATTACAACAACAACAACAACAACACTACTACTACTACTACTACTACTACTACTACTACTACTACTACTACTACTACTACTACTACTAGTAATAGGAGTATTTCTTGGTCATACAATGATTGAAATTACATTTACTTTGTAAAAAGAAAACAGTTACTTTGTAACAACTCTGTGAGGTAAGTAATTTAAATATTATCTATGTTTTACATGTAATACTGTTTCCATAAAAAACCCACATGACTTAGCTACTTTTCAGGTTTTATTTGATGTTTTCAGTCACCAGCTCTTTAAAATCTTGGGCTCAGCCCCCACCAATACAATCACTACCTGAATGACCATTCAAAGACATGGACAGCAAACAGGCATTTAATTAAGACAGAGTAACAAGAGAAACAACAGAAAAGTGAATCAGATAGCAAATGTTTTTGGCACACATACACAAACTGGATATCTTCTCATAGTTTTGGAGGAATGACCATTAAATTCCCTTTTAAATCACTTCATTTCCCTTGAATAGCAGGAGGAAGATACAGTCAATTTTAATCTATGGGCCCAGGGGAAAGCTTGGGTTCTGGTGTTGTCCATCTCTTAAATTTCTTCCCATTCAGTTTTGGAAGATGGGCTAGACAAGATTGAAACCTCTTGTCATGTTTATGGAATAATCATGGTATAGCCATGCCATGTTACATGCAGCTTGCCTGGTCCTGTCTTCCTTCTAGGTCCTGTTACTCTGCTCCCAGCATCATCTATTTATTCTTACAGAGAGCTCTTACTGCCTGGATACTTATTTTGTATCTAAATCACCTAAACTACCCAATTCTGCTTTTCATCACCCTCTTTCTAAGTCCATGAAGCTGCTATCATCTGTAGTGCCACAACTCTGTTCCATCTCTTGTCTTTCTCACACATTCATTCCTTCTTACATAATGTTGCATCCAGGGACTAGACTCCTTTAGGGTTATCTGTCCTTAGAACTTTTGACAATGAGTGGCAGGTCTACTTTCAACTGTGGGCTAACCAAAGCTTCAATGAACGATATTCACTAAAGATGAGATGTCATCTCTGCCCATATTACATATAGATGAAGAAACTGAGTTTCACAGATAGTAAGTGACTTCTCTATGTTGACACAGCAATGCGTTAGGAGCTGCCTTCTGTGCAGAATTAGTAATGGTTCTCTATATGCATTTTGTTGTTGTGTTTACTGTAAACTGAAGTAAACTCATTCAACTAAAATAACCTTTTGTTGTGTTGTTTATAATGTGGTTGAAAAAGAATACAGCACTATATGTGTGTGGCATTTCCCAGATGATGGTCTCTAGTGCACTGCTTGGCATTCAATGAACACTGATTGAACTTAACTATTACAATGAGGTTGAATTGGAATACAACAGATATCACATGAAGCATGCTCAGAGCTGTCATTTCTGGTTATGGATCAACTATGGGGGATTAACTTTGAACCTTGCTTCTGGCCAATGCTGAAAAGCCCTTACATTTTTGGTGTGATTACAGAGAGCACAGCTTTAGTTTACTTGTGGTAATTATTTTTTCTTTATTTTTAAATGCAAAATACATGATTAAATGCCTAATAATAAGCCAAAATTTGTTATGTAGCTTTTGTCTTCATACCTGACTAATGGAGTCTCTAGGTCAGAGGCTATAGACATTTTAATCTTTCTTTGTATAATTACAAACTGTTTAAAAAAAAAGATGCATCATTTCACAGTTTTGCTTGGTGGTCTCATCAGCTCCCAAGGATTTCAATGATCACCTCCGTGCTGGTGATTATCAGATTCACTTTTCTAGCCCTAACTTCTCTCCTTACTTCTAGAGTCACATTTCCAGCTGCTTACTGGACATCTCAAACTGGATGTCTTATAGATATCATAAATTCAATATGTTTAAAACTCACTCATGATCTCCCCCCCTCAAAGCCCTTCTATCCTTTCCACTTCCTTATTACTATTAGAGTAACCGCAATAACCCAAGTCATCTTGGCTTAAAACCTAGGTATCATCTTTGACTCCTTATGTTATGGCAGTCTCGCACCATGTTAGGTCTGATGCAAAATTTTGTCAATTGTACTTCTGTGCCCTCTCTCAGATCTTAAGCCCCTGCAATTTTCTTATGATACCACCACCATCCTCCTGCAGACCCTCATCATCTCATGCCTGGACTATTGTAACAATCTTGCTGTTAGTTTTTTTGCCTCATATCTTTCCTCATTTCAGTCCATCCTCCACTATCAAATTGCCATCCTATCAAATTGTTCTTCCTAAAGCACAGATCTGACCATGCCATTTTCTCCTCTCATTAATCAAGGAAAGACTGAATAAGCTATGGTATATGAAAATGAACATTATTGTGGTTTAAGAAATTGGGAAATTTATGATTTCAGAGACAAGGAAGGAATTATATGAACTGATACAATGTGAAATAAGTAGAACCAGAAGAAAAAGTCACACTACAACACGGATGCCATAAAAGTGAACAGTTTTGAAGAGTTTTATAAACTGATCAAGAATGAAATGAACAAAACCAGGAAAACAATGTAAACAATAACACTAACACTGTAAAGACAAACAACTTTGAAAGCTATGAGAACTATGATCAATACAATGACTGTCCATGGTTCTAAAGGATTCATGATTAAAAATATTATTCTCCTCCTGAAAAAGGTGACAGATTTATGGTGCAGAATGAGACATTTATATTTTGGATATAGCCAATGAAGGAATTTGCTTTGTTTAATTGTGATTATTCATTATAAAGAATTTGTTTTTCTTTCATTTCTTTCTCTTTCAGTTGGGTGAGAGTGAAAGTGAGAGAAAATAGATATCTGTTAATTAAAAATAAAAAATTGAGAGGTTCTGGATGAGCTGCACATGTACAATGTTGCAAGCAGTTTCAGATGATATCATTTTTGTTAATTTTACTTAATTGTTTTACTTTGTTTCAAGAGATTTCTTAAGAAGTAAGGGGTAATTTGATATATTTATAATGTAAAAACAAAACATATTACTAAAACTTTTGAAACACCTTGCATGTAGTATATTCACTCTAGTATCAACTGAGTTTCAAGAACCTAGCCTAAAAATGCACTCTCAAAGAAGCAGTGAGTGAGAAATTTTTATATTGGCCAGCACTTACATAGTTATTCATGGGTAATGGACAGAGGAAGTATAGATCATTCAATATGAGAAGGGATATGGTATTACTGAGATGTTAGGGGAAAAGTCAGGTCATAATCTTGTGTGTCAGGCCAAATTGGGGGAAGCAGGCAATGTCAAGAGTCTAAGGAGGAGGGTAAGCTTGGGTTGAAGCTGGGCATAAGGTCTATGCGGAAATATTGTCAGGATTTATAGTTGAGAGAGAGGGAGTTAACTTTCAGAGGTTAAAGTCAGATAAGAGAGCATAGTTAAGTCTGATAAGAATACATGAGCCAAGGATCCCCATCCAAAGGTCCATGCTATGAAGAAGGAAACTGGCAAAAAAAGAAATAGAATTTATACTAAATAGGCTGGGGAAAATGCCTAAGCATTGGGGACATCCAGGAGAGGTGGTCTTTGTGAGCAATTTGGTCTGGGATATCAGATAACAATGATGGAGCACCTAAGGAATAACATGGGGCAGGGGTGGGGATCCTGCAGCCTTGAGGCCTCATGGGGCCCTCTAGGTCTGCAAGTGTAGCCCTTTGACTGAATCCAAACCTCACAGAACAAATCCCCTTAATAAAAGGATTTCTTCGGTAAAACTTGGACTCAGTCAAAAGGCCACACTCAAGGACCCAGAAGTCCAACATGTGACTTTGAGCCTAAAGGTTCCCCATCCCTAAACAGGGGTAAAAGAAAGTGAGGCAGCACTGTTGAACTCAGCTGTGCTTCAGTACCCAGACACAAAATGATCGGTCCGCAGAAAAGGACTCTAGATACTGAGGTTGAATTGGAAGGGAAGGACCCAACTATTGGGACAGAATTATAAAGACAAGAGGACCTGAAGAAAGACTGGTTGTGATGCTGTGACAACTACTTTTGAAACCGAGTCTTGCTATATGCTTTTGGTTTGGGACAGAGTTTCACTAGCAGTTTTTGTACCTGGGTCAAGTTTACTTGAGGAAGACCACCCCAGGATGAGATGAAGTTTCTATCCTATTTGGGGGGAGGCACTATTATCTGAGGTATCTGGAGACTACTGTACCCCTTAACGAGAAAGAACATCCTAGGCTGCTCTTAGTACTATTGAGGAATGGGTGGGTAGGCTAGGAAACATGCTACTGAAAAGTACTATCATAAATGTTTATGCCTGGGACAAAACCACTTAATCCTATTGTTGTGGCTTTGGAAATAGGCTTAGCAGGTCTTCACACTCAGGAGTTTTTTTAATGGTAGCTTGGTGGCACAGACAATGGAATGCACAACCTAGAACCAGGAAGACCTGAGTTCAGAGCTTCATAACTTACTAGCTGTGTGATGCTGGACAAGTCACAACCTCTATATGCCTCACTTTCCTCATCCACAAAATAGGGATAGTAGCAGTGTCTACCTTTTGGGAGAGTTGTGAGGATAAAATGAGATAACACTGGCAAAGGACTTTGTAAGTCTTTAAGAGTTAAATAAGTGTAGCTATAGGGAGTAATACAAGAATAGAGAGCAAAGTATTTTTTAATAGACACTCTCCCTCTTTTACTGTTTTCACCTTTGAAATTGGAACTCAGATTTCCTGAGTCCTTTCACATCATTGAGGACCCGTCATCAGTCTGAAGCTGTGCCTTCATAAGCAATTTGCTGGGCTTAGTTTAAGTGAAATGACCAGTTAGGACAGTCAAACATGTGGTTTCTGTTTTGCTTGTTCTTTATGGAATTGATCTATTGCTTGAAAAAAAAGGCAGGTAAATCCACTATAAACAGTATAGTTTATAGTAGAAATCATTTCTTTATGAATCGGACTGGACAGGAGCAATGTGTGAAAGTGGCAGAGAAGAATATTTCTGTTCCGTGTAAATAAATAGAGCTATCAAAGAGGAATGGGCTGTCTCAGAAAGCAGTGAGCTCCCCATCCCTGGATATCTTCAAGTAATGGCTGAATGACCACTTCTCCGCCTTCTCTTCTCAGATAGAACAGGTTTGGTTTGGTTTGTGTTCTGGTACAGGTTAAATCAGGTGACTTCTAAGGGTCCTTTTCACTCTCAGATTCTGTGACTTTGTTATACCTGATTCTGTAATGTTATTTGTATTCTTCTCCTAAAAGGAAATGCCAGCCACATAATCACTCTGATCCTATATCTGTATATATAATCCATCCATTTGAATTCAATAAACGTTTATTTTGTCCTTTCTGGAAAAAAAAAAACTGGGTCGGAAGCAGTTCAAAGAGTGGATATGATGATAAGGTAAAACAGTCCCTATGCAAATGGAGATTATAATTTGCTATGGTTGGGCTGGGAAGATGATATAAATAATCATGATCCCTACTAGCTCTATCAAAATAATACATCGAAATTTCATCAAAGAAATGTAAATGTAACCCCTGTCAAAACCCACTGATTTAGACTCCTCTCCTCATTGGTAGAAATCAGTGCCAACTAGCCTTCATGAAGATCAGGAAAGAGTTGGTGAGAACAGAAGAGAGCAGAGCTCTTTACTTTGCTTTGAGTCTCCTCTTGACAGTCTTTGAGTCTCCTTAGTCTCTTCAGGCTTTGGGCATTGCAGTCATTTTGGACACTTCTAACCTTCAGCTTCAAGAGAGAAGATGGATGAGGCCAATCTCACTTCAGGATGCTGATGGAAAACACTTCAGGAAGAAGATGACATATGTAAAAAAAGAAAAAAATGAGTAGGTACTCTACATAATTTCTCTGTCTCCATCTTGTTACACTAGAAATTTCAGGGAATCTCTCCTTGGGTGAGATTTAGACCTTTATCTCTTGGTTGAGCTGACTTACCTTGCTTCCAATGAAAGAGTTCCTTCACTATGAATCATTTGGAATATATTCTCATACGTATACTTTCTCTGACTTTTGTTTTGCTATGGATTGAGATAAATGAGTTTCTTTGATCACCTACTATGTATGTTTATTACGGAAATGATATTTTGTGGGAAGGGGGTCAAGTCTTGGTTATAAAGCCTGTATAGCAAATAACAATCAGAAGTCATGGAGGATAAAGGAGAGGGTAAGTTAGAATTTGGAACTCAAAACTAAAAAATAAATTAAATTATTTTAAGATGTAATTAGGGAAGAAATAAAATATTATCTTTTAAAAAAGAAATTAGCATGAACCTAAAAATCATGTCCCATAGACTAACAATATTTAAGGGAGCAAATAGACATACTTCTAGCCTGGTACCTCCTCTCTCTAAGGAGAGCAAAGCCACCAAGCTTGAGTCCCCAAACTCCTGCCTCCCTTCCTGGCAGGAATTAAACTATCCTTTGAAGAAAGGAAGAGACTGATGATGTCTATTCTGCCTCCCTTTGAGTCACACGATGACACCCCCATGCTACATATTGGGGGGATAGGTGTGTCATTCCTTGCATTTCAAAGTGCTGTGATGGGTCACTTGGGAGAACTTAGGTAAGATTTCTTGGAGGAGGTAACATTTGAATTATGTTTTGAAGAATAACAAGGGATTGACCAAGGTACTAAGACAATGGGGCTCTTAGACACAAAGTAGACACTTAATAAATGCTCATGTGAGCATACGCTGATGCAAAGCTCACATGGATTTGGGGCATTTCATTTGGAATCCCCCCTTTCCAGCGGTGTTGCCAATTGGAAAGAGTCCTCTTCATTACCTGGTAAACAGAATGTAACCAGTTACAGTGGAGATTGCATCAGCTGAGCAGTTTTACACGTGCTTAGAAGGACTGAGCTCATTGGCCACTTCTCCATTTCAGAAAATGAAAAAAGTTTTGGTTTTGTTCTGGTTTGGGGGGAGGCAGCAGCAATCAAGGCAAAGGCATGTCTCTGTAAATGTGTGGGGGAAGGCTAATCCAATTCTTTCCATCATGTCCAGAAGTGTACAATCAATATGCCCTTCTGGATTGTAAGAGAGCAAATCTACCACTGCTTAGATTCTCTCCATCAGTCTGGCTTATGTCTGTGAGGGGGAGAATGGTTTCCAGTGACAGCATGGGAGGATTGCTGAATTTTTGTTGAGGATGAATTCATTTAACACTCAGAAATTACTTTTCTTTCAGGAGATAAAGTACTTTGGAAAGAATCATAGCATAGCTCTGTTTATTTTTAACGTGTTTCTCATTTTCCTGCAAATAATGCCTCATAAATAATTAAGGAGGAAAGCTATATTTCTTTAAGGATTCAGCTCATTACTACTTTGCATTGACCTGACGGTTTGGGGCTATGGAGTTCTGGCACTTATCATTGATACTTGCCCATGTTATAAAAGCTTTGAAATGGAAGCCATGTGTGAGCCAAGCGGTGAAGGGAGGGCCAGGTTCAACCATCTAAAGACAGACAGCCTCTTAAGGAATAAAATAATTTTAACACCTCTGAATAGTAAGTTATTTGTTCATTCTTACCGTGAGACTTAGTAATATGGTCTATTTTTTTTTAAAGTGTGCCTTACGGTACATACTAGCTAGGTGTTTGTTTTATTTGTTCTGTTTTTTGTTTTACCATCTATGAAATGGGGATAATAAAAGCTTTTCCAGCCCACATCATGGCACCATTGTAAAGAAAGTTCTTTGCAAACTCACATAAGAGAGTTTATTCTAGGGATTCCTTGAATTATACTAAAGATATGCTTATATAATGATAATTTAAATGGGAAGATCTTTCCCATTCATTAATAGGCCCGTGTGACCTGCTTAAATCACATGGAAGTCTAAGTCACATGTGGTGGGAGGAGCTTGCTGAACCAGTGGAACAGGAAGGGTGGAGCAGAGCTGGGAGGAAGTTGATAAGAGTGGTTAGGGATGGAAGAGAGAGGACACAAGCAGGTACAGTTAGTTTTGTATTTGTTTGTGGGAGAGGGAGGTGTTGAGGGGTAGAAGGCTTTAGAATGGCTTTGTCCCCTGCAGTGCTAATGTACAATAACTTTTTGGTTACTATGAGGGATTTGACTTTCTGGTGTCTGAATAAATTTTTTTTCTTCTGTCTTCTATATGGAGAGTCTGTTTTATTTTGCAATTTAGAACTACGCTGGCATATTCATAGTACCATCTGTGCTATGAATATTGCTTTGGCAATACACCTTACTTACCTTAATCATCTCCAAGAGTCTACATAAGATGAAGGAAACGAAGAACTGTGAGTCTTAGAGTGGAACCAGGTGCCTTACTGTTGACTTCATGCATATATGTATACTTTGATTAGCTTTCTTCAGTGTTTCTTCTTAAATTTTTTTTGCTTCTAGAAGCAAACAGTGAAATTCACCCTTTTGCCAGATAGGAGGAGCACAAAAATCTTCACCCTTCTATATTTAATAGAAGTTCAAAGGAGATCTGAAAAGCGCAAGACCAATAGTATAGAAAGATTATGACTTGAAGCTCAAAATATTCATCAACTATCAATCAACATGCATTTATAAGACACTTAATATGAGTCAGACTCTGTGTCAGAGTGGGGATAAAAATAGAAAGAATGATACTATTTTTTTTCTGAAGAAGTTCATGTTCCAATGGGGAGACAACAAGTATATGTACACATGCATTACACATACATATAAACATACATATACATATGTGTATTTAAGCAGAGAGGAAGGACATTAGTAGCTAAGGGCATCAGGAAAGTCTTCATTAAGAATATGATGCTTTTGATGTGTTTTGAAGGAAAAGATTGACTCCATAAGGCAAAGATGAGTAAGAAATGTATCATAGGCATGAGGAATAATTAATATAAAGCCAGAAAGGAGATGGAATGTTGTGTATGAGGAATGGAAAGAAGGACACTTTTATTAGACAGCAATGGAAGAGGAGAATAATGCACAATGTGGCTGAAAAGATAGGTTGTTAAAGTGCTTCAAAAGGAAACAGATAAATTTGTATTTTATCCTAAAAGCAATAGTCATTGGATCGTTTTGTGCGTTGATTGAAATGATCAAATCTTTGCTTAAGGAAAGTCACTTTGGTAAAATCAAGTAGGGAGAGCTTTGAGGAGGAACAATTATGAGGCTGTTGAAACAATCCAAGTGAGAAGTGAAGAGGGACTGAACTAAGGCGGTTGCTCTGTGAGTAGAGAGAAGGGATTAGAGGTAAAAAATATTCTGGAAACATAGACTATATGAACTGGCTGTATATGTGGGGTGTATATGTGGGGTGAGAGAGCAAGGAGTTGAGAATAATATCAAGAACCTGAAAAATTACAAGGGTGGAATCTTCAACAGAAATAGACAAATTTGGAAGAGGGGTAGATCTGGGGTAAAAAATAATGACTTCTGTTTTGGACATGTTGAGTCTGAGCTATCTCTAGGAAATTCAGTTTGATATGTCCAATAGGTACCATAAGGCTATAGCTCAGAGGAGAGATGTATTGGATATATTGTTCTGTGAGTCATTTATGTAGAGAAGATAATTACACCCATAGAAACAGATGTGTTCAACAAGAGAGAGTCGGGAGGGAAACGTCAGGAGCAGAACAGAGGTCTGTACACAATGTTTACCAACCTGACCAAAACCTTTGATACTGTCAGTCAGGAGGTAAATCAAGGCAAAATTTGGTTGCTTAGAGAAGTTCTTCAGTATCATGTACCAGTTTCATGACAGCATGCTTGCATACTTTCTAGATAATGGACAGTAATCTTGTGCTTTCCCAGTCACCAATGGAGTGAAATAGGGCTGCGCACTTGCTCCCATGTTTTTTATCATATTATTTTCGGACACCTTCAATGAGGACACAAATGACTTCAAGGTCAACTACCACACTGATTAAATTATTTAAGTTGAAAAGGATACAAGCTAAGATTAAAGTGGAGAGAGAGTTGGTGTTCTACTTTTTCTTCCCAGATAATTGGGTACTCAATACAGCCTCTGAGGCTAAGGTGCAACAGAGTATGAATCAGTTCTCTACTGCTTGTGCTAATTTTGGCTTAACAATAAACATTAAAAGAACAGAGGTTCTCCACCAGCTAGTACTACACCATCCATATGTGGCATCATCAGAAATTTTGAATGGTGTGGATAACTTCACTTACCTTGGCAGTATACTTTCCAGGGATGTACCTAAATGAGGAGATTGATGCATGCATTACCAGTGCTAACTCACTGTTTGAGAAGCTCAGGCAGAAAGTATGGGAAAAAAGAGGTATTAGACTGCCTACCAAACTGAAGGTCTACAGACCCATTGTGCTGACCTGGGAAACTTGGACAGTATATCAGCACTATGCCAGGAAACTGAACTGCTTTCATTTGAACTGTCTTATGAAGATTCTGAAGATCACCTGGCAAGATAAGGTACCAGATATTAAGGTCTTTTCTTTAGATGAATTGCCAAACATTCAAACTCTCTTGAGGAGAGTGTAACTCCAATGGTCTGGCCACATTGTTCAAATGCCAAAGAATTACTTGCCTAAAAGATTATCTCACACAAGGCAGGTGCTCGTGTAGTGATCAGAAGAGGCAACACAAGGACACTCTCAAGGTCTCTCTGAAAATCTTTGGTACAGCACATTGGTTGGATCACATCTAGAGTATTGTGATTAGTCTGGGACCTGTAGTAGGAAGTACAGGAAGATGGAGTAATTACAAGAGATTGCAATCAGGATACTGAGAGGACTAGAAAATATGCCAAATAAAGACCTGGGAATTTTTAGGCAAGAGAAGAGAAGACTTGGGGGGGACATGATGATTATTTTTAATTTTTCTGTCTGTAGTTGCATTTTCTTTGTCTTTAAGGACAGTTATATCATGGAAGAAAAATTCTAATATTTTTCCACTTGCTGTCCTTCCATTCCCTGAGAGAAGTTAGAAGCAACTGGTGAAAGTTTAAGACAGGACAATTTCAGCTGAATGTAAGGATAAACTCCCAAACAATTAAAACTATTCAAAATGGAAATGGATTACTGTGTTAAGTAATAGAGTTTCTATTTCTGGAGGTTTTCAAGTAGACTAGATGGATTGATCCCTTATTTGAGAGGATCTAGAGGGGATTCCTTTTTAGGTAAAGTTTAGACAAGGTAGTCTTTTGGGTTCCTTCTAACTTTAAAACTTGCCAAGTTTTGTGCAGTTGGCATAGCCATTGAGAAGGAAAGGTTACCTTCAAACCACAATAAGGTAAAGGAGTAAGGCTTTAGTGGAAGTTTGTGAAATACACTTTTATAATTTTTCATCAACCTTTATGAGACTACACTTTATATAATAGGACACAGACTTGGAGACATACATCATGAACACACATTTATACACAGAAACAGACATATGTGCATACATAATGTATATATATATATACATATTGTATATATATGTAGATATGTGTAGATATAGATATATATACATCTACACCCACATATATAATATAAACAATCTTTCCATTAAGTAAGAATACAAATGACAATGTCCAATCATTATTTTTGGAAATGAGGAAAACATTGAACTCACATATTTTTTAAAAATATTAATAATTTCCTTCAGTTAGATGAAAGACTAGATGTTGATCTAGCAAAAATTATGCCTGACTTAGTTGAGGAAAGCTTTTTATATAAAAAAGCCTTGTATAAGACTGAAGGATTTCTTTTGAAAGAGAAGGGTTTTGGAAGCAAGATCATTGATTCAGAGTTAGAAGGAACTTAAACTGCTGTAATTTAAACCCCAACTCCTTTCCCAACTTTACAGATGTAGAAACTATCTGTCTGAGACTACTGTAGCATTTGAAATGACATGCTATACTAGAACCCAGGGATGAGATAATAATAGATTATACCAAGAAAATTATGGTGTTCAGGTAGTATGTTAATAGTAAATGCTTAAATATGTTAGAAATTGATGATAATGTATTATATTTCTGTGTCCTCTTAGAAACTGTTATGTTGACATAGATCTATGATAGAAGATGAAAGTTCCAGACCAATGATCAATTTGTAATTTATAAACTTAATAAATACAAGTGTATAAATGCTACTGTTATGCAAAGGAAATAGACAAATAAATAAATAATAAAAAGCAGATTTTTTTAAAATAAATAATTATGTAGTTCTGATTGAGGAATTAAAACAAATTCTTGTGAGATGAAGCCATATAAAGGTAACATTAATGGATACACGTCATATAACCAAGAGATTTATCCTCCAACAAACATAATTACGATATATTTAAGCAATTGACATTCCCTATTCAAATGGTATGTAAAAATCTTTTTGTATAAACTTCCTTCCCATCCTAATCTGGCTCAAATCTACCTTTCAATCCTTATTTTATATTAATCTGCTTTCTTCACTCTTTTGGCCAAATTGAACTACAGCATGCTCCTTGTGTACCAAATTCCACCTCCTACTTCTGTTCAATTGTACTAACTATTTGTCTTCTCCTACCTGGACTGTACTCCCTCCTCAGTCCTGCCCTGTATAAACTTTAGTGTGTTTCAGGGCTCAACTCAAGTTTTCTCTTCTTTTTAAAGACTTCCCTGCTTCCTTCAGGTATTAATGTTATTTTTTTCTCCTTCCTGGTATTACCTCCTATCTATTTATATGCTTGCATGTTGTTTTCCCTTCTCTCCTCCTTTACTCCCTACCACCATTCCCCCAAGATGTAAGTTCTTGGAAGACAAGCATAATTTATTTTTGTTTTAGTATTCCCAGTTCCTGGCACAGTGCCTTCCATTCAGAAGGCACTTAGTAAAAAGATTTCTTAAATTAAATTAATGTTCAAATGTTTAATAGCAATTAAACTCACTAATTTTATAAAATAAAAGTAAGAGAAGTGAGTACATATTCAAACATTCTAATGATGTGGACAAACCTGTATGGCAAAGTATGTGGAATTCAGTCGAACAAACTGGTTGTTTTGGAAACAAATGAGTGAATTACATTGTAGTAAATTAAATAGCTCATTAAATCCTGATAATTCGTTATTTTAAAAACTGATTGTATGACTTTCAATCTAACTTTGGTTATTCAATCCTGTTGTGTTGTCTAGGTATAGACAAGGCTATTTCTGGAAATATAGTCTGATTTGTTTAACACTAAAAAACCACAAGTTCCTTCCTTTATTTATTTTCCTGGACTACAAAATTCCTTTCACATTCTCACCTTTATCCCTATACAGATTCATCCCTCCCTTTCCCTTTCCACTCTCCTATAAACCATTATCTTTAATAGAATTGCAGAATTCTATACTCTTTAAGACATGAAGAAACATTAAAAGACTGACAAAGCATTTTAGTATTAGATTATATCCTGAATGTTAAAGATCATGGCTTCCAATTTGGAAAATGTGAGCATTTTCCTAATTTGTACATAGGTATTTACAAATCAAAGAGTAAACATAGATGCTGCGGAACTTTATCAGTAAGTGATGAATTAGTGGAACTACGGATTGGATGTCGCCGTTTGTGTTTTTATTTAAGGGAAAGATTGATCTCTTAATTGCCAATCTAATGGCCTTTTCTAAATCCTCATCCTTCTCAGTCTCTCGGTAGCCTTTAACATCCTTGACCACCCTTTTGATTGATCCTCTCTTTTCCTTAAGTTCTTGTGACACCACTCTCTCTTGTTTCTCCTCCTGCTTATCTGACTGCTCCTTCTCTGTCTTTGATGGATCCATATCCAATCATGCCTTCTAACTGCAGGTATCTCAACGGGTTCAGTTCTTTTTCTCTTCTCCCTTTATATTATTTCAATTGGTGATCTCATCAGCTCCTATGGACTTAATTGTATCTATCCTGATCTATTTGTCCTCAAATCTTTTTATTCTGTCCCATCTTTCTTGTCACATCTCCGCCTAACTATGGAATAATTCAAACTGGATGTCTGGTAGATATTTTAAACTCAACATGGCTAAAACTGAACTCATCTTCCCCCATAGAGCCTCCTTGCTTCCAAATTTGCCTGTTACTATCAAGGGCACCACCACATCTCCCAGACTCACAATCAAAGTTTCATCCTCTTCTCTTCACTCTCAACTCCTATACCCAATTTGTTGGGAAGGCCTGTAGATTTGTATCTTTGAAATATATCTTGAATACACTCTTTTCTCTTCTCTGACAGTGCTACCACCAAGTTTAAACTATTGCAATGGCCTATTTGGTGTCTACCATAAATCTCTCCCCATTCCAGTCCAACTTCCATTTGGTTGTCAATGTTATCTTCCTAAAATCACTGATTATGAACTCATTAGGTCAAATCCCTCCCCCCTCCACTTTAATAGATTCCAGTTGTTGTCATTTAGTAGTTTTCAGTCCTGTCTGACTCTGTGATTCCATGTAGGGTTTTCATGGTTTTCATGGTTTGCCATTTCTTTCATCTGCTCGTTTTACAGATGAGGAAACAGGGTTAAGTGACTTGACCCAGGTTCACATAGCTAGTAAGTATCTGAGGCCAGATTTGAACTTCAGAAGATGAGTCTTCCTGACTCTGGGCCTGGGACACTGTGCCATCTAGCTGTCCATAGATTCTAGTGGTTCCTTAACTCCAGAAAACCAAAACCAACCCATAAAATCTTGTTTGTCATTTAAATTCCTTAATAACCTGAAATCTCCACCTTTCCAATCTTTTGACACTTTAACTTTTGGGTGGAGATCCCATATATGCTGATATCCTACATTGCTGGTATCCTTGCTGTTTCTCAGAGAAGATACTCTATCTGTCTCATAATTTGGGGCATTTTTACTGGTCTTCCTTCATACCTGGAATGCTTTTTCTTCTTGTTTTTACATTCCACTACCTTAGTTTCCTTCAAGTTTTAGTTAAAATCTCACCTTGTAGAGGAACCCTTTCTCAATCTCTTTTGATTCTAGTATCTTCCTTCTGCTGATTAATTAATTTTATCCTATAAATAGCTTGTTTCTAAATAGTTGTATGCCTGTCATCTCACCCTTTAGACTGTGAGCTGTTGATAGCAAGATCTGCCTGTTAACTTTCTTTGTATCCCTGTGGCTTAGTACAGATTAGTAGGTACATAACAAGTATTTATTGACCGATTATTTTCCTTTTGCTTTTTCTATGTATGTGATACATCTCTAAGACCATATCATAGGTATTAATTTTTTAAAGGATGATCCAGTATAAGCTAAATAGAACTATTTAAGGTACATTAAATGAATTTACACTAAAATCCTACTCTGATGATTCATTGTGATGTGTAGTTGATCTTGGGTGCTTAGTCAGTCAGTAAGTCAGCAAGCTTTTATTAACCACTTGCTGTCTGACAGATACTCTGTTAAGTGGTGAGGATACAAAAAGGGAAAAAAAAGATGGTCCCTAAACAGGCAAACAAATATCTACAAATGAGTTATATCTGGAATAACTAGAAAATAATTAAAAGGGAGAAGGCTGTAGAATTGAGAGGATTTGGGGAAAGATTTCTTCTGAAAGATGAAATTTTAGTAGGGACTTTTGAAGCCAGGCAAGTCAGGAAATGGAGATGAGGAGAAAGAGTATTTTGGGCATGGTTGAAGGTCATAAAAAAAAGAGCCTTGAGTCAAGACATGGAATTTCTTGTTCGTAGAACAGCAAGGAGGTTAGTGTCACTAGCTTGAAGTATGTGTTGGAAAGTAAAGGGTAAGAAAATTGGAAATGTGGGAGTGGGGTTAGGTTATAAAGAACTTTGAGTGGCAATTAGAGGATTTTGTATTTGATCCTGGAGGCAATAGGGAGCTGCTGGTTGGATTGGACTGGGGAGAGACTTGAGGAACTTAGACCCATTAGCAGCCTATTTTAATAGTACAAATGCAAGGTGATGAAAATCTGTGACAGAGTGGTGCCAGTGTCAGAGGAGAGGAGACATAGTCATGAGATGTTGCAAAGGTGAAATCAAAAGATCTTGTCTGGAACAGATTGTATATGGGGAGGGGGTGAGATATACTAAGGAACTGAGGAGGAAACACAGGTTGGGAGTCTGGGAAAATGGGAAAATAATGGTGTCCTCCAAAGTAATAGGGGATATTGTATGTGGGGAGAGTTTAGGAAGAAATATAATGAGTTGAGTTTTGGATATGTTGACCTTAAGCTGTTTACTGGACATGCTGCTTGACATGTCTGAAAGGTAGCTTGGGATGTGAGACTGGAGGTCTGCAGAGAGCTTAGGGTAGGATAAGTATTCTTGAGAATCAACAGCATATTGATGCTCAGTCATTCTTTTCAGTTGTGTTCAATAATTTCTGACCCCTTTGGGGTTTTTCATGGGAAAGATGCTGGAGTGGTTTGCCATTTCCTTCTCCACCTCATCTTACAGATGAGAAAACTGAGGCAAATTTGGAGGCAATTGGAGTTAAGTGATTTCCCTAGAGTCACACAGCTAGTAAGTGCCTGAGCTGGAATTT
The DNA here is from genome assembly GCF_028372415.1 of Notamacropus eugenii. Lineage (NCBI taxonomy): Eukaryota > Metazoa > Chordata > Mammalia > Diprotodontia > Macropodidae > Notamacropus > Notamacropus eugenii. Next base: position 210,674,731 of record NC_092873.1, on the reverse strand, counting down.
GAACTCAGGTCTTCCTGACTTTAGGCCTAGAACTCAATTCATTGTGCCACCTAGCTACCTCTCATCATCATCGAGATGGTAATTAAATCCATGGGAGCTGGTAAGATCGCCAAGTGAAGTAGTATAGAAGAAGAGAAAAGGGCCTAGAATAGAATTCTTAAACACCTATAGTAAGAAGCTGTGATCTGGATGAATATCCATCACAGGAGACTGAGAAAGAGTGGTCTGATAGGTAGAAAGAGAACCAGAGGAGAACAGAGTCCTAAAAAACCTAGAGAGCAGAGAATGTCAAGGGGAAAGATTGTGATTAACAGTGTTAACGGCTGCAGAGAAGTCAAGAAGAATTAGAATTGATAGAAGGCGATTGAATCTGACAACCAAGAGATCACTGGTAACTTTGGAGAAAGAAGTTTCAGAGGAATGATGAGGTTGGATGTCATTTTGTTAAGGATCAAGAAGAAAGTGAGAGGAGAGAAAGTGGAGGCACCTATTGCAGAAAGGCTTTTTTCAAGGAGATTAGCCACCAAGATCAGAAGAGATAAAGGATGATAGTAGGAATAGAAGGATCAAGTGAGTTTTTGAGGATGGGGAGATATGGGCATGTTCTCCATGTGGCTCCCAATGCTATAAGACTTTTTTTTGAGTTATCATTCTGAATAGAAGATTCCCTCATGAGACCCATGACTGTACTTGGGTTAGAATGACTGAATTTTATTCATTTGTTCTCTCCTTCAGGTTTTAGGCATGGTGCCTACCAAACTTTCATCCTTCATGAGGAGAGTTTCTGGACCTGAAGGTCAACAGTCATACCTCTTTGTATTTGTTGTTCTTATACCTGACATTCCCTCTCTCCTGCCTACCTCCGTAAATGGTTTTGAATCTCCAAGAAACCTGAAGGAAGAACTAGAAATACTAATGAGGAAATACACAACATGGGCACACAATTTATGGGCACTATCTACCAAAACCAAAAGGATTTGTGACCTGGGTCAATAGAAAGAGCAAGCATATATATCAAAAGAGATCCTTCAAGTGTTAAGGTATTGCTATTAAGCATTTTTCCTACTGGATGAGAATAGACCTGTATCCATAGGTATACACTCATAGCTCTACCACAGTAAGAAACAAATTGGTCAATAAATTATTTGCCATGCTGTTAATCCAGCCACAGCTGCCCTAGCCCAACCACTGGTTGGTTTACTGAGTTTTTCTCTTTTTAATTGGTTTTTTTATGATCGCTAGGAAAGAGTCAAAGACCTCTTTCCAACTGGTATAGGGTCTGAAGTATGAGGATCAGTGGGAGCTTCTTAATCCTTAGTTGTTTATAAATAAGTTGTTTATAAATAGAAAAAATTATCAAAATACATGTTATTTTCTTAATGAAAAATTATTTATATTTTATAGAAAGTATAGGTCTACGGATTATGTCTTCCCTCCCTGCTTCTCTCTCTCTTATCCATGTCTAAGGAAAATTCCCTGTTCACTCTAAGCAACTCCAAAAAGCCATGCTGGTAACTTAGTGAATGTGTGCACAGGCCAGGATGTAATTCACCTTCAAAGAACTAACCTTTCATCCTTTAAGCTATTTGAGTATCAGAAATGTCACATACGTCCAGTTGTTTCAGTGTCAGAGATTCTAGGAAATCTAAAGTTGCTCATGGAGAAACGATTTGCAGTTGTCACAGCCCTCAAACTGCCCTTGCAGAACAATTGATTGATGGCATATCAACTTCATGTTTTCTGCTCCCTTCTCTGCTTTTCCCAAGCTCTATTCTTCAGCTATCCAACAGGTAACAATCTACATAAAAGTTGATATGATCTGTGCTGGGTGACTGGACAAATTATTTGGCATTAATTAGGTTAACCTCCCCTCTTCCTAAGCCCAACCAATGGTTGGTTTATTGAGTTTATCATTTTTTAACTGGGTTTATTAGTTGCTAAATAAACCAAGTCCAACAGGATGGTTTCCTGTGTTTTGGTCATATTCAAATATTGCCTACTATTGAGAACTTGACCTTTCTGTGCCTCAGTTTCTCTACTTATAAATCCATTGATACCCCTCATAGGAAATAAGATGGCTAAGTATTATTATACTTGAGACAGAAGATACAATATAAAACACTTTCTGTTTTATTAGAAAATCTAAGTGAAGTACCTTGGGGTGACCCAGCAACATTAATTATGGACTTTTGGGAGGGTCTCTATTGCTTCAGAAAGCATTAACCTTCAAAGATGTTTAGGCCTAAGGAACTTAAGCTCTAAGTTACTGGTAAACAAAAGCAAAGATAAGGGTCAAACACTGAGTCAGTCTCATGAGCTTTGGTGACATCAGCCCCAGAAAGTTTATTTGAAAACAGTGGGACTTTATCTCTTCTCCCACCCCCATCCCCACCCTCCTTTTCAGGGACTAATAGAACTGAGCATTAGCTTTAACATAGAAAACCCAAGTAATAAAAAGCTTTTAAGTGAACTGGAATATTAGATGGCTTCTCTATTAGCCTTTCCTTCAACAACTTCTCACGGAAAATTGAACAGAAAGTCTCATATAAATTGTGAATGAGATCTCAACTTATCTGAGTTTTGATTAAACATTGCCTGAGGAAGGTGACTGGTGCAAGTCTCTGATACAATTCAATTCAATTCAACAAACATTCATTTAGCTCCTACAATGTGCCGGGCACAGTGTCTGGTACCAGGAATCCAAAGACAACAATGAAACAATCCCTGTCTTCAAGGAGCTCACAGTCTACTGGTGGGAGACAAAAGGTACCTAGATAAGTAAGCACAAAATGTATATCAAGTAAATAGAAAGAACTTTGGGTAGTTAGAGTAAAACCCCAGTCTGAGAGAATCAGGAAAATGTCTCTTGTAGAAGGGTGGGCTTGGCTGAGGCTGAAGGCTCAAGGATTATCAGAAGCAAAGGTAAAAAAGATCATTCTTGAGAGAGTAGATAATTTATGCCAAGGTGTGGAGGCAGAAAATGGGACAGTATGTGCCAGGAATGAAAGTAGGTTAGCTTAGCTAGAGCATAATAACTCATGATGACATGTATAGGATTTTAGAGTGTCTGGACATGGTGTGCAATGCCAGAACAGAGGATTTAGAGCTAAAAGGAAGACGAGATCATATAATCCAAGTCCTTTATTTGACAGATGAAGAAACTGAGAACCTTGTGGCTGGCTTTAGTAGTTTACTTTTTGCAGGCAGGAGGCATTTTTATTGTAAGATGAGCACGTTACAGTATCAACTTTTCATTTAGATATGAAAAGTGATAATGAAATGCTTTTAATTAGATTTTTTTTTTTGGTTCTGGTAGTTGCTTTCTCTTTTAGAATATTCTGACATTGAATACTTCACATTAGGATAGGAAGCTAAATGTAGCCAAACCTCCAAAAGAACTTTGGCTTTAATAGCGTAATGTTACTGTGTTGATGTTTTTCCTCCAGGAATTAAATGCTGAGCATTCTAACTGCCGTCTCCAAAAACACAGGCGTATTTTCTTTATAAGTATCGTCACTAAATACTCCATGACTTGTGTTACATTTATATAGGTTTAACAAGTGACTATGCTGGAATCTGTTGCCTTCTTTCTTTGCTTTGACTAGACAAGGTAGAAGCAGCTGCTCTGTGAGTTTTCCCACATGGTCTGCCAATGAATGGGAGAAGTCCCTCTGTGGAGCAGAGAGGTAATTCAATCTCCATGCTGGATCAGACCCGGGCCATGTCTGAGTTGAGACTGCCTGTTGTATTAAATTACATTTGGTGTTTTTTGTTAGACTGTATGAACTACTGTTTACAGAGACCACCCAACCTACAGAATTGCACTGAGTATGTCCGAGTGAACCAAAAGTACAATCCTGTGGTCAAAGAGGCAGTGTGTTATCTGTCAGGTTCCCTTTCCTCTTTTCCACAATTTACAGTCATTTTGAAATCACTGGTGAAATTTGTTTTCAAAATATTTCATATTTCTAGTGAAACCTCATTTTTCTAACTAATTAAGATGCATTGTTAAGACATGGCCTCCTTATTCTGGACTTCTCTTGAGTATATCAGGACTAATTCTAGGCAAAATTGTTTAATAAGTAAAGTTTATCCTTGGTACCTAGCCCCAAACCCTAACCCATCATTTTCTTTCTTCCCATCCTCTTCCTAAGAAAATCAGAGAGGTCAGAGACTCCTTAGTGTGAATGAGTTCAGTGTTCCAAGTCTTTCATCAGAGAAATATATAAATGAAAAGGACGTGAGTAGTGGAGGGCATCGTCACATAAAAAGGGCAAGGGAAATGCTACCCAAGTACTCCACTGGCAAGAGAACCCAAGGAGGGCCTCTAGGGATGCTGAGTAGAATACCGGTGGTGAATGAAGGGTAGGTCTTGGTTGATCTAGAGTGTGGACTGTCACTGATGGGTTGTAATTTGCATAGTTGGAGGGCATGAGTCAACTGGAATTTATTGTATACATATACTGTGTAAGTGAAATGTCCTTCAAGTAGTTCATATTCTAATGGAGGAGATAATGTGCAACTAATTCTATGCACAACATATTTGCAATGCATATTAGGCAATCCTGGAGAGAAGATACTTTGTGTAAGCAAAGAGATGAAGAAACCAGGAAAAACTTCTGACAGAAAGTGAGATTGAAGTTCCCAGAAGTATTTCAAAAGAGGACTCAAGGAAGGAATCGTGGATATAGAGTTTATGGGGACCTTAAGAGCATTTAATTCAAATTCCTCATTTTTACGGGGTAGGAGATTGAAGCCCAGACAGGCTAAGGGGTTGCCAAAGCTCACACAGGTAGTAAGGGTCAGAGTTGGGATTTGAACCCAAGCGTTTTGACTCAAAATCTACCACCTTACTAAAAATAAGGCACAATGTGAACCCTTGAAGAACCTATATGGGGGGGAGAGGCCACAGAGCAAGATAAATAGCAGCATTAGGCCTGGTATTGAGGGTCAGGGAGGTATAGCACAAAGGAAGCTGTTTTTGGAGTTAGGAGCCCAAGACAGCCTCAACGCTAATGGGATGATTCCTATTATTTCATTTCTTCCAAGTCTTCAGTTTCCAAAGGGCTGTTGTGAGGAAGCCTTTGTAAATTCTGAAGTACAATATAACTAAACCATCATTCTTATATGATTCACTGTCAGATCAGGGGTATAAGGGCACAGTGCTGTAACTGTTCAGAGGGCAGAGCTATCTGGCATTATGGGTTAGGATGGCCAGCAAAGGTTGTTGTCTAAGGTCTCTTATTAGAATGTAAGGTCCTTGCAAGTAGGAGACTGCTTTATTCTTTTTCACTTGTATCCTCAGTACCTAACAGAGTGCCTGGCACATAGTAGGTGCTTGATAAATGCATGTTGATGGACTGACTCATATTTGACCCGTAGAAAATCTGTTTATGAAACAAGACATTTAATGGGTGGATTGGACCAGGTGGAGCTTGTTAGGGTAGGAAACCACACTCAAAATTAGCTGCCAATTAGCAAGCAGGTTTCAGACAGTGACATTCTGCTGCTTATTTGAAAAAGTAACCCATATTAGCAAAAAGTAACTTTTAATTACAAAGGGTCTAAGACATTTGCTCCAGCTTTGATGTTCTCAGAAGCAAGAGAACATTTTCAGCTCCTCTGGAGTGATGAAAAATAAAATCTACAAATATAGTCAATGTGACTTTATGAGTTGCAAGAATTTCTCTGTACAGAAAGGAGAAACAAAATCCTCGACAGCCTTAAAAGCTGAGTGCTGTTAGAATATTTTAAGAAGGGTGGATGACATATGCTTCCTTTTCGAATACTCATTTAAGTAGAAGATTTTCTTTATATATCCCATTCCCATTTTCTTTCAAGGTAGTGGAAAGTCATCCCTGTTTCTATACCTTACCTGCTGCGTGATCTTACGTAAACGTGGGACTTTTTTGAGTCCTACTTTTTTATTGAAAATAAAAAAAAGCTGATAGTACTTGTCCTATCACCTTTACATGGTTGCTATAAGGTTAATAATAATAGCTAATATTTATGTAGCACTAGCACAGCTAGGTGATACAGTGGACAGAGTGCCTGCCCAGGACTTGTTTTCCTTAGTTCAAATCTAGCCTTAGACACTTACTAGTTGTGTGATTCTAGGCAAATTGCTTAACTCATATGGCAAACCACATCTTTGCTGAGAAAATCCCCAAAGGGGTCGTGACACATTAGATACAACTGAAAAACTAAACAAGACTGTGTAGAGTTTACTGTGTGCTAGGCACTATGTTAAGTGCTTTACAATATTATCTTATTTGATTTTTACAACAAACCTGGGAAATAGGTACTATTATTATCCTCATCTTACAGATGGTGAAAATGAGGCAAACAGAGGTCTAGTGAGTTGCCCAGGGTCACTCAGCTGGTAAGTGTCTGAGGCAAAATTTAAACTCAGGTTTTCCTTGCTCCAGGCCTAGCATTCTATCCACTGTACCACAAATCTGAAGAGGTTTTATAAAATTAAAAGCATGTTAGGGAATTATCATAAAGGTTTATTGAGCTACAAAATCTTATTTCTGGTACTTTTAGGTTATACTTTCCTCACTTTCAGTGGAGTTGACAACTTTCAGTTGTGTTTTGGAAGGACAAAGAAGACAAACCCATGCTGGGAATGGGAAAGCTCTTGACCACGTGTTTGGCCATGGGTCGTCTATGTGGCTGGATTAATCCTTTTGTTCTGGGGCTTTGCAGCTTCTGTTTGCCTGCCTGTCTCCTGTGTGAACCTCCCCGACTGCTCTCTGCATACCACAGGCAACAGAAGAACAGGGTTTATGATACAAAATCAAATTAGTCTGAATGTAATTGACTTGCTATAAATACTACTTTAAAGATATGGTTTAAAAATCAAATTATCACAATAACGACTGATAAATGACATTGTATCAAGGGCACAGAGATTTTTCTAGTGATTCCTAAGTATTAAGGAACAAAGTGATTGGACTTTAATCAATCATTGCTAACAAGAAAATTCTTTCTATGTTTTGCTTCTCTTTTTAAAGTTTATTTTATTGGCAAAAGCAGATTTTTCTGAGCAGTCCTCGTAGGAGCCTTTTTAATACATGCCCTTTTTAGGGTATGTCAGCTGGAATGAGGCAGCTCCCATATGGAGGAACCTGCATTCTAGATTTTAACACTTGTGAAAAAGATCAAGATGACCCCTCTTGCTCCTCGATCGTGGACTTGGCCATTTGTAATCAAAGGCATTTTGTTCATTTAAGATAGAAGAAAAATGAAGGACACTCTATCTGCCAAATTGGTAGTTTTCTAAGTAAAGATCATTAGGAATGTTTTAGTGTGCTCTTAAAAAAATGTTTAACAAGAGTTTTGTTGTTGTTTTTGTTTTTCTTAAAATTATGTTTAGATTATAGAATAATCCATAAATTCTAGTTTTGAACTTCCTTATTTCTCTACTCCCTCCCATCCCAATTTCTTTTTGAGCTTTCTTTTCTTCTTGATTTCATTGGAAACATATTAATATCATATTATACATTTGTACATGTATCAGCACTTAATGCTTATTTTCCAACTTTAAGATTTTTTTTTTTATTCCCCTTAAAAATTCTCTTGTCTTGCCCATAGTACCTAACTTCTGTGCTTAGTTCCTTTCATTAGCCATCAATAAAGGAGTCTCCAAATAGGGATTTTTAACCTCATTTCTTAGATGTGTAAATCTGAGACAGAAAAAGATTAATCAATTTGCCCTAGGTCACTCAGTAATGCTATTCAAATGCTAGATCACTGTATTGCTCTGCTACTGCACATTTGCATGACAAGGTTATGAAAAGCAGGATTATCCTGATATTCTCTCTGCAAGCAAAACACATGGTGTTCAGGACCTCCCTAAGGCTCTTTCAGTGTACCTAGTGTCTACAGACAGTGTTGATGCTCAAACCCCTACGCACCCTTCTTGGCCTCCTTCACCTGGAGTGTGTGGTTGCTCTGGCTAATGGCACTTACAAACCCTTTATTGCGTGGCATCAAGGAGCAATTTTGCTAGAATTGAGAGGCAGTATGGTGTAGTAAGTAGTCATCTGGCCTCAGAGTCACAAAGATCTGGGTTCAAGTCCCGTCTCTGATACATGATGGTCATGTTATTTAATCAGTCAGGTAGGGGCAGTAGATAAATTGCTAGGTCTGAAATCAAGAAGACCTGAGATCAAATGCAGACTCAGAGATTTAAGCGGCTGTGTGTTATTGTTTGTTGTTCAGTCATTTGGGTTGCTTCTGAATCTTTATGACTTGATTTGGAGCTTTCTTGGCAGAGATACTAGAATGGTTTGCCATTTCCTTTTCCAGTTCATTTTACGCATGAGGAAACTGAGGCAAACAGGGGTAAGGAACTGGCCCAGTGTCACACAGCCAGTAAGTGTCTGTCTGAGTTCACATTTAAAATCAAGTCTTCCTGACTCTAGGCCCAGTGTCCTATCCACTGCACCACCCAGCTGCCCACTAGCTGTGTGACTGAGTAAATCACTTACCCTTTGTGTGCTTCAGTTTCCTTTTCTGTTGTGAGGATTCAATGAGATGTTTGCAGAATGCTCATAAAGTGTCTGATATAGAGTCAGCTCTGTGTAAAAGTTCCCTTTCCCTATTTAATCTCTGAGTGTTTCCAGGCAATTCTCTACAAATATACCTTGCCGAGAAGATGGAAGGTACTAATCTGCATTGGCAGAGGGATTTGCCTCTTCCTGGTATTCCTTGTGGTTATGAAATAGGAGTTGCTGTATTTGTATTCTCTCATTTGCAACTCCCAGCAGATTGTTACCTCCTAGAAGGAAGTTTCATCTTTGTTTTCCCAGCTGGAAGGGACCTTGCTGGCCATGTGATCCACCCAGGCTGTACTTCAACAAGGGTCAAAATTAAAACATCCTTGATAACTGAGCAAGCCTCAGACATTTCTTGAAGACATCTAGTGAAGGGAAACCTACTCCCTACTGAATGAGCCTATTTCACTAACAAATGTTGGTGGCTGAATTGGATGGAATTGAATTCATTCTTGGCTACTTACTCCTGTTTGACTTTGAATGTCATTTGATGTATCTCAGCCTCAGTTTCCTTTAAAGTGAGGAGGATGGCCTCCAAGGATCCTTCCATATCTAAATCTAGTCTACTAGGATCCAAATACTGTGCCTTGTCTCCCACTGATTGACTATTAATGAATGGACTTAATCACTAAGCCTATCATACATGGACAGTAGTCCATGAGGAGTCTTATTAGGACCACTGCCTGGCCTTTTCTTTTTTCTGTTTTAGCCTAATTTAGCCATGTAAATGCAAATGCAGATGATAAGCTAGGCTGTAGCCTTTGAGCAAAATCACTATTTATGGAGAGAAATGTTCTGATTAAAGACTATCTCTTTTGTGCAGAAGGCAATGCTTCTTCCCCCACTTCCTCACAGCCTGAGGGTTTAGGAGTTTCCAAAGGAAGTCCACCAAAACCATCCACATCACTTTAGCTTATTGTCTTTAAAAATGTCAGCACAAAATGTACCACAGCACAACTCGTATGAATACTTCCTATCATTTCTCCTACTAAATGAGATAAAATCTGTAAAATGCTGAGCAACTGCTTGGCACATAGTAGGCACTGGATAAATACTTGTTACCTTCTCTCATTTCTCCATTAGAGCACACGTGCTGGAGAAAGAAGAGGCCATTATTTCCTCCCTGGAAACTGTCAAAGGGAGTGGTCAGCCAAGGCAAATTGGAGGGGCCTCAGAAAAAACACCTCGGTGAGCAGCTCCTGAAACACTGTGCATCAGCATCTGTTGAGCTGAGGACAGTGATTCGATTCAATGCTTGCAACTTCTGCTCCCCACAAATTTGAATTTTATTTGCCTTGTAAACAGTTGTGGGAAGAGAACTTGCCTTTACTATTTTGCCTTTACTGACTGAGTAAATGTGGCCAGTAAAAGTTCCCCATGCTGTTTCAAGTCTTGGATATTTCAGGCATGAGCCTTTGCCTAACAATCCAGGGTCCAGGGTCAAACTAGAATCTTACCTTTACCAAGGAACTCTCAGTTAGCTGATGCTGGACTCTCTTTGTAGAATTCCTCTTGCTTGTGTGATTAGCAGTCCTGTAGAATGACAGCTAATTACTATTTACTCATTTTATCTGTATCATAGATCTCCTAGATCTGAAGTTCTATGAGACTAGATACCTCATCTGATGCTTCTTCCAAAGCTTAGAATATGAGAACTGGAAGAGATCTGAGATATCATCTAATCTTGGGATTCTTGATCCATGGTGAAGAAACTTTTAAAAACTTGTTTTGATAACTATATTTTAATATAACTGGTTTCCTTTGTAATCATGTTTTATTTTTATTCATTGAAAAATATATTCCTGAGAAGGGGTCCATACATTTCAGCAGACTGCCAAAAGGGTCTATGACAGGAAAGAACATGAAGAAGCTTTGATCTAATCCATCTCCCTTCTCTTACAAATGAAAGAAGAGTGTTTGGCCAAGGTCAATAAGATATTTTTCAGTTCTTTATCATATTGCATGTGATACTCAGCCTTCCTGATGTGCACCATTTGCTCATACCATTTTACAGATGAAGAAATTGAGGTACAGAGAAGTTAGCGACTTGACCAAAATTTGAACACTGACATTCCTGACTTCAAGTCCAGTGCCCTAACCAGTATACTATTCTTGTTGGTAACGACCTTCCCATTCATGTACCACTGTGATTTATAATACTTTAATGTATTCATCATATAAGATTCTATCTTAGAGGTATCTATTTTCATGACGTATAAACCTTCAAGACGAAAAGCCCTTGAGGGGAGAAACAATGCCTTATCTCAAATTTATTTTTCTAGCGTTTAGTATATTTCTTGGCACTCAATAGGTGTTTGATATATATAGGTGCTTTGATAGAGATTGATGTAGTGATAGACAAAGATGAAAACTTAGATCTTTTGACTCCCAGATGAATATTCTTTTCATTATATTACTTTGACATCCATCATAACATATGGTATAATGCTGATGAAATCATTTGGTCATACTTGTCTTCTAAAGAAGGGATGCTTAACCTTTTCCATGTCATAGACACCTTTGGCAGTCTGGTAAAGCCTATGGACCATTTTTCAGAGTAATGCTTTTAAATGCATAAAATGGCACAAGAAAAGCCAAGAATATTGAAATATAGCTATCAAAATCATATATTTATGTACATATATACAACATGTACACATGTATATTATGTATATATTGTATGTATACACACACACATATGTATACATCCTGCATCATCTGAGGAAAGTCCTTACTCTTGAGTGGATAACAGAACCCTTCAGGAACCTCAATTTTCATCTAGTATGGACCCAGAAGCAGCCAACATCCAGATGAGACTGTCCCTAGTTTCTAGATGGGTCTGAGTATACTGCCCTAGTTTTTTTCCTCTTCCCTTTTGTTATGTGCCCAATCATCAAAGCCCTGATTCAAATGTGTGTTGTCATCTTCTTCATCTACATTCTTGTCCCCCCCCCCCCCCATCTTATCTGCTTGCAAACAAACAATAGTTAGCAATGATACATGGGACATACTTCCTGAATAGGAAGGACCCTCAAGGAACTAACCCCCATATCCTACACACACACACACACACACACACACACACACACACACACACACACACACACACACACACACACACACACACACATATAATCAATTGTCCTGAAAATACCCTCCAATCTATTGGTGGTGGGAGCTGAACAAAGTAAACTCCTGACAGGAGAGTCAGGAATCAAACAGAAGTTTAATTTTAAAGAGAGGGAAATGCCTTGCAAGAAAGAATACATATGCCCAGACCCTCTCCTTAGTAGGGGGGACCCGCTTTAGTGTGGGGAGATTTATAACAGTAGTTGTACAGTGAGTTGTAGTCCTGACAAGGAAGGGTAACAGCACCAATGTGACAAACTTGATTCGTAGAAGGCCTTCATGACCAGAGCCAATTCTGGCATTTTATTGTGGCTGAGATCATCCAGAAGATGAGTGCAAAGCATTGCTGTTATGCCAAGTGGGTATAGTTTGTTTGCTGCACCTTAGCTGTGGCAAACAGGGTGTCTCTTAATACCTTGACATTTCCCCCTTTTGGCCAAAGAAGGGGGTCTGAAAGAATCCCTATCCTTCTGGTCAATAGAAGCAGGTGTAAGCCAAGATGCCACGAGAGACCAGTTGGACCAGGATGAAATGTTACCCAGGGGGTTAGTACATAACAAAAGGGAAAAGAAAAAAAAAACAAAAACCTAGGACAGTATACTCAGCCTTCATCTGGAATTTTGGGACAGTTGTCTCATCTGGGTGTAGGTTGTTCTGGGTACATGCTAGATAAACCTCAAGGTTCTGTTGTCCACTCAGAGCAGGGGCTTTCTTCAGATGATCCAGGAGTACATATTCACAAGTTTGGCAGCTGTGGAAGTAGTATTGGGCACATAACAAAAGGGAAGAGGAAAAAAACTAGGGCAGTATACTCAGACCCATCTGGAAACTAGGGACAGTCTCATCTGGATGTTGGCTGCTTCTGGGTCCATACTAGATGAAAATTGAGGTCCCTGAATGGTTCTGTTATCCACTCAAGGACCTGGTAGGGGCTCTTAGAGAAAACTGCTTGCATCAATCTTTGAATCTGAGTTTCTGATCAGGATAACATAGGTCCTTATTTAACAGTCTCTAAACAACACATAGAGATGGTTCAGTTTCCCAGCCATGCAGGGCTAGGTTGAAATGATGCAATGAAGTTTTCTCACAATTCCCATAATTGTATAATTATATTGTCAGGTACAGATTAAACTACTTAGAAGTCTTACATGGGACTAGTTCTGAGAAGGAAACATGTCACCAAGTTAACCAATAAAACTTAAGCCTAACTAAAATTAACTCTCCTTGTATTCTAGTCACCCAATCACATTATCCACTTAACCAGCACATTCTGAGTCCCAGATGTGTCATGTAAGTCATCTGATCCCTAGATATCTTTTCTTGGGCAATACGCTTATTCTCAGGACAACTCTAAAAAAGTCTCTGCTTCTCTGGTTCCAAATCTAGAGGTTCCTAGATAATTCTGACTTAATATAATTTATTGCAATCACTTAAATTTGGTTCTTCAATCTTGAAACTTTAGAGAATTTCAGTTTATATACCATTTTCAATTTTTATCCTTACCTAAATCCTGTACCTAATATATGAATCTTTAAAAAAATTTGTAAGGGTCCAACTGCAAGATGAACTTTTCTGTCTTTTAAAATTATTAGACAGATGCATTAATAATGGAAAAATAATTTCACATTCGTTCTCATTCTCTATACAATTTATGTGTAATATCCAGTTTTGAGAACTTATTACTAGAATATGATCACAGTCTGAATTTCCATGACAGATAAATTTGGAAAGAAATTCTGAAAGAAAACAGTCTAATCCTGTTGCTTTCTTTAAAAAATCCATTTATTTTACATTACATATTTGTCATTACTTTGTCTCATCATTTTCCCCTTAGAAGGAATCTGACCACAAATAGGGATTAAAATTGCAAGATGTCCATACTCACATTCTATTATAGTAACTCAGAGATGTTCCAATATTAGTCAATTATTTAATAGATTTAGTGCTGTATCTACAAAATTTCTTGATTATAGAAATTTACTATAAAGGAAAAAGAGGGACATAGTTATAACAATGTCATGTATCATAATAGAAGGAAAAACTCCCTTACCTCTGTTTCATTCCAGGCATGAATCATATCTGACAGCCAATCATGTAATCAAGGGGTGTTAAAAGCAAGGCTCAGGATTAAGTAGTTGGAGAAATTTCCTTTTCAGCAGGAAAAAACACAATAGGGAAATAGAGTCAGAAGGATCCTACTTAGGCCATGCCCAGGTCATCACCAAAACTTTTGCTAGGCACAGATATCCATCCACCTTTAGCAGTTCCTAGACTGCAGCGTATCATTATCTGTTATTGGCTTTATGACAACTCAGACAATTATGCCTATAATAAAAGCTGAAAACAATAAAAAATTATAGTCCCAGAAATTTTTACCTTAAATGACCAAATTTCACTAACTACATAATATCAGTATCTTTCCTGATGTTTCCTTAACAATTAACATTTCATTTATCCTTGATTTATAAATTAAAACTACCCATATTGGGTACTGGGCCTGCAGACATACAGCAAATATCTTATAGTTGTCTCATCATTAATATGCTGAAGCAATATATTTAAACCACCATATAGACTTTAATAATAGCCAAGAATTTCAAATGAAAATTTGTTATTATATATTATCTCCTTTATAACAAAATATATCTCATTAAATATTTAACAACTTCAAGTATCTATTTTTTGTGGTATATAGTATATAAAACACTTTCTGGGTTCTTTTGTCTTATTGTGGTTATTTATATTAGTTCAACTTCTGAAAAACGTTGCTGTATTCAGTGTCTATGACATTTCTGTTGTCCATTTCCAGTTTTTGATTTAAGTAGTTCAGGATTAAATTGGTTTGTTTTTTTTTTTAAATCATATGCCATATATTTCTCATGTTTTGTTTTTGTTTTTTTCTGATGTTGATATTAACTCTGATGAAGCAGTGGTCTGACCATAGACAAATAGTTGACCCAAGCATAACTCCCACATCAATGACAAACTTTTTTTGTCTGTTAAAATAGAACTTATTTCAATCTTTATAGTTTTGTTGGGTCTAGTGCCTGACAATTCTTTCCTTGAAGGTAGTTTTCATGACCTGGGGCTGTGAGACTTGTGTGTAATCTTTACAACTTTACCTCTGTCATTCCTTCTTCTTGAATCATACTTTCCCACATCTTTCTCTCTTCATCATTTCTTATCTTTGTACTAAACTCATCAAGTATCAGGGCACATGCTAAATTGATTTGGAGGATTTTTATCAAATTTTTCATAGAATTTCTCTCTCACTTCATTCTCAACAAAAAATGTTGGTGCATAAACTAAAATGATTTTCATGATAGTCCTACTGCAAACATTATATCTGTGTATGTATGTGTGTATGTGTGTGTGTATGTAATGATGTTATTTGTGATGACCAAATATCCATAAAAGAATATTTCTTGTTGCCTTTAAGTGTGCAACAAAACCTAGTCTTCCAAACCCTTTCTTTGCCTTTCCAAGGAATACCCATGAGCTATCCTTCTATTTAGCTGTAATGTCCCTCTTTCTTCTGCTTTCATTTATACAAGAATATCAAGATTACTATGATTCATCTCTTCCACATAATAAGTCCTCAATAACATGGGATAGTTGATTGATTTACCATCATGTACATGTATGGTATGTAAACTTGCTCCTTAAAACTGAGAGATAATAGGATCATATATCTGGAGATGCAAGGGATCTCCGATATGAATTAATCAAGGCCCATAATTTACAGATTGGGAATTTGAATCCTACAGAAATAAAGTGACTTGCTCAAGTTCTGATGGATAATGAATAAGTGATCTGGGATTCAAATCCAAGTCCTTTGATTCCAAATCCAAAATAATAAATTTTTAATCTGCACAAGTTAATTTAATCATGGTGCTATGGAAAGGTGTTGTATTTAGAGACTGGAGACCTAGATTATATTGCTGGTTTTCCTACTTACTATTTATATGAGCATGGATAAGCTACTTAGCTATTCTCAATTTTAGCAGCAGCATCTTTAAAATAAGGATGTAATAATATTTACTTGCTTTATAGAGTTGTAAGAAGATCAGATGAAATCATTCATGTGAAGCCTTTCTAAATCATGTAACATCATAAAATATCATATATTTGTACTGTAAGGTGGTCCTCTTTTAAGACCCTTTGGATGTAGAATGGTTGATGTTGAAAAGTCCCTTTTATTCCTGAAAGGAATAAGAAAAGAACTTTGGTTTAATAGAAACTGTTAAAACATATGTATGAATAAACATAACTTTCAAATGGGATTTGAATAATTTTGGACGGAAAATGAATTATAGTATAAATAAATGAATCACTTTGCTAAAATATGGGATGATGTGTATGTGTAAATAGTTTGATGGTCTAAATAGGCAGAGAAAGAATATTTATTAAGCAAACACTGGAAAAATAAACTCTTAAGTGAAATGAGTCAGTGAGGGCTAGAGATAACTGATTTTAACCATTGAAAAGAATAGGAGAGAGAAGACAGGAGATGGAGGTTGAATATTGAGGAATTGGGAGGAAAACTCAGCAGAAGGTGAAAAATAGCTTTGTCGTTGAAGTTTTAAGAAAACAAACAGGAGCAGTAAGTTGACTGCAAGGTTTTGACTGCTAGTTCTTGACTGGCTGAATAGACGTTGAAGTTCCACCTATTGCTATCCAAAACTTTCTAAAGCTTAAGAGAAGTGGAGTTTCTAAAAAGCACCTATTAGTCTTTTCTGCTTTCCTTCCTTCCTTCCTTCCTTCCTTCCTTCCTTCCTTCCTTCCTTCCTTCCTTCCTTCCTTCCTTCCTTCTTTCCTTCCTCCCTTCCTTCCTTCTTTGCATTTCTTTTTTTTAATTATTTTATTCATTTTCAGTGTTCTACAATCATTTCCATGTATCTTAGATTTTTCCTCGTCCTTCCCTCCTTCCCCGCTACTTCCCCATTCCCTCCCTGAGATGGCATACTATTTTATTTAGGTTCTACACATACATTCCTATTAAATACATTTTCATGTTAGTCCTGTTGCATAGAAGAATTAAAATGAATGGAGGAAATCATAAAAACAAACTAAAACATAACACAAAAGAAAATGATCTGCTTCATTCTGCGATCAAATTTTCATAGGTCTTTCTCTGGATGTGGAAGGCATTTTGCCTTGAGGGACCATTTGGAAGTCCTTGCATTGCAACGAAGTACTAAGTCTATCAGAAAAATTCCTTGCACATTATGGTTGTTACTGTATACAAAGTTCTCCTGGTTCTGCTCCTTTCACTCAGCATCAGATCATATAAGTCTTTCCAGGTCTCTCTGAAGTCTTCCTATTCATCATTTCTTATAGCACAATAGTATTCCATTACATTCATATACCACAATTCATTCAGCCATTCCCCAATTGATGGGCATCCCTTTGATTCCCAGTTTTTGTCCACCACAAAGAGAGCTGCTATAAATATTTTTGTACATGTGGGACCCTTTCACATTTTTATCATCTCTTGGGGATATAGTCCTGGAAGAGGTATTGCTGGGTCAAAGGGTATGCACATTTTTGTAGCCCTTTGGGCATAGTTCCAAATTGCTCTCCAGAATGGCTGGATCAGCTCATAGCTCCACCAACAATGAATTAGTGTTCCAACTCTCCCACATCTTATCCAACATTTATCATCTTCCTATTTTGTCATGTTAGCCAGTCTGATAGGTGTGATGTTATATCTCAGAGTTGTTTTGATTTGCATCTCTCTAATCAATAGTGATTTAGAGTATTTTTTATATGACTATAGATAGCTTTATTTTCTTCCTCTGAAAACTCCCTGTTCATAGCCTTTGACCATTTATAAATTGGAGAATGACATATTTTTGTACATTTGACTCAGTTCTCTATATATTTTAGAGATGTGACCTTTATCACAGACACTAGTTGCAAAAATTCTTTCCTAGTTTTCTGCTTCCCTCCTAATCTTGGTTGCATTGGGTTTGGTTGTGCAAAAACTTTTCAGTTTATCATAATCAAAGTTATCCATTTTGTACTTCATAATGTTCTCTCTCTCGTTTGATCATAAATCTCTCCGTTCTCCTTAAATCTGATAAATACACTATTCCTTGCTCCACTAATTTGTTTATAGTAACAAGCTTTATGTCTAGATCATGTACCCATTCGACTTTATTCTTGTGTATGGTGTCAGGTATTGGTCTATGCCTAGTTTCTGCCATACCGTTATCCAGTTTTCCCAGCAATTTTTGTCAAACAGTGAGTTCTTATCCTAGAAGCTGGGGTCTTTGGGTTTATCAAACAGTAGATTGCTATATTATTGACTACTGTGTCTTAAGTACCTAGCATATTCCACTGGTCTACCCTTCTGTTTCTTAGCCGGTACCAAGTGGTTTTGAAAATTGTTGCTTTATAACACAATTTGAGATCTGGTAGAGCTAGGCAACCTTCCCTAGCATTTCTTTTCATTAGTTCCCTTGATATTCTGAATCTTTTGTTCTTTCAGATGAATTTTGATATTATTTTTTCTAGCTCTAGGAAATAATTATCTGATAGTTTGATTGGTATGGCACTGAATAAGTAGAGTAATTTAGGTGGAATTGTCATTTTTATTATATTAGCTCGGCCTACCCATGAGCAACTGATGTTTATCCACTTACTTAGATCTGACTTTATTTGTGCCAAAAGCATTTGTAATTGTGTTTATATAGTCCCTAGATTTGTTTTGGCAGGTAGACACTCAAATATTTTATAGTGTCTACCCTAGCTTTAAATGGGATTTCTCTTTCTGTCTCTTGCTTTGTTAGTAATACGTAGAAATGCAGAAGATTTGTGTGGATTTGTTTTGTAACCTGCAACTTTGCCAGAGTTGTTTATTATTTCAACTTCCTTCTATTTCCAACTCCAGTCTACTCTAGCCATGAACAGGAAAGGTATCTCTAGATGCTAAATAGTTTTCCTGGTCTTTCCTGACACTGAATCCTAAAAATTGCATCCATATATAATTAAAGTAAAACAAACAAACTTGTAAAGAGGTTATCATGTAAATAGGATTCTTTTTTTTTTTTTTTTTGGTGGGCAGAGGGGCTGGTGTTGATCTATGATTTTAACAGTGTAGATTTTAATATCATTTTCTGATGAGAAAACTTCCTCTACCAAGGTAAATCAGCAACTGTTTTGCCAAACACAGCATTAGTGAGCTGTCTGAGGTACTTAGATGTTACCTGACTTCCCCAGGGTCATACAGTTGGGATGTGCTGGAAATGGGGCTTGAATCCAGGTCTTACTACTTTTGAACCCAGATCTTTGACCTCTGTGGAATGCTGCCTCCTGTCCTGGTGATACAAAAACCAATGGAAAGTCCCTGTCCTTAAAGAGCTTAGATTATATTGGATATAAATCTAAATTTACTTAAGAATGGCTGTAATGTCATCCTTAAGCCATTGGAAAAGTTTGGATTACATATATACTAGCTAAACTGTTGCCATTAACACAATGGATGCTCCCAAACACAAACTTCTATAACCTTATAGTATTTCTCTCCTATGATGAGTATTTCAACATAATTTGAAGAATGAATGAATGAAAAAAAATTGATAAGCACTAATATGCAAAGCACTGTGCTAAGGATACAAGCAGAAAAGCAAGATAGTCCTTGATCTCAAAGAGCTCACATTTTAATAGATGGACACAATAAATATCACAGATTTCACCTGCAAGTCAGACAGAAAGACCCCATGATCCTTGGGGTACAATAGAGGTGAAAGGTGCCTCATTTAATTATATTTCCAAAGATAAAACCATTTCAATTTCTGTTGAACCATTTGACAGTGTGAGTATATATGTTCAATCCTCCTTCATCCATTTCAGAAATCATCTGCCTAGTTTCCCCATGGTTTTATATTCTTATATATTCCTTTGCTTATTTTATATTTTATATTCTTATATATATTCCTTTGCTTATTCATACCAGTTATGAGAATGATCCTTATTAAGGAGAGATCCTTAATAAGAGCCTATACAAGATCTTATTAAGACTCATTTCAGGTGCTACTTCCCACAAATAAAAAAAAAAATAAGTTCTAGGGTCCTGAACTCAGCACTTGGCATACAAATAAAAGTAAATAAGATCCCTGCCTTCAAGAAGCTTCCATTCTAGCAAGTAAAGACTACCCATATAGGGAAGCTAGGAGAAAGTAGGAGAAGTACATTCTAATGGTTGGAAATGATAGAAGGTTTACAGGCAAGATAAAATTAAAGCTTGCCTATTAGGACATAGGATGCCAGGGCCAGGTTCAGGGAGAGAGGGAGGAGGACAGTAGAAGCAAAGAGTCAACATGGCCTTATCAAGACTAGGTCATGCCAAACTAACTTTATCTTATTTTTTGACAGAGATATTAAACTGGTAGATCAAGGGTCCACCATAGATATAGTTTGCTGTGATTTTATCAAAAATTCCATAAAGTATTACATGCTATTTTTGTAGAAATGATGGAGAGATGTGAACTGGGCAATAATACAATGGATTGGAAAGTGTTTGAACATCTGGATTTAAAGAACAGTCATTAATGGTTCAATATCAAGGACACATATATGTATAAGCCACATATATATATGTACACACATATAAAGTATACATACACATGTAATACATAGCATAAATGTATTTTCTATTTGTTTACATTTTGTTTTTATTTATCAGTGTTCATGTTACTTTTCTCCAATAAGATATAAACTTCTTGAGGAAAGGTATTGTTTCACTTTTGTCATTATTTCTGCAAAATACAGCACAGTGCTTCACACATAATAGGAACTTAATAAATGTATGTTAAAATAAATGAATAAAAAGCTGAAAAAGGTCAAGAATAACAATAATAACTAACATTTATAAAATCCTTTAAGGTTTGCAAAGTGGTTTACAAAAATGTCTTTTGATCGTCACAGCAACACTGAGAGGTAGGTGCTATTGCTATCCCAATTTACAAATAGAGAAATTGAGGTGGACAGTGCTTTAGTGATTTACTCAAGGTTATGCAGCTAGTAAGTGTATGATATGGGATTCAAACTCAGGTCTTCCTAATTCTACCTATCTAGTTAGAAACTAAGTAAAGACTATTGAAAAGAATAGTGAAAAGATTATTGGCTCCTTAGAAGAAAACACTTCAGTTGAATAACATTGAGGTCAGAAGGTAGTCTACTAAAAGTGAACAATAAGTAAAAAGTCAGGAAAAGGAGGTAATGAATATAGGTAACATTTTTTACCAGTTTGGCTTTGAAAGACAGGTGACATTCGGAATGAGAGTTTGGGTGCTAGGAAGATCAAGTGAATGTTTTCCTTTGTTTTGTTTTTTTAAAATTGGGGGTGGAAGGAGTTCCTGGGCCATATTGGAAGGCAGCTAATAAAGAACCAAGAGATAAAAAGAGATTGAAGAAAGAGTGGGATTGTTGTCGTTTGGGGTGTTGGGAACCGGAATGTAACAGGACAGGATGAGTTTGCCTGGAATGAATTCACTCACTCAAGCCTTCTTTCAGTCAGAGTAGCAAGGTTTATTGTAACAGTAGTATGGCCAGAAGATTCCTAGTAAATCTTTGAATTTGATGAGGATGGAACTGATACTTATATACAAAAAAAGGGGAACAGGGTCATTGAAAAGATCTTGATGGGATTGAAGATTGGTAAGTAGTCTGGAGTGGGACAGAATTCAGGCTACTTGTTGAGGAAAAAAAGATTCAGGAAGACTAGAGGAAAAAACAAAAACTAGAAACCATATGAAGAAAACATATTCTGATCCTGGATTACCTGCTTCTTCCAAACTCAAATTTGTGGACATGTGATAGATTTCTTCACCTACACAGGAGAGAGAGAAAGACAGAGAGAGAGAGAGAGAGAGAGAGAGAGAGAGAGAGAGAGAGAGAGAGAGAGAGAGAGAGAGAGTCACAAGAGAAGTTTGCTTAAAGGAATTGCCATTTCCTTTAACATAGAAGACTCTAAAGCAAAATCTGAATTTTTGTTTGTTGGTTGGTTCGTTTAATCTAGACTGCCTGACACTTGCTATTTCCAAACTAGATAGGACCTACCTCTTGGAACAAGAAGAAAAACACCTAGGCTGCTAGAGGGGCAAATCTCATGAAGCAGTAGTCCGGATTAGGAGACTATGCCTGAAATATGAGATTTTCATTCTAAAGCTGGATATTTCTCTGGTCCTATGAAAGACATATCAGAGATGGCATCTTGGTCTTTCTCTTGATAGAAGCCTGGGGAAAGGACTCCAGGTTAGAGAGGCGGAGAGCAATGTGGAGACATATTCTAAAATCTTCTTCTTGAACCTTTCTTCCTCTTGGGATGATACCCTAAAGTATTTTACTCCCTGGAACCCAACCCCTGAATTTCTTTACTCTGTGAAGTGAGCTTCCACTTCAAGCCTATTCTTTCACAATAAAACCTATTCTTCATTTCTTGGATGTTTCTAGACCATGTTGCACCATTCCTCTTACCCCACCTTTTCTATCTGGCCAGGTAGCTAGGTGGTTCATTGGTTAATGCCCCGGGCCTGGAATCACAAAGACCTGAGGTCAAATTTCATCTCAGATATTTATTAGTTATGTGACCCTGGACATGTCTACCTCTGTCTACCTCAGTTTCCAAAAATGTAAAATGGGGATCAAATAGCACTTATCTCCCAAGATTGTTATGAGGATCAAACGAGATAATATTTGTAAAGCACTTAGCACACTCAATGCCTGGTACATAGTCAGTGCATAATAAATGTACTTCATGGGGTCATCTTCTCCCTTTAGAAAGTAAACTCCTTGGGGACAGAGATGCAAGCCTTTGCATCTCAACAATTAACCTAGTGCCTGGTACATAGTAAGCATTTAGTGAATAGATTATTTATTCATTAGGAAAAAAGAACACAAGAAAACCAAAATTAGACATGGACATTCTGTAGTCTTTTGTTATCCCATCAGTTTAGTAACCTGCTTTTGGAATTTTAGGTTAGGTTTGGAATAGCATAAAAGATAATTTATTAAATATCAAGTGACTAGAACTATGTTTCAGACATTTTTGTCATCCAGGCAATCTTGAAATAGTGTCTAGAAACCTAGTATCACCTATGAAAATGTTTAAAAAAGAAAGGGAGGCCAGGTTCTTGTTTGACTCCTGATTCTACCTCTGTTTTCTGGGTTTAGCAGTTTGGAGATTAATTTCTATCTTTTTTCTTAGTTGCTCTGAGTCATACAATCTTAGAAGGGAAAAATAAATATAGGAATTAGTTCTTTTGACTGTGAGCTAAATGTTGTCTGGAAAAGCTGTATGGTGGGCAGAGGGAAAAAAAAACCATTTGAAGCAGGCTACCTCTCTCATTCTATGGTGAAAATGCAGTCAAAGCTCAATAGGAGTCCAATAGGAGCTGTAAAATTGTGGTTATTTAAAAGTGCAAATCTGGTTTATTTTTTAAGTATTAAAAACAGACATTCTCCTTGGCAGCTGTCAGAAGAAATGTGTCTTAGCAAATTTCCTGACTAAGCTCAAGTATTCAGCATTACTTAAAGATTTTGAAGCTATGGCCCAAATTGTAATTAGCATACTTGTTACTGGCACTGAATTCCTTCTTTCCAGGAAACAGATGTAATAGCAAAGCTGAAAGTGATAAAAGTTCCATTCTTCATCAGTATAAGAAACCAGTCAACGACACTTTTTCATTCTTACATTGTCATCCGTGGTACCAAACTTCACCCATGTCACTTGTTAAAGTGTGGCCAGAGAGGAGCCAAAGTACTGAGAATGGATGTCCTCATGCTGATGGAGAGAGATTAACATTTGATCTGCATCTTGAAAACTCTGATATTCTACAGGGATGCCTGGTTTCGGCAGGTAGGAACTCAGTTGTGACATTTTGGGATTGTAGTACTGGCTTGAATTGCACATATTAATATCTATCTTAGAAGTGACAGGCAAGCATTGTAGGATATTCCAGCAACGTTGCGCCGGTCCGAGTCTAGTCAAAGCGTAGTATTTTATTTTCTTATTTTTATGTGGAAATTATTCATTTGAGGGTTCTTTCTATATTGACTTTGAAAGGGAAGAAAGATTCAATATCTGGTCAGGCAAATATTTTTTAAAAATGTATTATTTATAACTTTTGCATTTTACCACACTTTTATTTGCTATTCTCTCCTATGTTTGATCCTGATAGTTACTGCTTATAACAAGAAACGAAAAGGAAAAAAAATAGTTCAGTAAAACTAATCAATACATCAAGCTTGTATGACGATAGATTGAATTGTTCCATACCAATACTCCCTCATCTCTACAAACAATGGAGGGAAGTGCATTCTCTTCTTTGGACCTGAGCTTACTCATGATAATTTCACAGTGCTTATTTATCATTTTTACTTCTGTCCTTTACATTTACATTGTTCCAGTCATTGTGCATATTTTTTCTTACTGTTTACTTCATTCTATATCAATCCATATGTATTTCCATGTATTCTTCATATTCATGATTTTTTTGTGGAGCAGTAATATTCCTAGAGCAGGTAGGTAGTGCAGTGGGTAGAGCACTGAACCTGGAGGAAGGAAGACCTAGGTTCAAATTTGACAATGGTAGTATCACCTGGCAGGATAAGGTACCAGACACTGAAGTCTTTGCTTGAGCTGAACTGCCAAGTCTTCAAACTATGCTTCAGAGAGCGCAACTCTGATAGGCTGGCCGTGTTGTTTGAATGCAATATGTACGCTTGCCAAAAAGACTATTTTATGGAGAACTTGCATGGGGCAGGCGATCACATGGTGGCCAGAAGACGCGATACAAGGACACTCTCAAGGTCTCTCTCAAGAACTTTAAATTTGACTGTGCCACATGGGAGACACTGGCACAGCATGGCATGTCCATATCAGAAAGGGTACTGTGCTCTTTGAGCAAAGCAGAATCAAGACAGCACAGAGTAAACACAAATTTGGGATATTCACCCGAAATATTCACACGGACTATCTGTGCCCAATATGTGGCAGACCATTCCCAGCTTGTATTGGTCTGATTAGCCACAGTCAGACACACTAAAATTTCACTTTATCATGGTGATGCCATTTTGGTCCTCTTCAAAGACTAAGGATGACAACCACTAGCTGTATGACCCTGGGCAAATCACTTAAGCTTGTTTGCCTTGATTTCCTCATCTGTAAAATGATCTGGAAAAGGAAATGGCAGACCACTCCAGTATCTTTGTCAAGAAAACCCCTGATGAAGTCACAAAGAGTCAGGCATGACTGAAACAACTGTATACAACATTCCATCAAATTCATATATTACAATTTCTTTAGCTGTTCTAAAACTGATGAGCATCTATTGTCTAACTCTTTTACAAAAAGTATCATGGTACTCTGTTCTAATGTTGAACCTTAATTTTTTTAAACCTTCTTTGAATATATATCTAGTAGAGGGATCTCTGAATCAAAACATATGGGTATTGTAGGCCCTTTCTTACTATGATTCCAAAAAGGTTCCTAAAATGGTTGGACCAATTCAAAGATCCTCCAATTGTGTCTTAGTGAGACTGTCTGTCTGCAATCTCTCAAATAGTGACTTTAAAAATTTTTTCCTATCTGCTGAATGAGACATAAAATCTAAAAGTTGTTTTTAATCCCTTTTCCATTTGAGCAACATTCAAATATTTAAAGATAATGATCACACACACCCCAAAACTTCCCTTTTCCCATCTAAACATCCTCCAGTCTTCAAGCAATCCATATGGGGCATACTTTTGAGTTCCATCATCATCATAGATTTCTATTATTTTACAGTTGAGAAGGAATTTAAGGATTATCTAGTCCATCCTCCTTTTATAAGAGGAAACTGAGGCACAGAGGTAAAGTAGTATTTTCAAAGGCATTTAAAATAGATCAAAAATCCTCAATAAGAAACAATTTTTTGCTTAAATTGCATATTAACTGATAGAAACTTAACTCTACTTCTCATGGCCTGGTGTAGCTAGTTGATCCTAGAATCCAGACCACATTTCTCTTCTCATCCACTTATCTATTCCCTTTTTGTTATCTACTTTTTGCACAGTATAACCACCCCACCCCCACCCTTACAATAAACCTTTCTACTTCTTGCTCTGGAAACTATAAACAAATAAACATCACTATTTCTTCTGGAAAAGGTTTGTCTTTCTTCCTTGTGACTCAGTTCATACCAGTCTGTGACTTCAGAAACTAAAAGAACCTTACCTGGCCATTACTTCCCCTACGTTTTCGGTCTTCTTGTTACAATGAAAACTCTTTGAGTTATAAGACTGATGCATTGTGGTACTGTTATCCCCTACCTTTAGCACAGCATAAGTGCTCAATAGGAATGCTTTTCTCTCTCTCTCTCTCTCTCTCTCTCTCTCTCTCTCTCTCCCATCCTTCCTCTCTCTTTCTCTTACTCTGTCCCTTCCTCCCTCCCTCCCTTGCTCCCTCCTTCTTTCTCCCTCCTTCTTTCTCCCTCTCTCTTTTCTTTCTTTCTTCTCCTTCTTCCTTCCTTTCTTTTCTCCCTCTCTCCCTTCCTCTATCCCTTCTTTAATCAATCTCTTGCTCCTTCTCTCCCTTCTTTTCTCTCTCTATTGGTTCCTCCATCTCTGCCATACTCCCTCTTTCCTTATCTTCTTCTTCCTTTTCT
This sequence comes from Notamacropus eugenii, assembly GCF_028372415.1. Classification (NCBI taxonomy): domain Eukaryota; kingdom Metazoa; phylum Chordata; class Mammalia; order Diprotodontia; family Macropodidae; genus Notamacropus; species Notamacropus eugenii. The sequence continues at coordinate 210,648,390 of NC_092873.1, read as the reverse complement.
CCCTCCCTCCCTTCCTTCCTTCCTTCCTTCCTTCCTTCCTTCCTTCCTTCCTTCCTTCCACTTCAGTGTCATTTACTTCAAGGCATCTTTTGGGATTCATGTAGCTGTTATTGCCACCTTTAGCACTATGCATTTCTTTTGGAAGTCTCCTGTAATAGATCTGTGAAGATGCCTCCATTTCCAAGTTATAGAATGTAAGGCATTGAAAGGAAGGAAAGTACAGAATAAACTTTTATTTCTACCGCTATTGCCCAATATAGCTCCTAAAGCAAGAAGGCCCTAGATAGATGTGAATTGGTTGATTTTTTTTTCTGCCTCCTTCTGCAGGTAAACGTTATTCAGCATCATTTACTTCCCCAGTGAGGACAGTGACCCACAAACAGTAGCAACAATTTTAGCTATGCACTAATGACATAATTATTATTTTAATCATGTTTTCCTTGCTTCATTCATGAACGGTTAAAAAAATAACTTGGTAGAATGCACCAGGAGCCAAATCATGGACCACACTAACACAGATTTGCAAGGCACTATTAGTTCTGGATCATTGGGTGGCCTTGACGTTCGAAGATGAATTCCTGTAATCTCCAAACAGACAAACAAAACCAAACCTGCTCCTCGAACTTCAAGGACTATGAACAGGATGCCTTCTAAGACACAACGTGGTGATGAAGAAGGATTTGATTGTAATGAAGAACAACGGTGTGACTGTAAAGGGGGCAACCTGTTTGGAAATCAACAGTTTCCTGAACACATTTTTTGAGACTTTCAGATAAAGCATCTTAGGTGAAAAGGATGTTACTCCAGTACATTTCTGTGATATATGTGGATTACCTATTAAAATTTATGGCCACATGATCTCATACAAGCGTGTTTTTTTGTTATGACTGTGCTATTTTGCATGAGAAAAAGGCAGACAAGATGTGCCCAGACTGTAATGAATCCTGAGCAGTGAATTGAACAGTGCATGTGCAGTTCTCTCTTCACGTACAGCATTGTTTAAGGGTGCAAGAGAACGTATTTGTCTCAAAAAACATGTACTTGTCTCAAAGACACTTATGGGCTCACATAAATCACCATTAAATGAGAGTTGTCACTCGTCCTCCAATTGAAAATGTTCATCCTCTTATTACCCCCCTCACTGGCTGAAATTCTTAATTGTTTTATAATGCCTCCAGCTAAGCACCACAAGAGCCATGATCTTAGGCAATTCATTAATTTCTCTTGGTTTTAGTTCATCTGTAAAATGGGGGGGGGGGGGGGTTGTATTAAATGATTTCAAAAGTTATTTACTAGCTCTAAAATGTCTCTATGAATAATTAGAGATTTTCTAATTCTAAAGACACCAAAACCTTATTCCAATTAGTGAGTATAATAAAACCTTAATTACAATGAATCCTTGAGAAAGAAATAATTCTAGATGGAGAGTTTTCCCTAAGAGAGAAAAGTTCCCCCTTATATACTTTAAAAAATTTGAACAATGATCAAAATATCTTTGTAAAATATATTACACACATCCTTGAGTTTTAAAACCACCTATACTCAACATACTTCAATAGGTAATGCATCAGTAGGAGCCATCAATGACTGTCAATACATCACAGTTCTAGGATTTTTTAAGAGTTGGAAAGGACCTGAGCAACCAATACCTGAGAAAAGAGAACACATATCCTGATATCACGTATCTAACAAGTGGTCATCTGACATTTGCTTGAAGAGCTCCAATGAAAGAGAAACTCACCACTTTTTGAAACAGCCCATTCTACTTTTGAGTAGCTCTCATCATTAGGCATTTTTTCCTGCCATCAATCCTAAATTTCCAACTTGGCAACTTCTATCCATTGCTTCTGGTTTTGCCTTCTGGGGCCAAGCAGAATAAATCTAATTCCTCCTTCTGTGTGACAACCCTGCAAGGTAGCTGAAGACAGCTGTTGTATGCCCACTGGGTCTTTTCTTCTGCAGGCCAAATGCCCCATTTCCTTTAACCAATCTTCATGCAGCCATGAACTGATGTTTTTCACTATCCTGCTTATCCTATCCTCCTCCAGGGATTTTGCAGCTTTTCAAAGTCCTTCCTCACAAGTGATGCCCAGAACTAGAACACAGTACTCCAGATACACAGTACATCATACAGCAGAATTATCATCTTAGTTTTGGAAGCTATGTCTCACTTTTAATGTAGTCTAAAATTGTGTTTGTTTTCTTGATTGTTGTATTATGCTCTGGCTACTTCTTAAACAGGCCTATTCAATGAATGGGCATTACTTCACCCTAAGTGAGTACCTGCAAAGACCTTGACCTAAAGGGCCCAAGGTCTCCCAGTGCCTCCTGGGTCATCTCCAGTCATCCTGATGAATATCTGGTCACTCGATTCGGATGGCTCTGGAGGAGAAGTGAGGCTGGTGACCTGCACAGCCCTCCCTCACTCAAAACAAAGTCAAGTGCAAGTCATGTCATCATTTCCCTGACGGCATGGTCTTCTTTGGCAATGAAGGACAAGCACAATCACATGAGCTATATTCAGCCAAAGCAGCACATTAGGATGCCACCACCTCCTTTGCAGCATGTGTCACATGAGCATTATAATCAACCACATGAGGATATTCAAGCTCCTCCTGAGGAGTGGACAATGGCTCCCCCCCAACCCCCCACCTCATTCAGTCAGTCAGGAAACCTTTCGAATTTCAACAAGAAAACACAGCAATTTAATAATCGTCCCTACTCAGGTTGATTCAAATTGAGGTGCTAGAGAGCTACCACCTCCAGCCCCAGCACCTGCTCACCATCATCCTGAATATTAGGATCAACCAGTGGTTTCTCACCCTTATCATATTATGCCTCTATGGCAACATTATGCACCACCACCTCCTCCTCCACCACCAATAAGTCATCCAACGCATCATCCTCCCCAGGCAGCACGTACTCTTCATATGGTTTATAGCCAAGCTCTTCCTTCACCAATGACCTCTGCTTCACTGCCAATTACCCCACCCCCTGGACACATCATTGCCCAGATTCCACCGTACATGAATCATCCTCAGGACCTCCTCCTCTTCAACTTGGTGGTCCCCCTGTAAGTGCCCCTCCCCACTATAATCCTAACTCTTTGCCATTCATTGGAGATCACAGAACTCTAAGCCCTCCATTCACACAGCCAGGGGGAATGAGTCCTGGTATATGACCTGCTCCAAGCGGGCCACCTCTGCCTCCTAGAATGAAGGCTCCACCTGCTCAAGCCCAACTTCCTGGACCACATCACCCCAATCAGACAAGATATAGACCATATTATCCATGACAGTAGTGTTTTGAATTGAAGATATAGTGAGGGTTAGGGGACAAGAAGGGACTTTATGTATTTTGAAAGAAGAAAAGCACTTCTTACAGAGGTGGCTGTAAAATGCCCTTAGGGTCTTGTATCTTAAGAAGTTTTTAAGCCTTGACCTTAGGACTGACTTCAAGTATACTGTAGTGCAGATAAGTGACTCAGTAGAGCACAACTATATTTTAATACCTTTATGCCCCTAGTGTGGTAAATTGCCCCAGAGTTGATCATTTTATAATATTATTTCCAGGAAAAAAATAAAAAATTGTACCACTTTCAGAAGTATTATTTCTGTTAAATCTGATGTTTAGTTTTTCTTGTAATACATTTTGTTAACCTGTGTAAAATAATTAAATTTCAATATGGTTTAAAGATGCTAGTTTTTATGTGAACTTGAGTGCAGTTGCATGCTGTGTCTTAAAACCATATGTTTTGCCACTAGTATTTCCCCAAAAAGTTAAAATAAAATGCTACAACTAAAAAAAATAAAATATAAAATAAAAATAAATAGCTTGGGAGAATGAAATGTAAGATATCACACTCACTAAAATATCTCAAACAAAACAAAACAAAAGACAAGGGCCCTTACTTTGTAATTGAAGAGTACTTTTGTGATCTTCTGCACATAGCACACATTGCTGTGAAATAGCACTAGTCACTTTTAATGAAAAGGACAACCCATTTTTCTACTGTAAAATCTTAGCTTGATCAAATTCTTCTGTAAAGCCAGAGTGGAAATATTTTCTGGTTTTACACATGATCTAAACATTTTTTTTTTAAATGTTGGTGGCTCAATTATCCTCCAGGGACCTTGTTTGTACATTCATTTTTAGTCTTGGGAAGATACCAAGAAGAGTTAAGACAACTTAAGATAAGCACTATTAGGAGGGGTTTAAATCAATCAAGTCATTCCAAGGAGGTCATAAAGGCCTATTGGAAACCAAGTAAGGAAAAAAATTCTTTCCAAAAAGAGCTGCCAATTTAGGGAGATAAAACCAAAATTTAAATTAAGTGAAAAGGGGAATTCTTTTTTTTTTGCCTATCAAAAAATCATCAGTTCTTTAATAGAGTTGCTTCTAAATAATCAGCATAGGAATACACAGTCTTGATGCCTTTGGTTGATGCTCAGAATAGAGAGCTTCACAGAAAGTGGTAGCATTTGTGTAGGTTAGACTCTTCGAAGTCAGCTATCATACTAAGTGTAAAAAGTCATTAGTCTGTGGACTGGTTACATCAAGATGTGGGCTTTATACAGCAAAGCCTTCTGAGGGGTTAGCTTTTGAAAAGAGTTCATAATAATAGTTGTTCTAATACCTTCCAGGAGCCCTTTTAGCTCCCTTGGAAACTTAGTCCTTTTTAAGGTCTGCTGACCTTGAACACCTCTCCTTCACTCAAATGAAAGTCATCTTCAAGTCATATCATTATTTCTTCAAGAATGAAAGACGAACACAGCAACCTTTTTAACATCAATTTTCTCTGTTCAGTGGCTTCTTACCATCTTACCTAGCTAATTTTAGGTTTTTAATCTCTATCCAGGATTTAGTTAACTCTCTCTGCTGTTGCTGTTTATCATTCATTCTCCAAAAAGACCATGACATCATGGAGGTGATGCCATGATACATAATTGAATCTGTGCAAAGTCACTAGAGATGGGTACTGGTTTTGGATTAACTCAGAACTCAGGACCCAGGTTTTCCCTTATGGCAAAACTAAATCCAGAAAGGACTTTATGGAAGGATCTTTGTATGACTTATGAATTTTTTTCTAATATTAAAGACAAATCTTGTCGATTAGAGCTATATATAAATGACACCAAAGAAATCAGTTAATTTTGTTCATTCATAAAGCAAGTGGTTGCTGCTTGTGATGTGTCATCTCTGAATAGTATATGGAAGGGCTGGAACTGAGGTGGAGTGACCAGGGCTTTGCTTCTGGTTACCAGATTTAGAACTGCTAACACATTAGTCCTTTTCTTTTTCTTTTTTTTTGGTTTGGATCTCTGATATCATTAGGATAGAAAAACTACTGGTGAGGAAAGCCTGGTCCCTGATAATATAGAAAACAGAATTTTGCTCCTAGCTAGCAAGAATAATTAGGAAGGTACCAAGTCACAGGTTGGGATGAGCAATTTCCGTTCCTGTTCTTTACCTGTCTAAGGAAAGGCCTCAGTCAGTGTCTGAAGGATACCTTCCTCCTACCACCTAAAGAAGTACTTTCTCTTATTTTATTGCAATATAGTTTGTGGTGCCTGCTCTAAGCAGAAAAATTCATACTTATGCATCTGAGGAGTAACTTCACTTAATTAAATTCTTTATTAATGAAATTTCTATGGGATCTCACAAGTCATGTATGTGATTAGGTTCAAACAAATGGCTTAAAAGTTTAAAACATAGTCAATCAACCGTTTGAAAAGAAACCATGAACCGGACTGACTTTTTTCATTCTCTTTGGTGAGTTTTTGAGTGAATGATTTAGATTAATTACCTATTTGACTGTTGTGTAGACAGCATGATTGCAAGCTATTTCCTAATAGTCAGTCTTAGTTGTTCCTTTTTTACTTCTATTATCCTCCTTCCTTTCTACTTATCCCTTACTCAATTCCTCTCCAGTATTTAATTTAATCATTATTTGAACATCTGTATTACATGTAAAATCTTTTCATCTTTCTTCAAAACTATTAATGTTTTCCTCTAAACTCTAATGTGTTTTGTATATGCAAAAATTTTCAGTACTTCTGGAACCAGACCCCTCTTAAAAATGATGGATTATAGATTTCACTGCCTTTAGAAGAATCAAGTGAATTTGAAAACTGTTTCATCTATTGCACTAAGGAAACAAAAACACAATTGAGTTCTTGTAATCTCACTTCCCAGATGAACTAAGGACATTTCTATATGATGCCAATAATCAGTTTTAAAGTGAATACAAAGTCAAACCTTTTTTTTAAAAATAGGCTAAATGTAATCTCCCCTTTTCACAGCTGACAGTTACTTGATTAAATTAGAGCTATTCTGCTTAACTCCTATTAAACATCTACTATGTGTAAAGTACTGGAGATTCAATAAACAAATCAAAACCAGAAACCAGAGGACAGAACTAGGAACAAAAGGTGGAATTTTTAGAGAAAGAGTTTTCACTTCATTTTATAAGGAGGGGATCTACCCAGAAATGGGAAGGAGAAACTGTGGTGAGTTCTTCCTAAGTGGAAGCCTTCAGGCAGGTGATGGATGGCCGTATGTCAGGGATGTTTTGGTGGTGATTCATGTTCAGAAACAGGCACCTGAGGTCCCTTTGAATCCTGGAATTCTGTAATTATGCAAAAATTGTAAAACAAAACAAAAACCAAAAAACCAGCAGATGCTGAGTTTCAAATCACTTGAACTCTTCAATTGGCAGCTGAATGACCTCTTATTGGGGACTTTGTAGGTAGGATTAATGATTTGGTAAGTGTTTTTGAGAACCCTTCCAAATCTACCATTTTATGAATGCCTCAAACTCATGTTGTAGAAGCATTCTTGGACTATTAATTAATCACCTTTTTGCTACTGTAGTAGATGCTTTGCATGAAGTAAAAATAAACATGTCACAAAATCATTCAGTACTCACTTGGAGAGTCCCTTGTTCTCCAGTGGGGAATTAGTAGGAAGTCTATTGTATCAGATGATACAATGAATATAACACTGGACCGGGAGACAGGAAGACGAGTCCAAATCCAGCTTCAGACGCTTACTAGCTGACCCGGGGCAAGTCACTTAACCCTCTTTGCCTCAATTTCCTTATCTGTAAAATGAGCTGGAGAAGGAATGGCTAACCAATGTAATATCTTTGCCAAGAAATTCTCAGAGGAGATCACAAAATGTTGGAGGACGGGACTGAAATGACTGAATGATAGCAACAACTCTTCTTTCTGTTATCTTTGGGACTACAATCCAGCCCCACAACATAGAAATCAGTAGGAATCAGATCATTCGCTGCTTAGCTCTTTTAGAGCAGATCAGTATTTTAGTACAACTAGCTGTTTAGAGTGCAAAGTTTGCTTCAGTACATTGAATTTTATGGTTTATCTTTGTGTAGTGTTAAGAGATGAAGGTTAGTAATTAGGAGACTTAGGTTCTAGTCCTAGATTTATCATTAGCTAGATTATGACCTTGGGTAAGTCATTTCTCTAGGTTTCATTTAGAATGAGTATTGTACTAGATAAGGTTAATGTGATGATGTGGAAAGAGCTCTGGTTCTGGAGTCAGAGGACCTGATTTCTCAATACTATTCTGGTGCTTATTGCTTTTTTGATCATAGCCTCTGATGCTCTTTCAAGCTCTTAATGTTTTTGTATCATGGACCCCTTTAGGAACCTTTTGAAATCTTTGGACCCCTTCTCAGAAGAAATGGTTTTAAATGTATTTTTAAAAAATAACGAGGATTACCAGGGAATCCACTTATATTGAAATAACAATTGACTTTATTTTCCATTTATATTCATGGACTCCCTAGAATCTATCCATGGACTCAGGTTTGTGGGCCCAAGGTTAAGAGCCTTTGTTTTAGATCTATGACATTGTGATCCTTGTTAGTTTTATGATTTCATGATCTGAACTTAACTGCTCATACTGCTCGGTTACTGAATTTGGTCTGATGTGATTTTCATTCCAGCCTATTTCATGCCAGGATCAACAGCTAACTCTTCTCCTTGTCCTTTGAAGAAAACTTGTCCCTTTTATTCTCCCTATGTTCCATGCAATCCTTGGTTGTAGGTCTTAACTGTGTGTGTTTTTTTGTGTGCCAGTTTTGGAGGATTGGTAAGCCTGAAAGCACCCAGTCTACAATGAAAATCCCCTGAGGAGTCACATAATAATTGAATTATCTTGGATTGTGATGTTAGAAGCTCCAGTCATGAGACACATTTTAGATGACAGACCCTGACATTTAGAGGATATGTGGCAGGGAACATGCCTATCTTGGTCCAGTAAAAGTAGCTTGTGCTGGGGAGAACTAAGGAAACAGAAAAAGTAAGATTTCTCTTTCTGAGCACACAGCCGAGTGAAGGAAATATTTTCCCTAAAACTGATGAAACATGATTTTTCCCCCCATCCGTTGTACAAAAACACAGGAATTTAAAAAAAGGCTATTGCAAAATGTACTACTCTAGTTAGGAATTCTTGAATGTGGCATATTTCACTAGGAATTCTACTAATGATTACAATGATAAGATCAGACTAGGAAGAGTATTTATATATAGAAGACATCTCAAGGTACCACTGTCTCAGGATGCTGCGTGCATTTTTTTTTCCTCCCACTGCCTGTATCCTGAGCGCATGACTAGACAAGCAGCCCAGCTGAATGGGCTTAACATTTCATTAAAGGTTTTTATGGCACCTGTTTACACCCCATCATTAGCAGTTGTTCCCTTTGATCTGTGTAAGTGAAGAGAACAAGCCCAGTTTGAGCATGAGATGAATTTTGCTTCCAACTTTAACTGTCCCCTTCCAACCTCTTCCCTCTCCCCCCAAACAACTGCAAAGATATTTGCAAAAGTTTGTCTCATACAAAGTAGCCTTTCTTATAGCCATGGTTATGCTTCTCTAACTCCAGCCTGGGGAAGTAACATTTCTAACTCAGTGATTTTCTTTGGTTTTTCTTGCATTCTTGGTCACATCCCATCCTTTCTTGGATGTTGGTAATGTGCCAGCTGTGCTCTTTAGCTAAAGTGGGAAATGATCCCATCATAGGGAGAGCATCCAAAAGGTCATGGCAGCACTTCAGGTGAAAGATTCCATACTCATTTATTTAGCTCACCATTAGTGGACTTCTACTATACACTAAGCCAGCGCAGCATAGTTGTCAGAACACTGGATCTGGAGTCAGGATAGACCTGAGTTTGAATCCTGTCTCAGATAGGCACCAGCTATGTAACCGTAAGTCCGTAGATTTTAACTTTTTTTAATTTCATGGATCTGCTTGGCAGTGTGGTGACGTCTTTCTTGGAATCACGTGTTTAAATGAATAAAATAAAATGCACAGATTAGTAGGGAAACCAAAGTTTAATGAAAATAAAAATGCAGTTTTTCCCCCATATAAATTTTCTTTTTCCTGGTCATGAATCTTCTGGGAAAAAATGCATCAATACATACATATAGACATATACAAACATATAAATATGCATGCACAGACATCTCTATATGCATATACATATATGTGAGTGTGTGTAGGTATAAATATCTACATATATACATGTGTGTATGTGTGTACATATATATACACACATATATCCATATCTATATAGATCTATATATCTATCTTTCAATTTCTCTTTATATATGTGTGTGTATGTGTGTGTGTGTGTGTGTGTGTGTGTGTGTATCTTGACTCCAAGTTGGGAATGCTTTCCCTAAGTGAACTCTTCACTTTGCTCATCTCCATTTCATCATTTATAGAATGAAGATAATGCACAGAGTTGCTAAAAGGGTCAAATGAGAGTTTTCATATGTGTGAGTGTATACTTTTGCAGACCTTTAAATACTATATGAATTGATTGTTGTTCTTGACTTATTATTGTTTTGACCTTGGAGTCAGCAAAATCTGGGTTAAAGTCTTAACTCTGACACATGTTGGCTGTGTGATGATAGACAAGTCACGGAACCTTTTAGCCCTTCCCAGCAACACTGTGGAGGAGCTCGTAATCTACGGTCCATGCATCTCCCATGGGTTCTATGGGTAGATTTCTGGGGGGTCTGTGAACTTGGAAGGGAAACAATCATATTTGTGTTTCAATAATTAGTTTCCTTTGCAATCGTATACATTTTATTTTATATATTTAAAAGCTTTATACTGATAAGGGGTTCATAGATCTCATCAGACTGTGAAAAGAGTCTATCACACACACACACACACACACACGCACAGTGTTAGGAACCTCTGCTTAAAGAAATGTTACACAGGAGTTGTCATCCACATCAATAGAGATGCTTTCGACATTAGAAATCCTTCACCTTGATGAAGTCATACATTAGAACTGGAAGGAATGTAATAAGTCATTTGAGGTCCAGATCCATCCTCCTTCCCTTTCCTCTATTCCACATAAAACTGTGCTTAACATTTTTATAGCCCTGAACAGAGTATGCGATAATATCAGCACAGCTGTGATGCATAACATTAAGGTAAGTTAGTACTGTTGTCTGATATTCAACTTGATTTGGGAACGTGGAGAATATGGAGTACAGGGAAAGTCATTATCTCTCTTAGAAAAAGAGCAAGGCCTCTTTGATGTTTTCTTCCTAATAGTTGAGAATCAGAAGAATTCCCCCCAATAGAATGACTGAGAACTGGCTTTGATGGAGCAATGTAGTGTTTGTGGTGTGATGTTTTAACTCAACCAGCTGTGGTTGTTTTTGTTTCTTTTTCATCCTTCCTTCTCAGAGAACCTACGACATCACAAGCATGATGTCTTGACTGATCTGTGAATTAGATCTGAGTGAGGCAGAGCTGCACAAAATCATCAGCCTCACTTTCTCCTGCAGTCATCAGAGTCCAGTGGCAAGACAAAGCTAATCACATTTGGACTGGAGAAGCAGGTAATGCAATAGTGACTGAAATGGAGGTCACTAAGCAGTCACTTGATGCTAGACTGTGATAGGTTAACAAAGTAATTCAGCAAAGTTGATCATTAAGATTTTCATGGATTTTAATTATGGAATAATGTTTAGACTTTAGAATTTACCCAAATTGAAACTGGTATGGGACCCTGCTGCTTTTGCCAGCCTTTGGTGGGGTATGCTCACTTGCCCCCCACATTCCAATAGCACACTTTCTCTGCAGCTACCCAATTCATCTGCTCACTTGCCCATCCTCCTCAAAGTCATATGATCATCATGTCTATCTTTTAGGGCTCAACTTCCACCAGGTCAGAGGGCCCCCAGTATTATGCCTGGTCTAGGAACCTATACTATGTAGAATGCATGGCATTGAGGCATAGTGGGAAAGACAAAAAGAGACCTTCTAAGTGGGTACTCATAGGTACACTCTCCTTCCATGGCAGACTCATCCCTCACCCTCTATCTCAAAATGCTCTTTGTCCTGGCTCTTTTTCTCTCATATTCCTTCAATCTCCTACTACTTTCTGAAATGTAGGATTATTCTGAAGACATCCCATCTTAGAGCTGAACTGTGAAAACTGTTTTCCTGATTCTTCTCATTTCACTCATTGTCTGTTCCTACAAGTCTTCCCAAGTTTCTCTGTATTCATCATGTTGGTTATTTCTTATGGCACAAAATTCACAGAATTAAACAAAAAGAAGCAGAAAAAAAGCCACACGGATAAATTGGGCTACTTTGTACCTAGTTTATTAAATTAATCATATCAAATATAGCTTTTATATATCTTCCACCTATATATAACAAAATTCACAATTTCTTATAGTTCTTCTTGGTATATTAAAATGTTTATGTGTGTTGATGTTCACCACAATATTTTTTAAAAAGATACCACATCTCTTTGTGCCCACCACCCCCAAGAATGGCTGCTATTCCTGTCACAATCCCTGACACTCAGCACCAAGAGGATCTGGAGAACTCCTTGCTGCTGACCATTACATTCACTACCTCTCCTCTCTCCCCAGCTTGATCATTGTAAAACCACTTCTTTTCCTTTTAAATTTACTCCAAACTATTCACTGTCATTTTGGGGCCTCCAAGTTCTTTTTCCTCTTTCCCAGTAAGTTCAATACCTGGCTTATAATCTACTTTTCTACTCTAATAGGAGTTGTCATAAATTATACTTCAACCATTTCTTCCACCCCCATTTGAATTTGTCTGTTGGTGTTGGCATTTCTAGTCATGGTTCTGAAGGTCATTACCAAAAGCAGCAAACATAAAAATAATACAAATACAAAGTTAATATCCATTGACCCTATTCTTTGTCTATATTTTGGCACTTGGAGCAACATTTTAGGAAAGGTTATTTCTTTTTCCTGGTGTTAATTATGTAGATTTATGATAACAGTTAAAGTTGAACTTCAATATATAAATTTTTGGCATTTCTGTACTTTTAGAGCAGAGTGTAAGCATTGAGGGAAAGAAACAGCATGGATAAGACCTCAGTCCCAGCTTAATGCATCTTCCTTCCTCATTTTGCCCCCCAGATTTTACAACATGACTAGGGTGTCCCATGGTGCTCACCACCCAATTCTGATTGGAGCTGAATAAAACTGATTTGAAAAATAATAGATTCAAAGTTTATTCCCATTCCTGCTTATATACTTTTCCTAAAGAATTGACCAGCTATTTAGGTAAAAACAGCTCCTGTATTGTAGAATAGGACCCTCATTATGAGGCTCACTCTCTCCACCTCTTTTGGGGGCGGTAGACTGCTTGAAACTGAATCATTTGGTGTTCACTCTTATGTTGTATCCCTGGAAACTTGGACTTTGAGTTTCAGCTTTGAAACTATTGCAAACCTTGGATGTTTGGCTGAGCTGGTGAAAGTGTCAGAAAAAAATATCTGTTGTCACTAACCTTGCTGAAAGTGTAGTAAAGGGTCTCTTTGAAGGCTTTTTAAAAATCTTAACTGAGAAGACAACTTGAAAAGTAGACAAAGTTGTTTATAGAGACTTCCCACCTCTCTGTATTTCTCTCCCACCCACTTCTTAGATGGATTGTTAATCCCTTCCTAATGTGATGGCCATACCAATCCCTTCCAGCAGTATATCATAAAAACTTTACTTTCATTGGAATATGTCATGTTCCAGAATTGTTCTTTCATTTTCTTCCTCTTTGCAATATCAAAACTACTATTAATTCAATGTAGTATGTAATCTCTCTCTCTCTCTCTCTCTCTCTCTCTCTCTCTCTCTCTCTCTCTCTGTGCAGGTGTGGTGATCAAAGGCATTTCTCAATCAATTTGATGAGCTTATCTCTCTTGTAGAATATGAGTATGTCCATTCAAAGTGGTAAACACCTATTAGATTTCAGAGACTAATACTGCCCCTTAAGATAAATTCACTGGATTAGAATTACTGAGGAGGAGGGTCCTAGGGAATGAATTTCAGTTAATGAATCTGGCTACAAGCTAATTTTGTTGTCTAGGATTTTTGAGTGGGTGGATTCCTTGGAAGAACCATTTCTCTATGCTGACATATAAAAGTGAACTGACAGACTGGTTGAATCTTTTTTTTCTTCTTTGGATAGATCAGAGTTCAGTGATAAGGATTCATGGATAGGGTTGCTAGGGGAAGCTTATGCATGTATATAGGATATATACACACATGGTAGTTACATGTACTCATCTACCACTTTCTCATTAGAGTAGAGCACCTGATAGTCAATTTCTCTAGTTCCCCCCCCCCCAAAATGGTAAAAGCCAAGGTAAAAGTGGGGTATCAACAGTTTCTTCGGAAGAACATGGAAACTGCACGTTTATCCATGTGACTTAACCTGGGACTACACAGACAATGTTAATGAACCTTCACCTCCTGTTTAGAAGAGAAAGTCTCTATTTCCTAGATACCAAGGAATCTACCCATCAGGCAAAGTAGGTAGTATTTGACTTGAGATTTGCATTTAGAGTAATACCAAGTTGAAGAGTTTAACATCTGAACTTCTAGAGAGAAAATGGAGTTCCAGAGCAGAAGACATCTTAGAAAAAGAAGAAAATCATTCACATGGTCCTCAAAGCAGGAGAACACCAAAGGGTAACTGAATTGGGGAAGAAAAGATAAAAAAAAACTTGACCCTCAACATTATTGCTATAATGTGTTCAGATAGTGCAGGCCTGATAGAAGATTCTATTTAACAACCAGAGCGTCTTTATTTGCTTTCTATGCTCTTGTTCAGACTTTTCAGTCACATCCAACCCTTAGTGACCTACTCTGCGTTTTGCTGGGTTTTGGGTTTTGTTTTGTTTTTTTTGGCAAAGATACTGGAGTGGTTTGTCATTTCCTTCTCCAGCTCATTTTACAGATGAGGAAACTGAAGCAAACAAGATTAAGTGACTTGCCCAGGGTCACAAAGCTAGTAAGTGTCTGAGGCCAGATTTGAACTCAGGAAGGTGAGTCTTCCTGACTCCAGTCCCAGCCCTCTATCCGTTTTTCCACCTCGCTGCCCCTATTTTCCTTCCAAGGGGAATACAAACCATAGGGTGAGTCAATTAATATGGGATGAATTGTTAAGATGCTGTAGGAGAGAAGGATTTCTCAAGAATGTCATGTTGCTATTTGGATGACAAACTAAAATTCCTTTCCTTTCCAAGAGGTCCTTAAGAATAACTATGAATCTTCTATTTGTTTTTCATATCTATTTATAAGTTCCCTTAATACTTCTCACTTTCTGAAGTTTTCTGCATGGTGAAGCAAAGCATTTATTGGTCATTCAATCAATAAGCATTTATTAAATATCTACCATATGCTAGACACTGTGCGGGGTTCCAGGAATACAAAGAAAGGCAAAAAATAGCCTTTGCCATTGAGAAGCTCATAATCTTATAGAAGAGACAGCATGCAAACAAATATATACAAAGAAGCTATAAACAGGATAAATGGAAAATAAGCAATAGAAGAAAACCACTAGAATTAAGAGTGATTGGGGCAAGTTTCATGTAGAAGTTGATATTTTAGTTGGAACTTAAAGAAAGCCAGGGAAGCCAGGAGGTAGAGATGAAAGATTCTAGGGATGGGGTATAGTCAGAGACAATGCCTAATGTCAAGAGATAGAATGTCTTGTTCAGGGAACAGCAAAGAGTCTAGTATCATGGGTTGGAAGTATTTGTATACGTGTATGGAGATGGTGTAAGTTGTAAGAAGATGACAGGTGGGATGGGGGCTAGGTTATAAAAAAAGCTTTGAATGTCAAACAGAGGGTATTAATTTTATCTGAAAGTAATAGGGAGCTACAGGAGTTTATTGACTAAGGGGTGACATGGTCAGACCTGTGCTTTAGGAAAATCATTTTGGTAGCCTTTGGAGAATGGACAGGAGTGGGGAGAGATTTGTGGCAGGCAGATGACTAGCATGGAACTTGTACATTAAATGTTTTGTATGGCACCTGGACATCTGTTACCCATATTTGTAGAAACCTACAAAACAAATTTTCTTTTTAGATATTCCCCAGAGAAAACTCTGCCTTGGTATATATGAATCAAAGAGAAAAAAGACTTTTGGAATAATTCTAGAGATTGAACCCAGTCCATGTGAGTTCAGAGTGTGGGGCAGCAGAGGGCAGAGATTATATCAATTAGCAACGAAGAGGAAAGCAATCTAATCAAATGATATTCTGTAAGGTGTGAATAGCTATCAATTAGCATGCGCAAGATTATTTGTATGTTACTTGAAATAGATCTCTAATTGGTAAAACTTTAGGCAGTTTAATAAAATGAAGTGAATAATTCCAGGTAATGTGGAGAAAATACTTTTGGCTATTAAGGACATTCCTTGGAAGCTTGACAGACTAATATAGTAAAATCAGTTTTATGAGTGAGTGGTTGAGGTACACTTAGTTTTAGATCTTAACACTTTTGGATAAGTCTGATTTTATGGAGATGATATCATATGTTGAATCAAAAACTGATCCTCTCTAACATTTAAACTATTGATACTGGAAAAATGTGTGACAATGTTGGGACATTGTATAGAGAACTTTATTAGTGTAAACTGAATGACTTCTTTTTTTCCAAAGCATTTCAAAGAAGAAATGGATATTTTTCAGAGTGATAATAATAAAGAGGAAGTAAATTAATTTACTCACAAAAACTTTTTTGAAAAAACTGGATGCCCTAAGTAAATCAATGGAGGATTCTCAATTTCATGCTGTAATCCAGGAAGAGAAAGTGACTCTGTTGTGAAAATATTAGTTATGCAAAATACATTTCTGAAATATTTCTCAATTTAAAAAAATATCCAGTTTACAAATGAAGTAGATGTAATAACTTATTTATCTTCTTAATAGTCTATAGAAACAATCTTCATTTTCTTTGAAATACCTAAATAGTTTTAAATGTGAATGGATAAGGAATGCATTTGTCATAGACAAATAATTGGTTTTATTCCCTATGACAAGAACAGTTAATAGATGTCTTGTAAAATGGTATGTTGAGTTTTAAATGTGAACATCTTATGATGTTTTGACTGAGTAAATTAAGAGTTCTCTGGTTTATCAAACAAAGCAATAGAAATTGTAACCACCATTCATAACCTCTTATTTATGTGATTTGGGGTTTTCTGCTCTACTTATTATAAAGACAACATTTCAATCTCAATTAATAGTTCAAAAAGGATTACAAGAAGAAGATCATCAAGGACATGGTGTTTTAAAAAACTCCATGCTGAAAAACAAGACTGCCTATTACATTAATATTATTATCATGGTTATTAATTTTAGTATAAATGTGGAAATTATATAGCATCTGGTTAATATATATCTTATATATTACTTTTATGTTAAAAATTTCATGCTGTTATAATTATAAGGTCTTTATTTGAATAAGATGTGAGCAAAGAAAATTGTGTAAGTCATTTTATTAAAAATGTGGTAGATGATTTTTTTTTTTAAAGTGAGGGGTCACTAGGATTTTCCAACATAAAATTTCAGAGAAACTGCCTTAGAAGAACTTGAGCTATTGGAACCAACTAGCCATTAAAGATGGGATTACTTGGAGAAGGGTTGGATATGAGGGGATGGGAGTAAAACTAATTTGCCCTGCACAATACAAGATAAAAGAATTCTGCCTGTAGGACTTCTTTGAAGCAAGCTACTCTTCCTGATTGTGCTTTCCCCACCAACCATTGTGGACAGAGACTTCCCCCCTTCCACCCCGCCCTGCTTTGTTTGTATCCTCAGTGATTAGCACAGGGTCTGGTACCTAGTAAGTGCTTAATAAATGCTTATTGACTTTTGACTACAAAGCTTTTTCTGCTAGTCTAGTAATTTATTGAAACTGTGACTCTAGACCCTTTTCTTAATCTCCCCCTTTCACACTCTATACTTCAGAAGACTGAGATACTTCTTGCCTATCTAACTACTCTGTCTTTCTAGTCACAATTTACTCTTTTAACTGACTCTGTGGTACTCAGCCCTGGATGAGGCTTGTGCTTGCCGAAGAGAGAATCACCAAGACCTCAAATTCCCAGATATTGGAAGAAGCTTTGGGATTTACAATTAGCAGCTAGCAGTGTCCTGGTCAGTTGCTCTCTTCAAGGACATCCACCAGAGGATGAATCAATCGGTAGTTTGATTGATTCCAGGAGCAGGGAAATGGTCCTTTCCTTTGGTGTCAAAGGAGTCCCTTTCTACCCCATAGATATACCCCTCATTTGCACTTAAATGGATACTTGTTCCAATACTGAACAAAGAACAAAAGGAGCTGAAATATCTCAAGAAGCAAGGTCCCATTCAGGGTCAGGGCAATGATGTACTGATAAATGTTTAACAACTGACTCTCTGGGGGGAAAATGTAAACATGATACACACTGTTAAGTTTATTATAAATCATTAAATATTTCTTCCTTCACTTTCTTAAGTGTATAAAATTGAAAAAAACCCTAATTGCTCAAACCCTGATTTGTAGCATTTGCGATTTCTTGGTATAAAGTCTCATCTGAGTAGCTGGTTGGAGCTGGCCATGTTACACCACTGGGTCAGGGTAAATTGCCCACAACAGAATATTTTAGACAGTCCTCCTCACCCTCCCTCCTCCCTCCCATTCCTTCCAACCTTCCACCTATCCCCACCCTACATACACTAATCTTTGCCCCCTACTCATCTTCTTAATCCATTGGCTAAAACCCTGAAGTTTCCAGTAGGCTCTCAACTATTCTAGTCCTTTTGGAGATGCTTAGGTGAGGCTATAGAAGATAACGTTACACACCATTACTTTGGTTCAGTCATGAAAGAAAATGGTTATTTTATCCACCTAAGAAACAGTCCAGAGCATTTCTGACTCCATTTAAAAAAAAATGATGAAACAGAATAATTAAAATAGAATTTTCAATATTAGGTTCCAATTTGTATTAATAATATGAGATTCTCATAATAATAAGCCTCTCATAAAAAACTTAGAGACTGTTAACAATGTAGAAAGTTTGACTCCAGATTAGGAAATACATGAAACATGGTAATGAGAAAGCTTAACACAATTCCTGGCTTGCTTTTAGCCCTTTTAAGGACTTCATCTTATTCTTTTGTATTGGAAGTAGGTACCTTGATTAGGTATAAACACTTTAAAAAACTGATCAAAGGATCAGAACTGACTGGGAACAGGACCTGTATACATCCTTCAATCAATCTGCTGTTTCAGTATTCTAATTTTTCCAATTAATTGAATTTTTCCTCAACCAGAAACTAACCAGGGATTAACTAGACATTCACATCCACATTCACATCTACATTCATATTCACATCCACATCCATATCCATATCCATATACATGTAGGTGGAGAATCTAACCTTTGCCTAAGTGTTAGGAAATTTTCCTGACTGGAAGTTCTGGGTGATTGTGACTGAACTCTGAACTTTTCATCTTAAGTAAACCTCCTAAAACCAAAGAAAAAGAAACCAAGTGGATCTTAGGGTTTATTAAATGCCCTTCCCCAGGCTTAAAATGAGGTAATGTTCTCTGACTCCCTTTTATTTATATTGGGGCTATCAGTTTCCCCTACTATGGGATGAGGATATTTCCATTATCAGGTCACTGTACTGAGAATCTGGGGGAACAACCATTCTGTTCCTTTCAAGGCTCTAGAAAAATACATATATTTTTTAAAAAAGAACAAGTTACTTCTACTACTCTGAGTTCAAAGTGAGGAAGTCTACTGCTCAGTAGACAAGGAAGTCAGTCATTTCCTTAAAAAAAGTTTTATTAATGCCTTTAAAAAAATTATATGACACATTCCATCGCAAGCATTTCTGAATATATATACTCCACTCCTCCCCTTACCCCCTCAACTCTGCCCTGTATCAGACCCGCTCTGTTTTAAATTACTTTGGTTCTGGTTTGACTGGTCTGCTCCTCAGGTCTACTTTTCTATTTTTTTTAACTAGTACCAAATAGTTTTGATGATTACTACTTTATAATATAATTGTAAATCTGGTAACACTTCATTCCTGCTTCTTCCACTATCTCCCTTGAGATTCTAGACCTTTTGTTCTTCCAAATGAATTTTATTATTAGTCTGTCTAGTCTTATAAACTATCCCCTTGGTAATTTATTTTGTATAATATTAAATCTGTAAGTTAACTTTGTAATATCACCATTTTAAAAATTATATTGATCCTGCCCAAACCATGGCACTAAATGTTGTATGTCCCCACTTATTGAAGCAATCTTTTATTTCTGTAAAGACTCTTTTGTAGTTATATTTATATAAATTCAGCATGTGCCTTGGTAGATTAACTCACAAATTTTATGCATTTCATAGTTATTTAGAATGGAATTTCTTATTATATCCTCCTGTTTTTTGTTAGTACAATATAGAAATGTTGATGATTTTTGTGCATTTATTTTTATCTTGGTACTTTACTGAAACTTAATCGTCTCCATTAGGTTCTTCTTTAATTCACTGGGGTTTTCTAAGTAGAACATCATGTCATGTGCAAAAAGGAATAATTTTGTCTCCTATTTAATATATTTATAAGTATCCTATTGGATACCTATACATTTAATCTTACTCTCATCTTTATGTTTATAGCTAGTATTTTTAGAACTATATCAAGTAATAACTGGGCAAGGGGAAGTCCTTACTTTATTCCTGTTTGTACTATGAAAGCTTTCAGTATTTCTCCGTTACAATTAATACTAGCTCTCGGTTTAACACACAGACACGGACAGAAACACATATACATGCATACCTATATATGCTTTTGATCATTTCAAAGAAGAATTCTTTCATTAAAAAACATCTAAGCTACTTTTATGAGAAAACATGTGGGATCAGCTAGGTGGCCCAGTGGATAAAGCGGTGGCCCTGGAGTCAGGAGGAACTGAGTTCAAAAGCCTCAGATACTAACTTAGGTGACCTGGGCAAGTGACTTAACCCCTGATTGCCAGAGAGAGAGACAGAGAGAGAGAGGGAGAGAACATGTGGTCCTTGTGCCCAAATCAATAAAAAAAAGGAGAGGGAAAAAGCTAGTTAGGCCTGGTCATGGTAATAAGTTCAATATACTCCATGTAAATTGTACAACAAAAAACCTTAAAACCAAGTATCTATTTCCTTTTAAAGGGGAAAAGAAAAAATATGTTCTGGTCCAAATAGATTGAAAGTAGATTTTGTCATTCAGCTCTAATCCCTAGTAAGCAGGATCTAAAAGGAAGACACTAACAGAACTGATAAGGAAGGTTAAGTAGAAATATATAAGATCCTTTTTTTAAAATTAATCTACCAAATTTTAGAAATAAGTCCTGTTTTTTTGTCAAATGCTTTCCCAGGATCTTTAATATAATAATGTGGGAGTTTTTTGGTTGGTTTTGTTGTTTATGTGATTAGTCATGCTAATTATTTTCCAAGGGATGAACTCTCCTTTCATTTTCTCTATTTCGACTTTGGATTCATATTGCTGTAGTCTCCTAGGAATTATTTTATTGCAAATATTTTTATTTTCAAAATTCAATTTCAATTAAATTCATTTCAATTCAGTTTCACTATTCACTTGTAAAAATGATTTATAGTTCCCTTTCCCTGGCTTGAGTATTGTGATCATATTTGTTCTATTTGCCATAAAAGATATTTGGTAGAAAGCCTTCTTTTCCTATTTTTGAGAGTTATTTCTTCAGCATAATTACAGATTAGTATTTAAATGTTTGACAAAACTTATATTTATTTAGTGCTTAACCTCTCAGTTATTTAGGCAATGCTTTAAGTCAATGGAATGCAGAGAAGGGGCCAACCTGCACTGGTACAAGGCATTTGATAAACTAGGAGTTATCCATACTAATGAAATCATAGGTCCAGTCCTCTACTCTGTCCCTATTCACAGAGCTTTACATACATTGTCTCATTTGATTTTCCTAACAAACCTATAAGAGAGGGAGTGCATATATTATTAGCCTCATTTTCTGAAAGAAGGTACTGAGATAACTAAAGTTGCTTGGTCTTCCCAGTCACTTTTCAGCAAATAAGTGACAGAACTGTGTCTGAAACATAGGTCTGATTCCTAGTGCAATGAACTTTCTTCTCTACTGGGTTGATTACAGGATGCATTAATACTATAAGCCAGGGGTGGGAAACCCACATCCTTGAGGCCACGTGTGATCCTCTAGGTCCTCACAGATTCTGTAAAGTTTGGAATCAAAGGGCTGCACTTGCGGATCTAAAGGGCCAAATGTGGCCTCAAGGCCACCGGTTCTCTATCCCTGCTCTAAACTATGCCAAAAGAAAAAAAATACAACCCACTACTACCCATGACTTTGTCTCCACTTGCTGAAGCTATATTACCTGGGATGTCATTTAGCCTCTCAATATTTTTGTCAGACAAATTGAAAACAGAGGCATGATAGAATAGAAGACAGGGTGCTGGATTTAGAGTCAGGAAGACCTTGGTTCAAATTTCATGTCTGACACTAGCTGTATGATCATGGTCAAGTCACTTAGCTCAGTTTCCCCAAAATAATGAAGCTGGGCTAGATAGCCCCTAGTGTCAATTCCAACTCTAAATCTATGATCCTATGATCTTTATTTTAAAGAGGAGAAAGCCAAAGTACAGAAAGTATCTGAAGCAGTGCTGCCTCCATGAGAAAATGCCTTTCTCAATGAGAACATTAGTGGGAAACAAGAACTCATTCTGAATTTGAAGTTGGAGGCCCTAGTTCCAAATTGTGGCTATGCTAAATTCCCACCAGTATGACATTAAGTAGATTACAACCTCTCCAGAGTATCAGTTTCCTCATCTGTAAAATGAGGAGTAGAACTGTGTGACCTTTAAGCCTTAAATCTTTGATGCCATGAGAGGCAGTGCAAGGCAATTAATGTAGTACAGAGGAAAGAGTTTTTGCTCTGAAGTCACAGGATCTGGATTCAAATTCTCTTATGAGGCTAACTGTGTGACCTTGGGTAAATCACTCATCATCCCTAGTCCTAAATTTTCTCATCTGGATGACCTCTGAGGTGTCTTCCATGTCTAGGTCTCTGATCTCTGAACTGTCTGTGAACTCAAACTGTAACCAAATGCACGGCTAAACTTTCAGGCCATTTTACTGCCAGACCAACATCCTTTCCCCTGCTCCCTCTGTGGCTTTTGAAGCAAGCCACTGTTGTATATTAACCTCACATTTTAATTTCTGAACTGAAAATGGGAACTTTCAAAGGTGAAAAGTCTGAAGCAGCAATGGTAAATTGCAAGGGCAGCACCTATCTTGACTGTGTTCCTACTTCTGGCCTATGAAGCCTCACAGAAGAGGGTTTATTTTATATTGTTCCTTTGTATTTTTACATTTGACTGATTAAGTCAATGGAAACCAGCCCCCATTGTTGCTTTACAGGCAGGCCATGTTTTCCATCACTGGCACATACTGAAATAAACCAATGGGGAGTAAGGCAGGGCTGGGCTGCTGTTTTCTGTTACCCTGCAAATCAGAAAAAGATTGGTAGTTCTGATTAATCTCTTCTTTTGTTTAGTTGCCTGCACAACACCCTGCCAAATGACTTTATAATAAATAATAAAAGTCACAGAGAACTATGTGTTTATTCTCACCACCAATCCAAAGTAAAGATTTTCTTTAAACAAGTTATTTCTAATAAGGCACAAAGCCTGCAGAGAAATATTAAAGGCTAATTTCCCTCATGGCTTCATGTTAGGAAAATGCACAAAACTTGAGAATAATTTCAACTAACAGTCATGTGGTTAAAAAAAGTTTCTGGAAAATGCCAAATTGGTCAAGGCACTCCAAATGTATCTCCACATCTTGTAAATCTCCATTTGATTAATAAAAATTATTATTAAGGCACACATGATGCTGCTCATGCTCTTCACAACAGATTTTAAAAATATACTTTTTTGGGATATGCCATAATAATATATTTTTTAACACGCTAAAATAAACCCAGGATTAGGCTGCACATGAGAAGAACCCTGGTAATAGCAAACAGAGCCCCATGTTGCCAAGCACACTTTCTCAATGGGAACATTAGTTAACAAGGTCATTCTTATGCAGGAATGTGGCAGACATCAAAGTACAATTACTATTAAGCATAAGTATACTACTTAACAAAAAATAAAATGCCTTAAGTTCAATTTTATTAGCTCTTCTTCACTGCTACCAATTAGTCTCTGTCTCTCTCTCTCTCTCTCTCTCTCTCTCTCTCTCTCTCTCTCTCTCTCTCTCTCTTTCTCTCTCTCTCGCTGTCTCTCTGCCTCTCTCTCTCTCCCTTTCTCTCCCCCTCTCTCTCTATCTCTCCCAGTGTCTCTGTGTCTGTTTCTTTGTCTCTGTCTCACTGTCTCTTTCTCTCTCTCTATCTCTATCTGTCTGTCTGTCTCTGTCCCTATCTCTGTCCAAATAAGGAAACCAAGGCATACAGGGGAGGAGGAAATGATTAACTCAGTATAAAAAAGCAGTGAGATTCTCCACTGAAGACTAAAGAATCCCTGCAATAGAATTTTCTTGGAGTCTTTGCCACACTCTATTTCTATCACTGAGAAGATAGCCCATTTACATGAACTCAATGACCAAAAGTCCAGTTAATGAAGGCGACATCTGGAAGTTGTTTCTGGAGTGCAGAATCTTAAAGCAAATGTGTAAGAGTAATTAATTGATTTAGCACTTTTAAGGGAAGTTTCTTCTTAATTATAGTATTTACTGGCAAATGATGGTGAAGAATTAAAGAAATACCATTTTTTCCATGACTAAGGAATCCATTAGGCCATCATCTTTTCCCCTTTCAAGCTCTGTGGACTCTGCCCCACCGCCAAGACATAGACACTTAATTTATAGCCTAGGCTGGAAAATATGTTCTCGTGCCATTTGTCAATAAGCTATTAGATAACTTTCTGGAAGGTTTCAAAAGGTCAGCTCCTAAGGTATTAAATTATATTATTTTACATCCACTTAATTATTTTATCTGATTGTTGAAAGTGACTGCCTTCAATTCAAATACCTCAAAGCAATGGACAATCAATAGACTACACAACAGTTCTATAACTTTCAGGTTTCAGGAGTAATTTTATCCATCTAAGAATTCTCTCCACTTAAATGCATGCTGATAGGACCAATGATGCTTATACTTAAAAGGCCTGAAAATGTCCAGTCCCTATAAGAGGGATAATAAATAAATTATCAATTTAATGTGCTGAGAAATGAAGCACAGAATTAAACATTTATGCCATATTGATAAGGTGAAAGTATTATGAATTTAGAGCTGGAAGAGACTTTGGAAGTCATCTAATCCAAACCCTCCATTTTTTTTGTGTAGAAAGGAAATAGATGCCCATAGTGGTGCTACAGCTTGTACAAGACAACACAGGTAGTAAGTGGCATTTGCTGCTGTTCAGTCATTTCGGTCATATCTGACTCTTTGTGACACCATGTGGGGTTTTCTTGACAAAGATACTGGAGAGGTTTGGCATTTCCTTCTGCAGCTCATTTTTACAGATAAGGAAACTGAGGCAAACAGGATTAAGTGACTTGTCCAGGGTCACACAGTTATTAAGTTTCTGAGGCCAGATTTGAACGCAGGAAGATGTCTACTTGACCCCAGGCCCAGAGCTCTATTCACTGTACTGCTGCCCCTAGTAAGTAACAGAAGTGGAATTTAAACAGAGGGCTCCAATCCAGTGTTTTTGCCACTGTACCACGTGACCTTTTGTCTTAGGATGGGATTAATCTTGTTATAGGAACTGGTGTGCTTCACCCAGATGAAAGCATTTTCTAATCTAATCTAACTAATTGATTGCTCAGGACTTTTCTAGGTGATGCACCATGACAGGGTGGAAAAAACTCAGAAGTCAGTCTTCAAATGGCATAGATTTGACTCCTGGCTCTCCCACTTCATAGCTGTGAAACTGTAAGCAAGTCATTTCATTTCTGACCTTAGCCACTTAATCTGTAAGATGGAGTTTGGTTTGATGGGCTCTGAAGATCCCTCCAGGGCTAAAATGGGATGATTCCAGTACCAGGTAGAATAAAGCCAACTCAGAATGAAGCAGTAAATAACAGTCTTATCTGAAAGTCTCATCTACTGAGCATGACTAGTTCTATGGAGATTCTTAGGAAGAGAGAGAAGAGAACAAGGAGTTGGGAGAAGAGATAGCAGGATTTGAGAGATATCTGAGGACATTATTATGTTTATGTCATCTTGGTTTCTAGGCAAGTCTAGAACATTTTGTATGCAACTTTCTGAATTGATAGAGAGGATGTTGACATGATGCTATAAACCAAAAGCTTTGAAAAGGAGAGATACTTTTCATTCCTTCTCCAAGAGAGACACATGTGATTCCAGACTCTTTGGGACTGTCTCTTTTGGAGAAGAAAGACTTTCTTATAAGATAGATGCTTACCATATCCCTGATTTCCAGCTTACTTGTGTAGAACTTTAAGGGGATTTCTCCTTGGATGAGATTACGTCTTCTTTTGTGGTTGAGTGAAAAATCATCTTACTTTCATCTAAAGAACTCATTCACTCTGTATTTTCTAGTAAAACTAGTCTCTATAACTTGTCTAGTTTCTCTTTGCTATTTGCTTGGATAAATGGGTTTATTAGTTATTGTATATTTGGGGTGTATCATCTTTTGTGTAGCCATTGTTTTAGTGGGAAGGGCCATGACAGTAGATATAAGTTTGGGATACCCCACTCCCTACAGAAAAAAGAGGCCAGAAAAATAGCTTTTTGTTCATGCTCCAAGACTAGTAATATTTAATAGAATTTTAATCCAGAGAGGTCAGCCTTATTTAGCTTATCTCACTCCCCTAAAGGCAAAACAGAGTTATCCTTGGAGAGGATTGAGCAAGATTCTAGAGATGACTATCAATGCTTCACGTCATGCTAACTATACTTTTAGACAACCCATATGAACATACATATCTTACGTGGTTAGTATTCACCTTATATAATGCCTAGTCCTTTGATGGAAGAAATGTATAAGCTCTGTTTGGTAGAAAGAAACTGTAATGTTTTTTTTTTAATTTTTTTATTAAATTTTTGTTTTGTTTTGTTTTCAGTGTTCTACAATCACTTCTATATGTCTTAGATTTTTTCCCCTCCCTCTCCCCTCCCTCCCAGAGACAGCATACAATTTTATATAGGTTCTACACATGCATTCCTATTAAATATATTTTCACGTTAGTCATGTTTCATAGAAGAATTAAAATGAACAGGAGACATCATAAAACAAAACAAAACATAATAAAAGAAAATGGTGTGCTTCATTCTGCGATTAAATTCCACAGTTCTTTCTAAGGATGTGGAAGGCATTTTGCCTCAAGAGTCCATTGAGAATTTTTTAATTGCAATGAAGCACTAAGTCTATCAGAAAAATCGCTAGCTCATTGTGGTTGTTGCTGTGTACAAAGTTCTCCTGGTTCTGCTCCTTTCACTCAGCATCAGTTCATATAAGTCTTTCTAGGCCTCTCTGAAGTCTTCCTGTTCATCATTTCTTATAGCACAATAGTATTCCATTACATTCATATACCACAGTTTATTCAGCCATTCCCCAACTGATGGGCATCCCCTTCATTTTCAGTTTTTGGGCTCCACAAAGAGAGCTGCTATAAATATTTTTGTACATGTGGGACCCTTTCACATTTTTATGATCTCTTAGGGATACAGTTCAGAAGCAGTATTGCTAGGTCAAAGGGTATGCACATTTTTGTAGCCCTTTGGGCGTAGTTCCAAATTGCTCTCCAGAATGATTGGATCAGCTCACAGCTCTACAAACAATGAATCAGGGTTCCAACTCTTCCACATCTTCTCCAACATTTATCATCTTCCTGTTTTGTCATCTTAGCCAATCTGATAGGTATGATGTGGTACCTCAGAGTTGTTTTCATTTGCATCTCTCTAATCAATAGTGATTTAGAGCATGTTTTCATATGGCTATAGATAGCTTTATTTTCTTCCTCTGAAAACTGCCTGTTCATATCCTTTGACCATTTATCAACTGAGGAATGACTTGTATTCTTGTACATTTGACTCAGTTCTCTATCTATTTTAGAAATGAGGCCTTTCTCAAAGACACTAGTTGCAAAACTTCTTTTTCAGTTTTCTACTTCCCTTCTAATCTTCGTTCCATTAGGTTTGTTTGTGCAAAAATTTTTCAATTTAATGTAATCAAAATTATCCATTTTGCACTTCATCATGAAGAACCTGTAATGTTAAGGGGATTTGAAGATCTTCCCTGCCCCTTAATAGACCCATGTGACCTGCTTTGAGCTTTGGCCCAGCACAAAGCCTGAGTCACATGAAACCCATGGTGGGAGGAGCTTGTTGAATGAGTGAAGCAGGAAGAAAGAGTGAGACAAAGCTGGGAAAGAGCAGGAAGAGCAGAGCAGAGCAGCTAGTATGAGTGAGCGAGGGGGTGATTTTGTCTCAAGGAGCTTGTTTGTAGGGAGGCCTGATGGAAGGCTTAAGGATGGCTGTACTCCCTGCATTGATAATGTGCATAGATTTCTTTGTTACTATGATGGAATCAGCTTTCTGGTATCTGAATAAATATTTTGGTTTTGTCTTTGAGGAAGAGAGTTGATATATTGCAAATTTACCCTGGAAATACGCATGCATATCCATAGAGACTGGTGTGGGTATCATGTTTGTGTTACAGAACCTAAGCTGTGCTCAATAAGGCTATTGCTAGTCATAGCATAGTTTAGTGGGAAGAACAAGAAAAAGTCATCTTTTACATTACTTTTCCATTCATTGACCTGACAGCATTAAATAAATCACTTAATCTGTCTCCTCCTTCTTCTCCTCTTTCTATTCCTTCTTCTTCTGCCTCCACCTACATCTTTTTCTCCTTTTCCTTCTCCTCTTCCTTTTTCCTCCCATCTCCATCTCCTTCCCCTTATCTTCCTAGTTTTCTTTCTCTTTCTATCAAATTCCTCCATTTGAGGATTGCTCTAGTCTAACATGAAAGTGACCCTGAGTTCTTAAAGTTTATGTCAGTAAACGTAAATTCTGATAAATGCCTACGTAACTGCGAAGTCTCTGGGCATGGACCCATTTACAAATTATATCTGTTACATGAGGACCAATTAACTTGCTTTAAGGGTTACAAAATGCTTTCCCAACAACAGCCTTGTGAGGTCATCAGTACAAATATTACTACAATTGTGTAGATGGGGAATTCCAAGCCCCAAGAAGGTTGTGACTTTCATGTCCCCATAGCTAGTATATGTTGTAGTCAGGATGGATGGATTCAAGACCTCCAGAGGTCTTCTGCTTTGAATTTCAGATCTCTTGATATTCTAACAAATTGAGGCCATCTGTGCCTGAATTTTTCCATGTGTAACTTGAAGATTATATCACTTTATTCACTACATAGGTTGTTTTAAAGGTAACATAAAATAATTAATGTAAAAATGTTTTGAAAACGTAAAAAAAGAATAACACTTTATAAGTGTAAGTTCTACCTATCTCCAAGACTGAGACACCTGCCAAGAAGCAAGCTTAAGGGTCAGTCTTGGCTCTGGCTCATTCTTGTAGGACATATGTGTTCTGGCTCCTAATTAAAAGATATGTATCAAATAACCATTGGTTGGCAATTTTATCTTTTAGCAAGGGACCAGAGCTTATGTGGCCTACCAGAAGGGGCAAAACAAGGCTTATTCCAAACCATGTTTTCTGGGAGGAATAGATAAAGAGTTCCACTGAGTCAACTATTATTCTCTCTCCGATCCACTCAAAGATGGTGGTGGTGGAAACTGTAATATTTAGTCAAACCAAATAGATCTTCTCCTCTGATTATCCCTTTCAATTCTGTGTGCTGCTTAATTAAGTAGTGGTTGGAAGAGATTTGCTGGTGTGACTAATCAAATAACAACTCTATGGAAATGAGAAGAGGAAGAGAGTGAATATTTATTGTGGAGGGAACGTTATTTCCTCCCACAAAGCTTTTTTCACATGATGATCACTTTTGATGGAAGAGCAGACTAACTGGAAAATTCATAGCAGAGAGTGTTGGTGATGCTCCATGTCCCCAGCCATACTTTTGCCCTTTTTTCTGGTTGTCCCACATTGTTGGGATGTACGCCTTATCTTATCCTCTTAGAATCCCTATTTCTTTCAAAACTTTTCTCAAGGATTGTCATCATGAAGTCTTTCTTGGTTTCTTCAGCTAGCTTCCAATGCCTGCCCCATTAATATTGTATTCATTTGAAGTATATTTATTCATGCAAATGCTCTCTCCCCTAGTAGAATATAAACTCATTGAGGGCAGACATTGTTTCATTATCGTTTGTTTGGTTTTAATTTCCTCAGTTCTTGGTACTTAGTAGGCACTTAATGAAAGAGAAGATGAGCTAGTGGTATGCAGTGAATCATCTCATCTATAATGTACAGAATGGCCTACCCAGAAAGCTATTCCATGCCTCCTGACAATGTTATTCTTACTGTAACTCCATAAACATCCTCTGTCATGTTCTCTTAGGGCTTAAACTACAATCTATTGCAAATTCAAAGTTCAGTGCTTTGTGGGATCTCTTCCAGGTAATTAAAAACTTCTGGTTTAGTATGCGTGACAATGTGGTCCAATATCATATGAGCACATATGACTATGACGGATTTAAACTATTTCTAGTATGACTGGAGGAAAATGTCTCATTTCAGTAAGAAAAATGTAAACTTAAGGACAGTTTTAATTTTTATTCCTGACTTCTCAGCAAACACATTTTCTGGTATGTAGTAGGAGATTAATTAGTGTTTGCTGATGTTTAGCATTTAGCACAGAAGTTTGTACAAAGTAAGTGTTTAATAAGTGTCTGTGTAATTGAATTCTTCAAGTTTTCCAAGTTGGTATGTACCCCACTGAGAAAGTAAGAGACCCTTTCAAGAGGCATATGTGACAATGGCCAAAATTATTTTATATTTTTAGTACAACTCAAGCATAAATATATCCATATTTTGCAATGGAAACTAAATTTACATTGAAGTCAATGAAAGCAAAACTAACACTTCAAATTTACTCCAACTGACAGTGAATGCAGGGCAATGGTTATTTAGTATAGTATGTACAAATGAGGCTAAATTTTTGCTGGCACAAATCTCAATGCAGTGTGATCTGTCATATTTCTGAAAGTCAGTATAGGCTGATGTTACATATGAGTTATGTCAGTGCACTTTTTGCTACATTTGAACATGAAGTATACAAACTTCAAGTTGAACAATATTGATATGGAAGTTAAAAGGATTATAATGTCTTATTATACTCCTCAAATCATTTTGCAGAGTATAATATAACAGGGTAGCTAGGTGGTGGAGTGGATAAAGTACTGGACCTGGAGTCAGGAAGACTCATCTTTGTGAATTAAAATACATCCTGACACTTACTAGTTGAATGACCCTGGGCAAGTCACTTAACCCTATTTGCCTCTGTTTCCTCATCTGTCAGATGAGCTGGAGAAGAAAATGGTAAATCACTCCAGTATCTTTGCCAAAAAAAACACTTAATGGGGAAACAAAGAGTGAAACATGACTAAAAACTGAATGAACAACAACAATGTAATGAACTATTTTCTGGAAAAGGCGAACTATTAAATATTCAAATAATTTAAAAATGGCCTTAGAGAATAATAAACTTTTGCTTAATTATGTTTCATTATCTTCAATATTATTCTCTTTAAATATGAAAAAGTGAGATATTTAATGATGGGTATAACCACATTGAAAAGAGAAACTTTAGAATTGATGAAATAGAAACAAGTAAAGGCAATAGAGATCTGTTAAGTAGCAGAAATATAACAAAAAATGTAAAAAAGTCTAATAATTGGCTGTCACAAGGATTCACAAATACTCCTCCTGATGGTGATAAAAGACAGATGAATTTGTTTTCCAGAAATTTTTCTGCTATAAATAGCATGAAACAAAACATTGAAAGTCTTGAAAATGTACATGCAGAAATAAAAGACTTTTTCCACAGGAAATTTGATGCTTTTAATAAGCAAAAATAATTTTTTCTCAAAAAACATGGCTATGACATCAAAAGGATTGCAAATATATAAATTATTTACATAATTGCAAATTATTAAAACATGATAAGAAAAAAGTTGATGCTACCTGTAGTTACAAATATCATGGAAAAAATGGTGGGGAAGTTATATATGCAAAACAGTTAGTTGCAGATACTATGTTAGGAACAAGAATTTCTCTTTGTCTGAAGACCTTTGTGATCAGTTAACTGAAAAACTGAAATTTTCGAATTCTGTGTTGCAAATGGATGAAGGAACAGATTTTCATTTGGTCATAGATTTATGATATGTGGTTGAAAATGATGTTAGAGAAGATCTGTTACTACACAAACTTGGACATCAATGACAACATCAAGAAAAATTTTCAATATAATTGTCAGATTATTTTTCAAATGAAAATAATATAATGTGGGAAAATTGCATAGGATTCTGCACCAACAACTTCAGAAAGAAATGCTGATCTATAATATTAATTTAAAAATGTCTCCTTTTGAAATTTGTACATATTGTATGCTTCACTAAAAGGTACTTTTACTTGAAAGAAAAGCTAAATTCAGTTTCATAAATTGTCATAGGAGTCATTATGGGATCATAGAGTTAAAGTTTGAAAGGACCTTGGAAACATTTTAATAATTTTGCAGATAAGGAAACTAAGGCAGAGAGAAGTTAAATAACTTTCTCAGGGTCACAGAGGTATTAAGTGTCTATGGGAGGATTTGAACTCAGATCTTCCTGATTTTGTCCCACACTCTATGTATTATAACTAAAAGGAGAGATCAGAAAATGTATGTTCTACAAGGCCAGAGGATAGAGTACTTTCATATTATTGTTAAATGTGAAATTTGTATTGAAAAAGTTACTCTACTTGTCACATTACTTATAATCTTATGGTTATTTTTGGATAGAAATAAAGTTTATAAATAACTTTTTTAATAATTATCTGTTTGTTGCATTATTTCCATTATTTGAGATTTGTTTGTTATAAAAATTATGTTAGGGAAATTTTATTTGAACAAAATATTGAACTAAAACAATTATCTGTATAGATTAAACCTCTTTGTAAAGGAGGGATTTCTACACAAAACTTTGATAAACATTGAATTATTTTACACTTAACATTGAACGCAAAATTCTTATGCATGAGGCAAATTTGATGGCTGATGATGCATATCTATACATATGTGTGTATGCATGTGCCTAGTGAATGTGACAGCATCTCCCAGTTAAGTCTAGTTGTACTCAAGTAGGAATGACAGGTTCCACAGAATCAAGTCATGTTCCTTTTAGGTCTGCTTACTCTCAACCTGCTAGTCCCTGGAAGAAATGGAGCGGGATTTGAGAGAAGGTTGGTTTGTGGAAAGGGCTGGAATGGTAACAAAGGATTTCATGGTAGCATTCTGGAGCTAAGGAAGTGGGGGCAGTCAAGCTTTGGATGTTGGGGAGACATGATTGAAGGACTTGAAGTGTTTCAGTCATCATAGAAGAGAGCTATGTGAAGGAAGGAGGCTCCCCAGATGTTGGTATCCTGAAACAAATCTCTAGTGACTCTTCTCTCATTTATACCTATATTTACACACACATACACCACCACCATTTTCCTATGAACATATATCACTACTCTCCACTTTAGAATGTGGTTCTCTTGGTGGTGTTGCTATGCAGAAGTAAGAATTCAGATAGAGTCTAGACTTCAAGATCAGAAATCCATCCTGTCTCCTTGAAGATAAGCTTTTGTTATTTCCACAGCTCTGGGGTTTTTCCATTTTTGGCCCCAGACTCCCATTTCTGAGTTTCTCTGACTACTAGTAAAGACACTGTTGTCTTTCAGTTCTCTGTAATCATTACGTATTGGAAGCTCTGTTTCTTTGGATCCTTCTTTTGTTCACTCTGCTTATGACAATTCGAATTTAAACATGTCTCCGTTCCTGAGAAAAATCACTGTCAAACATACTGTGCCTGGGATAATCCAGCATAGGATGTTGAATTTTACCTCAGTTACTCTACTGCCTGCATATGTCTTTAATAATAAATACTCTTTACCATCTTCCTATTCCTTCCTTTAACTCCTGAAAAGCCCCACCATCTTTCCTCCATTTCATGTCAGGAGAGTAAGGTTTCACAAACTTCTCCCCATAAAAATTTAAGGACAACAGTTTTGAGCTCTTAGTCATCAACCTCTGGTCTCCTGCCTCCTAACCATTTATCTATTTTTTCTTCCTTTCACCTTTCTCTGATTAAGAGCTTTCCCTCCTCCTTTGGAAGATGAACTCCCACACCACACTTTTTGATCATATCCCCTCCGATCAGAATGATAACCCTTGACCCTTATACTCACCCTTGCCTTGTGTCTCATCATTAATGTGTCTTTTCCTTCAGTATCTTGACAAACTGCATTCAAACATACAAAGGTCTCCCCATCTCATCTTTTTAATACCTTGGCTCTACTACCTAACATTTTTCTTCTCGTGAATGGCTTCTAAATCACCCCACTAGTGATAAAAGATGAAGTCTCAAAAGTGTTGACAGATTTTATAGGTGTTTAATTTTCATTAGGAGTAGTATTTCCAAGTAAGGCAAGAAAATCTGGCTCCATGAATTCTGAATGCAAGAAAGGCTTAAGTCTATAAGAGTAAGGAAAAAATGGGAGCAGATTATCCTGTGCTTGTTTGCCATGGCTATTGTGGACTGCTTTTTCATTGTTTTCAATGTTTATGGTTGTTTTCATTTTTCCTCCTGATTTGATGAATAGATTAATGAAAAATTCATCCCTTACTACATGCTAAGAAGTATACTAACTACTGGGGAGAAAAAGTAAGATAATACCTGCTGTCATCAAATAAGAGATATAAATAGGAGGGTTCACCTGCAGGATACATGGAAAGGTGATGATCCAGTCAACAAGTGATGTACTTGGATTTTGTTATGGAGGGAGATCATAGGATAATAGCTTGTTTCTTCCACTTTAGAGCTATAAGGAAACTTAAGGGCCATCAAACCCAATGTGTTTAATTTTATAGACGAGAACACTAAGGTATAAATGGCTTGCCCAGCATCATACAACTTGTGTCTAAGCAGGATTCTAATCTAGGCCCTATGCTTTACTAACTTTCAATGCTGATAACACATAAGGCTAATGTATACACATCTCCTTTAATGTTACTGCTATGCATTAAATCACAATCATTTCTGATATCGAACCCTTTGACAATGCAAAGGACCTTAGTGAGAAGGTTCTTTTTATTTCTTTAGTAGCTGTGGCTGCAGCTTTGGTAGCAACAGTCCCCAGGCTGTATCTACACAGAAGTTCCTCACCTGGGCAATGGTGGTAGGCGTGAATGGAGGAATGGTTGGTTGCCCTGGGGTCACTGCTACTCATAGTGCTCTGGGGCATAGGGTTTTATATTGTCTCTACCTGTTCTGTGTTTTTCTTTTCCTTCTCTACCTGTGCCATTCTGTGGGGAAAATGGTGGTGCTATTTCATCCACTTTTTTATGCTGCCTCCTGTCTCTTTCTAGATACCTTGTTGCTCTGACTGGTCTATTTTATTGTAATGCAAAAATGTTAACAATGATACATTTTGAATACAATTGCAGTCATAACATAATTAGACAGAATCTCATCCAAGTGACATTTCATTGCCAAAAAATATGTAACATAAATAGGGAAAATGGGAAGTATAGGACAAAATTGACATTAGGTTCTACCATTTGGGTTCACACACATACACATCCACACACATATATGTATATATCCATGTGTGTGTACGTTTACTCATTTGTCTATCTAGCATTTCTGGACTTAGGAAGACTGAGATCAAATCCAGCCTTGGGCACTTACTATGCTGTGTAACCTTGGGAAAGTCACTTAATTCTGTTTGCCTCAGTTTCTTCATCTGTCGAATGAGCTGGAGAAGGAAATGGCAAACCACTCTAGTATCTTATCCAAGAAAACCTCAGAGTCATGAAGAGACACAAGTGAAACAACTGAACAACAATACCTGTGTATATGCATGTGTGTGCATTTTTTGCTTCATTAATGAAACAAACACAGGATAAGGGAGATGTAACTTATGGTAGTTTGTATGAAAAAGATCTATGGGTGGAGTTAGTGGATAGCAATTGGAATACGAGCCAGAAAACAGATGAAATGATGAGAAAAAACTTATGTGTTCTTCCCTCTTTTAGAATGGACTTAATTTCATTGGTGTAGGGAACTCCTGGAGAGGAAACTACCTCTACCAATATAGGTAGGCATCTACTCTAAAACATTTAGTGTCAGGGGTGGGGAGAACCTGCATCCTCATTCCTACATACAGCCCTCTAGGTCTTCAAATGCAGCCCTTTGACTGATTCAAAACTTCACAGAACAATTAAATATACATATACAAATTAAAAATAAAGGACAGATGAAGAAAGATGTTATGTGCATCTAGAGAAAGAACTGATAAGTAGGAGTATGTGTAGATTAATTTCACATATATATACACCTATTTATGTCTAATGGTGGCCATCTCTAGGGTGGGGCAGGGCAAAGGGAAGACAATAAATTTACATAACTTTATTATATATCTAAAAGGAATAGTAAGTCTTACAAAATAGATTTGCAGTTTCCTATACAATCATCTTTTTTATTATACTATGTTTTGGAAATACTTGTTTTGTTCCATAAATTAAAAATAAAATAATTTTTAAAAAAAGAAGTAGTAAGTTTCATGTTCTGTGGAAGAAAGTTAGATAAGTACTTGTTCAGGATGTTGTATAGAGATGTGTATTTCATGAAGGGGTGAGATTGGATTGCCACTAAAGTCTAGTCAGTGGGCCAATGTCTCTTGAATATCATTGAAATTTATATTGAAAATTTAAATTTACTAAAGATTTAGTATACAAAGGAAATGCAAAAACAAAAGGACATAAAGAATTTGGTTAAATTGGTCTTTCTTCATAAAATCCAAAGAGAGACAAGTTTTATATTGAGATATATATATGTATATATGTATATATATATACACATATATATATGTGTATATATATATATATATATATATATATATGTATATATGTATATGCCTTTATTTGAGTCTTACAAAAAGTAAGAAACAATTCACTTACAAACAGAGATCCTTGAGGGACTCCATTGGAGACCCCAAATTCACTTCAAAACTTTGATGACTACTATTTCTGTCCAGTCATTTAAGTAACACTGAATCTAAGTAGGGGCAGCTAAGTGGAACAGTGAACAGAGTATTGGGTATGGAGTTACAGCTCTGTGACTCTTGGGAGGTCACTTAACAAAAGGTCACTTAACAAACACTATTTGCCTCAGTTTCCTTATCTGTCAAATGGAGATTATAATAGTACCTATCTCCCAGAGTTATTGTGAGGATGAAATGAAATAATAAGTACTCAAAAGTACTTAGCACAGTGCCTGGCACATAGAAAGTGCTATATAAATGTTAGCTATTATTCACCTAATTGGTCTAGTTTTTATGTCTCTAAATTATAGAGAGAGGGAACTAGGGTTGTGATTTTATTGGAATACAGAATTCCCTGTAGGGAATGTTTCAGAACAAATATTTTATTCTCATTTTAGATATGAAGAAATTAAAGCTTACTCTCAAAAATGTGTTCCAAGGTAATAAAACTAGTTAAATGTCAAATCTGGGACTCAAACTCAGGACTTCTTTAAGCTTCTTGGCATTGAATCTCACTAAATGTCTCTAAGAGAAAGAAGCAGAAATAGACAAAAGTTTCCATCATAGCAGAGATTTAGCATAGACATCCTGGAAAGGACCAAAAACTGTAGTGCTATCAGTGAATATCATCCCTATTTTAGAGATGGTAAAGTTGACACTAGAAAGGCTATATAACAGTGGATGGAACACTTACCTTGAAATCAGAAGACCCCTCATTTCATAAATGATGGAAATGAGGTCAAGAGAAATGACTTTTCTAAGGTCACACAGGTGGCAAGTGGCAGAGTAGCTTTTTGAACCCAAGACTTCAGACTATAAATTCAACATCTTTCGCCTGTGTATCACTGCTTACACTGTAAGAATGAGGAACCTTGATTGATATGTGGAAATTTACACACCAAATTAAAATAGAATAGTCATTTCATCAACATGTGATGATTCTTGTAGAGAAAATAAATTTGGAGATGATGAGTGGTATATTTTTAATTTCTGACCCGTTTTCTTCAGCCACTTGTAGTACATTGTGCTATCTACATAGAATCATAGAATTTCTTAGGAGGAATTATATTCCACTCAGGAGCAGTGGATAGGAATCACAAAAAAGGCAAATTGTAGCTGGATGTCAGGAAAAATTATGATGGAATGGGATGCCTCAAGAGTCAGTGCCTTTTCTCTTCTTGGGGGTCTTTAAGCACAGGATCGATAGTCTCTTGTTGAGTCTGTTAGGGTGGGATTCTTTTCATGTATGGGCTAGATTAGATAGTCTCTGAAGTAAATGGTCAGTCAACAAGCATTTACAAGTGCCAAGCACTGTGTGTCCAAGGAATACAAAAATAAAAACAATCTCTAACCTTAAGGAGCATATATGCTAATGGAGGATTTGCATGTTAGGTATGGCATGCAAGTAATTAGGCATTTAAAAAGATAAATCCTCTCTAATTTTAAAATTCTGTTATTCTATGACCTAATTCAACCCCTTTGATAGATGAAATTTAAATCTGTGATTTGCCCAATGGTATATTGCTAAGTCAGGGCAGATCCAGGACTTAGAATCAGTTTTTATTTACTTTTATATAGTTTGATTTGTATATATTTGTTTGCATGTTTTTTCCCCTATTAGAGTGTAAACTTCTTGAGGGGAAGGGCTGTCTTTCGTCTCTCTTTTTTTTGTATGCTGAGCATTCAGCAGAGTGCCTGGCATATAGAATAGGTTTCATAAATGTTTGTTGATTGATCTCTTAGTTCAGGACATCTTTCACTATATATCGCTATATAAGCTGGTTGGTTCTGGAGAAGAAATGAGGCTGGTGACCTTGCACAGCCCTCCCTCACTCGAAATAAAATCAAGCACAAGACATTTCATCATTTCTCTGATGGCATGGTCTTCTTTGGCAATGAAGGACGAACACAACAATCTGTGAATAGACACAGCTGCCTGAATGGGGACCCCGCTAGCTGGGTAACTCAGCTTCTCCTCTCCTGTCTGTCTTCCCCTCCCCCTTCCTTCTCCTTTCCAAAGGAAAATAAAGTTGGATTGCCAGAGGATATCTGGTTATCTTGGGGTTTATTAGCTACATTTCTCCCTTCCCTTCCCTTCCCTTCCCTTCCCTTCCCTTCCCTTCCCAATAAAGAACGAACCCAAAAAAATACAAACCTCAGTTCCCTCATCTAAGGATGAGCGTAGGTTTTTTCATCTCTAAAATGGGGAGAAAATATTTTGTCCAGAATATTTTAGATGACTGTTGTGGGGATCAAATGAGATAAAACATGTAAAGAAAGCATAACAACTCAAAAGGTACAGCATTTTGAGATCATTCAGTATAGGGACAAAGCCTCTTCACACCTCAAATGCTTCTGTTCCATCACCACATTGTAGCACAAAAACTAATACCACATCTTCATCAAGAAAAGGTGAAATTAAATCCACTATACTCTGGGAGACTGTCAGAGGACATGTGCTTTTTGTATGATACAAGCAAGTCATTAGCCTCTTTGTACCTCAATTTCCTTATTCATAAAACATGGCAAATAATAATTGTAGTGCCTACTTGATAGAATTTTTATGAAGGAAAGTTCCTTGTAAAGTTTAAAGTGCTCTGAATATGAGTAATAATTATCTTATCATTATTATTAGACAAAGGACTGTGTAATATTTTTGATAGAAATTTCCATCAAAAACTTGAAATTTTTTTTGAACTTTTGACACTTCAATAAGATATCAGTTACCTAAGAATTTGTTCATGTAGAAAACATCACTTTTCAAAAATGATGAATAATCTACTCTATGAAATAATTTTTCTTGTTAAATACTTTTATTACCAAAATATGAAATAAAGTCCTTTCCATGGTAATATACT
This sequence comes from Notamacropus eugenii, assembly GCF_028372415.1. Taxonomy (NCBI): domain Eukaryota; kingdom Metazoa; phylum Chordata; class Mammalia; order Diprotodontia; family Macropodidae; genus Notamacropus; species Notamacropus eugenii. Next base: position 210,608,935 of record NC_092873.1, on the reverse strand, counting down.
TTTTGGAACCTAAGATATTTTACATATATATATGCAGTGATGACATCTTTTGCCTAGTAGACTAAATTATAAAGAATTTAAGAATAAAAAAACCAGAATAACTAAATTTTTGCAACTGGGAAGGAAATGAGCAGCCATATGTTAACCCATTCCCTTTTTGAACAGATTCATAGTTAATAAGGTTTTCCTGACTTCCAGATTAAAGGACCTCTTAGAATCTTCTATGCATTTCTGCCCCTTAGGCCAAAAAAGAACAAAATGTAAAACACTAAAAGCCTGCTTAAAATGAGAATGCCTCCTGATCATTTAAGTATGAGGCTAAGATTTCTGGCCTAGAAAGTCAAAGGTTTTATTGCCTTGATCCAGGGATTAGAGATCAGTGAAATCTAAAGAGTGCTGAATTTGGAGTCAGACCACTGTTTGAATCCAAATTGTCATTTACTACCTATGTGACCTTGGGCAAGTCACTTAAAGTTTCTTAGATGCCTCTATAAAATGACAGTATTAAAAGAGGTGACCTTAGAGGGACCTTCTAACTCTAGGGTAATGTCTTTGGAGGTGATTCTAAGCAGAAGCAGATATTCTGGAGATCTAAGTGGGATCAGTAAGGCCTATAAACCAAGACTGGATATTTCAGTGGAGTAGCTAAAAATAAGTTTGAATGGTAAGAGTTTGACCAGACCATGAAGGGTTCTGAAAGCCCGAGGAATTCGGATTGTAGAAACATCATGATAAACAAATAAATACAACTCTTATTGTGGCTTAAAGTAGGTTTCTAATCTGCATGCCATTTCTGATTATTAAATTTTTGGTGGAGATATCAAATTTCAAATTAGATAATGGAAATAACTCAAAGTCAGATGAGCATTCAAACCTAATTGGATCATTTAGTGCCAGCATTCCTACCATGATATTTGGTCAGTGGGGACATTCATCCCTAAGAAGATGGGGTTGCCACATCCTGCTAACAGGGCTAAAAAAAAGGATAGCACCAAAGTAAATTGGTTGCCTGATAGGCTTTGTTAACTCATTTATCTGCCTTAAGGTTATTTCCTTGTTTTAATATTTTGAGATTTGAGAACTCTGAATTTTATTTTCTTTTGCATAGATACCTTCCGCATTAAAATTGATGGTAAACAAATAGGAACATTTAAATCCAAAGCAGTGATGTTTCCCAGAACCATGTAATCTTTTGAATCATAGATATTCTTACAAGCACAGTGCTTGGCACATAGTAAGCCCTATATGAAAGTCTACACATATTAATTATTAATATGTATTTCTCCTTTTAAGGCATAATTCTAACAAACCCTGCTGTCTGGTTGCTCAAATCACAGCATATTAGAACAGTTGTGACATATGGAGTTCCACTTCCAGGTATACTACCAGTGGCAAGAAATGACTGAATATGACAGAGATAAGGAAATTGCTAAAAAGCGGGCATAACAACTCAAAAATATAACACAATATTTATTAATAATAATGCTTATTGTGGCTAATAATAACTCCTATGCATGTTATTTTATTTACAGATAGAATATCAAAGAGTGATGTCTCTAGTTTGTAATACTGTTTTCTAAATACACTTACCTAAAAAATATTTTCATTTAATCTTGTCTTAAAAAGTATTGTAAAAGCAAGATCTGTGTGATTATAATTTTTTCCTTTGCCAAGAGATGATCCAATTCACTTACTAATATCTGCTAGGGAATATGGACAACTTCTTGCTAGTTTTATAGAATCACCATATTTGAGAGTTGGAAGGAAATTTGCTATCTAACATACCTGAACCCTCTCCTTGATGACCTCTCCTGGCATTTCCCTCATCCTTCCTATCTACAAAAGTCCAAGTGTGCCTTGCTGCAACTTTTACCTGCTGCCTCTGCTCTCTGAAACTGAACAGCATAAATCTGTTATTCCACATGAGAGCTGTGTAAAATCCTTGCCAGACAGCTCTCATGTCACCTAAATTTCATCATCTGATTCTATTCAGTCCTCTTGCTCCTGACTCTAGTTTCTTCCTGCTAGTGATTATACATCAAGCCTCTTTTTTTACTGAATTCAAACACTAGCTACATTCTTCCCTATTTGCTGCCACATAGGATCATAGATTTTTGAGCTGGAAGGGACTTCAAAGATCATCTAATCCAATCTCCTCAATTTGCCAAAGCCGAAATTAAAGGCCAGGGAGGTTAATTAAGGGACTTGCTCAAGTTCACACAGGTCATAAAGGAAAGAAGCAGGATTTGAATCAAAGTCTTTTGACTCCAATATCACTGATCTTTCCATGCTTGCTCCTTTTTTATTTGGTAGTATCATTTGGTTTGAAATACTCTGAATTTTTGGAACTTTAGAGACATTGGTCTCATTCTTTCATTACAGTTCGTCTGATATTCACCCATTCTGTCCTGCTTCCACAGAAAGAAGTCATACAGTATTGGGGTTGGGGGGCTGAAGGGGATAATGAAATCAAGATTTCATTAGCAATAAGGAATGAACAAACAGATTTAAAGGTATAATGAGGCTTCTTGAGAGCTGTAATAGAAATAGAACACAAGTAAGACTTGGGAGGGTCAACAGTAACATAGCTCACTAGACAAATGTTACACAGCACAGTACATTTGAAAGGTCACTATCTCTAGAGTCAGAGGATTCTGGTTCAAATATTGCTTCTCATAATTATTACCCCTGATACCTTTGAACAGATCATTTAACTTCCCTAAACTTCAGCTTTCTTCACTGTAAAAGGAGGGTTGGGACTAAATGGTCTCTGAGTTCCCCAGTAGCTCAAAGATCCAATGATTGCTTCAGGTCATTATTTAACTTCTATAAGAAATGGTAATAAACAGGGTGGATGTCTTTTCTTTGATCAATTCCCTATAATCAATCATTTTTGAATGCTTAAAAGATAAATTAATAATGGCCCAATAATTTCTCTTTTGAAATTAGTATTTGAACTGTGATTGGATTTTACATTGATGAATGTCTATGGTTGAACTGTATTAGAATATAAATGCTTAGTTTTAGACTCAGTGACTTAATTTGAACCCATAGGAGGATGGGGATCTATGGAAGGGAGTTGGAAGGAAGTGAATAATCAATACAAAGAACATGATATCTGGTTTTACTGGGCCAGGATTTAAATCTTGGTGATATAATTCATCAATCAGTTCCCTTCATCGGGCCTCAGTTTCCTCAGCTATAAAAGAAAGGGATTGAATTGGATGATCTCTAAATTTCCTCTCAGATGTGATCCTACATTATAGACTGTAGGAAAATATCAAGGCTAATGGAATAATTCAACAAGATGAGGAATGACATAATTATAGGCAGAGTAAGTTAGCAGGGGAAACTAGAGTCTAGAGAAAGAGAACTGGATTTGGAGTCAAAGGATATGTTAAAATCCCAGCTTTGCTATTTACTACCTGTGCAACTTCAAGGAAGTCGCTTAATCTCATTAGATTTCATTTCCTTAAATGTTAAATATAGGGTCCATAACATCTAGCTCTGAAACTGATGATCAACCAGTAATCTTATTGCTCTGATTCTGGCCTATGTCAGTGAAACCATGGATTAAGTGGTAAGAGAAAATGAAAAAGGGAAATTACAAGTTCGTTACAAAGGAATAAATAACAGGAAATGATCATTGGATAAAGGGAATGAAGGAGAGGGAAAGTCAAAGATGACTTCAAGATTTTCAGCCTAGATCCTGGGGGAACTACAATAAACCGACTGAAATGGAGGGGGAAAAACTTTATGAGGGAAGAAAACAAAAACCCAAAATGACCAATCCCACCAATGTGGTCTTTTTCAAATACTTTGCAAGGTCTCTTCATTCCTTGAACAATTTAGTTTGGTAGATATGTGAAAAGGAGGTAACAGAAAAGCTTTTCAGAGGACAAGGACTGGAAACTGGAAACTGAAAACAAAAGGCATATTGCAGTAGCAGATATCTGAAGCTGTAAGAAATAATTTTACTTCAAACACATGTGCTGCCTTAATGATACTACTTATTCAGGCACAGGGTAGCTGGCCTTTGGCAGGAAGTGCTGATTTACTTAATTCTATTAAGCCAGGCTATGGAAGGTAAATCTGTCGTCTGAAATTAAGCCCCCTCTGCTTGCAAGCAAATTTGACATTGGCCAATAATCATTCTGACATTCCTGTGGCTTTTGCTCCTTTGGAAACCGCTGAATATCATGGTGGGGGAAAATGGAACCGGGAATACCCAGCCACTGAATTAAACCATCCAGATGGGAAGAGTCCAATGTACATGCCATATCCTTACAAAAGTGCAAATAAATTTGTTGCCAGCCTTACCCATTGACTTTGGGTGGAGTTGTATCAGGTCTTCGGAAATTTGCTATAAACTCTTGATGACATAGGGGGTGTCTGTCTTCTGGAAGGATGCCAGGAATTCACCAGGGGCTCATTGAATGGGAAGATTGTTACAATGACCTACAGAGCACTGTGCCAGGCTCACACAAGTTTAGCCTCCTGCTCCCTTAATTTTTCATTTAGAATTGCCACTACCAATTGGACTCTGGTCTCCAAATGAGTTGTCTCCAGATAGATAAGAAAATGATGGTAACCGAATTTTTGAGTTCCTGGAAATCCTGGGAGGTGGTGGTGGTGGGGGTGGATGGGTGTGGGAAGGGTAACCACACTAAGCCAAGTCTAAGGGCATAAAGAGTTCAAAGGTACCAATATTCCGCGAATTGTTGAGTCATCCCAAGGCACACAGCGGTAAGTTATTGTGCACTTTGGGTGGCAAGTACATATGTTTGGTTGACATTTATGAGGTGGTATTTTTTCACTTCCTGTCCCAAACTCCTAGGTCAAGTCAATGCCACTTTTGCCACTGTCTTTGTTTTGCAGAGGTGGCTGCATTTCAGTTATAAGCTGGAGTGAAAATGAGAGACTTTGGAGAAGCTTGTATCATTAGGTTCTGGATCTTTCTGATTCCAACATGTTACAAGTCTCTTGATAGGACAGACACACTATAGCACCTGTAGGATTTTTAGAACAAATCAGTAATAAATCATTCCCAATACTCTTTGTGAGTGGCAGATAATGGTTCAAATTAAATCCAACTATTATATACATATATATATATATGCACATACCTATAGTAAATATATATAAAAAATTATTTTATCCCACTATACCCCCTCTGTACTACTACTACACTCTGTATTCACAAGAACTACTGCATTCAATATGGGATAATTTTGGAAATAAGTGAGTCTCAATTGACTTAAACTCCCATTCCAATTCAACTGGGAATCTTTAACAATGTCTAAATTTAGGTTGCACCTTCCTGGCACAACAATAGTGAAACATGCATTAAAAAATGATAATTTTTGTTTTTTATTGTTCATTTCTAAATATATACTTCCCTCTCAACCCCACAGCTAGCCACCTCTTGAAACAGATTATTAAAGAAAGGAGTAATTTATAAAAAACCAACCCATACAGTATATGCAATTTTACAGACACATAATTGTGTTGCATACTTTCACAATGAAGGGAGAATGATGCATTTTTTTAAGTCTTCTTCGGGACTAAGCTTGGGAACAATAATTATATGGAATTCAAATTAATTTTTGTTTACTCCTTTTATATTTTTTGAGTAATTGTGTATGCTTTTTTCCTATTGCTACTTCACTTCAAATCAGTAAATATGTCTTCCTATGTTTCTATGAATTCTTCATTTTCAGCATATCTTACAGTACAATATTTCATTATACTCATGTACCAAAATTTGCTTAACCACTCCCCCAAAAGATGAGCTTCTGCCTTGTTTCTAGCTCTTTGCTTCCATATAAGTACTGTTATGAATACTTTGGTATACATGTGATTTTTCTTTCTGACACAAACTTCATTGGGTCATATACCTAGCATTTTGGGGGAGTATAGGTCCATGTTGTTGTCTGGAAGGGATAGACCAAGTCATACCTGTATCAAAAATCTAATAGTGTCTCATCATTATTTGTATGTGTCTGAAGTAAATTTGGACAGATTCAAATGCTTTATACATCAAATCTGCTTTATACATCAAATCGTTATTTTAATGGGATCTCTTTTACTATTTCCTCCTATATTTGGAGAAGGTGGTTTATTTTGTATTCTACTACTTTTTTGAGCTATTAATTTTCTCATTTAACTTCTTTGCTAATAGTCAATGATTTACTAAGTGAGCCAGCATGTTATCTACTGATGTGGATAATTTTATCTCCTTTTTGTGAATGAATGCATCACTGTGATTATGTCAAATAGTAGTATGGGGGGAAAAGCATCTTTATTTTACTCTTATACTTAAGGTAAAATGCCTAATCCCTTCTCATTGCAAATAATGGTAACTTTGAGATTAGACATATAATTTTCATCATTTTGAAATTCTTCTTTCTGTATTTATGCTTTGTAGGATTTTTGGGAAAAATGAATGTCATACTTTTTCAAAGCTTTTGTTTTTGGCGTCTACTAAAACAATCAAGTGGTTTGTGGAATTTTCGTTTTTAACATAATCAGGTTAATTGTTTTCCTAATATTGACTTATGCTTGTATTTCTGGTATAAATCCAACCTGGTTGTTGTCAATAATGTTTGGATACACCGTTGTACTCTTTTTAGTGGAATTTTATTTAAAATTGTTCTATAGATATTTGTGAGTGAATTAGTCTAAAGACTAATTGCTTTATCTTTTCTTAGTTTACATATTAGTACCATAATTGATTCATCAAAAAAGCTTGAGAAAAATTTGTGTAGCACAGGGATTAATTTCTCTTTAAACATTTGATAGAAATAACCTGACAATAAATTTGGGCATGAATTTTTCCCTCTCTGGTAGTTTCTTTCTGGCTTGTTCATTTTAATTTTTAAAGATTGAGTTAAGTATTCTGAACACTTTTAGAAATCATTCATATTCTTTAAATTCTCGATTTTGATAACATGTATCATTTATGATAGATTCTTGATTATTCTTTTTACTTCTGTGCTGTGATTTTACCTTTTAATTTTTTTTCCTTTCTTTTCTTTGATGGGATAAAGATTTTTGAAGAATCAGCTTTTACTTTTATTATTTCTAGTCTTTTTTTAAACATCATTTTCCTCTAATTTTTAAATGTCTTACAGAGTTTCTATTGATTTTTTTTAGTTTTTAATGTACACTCAATTCATTAAAGTTTATTATTCTATTTAAATTAATTTTTTTCAGAGATGTAGTTCTTCCTCTGCAGAATGGATTAACTATATTCCAATCATAAAAAAATTGTCTTTTTTCATTATCTAACATAGTTACACATTTTTCTATGATTTTTGAGTCATTCATTATGTAAGATTTATTATTATCTCCATTTGTGCCTCAATCTCTTATTCATAATAACAATATTAATTGCATTTTTATTTCTATAAAATATTAGTTTTGTATGTCTGCTTTTTAATTTTATTTATATATTTTTTCTGTGTAGTGATAAATGCTCAATTTTTGTAAAGGTACCACACAATTTTGAGAATTATTTATATTCTTTGATATTCCTATTCAGAAGATAGCATAAGTCTTTGAGCTCTAACTTTTCCAACTGTTCAGTTCTATAGTTCTTTTTTGGATTGTTCTGTTTATCTTTTTGTTTGATTTATCCAGCTCCAAGAGAGGGACAATAGAATCACCTGAAATTATCATATTAATAAGTATTTGTTTTTGAAAATCAGTTACTATTTCTTTAATGAGTTCTATTGATAAATCCTTTGATGCATATGTATTTATGTTTATTCATGGCACCTTTAAGCACAATGCACTTTTCTTCATTTTCATTTTTTTTCCTATTTTTTCCTAAATTTTTATATTCATACTGAATGTTAGATATCTTAACTGGTAAATTGTTGGATTTTATTTTCTTCTCTGTGTTGGTACTATTTATTTCATTAGGTTGTTTATTCTATTCACATTTTAGGCTGTGATTATTAGTCTTGGTTTTTCTTTTCATTTCTTGCTTATTAATTTTTATTCTATTACTCTCTACACTCAGAACTTTGCACATGCAGTTATTTTTTCCTATTTTTGTTTTATACACTATATATACTATTTTCTGTCATTTATTTTCCCAAACTTTTTTTAACCTTACCCGTTGTGAGTTCTTTTAATGAATTAAAATTTTTAATTTTGATTTATTATCATCTATTTATCATACAGTTCTCCCTCTTCTTTGTCTTTTAACCTGTCCCTTTCTCTGTCCAACTGGGCACATGGTTAAAAAAATTTCCTTCTACTTCTCTCAAACCAAGGAATAAGGAAAGGAACAAAAAAATTCTAAGCGTTTGCTATTGGCCAGGCACTGTGTTAAACACCTTACAAATATTATTTTGTCTGATTGTTAAACAATCCCAAAAAGTAGGTGCAATTATTATTCCCAGTTTACAGTTGTGGAAAATAAAATAGAAGTCAAGTGATTTGCCCAGGATCACACAGCTAGTAAATGACTAAGGCTAGATTTAGAAATAACTCTAAACCAAGAGATTAGTTAACATTTACTTATAATTTTAAGCTTTGAAAACTTCTACATCATCTCATTTTATCCTCATGACAATCTTGTGAAGTAAATGTCATTATCTCCATTTTTACTGATGAAGAAAGCAAGTTCCATAGTGGTTAATCATTTGACCAGGGTCACACAGATAGTAAGCAATCGACTGGAGCTAGATTTGAACTCGACTTCCTGACTCCTAATCTAGCGCTTTAACAACTGCATCCCAGCTGCCCCTTAAATAACCTATTTTGTTACATTTGTGATAGGTTTTCTTTTACAAGAAAATTATTGTCATTTATCTCCATCTCCAGTCGATTCTGAATTCTAGTTTCTAAACCATAAACTATCCTATTATTTCTTCTTTCTCTATTCTCCTTGTCCATGCTTATACAATGTTAAATTAAAATTTCTTTTTCTATTCTATTTCTTTAGAAATAAATGTATAGATTTTACTGCTCCCTCCCTCCCTCTCCCCCCAGCTATCTTCACTCTAAGAAACAGCATTTAATGGGAAACTGTCAAATGGAAGCTTTGTCTTGTGGTAAAAGTCAGTGTGTTCTGAGTCATAAGGCCCCATACTATTTGGATTTATAATGATCACTTGTTACTCCCTAGGCCAGGTTATCTGAAAAAGTATTATAATTTCTCTCCTTACCTACGGAAAGGGTAAGGATGTATCTCTGGCTTCTCTTTGTCTCATATCTCCCCTTTCTCTATTAACACAACTTCTCATAGTTATTCTTCCCACAAATAATGTTAATTAATTTATAAGAGAAGCATAGGATTTAGTCCAACTCAGATTTTCATCCTAACCTTCAAATGATTCTTTAAGTTCACCTTAAATCTTTATCCCTTTTGTCCTTTTTATCCCAAGATGACCTTATTTTGTTCTTTATTTTTCTTTCAGTTCAATTTAGGCTTGGGGTACCCTATCTTTAAGGGATAGTGATATCAGGAAAGCAACTTGAACTACCAAATTTCCCCCTTAGACTATCTATATTTAAAAGGCAGAGAGCTAGAACTTTAGTCTGGTTTCCCATCTTTGAGAATAGCAGAATGGCCATTGTTTTTGGAGGGGGGAAATGGAGTCATAACATTCACTATTTTGTTTATGAAAGTGAATACTTGGTCCATATTTTAACACTGAACCAACTTTTAAATCCTTAGATCAAATACATAACTGAAAGTCACATTCCACAGCCAGTGGGTATATGACCTCCACTTGAATACCTCCAGTGATCTGGGGATTCAGTAACTCTTGAGTCATTACAGTTCAGGAAGATTCAAAACCTCTTTTTCCAGTATAGATTACTCTTCCCTAGTTACAATTTGTCTCATATGGCCTTTAGTTTAGGATCAGAGAGAATTTACAAGCATATTTTGGTCATATGCACAGATGACTGCTAGTGCCATATACATTAATATTCAACTACACTGATTCTTGGTCAACACTGAAATACAATAAAGATGCTACAGAAGTAGTTTTTGCATTCTCTGAAATATTTGCCTAAGTTTGCAAGCCTAGGGTTTGTAAATTAATCAACACTTGTACTAATAATCAAGTTTAATTTCCTCTTATGGGGAAGAAAATGCTTCCCATGGATAACTGGTTGAGATATACGTAGGAGAACAATAAAAATTTAGTATAGACAAAAATTGGGGAGGGACTCTGACCCCATTCATGAATATGGTGCTGAGAAGAGAAATTTATTTTACAAGAGCTAAAGATTATTAAAGAGTAACCAATCTCAGAAGATAAGTCATTATATTTAAATAGATTGCCCTTGTTATCTCATGCAAATGTTTGGCTTTGGAGAAGAGGTCAACTATAACATCTCTAAGTCCTTAGAACCCATCCATTGTGTTCCCAATCAGAGGCATCATGTGTCCTCCAGCTGCCCATCTGGGTTGTTTGGAAATAGTATTCTTTAGCTGTTATACTGTGATGGGCTAGGGATATGGTGGGGAATTTCATATGCAGGAAGGGAAAGGATCACTTCTATTCAAAGAACTGTAATAGTAATTTAAATAGAAAGATCTTTCTCATTAATTAATAGATTCATATGATCTGCTTGAATCACCTGGAAGCCTGGGTCACTTGTGGCATGAGAAACTTGCTGAAGAGGCAGAACAAGAAGGCTGGAGTGGAACTGGAGGAAGTGAATGAGTGGGGTCAGGTCAGAGGGAGAAGAACCCAGGCCAAGGGACACAGGCCCAACCGACACATTGTGACAGTTGATAGTGAGAAGGCCCTGGCTGAAGGAGGGGAGGTTTGAGACTGACACATTGTTTTGAGACTGACACATTGTAACAGTTAAGAGTGAGAAGGCCCTGGCTGATGGAGGGGAGGTTTGAGACTGACACATTATAACAGTTGAGATAGAGAAGGCCCTGGCTGGGGGAGGGGAGGTTTGAGAATGGCTTTGCCCTCTGCTGTGATCACGTTTATTAACTTCTTTGTCACCATGATGGATTTTGCTCTCTGGTTCTGGGATTTGACTTTCTGGTGTTTAAATAAATGTTTTTCTTCTGCTTTCTATATGAAGAGTCTTTTATATTTTGTGATTGATAACTATTCTGGTATATTCATAGTCATCACTAGTGCTGTGAATATTGCCTTGGAGATACAAGATCTTAATAACACCAACACACAAGTGTCTTCATTGCTGGTCCTTCCTTTCTTCCTTCCTTCCTTATTTGGAGTTGGGAAGATTTAAGTTTGAATCCATCATTCAATTATCTAGGTAACTTTAGGCAACTTATCTAAGTCGTATCAGTCTCAGCTTCCTCATCTGTAAAATGGATTTCATTACAGAACCAACTTATGGTATGGTTGTAAAGATCAAATGAGATTATGCATGTGTAAATATATGTATATATAAACATTCTGAAAAACAAAGCATTAAATAAATATTATTATTATTGATTGTTCCTTTATTGTTTTAAAATCTGGATTTATATTTTTGTGATTACTCCTTTCACTGAAGAAAACTGACAACCTTGTATAATTTAGATGTTTTTTGAGAGTTGCCACAGCTGAACAAAGAAAACAATCTATATATTCACCACGATAATGTGAAGGAAAACAATATTGAAATAAGAAACTCCTATCAATGAATTGACCAACTTTGAGTTTTAGAACTGGCAGTAAAACAGAGAGCTCGTGGACTATAAGTCCAATACAGCATTATATTCCAAATTCGTTGAAATTTTTTTTTTGTTTTGCTTAATTATAATTCTTTGTTATAAGGGAAAATTGAAAACAATATTATGAAATGAAAACAGCATTTTTAAAAGTATTTTAAAAACTCTATCAGATCAAATTTATCTGATCAATAAGATGTAAACTATTCGAGGGTTTTTTTTTCCATTTTTATCTTAGTGTCTCCTGTGCAGAGCTCTGTGCTCTGTGTATTAGTAGCTGATTAATAAATATTAATTGAATTGTATGAAGTCTATGAAAGGGACTTGGGTCATCATTCCTAGAGAAGTTCAAATGGTTTATAGAGGATTTCATTGTGAAGACTTACAGTATAACAATATTCCAATTTATATCACCAAACTACAGTAGCACTCTGAGGACCAGCACCTGGTTTTATCGGTATACTGTAATGTACATTTGATTTCGAGTTAGAAGAGCTGGGTTTAAATCTTGGCTTTTTTACTTAGGATTTGTATAAGCCTGAGCAAGTCCCTTCTCTCTGGAGCTCAGTTTGCTCATTTGTTAAATAAGAGAGTTGGCCAAGATGATGTCAAAGATCTAATTCCATCTCTAAATCTAACCAGGACAATAGGAATCATTGGGCAATAGACACTTAGGCCTTGTCGTCTCTCTGTCTCTCTCTCTGTCTCTGTCTCTGTCTCTCTCTCTCTGTCTCTCTCTCTGTCTCTGTCTCTCTCTCTCCCTCTCCCTCTGTTTCTCTCTCTCTCTCGTTCTCTGTATCATTCTATCTCTACCTTTCTCTTGTCTCTCTGTCCCTATCTCTTACTGTCTTTGTCTCTGTCTTTCTTTGTTTTATCCTGTCTTTGCCAGACTTTTTTTCTAATAAAGTAAAAATGTTTTTGTCCTTAATATCCAAAGATGAAGTCAGTAGCCGCATTTTAAAGGATCAGTGGACATGACATAAATGTATTCATGTTAACGGGAATTTTACCTGTAGAACTAATGCCGGATGGAGCTGGGATTACATGCCATAAGTAGTGTTGGGGGACAAATGGACTTTTTACAAAGTGTGAACATTTTCAGAAGTATCATATTACAGGAGCCTTAAGTTCTTCCAAAATGCATTACTACTTGCCACACACAATGAGGACCAAAGGATTGTTCTCTGTCTGAAATATCAGCTCTAAATCTGCCTTACATAGTCAGATAGTTTTCAGTTTAGGTTCCCCTAAAGTAGGAGTGGGAAACTTTCAGCCTCAAGGCCACATGTGGTCCTATAGGTCCTCAAGTGCAGTCCTTTGATGAAATCCAAATTTCACAGAATAAATCCTCTTAATAAAAGAATTTGTTTTGTAAAACTTGGACTCAGTCAAAGGTCATACCCAAGGATCTAGAAGGTCACATGTGACCTCAAGACCACAGGTTCCCCATCCCTGTCCCAGAGCAATGGATTATACGACTAGAGCACCTTCTAGCCTTAAAATCTTAGAACAATTATGTCTTTGGGGGACTTTTTGGGATATGAAGTGTTATATAGGATATGAAACTTGGTTACAGTATCTCTAGAAAAGGGATTATTAGATTAAAACACATAAGGTTAATAGCGATACATATTTAGTTACTTAATCCAACACTGTTTTAGTTCTCTATAATACATGGGATACTCAAAAACCTACATAATAGTCACATGCATAACTCTAATCATGCCACTCCCCTATGCAGTAACTTTGAATGGCTCCAAATTGCCAGTGAAAACTTGTCATTCAAGATCCACCACACTTTGGTCTCAATCTACTTTTCCCCTTCACTTAATAATAACTAAGAGTTATATATCACTTTACATTTTGCAAATCACTTCAAAGATCTAAAATACATAAGCTTATTTGAGACTCAGAGCAATCTCATGAGACAGGACTACAGGTTTTATTCCCATTTTACAGATCAGGAAACTGAGGCATCAAAAGGGTATATGATTTATTCATGTTCCCTCAGCTTAGAAGTGTCAGAAGTAGCATTTAAACCCAGTTCTTCTGGATTTCAGATTCAGTGCTCCATCCACAAGACCATACTATGTCACTGTATTCTTTAGACTCTAGACAAAATTGAACTGTTTGACATTCCTGGAAGATGTATCATAACTTTTTTTTTTGCCAGAATGACTTTGCTCAAGCCACCATGTCTTTCAACCACTTGAATTTCCTTTCTGCCAGTCTTAGCCTGTCCAATTTTTATGTACCTTTTGAGGCCCTATTTTAATGTCATTTGCTGCTTGAGGCTTTGTGCAGTCTCACCAGATTAAAAGTCAAGTCTCACTTCTCTAGGCATCTATACAACCCCATTTGTATTACAGTTTTTGCTTTTGTAATTTATTTCCTCTGCTAGAGTGCAAATTCCTTGTGTTTATGTTTTATTCTTCCATTTTATCTCCAGTTCTTAGCATAGCTCACTGCACAGGATAGTTAATAAATACTTATTAAATTTAACTAAATCAGGATATATATTTTTTCCTTTCTTACTGCTTAGAATTTTCTCTCTAAAGATAAAAATCCCAGCATTTAAAAACAAACCATGGAAGCTAAGTTTAATATTGCTTACCTTTTCATTTCTCTTATCATTGAAACAAAACAGAAGGTAATTCTCCCTTTCAGAGCTGGAAGGGATTGTAGTGAACATTTAGCTAGTCCAGCCCTCTCGTTTTAAAATACTGTAGACTGCAGGTTAGTGAGCTTAAATGACTCGTTCAAAGTTGCATGGGTTATTTGGTCATCCCTAGAGGTATGGTGCAGGGCAGCTAAGTGTTGCAGTGGATAGAGTGTTTGGCCTGGAGTCAAGAAGATTCATTTTCCTGAGTTCAAAAATCTGACCTCAGATACTTATAAGCTGTATGACCCTGAGCAAGTCACTTAACCCTATTTGCCTCAGATTCCCTATCTGTAAAATGAACTGGAGAAGGGAATGGCAACCCACTCCAATATCTTTACCAAGAAAACCAAAATGGGGTCACAAAGAGTTGGACATGACTGAAACAACTGAACAGCAGCTGCAATAATGTCTGATTTTATATAATGGACTATGTTTAGATTCTATTATTGATGCTTTCCTGTTACAGAGAATTTATATAAAATTACCTCTAGACAAGACATATTCCCATGTTCCTGATTATTTAAGACTCTAATCACTATATTGTCACTTCAATATAGTAGTAGCATTTGAATATTATATTAAGTATTAACAGACTTCATTCATACTATATCTTCAAGCTGTAGTTTGAACTATTGTATTAGTATTTTGAAGGCCATTTGCATAAATGCATGATGTATTATGAATTTGCCAAAACATATTTCTTGCTATATCAAGCAATTTGCTTCTTCTGAGGATGCCCAGAACTTGGATCAGAACCATTTTCACATTCAAATGTGCCTCATTCACTGTTGGTAGATTGGGGGGAAATGAACATAATGAAAAAGAAAGCACATTAATCCCAAACGTTTCATCCATTCAAGGATCTCCCTGATCTCTTTGCTTATGAAAGACAATAAGCTTCTGAAGTATAAGTTTAGCCTCTAAATTAGTTTTGCTAGGTATTAGTAGATGCTAAATTTTGGATAACCTACAGTGATATGTTGCACAGGTGTTTTTTAAAAACATTTTCTTGTATAATCTGCATATATTAATAAGTTCAGGCTCATTAAAGATACCCCTTATGTAATATCTAGTGAAGATGGCCTGATCCTGAATGGTAATCTTAAACCTTTCCATTTTAATAAACCAATCAGAATGACATAGTCATTTATTCAGTGCTTGCTTATCACCATATTCTTGGTTGACTTCATGTGGCTGTTGCCCATGTTTTCATCAGGAAATAAATCTCTTTGGTTACATTCAACAAATGCAGTGGTTTATACTAATTGTCAGTCTTTACTATTGGGGGTGGGGGGGAACAATACAATGATGTCTGTTCTAAAAACATATCTCTAAGTTTCTACTTTGTCTATCATGTGCTCAGAAGATTTAAACATGTTCTTCCTCATCTTTTGGGACAAAGAATAGTGTTTCTCCAGATGCCTTTGGGTCATGAGATCTATATTTCCTTAATCTTATATTCATTTTTAATGCATTACCTTCCTTTTTTTTGTTATTATCATCATCATTTCATTCTCTGTATGTTAGTTCAAAGGATTTCAGAGAAAAATGATCCTGTGTCAAGATCCATCCTGTCATTCTTTCATGTTGGATGTTCTGTGGGCTCTTAGGGAAACAGAGAAAATGACTATTTTTTGGTGAGTAAAAGAATTAGGATGTAACATCAAACTCTGTTTTATTACTGCCATTATTTTTTAAAGTGGAGCTCTCTGAAAGGATTAGAAGATTCTTGAGGACAGAGATAATGATTTGTTCATCTTTATCTTCCCTATCATACTCTGTCTTTGAATTCCTGGACACCATGCCTCAATTGCCTTCTTAGCCTGGAACTTCCTTCTATCCTCTTGACCAACCCCTCTCATATTATTGGTGATTTCTTCTTGTGGCCTTCATTTTGGGGAATTGCCCAGACTGATCAATTTTTATTGCTCTCCCTGCTCTGCTTCTGACTTCCTGGACTTTAACACTATATCCTCCTTGACATCCCCATGTAATTTCTCCCCACTCCTTTCTCTGATTTTAAGCTTTCTTTTCTGTGTTGCCTTCCTTCACTAGGATGTAAGGTGCTTGGGGGAAGGGATTATCTTTCCTTTGCTTGCATTTGTATCCCTAGGACTTATCACAGTGGTTGGCATATAGTAAGTAGTTTGTAAGTTCTTCTTGCCTCTCTTCATCCTTAGTACCTAGCACCTTGAGCATAGTAGGTGCTTAATAAATGTTTCAAGGAATGACTGATCACTTTAAGTTATCATTTTATTGGTAACAATCATATTAACCACTGAAGTAATTTTTGCCTTCAAAAATAGGATAATGGTTATGTTAAAATGACTTCAAGAGTGAATTCTTGATTAAAGATTAAGGCTAAGGCATTAAGAGAGACATTCATAAAAAATGTTGAACCTAAAGAAAAGGGAAGATGAAAACCAATATAGTTATTTCAAGGACAAGTAGACATATTACTAATGATTTTCAGGATATTGCTAGTTATAACATCCAGTTTTTCATATTTAGTGTTAATTTCTAAGTTGTCAGCCTATTCTGATTTCCCCAGAGTAGAATGTTTGATGTAAATTGCCAAATACATTACATTCCAAATATGTGAGTCTTGCTCATATTTGAGGATAGGGATGCGTCATCTATTAATGTTCATAAAAGTTCCAGGCATCCTGTGGGCATTTAACAAATTGAATGATTGATTGCATCCTCTTTCAAGAAGAAAAGATGCATGTGTTTTTTTTTAATCCTGAGGTCAGTGAATTTTACTTTTTAAAGAAAGATTTTGTTGTTGTTTAATGATTATATTCTCTGAAATACCTTCAAAACATTCTATGTGAAACGTATATGTATGTATATATATATATATATGTACATATAAATTTGAAAGAAATTTAATCATTGTTTTAGACAATAAGTTTCCAGGAAGTCATCATCCTGAGACAACCAAGTGAAGCATGATGTGCCAACAATTTAGGGACAAAAGAAGCAATAACATATCTCCCAAGTAACAAATCACTCAATGATGAAAGAAAACAGAGAGGCAAAAAAATAAAAACATTAAGAATATATGACAGAAAAAAGGACCATGTAATATTCTTTGGACTATAGGAGAATACAGAAAGGATCCATGATTTTGTTAAATGAGGGATTTGTTTCCAAAGAAGTACAAGATGATCATAGAGGTTAAATAACTTGCTTAGAGACACACAGCTAGTAAGTATCTATTGAAGGATTTTTTTTTTTACCCTGTTTTTCTTAATCCAAACCTGGTGCTCCATCCATTATACCATGCTGTCTTTTTCTCAGTCCGAGTCTTACTAGGACAGGCCTGAAAAGAAAATCCAGTGTTAACTAATTTTGGTGAAAGTGGAAAAAAATAATCTATGACCAAAGGTTTCATTTTAGTTAGTAGAAATTGATCGATATTTCATATTGTTATATGTTTATAAAAAGTATATACCACAATTTTTTTCAGTTTTAAGTTCAAGTTTTCACTCATTAATTCACATAAGAAACATTTAATACATATCTGCCATGTGCCAAAAATCTGCCAGTCAGGGCACTTACAAAGATGTTAATGAACAAAACTCTTCCCTCAAAAAAGTTTGCATTTGATTGAGATTGAGGGCAGAACAGAAATGCAGATAAATAAATGAAACACATATAGCATAGATACAAACTAATTTAGGGAAAAGTAGGGGTGGACTAGCAGCTCAGGGAATCAGGATGGCCCTATTATACAAGTTAGCACTGAGATGAGCTTTAATGAAAGTTAGATATTCCTTAGGGCAGTTAGGTGGTGAAATGGATGGAGTGGAGAAGACCTGATTTCAAATCCAGCTTCAGATACTTATCAGCTATGTGACTCTGGACAAATTACTTAACCCTATTTGCTTCAATTTCATGATCTGTAAAAGGAGCTGGAGAAGGAAATGGCAAACCATTTCAGTATCTTTGCAAAGAGAAGCCCAAATATGGTCATGAAGAGTCAGACACGACTGAAATGAATGGACAACAACAAGACATCCTCAAAGCAGAGGTGAGGAGGGAGTGTATTCCAGGCTTGAGGGATAGTACGTACAAAGATGGAACCCTGGGTATAGTACAGGAAATAATAAGCTGGCTAGTTTGGTTATAACATAGCATATGTGGAATAATGTGCAGGAAAAACGATAGGTTGGAGACAGATTTTGCTAGGCTTTAAAAGTCAAACAGAGGCTCTTTCTTCATCTCTTTTGAGTATGTTGGGACTCTGTGAGGGAGAGATGAGGGGCTATCCTTTCTCCTTGTTCCCTAGCAGGCAGCTCCTAGGGTTACACACAAATAGCAGTGAGAAGAGATGTTTGCCTAGAGGTGTCTGAGCCTAGACATTCAGACCATGGATGCTTCTTTATTATCTTTCTTTCTCTGGGTACAGGTGACCAAAGAGCAATGCTGATGTGGTTGTTTTGAGCCTTGGCTTTCACTTAGTGAGTTCAAGAGGTCAGGAGCTCCTGGGTGCTGGTTCTTAGCAGGTGATCTCTGCAACAACTTCACAGAGGAGATAAAAGAACTAAGAAAGCCCAAGCCAGGCCCCTTGTGAGCTTCACAGACAGTGCAGGTCAAAGGTGAAAGGGAAATATCTCTTCAATAGTTTCACAAGTCTCCCAGCAGTTTTTAGACCTTCCTCTCCTCCCCAACTTCCCCCAGCCCCCAACAGACACACACTACAATTGGAATTAATATGGGTTACTGTATATCATGTTTTATGCTTGTCAATGTACACCTGTAAGTTTTTCATTTTAAATAGATCTTTTGTGGAGGGAGAGTTTGTGTTTTATCGTATTAGTTCAGGAGAGTGACATGGCCAGATCTATGCTTTAAGAACATCAATTTGGTAGCTGTGTGGTAGATGGTTTAGAGAAGAGAGAGGATGAAGGCAGGGAGACCAATCAGCACGCTATTACAATAGTCTGGGTGAGTTTAATTAGGACCTGAACTCAGGTCTATGTGATTGGTGAGGAGAGAAATGTCAGCGATATTCTGGAAGTAAAAATCAATAATGCTTGGAAACTAATTGGAAATGTGGGGTAAGTTAAAAAAATGAGTTTTGTTTTAGACATGGTGCATTTGAAATCTTTATAGCTCATCCAGATGGAGGTTCGATAAAGTACTGCTATTTCAAACACTAAGAAAATCTACAGACATCTACCATTTTTTAAGGTCGAATACCCTTGGAATGAAATGTTTTGGCTTGTATTATATGGTTTGCCACTTTCTTGCAGTAAGATCTTAAGGAATTCTTCGTACATTCTTGGTACAAATCAAATCCTTAAGCTGTGAATTTCTTGAAAAATGGATAATACTGATCCCTTTCCTTGTTCCTAGAAGTAGGTAATATATGGAAAGAGCAATGGATTTTGTGTCAGAAAGCATAAGGTCAAAACCTTGCTCTGCTGTTTACTAAGCTGGGTGACTAAGCAAGTCACTTGAGCCTCAGTTTCAGCCTCTATCAAATGGAGATAAAAACTTCTATGGTTCTAACCACAAAGCTTTCTTGTGAAGATAGGATGAGACTACATACTTTAAGTGTTTTGTAAACTTCTAAGTATCAGTAGGAGGAGAAAGAAGAAGAGGAAGAAGAAGAAGAAAAAGATGATGATGATGATGACCAGATGGCCAATGGAGGAAACCAGAATGATGAGGAATTAGAGAAATCACATTTCCTTCTTTGACAGAGGAGGTTAAAACAGATTAAGAAGAAAGATGAAACAGGGCAAATAGAAAGTAAAAGCGTAGACTCATAAAATGTCCAGGCTGAAAGGTACCTGAGAGATCATCTAGTTAAAACCCCTCACTTTACTAATTAGAAATCAGAGGTTCAAAGCAATAAAGTGTTCTGTCCAATGTCACACAGTCACTTCTTGGCAGAACTGAAACTAGAACTCTGGTATTCTGATTTCCTATTTTATGCTTTTTCAAAACAGGTTTTCAGCTTAATCTCATAATTTAAACCTAATGGGGAAAGAATATTTGATTTGTAAGCTGGGTGGATAGAATTCTAACCTTAGAGTCTAGAAGACCTGACCTCAGAGCTTCTTGGTCACTTACTAGCAACCCTCCATATGTTAGTTTTTTAATCTATAAAATGAAACGATTGTATTTGATGGCTTCCAAGGTTATATACCATTTGAAATCTATGATCTTCTGATCCTCAGTGGGAGCACTTGGATAAGTCACATGGGATTATTTTATTTGTATGGGGATGCATGAAAATTCAAGATATCTTATTGTTTCCCTTTTCTTATCTGAATAAACCAGCTGAGTTCACTTGATGTTTTCAATTTATAGGTAGCCTGACAGGCTACCTAATAGTAGGGAAAGAATATTGTATTAGGATTTAAGATATTTGGTTTCTAATCTCTGAGCAGTCACTTTAGAGAAGTCACTTAGGTCATGGATTTAGAGCTAGAGATGATCCTAGAGATCATCCAGTCCAATTCCTTCATTTAAAAGATAAAACAATGAAGATCCAGGCAACCCAGGTCCTCTTTGTACAGATTAAGCATTTATTCCTTGACACTCTGTCTTTATCTATACATAGCAACAACCCACTCCCCCTCTTCCTCACTCCCTTATTATGTACTCACACTCATAGGTGGGTCCCATAAGTAGCTGCTAAGGCTATTCTAATAGGTTTAGTGGTCACTGCAAGTAGCTGGGTTTCTAGTACTGTCATTCAAAAGCCCAAACTGATGTGTTTTCCATCGATAATCAGTCATTTACACTTGTTAGTTTTAGAAAGGGTATGCAGTAAGCTGGTATAGCAAGAACAGTTGGTACTAAATTTTCTTCTCCCAAAAGGGGGCCACTCTCTCAACCCGTACCCAATGTTGTTAGGGAAAGTGGAGTTAATTATAGTGGTAGTCACACACACAGGGAATTCCTTTGTGGAATATTCATAAAGTTCTACTTAGATGAGTTTGGGCACAGCATCCATATATCTTTTGTTTCTACTTCTGTAGCTTCTCTTGTATTTGTCCCTTCCGCTCCACTCACTCTCCACCACCCTATTGTAAACCCTCATCACCTCACAACTGGATTATTGCAGCA
The DNA here is from genome assembly GCF_028372415.1 of Notamacropus eugenii. NCBI lineage: Eukaryota > Metazoa > Chordata > Mammalia > Diprotodontia > Macropodidae > Notamacropus > Notamacropus eugenii. The sequence goes on along the minus strand of NC_092873.1, from coordinate 210,587,516 downwards.
GACTGCTGGATGGCCTTCCTCTTTAAAAGTCTTTCCCTACTCCATTCCATTCTCTATTAAGCTGCCAACATGCTCTTCCTGAAACAAAGATCTGACCTTGACACTCTACTCAATAAACTTTATGACTCTCTATTACCTTTGGGTAATATAATTAAGTAATTATATGATATGTATTATATAAAATACATAATTAATATGTAATATAAATTAAATATAATTTGGATAATGACCTTTGGTTAATATAAAATCCTTTATTTGGCTTTAAAGCCCTTCACAACCTGGCCTTCCTATTTTTCCAATTTTCTTATACTTTCCTCCTCTCTACATGCTACCTGATGCAGTGACACTGGTCTTGTTCTTTGCGCAGGATAATCCATCTCCTAACTTTGTGCCTTTTTACTGGCAGTCCCCTATTCTTGGAGTACTTTCCTTCTGCCTCTGGATTCCCAGGTTTCACTAGCTATCTTCATGACTCACCTGAAATTTCATCTTCTGTAAGAGGTCTTTCCCAGTCTTTTCCTCCTCCTCCTCCAACCCAGTGTCTCCTCTGTGAGATTACTTCCTATTTACCCAGTATATATCTTGTATGTACATACATTTCACACATTCTCTAACTTTAATGTGAATTTCAAGAGTATACAGACTGTTTATACGTTTCTTTATATCTCACTGGCACAAAATAAGCATTTAACAAATGCTTATTTCCTGACTATGGAGTTCTCATTTGTCATTTCTCTATGTCATGATTTCTGAAGTAATAGCCATCCTCAGTTAGAAGATCCTTTCCTTTTAAAGTAATAACCTTCCTCAGAAAGATCCTTTCCACATCTATTTGCTGAGGCTTCTACTGCTATTGGCCATGACTACTTTGATGACACCTGTGACAATGTTTGATCACAATTAGGATCACTGTTTCCTCTGAACTCAGACAGTTTTTACCTGGGCACATTCATCCTGAGATTGTTGATTGTTTATTCAGGGAAGGAAACACAGAAGAGAGGTGGACCCATTCCAGTAGATTTACCCTACTAAAGATATGTGTTTAAAGCAGACATTCAGTCAGCTGAAAGAACAGGTAAAAAACCTTTTTCTCCATCCAACTCTTAAGAAATAACTCATGGCAGCTCTCCTTCTTCAAAGCCCAAACGCAGGATAAGAGATGGGCAGGTCAGCCCTTTCATATGTACACTCCATTCCATCTCAGCAACTCCTGAGTCATCAATTCTTCAGGCCCAACTAACATTGTCATCCCGCAGTAGCAAACCCTGAGTCATCATGGCCAGAATCAGTATTACCCCAAACTTACAGGTAGTCAGTTGTGCTGAAACTGAGAAAGGAATATATATATATATGTGCTTGTATCAGTAAGCACTCCAACATTCATGGTGGGGTTTGCTATCAGAAGCTCTTAGATCTGCTTTTGTAAAAGGAAAGGCAACTTTTGAGGGGTCAGCAATCTCTTTAATTACATATTCAACATACAGGGACCAACAGACAGGCTTCCCATCGTCTCACCATTACATAGATACGTACATAGCTACCAGAGAGGTTTTCAAAGCAGGAAGGGTGGGGAAGGGGGCCAAGGGGAAGTTGCTTAGCAAATTCCCAGAGTTTTATCTGCCACACAAACCTTCTTCCAAAACTAAGCCCCAAAGCAAAATCTCCCCTCAGAGTGTATGTATATACTCTTTTCAGAGCCAGAGGGCATGACACTTCATGACCCAGTGCCTCATTAACAATCAGCAAAAGGTGTCGGCCTTCATAGGAAATAAGCCTCCTCTAATAAAGTCTCCCTCAATAGCCCCACATGAGATTTATCAATGGGCTGGGAAGATTTTGAACTCACATTACAGTGCTTCAAGCACTCTACAATCCAACCTGATTACATATACCAAGGGGTTTCTGCTAAATGATCTCTAAGGCCTCTTTTGCCTAAAATGTTCTGTGATCTACAAATTTGCTAAGTAGAAGAAGGGGAAAGGAATTCTTACTACTTTTTCCTACCAGATAATTTATTCAGACCTTGAGAAATGTAATGAGAAGTGTGGAAAGAGGTTTTCTGAGAAGCTTAGGATGGATAGAGGTTAGACAATTGACATGACTTAGGCTACATCTATATAAAACACTTTCCTTAAAAATGCTGCTTGGAATAGATCTATGTTAGAATGCTGTGCCATCCATTATATTTGGCATTATCATTTATGACATGAGTATGCCAATTATTCTTATGTTTCCAACATGGCAGAGATGATAAAGGGATATCTTTCTATGTTCTTTGTCTCACTTGTTATTTTTGCTTGAATAAATATAACTAGCACTTGGCTTTCATAGGGGCCGTATTTGTTGTTGTCTTACATGATTATGGTAGCAGCTGATCAGAAGAGCTGGGTCAAGTTGTGTGTAGAGACATTCCTAGGATCCCTACCAACTTCAAATATAGTTCCATATATATTTCCATGGTGGAAATGTCACTCGAGGCAACATGAATTACTGAAGCAGGGGAGTCACATATGTATGGTTAACCCAGAATTGAATTTGTTTCTCAGGGCTTGAAAATTACATAATCATTTTTTCCCTTTTTCTTCCTTGGTAAAATGTCAAATACAAAACACAGTACAATAGTTAGTAATTCTTAAAATTGGACCCCAAATGAAACCCTGATGTCCTTTATGTGTCTATTAAATTATGTTAGTAATAGGAAGCATGGAAACATAATTGGAAGAGAACTGTAGCTAATTGACAATTCCCAGGCAGAATTGTTATAGTTTAGGTGTCCAGAATCCCTTTACATTATTATTAACCACTGTCAGACCCTGGGCTCCAGGAGCTTTCAACAATGAAAATGAACAACAGCATATTAATTGCAATAAAGAACTATGTGAGAAAAGAATGATTTTCCTTTTACACAATAAAGACCATGTGATATTGGCATTTACACATTAAGGTATTTGTTATTGTTATTATTTGAATCTTGAAGACCTTTAATCTTGGAAAGGTAGTTGGATTGTGATTGGTCCAGGATGGAAGGTACAGTGGTCTAGTAAAGATAAAACTACCTTTTTTTCACTCCTCTCACCAAGGGTCAGTGTATCTTAGTAGATAGAAAGCCAGCCCTGGGGTCAAGAAGCCCTTAGTTTAAACCCTCTTAAGTCATAGCATCCTGGCCATTTGATCCTTGATAGTCACTTAACTTACCAGTGGCCCAGACAACTCTGTAAGACAAAATGTCACAGAATAAGAAGGGGCCCATGTGCATTGACATAGGAAGTTCCTCACTGAGATCTCCCTCAATAGATCTGGTTAAACAAAATAATAATAATTGAATTTAAAAAGCCTGCAACCACTATCTTTGTTACCAAAGTAAAAGTAAAAGCCTTCCCTCACTCAAAACAAAGTCAAGTGCAAGTCATGTCATTATTTCTCTGAAGGCATGGTCTTCTTCAGCAAACACACTTGTAAAAGTAAAAGCTCCCTGTCTTCCTCGTAAGTGGAAAGTTGAGGGCACCTCTGGATTGATTTCAGCTGTCCTCTGACCAGTAAAAATGGCTTCAGTACCTATTCTGATTTTGGCTTTTCTCCAATAGAACTCATTAGAACTGGGAGGAGACATTCTAATGATCTTATTCTAGTGATAAGAAGCTGATGTAAACAGAGGTAAAGAGATTCACTAAAGTCCCACTATGAGTAGATTGTTAGATAGTGCCAGAGCTAAAACCCATGTGTCCTGACTCCATATCTAGCTTGCTTTCCAATATGTCCTACTTCACAGAAGAACACATTTTGACCTTGAAGGGATGACAACTATCACTTAATTCAAGCCCTCATTTTTCAGAGGAGAAACTAGGACATGCCTGTGAGGTAAAATAATAAGAGCAGCCCACAGCAATAATAACATTAGCAATAGCCAAATTTATGTAACACTTCAATGTTTGCAAAGCATTTTTTTATATATTATTTCATTTGATCCTAGCAACCTTGGGAGGTAGGGGCTGCTGTTATCCCTATGTTATGGATGAAGTAGCTGGGACTGAGGTGAGTTGCTCATATTACACAGTTAGTTAGTTTCTGAGGATAGATTCAAATACAGATATTACTGATTCTACATCCCATGTAGTGCTCAAGATGACTCAGTAGCCCAGTCAGGATCTTCCCATGTGGCTTGGTTTGTAGTCCAGTGTTCTTTCAAATATACCATTCTTTCATTTATGAATGTTCCACTTTATGAAGATAAGGATTATGTCTTTGTACTTCTAATTGTACAATGTAATATTTATACTAGTAACTGTAGTATAATCATGTAATATTTGGTATAGGTTAAGATAATATATTATTTAATGAATAACTTATTTCAAAGAAAGATCTTAGCCAATCTCAAAGGGACAGAGGAAATATATGAAAGGAGATTTTTTAAAAAATGGAATATCTACTGAAAAGAAGCAGATAAGTATATAAAGAATCTACTCTGCCAAAAAAAAAAAATACACACAAACACACACGCACAGACACATTCTTACAATGGGCAAAGAACAATGTTTTCTTTATGCAAGTGTATGCACAGCAATGGCAAAACCAGCCTATGTGAATACAGATTTTAAACTTGAAAGTCATACGAGAAATGTCATTGGTTTGTTTTATTTATTTTTTGCCTGAAAGGACCAGTCACAGGGTCACCATATGGAAGTGATTTAGAGGATTATTCAAATAAGTTCTCACTGCCACTGGTTTCTTACTTCATCACAAATCTGTCATAAATTGGAAGTGCACCTAACAACCATATGGATACCGTATTCATACTGCCAGTTGATATGTGTGGAACAGGGATCAGATTTGTTCTGCTTAACTCTGAATGAAAGAACTATGGCTGATGGGTAGGTATAAGCCAAAGTTCAGTTCAATAGAAAGAAAATGTTACTGGTGCTTAGAAGTATGCCAGATTTCAGTTGTCTGTCTGGCAAGGTAATGAGTTTCCTGTCACTACAAGTCTTCAAGTAGACATTTGATTGTCACTCATATTGAAATTTATATGTTGAGTGTCCTTCAAATAAGGTTTGGTTGCCCTGCTTTAGAACCTGAAGATGGCTTCTGAGATTGTATTCAATGCTGATGATTCTAGGCAATTAAGATGATTCTCTGACTTATTAAATAAGAATAATATTATGAGGTAGAATTGAGTAGTCAAAAATTTACTGGATATGGGGACAGATGACCTGAGTTCTATGATTTTACATTTCTTAATTGTAGTTTCAACTTTGTCTCTTAAGGTCTTGGACAAATCATTTTGGGTCTATATTTCCTCGTGTACCCACTAGCATTTATAGAGAACTTTAACATTCATAAAGCTCTTTACAAATATTTTCTTATTTGAACCTCTCAATAACATTGGGAAATAGGCACAGTTATCCCCATTTTACAGGCAAGAAAACTGAAGGAGAAAGAGGTTAAGTGACTTTCCCAGAGTCACAAAGCTAGTATATATCTGAGGGACAATTTGAACTCAGATCTTCTTGACTCTAGGTCCAGAATTTTTAGGCCACCTAGCTATCTAGGTCATGTAAAATGAAAGGGTTGGGAAAGATATTCAATAGAACACCTTCCAGCTCTAAAATTCTACTAAACTTTTATAATACTTGTTCCCATCATTTTCTCAAGGTTGCAACACCTGTTGTGATTTTTACCCGTCAAACTCAACCTGTATGCTAAGAGGAGTATAATTTCATACTTGGAAAAATCAGCATTTTTACTCATCACAGATTCTCAAATCCAGATACATTGGTACCAAGGAGGGTTTCCCACATAATTTTACAAATAGTGTTAAACATTTCCATTGTTAAAGTTCAAAGTGTCCTCATTCTGTCCCCTGGCCAAACTCTCTTGCCCCAACTAGTTGATTCCCTTCCTGTCTGCCCCACTCCACATCTCATTTCCTAGTGTCACCACTCTGATTCAGATGCTGATAAGGTTCTCTAGGGAAAGTATAGGTGGTCCCTAACTTACTGACAATCTTTATGTCTCAAGTGTTTATTTGTGAGTTGCTATAAATACCAAATATATCTTCTCATAGAAACACTATTACTCACTGTGATTAAGTTTCCAGACTAACCCACAAAGAACTATTCAATCACATTTATGTCATCATCATGCTTGCTAGAATTGTAATAATACAGAGAAAATTAGCATAGCCCCTAGACAAAGATGACATACAAATTCATGAAGTGTTTCATAATTATTGAATGTAATATAATACTACTGTACCTTAACAAATGACAAAAGGAATAGCTGGGGGGGAAACTGGGAAGACTTATATGAACTGATGCAGAGGGAAGTGATCAGAACCAATAGAATAATTTATATAATAATAGCAATATTGTAAAGACAATTTTGAAAGACAAGAACTCTAATCAATGCAATGAAGAAACAAAATTCTGTAAGACCAACAATATAACAGGTTACCTACCTCCTTATAAAGAAGTAAACTATCAAGCTTTAGATTTAGAAATCTAAAGTTTTATGATTCTAAGGCAGCTGTTCTATATTCTAGGTGATTTTAACAGGGTAGCGAAAGTTGCCTTTAATTCACATTTAAGTGCCACTGACCAAAAAACTTGACCCTGCCAGGGTCTATTTCCATTTGCAGACAAAAGCTCTTTAACTTAAATAAATTTCAATTGAGTATGGATCAATTATAAGCTAAAAGTATGCCTGAGTAGCAATGCTATTGCACAAACAGATTTCCCATATTTATTTTCTCTCCTTTGAGAACTGATGCCAGGAGATCTGATTTCCAGTCCTGATTTTGCTACTTATTAGCAATACGATTTACTAACATGTCACAAATCCACTGAACTTCAATGCTTTCATTTATTAAACGGGTATGGTAATTTTTGTACCTGACAGGGTGGTGGTATGGATCAGAAAATGTAAAGCAAACCGGTACATACATATAAATTCTTCTTATTTGGGGAGTCACTTGCTCCTTTCCCCTCACATTTTTCTCTAACAGGTTTGTCTCCTTCACTAGTTCAATAGGGAGTTTTAAATTCACATTTAAGTAGTAGGCACACCCATATACCCTCTACACACACACATACACACACACACACACACACACACATACACACACACACATACACACTATTCATATTTCCCTTTCTTTATCTTTTCTTTATAGTTATATCCCCATTACCCTAGCACAATACCTTAGCTCTAGTTAATGCTCAGTGAAAGTTATGTGACTGATTGAGTGGTTTGCAAATAGATCTGCACTTAGTACAAATATAATCAGTAGGGGAGGGATCACAGGTTGCTTCAGCTGTCCTCTAATCGTCAAAATTAAAAAAAAAGAAACAGCACAAGGGAATCTCCTCTAATTTGACTTCCACTTCATTTCAGGTGCTCCTGTTTTGTTTTTACCTTATCTAATTCCAAGTAAGAATTGAAATCTTGTGAAATGATATCCAGAACTCTAATTTACTCTAGGGTGTTTTTATTTTTCTCTGAAAGAAACATCAATTGGTCACACAAGATTTTTTCTTAGTTACATATACAAATTCTGAAAAAGCATCTCTGCCCAGGACTGCATTACTTGCCGACACAAACTGATGCTGGAGACCATACTATGAAACGATCAGTCTGGAGTTGACGATTATAGACAGAATACTCTTGTTATTTTTTAAACTTTCAACATTATTTTGGCTTTCCCTCCCAAGCTAGATGCATACTTAAACGTATAGAAAATGAGATCCTATATCTCAAAGGATTTGAGAATCTAAACGTTGTATTTGATTACATTTAAATGTAATTATAGGGACTTGTAATGTAATATTTTCTTTCTACTGGATGGGAATTGCAGATATGCAATATGGGTTTACTTACCTGATTGCACATTTACTCTAATACTTTTTGAGTATTAAGAGCCTGCAGCATGCACAAAAATAATAGAACTCTGTTGTTTTACTTGGATTGCAGTCAGGGATATCATTGCCTAAACATCAGTGCTGTTTCCAAGAAAGATGCAGTTGTTATATTGGAATGCACTGTGTGTGGTTTGCTTTTATTTTTACCTTGAATTCATTTTTTTTTACCTTGATACTTCATTTTGATTTAATAAGCATTTATTGAGTACATACTATATGTCAAGTGCTGTGCTAAGCATTGGGGTTGAAATAACCAGATGAAAAACAGTACAAATTCTCAAGGACTAGTACCCTCATATTCTATTGAGGGAATATAGCATTTAAATGGAAGATTAAATATGATGTAATTTGAAGAGTTAAAGAGCATTAGCTGCTAAGGTATCTAGGAAAAGCCCTTTGAAAGCGTTCATCCCTGAATTCAACTTGAAGGAATATAAGGATTCATAGAAAAGAAGTTGAGAAGAAAACGGACTCCATTCATGGGAGCCAACATATCCAAAGAAGAAGAGAGAGAGATGGAATATGGTGTTCAGATAAGAAAAAATAGGGAAGGGGAAGGGAATAAGCATTTTTGTAGCCCCCTCTAAGTGCCAGGCACAGTGCTAAGCCCTCCTACCTTTCTTTAAAACAAATATTATCTCACTTAATCCTCACAACAACCTTTTAAGGTAAGTTCTATTATTTTACATTCATTTTATAGTTGAGGAAATTAGGCTAGACATAGACTGGGTGAAAGGGAGTATATCTGGAAATGTAAGGGGGAGTCAGGCGGGGATAGGCTTTAAAGGCCAGCTGAAGGATTTGGAGATTGTCATAGATGTAACTGGGGGCCACTGAGGATTTTTGAACAGGACGTTGGTGACATGGTCAGGCATGTAATTTACAAATATTTTTTCAGATCAATGAAATAATCAAAACTATCATCTATACATAAGAGATTAAGGATGTTGAGACAGAAAGGTTTCTGAGAATTTTTTCTCACACTGGAGCCTGAGGAAAACAAGATTATAGAACTTAAAAGACAAATCTTTTCAACATGTTTTTATCGGCAATAGCTCATCTCAAACCCCATTCTGGGAGAGGGTTACGTAGGGGGATACTAGCCCTGCCTCTTCTCCTAACTAATTCCAGAACCATAGCATAGACTTCTAGTAGAAGGGTATGAAGGAGGTAGGAATCACTGTACTATGAAGATAAAGTGATCAGCTCTTTAGAATTCAACAAAAATTAATTCAACACCTATTTTTCAAGTGTCTTCCATTTCAATGCACTATGTATGCATGTATAAAATGAATATTGTCATATAAATGATATATATACATATTGATTTATATAGATATAAAAATGAAAATCATCAGTAACTGCCCTCAGTGAGTTTAAGTTCTACCAGAAATGATACAGCATTTACAAAGAGAAGTATGATACAAGGTAGAAATGTGATAGGGAAATAAATATTTTGTGTTTGTAATACACACCGAGATGCCATGGTGAAAGTAGCTAACAGAACATTTAGGCAGCCACTTTGGATTCTAATCTGACAGTGTCTGGAAAACCTTAAAGATTTATGTATATGTGAGTTGTTGATATTACTGTTACACATACTTGAATGTATCCGTGGTGTGGATTTTTTATTTATTCAGCAATATGTCTTATTGATTTGTGTAGTCCCCATACCATGCCTCAGCAGTGCAGACTCATTTAAACCTTCTTGTCTATGGCTTCTCATGAAAGTTTCACAGAACATCTATTCTTCATTAAGGTCTTTTAGCATTTCATAAATTTCACTGGGATTGTCTATCAATTACTCCTGTCTCTTCATATATGATTTATAGAGTGCTTATTCTGATAAAATAAATTTTTAGATGATAACTTTCATGTCACTTCCTCTATATAATTCACTGTTAAGTAATATGCTATAGACTACTTGTAACTATGTGATATTTCATTGCTCCTGGGTCCCCTGAAATTTTGATTCTTTAGAGAAGACATTATGGTATCTCATAATTATCATGAACAGCTTTTCATTTTTACTTCAATCAACATTGTCAGAAGATCCATTGAGGTCAGGAAGAATAAGGAATATAGAAAGTGGGACGGTGAGTTAATTAGGAAAGTGTAAAAGAACTGCTTTGCTGCAGTGAGGGCATAATTGAGAATAGTGTATCTAGGCAGCATGGTTTTGTAAATTTTTTTAAACAGCTTAATTCATTAGAATATGAGCAGTATAAAGGCAGCAAACAGTGCAAAAAATCAATATTGAGTAATGCCAAGATATGATAAATGATAGGACAAGGGGGAAAGGGACTTAAGAGAAGAGACCAGTATAAGAGTTGAACTGGTTCACCAAATGGACAAAATAAGAAAGAGAAGAGAATATAGTTAGTGCAGAGGTGACTACCTGGGGAAGAATTTAGGGAGTCAAGGAATTAGAAATCACTTAAAGGACAAAAACAAAACAAAACAAAAAAAAACATGACTTGAGATGACAAAACAGAGAGAGAAGTGGAATGGTATCAGATTATGACTGGATAAGGAATTTTATAATACCCAAAACTGGAAATGGTATATTCATGAGTGATGACAAGATCAAGGGCATATACCACCTCCAGTGCTAGAAAGGGTGACCAAGAAGCTTGTGTCATCAGGAGGGAGTCAGGTTTTAGTGACAGCTGAAAAATGGAAAGAATGGGAAAGGAAAAGATTTAAGATGAAAACAAGCTTGTTACCTATGGACCAAGCATTCCAGAGAGCACATTGAAAGATGAAGATTAGAGTTGGAAGGTTTGGGTGGAGATAAATAGGAATAAGAGAGTGAGCATTTGGGGATGGAGAATAAAGTTTGAATAATGACAGCTAGGGGTTCAGAATTAATGGGTTGGAAAGGGTATGACCAGGTGAGAATTTGTTAATCATTGATGACTGCTAAAGAGTTGACTTCAGATTTGAATCTTCTCAGGGTGTTAGTCAGCTTAGGATAAGGGGCAAGGTAGGGGAGCTGATGGAATAACATTTTTTTTCTTCTTCTTCCTCTTCCTCCTCCTCCTCTTCCCCCTCCCCCCATCCTCCTTTTCCTCTTCCTTTTTTACAGGTAGGCTAGGCCAGACCAGACAGTGGAGGGAGCATTATAATATCTCTCTCCTTTCCTCATAGTCTGGCCACACAAGCAGGAGACCAGTGGAAGGAGAATGATGGAACAACATCTTTTTCTATTCCCCTTCAGCCAGGAAGAGGTAAGGTTAAAATATCAGCAGGTGATGAAATGGTATCTTTCTGCTATATGTTGGCAGGAAGGGCTACCTTCAAGTAAGAAAATGCCAGCTCAGGATACCAGTGGTCTTTCTATCCCTGTTTAGAGAAAAGTCCTTTGGGTTTCTCCCACAATCTTAACAAACACATGTTATTTCCATTATTATATAGGAGAGCTAAAAGAGGGAACTAGGGAAAAAATTAATTTGCCCAAGGGCAAATTTTTCACAACATAAATTTTTGTGTGAAAGTAAGGTTTATTTTCCCCCTCATTTTACTCACTGCTGTTGTGAGAAACTATGCCAAAAAACCAGCCAATTTCACTTTTTTCCCATAAAAATTTGCAATTTGACATATTCCCATTTCTGTGATACATCTACTCCCTCTAAGGATTTGAATTTAGAATGAATTTATACAGAAAATATGAAAAGTTGGTCTCAAAAGTAAAAAATAAATTTATTCCTTTACTGTTCAGTTTTTCTTATTACTCCACCACTAACCCATAGCAAAATAACTTGGAAATTTCTATCTAAACAACTAAGGCATACCAGGACTCTAGCTAATGAGTGATACTAATACTTCCAAACTATGGGATCCTAGGTAAATCCCTTAATCACCTTGAGCAGAGGTGTCAAACATGAGTCTGAGGTCAACCCCAAACATGCCAAGTGTAGATTCCAAACTAGAGTCAAATGTAATTGGGAAATATTGACTATGTTTTTTTGTATTTTTATTTATTTCATTAAATAATACATTTTATGACTAAATCCATAGGCAATCTACAGGATTCTTTTATGTAGAGTTTAGTGACCACCATTTCTATTTGAGTTTGAAACAGTGTCCCTTTCTTCATTTGTAAAGTAAGCCTGAGAACTGTATGGGAGAGAGAAAAAACTTTCCTTCCACACACACTCCCTGCTCCCCACCTAGTTTCTAAAACATTGATTTTGCTGCACCTCAAATCTGTTAATGTTACAGGACTTCTTGGGTTGGCATTAATCTTTGTGGAGCAACACATAACATCCTAGACGTGGAGAATCTTTCCATTCTTAGAGTTTTGAATTTACTTTGGTTTTTCATATATTATAGATCACATTCTATTTTGCACTATAGATATTTATGTATGGTTTCTGTCTTCTCTACTAGGCTTTAACTTCTTAAAACAATAATGATTTTAGGATTGTAAGATTTTAGAGTTGATAGGATCCTTAGAAATGACCTAGTTCTACTCCTTTATTTTACAGATTAGGGAACTAAAGTACAAAAAAGTGAAATTTCTTATCTACTTACGGTTACTGAGTAACTAAATAGCAGAGCTAGATTTCAATGGGCATTTTTAGGAATGAAATTGAAATTCAGTATTGCTTCCATTATACTGCTACTACAGTGAATTGGTGAGAGGGAAAAGCTGAAAATGAGACCAGTTGGGTTTACCTTTCTCGGTTCATGGCCCTCTTGGGAATATGCTTGCTGATTACCTAAAGTGGAAGAAAAATGACCACTTTCCCATTTTAATGGAGCTTTTTCTACATTTTTTTTACATTATGAATGCAAGCAGGAATATGACAATTATGTTTTTTGATGTTTGTTTCCTAGATATGTAGTCTCAGACTGACTATAAGCAAAACTAATTCAATCATTATTGCCAAATCAACTATATTGTAAAACATTTCTGTGAGGTTTATAACTCTTGTAAAGAATCATTCTAGTTGTCTGTTCAGATAGAAATAATGACACCATGTACCAATAATTTCTCCTATTTTTACCTTAAAATCTTGTTCATTTGTTTAATTTACTATTTTTTTCAATTTATAAAGAAATCTCTTTTCTTCCCCTTCCACCAACTGGAGAATAGAAAAAGAAAAGAAAAACAACACTTTGTGACAAATATTCAATCAAGCAAAAAAACCCCATGTTGACCATATCCAAAATGCACTGAGCACACTCAACCTCTCTGTTAGGAGGTGAGTAGCATGTTTCACCATCAATTCTCTGGAATCATTTCCACCTTGTGTTCCACAACACACAATAAATAGGACATCCATGCTAGACCCAAGCAAAACTCTGATCTCCAGAGATAATGCCCTGATAAAACAGAAATAGTTCTGAACTCATCAGTCCCACCTATCCCCATTTTCTCCCTGGCCATTTTCCTGTCCTATCCTCATGGACCATCCTCATTCACCATCTTTCCTATTCCCTATTCTAAGAATTATACCCAAAACCCATCATTACCTCTGAAAACAGTGTATCAATTAGCTGTCAATTTTCCCACTCACTATTATGGTTATTCCTTAGAACCAAACATCCTTCTCCGGGCAAGTAATTTCTTGGGTATTTTATTTTTTCCTATTGAACTAGAAATTCCTTAAAAGCAGAGACTATCTTACTTTTGTATTTGTATCTAGAGTGCTTATTCATTTATTTTTAAGGTATTCACCTCAAATCTGTTTACATGTAGGTAGCTATGCCTGTTGACCTGAAAACAAACAAACAAAACCATTCCTGTGTGACTTTTAACTTTCAAAAAAACAGCTTGATGTTAGGAATGCTCATCTTAAAGTCAGGAAGATCTGAGTTTGAATCCTGCCTCGTTTATGAGGTATGTGACCTTGAGCAAGTCATTAAACCCTCTCGGAACTTGAGTTTCATCTATGAGAAGAGAATAAATAATAGCACAAACCTGATAAAATGGTATGAAAGCCAAATAAAATACTCTATGAAGAACACTTTGCAGACCTTAAGAGACTATATAAATGGCGACTATTATCTTTTCTATATGCAATTTCGAACTGGATCTTTCTTTTCTGCTCATTTTCAATCTTTCAGTTTCTGAGTTTTAATACTATATACTTCAATCAAGTATTGAAACTTGAGATTTTCATGTGAGGGACCTGTTAATTAAAATAAGTGATAATCTGACTCGAACCATGTAAAAGAGAAAACTCGTGCACACACACAGAGAAGAATATTATTTAATTATGATGTCCAAGTTTAATCTCAGAGTTGAGAAAATTCAACTCTTTTCCCTCTTTAAAGAGATGGATTTCTAGGGGTGTAGAGTATCACATATACAATCGGATGTAGTTGTATAGGTTGTTTTGGTTAAACAGTTTTTAATCCCCTTTTTTTATTTTGTTATAAAGAATGATTCACTAAGTAGCGGAGGACAGAGGTTTGCTAATTGTTAGACATTATGCTAAAAGATGGGGATAAAAGAAAACCCCCAAAAAGCAATCCCTGCCCTTAAGTAGCACACATTCTAAGGGAGGGAACAACATGCAAGTAGCTATGTAGGAACAAGTTATATACAGGATAAATGGAAGATAACCTCAGAGAGAGGGGGAAGGAGACACTCTGCAGAATTCTTGCAGAATATAATGTTTGAGCTGAATCTCAAAAGAAGCTAGGGAAGCTAAGGGGTGTAAGAGAAGAGGGAGGGAATTCCAGGCACCACCCAAACTTTCGTTTAAATGCTAATTGACTAGAGTACTCCATAGTTTTATAAGAAACAGGAAGTAAATAGGAGGAAAAAAGCAAGCCAAACTTTTTCTTAGCTCAAAGGGGTTGGGAACTGAATTTGGGGTACACTTAGGACTAGTGTTGTTTTAAAGAAAACCTCAATTCCTTGAACTGCCTTTAGCATAATGTGGAAGGAATCTTCCAAGCAATTCCTACTTCTAGTAGCGAAAGGCAAATTTTTCCACATCAGCTGATTCTGAAGAAGTCTCCTAGGTGGCCCAGATTACATAGTCAAAACCCATCAACTAAACCCAAATAGGAATGCCAGTTGTAAGTAGGAAGTATATACCATTTCCCTGGTTTTTTTTTTTTTTTTAATCAGTGGTGGGGGGAGTAGATACTTGGAGCTTGCAAAGACCTGATTGACATTAGCTTGACACATCTCTAACATCTGGCTACTATCTGATCATTCCCAAATTATACATCCTGTAATTTGTGGTTTGATTTGGCCCTTCAGATTGGCTGGCTCAGTGAAGTTACATCAGCTTCTAGGATCAGAAGGGGGGAAAGTATTTAAATATTAGTCAGACAGTCTGGGAATTCTTCCTTATAGGGTCTTTTAAGGGACATCATCAGGACTTGTAAACCTCATAAGCTTTAATTTGGACCTGTGAATGCATTCTGGACCATTTCTACTGTTCTGGCTTGAGAGCCAGCAAGGCAACCAAAGTCACAGTTCTCTTGTTACCTTTGCTGGAGTAGCCTAGAATACAATGCACATTTTTTGAGGTCAAGGAGTAAGGAAACCAAGGTGACTTAATCAACAGATCTTTTGTTTTCCACTTTTCACTTGGGAATGGGACAGCTAAATAAATATCCATAGAACAAAGAAGAATATAATTTGGTGCTTTGTTAAATTGTCATACTTCCATTGTGTCCCATTTCTGAATGCAGCATCATTTGGGTGGGTCAAATGAGTGTATTTCCACAATCTAAGAATTTGCAAGACTACATGGTTTGTCTTCTTATGACCACTCCCATGACTCTTTGCTGAGAAAGTGGCCCTATTTATTATTAAATACTTTTCCAGGCTTACAAAGTTTCTAAATATTCAAAACATCAACCAAAAGGCGGGTGGATAGAGGGGGAAAGTATTCCCAATCCACAAATGTCTCTTTCCACCACAGTAGAATGCTGTAAAATATGTGGTGCCAATTCTTCCAGATCTCACGTGGAAAGCTATGTGACTATGTTAGAGAATTTGTGGTTAACTGGACATGTTCTGCTAGCTCCATGCTAGCCTTTTGCCTGCCATTACTTTGCTTCCTTACTTCCAGAGTTTTGGAGTGAGGGAAGACATGGCATCTAACATCATCAACAAAATATTATTTTCCAGATACATAAAAATTCTAATCCCAAACTATGAGTGTGCAAAGATTTCATTTTATTTTATTTGCTTGGGATTTTTTGTTGTTTGTTGAAATGCCTATAATATTATTTGACAGTGGTAGCATTGTCAGGAACTTGAGGATACCTGCCAATAGGTGAAAGAATACTTTGCAAAAGTTATAGAACTAAGAAGTCTGCTTACCTTCAAAAAAAGTATCTGTTTGATCAATTTGACAATTGATTCCCACAAAGACCAACTGTAGAATATCTAGCTTGTCAAGGACTGGTAGGCTTATGTAAGAGGTATGTGCAAAGTGAGCAGTTAATAAACTAAAATACATGACAACAATAAGAAGACAGACACCTAGATAATACAATAGAAAGAAAACTCAAAATAGGACTCAGAAAATTGATATTCTTATCTTGGCTTTGCTCTCCTCTAGCTCTGTGACCTTAGATGTCCCCTAATCTCTCTCTGCTTCAGTTTCCTAATTTGTAAATTTAAAGGGTTGAATGATAGAATCTTGAATATCCCTTCCAGCTCAAAACTGATTTGAATTTCATATTTACACAAAGCCAAGTCAACATGTCTGTGGAGTGTGGTAAAATATTTACTCATGGAACACGTAAGTTTCACTAAGAGTTGGTATAGTCTGGAGTATAAATAGATGAAGTTAATACTGGTCACAAAAACTGATATTAAGCAGGTAGAAAATTTTGTTTGATCTTAACATATGTATATAATGTTTGTTTATATATTTTAAAATATGACCTAATCTATGTAGTTGAACAGAAATATAGTTCTTAATTGGAAAATAAATTAACCCTTTCATGTCAATTAAGGAAGGAATGAAGTTAGCATTTATTAAAGTGCCTATTATGTGTCAATCATTGCGGTAAATGCTTTACAAATACCTCATTTAATCCTTACAACAAACCTGGGATATTGGCATTATCATTATCCTCATTTTACAGGTGAGGAAAGTGAGGCAGACAGAGATCAAGTGACTTGCCTAGGGTCACACAACTGGCATGTGCCTGAAGTCAGATTTGATTTTGGATCTTCTTGGCCTCAGACTCTGTGAGCTATCTATTCTAGTTTCAGTAATATATTTTATATAAAGTAAAAGTAGATGATCAACATTTTCCAACTTTTAATGCTCAAGAACTGGAAAAACTGAATGGATGAAAAAGTATTGCATGTATATACTATTTACAAAACGATGTTTTAAAAATGAAAAAGTACTTTTTGAAAAGGCCTATTTTTTTGATTCGTATTTTCTTTTCTTGGCTCCCATGTTGAATAGGTGAATGAATGAACAAATAAATATTTAAATGGCTACTATTTTCCAGGTACTGTGCTAGGTTCTCAGCATTCAAATACAAAAGTAAGACAATTCCTGGCTTCAAGGAGTTTATATTCTAACATGCAAATAAAAGCATAAGGAGGAATCAAAAAAAAATAAGGACTGAAAAAAGTTTTAATGAGTCATAAAAATGGTTAAGTAATTTGTCCTATGTTTTCCAGAAGTAATTGTAGTATTGCTTTAATTATTGCCCCTAGAGGTAGTGCTGGGATTGGGGGTTGGAGAGAGAGATTTAGTGGTAGGAAAATTACCATGATGCCCAGGGTGGCTAGATATGGAGCATAGACTAAGACCAGGTAGATATAGTGGATTAGGTAGGTTTGTACCCAGAATAGCTCAGTCCCAGCATAGAACTCTAAAGCTGAATGAATTAACTCTCTCTGGAAAGGAAACATGTACTCTGGAGGTTTAGTGAAGAGGGTTCTGTTCTAGGTAGGAGGAGAGGGACTTTGGTAGGGCCAATAACAAGATTTTGGGGGTGGTTGTCTGAGGCTGCTTATGTGTAGTGGGTTCTTTGAGTTTCAATTTTATATATTCTTAAAAGATACCTTGTCTCCTACTTTCCCTAGCTCAACATATTTTTCTGAGTTTTAATTCTCACAACTCTCTCTAATTCTCTTTAATTCTGTTCTAGGATTTCAGTTTTCTTTCATTTTTTCATTAAATTAATATGTGGGAGTGGGGGATAATGGCTATTAGATTGAAAGCACCATGGGAAAAAAACACAGTCAGCATTAGTTTTTTGGCTTCCTGGTATTTTTTTCTTTGATGCTAGGAAGAGAGTTAAGAAAAATTGATAAATGAAAACTCAATTGTTATATAGTTGCATCCAATCTCAGCAAGATTATTATAAGATGGCAATTTATAATTACTTTTATTGATGAAAAAATTTGAGTAGAACTGCAAATGTGAAAGTAAATGTCAGCAGCTCCACCTTACCCTTGATATTCCTACTAAGTGAAGCCCCAAGGACAATCTGCATGTCCCACTTGCTAACTGCTCTAGAACATGAAGGTATTCAAAAGGAATGTACTCACCGTAACACAAATGGAAAGCAGGCTTAAGGAAATTGATACAGAAGAGGAATAAAAAGCAATTCAAAGAATTCAAATTTGATTTGAGGGACTTTTGTTGGGTTGGCTTATTGTAGCTCCAGGAATGAGTCACAAAAGAGATTGAACAGTCTTGAGATTATGAAATAGAATTTAGTCTATATTCATAAAAGAGTTTTCAACATTCAACAGAGAAGAGGTTGATTGTCAACTGCTATTGAATGGAGAACCAACAAGAAGCTATAGCAACTCAGTGGGGAGGCAGCAGATGGCAGCTGTGGTAGTGAAAGCAATCCACCAGATGAATGATATCAGCAACTCTTCAAGTAAGCATCAAGTAAGAATGTCCAAGGCAGAGAGGTCTCCAAACTTGTGTACAAGCTTAGAAATAATGAGATGAATGGGCTATCCCTACTCACTTTACTAGCAGTGATGTGGCAATCTGTGGGATAGTGTGCCCCTTATATTAGTGGAGGAATGGCATGTGGATTTTCCATTAAAAAAAAAATTATTTCTGTTTAAGTAGACACCTTGCTTTGAGTCAATGTGTCTTCTGATTTGTTGCTTTTTTTTTTTAATCATCTGATAGAAAGCTTGTGTAATGTATTTGGGGTTGATGCTTACAGAAAATGCTCCTTAAATCTCGGTATAATTTTGAAAGACTCATGTTTAATAGGGCCTTGAGCTTTTACCAATATGATACAAGGTAGAGTATATGGAGGTAAAAAAAGAGGTGCCCTAAGAAATTTTAAGTAGATTCCTTTCCTAAATGACCTTTACCTATTGATTCTAGGATTGCTAATGAACTTGAATAATTTTTGTATTTACTCTCCAAGCACATGAATGAGGCTATTCAAAATACTCTAAGCAATCAAATAATTAACTGTAGGGAGAACATCTTTACAAAGTACATTTGACCTGAAAATGCTGCAATCCTTTTAAATCAATGTGAAAGACAAAGAGATCCTATCACAGATTACAGGTAAATCAGATTCAACTTATGAAGAGCGTTGATTACTAAACTAAGGAGTTTACCCTTTATTTTTTAGGCAATGGGGGACCTGAAGATTTTGAAGGCAGGGGAATCATGTCTTTAGAGCAGTCAATAAACATTTATTAAGTACTATGTGTGATGCAATATACATTGTATTGTATATTAGGAAGATTAGAAGGGTACATGATGCTATGGAAAAATTAGAACAGAATAAGACAGACCAGTTGGAAGGACAATAGTCCAGATGAGAAGTGGTGAGGAGCTGGATTGGGGAGGTGGTAGTAAGGATAAAGGGAAAGAATACATTTAAAAGATAGTTCAGAGCTAAGAATGTGGGAGGTAAGGGAGAGGAAAGAGGCAAAGATAATTAGTGTTTGAATTATTGGAAAATGGGAGGATGGTGGTACTATCATAAAGAAGTTAGGAATGGGGGGAGTTGATGGAGGAAGGTGCCAGGCTCAGTTTTAGACATGTTGGGTTTGAGGTGGTGATGGGAGTTCTGGACGCAATTGTCCATTACTTGTTGGAAATATGAATTAGAACTAATAGAAAGGGGCAAGTATTAAGAAAAAAATATGAGAGCTGTCTACACAGAAGACTTAAGATCATGGATTTAGAGATGCAACAGCTCATAGCATCAGAGGTAACCTGGGGATCTTTTAGTCTTATTCTACTATCTTACAGATAAGAACATTATCAGGTATATCTTATGAATTACTCAGTCACACAACAGCCTTAGAGTGAGAGTGCATATCACTAAATAAAAAGGGAAAAGACAGATGGGCTAAGAATAAAGCTTTGAGAAATGCAATCCTTTGAGAAAGGATTGAAAAAATGAGTGTCAAAAGATGTAGAAGAAGATTCTGGAGGCTCTCAAGAAAGTCAACAGTAAAAAGAATATAAAGAAAAAAGGGGTGGGCACAAGTGTCAAATGTTACAGATAAAGGTCAAGACTGAGGACTGAAAATAAACCACTGCCTTTGTTGAGCAGGACGTCCTTGATGACATCAGTAGAAGAGTGGGGACTGAAGCTACATTACAAGGAGTTGAGAAGTGAAGAGGTGAAAAGATGGAGAGGGAATAGAGGGAGTAAATGAAGTTTGGTAGTAGAATGGAGGATTTAAATCACTCCAACAGTTATCAAAGAGGGGGAGTATTTTTTGGTAATTTTTTTCCTTATTCTTGTTATTTGTTTTGTTTTTTAGAATTCGGGAGATCAGAGCATTTTTGTAGGATGCTTTTGTAGACATTTTTAATAGGACAAGAGGAGAAAGTCAATAAAGAAGATAAAGCCACGTCATGGAGAAGCTGGGAGAAAATGGGATCATAGATGTAGGTAGATGTGGTCATCCTCACCTCAGAAAAGAGGACATCTCATCCTTAAGTGGAGATATTTGGGGATAGTCCAGATGCTTGGAATGATCTATAGAGGCACAAGGGAGAGGGTCCAGCACGCTGAAAACTGAAGTACTGGGGATAGTTTCAGTTAAAGGTACAATTAAATAAAAAGTGTCTAGGTGAGCTCTTAGTTGCCAAGTATTTAGAGAACATCAAGACAGTTAGGAGCCTTCATCTGCAGGGGAAGAGATTCTCTGTGTGTGGTCATCTTGAAACCAAACAACTTTGTCTTAAATTGGTAGCGATTATATTATACTGGTGTCTTTGGCCCCTAAATGAATGCAAAGCAACATGCTTGAGTAGTTATCTATTTATTTTATCCTTTGCCACACAGTGTGCATTGCCCTCAGATGAGAAAACTTTGCTTGGTCAAAGTGAATGTTTGCAGAGCAGCATTTTATGTCTTTTCCTATATCTGTGGAATTTTGTCACAAACTTGATATAAAATTCCTTCTTGCCTCAAAGTTTTTGAGACCAAACACATTATAGTTTTAAGGGAATTCTTTTTCTTGTCCATCATCATTTTCCACTTTTTTCTTAAAGCTCTCTTAAAAATTCATGTTTATTTATTTTTATATCAGAATATGTATGACTTAACACCAACTTCCTTTTCCTTCTCCCAGGACAGTCTGAAGAATCAGATGTTGGATCTCAAGAGATTTTCCACAGCAAAATATTTGAGGAATGTGAGAAGAAAATGTTTGGCCAGTTCCACTTTGTTGACTTGCCCCGGCAAGCTGGTTTGGTCAGATCACACACTGCACCTTACCAGTCAAACTGGGAGGTCAGGCTTTGGGCTCTCAGTCGGGATCAGGGGAGGGATCATGAAACATTCCATGTTAAGGACAATGGCCTCAGTCTTCTGTGGTTGGGAAGTTGAGGACTGGGGTAGGAATTAATTTAAGACCAAAGGCTTATATAACGTATAACAAGTTCCTTTCTTTCCCACAGCTTAGAACTGTATCATTCTACTTTTCTCTACCTTTCATGCCCTGGGTTTCATGAAATACTGTTGCAACAATTTCAAAAGAGGACCATAAAAGCTTTGGAGACTGAGGGACAGAGAAAGTTTCCAATTTTTGATCAAGGTCCATAACCCTTTGACTTAGATGTTTCAACAAAAGAAGTTTCAACGTTTAACCAATTTTTAGGCATGTTCATGAAGTTGAGGTTGAAGAATGGAAGGAGTACAACTACATTTGATTGCTAAGATGTTTGTGCTTCTGTGGTCAAGTTAAACAGTCCTTTAACGAGTATTTCTTAGTTGCCTGTTATGTGCCAGACATTGTGCTAGGCACTGGGGATTCAAGGACTAAAAATAAATAGATCCTGTCCTCAAGCAACTTAGATTCCATTTGACTTATATGTATTCAAATTGATAGCTTACATTTACATTTTGTTTTAGAATTCATAAAACATTTCATATACATTATCTCATTTGATCCTCTTGATAAGCCTACGGATGTAGGTAAATCGTATTATACCCATTTTGCAAATAAGAAAACTAAGACCCATATAAGTCAAATTACTTGCCCAAGACACAGAGAGAATAAATAGGCGAGAGTCAGGACTTTACTGACTCTAAGTCCTTTCCCCTATGTTGTTGTTTGGTCATTCAATTATGTTTGACTCTATATGACCCCATGGACTAAGTCCATGAGGATTTCAATGCAAAGATACTAGAGTAGTTTGCCATTGCCTTCTCTAGCACATTTTATAGATGAGGAAATGGAGGCAAACAGGTTAAGTGACTTATCTAGGGTTACAAAGCTGTAAATTCTGAGACTGAATTTGAACTCACAAAGACATGTCTTCCTGACTATAGGCCTGGCACTCTATCTAGTAGCCTCTGTATGTGTGTGTTTGTCCTTAGTTGCCAAAGAAGACCATGCCATCAGGGAAATAATGACAGGACTTGCACTTGACTTTGTTTTTGAATCAGGGAGGTCCTGTCCAATACTCTATCCCTGATGGGACAGAGAATTCACTATCACACAAGGCAACCACATCCCTTTTTTAAAACAGCTCTAATTTTTTTTTCTAGTCTTTGTGTTGAGCCAAATCAGCCTCTTTTTCATTTCTACCTGCTATTTTTTTCCCAGGAACAAAAAAGTTCTTTTTTCTACAGGAAATGCCTAGTAATCTCTTCTTTGTCCATTCTTCCCTAGTTTTAAAAAACCATTTCCTTCAACCACTGCTTATTCTGTCTTTTTGTTTCCTTCCCTTGTTGAATTCCAGTTTGTTAATTTCCTCCTTAATATATGGTGCCCAGAACTGAATACAATATTTAGATGTGTTTTGAGCAACACTCAGTTTTGCCTGATGCTTTTTGAAAATGTAATCCAAAATCATAAAATGTCAGAGTAAAAGGGACCTTACAGTTCATCTAGATTCTTCACCTTTTTTAAATCATGGACTGCTTTGGTAGTCTGGGGAAGCCTCTGGACACTTTCTCAGAATAACTTTTTAAAATGCATACAATAAAATAAACAGTATTACTAAGGAAACCACAAGTTAGTGAAAGTAAATTGTCCCTCCATCATCCAAGTTCATGGACCGTTCTCCCTAAAATCTATCTATAGACTGATTTATGGTCCCATGATGTATCTAACACATCTATCTATCTATCTATCTATCTATCTATCTATCTATCTATCTATCTATCTATCTATCTAACCTTATAGATAAGGAAATCAAGCTGAAGTTACTTGTTCAAAGCCAAATAGCTTCTTATTGACAGATCTTGCACTCAAATCCAGGTCTCCTGACTCTCAGGCCAGAGCCTTTTCCATAATCCCATGTCATATATCCAGTAAGATTCTACTTCAACAGGCCTCACATGAATATGTTGGACCGCAAAATATCTGAGTATCTTCTGAGGGATGTAGTTACTACAAGATAGTATGAAGTTTCTCAGACATGCAGGCTTTTCTCAACAGAAAAACAAAAACAAACACATATTTAAAGAGAGCTCATAAATGAACCCCCGCCACCCCCACACTCCCTGGATCTAGTGGCTAAATTTGGGAGACAGTATCTAATATCACCAAAAATAGCTATGTTTTACAATGAACCATCCCTTTTTCTGCTCTGATAGACAACACATTATGCTGTAAGACATTTTTTCTGTCCTTGGGTTCTGCAACACTAACCTGAACTATTCACTTTTTTCCTTGTCTTTTTTGTCCCAGGGAATCTAAGTGGAGAGCACAAAGGAGACTGGGGAGGGGAAAGTCAAAGGTCAGGAGGTAGAGTAGGTGAGAATAAAGAGACAGTGAATGATTACAAAAACTGCCTGGACTGTCTGAAGTTGAATTTTACCCTGACTAATAACACATCAACTGTCTAGCTAATAAAAATAATTCAAACTTTACCAAAACAAGAGCAATTAATAATGTGGAAATGCTAGTCAATCACTTCCAGATAGTCTTTTGAACAAGTGTAATGACAATTCCTGAGGGTAAAAATCCCACTGAGTGGGAAAATGTTAATAACAGCTTTCCCCTACATATCCCTCCTTTTCATCCATTAGTGAATGCTACCCTTAATTAGCACTGACTTAGAGAATTCTGTTTTTTATTCATCAATACTTTTATATTGATTGATAGAAAGCTTTAATATCATTATCATGTCTATAATGATGATAATCATTTTGGTTATTAACGAGGTGGCTGTAATATAGATGACCTTCTAGACAGAAGCATGTGTATTCAAGTCCTTCTAATGCATGCTGGTTGTGGTAACCTGGACAAGTCCCTTAATCTCTAAATGATCATTGAAAACACTAAAAATATTTTTCTCAATTGATGACAATCTGCATTGGTGAAAGGAATTTACTATATAAACTAAGTCACATATCTGGTTCAAAAAAAAAGTATTATTTTGAAAACTCACATTTGTGTAGACTTTCAAAATTTGCAAAGAACTTTGGGCAAGTAGGTGGCATAGGAGATACAGTGGCAGTCTTGAAGTCAGAAAGATCTGGGCTCAGATTTGACCTCAGACATTTAATAGCTGTGTGACTCTGGGCAAATCACCTAAACCTGTTTACCTCAGTTTCCTCATCTGTAAAATGAGCTGGACAGGGAAATCTCAAATCACTCCATTATCTTTGCCAATAAAATTCTGAAAAGAGATCACAAAGAATAAGACATGACTAAAAACTACTGAATAAAAACAATGAACAAGTACCTTTAATTAATCTTACATATAATATATAAAATATATTATTTGTTATGAAATAACATTTTAATAGGATCAAAAACTCTGGAAAAGCAGTGCCCTTGCAAGGGAGCAGATTTAATTCCACAATTCTCATTTCATTATATTATAGCAAACATCAAGTTTTTTTTTTTTTAAAAAAAAAAGAGCTATAGTTGTACTAGTGAGCTACATGAATAAAACCTACACATGAAGATTTATTTAAAAAAAAACAATAAAACTAGCTCCACAGCAGTGTCATGTGTCAAAAATGTCCTTACATTTTCAGTTATCCTTGAAGATATACAAAGATTCTCAAAACATGGTTTGTAGTCATCTCTATTTTATGACTTGAAACCTTAGAAGGAGAAACAGATTTGAATCCCCAGAACAGCAACTGCAAGAAAAATGCTTAAAACACAGTAGTTAGTTTAGTTTTGCTCACTCAGCTTATGGTATATTTATTTCTTGATATGACAAGAATCTTTTCACTATTTGAGCTTATATGACATTTGTTGGCACACAGGCTAAATCAGAAGTCTTTTTCTGTACTTCCTGATGCTACTTTCTACTGATTTTACAAATACATTTTGGACCACCACTTCTTGATCTCCTTTGCTCATTCATCATCAAACTCCCAACTTCTAAGCAAAGGTGTTCTCCAAATGGGGCCTAGTTATCTTGTCTTTCTCTTTTTTTCTGGTAATCTCATAAACTACAGATGGCTTAAAAATCATCTCTCTTTAAAAGTCTGTTTATATATGAATAGGAAGCTTTCAGAAGAATAAATTAAAGCCATTTATAGTTATATGAAAAAACATGTTCTAAATCACTATTGATTGGAGGAGTACAATTTAAGACACTTTTGAAGACAATCTCACACCCATCAGATTGGCCAATATGGCAAAAGAAGAAAATGACAAATGTTGGAGGGGATGTGGAAAAATTGGGACACTAATGCATTGTTGGTGGAGTTGTGAACTGGTCCAACCATTCTGGAGAACAATTTGGAACTAAAACTAAAACATACCCTTTGACTCACCAATACCATTAGTAGGTCTATATCCCAAAGAGATCAAAGAAACAGGAAAAAAAGATCTATATGTTCAAAAATATTTATAGTAGTTCTTTTTTGTGATGGCAAAGAATTGGAAATTTAAGGGATGCTCATCAATGGCTGAATAAGTCATGGTATATGATTATGATGCAATACTATTTTGCTATAAGAAATGACAAACAGGATAGTTTCAGAAAAAAACTGGGAAGACTAATGTGAACTGACACAAAGTGAAGCTAGTAGACCATTGTATACAGTAATATCAATATTGTACAATGATCAACAGTGAATGACTCAGCTATTCTGATCAATACAATGATCCAAGACAATTGTGAAGGGCTTATGATAAAAATTCTATCCACTTCCAGAGAGGAGTGATGGAATCTGAATGCAAATTTAAGCATATATTTTTCATTTTCTTTATTTTTCTTGCCTTTTTTTGCAAGATGACTGAAATGGCAATATGTTTTGTGGGACTTCAAATGTATAATTTGTATCACATTTCTTGCTTTCTCAGTGGGTGAGGAATGGGCAGGAGAGAGAGAATTCAGAACTCAAAATGAAAAAAAATGAATGTTAAGAATAAATTTATTTTTAAAAAGCTATCTATATAACTGTAATCTCTCTTCCGAATTCCAGTGCTTCATGGCCAGTTGCACTCTAGAAATCATCTCTGTTATCCAGGTTCAAAGCCTTAGAATTATTCTTGATTCTTTCCCTTTCTCTTAAGCCTCATGTTCAATCAGTTGTCAAGCTTTGTTTCTACCTCCCCTTCTGTCTCCTTTTCTCCATGTACACAGTCAAAATCTTTGTTCCAACTTCTATCAACTCTCATCCTGACTATTGTAATAACCTGTTATTTGATCTCTCTCCTTCTAGTATCTCATCTTTCCCATCCTTCCTTCACACCCTTGCTGACAAGTTATTCCTAAGGAATAATATTATAGCCAAGTGCACTAGTATTTCTCATGACTGAGGAGGAAAAATTATAGGATTAGAGAATCACACTTTTGATCTAATTTATTTTCATTTTTGTGGGCAAGATATATGTATCTTGCAACTGTGAAAGCTTTCAAATGTATAGAGTTTGGGGGCAAATTCTAGGTCAGGGCAAGCATATGTCCATTAAAATAGGCTGCCATAAATTCAGTATATAATTATTTCAAAAATATATTTTGATTAATATGTTTATATCATATTAATTTTTGACTGCATTCTGACTCTTTATCCTACAAAAAAAGTCATTCTTTTATTTTAGCAGAGTTTAAAATGAAAAGGAAAAATAAAAATTCTTGCAAAACCATATCTGAAAGTATGCATGTAATTTCACAACCGTAGTTCCCCAACCTCTGCAATTAAGTGAGGGGGTATATTCTTTTCACCTCTTCTTTAGGGCCAAGTTTGGTCATTATAATTATTCATATTCAGTTTGGCATTTTTTTGCCTGCATTTATTCCATTTTCATTGTTGTATTCATGTATATTGTTTTTCTGGTTCTCTTTACTCCTCTCAGCATCATAGTGTATGGTATTAGTTCATGGTGTCAAAAGACCATAGATTTAGGGCCAGAAGAGACTTCAGAGGTCACAAAGTACAGTCTTGCATTTTACTAAAGATGAAACTGACACTCAAAGACATTAAGTGACTTGCCTAGTACTAGTAAATGTTCAAAGTGGGAACTGATCTCAGATCTTCAGTGTTCTATTCACTACACAATGCTGCCTTTAATTACCAAGACGTTATTTTATAGAAACAGACATGATGGATTGATGATGATGATGATGATGATGATGATGATGATGATGATAGTAATGCTGTAATTTGTTCAACCATTCTCCGATCGATAGGCACTCAATTTGTTGTTTTGCTGACCAAGAAAATGGTGCTATGAATATCTTGGTATATGTAGGAATTTTGCTTCTACTTGCAGCTTCCTTGTGGATTCTTTCCAGGTAGATGGGGTACTAAAACAAAGAGTATGAATAATTTAGTGACACCTCACATGATTCTAAGTTTTTTCAAGAATGCTAGATAAACTTACAGATCCACTAAGGTATATTAGTGTGCTTCCCTTCCTACATCCTAAGTAACACTATTTTTTATTATTATTTTTATTCCTTTGAGAGTATGTGAAGCAAAATCTCAGACTTATTTTAGTTTGAATTTCTTTTATTTTAGTGATTTTGAGCACTCTTCCCTGTGGCTGTTGATAGCTTATATGTTTTCTCCTTAGTGAATTGTTTTCTTTGACCACTAACTATAGGAGATTTGTGACTTAGATATTTAAGTCAATTCTCTAAGAATATTCTATATCAGATTCTTATCTGAGCTAATTCAATCAATGATAGTTTCTCCACTTGACAGATTCTCTCCTGATTCTAACCACATTATTTTAGTTAGTGCAAAATCTTTAAAAAAAAAAATTACGTAACCAAAACTACTGGTTTTCTTTTATGACTAACCCTTGTCAAAAAATTTGACCCAGTCATGTCTATGAAAGCTACAACCTTCCATTCCATTTTCTCCCTGTTGACTTTGGTATATAATTTTAAGTGTAGGTCTAAATCAAATTTCTGCATAAGTGCTTTCTAGTTTTCCCAGCAATCCCTTCCCTTGCAGTGTGTGTTCTTAGGTTTATCAAATACTAGACTGTTATGTGTTATTGCTTCAGGGTCTGATTTGTGAGAGGAATATTTAGGGAATGATTGAAGATGAGTAAGGGAGTAGCGATGACAGAAATGTCAACCTGCTGAAGAATACAGGATGGAAAAGAAACACTTGTCC
The DNA here is from genome assembly GCF_028372415.1 of Notamacropus eugenii. Lineage (NCBI taxonomy): Eukaryota > Metazoa > Chordata > Mammalia > Diprotodontia > Macropodidae > Notamacropus > Notamacropus eugenii. The sequence goes on along the minus strand of NC_092873.1, from coordinate 210,558,654 downwards.
AGGTTTACCTTGGCAATGAGAAGGGCCATGTTTTCATTTGAGACAGGAGCGAAGGTGGAGATAGTAGCAAAATGCACCTGGGAGATGTGAGACAGGTAAGAAACAAGAGTGTCTCTTTGAATGGCCTCTTTTTTTATTTTTTTATTTTTTAGTAAAATATGAGGCAAGAGAAAGGACTATGGGAGATATGAGGAAGGATGGAAAAGTTTAGAAAATCTGCCATTCTGAGTGAGGTAGTGAGTCATTTAGGTAGGTAAAAAAAGGATTGTCATCTTGTAGTGAGGGTTTAGCTGAGGCAATATAATGCACTTTTTTTTTTTATGGTTTCAGTCAGCATGGTTTTATGATTTTTCTCCAGTTCACTTGAGTAAGAGCGAAGGCAGCCAATGAGTAATCCAGGACTGAGGCTTATTGGGGCAAGGTTAATGAGAATATAAGGCATACAAAGACCGAAGAGAAGAAGAGCGTATAGATGTGAGCTGGATCACCAAAGAGTCAGGTTTGGGAAGTGAGTATAAGTAGTACAGGGGAAACTGTCAGGAAATAACGAAGAGGTGAAGAGATTGGAAGTTACAGTGAAAATAAACAAACAAAAAAAACCAGGGTTTAGAGTTGTAAGACAGAAGGAGAGGTGAAATAATAATAGACTGTAATCATATAAAGGATTTTGGAGGTGTTAAATATGGAACTAATATATCTGTTTGTAATGACAAGACCAAAGGCATGGCCTATATGGAGATGGGATGGAGGAATAAGTCATAGGAAACAAAGAGTTGATGAAATGGGAGGTTATGGAGTATCCATAAGTAACTTGAAGTCTCCTAGTATAAAAGCAGGAATTAGGAAGGAGAGAAACTATGAGACAGGCACTGAATTCATATGAAGAAAGAAAACTAGTGTCCTTATGGTTGGTGGGCAACAATTTCCATAATTTTTATTGGATGATAGATATGGATGGTAGTGATGAAAAAGACGTTAGGTGTTAGTGTGGAAATGACAATAGGGATCAAGGAGCATACCAACTCCCCAAGTTCAAATCAATATGTTTGAAGCAATGGATGAAGTTGTAACCAGTGCTGAAAAGGGTGGCCAAGAAGGCTTTGCCATCAGGAGAGTCAGGTCTCTGCGAAAGCCAGAAGATGAAAGGAGAAGGAAATAGGACGATTTGAGATGAAACGAAGTTTGTTACCTATGGACAAAATATTCCAGAGAGTAAAGTAGAAAGGATGAGTAGCTTTAGAGTTGGATTATGGGGAGTTTGGTTGTAGGGGGAGGGGGGATGAGAATAGGAGAATTATCATTGGAGGATGGAGAATGGTAATTGAATAAGAGTCAGGGGTTCAGAATCACTGGGTTGGGGAGAGTATGACTGAGTAGGAGTATGTTATTCTGTGATAAATGAAGTCAGGTAGATTATTGATATAACTAAGGGATCAGCTTCAGGGTGGAGTTTTCTCAGGGTGTTAGGCAGTTAAGACTAGGGTACCTCTGGGGGAAGATGACGGAATGCTGTTTCTCTCATTCCTACAGGCAGGCCAGTTCAGAAGATAGGCAGAAAGAGAAGGAAGAAATGATATCTCTATCCCCTGAAGGCAAGAAGTGAGAAGAGGGGTGTGTGGGGTGGGGGTAGGGGGCAGTCTACCTAGAATGTATGAGAGGGTAGCATTTGGCTTCAGATCCCTGGCAGTTCTAAATCTATGATTCTATTAATATAATGAATAATTCCTCAACATTATTGAGGAGATGTCTTTCCATGAAAATTTTCTTCCTTGTTTCTTTTCTCTTTCCCTTTGAGAGAGATTGTGTTGTATTGGAAAAAGTACTGCACTCAGAGTCAGAGGACCAGAGTTTGAGGTTTATAAACATCATCTGAAAGCTGTGTGTCCTTAGGCAAGTCATTAACCTCTATTAGCCATGCCCATGAGATAAGATCAGGCAAGAAGAAATGAACATCTCTTATGTAACAGAGACTACTTAACCTAAAGATCTTAAGTTTTGTATCATGTTATGGTATACATATGCATATATGTGTATACACACATATGCAAGAAGGTATAGCATATGCAGCAGTCACATCCCAGTAAAATATCTCAACAGAAGGGCTCAACCAGATTGAGGGTAATGGATGGACCTCAGACTCATCAGTAAGTGTCTACCCTAAGCATGTGAAAAATTCCCCAGTGGAATAAGTGGATAAAAACAATTTGTTTCAACAGCCACTAAGGTGACTGAAACAGGTGCTGTCTTAGAGCTCCAAAGAGCTTGGTGCTCTTAGAGCTTGGTCAGATATTGAAGATATCAAGGTCATCCATTGCCTCCTGGGCCATTGCCAGTCACCTTGAATGTTTTCTTGCCACTTGACTTCAATAACTCTGGAAGAGAGCATGAGGTTGATGACCCTGAACAATTTTGCCTCACTTAAATCCAGTTCATGTACAAGTCAAGATGTTACCCTATGATGTCATTGATCCTCTTTGAAAAATAAGGATAAGTTACAACAATATAAATATATACACACATGCATACATACATATATACACACATACATGCATTCACACACACATACACATACATACCCTGAGAAACAGACCCTCAGAGATATTTGATAAAAATGCTTTTTTTAAATCAATGGATTCCCTTCCTCTCTTAGCTGTGCTGATTTTCATGAAAAAAGGAGCAATTTCATTTGATCAAAATTATGTATTTTATCTTTTATAATCTCCTCTATCTTTTTAAAATCAAGAATTCTCTCCTTAGGATGACTCTCTGGGTAATATAAAGTAGGCATAAAAAGGATTCCAAATGCACCACAATATTGACAGAAACACTTGCTATATTAACAAAGAATTGGAAACAAAACAGATGCCCATGGATTGAGGAATGGTTAAACAAGCTGTGGATGTAATGTGATGTAATATTGTTGCACCAAAAAAGAAAAGGAGGGATAGGAAGACTCATACGGTCTGATATAAAGTGAATCAATTGACAAGTATTTATTAAGCAGCTACTATATTCTAGGCACCGAGCTAAGCATCAGGGATACAAAAATAAAAGTGAAACTATCTTGGCCCTCAAGTTATATTATATTGGGGAAAGTGAAAATGGATATATGTAAATATGTACAAGATATGTAAAAATAATTACAAGATTTGTATGTGTATGTGTGGTTTGTCCTTTGCTCTTGATCGTGACGTTAGAGATGACATGAATTGCAATTGACTGATTTGAGTGAGGGAGGTGTGGGCAAAGTCACCAGACTCACTTTCTCCTCCAGAACCATCTGGGTCCAATGGCCAAATGTTAATCAGTACACCTGGAGATGGCCCAGGATGCCCTGGGAGGCATTGACACTTTTAAGCTAAGCTCTTTCCAGGTTCTCACTTTGAAGTGAGGCAAAGCCCATTCAGTGAATAGGCCTCTTTAAGAAGTAATTACAAGACAGATTTGGAAGGAGGGTACCAGCAGCTGCTCTGATTAGGAAACTCAGAGGTAAGAAGGAAAAGTATTCCAGGCAGGGGTCCAAGCAAATGGGAGCTCAAGCATTCTGTGTAAATACTAGGAAGTAAGTGAATGTGACTGGAACAAGCGGTAAGTGGAAGGAAGTAATATATTTCAAAGTTGGAAAGGTAGGTTGGATCCAGGTTATGGAGAGTTTTAAATCCCAGGAAAATTTATTTTTGAACCTAGAGGTATTAGGAAGGCTAACTAGAGTTTGTTGTCTGTTTTTATTTAATGATTCAATTTCTCTTATTTTCCCCTTTCTTTATATTTATTTATTGGGCTACCACTTTTGACTCCTCTCTTTTTGTACCTCGAAGACATTTTTCAAACCAATTCCTCCAGTCTCTTAGTTTACATGACATTCTTCTGTGGTGTCCTTTTTCATGATTTTAAAAAATTTGTCCTCCTGTATATGTCTATGCCTTTCTAGTTTATTCTGAAATTTATTCTCCTATTTTATGCTCTACACTCTTACATGTTCCATCTCTGTATTCTCTATTTCTTATGAGTTGTTTAGTTTTTTCCTTCTTGTTTAATTGTTTAGCTTCTATCTTTAAGCTCCCTTCTCATTCTCATTTCTAATTTACTGTGATTGTAGATATAAAAACATACTCTTCCTAACCATGCATGTGGATAGATATAAATATATGATGCATGTCTGCATTTGTGTGTGCAAGTACACATGTATACATATACACATATATCTGTTACATGTATAAATAAAATTTACATACACACATATGTGTGTATATAGGTAAATTTTGTTTTTGGTGAGGTCTCTCTGTCTCCTACCAAGAGGAAGCTTAGTGTAATGCGTAGCATATTGAAATTAAAGTCAGATCTAGTCCAAATCCTAATTCTTATTCAATGTGAGATACTGGACAAGTCATTTAACCTTTCTGTACATCAATTTCCTCATCTGTAAAATGAGGGGGTTAGATTTAATGGCCTATAAAATCCCTTCTTTGACCATTCCTTCATTGTTGTGGCAGCTACCTTTCCCCCTTTATGGATATCTGAGGCTAGGTATGCTCAGGTTTGTTGAGTTGTGGGATGTTGGGGCCCATCTAGTTTCATGTCCAGAGTAAACTCCATAGGGAGAGGACTGTCCCCAGCTAAATTCCTTGTCCCTTTTGCTTTGGGCACAGAAGCCCCTTTCATCCAAGTCTGTCATACAATATCGGATGTCCATCCCCCTGCCTTGCAATGATTCTCTTCCGTTTCATTCACTTGACAGGTCAGAATCGATGTTTCAGCTTTTTGTGGTTTGTAAAGATGGGATTCAGACTGAATCTGTCTGTAAGGATAAGAGAAAGGGCAACTGAAATAAGATGCAAAAAAAAATCTGTGATGTTACTTACTGCTTATCCCTAAAATATGGGGGTATATTGAGGATTGAAAATATGAGTGAAAGCTTTAAATATTTAGGTTCTCAGATGTTTTTTAATGAGGCTTTTCCCTTGCATGGTAGTTTCTCTTCTTCTGTGGATTCAGCTTTAATTACTAAGGACTTGATGCATACTTGGTTCTCCTGCGGTTGTAAGGCTGGAGAAATATGCAGTCAACAATGACATTGCCATCATCCTGAACACTTTCCCTCCTAGCCTAGCTAAATTCAGAAAGGCTCATCTCAAGGTGGGTGTTGAGTGTTTTCAACCACTTTAATTCTCAGTGGCCACCCACTAAATTATTTAAGAATTGAATTTGTGGAGGGAATACTCATGCCAATGAAATTATAGATCCTTAAGGAAATGAAACATATGGAAGACATTGTACTATTTGCTGCAGAAACAAAGACGAGAAACAAAACAGTGCAAATGCAAAGAGTTGATAGATATTCCGAATTTCTTAGGAGGTACTATGGTACAGGGGCAAGAACTCTACCTTTGGCGTTAGAGGAGCTGGTTCAAATACTGCCCCCGCTGCTTTCTACATGTGTCCTTTTGCTTTCCTGTGTGGAATGCATTGACACATTTTTGGGTCTCTCCCTCTCTTTTTTTTTCCTTAAAATTTTCAATCTTAAGAGAGGCAGTTATGGCAGAGTGAATAGAAAGCTGACCTCACAGCAAGAAAGACATGGCAAATCCTGCCTTGGCACACACTAGTCTTGTCACTCTGGGGAAGTCATTTAACCTTCTCCTTGATTCTTCTTTGCAGAGAAGGTTCAGACCTGAGTTTCCTCATCTTGGAATTCCCTACATTGATGAAATCAAATGTAGTGCCTATTTCTTTCAGTTTCAAAAAGAATATTTTCTTTTTCTTAACATTTAACGAAATATATCACACACAAAAAATTTAAAAAAGAAAATTGTTACATTGCAAAGTAGAAAAATGTCAAGCAAGTCTTTTTTTATATTAATTTTATTTATTTCTAGTGTTCTACAATCACTACCATAAAACTTAGATTTTCCCCCCCTACATGCCCCCCACCATCCCTCTCTCTTCCCAAGACGGCATACAATTCCATATAGGATCAACACATACATTCCTATTGAATACTTTTTCACTATAGTCATGCTGTGTAGAAGAACTCAAATAAATGGAGAAATCATATAACAAACTAAAACATTAAACACATGCAAAAATGATCTGCTACATTCTGCGATTGAATTCCATAGTTCTTTTTCTAGATGTGGAAGGCATTTTGCCTTAGAAGAGCATTTGGAATTTTTTTTTTTAAGTCCTTGCATAAGCAAGTCTTTTAATAGTGTAATATCAGCTACATATATTGTGATATAAGGAAATGAGCTGATGCATTAATGGATAAGTTTCTATCACATAATTAAAAACCTTTTCTGATGCCTTTGGTATCTCATGGGAAAAGAAAACCCTCAGAGGTTAATTTCCAGGTGTTTTAAATTATTTTCAAAACGATCTGTTCAGCACATTTCTAGAATTGCTGTCAATTACCAGAATGAAAAAGAAAAAAAATCAATGATTCAAACAATCTCTCTGTTATTCTGTAGCTTTCTAATTTCCCTTGACTTTGCTGTCCAGGAAACATCATGTGGCATGGACCTTAGGAAAAACACCCAAAGGAACTAGGCGGGTGGGTTCCTGCCACCAAAGAACAAACCTACTTTACTAATATTAAAATAAAAATACTCCATCAACAACTTTTTAGGAAGGTATGGAGGGGGGAGTGCAGTGGTGGGACATTCTTAAACACTGGAGAAATATACACTTATGGAAAGTGAACACAGAGTGCTTCTCAGAACAGGAATTAGACCCTATGATTCCATAAGTCAGAATTTGTATTTGGCGGAAGCAAAAGAGGTCATTTGATGTCAGCACATGGTGGCAGTTGATGTTTCTATCTTATAAAAAATGATTATTTTCCTGTCTCAACAAAGAAGATTCTCTACTCAAGTTGTAACTAAGGAAGGCTTTCAAAGAGATTAAATGTGACTCATCTGTAACACAAAGAAAAAAAAACATCTTAAAAGGATGGTCTCTTTTGTTAATTCTAAAAGTTATATATATATACACACTGCACAATATATAGGCTCCTTCATGATTTTTTTAATCTTTTATCCTACTTGTTATTTTTTTCACTTCACTTCAAGGACTGTACAAAGGTCCAATTCTTTTCTTGGTTGGAACCAATAATTTAATCCATCATTAAGCCTACTATGTACTAAGTGTGTTAAGCAGTGGGGAGATAAAGGCAAATTTAATACAATGTCTGCTCTCAAAGAGCTTATATTCTATCAAGGGAGACAGTGTGTACCTGTTTAAGTACATAAGGAATAAATACACAATAAATACAAGGCAGTCTACGAGGGAGGGTACTAACATTGGGGGGGGGGAGGTGTTTCAGAAAAAGGTTTCTGTGTCAGCTACTCAGACAACTAGAATTCATTAAGCAGCTACTATATACTAGGCACAGTGATAAGCATTGAATATGTAAAGAAAGGTTATCCCTGCTCTTGAGGAGCTCATCTAATGGGGGAGACAACATATATACAACTATGTACAAGCAAGATATGTACAGGATAAATTCGAGGTTGTTCTCAGGGGAAGAGTATCTAGATGGTACAATGGACAGAGCACCAGCTCTGGAGTCAGGAGGACCTGTGTTCAAATCTGCCCTCAGACATTTACTAGCTGTGTCACTCTGGGCAAGTCATTTTCCCCTCTTTCCTTCAGTTTCCTCATCCATAAAATGAGCAGGAGAAGGAAATGGCAAACAATTCCAGTATCTCTGCCAAGAAAGCTCCAAATGGGATCACAGAGAGTGAGATACAACTGAAATGACTCAACAACAACATTCTCAGGGGAAAAAAAATCTATCATTAAAGGGTGGGAAAATGAGACTTTAGCTGAGCCTTGAAGGGAGCTGGGAAGTCAGAAGGTGGAGATGAGAAGGGAGAGCATTCCAGGTAGTCAGTAAAAATGCTTGTACTTCAGAGATGGAGTTTGAGGAACAGCAGAGTTCAGTGTCAATGGATCTTGAAGTACATGGAAAGGAGCAAAGTATAAGAAGAGGGAAAGGTAGAAAGGATTCAATTGATGAAGTGGTTTGAAAGCTTCTGATCCAAAAAGCATTATGTTCCCTCAAGCCAAGACCCAGACTTCCATTCAGAGAAAGCAAAAGAATTTCTGACTAAATAAAAGGGCAAATACCATCCTAACCATTTCTGATGCCATTTTAGGACTTAGAAATGGGGGAAAAACAAAACCTAAACAAAATAAAAAACTCAATGGATCCTCTAGTCTCACTGACTCCCTCTCTCACTTAATATTGCAAAGATTTTGGGTAAATGAAAACCCATGCCTTTGATTTCAAACTCTTGTATTTTTTAAGTAGGTTTATAATATAACAGCTCAGGGAGGAGGAAGTATATGTGTATGTATGTGTGTGCATGCATATGTGTTTATGTGTGTATGTATGCATGTGTCCATATCCAAACCTGTGATTTCATTGGTCTAAGGAACTGCCTATATTGTCTTAGCGGATTGCTGAAAAGGCACTGAGAAATTAGGAAACTCACCCATAGTAATATAGCCAGAATAGGTCATAAATAAGACTTGAACCCATGTTTCCCTGATTCCAAGGTCAGTTTTCTACCCACTAACCAAACAGTGACTCTATTAGATCATTGTTATAGAATTTTATTTGGGTAGAATTATTATAAATCAGTAAGTAATAAATCACATTATTTCCTTGTGACCTCTTTTTTTGTTGTTTTTGGGGTAGATGGGAAGAAACAAGAATAATAACAATAATATTTTGTTTTTTCTGCATGGCAGCAAGAAATCAAATACACAGGTCCCATTAAGAATTCTGAGAATCATCAAAAGGTTTCAGGGGAATGAATGACTCTTATTTTGTGATCTCCTTACAATAACTTGGTCTTACAATCACTTAATATCCAATACCTGTTTTTAGCAATAGTGCATTAGACTTAGTAACATGACAAGCTTTAACCTGATATACTCTGTTCACATTAAAAATCAATTTGAATGAGACATCTGAGATACAAAGATGCCTCTTTATTTCTAGTCAAACTGACACCGAATCTTAATTTCTATTCATTCATCCACATTCATGTGTTCTAGTTTGGTTCAATTCAATTGCAATTCAGCTCAAATATTTCTTAATCCCTACATACTATTGCGAGTAGTGATCTCATCAGCTCCCATGGATTTTAATTATCATCTCTGTGCTGATGATTTTCAGATCTACTTATCCTAACCTCTCTACTGACCTCCAGTCTCATATCTCCAACTACTGGACCTCTAAAATTGGATGTCCCATAATTACTCTAAATTCCATTTGTCCAAAACTGAACTAATAACTTTCCTTCTAAACTGTCCCTCTTAACTTCCCTATAATTGTTGTGGGTACTACCATCCTTCTGATCATGCAATCTTGCAATCTAGATGTCATCTTTAACTTCTCACTCTCTCTCACTGTCCCATATCTAATTGCCAAGTTCTGTCAATTTTATCTTTGCAATATCTCTTGTGTCTTCCCCTATTTCTCACCTAACAATACCACCATCCTGGTACAGGTATTCGTCACCTTAGGTGTGATGATCATTGGTCTCATTGTCTCAAGTCTCTTTTCACTCCAATCCAGCCTCCACTCAGTTGTATTGATCTTCCTAAAGTCTAAGTCTGGCTCTGTCATGTCCCTGTTCAATAAACTTGGGTGGTTCCCTACCACTGCCAGGATTAAACATAAAATCCTGTTTGGTACTGAAAACCCTTCATAACCACCACCACAACCTTTCCAGTCTTCTTACACCTCATACTTCCACAAACTACATACTCTGCAATCCAGTGATACTGGATCCCTCACTGTTGTTCACACAAGACGCTTCATCTCTTAACTCTTGGCATTTTCATTGACTGTCTCCCATGTCTCGAACTCTCTGCCTTCTCACTTCCACTTCCTGGCTTCCTTCCAAGTTCCATTTAAAGCTACACCTTCTATGAGAAACTTTTCCTCTTTAATGCTAATGCTTTCCTTTTGTTGATTATCTCCAATTTGTCTTGTATATAACTTATTTCTGTATAGTTGTTTTATATTGTCTCCCTCACTAGACAGTAAACGTCTTGAAACTAGGAACTAATCTTTGTCTTTCTGTGTATTTCCAACACTTAGCATACAGTCTGGCACATAGATCAACTTCTTCAACTGTAAAATGAGATGGTTGAATTAGGTTATGGTTCTTAATCTGGGTTCTATGAACTTTATATATACATACATATGTACATATGTATGTATGTATATAATATATATGTATAAAATTTGTGAGTGTGTTTGTGTGTATATGTATATTTGTGTGTGTATTTGTGTATATATATATGTGTGTATGTATTTCCATATAATTGTTTTTCTTTGTAATCCTAAGTATTTTATAAACTATTATTCTGAAGTGTCCATAGGTTTCCCTAGACTGCCAAATGAGACCATGACACAAAATGAGCTAAGAATCCCTGGATTAAATGATCTCAAAAGTTCCTTCCAACTTTATACCTCTGAACCTGTGATCCTGTGGTTTCTCTTATTACATGCTTTGCTCCTCTTCTATACATTTTATTATTTGAAATATATTACATCCTACTCACATCTACCTTGTATCTCTCCATTACCTTCTGGGTCATTCTCAATTTCACTTATTCAAAGACTTTGTTGTTCTACAAGTAATAGTCATGAAATACCAGTAGAAGGATGTTGGTGTTACCAAAGGATGGCTCTTTATTTCCTATACAATACTATGAATAAGACTGTTATTGGCTTGGGGAGGGATGGTACTCCTACTGTTGAAATTATAAATCTATCAAAGTAGAAGAATGATCATAGAATCAGTGTAAAATCAGTTTATTCTTTTTTATCCAGTATTAGTTTTACTTAATATTGATTATATGAAATATACATAATAACAACAACAATGTAAACGGAATGGTATGCAAAAAATCAAACATGATTATTGAAAATTTTAAAGAGTAAACATGTCTGGATATGAAAGAATGATATTTATTCACCCCTTTCTGCAGATGGGAAGCCCACAGTAGTTAGACATCGCATGTTTCTGGGCTTTTTCAGTGTATTGATCTGTTATGCTGATGTTTTTCTCATATTTTTTTTCTTTTTGTCTTTAGAAATAGTATTTGTTATGAGATGACTCTCACAGGGGAATAGGGAAGGATATTTGGGAAAATGATGATGGAAAAAAGAAAAAGACATCAGTAAACATTAATTTTACAATATTTATTATACAATCAATCAAGAATTATTGGTATGAAGGACAAAGCTAAGAATCAAAGATTTAGAGGTGGAGATGATCTTGGAGGTCACTGGGTACAATCCTTTCATTTTACAGATGAGAAAATAGGGGCACAAAAATGGCTAAAGATACTTATCCGCAGTCACAAAGGTAGTAGGGAGCAATGATGGGATTTGAACTCAGGATTTCTGATTTGAAACTCAGGGATCTTTTCACTATCCTTTGATGCTTTTCAAGGATCTGAGTTTGAATTCCAGCTAGGCTACATATTACTTATATGACCTTGGGCTAATCATTTAACTTCTTTTGGACACAGTATGCTTATCTATATAAAAGGGAGTTGGAAATAATGGTTTCTGAGGTCCTTTTTAAACCTAAGTATATGGCAGAGTAAGTCAATATGATGTTCTTTTATCATGGACATAGCTCTTAGTAAATCAAAACCTTTATTTACTGACTGGAAAATTAATAATTATCATATACTTTTTATTCTTGCTACTTCTAGTTTGTATACATTTCTTTTCTTTTTTTAGATTTTCTTTTCCTTGAGAACATAATTATCAACAAACAAATGTTTTACTATATAAAGAAGAAGAAACGATCACATAAGAAACTGAGAGATTCTGTTATATTGTTGTTTAGTCATTTCAGTCACGTCCAACTCTTTGTGATTCCATTTGGGGTTTTATTGGCAAAATGTGTGAGTGGGTCGCCATTTCTTTCTCTGGCTCATTCTATACATAAGGAAATTGAGGCAAACAGGGTTAAGTGACTTGCTCAGAGTCACACACCTAATAAGTGTCTGAGGTTGGATTGGAACACAGGTCCTCCTAACTCCAGGCCAGACTGTCTATCCACTGTGCCACCGAACTGCCCATTCTATTACATACAGTTTTTAAAAGCAATGGAAATATAGCAAATAAATATTATATTCAGTGAAGTAGTAACAAAGTTGCTGGTTTTGTGTTCTCTTCTCCACTTCTATTTGTTACCTTTTGTGCATTTAGGCAATGTTTTACTGATGTTTTTTTTTTGCATATGTATGTATATACATACACATACATATATAAGTATATATCTTCAATTTACTAACTCATAAGGTACGTGTAATATTATCTTACAACTAATTACTTCCTAGTGACCATGTCTTGGCCTTCCAGTTAGGCAGTTTTCTTATTGCAGGTAGACCCAGTTGTAAGGAGAAAATACGAATATTCTTAGTCTTCTCCTGTTTAGTGGATTCTAGAACGGACTTATCTCACGCTAAGTGAGTATCTGAATAGGCCTTGACCTAAAGGGTCCAAGGTCTCCCAGTGCATCCTGGGCCATCTCTAGTCATCCTGATGAATATCTGGTCACGGATTCAGATGGCTCTGGAGGAGAATTGAGGCTGGTGATCTTGTACAACCCTTCCTCACTCAAAACAAAGTCAAGTGCAAGTCATGTCATCATTTCTCTGATGGTGTGGTCTTCTTTGGCAACAAAGGATGAACACAACTCCCTTGCAACAATGAAAGACTTCTTTTATAACTAATAAGAAATCTCAGCAAAATAGGACAACATTTTACCCATTTTTGAAATTTTTGTCTCATTCTGTGCCACCATTTTCCCATGAGAGTCTCTCAGGAGGATGACGAGATTCAAACGAATTCAACAAACAGAGTAAACACCGTATAGGTGCAAAATGCTTAGCCAGGCTCCAGGTATATATAAAGCTGAATACCAATTCAGTGTCTGCTCCTAGAGAGCTTATAGTCTACTTGGTAGTTATGACATATTCACAGATTAGTATAATACTGGGGAGGAAGGAATAAAGCTATAGCATACAAGGTCTCTTAAAATTTTTTGTGAAGAAAAAGTCAGCTGGAGTTAATATGGGAAGAATTTAATTAAGTAAACAAACCATTAGATTGAGAACAGAAATACCAACATTAACATATTCCTTTCATTTGCTAATCTCTGATGAATATAAGTAAATGTAAGGTTCCCATCTTTTTGCATATCTCTATATATCTGTATGTCAGAAATGATCCTGCCCAGTGTAGAATCAGTGCTTCAGCATTTTACAACCTGTTCCAACCTACCTTTCTAGATTTACTTCCTTTTACATACTGTACCTTCCATACAATAATCCATCTACCATCTCCATACTTTTGCAGAGGCTCTTGTCTCCCATGACTGAAATGTATTCTGTCTTCATCTCTACCTGTTAGAGTCCCTGTTTTCCTCCAAAACTCAGCTGGAAAGTGATCTCCTTCATTAGACCTTTTCTGATCCCCCTTACTTCTAGTTGCTCACCTCAAAATTGACTGATCTGTTGTATTTTGTTATTGTTTAGTCATTTCAGTCATGTCAGACTCTTCCTGACTCCATTTGGGGTTTTCTTGGCAAAGATACTAGAGTGGTTTGCCATTCCTTCCTCAGCCCTTTTTATAGATAAGGAAAGTGGGGCAAACAGGGTCAAGTGACTTGCTCAGGGTCTTAAGATAGCTAATAAGTGTCTGAGGCCAGATGTGAACTCTAGAAGATGAGTCTCCCTGTCTCCAGGCCCAGTATTCAACCCAATGTACCACCCAGCTGCACATGGTGAGTTCCAATATGTCCTCAGACACATCCTAGCTGTGTGACCCTGGGCAAGTCACTTAATCTTGTTTGTCTGTTTCCTTATTTGCAAACTGAGCTGGAGTAGGAAGTGGTAAATTACTCTAAATGGGGTCACAAAGACTTGTGGACACAACTAAAAGAACTGAACTTGCAGCTAGGTTGTGCATTGAAAGAGTACTGGAGCCGAAGTTAGGAAGACGTTAGTTCAAATTCTGTTGTAGACATTTATGAGCTACATACAAATCAGTTAAGTTCTGCTTGCCCCAGTTTTCACATCCGTAAAATGAAGATGATAATAGTCCCTACTGTCGAGGGTTGTTTTGAGGATTAAATGAAATAACATTTGCAAAGTGTTTTGCAAACCTTAAAGCACTATATGAAATTTAGTTCTTACTTGTAGTTGAGTTTCTTATATAGGTTGTCTCTCCTTAAGAAATGTAAGTTCCTTGAGGGCAGAGAGGCTGGTATAGTGCCTAGCATATAACAGGAGCTTAAGGATGGTTAAACTGACTAATTGACTGATTGATTGAATTAAGGCAATATTTTAGGTGAGAGAGGCAAACACTCTGGCTTAGATCCAATTACAAGTGAAATCAACTAAAAGTAGAGTGTCCTCTCAGGAGATTATTTAGATAGCTAATTCTTTATTCACATTGCCAATGGTCAATTTTGATTTAGTGTCAGGGGGAAAACACCCATATTAGTCTTTCAAGAAATACAGAGAGATGTCTACCTCAAATATGTATAGACTCCCCCTGGTAGAATGGGTGGATGAGGACAATTAGTTCCAATAGCCATGAAGGCAGCTAAAGCAGTCACTTGTGGAGCCCTTAGAGTTTAATCAGAAATTGAAGACATCAAGACTCATTGCATCCTGTGCCAATGTCAGGCATTTGGACTTTTGTCCTGCTGCTGGATGCTGATGACTCAGGAAGAGAGAGTAAGGCTGACGGTTTGGATAACTCTATCTTACTTAAATCCAATTCACTTGCAAGTCAAGTATCACCCAGGATGTCACTGGTCTTCTTCAAAAATGATAAACAAACCACAACTGTGGGTACTAAAAGACCCTTCTGTCTCCATGGTTGTACAGATACAATATAAGAACTCTCATACATTTCAGTGCATTCAGTGAAGGAGGAAATACAATCCTTTGGGTTGTTTGGAAACTAGCCAACAAGGAAGGGACATTCTAGCTAATTGAAATAACTTCACTTTTTAACTAGCCACAGTAGCATAAACCTAAAAAAAAGGTATAATGAAATACAAGATGGGAAGTTCCAGCAAGGGGACAAATGATCAGTCAGGGTCACACCTATGGGTGAGAGAAGTGGGCTTATGGAATTGGGTAGCAGTTAAGAGAGACGGTGATAACATATCCAAAACCAATGCTAGTATACAAGAGTTGTGTGCCACTGATTAGTGAGCACTCACGGATTAGATGCCCTGGGAAACATTTAGCAACTAGACTTAAAGAAAACCCCCTTCACTGTAAATTACCATCCAGAGAACTTGGTCTCAGTTTTCTATTTAACAATGAAATCTGATACGAAATGTAGAAAGATCTACTTTGGGGGTGAGATGGGGGAAGGGAAACAACACCCTTATGAGCTATGGTAGGCCTTGCCTCTTTGGCAGTGATTAACAGTTTGGTAATGTGGAGCTGTTGTGTGGGGGCGAGAATCCAAACAGTGTCCAATAGCTAGCTGCTCTTTTAGTGACCCCCAAACACAGCAGTGCTGGAGCTCACTAGGAATTCTGTTTATAAAGTGTGACAAAAGAAGAGATAAATATCGTTACCTTTACAAAGCTAGAGCCAGGAGATTTTTCTTAGCTACAGTCAGCCACAGAAAATGAATTGTGGTGATAGAGCTGATGGAATGACAGCAGTACAAACAGCTCTTAGAGCTGTTGCTGATGGAAAAAAAATAAACAAACAATAAAAATCTCTCCAAACAACTGAAAAATATGTCCTAAGAGAGAAATACTTTTTTTTTTTTAAATTAAATGTGCAGCTGAGGGAAGAACACAGAATCCACACTCAATCCCAGCTCAGCCAACTTAATACCCATGTCACCTTGGGCAAGTACTTTATCTTTCTAGGCCTCAGTTTCTTTACTGGTAAAATGAGGGGGTTGTATTTATTAAAGCAGCTCTAAAGCTATGGTCTAAATTGACAAATGGGGTCAATTGCTTTGTAATCCTTTAAAGCAGTATATATTGAAAATATGAATTATTTTTTATTGGTATTACTGACCAAGAGTTTTCCCTGAGAAACTTCCTCTTCTGTTGCAGGAGGGTACCTTCTTTCAATTAATAATTCTAGAGAGTGACTTATTGAAGGTCACAAGGCCTTCATCCTTCATATATCAGAGGACCTGAACATCCGTCTTTCTGACTCTGAGGCCAGTATATATAATATGCCAGGCATCGTGCTAGGCTCCTTGCCCTGAAAGATCTTCCCTTGTATAAGGAAAGACAATATATACATGTGTAAGTAAATATAAATCATTTATGTTATATTTAAATTCTATATTTTATAAATTAGATATGCTATATATAAATGTATATAAATACATAGCAATCATTATTATAAATAACTGCCATGTAGTTTTCTTTACTATTTGATCCTGTGCCTTTAACACTGTTCCCACAAATCAGTAACAGGCTAATATCCTGGGTGAGGACCAACACACCCCAAGAAGATGGAAGATTTACAAATTAAAATATCCACAAGAATGTTTTATCTTTTATAGTTATAATAACTGTCATTTTTCATTCAACAGTAAGAAGCATTTATTTAGAATTAATTATGGGTAACTAAGTGCCATGGTAGATAGAGTGCCAGACCTGGAGTCAGGAGGACTCATCTTCCTGAGTTCAAATATGGCCTCAGACACTGATTAGTTGTGTGACCCTGGGCAAGTCACTTAACTCTGCCTCATTTTCCTTATCTATAAAATGAACAAGAGAAGGAAATGGCAAACCACTCCAAGAAAACAACAAAGAGTTGGACATGACTGAAAGCAATAAAGAATAACAGTGAATGCCAGTCAGTTCAGAGTATGACAGAAACCATGTCCTTGGAGGGACATAAGATTCTGGTCCCTGGGAGTCACAGCATATAAGACCTTTCCCTGTCCTGTGGGAAAGAAGGGAATAGAAACCTACTGAGGGAGAGAAGAGAGGGGAGAAAATATGCATAACTTGGGAGAACTAAAAAAGAAAAAGAAAAAGAGAAAAAAAAGATGGGAAAGGCCAGAAGGCCAGAATTCCAGGTGAGTACTTAGCATCACTACTGATGCTGTTACAGCCCCTGCTGGTGCAGTCGTCTTTAAAGAAGAGGTGCTGGGAAAAAGATTGCAGTTGAAAGAAGCAATCAGAATGTCAGGGCCTGTCTCCAATGCTAAGAATTAAGGCCCCAAATTCCTACCTCCTACCTCCTTACCCTGCTCTGACTTTCTCTGCTAAGGCCTAAGTCACATTCTTCCCTTTTCTCTAATAATATTTGCTTTCTGTTTAGGCATATATTCTTAAAACAAATAAACAAAAAGTCCAACCTGGTTAATTGATTGCCCTTTACTATATGTTAGTGTGAGAATGTGACAGGAAATAAAAGTAATGTTGAATGGGGCAGTGATTGGCTAAGGATACAGAAAGAAACAGAAGATTCTCTTTTTCATTTTCTGGGATTGAGGCATCTAGGTAGCCTGTTAAGT
Organism: Notamacropus eugenii; assembly: GCF_028372415.1. Classification (NCBI taxonomy): domain Eukaryota; kingdom Metazoa; phylum Chordata; class Mammalia; order Diprotodontia; family Macropodidae; genus Notamacropus; species Notamacropus eugenii. Next base: position 210,541,091 of record NC_092873.1, on the reverse strand, counting down.
TTTTTTTTTTTTTCTTGAAAGGAAGACTTGACTTCAAATCCTACCTCATGGAGTTACTGTCTATGTGTCCCTACGCAACTAACTTTAATTCTCAACCTAAATTACCTCATCTGTAAAATGGAGATAATATTAGCACCTGGACCAAATTAAATAATATATGTAGAGTGCTTTGTAAACAAACCTTAAAGCTTGATATGCCAAATATCATTATTATTACTCTTTGAGGGCTTGAGGGAAACTGTAGAAATTTGATTAATATATATAAGTATAGATTTCCCAAAGCAAGAAAAAGATTAAATGAATATGGGCCATTCTGAATTTCCTCGGATAAAGGGAGTATGGAGATTTTTTAGCAGGAGAAGGTACTGGTTAGTAAAACACAGAAAAGTACCTCTGAGGTGTTAGCCTCCGACTAATTTCCGTTTCCCTCCTCTACCAGGTTAAAGAGTCTACTCTTTCCTATGTCAGTCTCTAGGTTGGAGTGAGGAGAGTCATTAAGGGAAAAGTCTGCCCACAGGAACTTCTAAAGAGGGAAGTTAGGAAAGGAGGGTTCAGAAATGGGAAAGAGGTATTCCACCCACTAGAGGATGGAGGTCAAAGAAGGAAAATAACTAGTAGTTTCACCTTCAACTAAACAACTTTTACTTCAGTTGTTCAGTTGTGTGCAACTCTTCATGACCCCTTTAGAGTTTTCTCGGCAGAGATATTAGAGTGGTTTGTCATTTTCTTCTCCAGCTCATTTTGTAAATGAGGAAAATGAGTCCAACAGGATTAAGTGACTTGCCCAAAGTTACACAGCTAATAAGTAAGAAGCTGGATTTGAATTCAGGAAGATGAGTGTTTCTGACTCCAGATCAAGCACTCAATCTGCAGCACCTCTTAGTTGTCTCTAAACACCTTCTATACCTATTCACTGTTAGAGTAGGATCATGGATTCAGAGCTAGAAGAAGTATTTATTCTGTATCATTTTGCTAATGAGAAAAATGAGGTCAAGAGAAGTTGCCATCTGCCTGAGATCACATGGGGAGTGACAGAGAGTAGAATTTGATTCCCAAGTCCTCCCAAAGGCTCTTTCCACTGTATTGTTAAAATAAAAACAAACAAACAAAAGGTCATGGCAATCTATCGTGTTGCTTTTTTTTAATACTTTGATAATAAGGATAGAGATAGAGACTGAGATTGAATTTTTGATTTCACAGATATAGAGAAATCCTCTATGAGGAAACTCAGCTACTACAAATTATCACTCTTCTCTACAACTTATGTTCTGAGAGAGCTGTCTAGAGTGTTGAGGTCACATGATTCGAACAAGGTCACATATGGAAGAGTGAAGAAGGCAGGTCTTTCTCTCAGGACAGGTCTTTATTCACTAAATTCTACTGCATACCTTGAAGATGGCAACCAGAAAAACAAGACAACCAATTGACATGATTTAAGAAATGATTGCTGTATTTATTTTTTGCACCTTAGTGAGTATAGCAGCATCACAAAGTATTTTCATGTTTTAATAGGATTAGGATAACTTTATGAATATTAATGAGGATAAATATTTGAGGCAAAATATATTATTGTGTAAGCTAATTCCTTTGATGGATAACGGCAAACAATTTATATTTGCAAAGATAATTCAATAAGTCTTTTTGAATCCCAGTTAAACAATAGGAAAAATTAATCAATTGAAGTCCAATTTTTAAAGTAATAATGGCCTTAGGGAATATAGACGGATGTTTTTCAGGCCTAAGACGAGGAAGGGAAAGAAAGAAATTAATTTATGGGCTTAAAGCAATCTTTCTAAAGGCTTGTGTGTATGTGTGTGTGTATGTGTATGTGTGTGTTATGCACCTGAAAGTCATTGCTAAAAATGTCTAAGATTAATAAAGCTTAGAAACAGTGCCAATTTAACTAAAAATGTTCGTGCCTGAGTGAATAGTTGAGACACACAGGGGAAGCAGAAAATGCAGAAAATACCCAAAGTGGGTTTTGGCCCAAATAAGCTGGACAATTGCCTCAACACAACGAAGCCAAAGGAAAGCAAAGACCTGGCCAATACCATTCTAAGTATGTAAATATTCAGCTATTGCATTGGGAGGAATTCAGTATTTCAAAAGTCTTTTTCCAGCTTTGGTAGAATGAGTATACTTTTCTTCTAAGTAAAGGACTGGTGTGTTTGTTTATCTGAAACAGTCTAATGGTATTAAGAAGATAATTCAAATTTTTACCTATCTAAATACTATCCCCTTTTCACCCCATCACACATTTAGATATCTAGTAATTGCATCCTATAACACATCAGGTATCCATTGGTTATATCCTTGTGTCTGCACAAACTAGCATTTTCAGACTCTAGAGATAGTTCTCATCTTCAAGACTCTTAGGTTTTCTTTTATAGTAAACGGAACTTTCTTCTTATCTAATCTCCAGACTTGTGTGTGCTGATCTATTTCAGTCCTTGACATACCTGTGAACTTGTCAGTTCCATCTGGTTATAGGGGTGAAAAGCTCCTCCCCCAACCCCACAGCTAGTTCAGTCTACCACTGTTACCATCAACCACTCCTCTTTGTATACCTCTTTGTTCCTGAAAATGCTTTTTTTGAGAACCAGCATTGCATTGTGCGTAGAGGCTACCCTCAGAGTGAGGAAGACCTGGGTCCAAGTCCTGGCTATGGCATATATGGTCTGTGCTCTATGTGATCTTGAACGAATTAACTTAGTTTTTCACTTCCAGTCTTTTCCTTTGTCATGATTTCTCAGCAACCTCATCTCCTCTGAGGATCATGCTGTCCAAATTTATCAACCCAAATCAGATCCTGATGGCCATTTTCTATTACTCCTAGAGATAATCTCCTTCCTTATTCAATGAGTTAAGTGACTGGTTCATAGTCTCTTTTTTTTTCTCAATTCCTGCCCTCATACTATGGAACTTCAACAAACATAACGAGGCTTTGTCAATTATTCTAACTTCCCAGTTCTTCAATATACTTAATTCCCATGATCTACTTCTCCTTCAGCTAAATTCACTTTATCATAAGTATTCTGGTTCATTATTCATGAACTCCAAAATTCCTTTATCTGATAATAATCTTTTTTTCATTCTATGTTTTCCTGTGCTTTATGACTCCTCATCTTGTTCATCACCATCCTCACCTTCTTTTCCTCTACCTTTCAGTGCTTTCCCATGCCATTGCTTCTACCCCAGGTATACTCATCTGCATTCCCTATTTCAACTGTTTGCTGAACTAACTCAACTATATAGCAACACATGACTAGCATAAAACAGGTAGATGGTTGGAGTCCTCTAGGGCTTTGATTTGACATGGCATGACCAGTGATAGATGAAGAGGTAAGATATTTGGGAGTAGAGAGAGTAGAGAGAGAGTTAGAGAAGAGTTGAGTTAGTTCATCAAAGGGTTGAAATAGGGAATGCAGAAGAGTGTATGTGCTATATTCCTGCATTACAAATGGCTTTTTGGATGTCTTCAGTTGGATAGCTTGTAGAGATTTAAAAGTTTAAAACGGAATTGATTATATTTTCCCCCAATCCTTTCCCTCTTGAACTTTCCCATTATTTTTGATGGTACTACTATCCTCCAGATAATCTACATTCACAACCCTGGTATCATTCTCAATTCCCTATTCTCAATCAACCCACATATTCATTGCCATATCTTGCTAATTGTCCCTTCACAGAATATCTCTCCATTCACACCATTTCCATCTTTTTGCATCACCTTTCACCTGATTATTAAAATAACATTCTAATTTGTCTCCCTATCTCAAATTTCTACCCACTCTATCCACCCTTCACTAGGCTGCAAAGTGATTTTTACGAAAGCACAGGCATGACCATGTAACCCCTCTCTGCCCAATAAATCCCAGTGGCTCTCTATTACCTGCAGGATTTAATATAAAGTCTTTTGTTCAGCATATAGAGCTCTTCATAATCTCTTTCTTTATCTCACACTACTCCCTTCTGCAGTAGAGCCATCTCCAATCGCTGTGCCCATTCACTGGTCACTTCCAATGTGTGGAATGTTCTCCCTCAGCTCTGTTTTCTAGTCTTTCAGACTTCCTTCAAGATTATTCAGAATTCCTCTTTGAGAGGCCTTTTCTGGTCTCCCATCTATGCTTGTATATATCTTGTAGATACATAGTTATTGACACGTTGTCTCCCCCATTAGAATAGAGTTCCTTTCAGGCAGGGACTGAATTTGCCATATTTTGTATCCCTAGCACTTAGTTCAGTTCCTGGCCATAGCAAGAATTTAATAAATGCTGTGTGACTGACTCGCTGACAACCTCTCAGTGCCCCAGGCAACTCACTAAAATTATAAATTGCAGGTAAATTGCAAATCAGCATCAATGATAAGGAGCTTCTCTATGCCAGGATTCTAATAGTCCCCCACAACTTTAAAATCACTTGAATAGTTTTAAAAAATTAAATATGTACACATTAAAAGCTAAAAAGGATCATTTAAATCTAATTCTAAAGATTATTCATCCCAAGCTCTTTCTCCACTACCACCCAGAAGTGGAATGTTGTGGAAAGAGCTTGGGATGAATAATTAAGAAACCTAGATTCTAGTCCAGGCTCCATCACTAACTAGTAATATACCTTAGGCAAATCATTTAACAATCCTGGACCTTGGTTTCTTGACCTAAGAAACAGGTAAGTAAGGGTAGCTAAGTGATGCATCGGATAACATCACTAGCCCGAGAGTCAGGAGGACCTTGAATTCAAATTCAACCTCAGACACTTACTAGCTGTGTTACCCTGGGCAAGTCACTTAAGCCTCTTTATTTCCTCAACTATAAAATGAGAATAATAATAGCACCTACCTCCCAGGGTTTTTGCGTGGATCAAATAAGACTATATATATATATAAAAACTGCTTAGCACAGTGCCTACTCTATACTGGTTGCTTCATAAATCTCCCTTCCTTTCAGATCTTCAGAATGAAAGTTTGACCTGATTAACTCTAACATACCTTTTAGCTCAAACCATATTTGATTTTTGTAAATGTTGAGTGGTCACTTCAGGTAGTTCTTACACTGCAGAGAAACATATCATATTAGGTTTTTGGAGTTCACCTACACCAGTAATTTTCACAAATGAGAAAACTGAAGCCTAGAGAGCTGAAGGGATTTAGCCAAAGTCACACAGAGTGTCAGTGACATAGAACTTAAAACTAGCTCTTCTGACACCAAAGCTGATGCTCATCAAAACTGCAAGCAACTGCAATAAGGAGAGGGGTGGGATATGTTGCGGTAATTGTAGAATAGTTTATTTTATTGGCATTTGCTTGCTCAATAGTATGTGACCTTTTCCTTATATTTGGCGGAAAATATTTCCACATTGGAGAATGACACTGCTTCATTATTTGGCTGGCAGAAAGTGTGGTAAGAATGATCCTATGCCGATTCTTCTCCAGAGACCAGTTAAACCACATTAAAAAAATTCTTTTTCATATTTTTCTTTCTTATGAGGGTATTCTCTTTTGAACACTGACCCTGGAATCTTTTTCATGCTTTATATTAAATGTGGGAGAACAACTGTGGTGAAAGAATAAACTTGATTTGACCCTTATTTCTTGTGTGGTTAGAGGTAAATAATTTAACCTTTCTTTGTTTTAATTTTGTCATCTGAAAAATGGGCAAAAATTATGAATGGGAGATTCTCAAGGGCATGCTGAAAACATTTATGAAACCTCTTTTGTCCTTAATAGGAAACTACAAATGTTATTTTAGGCAGAATTATATTATTTAAGTGTTCCTAAAAAATGTATTACATATAGACAGTTACCCAAGGCAACTAAACCCCAGCTCTAAGAACTGAATTCTACTTGGCTCATTAAGATTCACTTCCAAGAAATGTAGCAGATTTTTGCTTTTAAATTAAATTTGTCACTGAGTGATATTATGTCCCCAGTGGGACAAAGAAATTTGACATGATACCTCTGCTTAAATGTAGTGTGGCCCAGATGGAAAGTTTAAAATCATCTACACAACCTTGGGAATTCTAAAATCTTGGAACATAAATAACTTCATATGGCTATCACGATTATTGTAATCATCATTATTTTGTGTATGCTTTTGTGTAGATATATGTGTGTACGTTTTGTCTCTCTTGATAGGATGTAAGCTCTGTGAACTCAAGGAATGTTTTATTTTTGGTTTGTATCTTTAGTACTTAATATTACCCAGCACATCAGAGAGGAATGAAAAATACTTACTTATAGAATGCCCATTTTGCTTTTACAAAAGTGAATTCAATATTGGTTGAATGAAAATGCTTGATGTGATCAAGAATGTGATACTTATACATGAGCAATAAAATTCAAGGGAAAAGCAATGAACTGTGTGGTTGAACTTTTCAATCTACTTATATCAATCAAATAGATATCTACATTAGTCTATGCATGATATGAATCAAGTGTTCACATGGCTGTCAGAAGAAGCAACACAGGGACACTCTCAAGGTGTCTCTTAAAAACTTTAGAATTGATTGTGTCATGAGAGACACCAGCACAAGATCGCCCAGCATGGTGTGACCACATCAGAGAAAGTGCTGTGCTCTATGAGCAAAGCAGAATTGAAATAACTCAAAAGAAATCCAAGATACACACATTTAGAGAATCTGCCCCAAATGTTCACATAGGCTATTTGTGCCCAACCTGTGGTTGAACATCCCAAGCTTATATTCGTCTGATCATCCACAGTCAGACACACTGAAACTTGACTTAGGCATAGTGATGTCATTTTGGTCTTCTTTGAGGATGAAGAACAACCAGTATGCATCTACATCTACCTCCCTATCTATCTATCTATCTATCTATCTATCTATCTATCTATCTATCTATCTATCTATCTATAATCTATCTACCTATCTCTCTCTCCATCTACCTACCTATCTACTTATCTATTTATCTGTCTATCTATCTGTCTGTCTGTCTATCTGTCTGTCTATCTGTCTGCCTGCCTGCCTGCATGCCTGCCTCTCTCATCTATCTGTCTGTCTGTCTGTCTGTCTGTCTGTCTGTCTGTCTGTCTGTCTGTCTGTCTGTCTATCTATCTATCTATCTATCTATCTATCTATCTATCTATCTATCTATCTATCTATCTATCTATCTATCTATCTATTTATCCATCTATCTATCTATCCATCTACCTACCTATCTACCTGTCTATCTATCTGTCTGTCTGTCTATCTATCTATCTATCTATCTATCTATCTATCTATCTATCTATCTATCTATCTGTCTGTCTGTCTGTCTGTCTGTCTGTCTGTCTGTCTGTCTGTCTATCTGTCTATCTGCCTGCCTGCCTGCCTGCCTGTCTGTCTATCTCACCTATCTATCTATCTATCTATCTATCTATCTATCTATCTATCTATCTATCTATCTATCTATCATCTATCTATCATCTATCTATCTGTCTGTCTGTCTGTCTGTCTCTCTGTCTGTCTGTCTATTTGTTGTGCATTAGGAAGTAAGAAAGCCAAAAATATAAACATATAAAGAATTTCTGAGTTGGTTCACTTTGCAATACTAGAAATTAAACATTGAGTACGGAAAATACAAAATACCACAAGCAAAAATACTACCTTACTCTCACCTAGTGCTGAAGGATTGCAGAACCATATATTTCGATCTGGGTAGTACCTTAAAGGTCATTGAATCCTACCTCTTAATTTTACAGATGAGGAAGCTGAGGCCTGGAGAGGTTAAGCAGCTAAGCCAAAGCCAAATAGATAGTGAGAGTAAGGATTAAAATGGAGATCATTTGACTCTAATTTCATGTTACCCTCTTCCAAACCATATCCAGATCTTTTATAAAGTAGAGTTTTTATAGGAAGAACATGGAAGCCTTACAGACTTTTCTTTAGTAATTTCCTGGTTCAGAAGAAACTCTAAAGAATTAGTCATGATGTTAATGCCATGATATGGCACCTTCGGATTGGATGTCATGTCACATAATCTGTGTTTCCTAGTTAAAAAAAATCCACATTTTATAAGAACAAAAATGTTACATAAGGTTTTAAACCTGGATATTGAAAGCAAGTAGGTTGCCTTTTTCTAAGGGGAAATAAAATATCAACACTTCATTCTTTGCCCCAAACTAATTCAACACCAGATAATTCTGTAGCTGTTCCCATGGTCACGGAATTGCAGTGAATAACAGACCTTGGCAATATTATTTACCTACCTCGGGGGGTGATGGGAGGATTAATTAATTAATGTTTGTAAAGCACTTTATGATTCATCGGTCAAAGGCACGGTATAAGTGTAAAGTACTATTATTACAGTGTTACCACCTGTGGGTTCCACTGCTTTCCATCAGAAACACTGCATGAGAGGCGAGATGCCTTTTAAGAAAGCACATTTTCTCATGGCTTTTCTTTTGCCCCCGCTGGAAAAAGAAAAGTGCCGTCTTGCAGTATTTCAACTAGAAATATTACCACATTGCTTATTCTTGAGGGATTTCCAGGAGAAATACCACAAAAATGCTTTTCTTTGGGGGGTGTTCAGACGAATTCTTACCAATTGAATATGTATCAACATAGTTTAAACTGGTATTGTGTAGTTTGCTATTTTTTTGTTTTTGTTTGTGTTGTTGCTGCAGCACTAGAGGGTATGCTATGCCAGATGACAAAGTCTTCCTTTTTAGATGGAGCACAAGAAGAAGGCTGTTGACTAAGGGAGCAGAATAGTCCAGGGGATAGAGAACTTTACCAGGGATTGGAAAACTAAGATCTGAATTCCACCTCTGCCGCTAACTAGTTTTATGGCCCTGGACAAATCACTTAACTTTATATAACCTCAGTTTCCTATCTTTAAAATGAAGGATTGGGCTGGCTGGATAAGCACTAACGTGTCTTTCACCTCTAACAGTCTATGAATCTAATCTCCCAGATATGTTTTCCTGCACCTGAATAAAGTTGTGGATGTGATCCCCATCCCATTTCCAGTTAGTTAGGTCCTCCAATTGACTGAAGAAAGATTAAAAAATAATAAGAATAGTTTAATCCACAGTTTAATCACACATTTAATCACAATGTCCTTGGGTCATTTTTTTTTTTATTTTTTGCATACATCTACAAAGGGCTGCTATTCTTTCCATGAGAATCTCCTGGGCAGGAGAGAAGATCATCATGACAAATTTCCCTTTCCTGAGAGTAGACGTTTTACTGAACCTAAGAGTAAGAAGCTGTATATGTGTCTGTCCCCACCCTTAACCCCAAGTTCATTCACTGAAAACTAGGTAACCATGCATTCTTTGTCATTATTGAATGAATTAAGAAGTATTCATTAAGTGCTTTTACTATCTATGTGCCCACATTGTGTTAGGCTTTGAAAATTACAAAAGATATGTAAGTCATAGGAATAGATTTAGAAGTGGAAGAGACCTTAGAGATCATGTACCAAACCCTTCCTCATTTTATAGGTAAGAGATCTGAGTTCCAAAGAGCAAGGATGACTTGCCAAGTTCATATATGTGATCATCAGGATTCAAACCCAGGTCTTTCAACACCAACTCCAGTGCTTTTATCAGGTTAAAGTCTGGTTGCAGATACTAGATACATGCAAGTAAAACAAGTAAGGAATGATACAAAACCTTTTGTTGAGTTTTGCTGGTTCTATAACTAAGCCCAGGATTTTGTATTTAGTTTCACAGAGAAAGAACAGATCTCCATATCCCTACTTTTAGACTATTTTTGTTTCTAAGAGAAACTATCCAGCCTGTTTTGAATGAGATATGTTTTAACTTTTTGAAATACATTGATCTTTTAGGCCTTTTCTTACCTCTCAAATTTCACTGCTTGAAGATCAATGAAAGAATGGTCCATAATATAAGAACAAGGAGCTCATCGAATATTGGGCATGAAAACATGGCAGTTTTCATTCTGACTAGGCCAGAAGTTTCATCTTGAGCTAACTGAACTCATGGCAGCTGCTTTATGTTGTTTTCAAAGCAAAAGGTCTGGGTTAGATTGCCATGCTGGCTTTCATCACTGGTTACTTCATACAGAACAGACAGAACGAAACCTACCTCACTATATTCTCTTTTGCCAGAGAGAACATAAGATGTTCTCAATTTTGAAGCACATCTGGTAGTTCTGTCACCAAACTTTGGTTTGTTTACTTATTGTGTGTTTTTTTTAATTTGAAAAACAACCTTGTTCTAATGCTATTAGTTTGGGGAGGCCCTCTACATTTGGAGCCCATTCCTAAAGTAAAATGTTAGGCTTCTTCACGTGTTTATGCTTATTGTAGAATCATCCATAATTTGAACTCTTAATAGATCACAATTTGCCACACCAGAAACGCCAGTGCTGCCACTTATACAAGGATGGACAGCAAACCAATGCAACCTTCCCATGTAATTTTCTCCCTACGTACTCCTCTGACAGCAGCATTCAAAACCTTTATTTTTTGCACTTTCCCTCCATCTTTCTCCCTCACTCATGCACTCAAATCCAAGTCCTTCAGCCCGATGTTCTATGTTCAGACAGTACGTAATGATTTAACATCACTAGTAATTAGCACCTAGGGTTTAATTGAAAGCCCAATTGTAAATCTTGGATCTCTGTTTCATCTTTGTAGTTTTGAAATTCATATGGATAGTCTCTTCTCTATCATCCTGTGAGATGGCATTGTGTGTCCACTAGTCAGAGGCTGAAATCTCATAACCTCCTTCTCATGTAATAATTATAGAACCCAAGGAGAGAGTTCGAGTGATGTGGTGTCCTTTTTTGCTAGTGGGATCCAGGTTTCGGTTTGATCTGTTTTCCTATACAAAATGGATAGACTTAGCCTGTCCCTTGTGGCACGTTGTGCATAACTCAACATAGTAGGTAGTCCTCCTAAGCAGGGAGTTGGGACTGAATTGGCAAAGTGAGTTAAATTCTCCTCTCCCCCTTCTCCAACTGTAAGAGCATGTGAAAGAGTGGCTCTTTACTACTGAGGAATCAGATCATTGGCAGGGTTTGGGTGGAGGAGTCACTCCACAGCTGTCTTTTGTACCTGTCCATAGAGGAAGAAAAGGATTCCAACTTGCAGAGACAAGATCCAAATCTATTATTCTCTGGGCATAAATCAACCTTGCTGTAACTGCCTGAACTTGGAGTAGCTAGAGTTATAACAGCAAGCATGAAAATTATAGTGCATGCCCCTAAGAAACCATCATCATCATGCAAAACATATTAATTGCCTATCTGTGCATAGGGTCATAGGGTTAGGCTGGGTATCTGACACATGGTTTTGTACCCTGTTCTCTAGAGACTTCTGTTTCAAGGCATATATCCATATTGATGTGGATGTATACATAAAGGAAACACAGCCGTATGAAAAACTAAACATGAAATAAAGAAATCTTATACGGGGAAGGGCAAATGGGACATGTTGAATAAAATGAGATTAATCACAATTAGATGTTTAAACAGTGTTGGATAGGGGAATTTCAGAAACTGTTTGAAAGGTAGAAGCAGAGAAATAGTATGTCTGTATTTGTCCTTACCTCTGAGCCACAAGCTTGACTGCAACCAGGCTTATCTTTGAATCACCGTGCCTAGTGTACTTCCTGGCACAGAGGAGGTGTGTAATAAATTCTTGAAGATTGATTGACTAATTGATCTCCAAGCTCTACAGTGACCACACCCTGGCATTGGCATTGATGTGTAAGGGGTTTCCTAACAGATGGGGGAGTTTCAAGTATTCCTTGCATTGCCAAGGTATATTACAGCTGCCATCCTGACTGTCTGATTGTCTGGATCTGAATATTTTTCTTTAGACACTTAATAATCCTTGGTTCCAAACTGTTGAATTAAGATACTAACTCCTAGCTCCATGTTTATTATTAGCTTCCATGTACTTCATGGATCTGATTAACAACCATGCCTTGACCTTGTCCTCTTATATCCAGTTTTGCCCCAATTACTTCATCCTTAATGTTTTCCTTGCTTGTATAATGCATTGCTGCCTACAGCCCCAGCATGACATGTTGAGTTGAGAGGATGGAAATATTCAGGCAACATGGTGCAGTGGCAAGATTACTGCTGTAGGAGTTGGAACAACTGAGTTTGAATCTAAGCTCTGCCACCAGTTTGTGATCTCGGGCAATTGACATGTCCCAGTTTAAGTTTCATTGTGTGAGAGTTTCTTTAACTTACCTCTAAGGTCCCTTGGAATGGAGAAGAGAGGAAAAGCTCAGAGACAGGGGAATAGGAGGATAGAATGAAGGACAAATGAGAATAGTAAATTCACAAGAAATAACAGGCCACATTGGGAACACAAGAAGATTAAGGAGTGATGAAAGAAACTCAGTGAAGAGTCAGCAAGCAGAGAATAAGGATGTTGGTTCCAATTCCCAAAAAAAAGATGGAGAAGAAATTATTTTTGTCTCCCCAAACTTCAAAATATGGCATCTCGGGGAATTTTTAGAGCAAGATTGTGGGAGAAGTTTAAGTAGAGAGAGGGGAAGGAAAAGGAAAGTGCTATGGGGGAGAAAGTAGGAAATAATCACAACTTGGTAACATGCCACAATAATTCCATGCTAAAATTTTCTATGAGTCTGGTGACTGTTACACCACAAACACTTAAGTCTCTGGGTGCATATTGTAGCAGTAATTAAACCTGGGGTAAGTGTGTATGTATGTGTGTGTGTGTGTGTGTGTGTGTGTGTGTGTGTGTGTGTTTAATAAAGTAGGCTTATATGAAATATTTTAGGGGAAAATACATATTCCCTGAGCACACTGGGTTCATTTCCCAGTCTCCTCTCATCCTCTTGCAGCGATTTCACCAGCTGGGAGATCCTGCCTGAGGATGCTCAGCCCTATAATGTAAACACCAGTGAGTGACACTTCATACTTTCACAAAGTAATTGGGGCAAACAATATGCCAAGAAGCAGTACAAAGAAATACTGGTGTGGGTCATATATCTCCGTGAATTTCCATAACATCTGCCTGGCTGTGACTTAACAATATATATTTTTAAGACCTATTCATCCATTTTTTTCTCTCATAAATCTCCAAAAATGCAGTTCAGTGTTAAGGATTGTTATGTAGAGTGCTGGAGGGGAACTCAGAAAAGCCTGGATTCAAATCCTGCCAATGATAGTTCCTAGCTATCTGATTCTAGACAAGTTGCCCTTTCTGTGCTTAAGTTTTCTCATCAGTAAGATAAGAGGGTTGGACTCAATGACTTCTAAGATTCCCTCCAGCTCAAAATATAGGATCCTCAGTCACTAAATCTTTATGTGCTCCAGGCAACAAAGACTGCAAGTTGCAGAGAAGGTTGTCTTTTTTTTTCTTCATTCTTGGAGAGGACCATGATATCAGGGAGGTGATGCCATGACATGCAAGTGAATTGGATTTAAGTGAGGGAGGGCTGTGCAAAGTCACCAGCCTCACTCTCTCCTCTGAAACCATCTGGGTCCACTGGCAAGATACAGATCAGGACAAGTGGAGATGGTCCCCTTCAGAGAAGGTACTGATCCTCACGGACAGAGGGAGTTTACTCCTCTGGGAATTCATTATATCAGTAAAATCACAAGCCCAGTCCTAGTACCTATCCCTATATCTCCCTATAGTTAAACAGGATGAATTTTTCTCCTAAAATATATAAACACTGCAGGAGAGGCATATTGATGAATGAGATACTCAGTAAACAGGGGCAGCTAGGTGGTGCAGGGAATAGAGCACCAGTGCAGGAGTCAGGAGGACCTGAGTTCAAATCCCACCTCAGACATTTGACACTCACTAGCTGTATGACCTTGGCCAAGTCGCTTAACCCCGGTTGCCTCATCTTGGATCATTTCCAGTCATCCTGATGAATATTTGGTCACTGGATTCAGATGGCTCTGGAGGAGAAGTGAGGCTGATGACCTGCACAGCCCTCCCTCACTCAAAACAAAGGCAAGTGCAAGTCATGTCATCATTTCTCTGATGGCATGGTCTTCTTCAGCAACGAAGGATAAACGCACACACACTCAGTAAATAAGAGAGCCTCGGTGACAAAAAGTTCAAATGAGATCAGTTCATTTTTTTCCTTCTAAAAGAATACCTTGAATAGAAATCATTGTTCCCTCTCACTCTTGGAAGCCATAGCTCATTTCAAGATTCAACTCAAGTGTGACTTCCTTCAAGAGGCCTTTCCTGGGTTATCTAGTTTAGATTTCCACAAAATCGCTTGGAATTATTTTGTAAATTGTCTTTGCTAACCTGTCATATCTCATGCACTTCCCTCCCACTCAGTAGAATGCAGACTTCTAAGGGAAGGTACTATCACTTTGATCTCGGTATACCCAAGGACTATAACAGACCCTTGCCTATGATAGGCAATTAAAATAAATGTTTCATGACTGATTGATGGGAGACATAAGCAATTTCGTAGTTTCATAAGATTAAAGATACTCTGTTGCAAGATGACTTCAATTAATGAGCTCAGTTCGCAGAAATCACTACTGTTAAACTGTCATTATAGTTCATTGTTTCCCATTTTAGAGATTGACCTTCTTTAGAAATAGAAATGGAGGAAAATGTTACCAACCAGATCAGTTACTAGTTATCAACTAATTTGATAGAGTCAACCAGAAGAGTAGAGAGTGCAAAAAAGCCCCCCATTAATTATGGAGTGAAATATCTTCCAAGTTGTTTATACATATTTTCTCCTAATCTAAAACTTCTTAGAATGAGATACAGAAAAAATGTTTGGAATAAAATCTGAGGAGATCCATAGTCTGGATTGACTAAGAGGAGACTGCCAAAATGACTGTATTATCATTCATCAAATCCCAAATTCTATGGAAATACTACAGACAGAGACCATCACAACCAGAACATTGAAAACTGTAGCGAGATCTAAAAGGCTTTTTGGAATTTCTGACCTGTTTGCCTAGCATATCTTTCAAGTCTGAATTGAAATATTTTTTAAAAAATTTTCTTTTAAAAATGCTTGCCTTGGTCACAAGCCCTACAAAAAAAAGCCAAGGCTAGCACACACCAAAGGATTTCAGTTAGACTAAGTAGAAGAAGCACAAAGCACAGTGTTGAATTCCTTTTCTGCCAGATGTACTGAGAACTGAATTGAGTAAATGGGGTCCAACATGAAATTTACAAATGTCACTAAGTATAGTGGGTTATACCCCTTAAACATCCTGGAAACCACATCAAGGTACAGGTCCTTGCAAAAACACCAAAGATTATTGGATGGAAGAAGGTAATAATTACAGGGAAAGCCTCAATGGGCAGCTGGTTACTATTTTAATTGTTGCTAAATACAAGGCTAAAAACTTTGCAAAAGGAAAAAATGTCTCTAAATCAAAGTCAATTCCCCTTTTATTTCTGACTTCTAAAGTAGAGTAAATTCCAAGACTTTCAGATCAAGCTGTCTCCTTTGTGTTAACCCAACAAGAATCTGAGGTCATGGGTGTGGGTTTGTATTTTGGCCAATAAGAATGGCCATCTTCATTAGCTTGAATCAGAACTGTTCGGCTCCTTTTGAATGTAGAGCCATTTACAGTCTGGGGCCTCATGGGGTATTTTAAGTTACTGATACCCTCAAAGAAACTCTGGCAGATATTGGAGGGATTATTCATCTCACTGGTTGCTAAAGTCTTCTATTTTACCTCAACTATGAACTCTGGTCAGGAGGCAGAATCTCAGGAAGAGAGGACTCTCTCTTACAGCAGAATTCAATAGCTTCCAGAAAGCAAAAGAAAGTAAAAATGCCCATGATGCCCAATCACTGCACTGAGTTTACAGGGGTGTCAGGTAGTTCCTGACTCTCTCTCTCTCTCTCTGCCAAAGAAATAAGTTAATCTTTAGACACTCAGGCAAATGACAAAAACTACTTTGTGAGTGGTTTGACCCTCATCCACAAGATCTGCTGATTTCTTTCCAAGTACCAAATGGTAGCAGATAAAGGAAAATGACAACAAATGATCCCATTTGGGCTGTTGGGCAAGACATTCTTCATATGTGTGTGTTTTACTCCCAAGTGGGGGTTCATTAGCTTATCTCTCCATAGACAACCAGTAGGCTGGTAGTTATCATCCCCAGATCTCCATTACAAAAGCACAGCATGAGAGGGAAAACTGCAAACAACAACAAAAACAGTGAACTTTATACTCATGTCAACTTGAGGGGAAAATTCAGGTACCCCCAAACAGGATGCTGACAATACTTTTTTTTTTTTTTTTACTGACTATCCAAGTGCCAGTGGGAACTTGATACATACTAGTCAAGTAGATCTAAATCTGTAAGGCTGTCAGACTATGGAAAAGCCTGGGAGGGATTCTCATTAGCAGAGGCATCTGCACTCATTGGCATTCCTATCTGTTCTTTGACAAGGACTTTTTGTTGAATCACAGAACTGACATCTACTAGGAAGAATTAAATGGAGAGGCAATTTTGTGAGGTGGGTCCAATCAGAGACCCAGTAAGAGTGTCTGATAGGTAGGGTGCTGCTGAATCACAGACTAGAAAGGGACTTTAATATAAGATACTTCTTTGAGAAAAAAGACTTTCCTCAGATTCAGGATATTCTTTTCCACACTGTCCCAATATGCTCTGTATCACACCTACCCCTTTCCTGACTGCCTGATTGTCATTAATCTATGGTTCCATTTTAATCTGGAGCTTCACTTGGCTCCTTATTGTTGCTTATTACCCTGTCCTGGATGGCAATCTCTTTTCTATCTATCACTCCCCTGTACTATTTCATGCACATGTATATTTCTGAGAAAATCATTGATAAATTAATAAAAAGCAAATCACTTTAATGAATAACCTAATTACTTAATAAATGAAAACACTACAAAATATGTAGGCTTCCATGCCAAGTTTCCAAAAGTACATAATGTAAAGATCCACTTGTAAAAGAAATGTAAGTGAATGTAAGTGAATCTGCATATGGGCAATGTTTTGTGCAATTGGTCATTAGAGTAAGAATTTCTAGTGTCAATGACTTATAGCAACATCATTTTTTTTTCTATTGTTTTTGAAGAGGACCAATAACATCACAGGCGATATCTCGAGTTGACATTGAAATGCATATAAGCGAGGCAGTGTCACGCTATTCTTCAGCCTCACTCTCTCTTCCTGAGTCATTGAAGCCCAGTGACAGGACAAAAGTCAAGACAACAGACAAGGCCCCAGGATACAGGAGATGACTTTGGTGTCTTCAATGCCCGACCACGCTCTAAGTGTTCTACAGTGCCTGCTTTAGCCATCTTCATGGCCATTGCAACAAATTGTTCTCATCTGTTCATTCCACCAGAGGAAGTCTACTTGGAGTCATGCTTGGAGCAGAAACCCCTCCATCCGCCCCCTCCAACTCACTGATGGGTTTGAAGCTTGGCCAATTAGTTATCCTCAATCTTACAGCAATATGCGATAAAACAATGAAGACAGTGACAGGAGCAATAAAAAACAACAGTAACAAAATATCAAATTTAGAGAGAGAGAGAGAGAGAGAGAGAGAGAGAGAGAGAGAGAGAGAGAGATGGATAAACATATTATATATTCCTTGTCATTTATATGTTAGATTTACATACAGCTAACACTTGTGCATTAATTTTGGAATGATCAATATACACAGCTATTCCTTGTTAAATGGATTTTGAGGATGAATCTCCTACATAAGAAGACTGTCTATGCTAAAAGACAAAAGTCTAAGAGTTTCCCATATCAGAGAAGCAATATTGATTAATATACCATGGCATAGTGACAATATTCTTACTAAACTGTCTATGTTCCTAGAGCCAAACTAACTTCATAGGCAGCTTCTATTTGTATGAAAACAATTGCAAGTAAATAGGGTGAGCCTGAAGCCAGGTGGTAAAGGCAATAACGTTTTTCTTCAATGTCCCTGGCCTCTTTTCTGCACCTTTCTCTTGCCTCAGTGGTGACCCTTACTCCACTCCTAACACTTGAGGAACCCAAAATTGGCTTGATCTCTAACTCCTCCTTCTATCAAAACAGGAAAGAATCTGATATCAGTTATCTATACTGGCTGGTTGATTGAGCACAGTATTCACTCAATGCTTGATTATTGTTATAATATTATGTTATAATATTATATATTAATATCTGATATTAATAATTAAGTTCCAGTCAACAGAAGCTTCACAGGGAATATTGTTTACGTCTCCTCTATAATTTCTTCCTCTGATGTTCTTGACAATCAAACTCAACATTGAAATTCATCATCTTAGTTAATAGGCCTTTTAATATGTATATATGTATGCATATTCAGGGAACACTAAAATCATTTTGCCCCAGATTTATTTTATGAACTATATCTTTATTAGAGTGATTTTAAAGCTAGTTTGCATTCACTGAGTACACAAAATCTCAAGTAGAGGATATGAAAGGGCATGGGGCAAAGAGCTTGGCTGTTGGTTCTACTGATAGTTCTGTTAATTATTAGGTGGGGAAATTTGTCCAAGTCACTTAGATCTTCTGAGCTTGTTTTCTTCAGCTTCCTACTTCATAAGGCCATTGTCAACCGTCAGGCGGTCAATAATCATTCATTAAACACCTACTACCTGCCAGGCACTCTGTTAAGCAGTAGGGTTACAAAAAAAGAGAAAAGATGGTCCTGGCTCTTAAAGAGCTCACAAGCTGTTCAGGAGGATGTAAACAACTATGTGTAAACAATGTTACAGACTGGATAAATTGGAAAAAACCAACAGGAAGAAGGCACTAGAATTAAGAGATTAGGGAAAACTTCCTATAAATTATGGAATTTTAGCTGGTACCAAGAACAATATTTTATGATGTGAAGATCAATGTGAGAATGCATGTGGATGAAGTAATACAAAAATTTCAGTCATCATTCCTATTATTTTTAATCTAAAGTTTTAAAAGTTATAAAATCATTGGATTTAGGGCTAAAAGGAGCTTTAGCTGTCATCTAATCAAACCCTTTCATGTTTCAGATGAGAAAATTCAGACCAGGAAAAGTTAGGTAATTTGCCTAAGACCAAACAGTTAATAAATTGCTAGCAAGGAACAAATTGAATGAGCTGATTGTATCATACTTTTCCCTAGAGCAAAAATGGACTCACAAGCCAAGAACTTTCTAATATTAAGCATTGAAAGTTTAAGCTATTACCTGGAATTAAGCTAAACATATGGAGTATTAAATTAGAAAGTAATAGTTACAATGTCTCATATAAATTAAGTTTTATTGTTTCAATGTCCATTTCTAACAAAAATTGCATGTCCTGTTTCTGAGGGATAATTAATGACAAGTATTTCCCATAGTCACATGTCAAAGTTTCCTGTGAAGAACAACCCACTGTAAATTCTCATAAAGAACCAAAGCCCAGTGAAGGAGGATTCAGCATAACTATTCTTGCTGTAAATTCTTATCCATAACCCCCTGTAACACACTGAGTAACTCACCAGTTACTTTTTAATGGAATATGAAGTTATAAATTCATTTAACTCCACAAAATAGTTAAAATAATTTTATGTCCAAAGTTGGCACTCAATCGTATTTCCGTGTTAATTTTTAAAAAAAAACCCTCTAATTTAGGAACATGGCTATGATAGCAAGAAATTTCACTGTAGCTTATGAATAGATGTGGAAAACCATTTAAGGTAGAAAATAGCTTTCTGGAATACATTTTTAACTTCTTCATAAAAATAGAAAAATAATCTAAGTTTTCCATTAAGCTATTAAAAAGATTTTTTATTACCATGGCTTCTATGGAAATATAAGGTCACTAAAAATAAAATATAATAAGGTCACGCATACCTAGGCCACTAAATAATTTCAAAATCTTTACAATTGTTTAGTCATTCAGTCATGTACAGTTCATGACCCTGTGGAACATCTTGGCAAAGATACTGGAGTGGTTTTCCATTTCCTTCTCTAGTAGATTAAGGCAAACAGAAATTGCATGACTTGCCCAGGAAGACACAGCTAGTAAGTGTCTGAGGCTGAATTTGAACTCAGGTCTTCCTGATTCCAGGCCCAGTGATCTATTCACTGAACTAAGTGCTGCAAAGTCTTTACAATTATTGACTTTCATTCTTTTATGTTATAGAAATTAACATGCCTCTAGTAAAAATGAATTTCTTTTAATCATGAGGTAAAAAAAATTTTGCAGTCTCATAAGATGCCCTCTTTGATGAATTGGCAATGGCATCTAAAATTAAAATATGTTATTTACTAAAGAAATACTTCATATTCAAGACAAATATTGGAAACTCTCTGAGTTTTATTTTTTCCTCACTAATGGAGATGGATATAATCTAAGCTCCTTAAAGGCAAGGACTACTTCTTTTTTGGCTTTGCATACTAAGTACACAGGATAGTTTCTGGTCCACAGTAGGTACTTAGTAAATATTTTTTGATTGATTGATTTATTGGTTGTATGAAGCAATCCATACTCTCTCAGTTGATCTACTTTGTAAAGAATACCTCACAACTGAGAAATAGTTTTCTAATATTAAGAGAAAAAAACTGATAACATAGAAATAGTTTTCTTTTTGTTTGGAGTTAATTGACCTGTCCAGAAATTGAACTCATACTCTTGTCATCATTAGAACTGTGCTCCAACCAACTGAGCCAAGTACCCATAATTTATAAGAAAATATCTGAGAATTATGCTACCTAGAAAGCCCCAATGTCAAGAAATCTATTTCTGTTGGAACAATGGACACTACTACAAACACTAAGGAAAGAGCATTATTTACTTTAGCTTCTTAACTTCTTTTTCCAACTTTAATACCTTAGAGTTTCCATTTCCCTTTCCTACTAAGCCATTCTTCTGTTACCCTTGGCCTTCTCCCCCTAAACCTGCTCTAGGGAACAATTCACTGGACAGTGGGAAAACTATTTCTTGGCTGCCAGCCTTTTCAGGTGGTTGGCCTCCAACCTGTGCTCTAGGGAGGGGCTCCTAGGAATGAATGATCTTGCTTGATCTTTTTCCCAAGCAGCTGGCCCTTTTCTACTGCCCAATCTGGTGGGAGTTCAGAGGAAACAAAACAGTAGAGAAGCTAGTATGGTAAAACACTCTGTCAGGTGGAAAAATTGGCAGATGTCATCAATGAGTGAGCATGATGATTTCCCTGTGGATTCTTAAACATGTTCTGAGTTCATGGGCATCCCTTGAATCTGCTCAGTGAAAGCCATTCTTTCCTATGGACCACAGTACCCATTTCATCACAGTAGCTAACATTCAAAAGTCTATTAAAGACTTCAGGGCCGTGAGATCAACAAGATGGTAGACTAGACATGTTCCTCAATACCCCTCTTGTCTTAAAAAGAAAAAAAATTACACACTAGATAAATAGCAATTACAACTGAATCTATAAGTAAAAACATAGGTAAAATCCTTATGAATAACATAAAAAAATGCTAACCTTTAAAATGGTCATTAAGCATTTTTCTCACATCAGCCTAGATGTTCCTGGTAGGAATACATGAGCAGGAAGATACAAAATGACAAAAGATATTCTCAGGCAAAGCCTGAGAACAATATTGGGAGGCCCTCCTTCCGCAGAGGCTACCAGTAGATCTTCTTCCCATGTCACACTCCATCAACAATCATCAGTAGACTCTGATTAAAACCAGCCATATTGGAGTTTGAGGAATGGGGAGAAACAGGATGTCCCCTAAGGTGGTCCTAAGATTAGCAATGTTAAGACAAGTTGGCAGAGAGTCTTTATAAAAAGCCCTCCATTTCCTAAAACATAGCACAAGAGGTGGCAAATATTGATTCAGCCCCGTTAGAGAGGAAAAGGAGAAGAGCTTTGTAGTAGCTCTGCAACCCAGTTTTTTAGGATATACCCATGTACAAAGAGGAAGGAGTCAAAAAGTGAGTAACTGGAAAATTTAAGGAAAGAAGGTTGAAACAATAAAGACTTTAAGAAGAACAAAACTTAATAAAAACAGAACAAAAGCATATAAATGAACAAAATAGATCCTAAAACTTAAAGGAAGGATAGCTACTAAGGCTTCAATGTGATTACAAAATTCTCTTAACAAGGCAAAGAAAATTGAACCAATGCTTAATGTAACATATGAAATAATAATAAGTTAATACGAATGGTTTAAAAGAGAAGTGAAATACATAAGAGAAGGAAATAGGAATGAATATGCTTCAGAATTTGTAAAACAGAAATAAAAACTTTAATAAAAACTTAAATAGCAGATTAGCTTTCATGGTATAGAGTTTCTCCAAAGTAGTGAGATTAGTAGATTTTTAAATTCAAAATTACTGAAATGGAGGAAAATCTAGAAGAAGAGAAGCAAAAGATATAATGTTAAAAGAACACAATGTCCATAAAATGCAAAGACATTGACTTTGAAAACAGGATGTGCAGAGGCAACCCAAAGATCATGAGTATCCCAGAATGTGACAAATTAAAAAAAAAAAAATCAAACGCCATTATTCGTTAAATAATATGAGAAAACACTTCAAAACTTCTAAAACAGAAAATAAAGCAACAAATGAAAAGAATCTACAAATAACCCCCAGAAAAACTACATTTTCAAGTCCAAATCTTATAGTGGTTAAATTTAGCAATAAGCAACCTATGTGCAAGCATCCAGGAAAAAGACCAGTAAGCATAAAGGAAATTAAATTATAATTGCATGATTATTTCAATGCACCACAAAATCCAGAAGGGAAGAGAATGATGGAATCAAGAATGCACTCCTAACTTAATTGGTATAGGGAACTTCCGTGTGAGAAAACTCTTGACCAATGCAGGCCACTACCCTCTGTGCAACTTATACGCTTATAGAGTTGCTTAGAGCTTTGAAAGATCAGAGATGTCTTGACCAGGTCACATAGACAATATACACCAGAGACAGCCTTGAAACCCAGATCTTCCTGGCTTGGAGGCCAGACCTGAACCATGCTTCACTTTTTCCATGAAAACAACAATAGTCAAACTTGAGCCCACAAAGCCTGACCCAAATCAAAGAAAAAAAAGTTTATTCAATAAAAGGAAGATGTGTAAGTCATCTCTGTTCCTCTACCCCTCTCCAACCCAAATGAGCAGATTGTACAATGACTAAAAAAACCCAACAGAAACTCACAAAAAAGCAAATAAATACAGTTATCAAGGAATGCCAAATAATAAAATAAATATCTCATGTTCATCAGTTATTTTTTACACATAAATATGTAGGTATACATTTATTTTCAGGATATGATTCTTTGAAATATATGTGAATGTTACAATAGTCTCTATCAATTTGATGCTATAAGCATCATCAGATTCATAAAAGTGTCTGGGTGTGGAAGGAACAGAATGTCTGTGAACTTTGGGGTATACTTGGAAAAGGGTTATTATCCTTTTTGTATGCTGAATAATTTATTTATAGGTTACAAATCACGGGTATATGTAGGACCTAGTCAATGTCGAGGAAGCTTCCTAAAAGGCTAAATAAAGGTATGTTGAAAATGGTAAACTGTTAATGAGTTGAAGTTTGGTAGCTGGAAAAGCAGATCCAAAGTTTGCCTGTTGATTTATAGGCTGAATACCATTATGGATGGGAATGGTGATGGATGGTTTTATCAGTTATTTTTAAAGGAGATAAATAAAGAGAATGATTAAACTAAAGGGTTTAAATATATTTATAGTTATTTTTTAACAGCAATTTTAATTACTGCAAAAAACAAACAAACAAACAAACCAGGAAGCAAAGTAGATGCCCATCATTTAGGAACTTAGGGACAAAAATTGTGGAAAATATGTATAATGCAATAATAATGAGCTATGTGAAACAATCAATATGTGAACATAGAAAAGACTTACATGAACTGATAAAAGTTAAGTAATTAAAATTAGGAAAACAACATCCATGACTACAACAATACAAATGGAGAGAAGAGTGATAAAACAATGGAAAACGAATGCTGTGAGATTGTAAGGATAAATCCAAAGAAGATATATAAAAAATACTTCCCCCACTTCTTTGCTGAGGTGGGAGACCACAAGTGTGGAACACTGCATAAAACATAAACCTTTTTTGAATTGATGGTTAGTTTTGTTGAACTTTTTTCTTCCTTTATTTTGAGGGATGGGTTTCAAAGAGGATATGAGGAATAAATGCAAAAGGAAGTGTGGATTTTTGTAAAAATCAAAACTATTAACAAAATTTATCTTGGCAAAAGCTTATTGGAATTACATCTTTGTCTTTTACATAAGAAAATAAGGAAAAACATTAACACCAATAAAATGCCCATAAATATAGAGTTGCAAATAAATAGACTTTATTTTCTTAAATTATTTTGAAAAGATTAGATATCTCCTAGAACTGCCATGTTTTGTGTTTTTAAGAGACTGTTAAGTTCATTGCCTAGTTCATTGATTTTGTTTCTTAACTGGTGTTTGCAGTAAATAATTTCTTTTAAGAAGATGTCAAGAAAATCAGCAAATGGAAATCTAAAAATTTTCTGGTAGGAAGTAGAAAATGAATATTCCGGATATGCTTAATTAAATCCACATCTTAAATTCTCTTTGCATTCAATCAACAAGAAGTCAAAATAATTATTTTACCCAATTGGTGTGTACAGGTTCAATCTATTTTTGTTGTATATAAAAGTTAAAGCATATGGATGGAAAAAAGAGAAGTTTTAAACATCAGGAACAGCTGAATAAACTTTTAATAGTCTGAGGGGGAAAAAAGAAGTAAGTTTGTTTTCTAACCTCTTTTACATTCTTTATGTGCATTGGGGATTTAATTGAGCTGGGTTGCATTTTCTATTTTACAGAAAGTGCTTTGGTCATTTATTTTTTTAAAAAATAGGAAAATGCAACTACCATTCGAAGGGATGAGCTAAATTATTTTACTAGGATAATACTACCTTTAAGTTGTTATTTTTTTTAATCTTTTTACCTGAAATCTTCTGATGGTTTATTGTGACACAGAGTAATCCTGGGTTCTCTGAGGCTATACCAAAGAAGTGTAAACTCTGACTAGTTCTATTAAGCTGGAAAACACCATAACCAACACATATTAGGAATGTAATAAATGCTAGATTGAAAGTCTTTGAGTATAGGTCCATGAATGGACTGACTGAGGCTTTATCATTTGAGGATTACCCTGACCAGTAATAATGGTATCTCATTTATATGGTACTTTGAAATTTTAAATCAGTTAATAGTATACATTTTTCTATCTGAGAGATGAGAAAACTGGAGCTAGTACTAGTATTAGTTACATGGCTAGTTAATAGAAAGACCAGATTAAGACTTGGGGCAAATGGAAAGAGAAGGACTGAGAACAGAGAGACAGAGACAGACAGAGACACAGAGACAGAGGGAGGGAGGGAGCATTTGTTAAGTGCTTACTAAATTCTGGGGATATAGGTAAAAGCAAGCAAAGAGTCTCTGTCTTCAATGATCTTACTTTCCAATGGAAGAAAACAGTGCATACAGGGGTGTTTGGAAGGGGTGGGTTGTCAAGATGAGTATCATCTGAGGGCATAGCAAAGAAACTGCAGGAAGGTAGAGTCCTAATGCCTGGCATGATATCCTAAATGGCTTAACTATGGGGGAAGAGTGGGGAGAGACAGAGAGAGAAAGAGAGAGACAGACAGACAGACACAGACAGAGAGATGGGCGGGGGGAGAGAAGAGGGAGTGGGAGAGGGAGGAGAGAGAGAGAAAGAGAGAGAGAGAGAGAGAGAGAGAGACAGAGACAGAGACAGAGACAGAGACAGAGACAGAGAGAGTGAGTGAGTTATGACCAGCAGTGAAATCCAAACTTCATTTGGGGTAGAGATAGTTAAAGTCTGGGACCATGATGAGAGACTGCAGGAAGAGCGCTCTGTCTCACTATCTTCCTAAATTTCTAGAGTTCATCAAATAGAAGATTGGTCAATAGGTGATGAATATTTTTGGCTGGAACAAGTCATGAAGACCAGTAGCTAAAGTTACGCGCGCGCGGGGGTGTGTGTGTGTGTGTGTCTGTGTGTGTGTGTGTGTGTGTGTGTGTGTGTGTGTGTGTGTGTGTGGGTGGGTGTGGGTGTGGGTGTGTGTGTGGGTGTGTCTGTATTTATCTGTCTGTCCATGCTTTGAGGGTGTGCAGGGACTGGACTGTTGCAGCTGAGGGATCACTCATACATTTGAAATCATCATTCTTTGGAAGTATTGAACTAAATATTTGACAATGCCTAATGCATTTTTTTTTGTTTCTGCCAAAGAATTCAGGCTGCTCTCCCATAGAGGATGGGAAGAAAAAAGATACTGGGATGCTAGAAGGCTACTGCTGAACAGGCCTGCCTGATGGCAGTGGACAGTGGCTGGAAAGAGCTACTATGTTATGCTCTTTCCACAATGAAAGGATCACATGGTTAGCATATGTGACGGTAGCTCTACCATAATTTTAGTTGATTCTTATAACATTTATATGTGAGATATTTTGTCATTTGGACACAGAAAAAGGACAAGAAATTCTATATTAAAACAGCTTATCAATCACACAAGTTTTAACATACAAGTTCCTTTCAATTTTGCAAAATATTAGAGCTGTCATTTATTAAAGGACATTAACATTACCTGATAGCATTGACTTTTGTTCATTCCTGTTGCTTTTGATCAAATGTTCTTTTGTCTTTCATGTATTTGTGAACTGGTTTTGATGATTCATACAAATAACTTTCTTTCAAAACAGAGTTAAGAATTTTCCATGTCACTTTTTCTGTCAAAGATAGAGTACCAATTTTTTCAGCACCACTTTAGAACAGGTTAATTTCTCAAAAATGACAGCTGCTGATTTTAACTTAACTTTCAATATTCTGAAGTACTTCCATAAATGTATCCTAAGAGCCTTTAGATTTTAATTCATCTTTAAGTTTTACCATGAGGGTAGAACTTTCTCTGTCTCTGTCCAAAAATGCTAAATGTGATCATGCATATTCACACAAAATATATTCGGGATTAATAAAAGGAACCTTATAATTGTCTAATAAAACCACTAATTTTGTGTATTGGGAAACTAAGGTCACAGAAAGGTTAAGTGCCTTACCAAAGTCACACAGGCAGTCAATTCCAGTTGCCTTTCTAGGCAATTTAGTAGTTCATTGGATAGATCACTGACCTTGGAGAGAGGTGAACTTTGAGTACAAATCTCGGAAAAACTGAATGGCTTTGGGCAAATTACTTAACCTCTCTAAGTCTCACTTTCTTCATCTGCTGCATGAAGATAATAATGGCATCTCCTTAATAGTGCTGCTATTATAATAAGTAATAAAAATGTATAAAAGCACTTTGTATATGTTAAAGTACCACAGAAATGTTTTATATTGCTATTTTCTTTCCAGTACTTCATGCTGCCTCCTAGTATAATTATTTACTTCACAGTAACATTCTTCACTTTAAAAAGAAATTTACCATAAATTTCATTTTAAATATCAAATTCCCTCAGTGCATTTTAAATAGGATTCAGTCTCCCTTATAACTGACTTACATTCCATTTTTCACAAATACATCTGCTAAATCACATTACCTGTGCAGTCTCTAGTCTCAGGCTTTCAATGGTTAAGATTGTTTTAAAGCATATTGAACTTGTATAGATTCAGTTACAAAGTGCACCTTAAAGAAATAAAGAGCTTAAACAGCCATATGAATATCCGCTGCTCATGGTTAGGCCATGCCAATCTAACAAAAATGATAATATGACCAATGTTAATTAAACTACAAAAAGGACACTTGGTAGAGTAATATGATAATTATCATCATCATTATAAGAAAATTCACTTCAAAGGGTAAAAGAACTATAATATCAAGAGAAAAAAATTCAAGAAAGTGGGACTGAAAGAGAAATAGTACCTATGGACCTCAAATGGTATTATAAAACAACAATCATCAAAATCATTTGATACTGGTCAAAAATAGAAATATAGAGCAATGGAACAGACTAGAAAAAGGAGAATAATAAATAATGGAATTCAATAAGAAAATATCTGATAAATCCTAATATATGAAATACTTAAGAAAAATTCCCAATTTGAGAAGAAATTCAAAGAAAACTGGAAATTGGTCTGGCAAAAATTAGACTATAGATCAGCCTTCTATTCCATATTTTATAATAAATTTGGAATAGATACATGACAAATATTAGAGGTGGTTACATGAAACTGAAAAACTTGTCTACAAACAAAATTAATGTGTTTAGTATGATAAAGGAAGCAGTAAACCGAGGGGAAAATAACTTTAAATCAAATATCTCTAATAAGATTTTCATATCTAAGACACTTAGACAGGAAATAGAAATATTTCAAACCAAAAGGCAGTCCCCAAAAGATAAGTGGCCAAACAATGTCAGAAGAAGAATTGAAAAACCTTAGCATGAAAGAAAAATGCTTCAAATCATGAACAATACATAGGTTATTCTCTTCAAAGTCAATTTATGGGTGTGCCTCATTACATATAATCTTGAATTTTTTAATGTCAGTTTCCATAATAACTATCCTCTGCATATGGTCACATACAAAAGACCTGGGTTCAAATCTTGGCTCTGCCACTTGTGGAACCTTGAAAGTACATCACCTAACTTCTCTGGCTCTGATTTTCCTCGTCAACAAAATAAGGATATTGGACTACTTGAACTTCAAGTTTTCTAGATTTGTATCTACGATGTCTAACTGCTTTAATGCCATCTACAAGGAATCTGTTTTGTTTTTTTTTAATTGGTTTCTGCACAACAAATACTACATAACTGTAGCTTTCCCTGCTTTATGCCTTTTAAAAAATATATTAACCAGGGGTTCCAGTCTCGCTGAGCTCAGGAGATGGCGGGGGCTAGCTCCGCAGCAGTGTCGGGGGCCAGTACATGGATGGCCAAACCCTCTGGTCGGATCTTTTGCTGGAGTTCCTGCGGGCCGTCGTACAGCAGCCGGACTCTGCAAGTGCATGCGGTTCCGGGAGAGTCAGGTGGAGCTGCGGGGAACAGACTGACAACTTGGCCACCGAACTCTGCAGAATCAGCGAAGACCAGAAGGTGACCTTAGACCTGGATCCCTACGTGAAGAAGCTCCTCAATGCCAGGAGACGGGTGGTCTTGGTTAACAACATCTTACAGAATACTCAGGAACGGTTGAGTGTTAGCAAGAGCAAGGCAGTTCGTCGGCAAGCCATGCTAGAGTCAGGGGGCTACCCTTCTGGTTCCCCAAACAACTAATGCTTCTAAGAACCATGAATCCTGCTCTCTACCTGCCTTGCTTCAGCTTTAGACTTCAACTGTGACTCTAGAAGACACTGAATCTATACCGACTTGGAAGCAAAAGGAGTATTTAAACAGCTGCTTTGTCATTTGCGTTCTGAGCACTTGGAGCTAGATTAACCAGTTTCGATTGGGACCCCCAAAGTAGCCCCTTGCCTAGATTCAAGTTGGGAAAAGTTCCAGGAGAATCAGTTCTTCAGTGTTCTTGTTTTTAAAGAGCCGTTTATAAATCCTGCAGTCTTATAAAGGGGAAAGCTGCAGACTCCAGATCCACCCTGGGTGGCATTGTTCCTGCTAGGTGCTAAGTTGCATGTCCCTGGACAGCTTCCCTCACTTCTACTTTTTCCTATGCTTGTACTGAAGATTTGAGGGGGAAGGATCTTGGTGAGGAGGCCTTGCCTATCTGCTCTTCTGTTGGTTGCACTAGCTTTTAGCTGTCACAGCAGCATTCCTATTAACTGTACAATTCAATAAGTGTCAGAGTATTAATGCTGTAATCCTGTATTTAGGGCAATTCCAGGATGATAAGTAGGTGGGTACTAGATTCTCAAGCTTTTGAAGATATTAATTTTCTGTGCCTCTTCCTCTGGAGTCAGTCAAATTCCCAGTCAGGACTATACTCTTGCCTGGAGAGGGGGGACTGAGGAGAATAGGGGAGTGTTATAATCGATTAGAATCTTTTCTTTCCCCAAGCCATAATTTGGCAAGAAATTTAAAAAGCAAACATCAAAACCAAGTAAAAAGAGAAATTCCAAGGTTGTTAGCTGCAGGAAGGAAAAGAAAAGACTCTTAGAAGGAAACCCTTTTAATAGTTTCTAAATAAAAAAACCCACAACTTTAAGACACTAAATATATGTATATATTTATATATTATTATATGTATATATATATAAATCTATATTAATCACAGGGGCATTAAAGGTAGTTATCTCTTTATTTCTTTCAAGGACTCCTCATTAAAATATATGCATGTGAAATATCCTTGTCAGAGGCTTTTAAGACGGTACTTTGCTCTATTGATAAAATATATATATATACACATATATATATATATATTTTAAATTCATTGAACAATAAGCACAGTCTTTTTTGGATTATCTACGTCTAGAATGAGTATTTTTGAAAACCTAACTGTTCTCTTTGAATACCTTCATCTATGATGCCTGTGATAAATGTGTAGGTAATTCTCACAAAATTGTGTAGGATAATAAATGTTGATTGAAAAATCTGTAGTTATTCCTTGTTTATAAACACCATTTTGGTAATCATAGAGTCTGAAATTCTTTTCAAATGGTTGGTCTCTTTTCTTTTTCAGATATTTTAAGAATGAATTTCTGAATTCCATCACAAAGTGTTTCTTCCATCATGGGCCTTCTCTCTGTATATTTAGTTAAGTTTACTTGTCTTTTTTTTTTTTAAAATTTATTTCCGTTAGTGTTTTTTATTCTTCCTCATTTGGCACAGCATGCCAGGGACTGTGATATTGCCAAAAGTGATAATTCAACTCTCAGTGATGGAAAATAGCATTTCTTATGGAAATTTTGACAGATTTTTAAATTTTTCATCCATTTATTTCTTTCTGTTTTTATAAATAAAACTTCTGTGATAATCTGTATTTATTGGATATCTCACTGAAATATCTAAAAGTTTCTTTTTCCTTACATTGCTTCCCAGTATTTAATGAAGTGAGGTTGTGCACAATCTTCTACCATCCTTCTTTGTAAGTTGTTACAAACATTATAAATAATGCTGCCTTTGACTGCAGTGTCTCTCTACTGGGGAAGGATCTCAAACTGCTTAAGATAGTTTCTATGCTTTTTCACTATCACTGTGGTGATTTCTTCTTAAGAAATGGTAATAGAGGGGGGCAGAGTAAAAACATGGACTTTCTGGAGTGCTGACCCCAAGCCCAGCCAAATACCTTTAAAAATGCCTCAAAACAAATTCTGGAACTGCAGAACCCACAGAATGATGGAGTGAAGCAAATCTCCAGCCCAAGACAGCCTGGAAGGTCATTGAGAAGTGTTCATCTTGCAACACAGCAGGCAGGGCACAGTCCAGCATGGAGTGCCCTGGCACAGGCAGAACCTGAACAGGCCTTGGGGAGACTGCATTTCTCACACCTGTGGCAGTTTTCAGGCTTCAGGACTAGAAAATGCTGAGGACAAATTGGAAGGTCAATGGAAAAAGCCTGTGGGACCAATGTGAGAGAGTGGAGTGGTCCAATCCCAGCCCCAGGGTGGCAGAAGGGGAAGGGGACAGAAGAAATGGCAGAAGCCACAGCAGCAGCAGGGGCAGACGCAGTGACTGTTTCTGAAGCTCTAGGCCTACAGATTGTGGGGGATCAAGCGGCTGACAGTAGCCGCCTCCCCCCCCCCCCCCCCCCACTGGAAACAGAGAGCTACCTTGACAAAGAGCTCAAAAGTTAAGTAAATGTCTGGGAAAATGAGAAAAAACTGGAAAAAGAATCAGACTATATAATTTTACTTTGGTGACAAGGAAAATCAAAACATGCAAACAGAAGACAACAAAATCAAAGCTCCTTCATCCAAAGCCTCCAAGAAAAATATGAATTGGTATCAGGCCAGGGAAGAGTTCAAAAAGGATTTTGAAAATCAAGTAAGAGAAGTAGATCAAAATATTGGGAAAAGAAATGAGAGTGATGTAAGAAAATTATGAAAAACGAGTCAACTGATTATTAAAGGAGACCCAAAAAAATGCTTAAGAAAGTAACACTGTAAAAAATAGACTAACCCAAATGACAAAAGAGATCCAAAAAGCCAATGAGGAGAAAAATGCCCTATAAAGCAGAATTGGCCAGATAGAAAAGGAGGTCCAAAAACTCACTGAAGAAAATAATTTCTTAAAGATTAGAATGGAGCAGATGTAAGCTAATGACTTTATGAAAAATCAAGAAATTATGAAACAAAGCCAAAGGAATGAAAAAATAGCCAAAAATATAACAGTGAAATGTCTCATTGGAAAAACAATTGACCTGGAAAATAGATCCAGGAGAGACAATTTAAAAATTATGGGACTACTTGAAAACCATGATCAAAAAAGAGCCTAGACATCATCTTTCATGAAATTATCAAGGAAGACTGCTCTGATATTCTAGGACCAGAGGGTAAAATAAATATTGAAAGAATCCATCAATCACCTCTGGAAAGAGATCCCAAAAGGAAAACTCCTAGGACTATTGTAGCCAGATTCCAGAATTCCCAGGTCAAGGAGAAAATATTGCAAGCAACCAGAAAGAAACAATTTGGAAATACAATCAGGATAACGCAAGATCTAGATGCTTCTACATTAAGCAATCACAGGGCTTGGAATACGATATTCCAGAAGTCAAAGGAACTAGGATTAAAACCAAGAATCACCTACCCAGTAAAACTGAGTATAATACTTCAGGGGAAAAATGGTCATTCAATGAAATAGAGGACTTTCAAACATTCTTGATGAGAAGACCAGAGCTGAATAGAAAATTTGATTTACAAGCACATTGAATCAAGGAAGTATGAAAAGGTAAACAGGAAAAAAAAATCCTAATCCTTACTGGGATGACTACATGTAGCCAGGGTGGAATGCCTGCAAGTTCCCTGGCCTTGGGCTGCCATGTTACATGGGTTACCAAGGATCAGAATCAAGCATAGCCTATGCTAGTCTTTTGGTACCCTATGGCCTTTCCACAAAGAGCTTACACCAGATGATAGAATTCAATTCCCACATCAGCTCTGCTGGCAAGTAAAATTTTTGCCAGTGAGATTCAAACTACTTTTTTTTTTTTTTTGGCTGTAGATATTTGGGAATAAAACAATACATACAAAATATGCATACTACAAGGTTGGTGTGGTATAGAAAGAGAAATAGATTTGGGATAAGTTGAACTTGGTTTAAATCATGGTTCTGCCACTTTCTAGATATATAACCATTGATGACATAAAGCTTTACCTCTCTAAACTTCAGTTAAATAAAATAAAAATTAAATAAACTTCAGTTCCATAAAATGGGGATAAAAGATAGACATTACCTTCCACTAAGAGGAAAGTACTTCATAAAACTTAAGGTACTATAGAATGTGAGCTATCATTATCAAAGTCAAGTGCAGATATAGTGGCAATCACAAACTCAGATTCATGGAGATGATGTAAGATAAATAAGTATTTTCAATGTCTCCCTGTGTACTGGCTCATTCCCTGCTGCCTACAAATATGCTTATGTCTCCCCTATCCTGAAAAATCTCTCACTTCATCCTTCCATTCCCACTAACTATCATTGTACAACTATTCTGCTTTTTGTCACTGAAGTCTTTAAAAATTCTATATACAATTTGGCATCTACTTTCTCTTCTCTCACTCTCTTTTTAACCATTTACAATCCAGTTGTTGACTTTATGATTCCACTAAAAACTGCTTTCACCAAAGTCATCAATGATGTCAAATCCAATAGCTTTTCTCAATTCTCATTCTCCTTCCTTTACATTTCTACATCCTTTGACACTATTGGTCACAATCTCCTCCTTGATACTCTCTCCTCTTTAGATTTTCAGTACACCAATCTCTCCTGGTTCTCCTCCTATCTATTTGACCACTCCTTCTCTGTCTCATGTACTAGATCCTCTTGTAAACAATCCACACACCACAATCCACAAATCACACAATCTGACTGTATATGTCCCACAGGGTTTTGTTTTGGGTTTTCTTCTTTTCTCCCTCTATATTACTTCACTTGATGATCTCATCAGTTGCAGTGGATTTAATTACCATTTCTATGCTGATGATTCTCAAATCTACCTATCCTGCTGCAAACTCTCTGCTGATCTCCAGTCTTACATCTCCAACTGCCTCTCAGACATCTGTATTGATAATGCATTTTTGCTTATTGTTATTATAATTTTGCTTTTTAATAGGAAGATCTTTCTTGTCCATTAATAGGCTCATGTGATCTGTTTGAGTTACATGGAAACCTGAGTCACATAAGTCTGTGATGGGAGGAACTTGCTGAACAGGTGGAAGAGGAAGGCTAGAGCAGAGCTGAGAGAAAATTGATCAGAGAAGTCAGAACCCAGGGAGTGAAAGAAAGCAGGCAGCTGGCTAGTGTGAGTGGGACAGCTTGTTTGTGATTTTATTTAAGGGAGCCTGTTTGTGATTTGTTTAATGGAGCTGGTTTGTTGGAAGCCTAGCAGGGGGAAAGCTTGGGGCTGGTGTTGCCCCCTGCATTGTTATTGTGTATAGATTTCTTTGTTGCTATGATGGAATCTGCTTTCTGATGTTTCAATAAATGTTTTGGTTCTGTCTTCCATATGGAGAATCTGTTATATTTCACGATTCAGAACTGTGCCAGCATATTCATGGCCATGGTAGGAGAGGTAAATATTGCTTTGGTGCTACAACATCTCCAACATGATGTCCAGAAGACATCTTGAATTCAATATGTCTAACAATGGAGCCCATTATCTTTCCCTCTAAATACTCCCACCCTCCTACCTTTCTTATTTCTGTAACATCCTTCCAGTCCTTCAGGTTTACAAGCTAGGAGTCATCCTCGATTCCTCACTCCCCCTCATCTATTAAGTTACTGAGGCCTGTCAGTTTTGCCTTTCCAGCACCTTTTCATTGTATTCCCTTCTTTCCTCTCCTCTCTGCTTAATAAATATTCATTTAATTGAATATATAGTTTTGTTTGTTTGCATATATTTGTTGTCTCCTGGATTAGATTATGAGCTCCTTGAGAGCAAGGACTGTCTTGTGCCTCTTCTTGTATCTTCAGTGCTTAGAACATTGTTTGGTACATAGTAGATGCTTAACAAATGTTTATTGTTTGATTGATCAATAAGACAAAAGAATTATAGAGTTCCACTAACATTGTTCAGCCTACAGCTATTTTTACCCTACTCATCTTTTCCCTCCCCAAATTTCTGATCCACAATGCTTTGTTCCTATTCCCCTGCTCCTTCACCCCTTCCAGACCATGAGGTCCAAGGTCTAGGTTCCTGTTTACCCTCCAATTTTGGTCACATGCAAACTGAAAAGCTACTAACTAGAAAGATAAGCCCATGTTCCAGGTCTCCATGTTCGCACTTCACTTTTCCTGTTTTTCCAGACAAATTGGAAGAGATATGAACAATGCTACTAAAGCCAAACTATGCTAGAGGTTGCAAAATGTTGCTTCCTGTGAAGAATTAAGGTTTAATTAGCTAAAAAGGAAGTGAACATAGGAATGATAAGTGAAAGTTGGTCACTGTCTCTCTGATGAGATTACCCTCAGTACCTCTGAACTTTATTATCCAAACAATGAGTCCATGGCGTGACTTGGAGCCTCCAGTAATCTTATACTCATTATTCCTCATGTAAATTTGTAAAGAGGCTGTCAGCTATTGCAGTGGCTTTGTACTAAGGATAGGAAAACCTCAAAAAGGTCTGTGATTTGGAGAAAGTTCAGATATGTTTCCAAAATTTGGCTGCTTGTCCAAAGCTTATCCGAACTATCTGAACTTTTTAAGACTTCAAAATTGGCCTAGAAATTTCTGGCACTTTCCCATTGGACCTGGCTTTGAACTACATAAGGACAGCCTTTTACATAGCTTTTTGGCACCTCTGATTCTGTTCTTGCTTGGAAGCTGGAAGTAAAAAAAGAATTATCAAAGAAAAATTTATTTCAGTTTTCACAGCCTCAGAAAAAACTTTGGTAAAGAAAACAAGTACATTTGGGATGTCTAACTTGTTTTGCCAATCTTTGTAATAATAATTTAAGCCAATTTTATGTTTCAGGTATAGGTTAAATGTTGGCTAATATCCACAGAAGGAAAGAATGAAGAACAATGTTGTGAACTGGTCTTTTATTTGTATGTTAATTACCAAATCCATGTATGTAATATACAAAATTTACATATGGATAAGATTGTTTGAGCCAGTCACAGAATTCTGTTTTAATTCGAGTTATATGTAAAAGAGAAGCAGTATAGCTTAGCAAAAAATGAGTTATCCTCAGAGCCATCATGACTTGGGTTCAAGACCCAGCTGTGACATGCACTGGCTGTGTGACCCTGGATAAGTCATTTAACCTCTCAATACTCAGTTGTTTAACCTGTAAGATTATAAATTGCAGAGATGATGCTGATTTCCAG
The DNA here is from genome assembly GCF_028372415.1 of Notamacropus eugenii. Classification (NCBI taxonomy): domain Eukaryota; kingdom Metazoa; phylum Chordata; class Mammalia; order Diprotodontia; family Macropodidae; genus Notamacropus; species Notamacropus eugenii. The sequence goes on along the minus strand of NC_092873.1, from coordinate 210,504,771 downwards.
TGGAAGAGGGAATTTCCTCACCAAGGAATTCTCTAAATCAATGAAATCACAGATCTAATCCTTATCCTATAATCTAAAAATGATACCATACAATTCCAGAAATATTTATGTAATGTCTACATGCAAGCCATGTGCCACTGTAGGATTTGATCACTTCCTTCACAGTGTCTCCATTGCTGCTCTCTGGGGTCATTAATTAGTCTTTATCTGCAGGGTCACTTGTTCCCCAAAAGAGTGGGAATGCACCAACTATTTATTTAGTTAGTTTTCTGTTTGTTTTGTGATATATACCCAGTCATCTGTACCCAACCAAGTAGTTAATGGAATTCTTTGACATTTAAAAGTCTCTGTTTTTAAATATTTTGTCTGTTATTTGTCTCAGCTTAATTTTTAATCTATTATGTTCAGAAAATTCATTTTAATTCCTATCATCCATTGGCATCTGAAAATTATTCCCAGAGCATCCACTTACAATAATGCTACTAAGAAGATGTTTGATGTCACCCACCTCTGTACCTATACTGTGACCCATCATGCCCCCCAAATGCGATGCAAATCACAGGAGTTAATTTACAAAGTGAGAGAGAGACAGAGGGGGGAGAGACAAAGGGAGACAGAGACAGAAATACAGAGACAGATAAAGACAGAGACAAAAGGATAAAGACAGGCAGAGAGAGAGACAGAGATTCAGTCTTAAAATTCCAGGGTTCTCTACAGAGAATTCTAAGAAGGAGACATTTCATCTTTGCCTCTAATTTTTATATTTCCTTCATTGCTTATATGAACTTCTTTACTTCCTGGTTCCCATTAGTTCTCAGAATGTTCTCAGAGCTAGAATGACTTGTACTCCCTAGTCATATGATGTTACTTAATAGGGTAAAATGAGAGTGAGTCACTTATCCAATCACTTCATCTCAGAAGGTTGTATAGTAAGAATTTCCTCACCTATACATTGACTGTATAGGTGCTATATGAGTACAAAGGAGGGAAAAGATGCCAGAGATATCTTAGTGCTGGCTCAGACTCAGTAATAGGGTTATAGAAAACTTTGGCATACATGTGTATGAAAATATAAAGAAGATATGATATTCTCAAAGGTCAATGAAAGATAAATCTGACTTTAAAATAAAGAAAATAGAAGAGAGTCCAACAAGTATATGCTTCAAATCTCAAGGTTTTCAGAGAAAATGTAAAGAAAGCAAAAAGCCAAAAAGGAAAGAATTTGATGTGCTATACAAAAAGTTTCAAAAACTAAAAGATATGAATAACAAGGGCAAGAGTGGGAGTGGGAGGGTGTGCAAGAATATGAAAATGATGATGAGGCATCATATTTCTCTATGAAAATGCCCATTTCCAATGGGTATTCATAAACAGTATTGGGAGTAGAAAGGATCTTAGAGCATATACAGGCCAAGCTCCTCAAGTTAAAGGTGAGGAAATTGAGGCTCAGAGAAGGGAAATTCTTTGAAGTCATACTGCTAATAAGTGATAGAGACAAGACAAGACTACAGGTCCAGACAATTTCCACTACCGCCATGGACCCATAGATGAGTTCTCCCTCTCTACTCCTAACTCATAAAAGTATGTTTGAATATGTTTTTGTTTTTAAATGTTACTGCTGGAGTAAATGGAGTCATTTATATGGAAAAGGATTGGCGCTTGGCATTTTTTCATAGCTGTATTATTCCTAGAGTAGAACAAAGGCATCAGGTAGATGAACAAATAAGTTATCATCTAGTATTCCAAAAATATGAAAAGATGGAAATGAAAAATATAAAGAATATATAAAAATGTAAGAAATAAAGAATATAAAAATGCAAACAAATAAACTATAAAGAATATTTTATACATAATGTACATTTTGTGCCCTAGAAAATACGTTTCTTTTTTGGTGGTCCAAGTATGTGATTTCTTCCATGAAGAAAACTCCTTCCACAGGATAAAGAGGGGAGGTGAGAGGAAACCATGAAGTTTACTCTCATCACATTCCACTAAAGGAAGGAATAAAATGCACACTCATTTTGGTATGAAAACCTATCTTACAATACAGGAAAGTGGGGGATAAGGGGATAAGCGGGGGGGGGGGGGCGATGATGGAAGGGAGGGCATGGGGAGGACAGAGCAATTTGAGGTCGACACTCATGGGGAGGGACAGGATCAAAAGAGAGAATAGAAGTAATGGAGGACAGGATAGGATGGAGGGAAATATAGTTAGTCTTATACAACATGACTATTATGGAAGTCATTTGCAAAACTACACAGATTTGGCCTATATTGAATTGCTTGCCTTCCAAAGGGAAGGGGTGGGGAGGGAGGGATGAAGAGAAGTTGGAACTCAAAGTTTTAGGAACAACTGTCGAGTACTGTTCTTGCCACTAGGAAATAAGAAATACAGGTAAAGGGGTATAGAAAGTTATCTGGCCCTACATGACAAAAGAGAAGATGGAGACAAGGGCAGAGGGGGATGATAGAAGAGAGAGCAGATTGGTGATAAGGGCAATTAGAACGCTCAGTGTTTTGGGGTGGAGGGAGGGGAGAAAAGGGGAGAAAATTTGGAACCCAAAATTTTGTGAAAATGAATGAAAAAAGTTAAATAAATAAAAAATAAAAATAAAAAATAAAAAAAAAAGAAAGAAAAGAAAACTCCTTTCATCCATACAGATCAGCAGCTCATCTATAACTTGTAGTTTTGGAGAGTTGCTTTTAGTGCTGGGAATCTGTGTGATGTGCCAGTGGTCACACTACTCCTACATAGGTGTCAGAGGCATGCCCATGTCATGCCAGCCAAGGACCATTAAACATCTTCTATATGCCAAGTGCTCTACTAAGTGTGAGGGATATAAAAAAACAAAAAACTCCTTCATGTTTAGAAGCTCACAGTTTAATTGGAGTGTTAATATGCAAACAATAGAGTACAAACAAGATATATATGTACGTGTGTGTACATATATATGTGTATATATATATATATATCAGATGTGTGTGTGAGAGAGACAGAAAAAGAGACAGGGACAGAGACACAGAGAGAAAGGGAGTGACAGAGAGAGACACACAGAGAGAAAGAGACATAATTTAGGATAGTTTCTGAAAGAAGGTACTAAGATTCGGGAAGACTGGGAAAGGTTTCTGGCAGAAGGTGAAACTTTAGTAGAGATCTGGAGGAAGCCAGGGAAGCTACGAGGTGGAAATGAGGAGCAAGAAAATTCCAGGAATGAGGGATAGTGTGTGAACATGATCAGAACTGGTGATAGATGTATGAGGTGTAGCAAAGCAGGCCAGTGTCACTGAATCAAAGAACATGACAAAAGGAGATAAAAAGAAGATTGAGAATGTAAAAAGAAGTAAGATTAAGGATTTTAAAACCCCAAAAGATGATTTTATATTTCGTAATGGAGGTAATAAGGAGCCAATTTATTAAATAGGGGAGTGACATAGACCTTTATGAAGACTAGTTTGACAGTTTTGTGAAGAATGAATTGGCATAGGGAGATATTTGAGGGAGAACAAGCAACAGAGTATCATATTGTAAAAGCCCAGGCATAGGGTGACAATGTCCTGAATCAGGGAAGTGGTAATGTCTCAGAGGAGAGAAGACATCATACATGAGAGATGTACCCAAGGCCTGGCAGAGGAGGGAGAGAGCGCTGGACCATGAGTGATAGTTATTTCCGTATGGTCACACAGCTATCTCCGTTGTTTAGAAGACTGATTTGGAAATCAATAAATCAGTATTCTAGTATTGCCTCTGTCATAAATTAAATATGTGGTTTGGGGGCAGACAGATTCACTTCTTTGTCTCTCAATGTCCACATCTATAGAACTATTTCCAGATCGCAATGCTAGAAATCAATGGAACTTTGTAGACCATCTGGTCTAACATCCCTCTCCCCTCACCCCCAGACCTCATCATCCATACACATACTTTACAGATGAGAAACTGAAGTCCAAAGAAATATCACAACTTATCCAATGTTACTGAGTCAGAACTTAAACTCAGGTCTTTTTGCTGTAAGTCCCAGGTCACTTCACTGTAAGCTTTTCTACTATACCTCTAGTAGCATGACTTCTAGATCAATCAGTCAATCAATCAACAAAATCTATACATATTAATATGTCTGCAAAATATACACAAAAACGAGTACAAAGATGTCTGGAGAGGGAAAGATGGAGGACTCTAGCAGTTGGGGGAAAGAGAATGGGTATAGAGAATTGAAGGGCATTCTAGTAACCTGAAAGAACTAGCACACTTCCTTGTCAGATCATATCAGTCACTGCCAGTAAACCAGGGGTTAAGTTAAGGTGATATCCTGGAGGAGCAGTTCTATAAGTGTCATGGACTAAGGGAAGGGGAGAGAGGGGCAGGGAGAACCTGAGCCAGTGACAGGTGGGGAACTGCAAACACCATTCAGAGCCCAGTTGGGGACGGAAGGTTCCTGGAGGTTTTCTGATGCAATTCTTGTCACAGAAGAGTTCTAGAGTCAGAAGGAAACTATGGAAAGTAGAGTCAGTAGGAGCAGGAATCAGGAATGTCAGCAGAAAACTAATGAATGACCAAGAAGAAATTCTATTATGGACAAACAACACATTTCAGAAAAGGGGTGGGGTGATGGCTACCTGCCAGGCCTAGAGGCCTGAGGGCTACCCGAGTCTTACCTTACCTGTCCCAGGTCTTCGGTTGGCCAAACCGGATAAACGTATGAGAGAAGAGACTTTCCGGAGTCGAACAAGGGTTAGGCTTTATTCAGGGTCCTGGTTACATGTGCAGGGGGAGCTCTTCCTTAGGAGGGAGAGAGAAATCTCCCAAGGAGGCAAAGATCTTACAGTAAGAGATTGGAAGCAGAAGTGTAAGTGGGGAGAGAGGGGGAGGGGAGAGCGAAGAGAGGAAAAACGGAGCCTTCTGTCCTGTCAGGGCCCCTCCGCGCTAAGAGCGGCTTCAGGCTTTCCTGACCCTAATTAAGCTCTCCGGCCGTGTAGTTTGTACCTGAATACCGTGCCTGTTAGATAACAATAGGTGTGCCCAGATCCGGGACAGTCTCGAGGGCAGGGATGCTCCTCCCATCACGTTTCTCACGGGAAGAGGCAGAAATACACGAGATAGCTTGGTCTCACTCCTCGATTCCCTGGTGTTTCATGGGGGACCTCATGAGAACTCTAAGATTTAGAAGTTCCCACCTTTACCCGCCCGAGACTGTCCACATGGAATTGAGCTTCCATCCCCAACAGCTATCCATTGCAATTTGAAAAACCAGAATCAGATGGAGTATCGGTAAATCAAAGTCCAAGACAAGGCACAATGAAGCATGAAGTCAAGTGTGCAATTGCTGACAAAGAGATGTCTGACTCTATCTTCTTTGGAAGCACTGGAATTAAAAGGATTTAAAAATGGCAGACCAAATAGAGTCTTACACTAAGCATCTAACCTGTCATCAACCAATTAATTGTCAAGCATTTATCAAGGACCTGTTATGTGCCAGGCCCCGTGCTAGGCACTGGAGATAGAAAGACAAAAAGAAAAAGCATACAGTACCTGCCTTAAAAGAACATATTCTATTAAACTCACATTCATTACACAGTCAAGTAACTAGGAAACATATGCATGGTAGAATAACATAATTTGGAAGGCGAAACATTAGCAGTAGGGTGACAAGAAAAAGCCTCACTTGAATTGAGCTTTGAAGGAAACCAGGGATTTAAAGAGGCAGCGATGAGACTGGAGAATATTGCAGACATGAGAGCACAGTCTGGATAAAAGCGTGGAGACAAGAGATGGATAAGGGAAAGCAGTATGCCATTTTGTTATGAGAGAAAGCTGTATATAAAAAAGCCTAGAAAGATACATTGGAGCCAGATTGCCAAGAGTTTTAAACGCCAGAGGGATTTATTTTTTTTCCCTAAAGGTAATGGGATCCATTAAAAGTTTTAGAGCTAGATTGTGATATGACCAGTTACTCACAAGTCAACAAGCATTTATTTAGTCCCTACAATGTTTAAGGCATTGTGCTAAGCACTGTAAGAACTGTGTTTTCCAAATACCATTTTGGCTGCTCTGCAGAGGATAGACTAAAGAGAGGACAGAATTTAGGGCAGGGTGTCCAAGTAAGAGGTTATTGCAATAATCCAGGCAAGAAGTGATGAGGGCCTGAATTAGGGTTACAGCATTTGGGGGGGGGGTGTGGTGTGGTGTAGATAATTTAGCACTGTATTTCCTAGTTTAAAACTTTTGAGTTCATTTTTGTACATCTTCAAACTGAAGAAAAATGGGTTAGATATGTTGGCTCTTTCACATTATCTGATTTGGCCATAGCTTGTATTTCCACAGTTGCATCCATGTTTATTATTCATATCAATGAAGAAGGAACCAAGCTATACACTTTCAACTACACTTCCCACTCCTTGACCCTGACTCAGAAAACCTTTCCCCTTCACTCCTGCATGGCCTGAGGAGGGCCAGAATCCAGATGAAAAATGAACTAGACTTCTTATCAGATGGAGGAAAAAACCTTTTCCCAACACATCCCCAACAACTTGGTGTAGACCATTTAGAATTAGCCTCCAAAAGCCCCTCAAAATGAATTTACTGTGTGGTCTTCCTTAAAAGTAGTAAATCAAGCATTGCTCCTCTCCGGGTGCCTTTTAACTGCAGGGAGGATTGGGTGGTTATTGACAAATGACAAAATTGTGTGTTGACTGGTACATCATGCTTGCTCCGGGCTTGGGTCCAAATGGCTTTCATTGAGCAAACTCAATGGAGCCTAATATTTCATTTATAACCATCACTTTTCCCTGCTGCATTATCCAGGTTCTAAGCACTTGCAACCATGGAGAAAGCCTGCTTCTCTGGCACTGGGCAAAATGGTCAGGCATATCAAATGAGCTCCCTAGCCCTTAATTGACAATGGCAACAAGTCGTACACAATCACTTGTGAAATTCTCATTCTCATCTCAAGTGACTCTGGATGAGGGCTGGCACAAGCCCCCTTTCCTTTCAAACATCTCAGATTCTGTTTCTCTCTTTTTGGCGAGCACTCTCGTTGATTCTGGAAGAAGACCAAGATATATCATGTTGTTGCTTTTTCAGTCTTGACTTTGAGACAAAATGCTGCTTAATTTTCTAGCACAGAGAGAGAGAAAGAGAGAGAGAGACAGAGACAGAGACAGAGAGACAGAGAGAGACAGAGAGAGAGACAGAGAGAGAGAGTGAGACAGAGAGACAGAGAGACACAGAGAGAGACAGAGAGACACAGAGAGAGACAGAGAGAGAGAGAATGAAATCTGCCCCCACCCCCTTCTCATATTCACTTCTCCTTGAGGGCTCGAGGTGATGTCCAGAATGCTATTGAGTAACACCTTTTGAGATGACATGCTAGCTGCATGGTGGTCAGATTAATTTCACTTGTACCTTGGTTAATGGGTTTTTTATAGTATACTTATACACATGGACCAAGCAGCTCATTTTCTGGATCTCCATTTAGAGAGGGAAGAAATCTCCTATTACTATACCTTACCTGATTATGTTAGAGGCAGAAGTATCACTTAGTGAACTTAACATAGAATTCATTAAGGCATTTGAGATGAACTAACACACATTAATTGGCAATTTCATACTGAGTACAAAGAATCTATGAGAGCACTCCTTCCATTCAAACCTCCTGTACACATGCTGTTAAACCCACCAGGCTCTTGATTATCACCTACATTAGACTGTTATCACCCCCACCTCCAACTCCCAGAGGCAACCTTAGAATCAAACTGTATTTAGCAAGAGAAGTCTATTTGGCAATTTCTCACAGTCTCCTCCCCTTACCCTTTTTGATGATTAGGTGTTTTTTCTTTCTTTTCCTTAGTCACCTGAGCTGCTACTGGTCATAATGGACCAGATGAAGTTTCTAACTCTTTCCTTATCAAGTGTTTCTATTCCAGGCTGGTAGAAGTGAGGATCTCTCCCTATCTTCCTCTCAGATAACAATTAGTATTTCCCAGTTCATCTATTCCTCCATCAAGCATCAAGTGTTATGATTATTTGCTGCCCTACTTGTCTGCTTGTTTATTAACATGGAGCAATATCAAAATCATGGCTTGTCCCAAGTAATTCACACTAATTCACAGTACTTGGGACAGGCTGTAATTTGGATATACCTTCATTTTGTTACAGTAATGGTAATGAGTGTGTATGTTTCTAGTGGCACTAGATTGACTCAGAATGTCTGGTCTTGGCCAGATAAAACTAGACTGAGCTGGTTTTCTGATTTTTAATTAGCCGTCTAAATTCAGTTGAATACTGGATTTCTTGGCATACAATGTGTTTCATCGCTTTCTTTTGTTACATTTATAATCATATGGTTTTTAAGAGTATGTATTACTCTAAGGAAATGGACATTTCTCTATGCAAAAATTGGTTCTAAAGACCGCACTTCAATGATTGCTAGAGAAATTTTTAGTAGCCACTGGAATGAGAAAGCAAAATATTTAAAGGAGATTCAAGCGTATAATGAAACAGGATTAGTTACATGTAAACTTACAGAAAATGTGAATAAAAAACCCCCAAAATGTCCCAAACTGCTAAATTATTGCTATAAAATGGCTTATTTTATTCTCAGAAATTAAGCAAAGCCTTTTGAAGGACGCGTCAGCTGGAAAAATTGTTACTGATTCCTTTATAATGCAGTTTAGGCTTCTTAAAGTTGAAAAGAGGAAGAACACTAGTTAAAAAAAAAAAAACAATTGCTAACCACTCCTATAAAGGAAAAACAAGAACACTTGCTATCGTTAAGTTAATAATGAAAACTAGAGTGATGAAAATTGGAAAAAGGTAAATTTTTAGTGGTCAAACTCTTTCCTTTTTTTGAGGCAATGTTAAAACCATTTTAGACAAATATCTGGGTAAGCCTGCAAAGTGTGGATATCTTTATTCACCAAAATATAAATATTTACCCAATGAGAACAATGTGTTCCAATGGCCATGAAGGCCACTAAAGCAGGCATTATGGAGCACGAAGAGCTTGGTCAGGCATCAAAGATGCCAGCATCAACCACTGCATCCTGGGTCATTGCCAGCTGTCTTGACTTTTGTCCTGCCACAAGACTTAAATGATTCAGGAAGAAAGAATGAGGCTGATGGCTTTGCACAACTCTGTCTCACTTAAATCCAATTCATATGCTAGTCTGCCAGGCCTAGAGGCCTGAGGGCTACCCGAGTCTTACCTTACCTATCGCAGGTCTTCGGCTGGCCAAACTGGATAAACGTATGAGAGAAGAGACTTTCCGGAGTCGAACAAGGGTTAGGCTTTATTCAGGGTCCTGGTTACATGTGCAGGGGGAGCTCTTCCTTAGGAGAGAGAGAGAAATCTCCCAAGGAGGCAAAGATCTTACAGTAAGAGAATGAAAGCAGAAGTGGAAGTGGGGAGAGAGGGGAGAGGGAGGAGAGAAGAGAGGAAAGAGGGAAGAGGGGCCTTCTGTCCTCTAAGGGCCCCTCAGCGCTAAGAGTGCCTTCAGGCTTTCCTGACCCTACTTAAGCTCTCCGCCGCATAGTTTGCACCTGAATACCGTGCCTGTTAGATAACAATAGGTGTGCTCAGATCCGGGCCAATCTCGAGGGCGGGGATGTGCTCTCCCAGCACTTTTCTCACGGGAAGAGGCGGAAATGCACGAGATAGCTCGGTCTCACACCTCAATTCCCTGCTGTTCCCTGGGGGGCCTCATGAGAACTCTAAGGTTTAGAAGTCCTAACTTTTACCCGCCCGAGACTGTCCACATGGAACTGAGTTTACACCCCAACACTAGTCAAGACATCATATGAAATATTAGTGGTCCTCTTCAAAAATGAAAGACAAAAACAATGAACATCTATCCATAGAATGATATCTTGTTTCGATGAGAGCAGAATGAACTCTGATAAATATATTGATATATTATGAATTAGAATTGTTCCAGAATAACAAAAATCCCCACATGAAAATGGAATATTCCCACTGAACTTTACACCATGCCAATACATACTGAAAGCTTTAAAAATGTATGAAAGAGATGAAAATGAACATGCTTTGATGCTCAAAGATTTATCTGATTTATACTGCAATGAAAACCTACTGCCTAAAATCAAAGTTAAATATAGGAAACTGGATTATTGGTCAAAAGTACGTTTAATGTTCAATGTGATAAAAGTATAGTTTCTTGATGAAGAATTCAGGAATATTTGCCCAAATCTTATAATTTATTCATGAATTGAATGTCAATTCATGTAAACAAATAATTACAGCAAAAACGAGACATAGTAAAGCATTTTTAAGGATACAAAATTTTGCATTTGGGGATAATTCTATACATGATTAGGGAACAACTTAAAAAAGAAGTAGTAATTTTTAAAAATTAAAAAAAAACCCACAATTCCATCAAGTACAGGTGATTACAGACTAATTGTATTTCATTTTTTTTGTATAGGATTATTAAATTAATAAATTTAAGTTCTAACTGCTATGGGTAGAGTATACAATTATTTTAAATAAAGAATTTGATAAAGTATCTCATACCCTTATAGAAAAGATAGAGACATAGGGCCTGGATAATAATACAACTACATGGCTTCATTATTTGACTATGCCATTTGACTATGCCAATGCCATCCTGACAGGATTTCTCCTGTAAAGTGTGTCAAGGCTCTATGTTGGTTCCATATTGTTTAATATTTTTATCAGTATCTTAGATAAATATATAGAGAGTATGCTCCAACTTTCAGATGGAAAAAACCTGAGAATATCCAAAATATTGGACGATTAAGTTAGAATCCAAAAAGATCTCGTCTGATAACAGCATTGGGATGAATTTACTAAGATGAAATTCAATAGTGATGAATGGAAAGTCATACACTGGGGCTAGAAGCACAAACTTCACAAGTACAAGATGGAGAAAGCATGATTAGACAGCAGTTTGAAGAAAAAAAGTGTGTTGTTTTAATGGACTATAAGCTCAATATGAGATAGTGGGTGATATGGGCAGCCAAAAAAAAAAGGCTAATATAATCTTGGGATGTATTAAGGGAAGCATAATTTCCAAGAACAAGGAAATAATTTTCATTCTGTATATTGGCTTTCTTCCATCATATAGGTAGAATTGTCTTCTGTTCTGAGCACTACAGTTCAAGAAGTATGTTGGGAAGCTAAACATAAAAACGCAATTCAAGTGATAAAGAAGTTCGAGCATGTTAATCAATCAGTGACCATTTATTATGCACCTCCTATGTACTAAGTTCTTCAGATACAAAGATCAAAAGGAAATAGCCTTTGATCTCAAGGAATTTATATTATATTGAAAGAGACAAGATGTACTATCTGATATGACAAAAAAAGTCATATCATATATCACATCTTCTAGTCTGCAGAGGGGGAGAGAACCTGTGGCCTTGAGGTCACATCGGCCTTCTCAGTTCTCAAGTGCAATCCTTTTACTGAATGCAAACTTCATAGAACAAATCCCCTTAATGAAAAGGATTTGTTCTGTAAAATTTAGGCCTCAGTCAGAAGGTTCCACCCAAGGACCACATGTGGTCTCAAGGCCATAGGTTCCCCATCCCTGTACCAGTCATATATCATATCATATACATATGATATTTGTATATGTACACATACGTGTGTGTGTGTGTGTGTGTGTGTGTGTGTGTGTGTGTGTGTGTAAAATAAAAAATAAATGCAAGGTAATTGAGGCCAGAGGACACTAGAAGATCAGGGTCAGGAAAAGATTCCTCTGGAATGTGAACTGAATTCTAAAGAAAACCAGTCATTCTAAGAAGCAGAGCTGAGGAGTTAGGTCACTCCAAGCATGGGGCAGCAGCATATGATAATAGTAAGGTGATGAGAAACAAAGTGTTATGTTGAAAGTTTGACAAGTAAGCCAGTATGGCTAGACCATGGAGTACATAGAGGGGTGTAATGTTTAAGAAGACTGGAAAGCCAGGAGGAGACAAGATTTTGAAGAGCTTCAAATATCAAAAAGGAGACAGTATCTTAATTTCAGATTCTGAAATTAATGGGGAGTGACTGGAGTTTCTTGATGGGAGGGAGGGGATTGACCTGGAAGAAATCCATGCTTTATGAAAAACACTGAAAACTGTGTAGATGGCATAGGTTGGAGTGGGAGAAAGACATGAGGTGGGGAGAGCAAATAGGAGGGTATTGCAATAGGGGTGTTGGGGACAGACTGAAGTGATGTGTGGGTATAAAAAGCAATATTTGGCTACTGATTCAAGTCCTCTGTTACAAATTAGTGATGAAACCATAAGCATGTCACTTAAAGTCTCAATTCCCTGGGCAGTTCTGTAAGAAGCCTTTCCAAATTCCTTTATCTTAATGCCTTCCTTCTGAGACTGGGCCTCAATTTATCCTCTATTTAGCTTGTTTGTACTAAATTATTTGCAGGTTGTATTCTCCACTAGACTGTGAGCTTCTTGATATCAGGGACTATTCTTTTATTTGGATTTGGTTTGTTTATTTTTAAAGGTTTTTTTTTAATCCTCAAAGCTTAGCACAGTGTCTCGCACATAGAAATCATTTAATAAATGTCAGTTGTCTGACTATAATTCTGTAAATTATAGAGCAACTGCTTATCTGAATCAGTGGTAGAAGTTAATTACATGGATGAAGTTACAATTGGCTTATATTTATTTTTAGGTATTTTATATATACATATATAGGTATGTATGTATGCACATATTAGATATATAATGTGTGCATATGTATATGTACATGTATGTGTATATATACACACATATATGTGTATTGTGTGTGTGTGTATGTGTATATATATATATAAAATCACTTTCCCTTTCCCCTGCCCCGCCAAAAAAACCTTATGTCCTAGATGGTTTCAGAAAAGTATGCAGAATTCAGTCTCTAAAACAAATAATCACTATTCACAAAAGGAATGTCAAAAATAATTAAATTGTTTTAATATTAAAGGTATCAATTTTTTTCCTTTGCTCCTCTACTCTTCTTGAGCATATCTCTCTCTCTCTTTCTCTCTCTCTCTCTCTCTCTCCATATATATATATATATATATATATATATATATATATATATATATATATATATATATATATTAACTTCTGCCAGAATATTAATAGTGGCTCTCTAAAAATGGAAGAGGTAATATAGGGTAATTGTTGCCCAAATCTGAACCATCAGATAAACTAGCTAAGTCATTCAATAACTTTTTTTTCCCCATTCTCTTTCAGTTTGCATTCCAGGAATGTGCATATGACTAAGTGTAAATGGAACTCTGGCTGTGACACAAAGTGATCACGGGACAAAATACATATAAGTCACCTTTAAATGATAAAACGGAGAAGCCATTATAGCCAAGAGAAATGTCAGATGTATGTTTTAAATAAATCTTAAAATTCATAGCATCAAACCTTCTCTGGCTTTTAAGGTTAGTGGCAAAGACCTGGATTAAATTCTTCCTTGAACGCTCACTACCTAAATGGTATTCGATACTATTTCTATTATCTCCATAGGCAAATAACAGTTTTCTCATTCCAAAGCTAAGTTTTTCCACCTATAGGAATAAAGCTACTAAGACAAGAAGCGGTAGCTCAGAAGTGTTAAGCAGGAACAACACAAACTTGATGTTCTATAAGCTATTTCTTATGTAGCTGATAATCAATGCAAGTGGTAATTGTTAGTATTGTTGACAATGGAAATGTGGGAATATGGTACAGAGCAGCTGGACTGATTAAGGATTGAGGAAACAAATCAAAATCCTGTCATGGAGGCATAATATAGAAGTGATGGTGTACTTCCATCATTCAGATATCTCCTAAGGCTGTCTCTGCCAAATATGCAAGACAAGGGTGTTGTAGGTATGTGTAAGGGGCAGAGGTGTCCACAGACTATAGTTGTGCATTATTAACACCTGCGCTGTGTATTACTTGGAACCGAGACTTCGCACTTAGATACCACCTCTTCTCTGGGTTTGTCTCATTCCTCCAACCTGCTCCATCATACTAGCTGATCAAGCTTCTAGAGACAGAATACAAATATGCAGTTATATTCAAACTCTCTCAGTTTCCTAAGGCAAAGATTTTTGATGGGAAATATATTTGTCCCATTGACTACTTAGCTCTTGAGCCCATTCAATGTGTTTTTTTATGTATGTCAACTAGCCACTCACAAAATGACACATACACATTGTGCATGTTTCTTATACAACCAGTCATTCATGATGTCACTTTGAGAATTCAAACAAAGCAATAATAAGGTAATAGTCAATAATAAGTTAGTAATAATAAATCAAAAATTAGTATTATAGGTAATATATTCAAAAAATCTACATATTAAAATATATTACAATACGCATAAAAATCAAGATCACATTCTTCCACCAGTACATTCAATAGCTATAGTAGGAGAGGAAATGCTCTTATAGGAAAATGGTAGAGAAACACAAGGAATGAAAACTGATGTATTTAGTATAAGTCAGAATTCTAGATTACAAGCTTCAGTGTTGTTGATTAGTTTATGACATCTACATACTGTTAAAAAAGACTTCTCAGCTTACTATCTGACTGTTGATTCTCACCGTTATTTCTCTGGATAAATCCTTCTCTCTTCTCTACTCAAACATAGCATATAAATACTTACAACTAGGCATCACTCTGAGTTTTACGGACCATCCTATCCAGTTATGCACCCATCCAGATGGGATACTGTCCAATCACAATGGAGCTCACAGTAAGATAGTTGAGGTTCAACATCTAAGCCAGCTCACTGATATGCCAAGTAAATGTAAAACTTCACTGTATTTCCTCTCATCAGAGAGCAACAAAATCCTATCTTAACAAACCTTTATCCAACTGTAACTTCTATAAGAGGGCAATAGTTGTGCCTGGAAACCTTAACCAATGAAATCAGTTCTCCCTGTCTTCAAATCAGGAATCACTCAGCTGAAGCCTCCTTTCAGCTGACTGCTTCTAACTGTCAAGGCTCCAACAGTACAGTTTCTCCAGTTCTGCAGAACTCTTCAGGTTCTTCTTCCTCTGATACTGTCTTGTGTGATGCCTTTTGCTCTTCTACTGTGTTTATTGTTATGTTCAATGGCTTAATTCAGAACCTCCAGACTGTCAGTGACTTGCCTTTTAATTAAAACATCACAATTCTCCAAATTTCTTCTGTCAAAGTGGCATTTGTTTTGGAATCACACCTCAGTCTGCAAATGCTTGTTTGATTTCCGATTTTCTTAGCTTTACTCTTTCTATGCAAATAAGAGGAGATGCTCATCATACTTCAGGTCTGGAGTTCTCAAAGATCTGTTCTTTCTTTGGTGCCTTCAAAAATGTGTTTCTTTATAATCATATTTCTTGAGTTTTAGTAAACAAAAGATCTCTCTTTGCTTCATTATAACATAAACTGTTTTCATACAAGTGAGTCATCCCTCCACATTGTTCACAAAGAGATCTAAGTCCTTAAATCTAAACTACAGATCATTCTTTCATCAGAACTATCCAAACTCTCATCTAAAAGCTGTGTCTCTTCATATTTAACAGTTTATATAAAAACAAAATTCTTTTTCTATTCTTATTAGATATAAAAATGTCCATCCACAACAGTAGCGATATTTCAAATCTTTTGACAATTAATATAAATCTTTTCCTTTAAACAAGAACCAGTTTTTCTTTGCCTCCTTCCTTATTAACTGCTCAGTGTGAAAAGAGCCTTAAAGAGAATATGTACCCTTTAAACAAAGAAATTAGTATTTTCCTTACTTGTCTTAATGATAATTTCATCATTCAAAAGATAGTGGCTGTAATGAAAGGAATTACTTTTCTGAACTTGACTATGATCAGCAAGGAAGACCTGTTTGTTGAAGTAGACATGGTAAAATCTTGAAGGGAAGTTACCACCTCTATCTTATAATTTATAATAAAGAAGGTGAAGAGAGCTGGACAGTCTGAAATGTATCTTTGATCTGGGGAGGACAGATTTGAAAGTGTGATTAGGATATCATGGTCTAAAATCTTTGAGGCAAAGTTAAAACAGAAGAAATGAAAAACTCTAAAAAGCAAAATTCTAATGACACCAATAGAAATAATTATTAAGAGGAGGGAAAAGAAGTGTCTAAGGAGACTGATAAAGATGCACAGGAAATTCCTAAGCCACATAGATCTAAATGCCATGTACAAGCAAGAAGTAAGAACAAGCATTGGAGACCAAACTGGAAATTTAAAAACAGCTAAGAATAGAGTGAGAGCTACAAAAGTTCAGAGGTAGCTGAGGCTACCAAGGGATGGCAAAAAGAACAAAATGGATAAGGTATTATTGGGTCAAAACAGGAGGAGAAGATAGATCCACTGCTTGAGTTGAGTGGATCAATGAAAGCAGATAGCAGAAAATAGCAGAACTATACAATTTATTTTGTTTCTGATTTCTTGCCTAACAATAATAACCTTTTATCTGGAAAGAGCCGAAAAAATAACTAATAGGGAATTAAAACACAGAATGAAAAAGGAAGAAATTAGAAGACGTTGGATGTCTTTGAGCAGTTAAATCAATAAGCCCAGAATAATTATTTATCAAGGCAATAAATGAACTACTGGATGTCATTACTGAGGTCAGTAATTTTGGAAAGATTGATAGGATAGGAGGGAAGCTGCAGTACTGCAAAAGGAAAGCACATTGTCCAGATTTTCAAGAATAAAAATTACAGGCTAGGGAATTTGACTCTTCTAGTAAAATTCTAGCAGGTGTTATTAAAGTTACTTTGTTTTTATTTTGCATATTTTTATACTTACTTCTGTTTGTTTCTGTGGTTGCTCTCCAGTAAAACATAAGGTTTTTGAAGACAGACGCTGTTTCTTCATTGGTTTTGTATCTTCAGTTCTTAACACAAACTCTGAAATATGGTTGCTGTTTAATGGGTGCTTGATGAATGAATGAATGAATGAATGAATGGATGGATGGATGGATGAATGAATGAATGAATGAATTGGTTGGGTCTGATGATCTGAGATCATTAAGAGTATTTGAGTGGAAGCTTAGGTGGTGCAGTAGATAGAGCACTGGACTTGGAAAACTCATGAAGATGTGTTCAAATCTGGCCTCAGACACCAGCTATGTAACCCTGGGAATGTCACATAATCCCATTTGCCTCAGCTTCTTCTCTAGAAAATGAGCTGAATAAGGAAATGGTAAACCACTCTAGTATCTTTGCCAAGGAAAACCCCAAAATGGTCACAAAGAGTTGCATATAACTGAAATTGAATAAGAAACCAAAAAAGAGCATTTGGGTCATAGAATCATAGACTGAGTCCTAGAAAGGGCTTTAAAAGTCATCTAGTCCAAATTGATGATGCGAAAACTGAGCTCCAGATTGGCTGAGTGACTTTTCCATGATAATAAACTGGTAAGTATTAGAATCAAAAACCAAGCCAGGTCCTCTGATGTCCAAACTAGATTGAATCAATCTACTGGATCATGCTGGAAGAACAATTTATTTTCATTATTATATCTCAATGTACTCTATTAAAATTGTATTTGTCATAGATGTCCTTATTGAGTGCTTATATTTAGTAAAAGGGTTTTTTCTCACTTTCATTATCTGAATTATTGATATAATCTCTCCAGACCTTGATATTACACTTAAGATCAGCATGTTCCTGATCTAAAACACCTTGTGTCCATGAAAACCAAGCTCTAACTTTACTTCTTGCATGAAGCAGAGTTTATTTCTCCCATTTCAAGTGCTTCCCTCCCAAAAATAATTACTTTTCATTCATCTGTCTATCTATCTGTCTGTCTGTCTATCTGTCTATCTATCTATCTATCTATCTATCTATCTATCTATCTATCTATCTATCTATCTATCTGATGAAATTGTGCATACATGCTGTCTTCTTTGGTGGAATGTATGTTTCTTGAAGACAGACTTTATCTCTTGTGTTCTCAAGCACTTAATACAGTCCCTGGCACATAGTAAGTGCTTAGTAAGTGTTTATTGATTGATAATTGATGTCAGTGTTGAAGGATACTTCTAATGGAGCCTCTCATGGATCTGTCCTTGGCCCTATGACATTCAACCTTTTTTTTCCCCAATGATTTATAAAGGGCATAGGTGACATGCTTGTACATTTTTTTGAGGACATGTGTGTACAAAATGTACAAAAGCAAGAGAAATAATTTTAAAATTAGACGAGAGAATTAGAATTAAAAAACAATTTTGGTAAGTTATATCAAGTGGCAAAATTTCAAATAAAATTAACAGAAATAAATGCTATAACATTTAGGTTCAATATCACATATGCAATAATGTGTTGGGTTAGATAATTCATCTGAGAAAAAAAACTGGTAGTTATTGTGGCCTACATTATCAATTTGTGTTCACAAATGATGTGGCAGCCAGAAAGAAAAACAACTAATGATGTATTAGGTACATGGAAAGGATTACTTTCTAGGCACAAGGATGTAATAGGCCTGTTGCATTTTGCCCCAATCAAGCAAATTCTGGGGTTTTGTATTCAGTTCTACATGTCAGATTTTAGAAAGGACATTGATAAGACAGAATATGTTTATGTAAGGGTAATTAAGATGGTGAAAAGCCACATATGTTAGAAGAGCTAGAGTTATTTAGCTTAGAGAAGAGTATACTAAGG
The DNA here is from genome assembly GCF_028372415.1 of Notamacropus eugenii. Taxonomy (NCBI): domain Eukaryota; kingdom Metazoa; phylum Chordata; class Mammalia; order Diprotodontia; family Macropodidae; genus Notamacropus; species Notamacropus eugenii. The sequence goes on along the minus strand of NC_092873.1, from coordinate 210,486,137 downwards.
GAGAGATATCATGATTGTCTTCAAGTATTTGAAGAGCTGTCATGCAGGGAACAAATTGGATTATATTCTCCTTGGCTGTAGAGGACAAAACAAAGCACTGCATAGAAGCTGCATTGTCAGATTTAGACTAGACATAAAGAATAATTCCTAACAATTAGACCTATTGAAAAGTGGAATGAGATGTGTTGGAAGTAATGGGTTTGTCCTCACTGGAGGTCCAAGCAAAAGCTAAATGACCCCATGATGCAAGTATTGTAGAGATTTTCTTTCATGTTAAGGTTGGAATGTGGAATAGATTACCTCAGACATTCCTTCCTGAGATTTTCTGATTATTGGTAGTAGCTATAATTCTAATAGCTACAAATAAAAACATTAGACATTATTATAATCAATTCATCACTTACTAATTGCTTACCCACCATTTTGAAATCTCCTTAGTCATTTTTATCAAGCTTTCCAAAAAATGCTTCATCTGAAATGTAGCTTTCTCTTGAGTTCTAATTGGTGACTTTTTTACACCTTCATTACAGGTAAAGAATCTGGGACACAAATTAAGTTGAGTTTAGAGCTGGAACATGTACTATATATTCTATTCCCATGAAAGAGCTTTTCTTTCCACAATTATTCTATGCTTGACTAGTAAGAGGACATTCCACTCTTCCATTCCTGTGACATAGATGGGATTGAAGGTTTTATTGTCTTTGATTTTGGAGTTGGAAGTAGTCTGGAATGAGCAAGGCCAGCCTTTTGGGAGGCAGTAGAGAGTTAGCCAGGGTAATCTTTGCTGCCAATTAAAGATCAACATTAATGAACCCTAAAGACATTTCTGTCTAGTCCTTCCACATCCTGTGCTATGAGGCCTTAAGGGTGAAGGAAATAAGCATTGAAAAATATGATCTCCTTAGGACAATGGAACTGATTCACCCCGGGGAAGAAAAAAGCATCTTTAAAAGCAAATAGCATCTAAGTATAATCTCCTCTTGTTTCATGTTCCTTCTGAAGATGAATTTTCTTTCAGTTCACAATGGATTACATATCTATCATCCACATTCAAATTACAAAGCACCTGCAATTACCTTGCAAGATTGAGGAGAAGATAAGAGTTCACTCAGGTTGACACTCAACTGCAACCAGCACAAAAGAATACTATGGAAAGAACACACATGTCCTCAAAAAAATGTACATGAATTAATTTTATTTACATTTTGGAAATATATTCACCCCTAGAGAATTCTGCTCAACTTAGAGACAACAGCTGTTATTCAGGGAGGTCTATCTTACTCACATCTTCCAGCTGGGTTGCATAAGGGCTTAAGGAGAGAAAGTTTCTTTCTTTAGATTAGGAGGATTCACCAAAATATCAAGTCAAGAAAAAGTAATCAGAGACACTACACTACACTACACATGCACACACACACACACACACACACACACACACTACATTTTTTTTCTTCAGATAAGATTGGGTATTGTTCATTATCTGGTGGATGATTCTATGTGTTAGAAATATTTCAAGGCAAAAGCCCTATTTGAAAAGTATGTAATAATATGCTAGAAGTGTCATTTTACCTGTTAGTAGGATGTATATCAATTGGGTAGTAGAGGAAAGGAAGAGAAGAATGTGTGTATAGCTTCCTGACCATCTAAAGGTTTCTATGTAACAAAAATAACTTTAAAGTTTTCACTTAGACATAAACATGATAATATTACCTTAAAAATATTTATTTTAAATTCCCTACAGCTTTCATGTTATTATAAAATAATTTAAGAGCAGATATTCTCATACTCATACATTATATTAAAAGGAATAAATTACAAGAACGTAAGAGTTGTTTTTATGAACAAGAGAATGGAAAAGCACTACTTAGAGGTAAGCTAACTGTTGAATGGAGATTAAACCTATGATTTCACTGCTCTGTGAAACTCCCAAATGGGAAATTCTCTCTACAAATGCATGTTGGGACCTTCTCTGAAACTTATAGTCTTAGAGAACTGAGCGCTAGAACAATAAGAGGGCAAATAGCTTGCCCAAGATCACACAGGCATTAAGCTGTGAACTCAATACTTTCTCCCTTTGTGGCTGACTTTCTATCCACTATACTCAATTGTCTTTTGATTTGTGTACAAATTACTATCCTCACTTTAATAGTGAAGAAAATAAGTTTGAAAAACATTAACTGGATTCTCCGTGTTGACGTAACTAGTAAGAAGTTCTTACTAGCTATATCACTTGGCATGTCATACTCAGATTTTCTCATTATAAATTCATTGTTTATTTTTCCTCTATTGAACAAAATTGTTTATTTAAAACAACTCATTTAAAACTAGCAATGTTACTTGAAAATCAGATATTCTTCTCCTAATTCCAGTCCTTTCCCCACTACTATTCAAAACTTACATAATACTAATGAATAATAATAGTAATAAATCACATTTATTTAGTGTTTTAAGGTTTGCAATGTACTTTTTATGTGTCCCCTTTAATCTCCAAAATAACTCTGTAAAGTGGATATTATTCCTTTCCACATTTCACAGAAGAGGAAACTGAATCTGAGAGAGGTTAAGGGACTTGTCCAGAGTCCCACAACTAATGAATGTCTGAGGCAGCGTTTGAACTAAAATCTTTGTCACTACAAATATTCTACTCTACCCCTGTACCACCTGACTGTCAAATTAATAGACAATTAATTGACTGTTTAATTTGGGGTCATGTTCCAATTATCTTCCTAAGGCTGACCATAAGTCACTTCTCTTGACACCACATTTGAAGTAAAAAGAAAGTGAGAAGGCAGACAATAAAACAAAGAATTAAGATTAGTCGTTGTCAGAAGAAATCGCTAATAATCAGAAAATACCAGTGTAAAAGAGTTGTGTGGGCATGGCTGACCAACATTTGGGCATCCACAATATCACATCATTCTGTCAACATTTTCTCCTCTCCAATATGTAATAAATTCAATGTACTCTATAAAAAATAGGCAAGAAATAAAAGTTTTAATATTTCTCACATCCTTTAAAAGAGGTGTATCAATATCTTAAATCCAAATAAGAGACATAAATAAGAAGTGTAATCTAGTTCAACCATTTGTAGATGTTTTCTTGTCTAGAAAAAAATACTAGATATACTGGTAAAATGAAAGAATTGACATCTTTCTAAATTGTAATTGATCAAACTACAGTGTAGTTTCAGGGGTTTTCTCTGACAGATCCGTCAGTGGGAAACTGAACAGAATATCTTTAAGGGCTCTTCCAGATCTAATTCTATGATCCTATTATCTAAAGATCCAAAGGCAGTAAGGATGAAATTCCAAAATGTACATGGGAAACTAAATAGCTTTCTAAATCTACAGTTACTAATGTAGATTGAGGATATGAAATAAGAAAAAAAAAGAACTTTTAAAATCTAACAACCGAGAAAATCATTTGTTCTCCCAAGAGCAATTATGGACTACAGTTATGTGTGGAATATAACGTTTTAATCTATGATGATTTTGAATGTTCCTAGCAATTCAATAAGCACCCACATGATGTGTTGCAAATTCCAAAGATCTTCAAGACTGAGTCTTCCAGTAATTACCCATTTCTGTTCTACAAGCATTGCGAACTTGGCCATAGTTTTTCCAGTACATCCTGTTCCAAATTGCTGGTTCCTACTTCGAGAATCCCAAGTCTCAGCAGTTGTGACAAATTTTAAATTTCTGCAAATAAGGAAGCATGTTAGTCTTTTTCTTTGAATTTTATCAAGAAATTGTTTTGTCCAATATTGTCAAATTGGCATTCTTAAAGCACAAGTCTTACTAAGTAGCTCTTCCTTCCTTAGAAGCTCCAGAAGCTATCATATGCCTCTAGGATGAAAAATAAACTTTTAAGTTTCACATTTGTATCTTTTCACAATCATGATTCCTGCCTGTGTTTCCAGGCTAATTACCCATTACTGTCTATTATGCAATCTATCAGACTTTCCTAATACATACTGTTCTATTTCCTTTCTCCATACCTTACAAAGACTAATCCCCATGTCTGGAATGCACTTAATCCTTACTCCAATATCTTAGAACCCCTATATCCCTTCAAGAATCAGCTCAAGTAGATCTTTTTCTAAGACACTTTTTTTTCTGAGTGTCTAGTTACTAGTATCCTTCCCCATGGAACTTCTTCTGTATTTACTTTGTATATATTTTAAATTTGTTTATCCATGATAATATTGTTTCTCTTTCTTCCCCATTAGAATACAAGTTTGTGAGGACTGAGACTATTCCATCTTTATTTTTCTATCTCCAGGGCTGACAGAAAGCACTTGCTTCATAACTATTTATTGAATGAATGAATGAATTCAGATTTTCACTGAAATCTATATCTGGTATATATAAAAATGTAGAGTGTCACAGATATTTGCACAAAAAAAAATGTCTACTGAGATGAAGTATCCTATTTGAAGATAACTTCTGATATAATTAATTGCTTGTCTTTTACATATTATCTGTGATAGAGTTTACAATCTCTTATCCTTTAAAAAAACAAAACCCTCACTTGATTCTACCAGCCCTTGTTAGTTATCCTCTTTTCCTTCTTAAACAAGCTCCTTAAGAAAGCTTGCATTTCCTCTCTTTGGCAAAGATACCAGAGAGCTCTTATTTGCTAAATCTAATGGTCTTTTCTCCATCCTCAATTATTTTTAAATTCTTTGCTAATTTTGACACTACCAATCACCCTTTTTTTCAGGACACTACTTTCTCTCCAGATTTTCATGACACTGTTCTCTCCTGATTCCCCTATTTATCTGCCTGCTCCTTCTCAGTCTTCTTGGCTAGAGTTTCATCTTGGTCCTGTCCACAAACGGTGTTTCCTTCAAATCTCAGTCCCGAGTGGTGTTCACTTGATCTCATCAGCTCCCACAGATTATCATCTCTGTTTGTACAATCTTGATTCCCATATGGCCCACCCTAATCTCCCTTCTGAGCTCCAGCCTCACATTACCAGCTATTTTTTGAAAATCTCAAATTGAATATCCAGAGGCATTTCAAACTTACCATGTCCAGAAGATAACTTCTTATCTTTCTCCAAAAACCTTTCTGTCTCCCTTTTTCCCAGCTTTCCTAATATTGTTAGGTATACGTCTATCCTTCCAGGCACTCAAGCCCACAATCTCTCTGCAATCCACAGAACCTTATTCTCATTCACCCCATATTTCCAATCTGTTACTTTGTTGCTGGTCAGTCATTTCAGTCATTTCTGACTCTTCAAGACACCATTTGTGCTTTCCTTAGCAAAGATACTGGAGTGGTTTGCCACTTCCTTCTCTTGCTCATTTTTACAAATGAGGAGCTGAGGCAGATAGGGTTAAGTGACTTTCCCAGGATCACACAGATAGTAAGTGTCTGAGACCAGATTTGCATTGGTGCTTTAACCACTAAGCTGCTCCTAGATCTTGTCATCTCTATTTTCTCCTCTATCATAAATATCCTCTTCTCTTTGCCCATGCAGCTGCTATATTGGTGCTCTCGTCATCACTTTCACTGGATTCTAATTCCGTGTCTTTCCCCATTCCAATATCCCCTTTCCCTATTTCACTCAGCTACCAAAGTGATTTTCCTAAAGCCACCTCTGACCATTTCACTCCCCTCCCTTCACTTCTGGGAAGAGAACGTTTCTTGACTGTCCTGTCATTTGGTTCATCATTTCTGTGATTTCTCAGATCAAAACATGTTTCCCTAGTCACCGCTGCTTGTATGTGTTATCTTCTCTTACTGGAATGTAAGCTCCTTGAAGGCAGAGTGTTTCATTTTTACATTTACGTATACCTACTTATTTGTATTATATTTATATTTATATCCCCAGTTCCTTGCCCATAGTAATTAATAATTTTTCTCATTCATTTATTTTTGCTAACCACTGAGCAGTTTTAAGCAGGAAGGTCTACAATTCAGTGGGAGGGGGCGGTGTAGTACAGTGAAAAGAACATTAGATTTGGAGTCGGACTTGGACTTCAGAACTTGCCTCAATCATTGTCTTTGTAACTGTAGGCAAGTCACTTAACCTATCAGGGTCTCAGTTTCCTTATAACTGAAAGAAGAGGGCTGGATGATATGGCTTCTCTAAATCTATGATCTTCAGAGTAAACCAAATCATACCTCAGGGACCTTTACTTGGAAAATAAGTTTATTACCATGTCTCACAGAAGTGTTGTGAAGATGCTGGAGACTAGAATTATAAAGCTTCCTGAGCATCTGGTGAAACAGTAAACTATGTTTTCTTAATGTCTATCAACTATGTCACTTATCTAGTAGTATGAGAACTAATTTTTCTAACGATCCTGAGGCACATAAGGGCCACAGATTATCTACTGAATCACCAAAGAAAAGTTCACTTAGCTCTAGTATAGCTTATTATTTATGAATTTTTGTTTTATTTGAACTCTTGGAAATTGGTAATTCATGTATAGTGTATGTGGTAACTCTCAGTTAATTGGAATATTTGATGAACCAAGAGTATCCATTACCCCAACTTGGCTGGATGACAGTTTGCTAAAGTATGTAAATTCCAGGTTTCATCAACAGCAAATTGGGCAATGGCATACAAACCAAAAGACTGTCCCCAAAAACTATCAAATCTTTCATATTAGAAATCATTTTCTTCATTTAGAAACATCTATCCTAGTGAATACTGTGTATTCACATAGCTGCTCTTCGTAGGTATATACATACATACATTTTTTTTTTTCTGGTTGAGAATATCACAGAGGCTGTAAACTCAGAAGGAATTACATTCAGAAAAGTCCAAGATGTTAAAGGCTATTAAGAATAGTCTGTATTGCCATGGTTTCTGATGTTCACCCACAATAAAACCTCAGAACAAGAAAGAGAGCAGTAACAGATACCTCACTTTTCCCACTCTTATCTCACTTCTCCTCCTCTTTAAGAGCTATTCTGTGACTTTTAACCAGTAGTAAGTAATTAGTTCTGTAACAGGACCACAGCTTTTAACAGACCAGACAAACTAAACAAAGGCCACATCAGCAATGAAGCCTGAAGCAGAATCTTGGAGCTTTCAACAGCAAGAGTAGTTAAGGGGCTTTCAATTGTTTATAGTAGCTTTTAAGTCATAAAGTGAGTGTACTTCTTAACTTATGTACTTACACTGGAAATTTATGTTTTGAATGTTTCATAAAACCCCAAATTGACAATCTCCCCGAAATGGAAGTACTAATATTGCAAAAGTTTTGAAAGCACAGACTGAAAGTAAATGTATTTCATACTGCAATATTAAAAGGAAAACAAAAATAATAAATCCTCCAAACCTTCTTTTATTAGGTACCTTCTTTATCTCTTGGTGATGCTGCATGACAATCTCTGCCTTCCCCTCCCCACTTACTCCCTTTCCCCTTTTGTCTCTTACCTCCTGTTCCTATAGTTTGTCTGCTTTCTTCCTGTGTTAACTGCATGATTCACCTGCTCTGAGTTAATTGACCAATGCTGTGTGTGTGGCATGTGGTAGAATGCAGAATAAAGAGTGAGTGAAATATGCTCAACAGCTTTTTTTGTCATGTATCCCTCCAAGGCAGTAAGTGTGTGTGATTCTCTTCTTGCAGTTCCTGAAAATACTCAAGTAAGGATCCAGGAAAATATTTGAAATCACATCTGAAGAGCCCCAACAAATTTATAAAATAGAATAGCACTTGTCACTTAAGAGTGGCACCTTTTCCCCTTCATATACAGAGGAAAAGATGAGACTAGCAAAAAAATTAAAGCCCTTTGGACCTTCTTCTAAGGACATTTGGCCTTATGCCCTTAGACCATTTAGATCATGAGAGAACAGAAGTATCAAAGTTTTGTTTTGTTTTTTTTAAATATATCGTTCTGGTGATTAAATGGTTGAGAAGAGATCACCCTCCACCACCCACTCCAGGCATTTCCCGTGATTGCATGGGATTTCAATGGGACTATTTTAGTCTATGAGTTCATGTTAGGTTCATGGATGAAAGCGAGCTAAAAGACAAGACCCAAAGTTTTCCTGCTCAGGGAAGCACTCTATTTCAACCTTAGAATATCCTTTGGTTCTTGATCAGCAACATGCTGAAACACGCTGAAGTTCAGTGAAAGTGATTTGAAGTGGTATAAATCCACAGGGAAGTTTCTGAAGTTAGGATGAATTTCCTGCTGAATGACAGGGGTTTTAAAATTCTGTCATTGTTGGGGGTGAGGGGGAAGGAGAGCTTTTGTTGTTCATTCATTTCTCAGTCATGTCTGACTGTCACCGCATTCTGGGTTTTCTTGACAAAGATACTGGAGCAGTTTGCCATTTCCTTCTGCAGCCCATTGTTTTTCAGATGAGGAAACTGATGCAAACAGGGTTAAGTGACTTGTACAGGATCAAACAGTCAGTAAGTGTCTGAGGTCGGATTTGAACTCAAGAAGATGAGTCTTCCTGATTCCAGGCCCTGCACTTTCTCCCACTGTACTACCTAGATTCCCCAGGAGGAGGATTGTTACTGTAAAAAATAAGAGAATTTTACCATTAAATTCAAAATCCTTAATACCATTATTGTGACTCTGGTGGTATTTGATAATACTGGAGGATAACTAGAGCTCTCAGAAAAGTCACAATTATAAAAATGTCATATTCACAAATGAACCCAAATAAAGAGTCATTAATAGAAAAATACAAACATTCAAATTAAGGAGAGACATCAAGTTTTTAGATGATATGTTCTAATTCTATCTTTGTCAATCCCTTTGTGATCTTAGGCTAGTCCAGGGGTAGGAAACTGTGACCTCAAGGCCACATGTGGCCCTCTATGTCCTCAAGTGCAGCCCTTTGACTGAATCCAAACTTCACAGAACAATTTCCCTTCATAAAAGGATTTGTTCTGTAAAACTTGGACTCAGTCAAAAGGCTGCACTTGAGGACCTAAAGGACCACATGTGGTCTTGAGGCCACAGGTTCCCTATACCTGGACTAATCACTGAACCCCAGACCCTCTGGGTGTCAAGTGGTCCCCAAGATTCTCAATTATAATGTTAAGGAGCTGGGCAATGTAGTCTCAAGAATTATTTCAAGCCCTGAATCTCTGTCTGGGGATCTATAATCTTAGACATAGCTCTACCAAATCCCAACCTCCAAGATGAAATCCATAAATAGTCTTTGGGAAAATGAATTCATAGAAATGCAAAATGTAAGCTCCTTGAGGACAGGAACTATTCTGCTTTTGTCTTTGTATTCCCAGTTATGACTACATCCTTTGGTACATAGTAGGTGTTTAATAAATGCTAGTTGAATAAAATTGAATTTTCAAAGGAATTAAAGTGAATTTACATTATAGTTGCTTTTATGGCATATTAAATACTTGAAAGAATGGGAAATTAAAAAAATATTAGAGAAGGGACAGAGAATTGTATTAGAGATTTGCAAAATCACATTACTTTTTTTTTTTTCCATAGAGAATGGATCCTTTGAAAATTAATGTAGTCATTAACCATCTGGTTTACTATAGGACGAACTAAAGAAGTATCTCAGAATGGTCCAAACTGGCCTTTGCTCATAACTATACTTTATTAGTCTGCTGGCACCAACATGCCTAAATATGAGGAAAAGTCCAGCTTGTGCTAGAGAGCCACATAGCTAACACCTGGAATGTATTCTCCAGAGTGAAAACAGCAGGGAACTGACCAGAAATAACCTCACTCATATTATTGCTTCAATTAGACCAAAACAACTTTCTCTTTGAAAACTTAATAATAAACACTGCAGGTCATTCACTTGTTTTGAGCCCCTTTGGGAGAGCAGAGCAGATGTATCCCCTTAGTCAGCCCCCTTGCTGTCATAGAGACAAGAGGCACAAATCAGGACAGATATTGATTTTAATTGGAACCAACAGCACCTACATGCTGTCTTAAGATCCACATCTTCCTGCGAATATATTTGTGCGTGTGGATGTGTGTGTGGACGTGAACCCATCTACACACGCATATCATTTACGAAAGATGAACCTTTCCTTCTGTCAGACTGATTAGACAGAGTGAGGTAATTATTTCTATGCTGCACATTTTTTTCAGGTTCATTGCTCAAATCACCATGGATTGACAATTCCTTAGCAAACTGAGGAATCTCTGAAAGCCTTATTGTGTGCACTAGAAACCCAGATGAAAACAACATTAACACAGACTGAAGCAGTTAGGATCTTGTTAACAGCCAGGGTGTGGGCATAATGTTTTTTTAATGACTTTCACTGAGGCCTGAGAGGGATTCCACAATCAGAGAGAGAACAGACACCCAACAGAAATCTCCACAAAATTAGATTACCTGCACCATTTTTTTCTCTTTTCTCCTCACCAACCCAGACCTTCAAGGTGAGACACATTTCCCCACTAAATCGAAAGTCTTGAAAGCTAGGTTATCCTCCTCACCCTTCTTCACCTCTCCCTACCTCAGAGGTAATGTGACTTTTCTTTGATAGATACAAATGACTTTTCCATGTAAATCTTCCCCTGTCACACATTAATTCCAACCAGGCAAGGGAGCAGAACAGGTGTTGTGTTCCTTACATTAATTATTATGAAAAATGAAGTGGCAGCAGACATATCACCTAGAAGCTGGAATCCTGGCAAAGAGACTAATAATTGAAACATTTCTTATATATTTTTTGAGTTCCCTGTAGTGCCTACTAGCATGTACTAGACACTTATAAATATTTTCTAATTGAATGAATGAATGGCACACCTAAGTATTTGATCATTGAATGAACGAATGGCAGTAGGCACACATAAATATTTGCCAGTTGAATGAATGAATGAATCATCGATGGGGATTTATTAGAAACAACTTCCCATGATGCTGTGGTTAAAATGACAAACTTGGAAAAATCTGTATCGGTGGTCCAACTCAGAGAAATAGTTTGCCAAATTGAAGGGGAAGGGGGGAATCATTAACGAGAGCAGAGAGAATTATTTAAAAAGAAGAGAAAGTAAGAAACAAAAAAAAATTTGGCCTCCTATTTCCCCCTCAGCAACCATGAATTATTTTGTTTTCAGTGGATCCTTAGTTTACCTGTACGCAGCTTCACTAACTTTTCTAGGCTCCACGCTGGCTTTTTTAAGGGACTATCAGAACAAAACTAGATGATCCTGAATGCAAAATAGGCAGCCAAACCAAATCCTAGATCCACATCTAGGACTAAGCCACATCTACCATACATTCTTTAGAACTTGAAGTAGATAACACAATACCTATCTGTCTCAGTATAGGAATTTGGGATATAAATGTCTGGCTCTGCCTATATATTACAAACATGCTATAAATATAGGCAATGGTAGGAAGTTGTTTTAAGAATCTTAGGGGATAAAAGTCTAGTAGAATTATAGATTTAGAGCTAGAAGAGACTTAGAGGCTATTTAGTTCAATCTTCTAATTTTATAGGTGTGGAAAATTAAAAGGGTTGCCCAAGTCACACTTGTGACCAGGGGCAGAGTTGGGATATGAATCCAGGGCCTCTGACCACAGAGCTAGTGGGCTTAGTGTGTAGACCAACGGTGCTGCTTTAGTTTGGTTAGTACAAACAAAAGGAATGAAGGCAACTTTCAGGTAGTTTGAAGACATCTAAGGAAAATAGCAAAACACTAAGGAAAGTAATATGTATTAGAAACCACTGTTGTCACAGTTTGGTTCTTGAGGTTTCTGCAAAGTAGCCAAAAGGAGCTAGTGGAAATTTCAGCACCTAGTTTCCTGACAGTGGACTGGAGATACAGCTTTTTTCAATACTTGCTCTTAAGATCCAATTAGAGAAGATCTTCTAAACAGGTCCTTCTCCTTGTCACTCTCCCCCTGTGCTCCTACACTGCTGACTTTTAGCTAGTTGTCAGAGCTTGGTATGACTTGTTTTTCATAAGCTTTGTTGTTCAGTACAGCAAGATTTCCCAAGCTTTCCCAGTTCTAGTTTAAAAGCCCCCCTGGAGGTGAACTGCAAGCCCAGCGCTAATTACCATAACAATTTATTACAGGAGGGCTTTGATCTCTTCTCACCTACCCAGTTGTCCAGTTCTGCTTTGTCTCCAGAAGTGAGAGATGTGTTTACATAACTAATTAACACAACAGATTGTGTTTTACAAGGTACTTGACAATAACTGGGCCAAAAGGTTTGATCTCTTGATAAACTAGGAAGTGTATAGAATTATCACTTTCCTAGAGATCCGGATGGGAGCAGCTATTGTTAAGCATTTTTCTTAGTCTAGTTCTTAAGGTTCCCAAGAAGGACATTTTTACCAAATTTGTCAGAATTTTGAAGTTTCGCTTTAATTTGGTTTTGTGGAAACAAAAAATTTAACATGACATAAAGATTCTTGTGAGCCAAGGGAAGACAGTCATACTTAAAAAACAGGGAATTGTATTTTTTTTCCTTTTTCTTTTTTTTCCTCTGAATGTCTTGTTTGTCTCATGGTCACTATTCATGTTCTAGTTTGCAGGCTTTTGTTTAGGGGAATGAGAGATTTAGGTCTGTCATGTCAAAGAATTTACCTGATAACTGGAGAGTTTGATAGGCATTAACAAAGGCATTTGAATTAATGAAACTTGAGAAAATGTTTTCTTTTCTATTGTTAAGTAAAATGACCATTAAGTTCCCACTTATATGTTTAATTTTAAAATAAATGAGTTTACTATTTTTTACTTTTAAAAAAGATATTTTTTTTATTTTGAGCAATCTTTCCTTTTTAATTCTGAGTTCCAAATACTCTCCTTTCCTTCCATCCCTCCCTCACTCACTGAGAAAGACAAGCAAAACTATAACAATTAATTATACATGTTGAAATCATGCAAAACATATTTTCATATTAGCCATATCACCATAAAAGCAAAAAAAAAATAAAGTGAGAAAATGATACTTCAACTTGCATTCAGTTTTCTCTTTGAAAGTGGATAGTTTTCCATCTTGATTTGTAATTGTCTTGGATCTTTGTATTGATCAGAATAGCCCAGTCTTCCCTAGTTGATCATTATAACATTGTTATTACACAGCACAATGATCTTCCCCTTCTTCTCACTTCACTTTGCATTAGTTCATAAAAGTCTTGCAATGGTTTTTTCTTTATTTCTGAAACTACCTTTCTAGTCATTTCTTACAGCATAATAGTACTTTATCACAATCAAGTGCCATAACTTGTTCAGCCATTCCCCAATGGATGAATAATCCCCTCAATTTCCAATTCTGTGCTACAACATAAAGAGTTGCTAGGAATATTTTTGTACATATTGGTCCTTTCCTTTTTCTTTGATCTCTTTGGGATATGAAACTATTAGTGGTATTGCTGGGTCAAATGGTATGCACAGTTTGATGGGCCTTTGGGCATAGTTGTTCTCCAGAATGGTTGGATCAATTCACAATTCCACTAGGAGTTTATCATTGTTACCTATTTTTTCCTCATTTCCTCCAGCTTTCATCATTTCTGATAGTTGTAAGGTAGTATCACAGGGTTGTTTTTAATTTGCTTTTCTCTAATCAATAACTATAAATAGTTTTGGTGTCTTCTAAAAACTACCTGTTCTTATCCTTTGATCATTTATCAATTACAGAATTGTTTTTATTTTTCTAAATTTGACTCAGTTCTCTATTTAATTGAGAAATTAGACCTTTATGAAATATGCTGAAAAAATTGACTATGATACCTTTTATCAAAATCTAATTTCCTTGATTATCTATTTTAATTACATTTATTTTTGCTCTTTTGCTTTGCTTGAGATCAAAATTGTTACTTACCTTTTTTTTTTTTTTTTTTTTTTTACTACAGCTAGAAGCATAATATAGTCTGCTCCAGTCCTTTATTTTAACTGTGTGTCTGACTTTCTGTTTCAAGTGTGTCTCTTGTAAACAACATATTGTTGGGTTCTGGTTTCTAATCCATTCTGTTATCCACTTCCATTTCGTGGGTGAGTTCTCTCTGTTCCCATTTTCCTCCTTGCTACTTTCTTCTGTTTAGCCTTTTTTCTATATCCTAGCCCTCCTCAAAAGTCTGTTTCATTTCTGATCTCTTCCACTCATAATCTACCCTTCCCTTTATTACTACCCTTCTCATCTGTAATTTTCTTCCTGTCTTATTTCCCTATTGGGTAAGATAGATTTCTGTATAAAATTGAATGTGTTTGTGTGTGTGTGTGTGTGTGTGTGTGTGTGTGTATGTGTGTGTGTGTATCTCTATCTAATCTATCTATATTCCTCTTTCTTTGAACCAATTCTGAGAACAGTAAAATTCTAGTATTGCCTGCCACCATCACCCCTCTATTTTCCTCTTCACTTATAAAAGCTCTTCCTTGCAAGCCTCTTTTATGTGAGAAAATTTTCTCCATTCTACCTCTGTTTTCCACCTTCTCCCAGGACATCCTCCTTTCTCATCTCTTCAATTAAAAAAAAAATCATTCCAACATAATAAAATCACACTCATGTCTTCTGTCTACATAGACTCCTTCAAACTGCCTTAATAATGATAAAATTCAGAGAGGTTACATGTATCATCTTTCCATATAGGAATGTAAATAGTTTAATTTTATTGAGTCCCTTATGATTACACTTTCATGTTTACCTTTTTATGTTTCTCTTGAGTCTTATATTTGAAAGTCAAATTTTCCATTCTTCCCTGATCTTTTCATCAGGAATGCTTAAAAGTACTCAATTTCATAAATATCCATTTTTTTCCTAAAGGATTGTACTCATTATTTTTTTGGATAGTTTATTCTTGGTTGTAATTCTGCCTCCTTCACCTTGCAGAAGGTCATACCCCAATTCCTCTACTCCTTCAACAATAAAGCTGTTGAATCCTGTGTGATCCCACTGCGGCTCCACAATATCTGAGTGATTTCTTTCTGTCTGCTTGCAGTATTTTCACCTTGATCTGAGAGATCTGGAATTTGACTGAAAGGATCCTGAGAATTTTTTATTTCCACATCTCTTTCAGAAGGTTATTGGTAGATTATTTCAATATCTATTTTACTCTTTGGATTTAAGATAATAGAGCAGTTTTCTTTCACAATCTCTTAAAATATAATGTCTAGGCTCCTTCTCTGATCATAGCTTTTCAGTTATATATCTCCTTGGCCTGTTTTCCATGTCAGTTATTTTTCTGATGAGATATTTCAGTTTTTCTTTTTTTTTTTAATCCCTTTAACTTTGGTTTATTGCTTCTTGTTGTCTTATGGTAATTGCGAACTTTTACTTGTCTAATCAGTGGACTTTGGCATCTCTTTTTTTCATTTGGAAAATTCTGCTTTTTAACATCTTATCTTCATTGAATTTTTGTATCTACTTTTCCATTAGGCCAATTCTGATTTTTTTTAAGCAATGCTTTTCTTCTGTATCTTTTGTGCCTTTTTTTTTTTTTATCAAGCTGTTAATTTTTTTCACAATTTTCTTACATCAGTCTCATTTCTTTTACCAAGTTTTCCTTTATCATTCATCTTTTTCTTCCAGGAATTCTTGTTAAGCTTGGGTCAAATTAGCACTTTTCATTAAGGTTTTGCTGCTAGCTATTTTCATATTTTTTTGAGTTTATTTCTTTGTCTTCCTTGCCACTATAGTAGCTTTTTATGGTCAAGTGTTTTGTTATTGTTGTTATTTGCTTATTTTTTTCAGCCTGTTTCCTGACTTTGGATGTTGTTATAGCTCATCTTGGGTTGGGAGGCCCTATGCTAAACCCTAGACTTTTTCATTATGCCATTTTCATAGCTAGTTTTGGAGGTATGATCCTGGGAATATTTTGGTCATTGCCCTCCTGGTCTGCACTCTCCAAATTAAACTAGTTTAAAGAAACACAATTTTGTTACATCTTCATTCACTATGGCTCTTCTATTAGTGTATTTTTAAATGTTTATAAACATATTCATAAATATGTATGTGTATATATGCATATATATGTGCATCATGTATGATTAAGGTTAAATAATATATCAAGTATCTAAAGGTTTAGATCAGAATGATAAATTTAATTATGCTGTCCTTTAAATTTCTCTTCCTTTCTCCAAAACAAGTGAGTTTTTATCAAC
Organism: Notamacropus eugenii; assembly: GCF_028372415.1. NCBI lineage: Eukaryota > Metazoa > Chordata > Mammalia > Diprotodontia > Macropodidae > Notamacropus > Notamacropus eugenii. The sequence goes on along the minus strand of NC_092873.1, from coordinate 210,470,117 downwards.
TTTAAGTGAGTTTTTATCAACAATTTCTTCCTCAATTTCCAAATTGGAAATCAAATCAAATTTGGGGTGGTTCATACCTAGCTTATTGGGCAAAACAACTAAACTTTGGAAAAGAAGGAAAAGGAAGGAAAGAAAATAAAGGAAGGGTAAGGAAGGGACTAGGTTACAGAAGGGAAGATATTAGAGTAAGAACAAAAAAAGATTAAGAAAGGAAGTAAAGAAGGGAAGGGAAGGGAAAGCAAAGGAAAAGAATAGGGAAAGGAAAAGAACAGAAAGAATGAAAGGGAATAGAAAGAAATGGAATGGAATGGAAAGGATAAGGGAAAGGTAGAGGACTGGGAAGGGAAAGGTAGAGAATAGGAAAAGGAATAGGGAATTAAGAAAGAATTAAGAAAAAAGAGAGATTTGTGCTTACAAACATTTTGACAAGTTAAGTGCAAATGTATCAGGAACATGTGGATTAAATTTCCCTTGAAGCACATATGAGTTTAAAAATTAAGGGGAAAGGGGCTTGGCAAAAAGTATTTTGACTTTTGCCAAACCCAAAACATTTGAAAAATAATTCAAGATAGTCAAAGAACCCAGCTTGTGGTTGGATTCACTCCTCCATAGTCAATTCACCATTTCCTCATTTTCCTATGAACTTTTAAAATACAAATTTAACATAAATAAGGCTTTTAAAAAAATAATCTAAATCAGAACTTTTTTATTAATTTTTTTATCTTGGACTAAATTAAAAACTGAATGGTCAAGATATCATTGAAACAATAAGAGGAATAGAGTGAGAAAACTTAAGGCCCACTCATTTTTATATGAATAGACATCTAACTTCTATGAGAATATGTGTACCTTTATATGCATATGAAAGTTTTTCAAGTATTGGGAAAAAATGTATCTAGGATCATTGATACTGTATAAGCAGAGATTTTGCTGTCTTAAGGCGATTGCAGGTTTAAGGTTGGAGGCCAAAATGAAACCAAAAAGTGGGCACTAAATTCAACTGGTTCTGATGACTACATTTGGGAACAATTTAGATCATTTAGAAAATATCTTTAGGGCATCCTATTCTAAATTCATAGATTACCAATCTCTCACTCTAGCATCTGGTACTTGGTTTTGTCATCTGAAAATTAATTGTCTCTGTAATGTAGATTGTATAGGCCAGTTATATTTTACAGATGACGAAAATAGATTGTACCTGCTTTCTGCTGTCCCTCTTGTGTGTGTCTAATTTTTCACTCTGACTTACAAGGCAAAGACTGTGGCAAAATGAAAATTTAAGGATACACACTCTACCTATGAAACCTAACTGTCTCTATATAGATGGTATAAGATGAAAAATTTGCACGGTGTGTAGTCACAAGGATGTGAATTGATTTCCATATGTTGTATTCCTCTCTAACTTAATGCTATAAATAGTAATAATTCATGTGTTCAGTGCTTTTAAGAGTTGTATATTATGTCGAACCCTTCCAGTTACTAGGGCCCACATGCAATTACTTTGTTTGTGCTTTCTATATTTATTTTTCTTATTCACACATGCCTGTTCCCTCCCCAACAGGATATAAGCTACTGGAGGATAGGACTGGTTTATTCCAGTATTACTAGAAGTTAGTACAGAGCTTGGCATATAGCTGGGATTTAAGTGCTTATTGAATGAATGGATGGATGAATGAGGTAGGTAGATAGTACAAATACTATTATTCTCACTTTACAGATTAGGAAACTGAGGCCCTGAAAGGTAAAGTTACTTGTGCATGATCATATAACTAATTATTCAGTGATGAGAATCAAAATCAGATGTCCTAATTACTGGTTTGGTTCCCTTTTTGTTGTGTACACTCTCCAAAATAAATTTCCTGTGATATTTGGTATTTTTAAAAAATTGTCAACATTCCTAAAACCTGGGTGTATGTGTTATGGTTAATTTAGATTTGTCAATCAAAAAGTACTAAATTAATCAATTTATTGAATTATAACAGGGAAGCTGTTTTATAGACTTACAGAACCTTCCATACCTCAATAAGAATCCTCTCTATATTTCCAATAGCTGGCCATCTTTCCCTTGTTTGTAGATATCTAGTGAAAGGAAAGTCAAAGTGTGACACAACAAGTATTTATTAAATGCCACTTATAAAGTGCCAAGTACAGTGCTCAGAGTGTAAGTAAAAAGAACGATAGTCCCTGACGTCAAGGAGTTTACCTTTTAAATAAGAAAAAGACAAGAAAATAGATTAGAGAGGTGAAAAGTGAGGAGAATTATCTACTACCACTTGAGGTGTCCCATTCCACTTTTGTAATGTTCTAATTATTAGGAAGTATTCTACTTCAGTAAGCTTAATACTATCTTTGAAACTTCTATTCATTGTTCTTACTTCTGCCCTCTGAAAATGAACAAAACAAGAAACCTGCTTAATTTTTGACTCTAAACCTCTTTAATGGAAGCTTAGATTGTATTAAGTTTGAGATGTCATATCACATTATAGACTTATATTGGGTTTTCAGTTTGCTATATCTTCCAGCTCTTTTTCAGATCACCTACCACCTAGTGTTGCCTCTTTCACCTTATATTTGTAGACTTCAGGTGCATAAGTTTTCCCCAAAAGAGTCAGGTCAAAAATATGTCTGATCTCCCTTAGATAACAAATGGAACATATTATCAAACATGAACATACCATTTTCACTTGCATTTTCAAAAGTTTATTATTCCTGGTAGTCACTTCCATCCCAATAAATTCAAGTCCTTGGTCTTCCTTTACACACCCATGGGATTTTTGGAGAAAATATGTAAACTGACTTTGACTCCACAGTGCCACTGAGATTTTCTATTCAAAAAAGCAAACATTGAATTCATTTCAGTAATGAGAGAAGAGTGAGGTGAAAAAATTACTAACATACGTGCATTGGGTGTAGTTAGTTCTCCATTTCACTTGATGATGAAAGGGAAAATGAAGATAGAGATGGGGGATATAACTGAGTTGATCAGATTATTAAGACCAATATTTCGTTAACAGAGCAGAAAACAGAACTAAAACATTTATATAATCTTTTTGATATATTTTCTTAGAGTCAACTATTTTCAATTTTGTTTTCTAAAAGCACTGGCATGCTCCAGTTGATGACGTCTGTTGTGATGTTACATGTAACAGATGTGGATGGAAGTTCAGATGTTAATATCTGGGAGAATAAATGTATCTTCTGTTTCTTGATAAAGCATGTTTCAGCATGTGCCCATTTAGTATTAAAAATTATGATTTGGGCAGCAAAAATATCACATTCTTCTGTTGATATTTTTTTCTTCTTCAGTATTTTAGAAAACTAAATACAAAAGTGAATAACTTCAGAAGTTTTAGAAATGGAACCTACTCTCCATGTGAAAGTCAGAAAAGAAAGAACTACAAGAAGAGATTACAAACAACGAGCATAGATTTAACCAAGTACTTTGCTTGTTTTAAGAAAAAAAGTCATAAATATAAGATTAAAGATTTATAGCTTGAAGAAATCTTAGCTATCACCTAGTTCAATTCTCTGCTCTTATAGATAAAGAAACTGAAGCTCAGAGTTTTAAATAACAATAAGTAGAAGAGGCAATTTTCAGACCCATATCCTCTGGTTAAAAATTTGGTATTCTTCCTACTCCAACGCACATTGCCTCTTCCACCCACATCCCTTGGAACCCCTCAAATTGTTAAATTACTTTCAACAATTTAAGATTTACCTACCATCCTGAAACAATGGAGTGGCCAATTATGACTCATCTATAATCATTCAATGTTACATTAGCTGCATATGAGTAACTGTGTTTATTCTACTATCCAAGCATCAATATGAAAAAATAAATCAATCGGTTAAGCAGTCAGTAAGCACCTGTTATCTTCTAGGCATGGTAATAGTTGTTGGGAATACACATACAAAAAAATCAATAGTCTTTGACTTCAAGAATTTATACTCTAATGGGTGAAGACAGAAAACATAACTACACAGAGACAGAGAGACAGACATTACATATATGTGTGTGTATGTGTGTGTGTGTATATGTATAATAAAAAGCAAGCTTGAAGAGAAAGACACTAGAAGCTAGGGAAGGGGAAGAATATGGAAAGCCATCAAATAGTAGGTAGTTAGGACTTCATAGAAAGACAATAAAGAAATGGCAAGTGTTTGTTAGCCCTGAAACTCATGCTTTTTTCTATGCTGAAAATTCTTCCACCTCTTTGCCTCTACCTGTTGAAACTTTACTCAGCCCTCAAACTTTGGTTCAAATGCCCCTTCCTATATGAGACTACCCTCAATTTCCCCAGTTGCTAAAGATCTTTCCTACTTTAGAGAACTAATAGCATTTTAGCAGTATTTCTATAATGCATTTTTCTTGCATTATAATTACTCTTACCTAACTGTAAGTCCACTGAAGAGAGACCAAGTGTCATCTAACTTTTGCAACTTTCCTAGGACAGTGTTCTGCAGAAAGCAGTTGCTTAATAATTATTAATTGAATTATTATAGAATTCAACTTTTGAGGTTGTTTGAGGTAGCAATCCTTTTGAGGAATATGTGTAATAGATATGTATATCTGTGTGTGTGTGTGTGTGTGTGTGTGTGTACCTGAGATACTGAATTTGACATAATAAAAGGTCTTCAGAAAGCATCCTTGGGACAATCATTAGAGGCAAGTAGCTAGGCTGAATGGGCTTTAGATCTGACCTTGAGTGGAGTGATACTCTTTTGTTACATTATACAGTATGAGATTCAGGTGGAACATGTTTACACTGGAGTGAGAGTCTTGGAAATATTCTTTAGATTATTACAATGTCAAAATAGAAGTAAGTCATTTTCATTAGACATTCTTGCAACCAAAAAAGATTACCCAGCTCTAGGGGTAATTCATTAAGGGCGTATTATTCCTCCTTCCTGTTCAGAAATGTAAACGATAAGCTCCTTTAGAGTTTCCACCTGTGGGATATGGGATGACTGGCCTCCTTCTTCCACTCTTGAACCCATAATGCTCATTCTTGCCTTAATGAAGAAGCTGATTGATGGATGTCACCTTTCCTGCTGCTGACACCCTTATCTCTCTCAGCTTTTCGGCAACAGACATGACCTCCTCCCTACCAGCTGGTCTCCTTGTGAGAGACCTGTCCATCACTCCATTTCCCAGATCCATCTGTTGTCCCCTCCTCCCCAACCTTCAGCCCATATGCCCACTGGCAGCAACCAGCATGTCTGTCTGTCAGTAGCTCGGTAATGAGACCAATTTATAAGGTCACATAATCCTGACTTTTCAGGAAGAAAAAAATTCCATATCCCATTTGCTAGTTGAAAACACTCTCAGCTTTTCTAGTTCTCATGATGATGGGAGGTCGAGTACTAAGCAATGAAAAGTATATTAAGATGAATTTCCAGTACTCGCTTTTTCATTGAATTCTCTAATATGGAAAGCTTCTCCCACTTAATTTTCTAGGCAATAGTCTATGTTGCTTTGCTAGAAGTGACCTAAGGACAATATTGATATTTCATCAAAAACTGAGGTCTAGGAATCATTTTGTTATATGTTCAAACAAGGAAATTCTTTGAATAGATCTCCAAACTCTATCTGGTAACCTGGACAAAATTCTGATTTGGAAAGGTTTATCCACATCCTGGCCTGGTGCTGTCAATAAGGATTTCTGTGTTTGTAGGGTACAGTTAAGTTTCTCCTGAGAACATTTTGTCCCTTTAGTAGACTGGCACAAATTAAATCCTGTGTCAACCTTGCCAGAGGCTGAGGGCCTCATTACATTTTATGGAATTCAAATAAATGCAATCAAAATATTTGTAAGCACGAGGCAGCCAGTTTGAGACATTTTATGATTCAGGGTGTCACCTAGAGTTGATTTCATTTCAGTTGTCACCTAGCAAGAGTGTCATTCCCCAAAGAAAAACTAACGTTGATGTGAATTGATGCCTGTAATATGTGGATGTTATTTTAGAATTAACCAAAACATATGAAGACTAAATTGCAAGGAATTAATAAGCATCCAAGACATCTTTATACTTTGATAGTTAATGATATCTGCTTTTTATTCACTTAGGGACACATGCTGTCAAGCTTTAAAGTCATGGATGCATAGATTGCTCTGCCTGGGAACTTGCTCACTGGAAACATTTTTTTTCCCCATCTTGGAATAAAGTTTTAAGACACTGACTGTACCAGCTTGTATGCCCAAACTTTGAGTCTCAATATGATGGTTGACATCTAGACAAAGGTAGACCAGTGATCCTGCTCCCATCCTTAGTTACCTTATCGTGTTCATGCTGAACTGGAATTAATCATGAAAGATGGGGGGTGGGCTCTGTTTCCCCTCTGTCTTTGCTCTCCTCTTCTTTCTCATTTCTTTCACCCATCTCCTTCCTTGCCCCTTTGACTTAGGTTTCTGGTCTTCTCTGGCCTTTTTTACAAATTCCCTCATGGGAGAGGAAATGTCTTACCTACATTTGTATCACTTCTAGAGACCACATGGGGCAACTGTTTCTTTCAATGGATAAAATACTAGATCTGGTGTGCCAAACCTGAGGCCAAGTTGACCTCAGACATTAGCTATGTGACAGAAAATCACTTAAACTCTGTTTGCTTCAGTTTCTTTAAAATGTGGTTGGTAATAACACCTACCTCACAGGACTGTTGTGAGGATCAAATGAAATAATGTTTATAGAGCACTTAGTGTAGTGCTCGTAACATAGTAGACACTATATAAAACCTGATTTTTTTCCCCCATTATGGGTCATCTTCTTTCATTAGAATGCATCCTTCCTTCCTTCCTTCCTTCCTTCCTTCCTTCCTTCCTTCCTTCCTTCCTTCCTTCCTTCCTTCCTTCCTTCCTTCTTTCCTCCCTTCCTCCCTCTCTTTCCTTTCTTTCCTTCATTCTTTCTTTTTTGTTTTCCTCTTCTTTCTTTCTTTCCAGTGTCTCCTTCCTGGCATTGTCCTCTGCTTGTAGTGCTAGTTCTGTTAAGTGAATGAAGGAATAAATTTGACTATTATCCTCCAAAATGTATTATTAATCTTTTTTGAGTCATTAAGCATTAAACCTATGTATCCCTTATAATCTAATTTGTCCCTTAAGAAAAGGTTTTTTTTAAATTTATAATTGAAGGAAATGGTAAATTTTAGTTAGAGACTACTAAAAATACATTTTTTTTACATTCAAGTTCTAAGATCACCTGAGGTCAAAAAACCCCTGACCTAGAATAATTTAGGCCTCCCAGAATAATTTCTAAGATTGTTTATTCTACCAAAGATTTCAGCCTTGAAAATCTTGAACCAGGAGAAAAAAAGAAGTATTTATTTTCCAAGTTCATCTTCCTTCCCAAGTAAATTTCTGGGCTCCTAGAAAAATCTGTATATTGGAAGATAAGAGGAAACAAAAGAGGCAGGGAAATTGAAAAGAATATCCAAATATTTTCAAAATTTTTGGTTTAGTCTTGTTTGTGCTTCATTAATATTTTATTTCCCCTGGAATTATTACATTGAAGTGGTTAAAAAAAAAAAAAACAGTTACCTCTTCAGCAGCTAATTATGATGCCACAAGCAAATTTCCCTCATTAAATGCTGATTATGCAAACAGGTCAAAATTTCTCTTATACAATATATGTGTTCTCATCTCTTTTAGTATAACACAGACATTGAGGTGAAAATCACATGTAAATTTCATTTCTATCAAAAAAAAATTTGACACAATGAAAACTTGTTAATTTCTTACCTTATTATTAGGTATAGGAAGCAAACAACAATGTAGAACTTCCTGCTCTTATCACTTTTAAAAAATAAAGTCTATACCTGTCAGTAAGTCTTCCAATGGGTTATAATATTTTCATATATGAAGAACCTTTTTAAAATTTCATGGAAGACCATAGAGGAGTCCAGTTACTCTACCTTTATTCTAGCAGCCATCTTAAAAAAGGCATCAAATAATGATTGAGAAATTCAAAGAGAAAGAAAACGGAACAGTAGGTTCTCTTATTCACTTAAGAAGTATATAAAAAGGCAAGCCAGAAGTCATGAACACTAGGAGAAATATCCTGCTAGAAAAGCTAATGGGAGCCCAGCCCAACAGGCAACTGCTCCCAGGCTGTGGAGGCCATAACAGGGACAGAAACACATAGCAGCTTCTGGGATGAGGTTACCTTACTGCAAAATGCTATGATCAAAGACTCCAAAGCACATCAGAACTCTAAATGTACAGACACATCAGGAAAAATAGAAGTCAGGGTTAAGAGGCTAGGAAATTGAGGTCAGGACTAAACAGGCCATGACTTCCATATCCAAGAGTATGAGAGGGAGATGAATATGAACCTGGGACAAAAATCTCTGATCAGGAACGGAAGTTACTCCCTTAAGTAAACACAAAAAGACTCCAAACACTATGAAGAAATATTATGGGTCAAGATATAGGCAAAAGTTACATCCAGATGCAGAGAGGAACTCTATAAGTACAAAGACAGGGTAGGCATTAGAGAGAGAAATAGCTTGGTCACAAGGATTGCAAGAGGACCTGGGAAAACTGAAGCAACAGATGAAAATGAAATTAGAAATTATAAGTGAAATGAAAACTAAAGGAAGAATTGGAATGAGAATAAACAGATAAAGAGGTAGAAAACTTTGTTCAAGTAATAAGCTCCCTGAAAATTAGAATAAACCAAATAGAATTCAATAACTCCAAGAGGTGATAAGAAATTTTAGTAGAAAGGATTTTAAAAATAGAAGAAATATAAAGTATATGCTACCCAAAAAAAAGAGGTTAAGGAGAGCTATTCAAGATTTATCTGACTTTCTGAAACCATGACCAAAATAAAGAAACATTGATGCAATTAAAATGGTTCAGGATATTATAAAAGGGAATTGCTCAGATTTACTAGAATAAGAGGACAAAGTGAAAATAAAATCAACCTCACCTCCTAAAACAAACCTCAAAATCTAAAATCCCAGAAATGTATTAGTTAAAATACAGACCTCTGAAGAAGAACAAGAAGGAGGAGGAGGAGAAAGAATGGAAGACAGAAGAGAATAAAAAACCCAGAAGGAGAGAATTCAAATACCAAAGAACTAGTCAGAAACACAGGTGACTTGGTAATAATCCTTTAATGAATGCAAAATCTAGGAAAATTTTATTTTTAAGGACAAAATATAAAGATTCATAGCCAAGAATAACAAATTCTAAGACTGAGTAAATTCTACTGGGAAAAATATGCAACTTTCATAAAAATAACTTTTTCACATTATGGATTTAAAGAACAAAACTCATTAGATACTTTAATTGCAAGCACAGAAGTCAAAAGGAATCTAAAACTGAATACTTTTAAGCAATTATGAGGTTAAAAATTATGAACTGAAATCTAGCTAAAACCTTGTTTCTACCTCCATAACATTGATCATATGTCTCTTTTTCCGCACACACAGAACCATCACCTTCTTTCATGCTCTCATCACTTTTCACTTACACTATTGAAGTGACCTTCCAATTGGTTTCTCCAATTCAAACCTTTCCTCCTTCCAATTTATCCTCTGCTGAGCTCCCAAAGTGATTTCCTGGAGCATAAGACTGACCATATAGACTACCTACTTAATCAACTATGGTAGATGAGCATTTTTTTTAATATGTAAAAAATCCCAGCTTAGTGGAACAAGAGGAGAATTTAAATACCCAATGTCAGGGAAAGAAACTGAACAAATCATGAATAAATTCCCAAAGGGGGAAAAAGTTGAGATATATTTACAGGTGATTTCCAAATTCAGCCCTCAATTACTTCTTTGCTAAGTGGATCAAAAGCTGACCTCCCCAATTCCTCCTAGTCCTCTCTGTAAAATTCTCATGCTGTTCAGCTCAAGTAACTAAAAACTAAACTAAAGTGCACTTTCTAATATTTCTTCATATTAGAATAAGAACCTAAGTATAACCTGTACTCCTAGAATAGCTCTAGAACTCATATAGGTTCTGAAGATTTGTAACGGATTAGATTTACAAATTGAGTGGGTGAGTAAACAACTTGATAGAGCTAGTTGCATTTGTATTTGACACTCCTAATCAGATGAAGCCTTTCACAGGAGAGAATGAGGCAGAGACAGAGAAACAGAGACATGGAGACAGAGAAAAAGGAAGACAGAGACAGACAAGAACAAAAACAAAGAGGAAAAGAGACAGAGACTGAGACAGATACAGAGACATAGTCAGGGGCAGAGAGACAGAGACAGACACTATCAGATAGAGACAGAGAGACCAAAAAAAGAGACAGACAGAAAGGCACAGAGAAACAGAAAGTCCTAGAATTCTCTGGGAGATGAGAATTTATTTTTTAAATAAATAAATAAACTTTTTAAACTAAAGAAAAGCCAATCATGAGGTAATTTCAAGACTGAAGTTTTCATTCCCCAATTGATAAATTGTCAAGGGAGATGAACAGGTAGTTTTCAGAAGAAAAAAAATCAAAACTATCTATAGTTATATGATAAAATTATATAAATCAATATTGATTAGAGAAATGCAAAGGAACCACCTTACACCTATCAGAAATGACAAATGCTGGAAGAGATGAGGGAAAATAGGTACACTAATGAACTGCTGTTGACAGAGTTATGGACTTGTCCAACCAATCTAGAGAACATTTTGGAACTGTGCCCAAAGGTCGATGAAACAGAAAGTACATTTTGACTCAGCAGTATCACTACTAGATCTGTACCACAAAAAAAGTAAAAGGATGTGTATAAAGTAATATGAGTGTGTGTATATGTATGTATATATATATATGTGTGTGTGTGTGTGTGTGTGTGTGTGTGTGTGTGTGTGTGTGTATGTATATGTATATGCGTGAACCAACCTCATTATCAAGTCCTGGAAATACACTACTAAGGTAAGTGAACTTATCCATAGCATTCAAAACTTCTCCATTTGCTGTAACTGATGGTTCTACATATGGATGGTGGGGTGGTGGCTGATGGAGCACCTGTGTTTTCTTGGTGTTAATTGTTAGGTCAAAATTAGCACAAGTAGCAGAGAATTGATCCATACTTTGTTGCCTCTCAGCTTCAGAGGCTGTATTGAATCCAAAATCATCTGCAAATAGAAAATCATGCACCAACACTCCCTCCACTTTGGAATTGACTTGTAGCTTTTTCGAATTGAAGAATTTGCCATCACATTGCCAGAGCTAGCTCAGTGTTGGAAGGAAAGTATGGGAGAGAAGAGATATTAAACTGACTACCAAATTGAAGGTCTACAGAGCTGTTGTGTTGACCTTATTGTATGCCTATGAAACAGGGATGGTCTACTAGCACCATGTCAGGAAACTGAGTCACCTCCATTTTAACTGTCCCCTGGCAGGATAAGGTATCAGACACAGAGGTTCTTACTTAAATTAAACTGCCAGAGAGAGCAATTTTGATGGGCTGGTCATGTTGTTCGAAAGCAAAACATACTCCTGCCAAAAAGAGTATTTTACAGAGAACTTGCATGGGGCAGGCAATCAATCACATGGTGGTCAGAAGAGGCGATACAAGGACACTCTCAAGAACTTTGGAATTGACTGTGTGACATGGGAGACACTGACACAGAACCACTCAGCATGTTATGCCCACATCAGAGGAGGTGCTGTGCTCTGTGAGCAAAGCAGAATTGAGACAGTTCAAATGAAATGTAGGATGCACAAATTTAGAGTATCCACCCCAAATGTTCACATGGACTATCTGCCCAATCTGTGGTAGAACATTCCGAGCTCGTATTGGGCTGATTAGCCACAGTTGGACACATTGAAACTTGACTTTATCATAATGATGTCATTTAAATTTTCTTCATTTGTCTTGCTTTTTGGGGTTATATGGCTAATGTAGAAACATATTTTGCATGATTTCACATGTATAATGGATTTAACATTGCCTTCTCAGTGAATGGGAGAAGTTAGAACTAAATTTTTTTTAAAAGAATGCCAAACATTGTATTACATAGATAGGTATGTAAAGACTGATGGTCTCAGAAGGTAAGTGAGAATAGGTAAAATTTATAGTGTTCCACATTTGTGATCTCATTTGAGCCACACAACAACTCTTTGGTGAACATGATGAGTAATATTACCATGCCCATTTACATATGAGATGCTTAGACTCAAAGACTTCAGTGATTTTTCTTTGATCACACAACTAAAGAATGTTTGAGACAGGATTTGAATCCAGGTCAGGTACAATATGTACCTGACTGTCCAGTATGCCACCCTGTCTCTCTGATACTATCAGATTATTCATTGTGTCTTAGTCTCCATACCTGTGCTTCCTTGCCTGAAATTTAACTTCTTCTCTCTTTCTACCCATCCAAATAATACTACTCTCCTTTACCAGTCTAGCTCAAATCCCACCACGTGGCACAATGAAAAGTATATTGAACCTAGAATAAGAGGATGTGGATTTAAGTCCTACTTCTCACGCTTACTACCTATAAGACTTTGGAAAAGTCACTTAAGCCAATTTGCTCCTCTGTAGATATTTATCTGATATGTCCTCTGAGGTCCCTTCCAACAATACACACATTATTGCTGTTTACTGTTCTGGAGTGCAATCTAATCTCGAAAAGAATCAAAATTTTTAAAAAATTCACATTTAACATTGCTTAGTGTACCATGTTCCTTGATAAATTCATGCTTGTACTTTTTATTCATCAACAAAACTGTAAGTTCTCTGAGGATGGAGGTTATGTCTTTTAGTTTGTATATGCCATCTAAAAGGTGTATCATTGTGCTGAACATTTATGGGACATTTGAGTCAGGCAGGTGCGCTTGAACTAGGTATGTATTATAGCACAGAGAATTTGGATTATTAATGTTCATTGAAAGGAAGGGAATATTGGATTTTCTTCCTATGGAAAGGCTAAACAATACAATGTTCCTCTGCTCAGTTTAAAGACTATTATTCTTGGGGCTTGGGGGAAGAGGTGGGACAAGCATTTTTAAAGCAACTGTTATGTGCCAGGCACTGTGATAAGAACTTTACAAATATTATTGCAAAAAATTACAAAAATGTTACAAATATTTTTTGTATCAAGTTTCTCTGATAAAGGTTTACTACCATGAGATACTAGATAAATAGACAGATAGACAGACAGACAGACAGACACAGACAGACAGACAGACAGATAGATAGATAGAGAGATAGATAGATAGACAGATAGATAGATAGATGATGTGCTCAGTGCAGCCTCTGAGGTTGAGATGCTACAAAATATGGATCAATTCTCTGCTACTTATGCTTATTTTAGCCTAACAATTAACACACAAAAAAAACCCCAGAGATTCTCCACCAGTCAGTACCACATCATCCTTATGTGAAACCACTGGTTAAAGCAAATGGAGAAATATTGAATGCAGAGGATAAGTTCCCTTAACTTGGCAATTTACTTTCCAGGAATGTACACACAAATGATGAGACTGATGGACAAGTTGCCAGAGCTAGCTCAGTGTTTGGGAGGTTCTGAAGGAAAATGTGAAACAGAAGAGGTATTATACTGCCCATCAAAATGAAAGTCTAGAGGACCATTTTGCTGAACTCATTGTTTTATGCCTGTGAAATCTGGACAGTGACCAGTGCCATGCCAAGAAACTGAATCACTTCCACTTGAATTGTCTTAGGAAGATTCTGAAGGTCACCTGGCAAGATAAGGTACTGGACACTGATGTACTTTTTTAATCTAAGTTGCCAAGCATTCTAAACTGCAAAGAGCACAGCTCCTATGGGCTATATTCAAATGCCAAATATATTTGCCTAAAGGACTGTTATGTAGAGAACTCTGATAAGGCAAGCACTCACAAGGAGGTCAGAAAAAGGTCTCAAGGTCCCTCTGAAGAATTTTGGAATCAATTGTATGACATGGGAGACTCTGGAAAATGATCACCCATAGTGGCATGCCCACATCAAAGGAGGTGCTGTGCTCTTTGAGTGAAGCAGAATTGCAGTAATTCAAAAGAAACATGAGATGTAAAAATTTAGAGACATCTACACTTCAAAAGTTCATGTGAAATATTGGTGTGTACCTGTAGCAGAGGTTTGTGAGATCTTATTGGTCTGATCAGCCACAGCTGGCCATACCATACCTTGATTTCAACATAATAACATCATTTTGGTCCTCTTTGAGAATGAAAGACAACAACCAATCAACTATCATGAATATATGTATACATATATATATATACACATACATATATATGTATATGTATTCACACATACACACATACATATGTATGCATATGTACATGTATATGTATGTAGGTATATGTAGGTGTATATATATGTATACATATATTCATGATAGTTGATTGGTTGTTGTCTTTCATTCTCAAAGAGGACCAAAATGATATTACTATACATATACATATGCATATATAGATATTAATTTCCCAATAGATAAATTTATATCCATTACCATATATACACATACACACATATATATGCATATATAAATTGATATTCATTTCCTAATAGATAAGTTGTCAAAGGATATGACGAACAGTTCTCCAAAGAAGATTTGCAAAATATTCACCACCACATGAAAGAATGCTCCAAATTACTAATAACAAGAAATATGCAAATCATAACAGTACTGGGGTTTCACCTCATTCTTTGTAAACAGGTAAAGATGATAAGAAATGGCAATAGTCAGTTCTGGAAGGACTGTGAAATGACAAACACACATATACTTGTTCGTGAAACTCTGAAAGGATACAATTATTTTGGAAACTCACTTGGAATTATGCGAATAAAGTAACTAAAATGTCTATACTCTTTGAACGAGAGATTCCATTAGTGGGCTTACACCAAATGGAAGAATAAAGTCACGTATCCTATGTTTCCTTTGTGCTGTTTCCGTTCTGCTCGGCTCATGGAGCACAGCACCTTTTCTGATGTGCGCACACCAGGCTGAGAGATCCTGTGCCAGTATCTCCCGTGTCACACAATCAATTCCAAAGTTCTTGATAGAGACCTTGACAGTGTCCTTCATGAATCTGTCATTCACTCCTTTTTGCAGGTATACCAGCTTGCTGACCAGATTAGTTTTGATTACAAAACCTATGCCAGGTTCATGGCATTCCCCTTCACTGTGACCACTCCAGAAAAATGTGCATTCAGCTCCGACTTCAGTAATCTGGCCTTCATTTGCCAACGTTGTTTCATTCAGGGCTGCTGTTTGGATGTGATACCTGTCCATGTGCCGATGGTGAGTGGAATCATCTTTGCAGATGTTTTTGTACATTTTTTTGCATGTGTTTTGACTGCAAAGTGAGATTCCCCATCTGCTGCGGTAATCAGGCCAGGGTGGGGTAAGCAGACAATTTTTAGGGCACCTTTTCTAGCCCCCTTCCTCACACCAGGAGGTGAGCTGTGTGATCCTTAAAAGGCTGCTCAGACACCCAGGGGACTGCTGAATCCCACTGCTGAATCCCACTTCTGCCTCCAGGGACAAATGTCCCTATGGCCTGGGCCACCCGTGTGCGGGGTTGTGACTATAGCTCCCAGGGAATTCGCACCTGCTGCTTCATCACTTGCCTATCTCCACTATCCACCCAGAGAGTTCACATGGACTATCTATGCCCAATCTGCGGTGGAGCATTCTGAGGCCATTTTGGTCTGATCAGCCACAGTCGGACACATTGAAACTTCACTTTATCATGGTGATGCCATTTTGGTCCTCTTCGAGAATGAAGGATAACAACCAGCCAAAGTCATATATCCACTAAAATATTTATTGGCACTTTTTGTGATAGCAACGAATTGGAAATAAAGTAGATATTCACTAATTGAGGAATTGTTTAACAAGTGGCATTACATGAATATGAGGGAATATTATTATGCTATAAGAAATTATGTATGTGAGGAATTCAGACAAGCATAGATAGAGCTATCTGAACTGATGCCAACCGAAGTAAGAAGAATCAGGAGAACAATATGCACAAAACCGACAACAATATTAAATGGAAAGAAGAACCACACACGCGAAAATCAAATACCCTTGGAGGCAAATATGATTATTGTATCCGGAGGGAAAACAGGCAAACTGAAGTTGTGTGCCCAGGGTCACGTAGCTAGTATGGGTCTGTAGTTGGATTTGAACTCAAGGCTTCATGACTCCAGACTCAGCACTCTTTTGTAGTCAGCCACCCTCTCAGGAAACAAGCTAGAGTTCTGGTTCTCAGATGAAAGTTCCACAGACTATGTATCTAAAATGTTTATTTCTGAAAGAAAATAAAAATAGAAAAAAAAACCCTTCACCCAAATTATAATGAGAGGAAGTGGGGAATGATTCTTCTTTTGATTAGGAACCAATGTGGTAACATCTATTTAAATTTTTAAGTGTCATTCCAGATGTGTTCCAGACAGAAGAAAAACTATTTAGACATTGTGCTGTTATACATTTTTATATGACAAAAGAGCTGCCTGTCGGCTACATGGGATACCCTTCTAAGACCCTGGTTTGGCAATTGCTGTATTAGTTTACCTTTGAAGCTCCCATAAGTTCCCCCAAACACAGGGCTCATATGCACACATTTATGATTCCTTACCTTGTTGCATTTTGAACCTTAGAGCTGTGACAACTTAGTTCTTTATCAAAGGTAAGGTTAGGTCAACTTTAAGAGTATTTCCAATAATTCATTAGCTTATGTTATTTTTTTAATAAGTGTTTTCCCCTGAGACTGACAAGTCAGAAAATAAATAACCTCAATTCTCTATACTTTTCACACTGCATAAATTAAAACTTTCCAAGGGCAATAACCTATTTATAAGGCTGCTGTCACTATCAAATATCAAAAATACATTTGTCAGGCAGCAGTGAAAAGGCTCTTTCACATTTCCCTGGCAATGAATAGGGAAAGGGACTTCAGAACAGGAATCCCAACTTCCCAGATTATGAGACTAAAAGGCTTTATAGCTTCAGTTCCCAAAATAGTGTAGAGGAAGACAAAAAATAGTTCTCCATGCTGATTGCGTTGTTACAACTTAAATTGTACTCAGATGCGAACTCTGACGTGCCAAAAACTATGAGAGCTGAGCATGAAAGATCAGAAAAGTGACATCTGGTATTGGATGCCCCACTAGACATGACTAATTCCATTGGTATTGTGTAGGTTTTGCCCTCACTAATTTAATATTCAAATATGGGGTTAGGCCTCCACTCATGTTCTGCAATAACACAAGACTCAGACTTCCTACAGATCTCCTCCTCTCCCTGCACAGGACTGTTTATAAAGGCTGTCTATCTTACCAACTGACCATGACTATCTCTTTTCATTTCCACATGCTAGTAAAGTTCTTTAATTTCATGACTCTCACACATGGTGGAGCTATGAGGGTGCCTTATGAACTCATCCATAACTTGTAAGAAATAAATAACCGCCCATAACTTACTTCTCAGATATCTACTTTATCTTGAACATTTTAACTTTACACATACTCAGGCGTGCAAATTTATTCCTGCACTAAATAGGAACCTGATGTCCTCTTTGTGGCTTTTATTGCTGACACACATATATGGCAATGCTTGGGGAATGGGATGTTCTGATTAATTGAATGTTCTGGTTAACAGAGAGTAGTTGTTTATACCATAGTTGGCTTAGCAATTTTCAAAGAATTGGTATGCAACAAAATGTACTTAGCATTCAAATTTACTTCAATTATTCAAATATTAACATGGGTATTCTCTTCACTGATACAGATTTCTGAGGCCAAATTATTTCCACACCTGGTGACCTGCCTTCTGGTGATAAATCTTTATGAGTTTAGCTAGGATTAATTATCCATAGAAAGTTTGCATGCAATATTCTATTGTCAACTCTGTTCTTGAAGCCTTTTGAAGTTTATAGGACCATAGAATTTATAGCTACGGTGGTCCTTAGAATTTTCTTGAGTAGTCTTCTCCTAGGGTCTGTGAAATTTTTAAAAAAAACATTTTGGAGTGGAGCCAAGATGGTGGAGTAGAAGCAAGGACCTGCTCAAGCTCTCCCCACAAACGTCTCAAAAAAAAAAAACAAAACCCTGTAAAAATGACTCTAAACAAGTTCTAGAGCAACAGAAGTGACAAAAAAATGATAGACTGGAGTAAATTTCCAGCCCAAGACAATCTGGAAGGTCAACAGGAAGGGTCTTGTACCAGGCTAGAAGCAGAGTGAATGGAGCTGGAGTAGGATGAATCACTGGCAGCTGTGCTGGTTCCCAGACTTTTCAACCCAAAACCACCAAAGACAGCTTCAAAGGTCAGTGAGAGGGTCTCTCACCTGGCTAAGAAGGGAGTGTGGTCCAGTTAGCCTCAAACCCAGCCCTATGGTGGTGGCAGTGGCTGCTTCTGGATCCCTCTACTTAACAAAAATCTCAGAAGTCAAGTACTTGGCTTGATCATGACTTCACACCTGGAGAAAGCAAAATTGTTGCTGTTGGAGTACCAGGAAGTTTCAGAGCCAAAATGTTCCCTAAGGGGAACCATGACCATTTAGTGAGAGTAGTGAAGAATATCACAAGGGTTGCTAAATTAAGGGCTATGAGAAGAGATACAAGCATTAAAAGACCACAAGAGTCAGCTAGGGAGCAGACCTTGTCAAGGAGAATAGCTATTGACATGTAGACATCCATGGGACTTGTAATAGCCATGTATTAGGCTAACTGATGCCACTATCTGTGAGGAGGAATGAGTAAGAGGGAAAGGAACCATTGCTAAAATTCTGGAAGGGGAAGGAAATCTTACTTTCACCAGTAGCTTCCTTGGCTGATAAATGTCTCCATATGTAACATACTTCTGGGTGAGTAGTGATGATGTATAAGGAAAAGAGCGACTTGGAGAAACTTTGGAGCTTGTGTAGAGATTTTGTAGGTGGTTCTGGTTATCTAACAATTTGATGAAAAGGCTCTGCTTGCCTTTAGAGGCATTCCAAAAGACCTGTCTGTTTCACCTACTTCCTCTTGGTTTCATTCGCATCTAGAGAAGCTTAATGACTTTTTCTCTCCCTCTTTCCCTCTATTTTTCTTTCCCTCTCTTTCTTCCTCCCTTTCTCTCTCCCTTCTTCCCTATCTTCTGGACCTCCTCTCATCTCCTCCTCTTTCTTTACCCCTCCCCTCGTCCAGTGAAAGATCATGAAGAGACTGATATAGTACAATGAAGACTATATCACAGATATGTTGGGGAGAAAGTTGGTAGATGCGTTCTTACTATATCATTGAAGAAAGTATTTTTTGTAAAAATCAATTTATAAGTAGTTAAATGGAACTGGCATACTAGTAATTGGTCCCCTAACAATGCGAGACAAAGTAGCCGGTAAGAATTTGACCCAAAGGTAGTAGAGAACAGACTTATACTCTCTTTATCTTATGGTATAGTCCAGTCTTCATAACTTCTCCAATTTTTGTTTGCTATTTGGTAACTATCATATTATATTTCTCTTTGGTGTTATGGCTAAATTCCTTGAGAAAGCTATCTACAAATAGTGTGTCCATTGGCTTTGTTCACACTTTCTTCTTAATTCTGATTTCCAACTTCATCATTCAAATTTATTTACTCTTTTGTAAGTTACCAGGGATCTCTTAATTATCAAATCTAATAGCTTTTTTTCAGTCCTCATCATTTTTGACCTCTCTGTAGCCTGAAATTATTCTTTCTCATCCTCTTCTTCTTGATAATCTTTTCTATACAGGATTTCATGACACTGCTCTTACCAGGTTCTCCTACCTCCCCCACCCCTTGAGAAGGCAAGCAACATGATGTCACTTACACAAGAGTCACACAGCCAGTGAGTGCCTGCCCTTGGATTTGAACTCAGGTCTTCCTGACACTGGACTTAGCCCCCAGTCAGACCTGGCCCTGTTGCCTGCTCCTTGTGTGACCTTGGGCTCTTGTACGCCTCTAAGATCCTACGCAGCTCCAGATCCCAGGACACAACTTGCCCTGAATTATTTTCATAAACCCTCTGTTCCAAGCCAATGGTGTTCCTCATGTCCTTCCTTCACACTCTACACCCAGTCCACTAGACAGATAGTGCATAAATGTGTCAGATGCTGGGCAAGCGAACACAGACTGAAAAGAGAGTAGACTCTCCAGGAACTCACATTCCAAAGAGAGAAGATACTACCCAATGGGGAGCTGGAAAGCAGGCATGGAAAGCAGGGGAGTGGTTACTTATAGCTGCTTAACTATTAAACAGGGTGGAGAAGTCCATCTTAGAACAAGGATTGGGGCAGGAGTGAAGGCCTAAGAGACTCAAGAAATGGAGGCCCAGGCCAGGGATTCACAAATGTGGAGGGGGTGAGGGGCAGTGATTACCAGGCTTCCCTTCATCCTTCCAAGCTGAGCTCATAAACCACTTCCTAAATTGCTAAATAGCACCTGTCACACCCATTCTTCCATACTTATTAAGCTGCTTTGGACTCCCTTTGAATCTGCAGTAGGGTCTCACACCATGTGTATCTTGTCTGGCAAACGAATGCCAGTTTTTTCTAATTGCTCTGCCAGCTGAAGCCCCTGCACTAGGGGCTGAACTGGTCTGCAGGAAGAAGGGGTCTTCGGATGGGGATGTCTGCGAACTCTCCATGTCCTCACTGGCAGGCGGGGTGTGGGAATCTGTCATTTTCCCATTCTGTCCACTCTTGTCAATTCCTTCTTGTTCTTTATCTCAGAGTGATGCATTTTCATAGCACTCTCCCTCCAACTGCATGGAAAGCAATGGACAAGGAACAAAGTTTTCTTGGCTTCTCTGAGATAAGGAGGCATTTGCTCCCTGAAAGGTTCAGAGGGACAGTCCAAAGTGCTGCAGGGGTTGGTTAGCCAGCAGATAAGGTCCACATGGAGCTTAAAACCCAGCTGTGGACAATTTGTCTCAGAAAACCCTCTTTCAGAGGACCCCTGAAATAACACCTGAGCCTGGGCATCCACTTCTACCTATCAGACTTCTCATTCTTAGTCTCCTTTTGTGAATCTCCATCCAGCTGCTTGAGAATAAAGACTGGTTTTGTTTTTTTTTTTGCTTTTTCTTTGTGTTCCCCAGTGCTTTGCACAGTGCCAGGTATGAAGAAGGTTCTTAATAAAAGCTTGTTGATTTGCCATGGTTATGCTTATTTACCATGGGTATAACCCAAGTTTCTGTTCTGAATCCTTTTTGCTTTTCTCTCCAAGTTACTTTGCCAGGTACTCTCATCAGTTGCCATAGATTCAATTATTCCTATACAGTTGTTTCTTGAATCTATTTACCCAGTCTTAATTTCTCTTCTGATCTCCAGGCTCACATCTCCAACTACCCACTAGATATTTCAAACTAGTTTCCCTGTAGACATCTTAAATATATCCCAATTCAACATTTCCAAATCATATTCATTATCTCTCTCCCCACCCCAAAACCCTGCTCTCTTCTTAACTTTCCTTTTACTTTCAAAGGCATCACCATCTTCACAGTCATCTATACTAACAACCAAGTGTCATCCTCAACTTGCTACTCTCTCTTACTCCATATATCCAGTCTGATTGAAAGTTTTGTCAAATATACTTTTTAATCTTTCTCTTATAACTCCCCTTCTTTTCTCTGATAGGGTCACCTCATATATGCTTCCCTGTTTCAAGTCTCTTTTCCAGTCAATTACAGTACTGTTCAATCAATTGATCTTCCTAAAGTGCTGGGTTGGCCATGTTATCCTTGAATTTAATCAATTTCGTGTTTCCCTATTGCCACCAGGATCAAATGTAAAAATTTTTTTTGGCTTTGAAATCCCTTTGTAACCTGATCCCTTTCTAACCTTTCCTGTCTCCTTACCCCTCTGTTAATACTGGTCTCCTAGAGATTCTTCATATGTGATATTTCATCCTCTGATTATATCCATTTTCAGTGGTTATCTTCCATGTTTGTTGACCATTTTGTCTTCCATTGTTAGCGGACCAATTGCTAGCATACCAGTTCCATTTAACTCCTTAACATGAGCCTGTTTTTTTTTTTTTACTAAAAAAGAGCTATTTTCTTCAATGATATAGTCAGAACACATCTACAAATATTTCTCCCAACATATCTGAGATGCAATCTCCATTATATGATCTTTCACTGGACAAGAAGAGGATTAGGCAGAGAAGAAGAAAAGATGAGAGGAGGTAAAGGAGATAGGGAGTATGTTATAGCTGGGATTTCTTTGTATTTTACGGATTATTTGAAGGTTCTCAGGGAGTTCTGTTCAATGCAATTCAACAAGCATTAGTTAAACACTTACTATGTGCCAAGCATTGTGCTTTTATACAAAGAAAAAAAGATGAAAAATCTGCCCTCAAGGAGTTTATATTCAAAGCATTTTGTGCTGCCAATCTGATCCCCAGTTTCTAAAGCCCTTGCATGTGTCTAATGGCAGACCACCAGAGACCTGCTGTCCAGTATGTTACAGAAAGTGCTTGAGCCAAACAAGGCCAGGGTGTAACTTGAGAACTCTCAAAAGTCAGCCTTATAGAATCAAGTTATATTTTCCAAGGGACTGAAGAGGGAGAAAAGAGTTTAGTGGAACTAGAGGTTGGCTTTTCGTTTTTGCATTGAAAAGCCAGTTAACAATGGTTATAAAAGAAAATTAAAAGCCTGGAAGTAGTTTAGGCTTCTGTTATTTCTTGAAGTTTCGAAACACACCAGCATCACACAGGGCTGTGTTTCATGTGGTATGACAATATGACGGTCTTTGTGGACCAGTTCTGGATCCCTTTGAAAGGTTTCCATGAGCAAATCAGCATTCTCTTTATTGCTGTAACCCGTGCTGCTGGGAGTCCATTTTTTTCTGAGCCTCAGTAAGAGAGCATTGTCCTGAACTTGTCATGAAGTACACTCAAGCGATACTCACAAAGGGATTTGAGGGAAAGAAAAAGGGCTTAGTTTTTTTAAAAAGTGGTGGAGAGGTTTCAGCAAGGAGAGACCCATGGGATGTACATCAAGTGGCAAGTTCAATAAATTTTGGCAATTCTTGTGACAAAATTGCCACTCGAATCCTAAATCCTGGTCATAGTCTTTAATGTTTAAAGAGATGCAGAATATATGGTAGGATTTGGAGTCTGAGGGCATTTTAATTCTTTTGTTTTGCATTATTTTCCCTTTATTAAATGTTTGGTACATAGTAAATATTTAATAAATGCTTATTGACAGACTCAGTGACTGACTTGTGTTTTAATGTCATATCTGCCTCTTCCTACTCTTGGACAAGTCACACACATTGTTTGATTCAAGTCAAGATGCATTTGTTAAGCATCTAATTTTGTGGTAGGCAATGTACTAAATGTTAATGTAGGAGGCAATTCCTGCTCTCAAGTAGTTCGCAGTCTAATGGGAGATGCAGTATAAATTGCAGATAATTAAAAGAAGGAAGGCACTAGTATTAAGGGGATCAGGAAAGATTTCTTGTAGAAAGCAGGCTTTCAGCTGGGACTTGAGGGAAATTAGGGAAAGAGAAAATACCTGATGTAACTAGATGGCACAGTATATAGAACACAGGGCCTGAAGTCAGGAAGACCTGAGTTCAGATGTAGCCTCAGATGCTTACTAGTTGTGTGACCTCTGTTTGTCTCAGTTTTCTTATCTGTAATAGGGGGATGATAATATAGCATCTACTTGATCTCCTAGGAGTGACAAGGATCAAATAAGATTACTATAAAGTCTTGACACATAGTAGGCACTATATAAATGTTAGCTAATATTATCATTCATTAAGAGAATAAGTACCAGGTGTGAGGAACTGGAAGGAATCCAGTGTCACTGGATTAGAGAGTACATGCATCAGGAGTAAAGTGTAAGAACATTGGAAATGTAGCAGAGGTCCAGATGATGAAGGATTTCGAATGCCAAACAGGATTTTATGTTTGATTATGGGGGTGAGAGGAAACCATGGAAATTTATGAAATAAGGTGCTTACATAGTCATCTCTTTGATATAGGAATTTTAATTTGACAGAAATTCATGCAGAATTTAAGTTCTAACTGAAGCCTATCTTATGATAGATGCAAATGAAGTTCAGTATATTCTGGTCTCTCTTACCTCTCTTCATTTTTGTTTCTTTTAGTGGGAATCATTTAAGAGAGATTTAAATATATTTGCTAGAGAAATATACTAATATAGAGAGGAGTAAGAGGAGGTAGAAAAGGTCAAATAAGGATATCAGTAAATATGTTGGTTACCCTCAACCTGGTTTAACACCTCTGCCGAGATGTTTTTTGAGGGGCTGTGGTGTTGCACATGCTACAGCTTTTTGGAATCACAGGTGAGAGTTGGGTGGGGTAGATGGGGTGTTTAGGGAGGAATAATACCTCTGGATTGCCAAGAACTTCTCTGGGCTACTCATCCATGTTTAGTGTCCACCTGCCACCCAACTCTCACTCACTCTCACCTGGATTAAGGATGCACCCCAGCCCAAGACTGGCATTAATTACCTTAATAAAACACAATATTAAGTGATTTAGTGGTTTCATAGATATAATTTTACAAAGGATTACTTTCTAAATGATTCTGTCAGAGTTTTGCAACATTTCACTGTGGGTTAACTAGAATGCATTATGTTGGCCTAGGAATGACTTTATTGTCAAAGGCCATTGATTGGTACAACCTAATCTAGAGTATTTCTATAAATTAAATTGTATTGTGTTACTCAATTAAAAATTAAAACAAATTATTAGAACTCTTCTGGCAAGATGACTGATAGACTTAGGTTTAAGTCCATTCCCATTTATCACCTCAGAATGGAGAAAAGACAAATAAAGTAAAACAACAATAACAAAAACAAAGAGAAGGAAAGCAGAAAAAATCAAAGAAACATCACTAGAGTGAAGTAAGGAAGATTTCAAATGCAATAAGAATTATTTGATGAAAGAAAATTGTGTAAAAGTTTCAGAGAAGAAAGCTAGTACTGCAACACCAAAAGACATCCAGAAATGATAATGGAACAATGCAAGAATCTACCTCATGGCTTAGAGGTTCAGTTTAAGTTAAAGGGAAAAAAAGAAGAAAGTGTTCAAAAGTGCAAAGGAGATGATAACTTAGTAACGGGAAATGTCTAAACTAATATTTTACAAGAAATCTGGAAGACAAAAAATGCAGGGGAAAAAAGAACATAGAAAAACAAAAAAAATTAAATACATGAGATTATTATGTACCAAAGCAATTAAATTTGAAGACAGATTGAAGTGAAACAATATGAAAATAATATGTTTCTCAGAAAACCACAATGAAATAAAAAACCCAAATCCCTGAACACCCTACATTAGTAAATCTTGTGAGAGAAAAGAATTACAAACAGAAGACAAAGGGAAGACTAGGAGAATACATAGAATTCTGCCAGAGAGAAACTCAAAGGTCAATTCTCAAATAAGTGTTGTGGCCAAGGTACAAAACTCCAGAAATACCAAAAAGTATTATAAGAATCCAAGAAAAGGATTATCATATAAATAATCCAAAATTCAGAGACTGCCCTTGAATATGAGAAATAAAAGAAAATTCTGGCATGCTATATTCTGAAAAGTAAAAGACACCATCTCCAATAATAATATATCCTACAAAGTTGACTTTAACAATCAACGTGAAAAGATTAATAACTTTTTTTAGCAAAAGGGAAGCATTTAGAGCATTCTTACTGAAAAAAACAGAGCTAAGCAGGGCCTTCAATATGTAATTACATCAATCAAAATTAACTTAAGAAAAGGAGAACATTTATACTGAATGAAAATGCCAATCATAGGAGTCAATGTTTATGATTATGTTTAATGTAATGTACAACTCTTATTCTGTCTAAATTTCATTGAGCAAGTGAAAAGAGAATACTTAAAGAAAAAAATCATAAAAAGGAGGAATGATTCAAAAGCATCCTAAAGAAAAGAAGAAAATCAAATAAATATTTCTTAAGGGGGGAAAGTAGCAAAGAAAGAGGCCTTGGCAGTACCAGATCTCAAACTATGCTACAAAACTATAATTTAAAAAAAAATGATACTATGTAGGAAATTAAGATGTTGATCACTGGAACAGAATGGTATACAGTATACAGAAGCAAAGGATTATAGAAGCCTAATATTTAATAAATCCAAAGATGATATCAAGTGGTTCAAGAATTCATTATTTGACAAAAATCTATTGGAAAAACTACCAGAAATTAGGTATAGAGTGACATCCCAAATTGAATGCCAAGACAAGTTCCAAATGGGGCCATAATTTAGACATTCAGTGTGACATCATAAATAAATTAGAGGAATAAACAAGAAATAAAGAGGTTTGCAGAAGGGAAAACGAACACTTATGATTAGATAAAATTAAAAATGTTTTGCAGAAATAAAACCAATGCAGCTAAAATTAGGGGGGAAAAGCAGGAGACTGGGGGAAAATTTTTTATACCAAAATTTCTCTAATAAAAGTCTGTTTTCTAAGATATATATGTAAAAGAATTAAATTTCTAAGAATAAGTAAATCCTCAACTGAGAAGCAGAGTATCAATAGGTATTTTTCAGAAGAAGAAATCTAAACTATCAATTACCACATAAAGTGTCCTAAATCCTTATTCACTGGAAAAATGCAAATTAAAACAGCTCCAAAGTTCTACCTCATACCCATTCAATTGGCAAAATTAATTTTTAATAAAAGGAAAATGGCAAATGCTGGAAGGGTTGTGGTAAAACAGGTATGTTAACACTCTGTTGGTGGAGCCAGTTATGAACTCCTCTAGCTATTCTGAGAAGCAATTTGGAACTATGCCTCAAAAATTATTAAACTATGTATTGTACTTGACTCAACAATACCACTAGAAGTTCTATACCTTCTGAGAAATCAAAGTTAGAGGGCAAGTATCCATATGTACAAAAATATTTATAGTAACTCTTTTTAGGATTGCAAAGAATTGGAAATTGCACAGTTGACAATTAGTTGAGGAATAATTGAACAAATTATGGTATATGTATGTGACGGAATGCTGCTGTGCTATAAGAAATGGAGGAAATGGTTTTATTTTTTTTAACTAAATTTTTTTATTTGTTTTCAGTGTTCTACAAAAACTTCCATATAACTCAGATGTTTTTCCCCACCCTCCTCATCCTTCCTTACTCCCTCCCTGAGATGGCATAAAATTTTATATAGGTTCTACATATACTTTCCTATTAAATACATTTTCACCTTAGTTGTGTTACATAGAAGAATTAAAATTAAAGGGAGAAATCACAAAACAAAATAAAACATAATACAAAAGAAAATGGTCTGCTTCATTCTGTGATCAAATTCCATA
Organism: Notamacropus eugenii; assembly: GCF_028372415.1. Lineage (NCBI taxonomy): Eukaryota > Metazoa > Chordata > Mammalia > Diprotodontia > Macropodidae > Notamacropus > Notamacropus eugenii. Next base: position 210,442,873 of record NC_092873.1, on the reverse strand, counting down.
GTTCTTTCTCAGGATGTGGAAGGCATTTTGCCTCAAGAGTCCATCTGGAATTTTTTAAGTCTTTGCATTGCAATGATGTACTAAGTCTACCAGAAAAATTCCTTGCACACTATGGTTGTGGCTGTGCACAAAGTTCTCCTGGTTCTCCTCCTTTCACTCAGCATCAGATTATATAAGTCCTTCCAGGCCTCTCTGAAGTCTTCCTGTTCATCATTTCTCATAGCAAAATAGTATTCCATTACATTCATATACCACAATTTATTCAGCCATACTCCAACTGATGGTCATCTCCTCAATTTCCAGTTCTTGGCCACCACAAAGAAAGCTGCTATAAATATTTTTGTACATGTGGGACCCTTTACCATTTTTATGATCTCTTGGGGATACAGTCCTAGAAGCAGTATTGCTGGATCAAAGGGTATACACATTTTTATAGCCCTTTGAGAAAGTTCCAAATTGATCTCCAGAATGGTTGGATCAGTTCACAGCTCCACCAACAAGGAATTAGAGTTCCAACTCTCCCATATCTTCTCTAACACTTATTATCTTCCTGTTTTGTCATCTTAGTCAATCTGATAGGTGTGATGTGGTACCACAGAGTTATTTTGATTTACATCTCTCTACTCAATAGTGATTTAGAGCATTTTGTTCATGACTATAGATACCTTTAATTTCTTCCTCTGACAACTCCCTTTTCATATCCTTTGACCATTTATCAATTGGGGAATGACTTGTAATCTTGTACATTTGACTCAGTTCTACATATATTTTAGAAATGAGGCCTTTATCACAGATGCTAGTTGCAAAAATTCTTTCTCATTTTTCTGCTTCCTTCTTAATATTGGTTGCATTAGGTTTGTTTGTGCAAAAACTTTTCAATTTAGTGCAATAAGAATTATCCATTTTGTACTTGATAATGTTCTCTTTCTCTTGTTTAGTCAAGAATTTCTCCATTCTCCACAGATCTGATAAATACACTATTATTCATTCCACTAATTTGTTTATAGTATCAAACTTTTTACCTAGATCATGTACCCATTTGGACTTTATTCTTGTGTATGGTGTCAGGCATTGGACTAAGCCCAGTTTCCACTGCACTGTTATCCAGTTTTCCAAAAAAAATTTTTCAAACAGTGACTTCTTATCCCAGAAGTTGGGGTCCTTGAGTTTATCAAAGATTGCTATATTCATTGACTACTGTGTCTTGAGTACCTAACATACTCCACTGGTCTGTCCCTCTGTTTCTTAGTCAGTACCAAGTGGTTTTGATAATTACTTCTTTATAATACAATTTGAGATCTGGTAGGGGCTCGGCAACCTTCCCTAGCATTTCTTTTCATTAGTTCCCTTGATATTTTGGACCTTTTGTTCTTCCAGATGAATTTTGATATTATTTTTTCTAGCTCTAGAAAATAATTATCTGATAGTTTTATTGGTATGGCACTGAATAAGTAAATTAATTTAGGTAGAATTATCATTTTTATTATATTGGCTTGGCCTGCCATGAGCAATTGATGTTTTTCCACTTATTTAGATCTGACTTTATTTGTGCAAAGTGTTTTGTAATTATGTTCATATAGTCTCTGGGTTTGTTTTGGCAGGCAGACTCTCAAATACTTCGTAGTGTCTACCTTAGCTTTAAATAGGATTTCTCTTTCTGTCTCTTCTTGTTGGATTTTGTTAGTAGTATATAGAAATACAGATGATTTTTGTGGATTTATTTTGTAACCTGCAATTTTGCCAAAGCTGTTTATTATTTCAAGTAGTTTATTACTTGATTCTCTGGAATTCTCTAAGTATATCATCATCTGCCAAGAATGAAAACTTAGTTTCTTCTTTGCCTATTCTAATTCCTTCAATTTCTTTTTCTTCTCTTAATCAATTTCTTTTTCTTCTCTTACAGCTAACATTTCTAGTACCATATTGAACAATAGTGGTAATAATGGATATCCTTGTTTCACCCCTGATATTACTGGAAATGCATCCAGCTTGTCCCCATTGCATATAATGCTTGCTGAAGGTTTTAGGTACATACTGCTTATTATTTTATGGAAAGTTCCATTTATTCATATGTTCTCCAGTGTTTTCAACAGGAATGGGTGTTGTATTTTGTCAAAAGAACTTTTCTGCATCTATTGAGATAGTCGTGCTTTCTCTTAGTTTTGTTGTTGATAAGATCAATAATGCTAAGAGTTTTCCTAGTATTGAACCAGCCCTTCATTCCTGGTATAAATCCTACCTGATCATAATGTATTTTTCTGGTGATAAGTTGCTGTTTTCTTTTTGTTAAAATCCTATTTAAAATTTTTGAATTGATATTCATTAGAGAAATTGGTCTATAATTTTCTTTCTCTGTTTTTGCTCTTCCTGGTTTAGGTATCAGAACCATATTTGTATCATAAAAAGAATTTGGGAGGACTCCTTCTTCCCCAATTTTTCCAAATAGTTTATATAGTATTGGAATTAACTGCCCTTTAAATGTTTGATAGAATTCACTTGTAAAACCATCTGGCCCCGGAGAGTTTTTCCTAGGGAGTTCATTGATGGCTTGTTCAATTTCTTTTTCTGAGATGTAAGTATTCAACTTCTTCTGTAATTTGAGCAGTTTATATTTTTTAAAATAATTATCTATCTCATTTAGATTGTCAAATTTTGGGGCATACAGTTGGGCAAAGTAATTTCTAATTATTATTTTAATTTCCTCCTCATTTGAGGTCAGTTCACCTCTTCATTTTTAATATTGGTAAATTGGTTTTCTTCTTTCTTTTTTTAATCAAATTGACCAAAGGTTTATCAATTTTATTGGCTTTTTCATAAAACTAACTCTTAATTTTATTTATTAGTTCAATAGTCTTCTTAATTTCAATTTTATTAATCTCTCCTTTGGTTTTCTGTATTTTTAATTTGGTATTTACTTGGGGATTTTCAATTTGTTCTTTCTCTAGCTTTTTCAGCTGCATGCCCAATTCATTGATTTCTTTCTCTATTTTATTCCTGTAGGCATTCAAAGATATAAAACTTCCCCTAAAAACTCCTTTTGCAGTATCCCATAAGATTTGGTAGGTTGTCTCATTATTGTCATTCTCTTGAATGAAGTTGTTGATTATTTCTATGATTTGTTGTTTAACTCACTCATTCTTTAGGATTAGATTATTTAGTTTCCAATTAATTTTTGGTCTATCATTCCATGGCCTTTGATTACATATAATTTTTATTGCATTATGATCTGAGAAGAATGTATTCACTATCTCTGCCTTTCTGCACTGAATTGTGAGGTTTTTATGGCCTCATACATGGTCAGTTTTTGTATATGTGCCATGTACTGCTGAGAAAAAGGTATGCCCTTCTATCCCCATTCAGTTTTCTTCAGAGATCTATCATATCTACTTTTTCCAGAGTTTTGTTCACCTCCTTATCTTCTTTCTTGTTTATTTTGAGGTTAGATTTATCAAGTTCAGACAGGAGGAGGTTGAGATTCCCTACTAGTATAGTTTTTAGTTTGGGAGCCCTTCCAGGAGGTGAATGGTGGATTCTTTTGATGACTCTTTTGGCCTCTGAATCTAGGACTTATGGGCAATTTTGCATGATGATTTCTTGGAAGATATTGCCTAGGCTCTTTTTTTTCATCATGGCTTTCTGGAGGTCAATAATTCTTAGATTTTCTCTCCTGGATCTATTTTCCAGGTCAGTTGTTTTTCCAATTTTCTTCTATCTTTTCATTCTTTAGATTCTGCTTGACTGATTCTTGATGTCTCATAGAGTCATTAACTTCTACTTATCCAATTCTAATTATTACCAAGTTGTTTTCTTCAGTTAACTTTTGCATCTCCTTTTCCATCCTTTTCTCCAACTAGGTTTTGTGCTTCCTTTTCCATTTGTCCAATTTTCCTTTTAAATTCTTCTGTGATTTATTTTTTCATATTTTTAAAATCATTGGCCAGTTTTTCTTCTGTTTCTCTAGTCTAGCTTTTAAAATTCTTCTTCAGCTCTTCTAAGAATGTTCTTTGTGCTTTAGACCAGTTCATATTCCCTTCTGAAGTTTCATATGGGAGTGCAATCTCAATGTTGACCTCTTTGATATTTGTGCTTTGGTCCTTATCCCCATAGAAAGATTCTGTGATCTTCTTTTTTCTGCTTTGCTTCTTACTCATGAGAATCACCCTTTTCCTGACTTTTAAAGTAGATCTCTACTTTCAGGGCACAAGGGGCTCTGTCCCATGGTTCTTGTGCCTTGAACTTAAGGCTTTGTGTGTTGTGGCCTCTGACTCTTTCAGTTAGAAGCTAAAGTGCTGCAGCTTCCCTCGTGCTGAACTGGCTGGTGGGAGAAAGCAGAGGCTAGGTGAACTCTTTCTGGGCTTCCCCAGAGTTGTCCTGGGACTAGCTGTATTAAATGTGGGGGAGGGATGGTCTATCTACAGCAAGTCTTCTCTGCTGAGCTACAGCACAGGAAAGCTCAGCAGCTGGTGATCCCAGCTGCCCTAGTGTCTTCCTCATTGCCCTGGGGTGCTGAGGCATGCCTGGGGTCCTGGTGTTGGTGGCTGCAGGCTCCACCTCCCTTGGGCGCCACATATCCTCCTGGTTTGCTGAGGTGGAGAAGTCTGCTACAGATCTGGTCCTGCACTGGTCCCCTTCAGCCACAGTAAGAGTGACCCTGCTTAGTGGTTTTCCTAGCCTCATGTGCTAAGAGACTGTTTACCCTTCAGCTGATCCCACTGTTCCAGAAAAGATCTGGGGGAAATATTTTATGGGTCTTTCAAGGTCAGCAAGGGGAGAAGAATTGCATTTACTGATTACTCTGCAGTCTTGGCTCCCAGAAGTTCAAGTAGGTGACTTACAGAGATTTAATCAATGGGCTGATAGTCTCAGCAGCAGCTGCTGAAGATACCTGGGGCTCCATGACTCTCATTCACTCAGTTCTGCTAGGCTCCTGTCCTGGGATGATATCCCCTAGATTCTGCAGTGTGGCCACTGCCTCAGAATGTCTGGGGCTTCCTGCTCAGCCCTGCTGTGGCAGGGACACACTGGTACAGCCTGTGCCCTGCACAATAGATCCTTCCTGCCAACTTTCCAGTCTGTCCTGGGCTGTGAATCTGTCACAGTCTATCTCCGATTGGATTTTGCCCCTCCAAAATTCGGTCAGATTCTCTTTTTGGAGGTATCTGAAGGAGTTTGTCTAAGAGGTTAGGTAAGTAGTTGCTCTCACTCCACCATCTTGGCTATTGTATTTCAGGAATCACATTTTAGGTGAAGGTCCTTGAGAAAACAGAAAGAGGACAATTATTTTCAAAGTCCATGGAGGGAAGTGTTAAAGGAAGAAAGGGTAGTTAATATTTCTGGATAAGGACTCTCAACTGTGAACATATTTTAAACAAAAGATGGAATGGTCTGGAGTGAAGAGAAGTCTCTTGAATGATATTCTTATCTGAGGTCAGCTGGGATAGCATAACAAAGAAGAAAGAGAATAACAATAAAAGTAGGAATCAAGCCATCTAGTCTTGAGTTAGGAAGGAGGGCACTGGAGAAGTGGGGCAATAGTAATAGTTTTCTCTGTGAGATAAGGATCAGATTGACATAAAGAAATGCACACCACAGGGGCCTACTGATCATTTACAAAAAAATAAACCAACATTTAAAATACAGAATCTGTTGGAGGCAAACACAAACTTAACAGATATAACCTTGTGTCAATAGAATAAGCTTATTCGCAAAGCAGAAAAAATAAAACTATTATTAGAAAACAGAGCCTAACAATGAAATCATAGAGAACATACTTAAAATGTAAAGACACCTACAGCCTGAAAGTGAGGATCTGGGTGTGGGGATGGGGGTTTATGCTTCAGATGAATCCAAAAAAGTAAGAACCGACATCATGATTTTGGTTAACAGTGAAAATTAATAATGTCAAGAGATCCAACAGGGGCTCTAATAATTATATTATGCTTACAGTGTCATAGAGAATTAAATAATCAATATTAAATATATGCAGAAACTGGAAAAGTATCTAAATGCTTAAATAAAATAACATATGCAAAAGCACCTTAAAAGTAAAAACATAATTGCTGACAAATTTAGCATTTCTCTTTTAGAACTTGTTAAATGTAATCAAAAGATAAACAAGGAAATGCTAAACTATAGAATATTTTAAAAACTATATTTGATAGATTTATAAAGATTATTAAATGGGAATATTAAAGAGTATATTTATATTTCAACATTATACACATATTATAATAAAGTCTAAAAAGACAAATAATCTACCAATAAGTCAAAGCATAAAACATTAGGGAAAAATGAAAGATCATTTTTTTTACAACTATCATAAAAGGAAAGGACTCAAAAACATGTATCTAATAAAGGAGATTATAAAAAAGATAGAATAGACAATTCTGTTTATATAAAACTATAGATAACACGTTTTTCAAAGAATAAATCAATATGCTTAGAATAATATGAAAATATGTGAATTGGAAAAAGATTTGTATCTAACATCTCTGATTAAAGTTCCATATACAAAATCTATCAAAAAATGGTACAGTACTTAGTCACTCACATATAGATAAATCATAAAGGAATATGAACCATTTTCAAAAGAATATATGCAATCTGTTATTTACCTTGTGAAAAATGTATCAAATATGAGAAATCTAATTAACGGATCTCTGACATATTACCTCAAATTAATCAAATTGTCAAATATGATAAAAGATGGAGTCAAGGTTGTAAGGGGTATAGAAAGACAGACATACAAATTTATCATGGGTAGAGTTTTAGATTCTTTACCATTTTGGAAAATAATTGAGAATCATGCAAAAGAAAAAATTCATACCCTTTAACCTGGGTAGCACACTGTTGGGTTTATATCCCCAAGTTCCAATATGAACCAAAACATGCATAGAATTATTATTTGTAGTAGCCAAAAGTTACAAATAGTTTGTTTATATAATGACTGGAAAACAGTTGCGTGAATTGTGCTTGTTAACAAATAGATTATTATTGTACTCTAAGAAAATACAACTATGAAGAATTCAGAGAAATATAAAAAGACATGAATGAATTGATGCAGAAGGAAGAAGGCTATACCAAAGTAATAAAGCATTCTTAATGTCTTCCACAGATAAATGAATATAATGTGAAAAGGTCAAACACAATGACCAAAGTTGGTTTTAGGTTACTGAGATTGTAATACATTGTTTTTCTGTCAAAAAGGAATAAACTATAAGGGTATAATGTTATATGAACTAAAAATCACACTTGCTGTATTATATGGATTTAAATGTTTTGACGTGAAAGTACTGGTGTTTATTGAGAATTGATTAAAGTGACAAAACAAAATATATGATTAAATTATTTTTAAAACATACATATAAATTTCTAATTCAATATGACTTTGGTAGTTTCATTATTAATGGGCTGAAATTTACCAAATTAGTGCAAATATAAGCTGTACTTTGTTCACAAATACATCTTTTACAATAAGTTAAAATGGAACTTTTAGTAAAAGAATAATGACAAAAGTGATGAAATTAAAGAGGGTAGTGTAATAAAATATTTAAGAAATAGTTATTTGCATCTGTAGCTCTGCTTAGTTTCAACTACATAGAACAAGATGTCCCCATGTCATCTTGGGCATGGAGTACTCCCAAAGTATTTCTCCTCCGTGACCACCACTTTCCAGCCTCTATTTGTGTTGTCTTCTTACATTAGATTTCAAGATCCTTGAAATCTATAAACAAAATTCATTAATCTAATCAATGCCTTTTATACTACCAGTTGCAAGGGCCTGTGGAATATCATGGTGAAATCTGGTTGCCCTGAAAGGTCCATCAGTATTATATCTCAGTTTCATGATGGCATGTTTACACAGGTTCTAGATAGTGAATGATTCTCAAACTTTACCAGTCCCCAATGAAATGAAGCAGGGTTATGTGCTTGTTCTCATGCTTTTTAACATAATGTTTCCAACAATGTTGTCAGATGCCTTCAATGAGGATGTAAATGGCATCAAGGTTAACTCCCACACTGATAATAAATTACTGAATTTGAAAAGGCTACAAACCAAGATGAAAGTGGAAGAAGAGTTGGTGTGCGACTTTTTCTTTGCAGATGACTGGGTGCTCAAAGCAGCCTTTGAGGCTGAGATGCAACAAAATATAGATAAATTCTCTGCTGCTTGTGCTAATTTTAGCCTAACAATTAACACCAAGAAAGGAGAGATTCTCCACCAGACAATACAACACCACCCATTCATGGAATCATCAGTTACAACATACCAAGAAATTTTTAATTCTTTGGATAAGTTCACTCCCCTTGACACATATACTTTCCAGGGACATATGCATAGATGAGGTTCATACACACACACACACACACACACACACACACACACACACACACACACACACACACACACACTGCCAGAGCTAATTCAGAATTTGGGAGGCTCCTAAAGAATATGGGGAAGAGAAGAGGTACCAGGCTGCCTGCTACACTGAAGGTCTACAGAGCTATTGCACTGACTTCATTGTTGGGAGCCTGTGAAACAAGGGTAGTCTACCAGGGCCATGCCAGAAAATTGAACCACTTTCATTTGCATTGTCTTAGGAAGATTCCAAAGATACCTGGCAAGATATGGTGCTGGACACTGAGGTCCTTTCTCAAGCTGAACTGCCAAGCATTCAAACCCTACTATAAAGAATACAACTCTGACAGGCTGGTCACATTGTTCAAATGGTAAATGTGTTTTTCTAAAATACTATTTTATTAAGAGCTCACACAAGCTGGTGCTCACATGGTAGACAGAAGAAATGATATAAAGACATTGTCAAGGTCTCTCTGAAGAACTATCATATTAATGGTCTGACAGGGGAGACACCAGCACAGGATTATGCAGTATGGTACACCTTCATCAAAGAAGGCATTCTGCTCTATGAGCAAAGCAGAATGGTAGTAGCTCAAAAGAAATGTGAGATGCACAAATTTAGAGACAGCTCCCTCTCAAATGGTCATATGGATATTAATGCTGAACCTATAATAGAGTCTTCTGAGCCCATGTTGATCTGATTGGCTACAACAGGACACACTGTACATTGATTCTGACATTATCATATTACTTTGGTCCTCTGCAAGACAAAGCACAGACAACAAGAGTAAGTAACTTGAGGGTAAGGACTGTCCTTCTTTTTCTCATTGGTATTCCCAGCACTTAACACAATGGCTTGCACAGTTCTACTCCTGATGTTCTGAACTTTAAAACCTTACCTCCATGGGTACCTTCATCTTCCCTAAACTCTTTTTCATTTCCCTTTTAGTGTCCCCCCCTCATTAGAATAAAAGCTCCTCAGAGGCAGCAACTATTTTCCTCTTTACTTGTTTTTTCATCATCAATGCTTAACATAGAGCCTGGCACATAATAAACATTTAATAAATATGAATTGCCCACACTTAGGAGTAACTTGTATTTAGTTCAATAGGATATAATTTAATCTATGACAACACAGATTGAAAAGTAGGTTATTTTTTGTCATTAGCAGTCAATCAGAGAGAATATTTTCTTTTCACCTTTGCTTTGTGTGTACTTTTTCTTGCTTAATAATAATAATATAATACTCCCCATTAGGATGGGCAATGGTGAAGAATGTGTTCAATACTTTCTATCAGGGCATGAAGAATCAGAACTCAAAGCAATTTCAATTTTGGCAGAAGACAGAATCAGCATTAAAAATAAGTAGAGTACGTAAATATTTAGTCTCCCAATTACATTTATACTTTTAATAAAAAGAAAGAATGCTAATGATGTCTAAGAAAGTTTACAATGTGTAAAAGGAGTTCAGCTATCCAGAGTAAGATAAAAAAAAGCCAGGGACGCAGAAGCAAAGGGAATTTTCCATGGTCAAATTATTGCTTGTTCATATTAGAATTACAGTTGCAATCAGAAAAGTCTGGTGGTGTTGGGGTTGTAGGATGTAGTTAAAAAAGAAGATATTTATAAAAAAGGAATATCTAGATGTAGAAAAGTTTATCCGAAACACCTGAAAACTTTAATTTTACTTCAAAATGTTCATGATTTCATCAGTGTGGGAATTTCCCCCATTGGTATAAACTCTTCTATGCTCTGATAGATGATGTTCATGAATACCTTTGACAAATACATATATAAGCACACACGTGTGTTTGTAAATGTATACATTATATGATAAATTCAATATCCACTTAGAAAGTTACAACATACACACATGTGTGTGCATGTATGTGTGCATATATGTATGCTTGCTATTTGTTTCTGGGATTTATACTTCATTTAGTTCCAATATGAGGTCCTATGTTAGCAATAGTATATTTCAGAATAAAGAAGTCATATTATGAAAACACTGAGTAGGAAGAGTTGGAATACTTATCAGTTTCCTTTAACTGAACTGAGGTTTAACTCCTTCCCTTCCATACCTGTGCACCACTCTCCCATTCTCATCATCCAGTGTATCCACAATTCATGCTGAATGAATGATATATGTCCACATAGTTAGCTTGCTTGCTTGACAGGATGTGGCTCCTTTCTACATAGCAGGAAAACACGATGAGAGTTGCTGGAAACAAGAGCAAAATGGAATCATGCAGAGGTAAAATTTCAAACACTAGATCATTTTTCCACACATTTAGGATCATAGGATATTATTTATCTAAGAGATATCAAAAGCTCTTTATAGGATGAATTAAAGCTTCTGGAAACTATGAAAAATAGGAAAGGCTATTGAAACACTTCAATGATCCCTGGAACAGAAAATATTTCATATTGAAGGATGGATGTTGTTATTTACATTCACACAACCATCAGGGTCCAAACAATGACTAGGTGGGGTTTGGGCAGGGACTTGCTATTAGCAGATCAGTGAAAGTCAGAATGATTTGTTTTTAAGTTAAGATGTGGTCCTTAGGAAAGAAATCTAACCTTTAAGCCCCAAGATGTCTTGCCAAATTTCAAGAATCACAATTTACCGGTAAAGCAAAGCAAGGCAAGGCAAGGCAAGGAAGAAGGAAGGTGCTGAGTTGCCCATCTGGAAGTGACACACTAGGCAGCTTGTGCTACTCACAGCTTGTTATTTGTCCTTTGTTTTCAAAGAGGACCATGATGTCACGAAGGTGATGCCATGACTTGCAAGTGAATTGGATTTAAGTGAGGGAAAGCTTTACAAAGTCACTACCCTCACTTTCTTCTCCGGATCTATCTCAGTCCAGTAGCAAGATATAGATCAGGACAACTGGAGATGACCCCCACACGTAAGAATTATGTGCAACAAGTTTGAACTCACATCACCTATTTTGGAAGTTCTCTCTGTGTGAAGACCTTATATAGAAGTTTTGTTGTAATTGTTCATCCTTTGTTTTCGAAGAGGACCAATGACATAAGGAGAGTGATGTCTTGACTTCAACATTCATTGAATGTGAGTGAGGCAGAGTTGAGAAGAGTCAAAAAGTTATCCTTGCTCTCTCTTCCAGAGCCATGTGATAGTCATTGGGATAAAAATGATGGGGTTCCTGAACATTAGAAAATCAACCTCCACTCCCTCAAACACCTACTTGTGCTGGGGATTCATCCTGCCAGTACAATTGCCAGGTGGGAAAGGAAATCCAGAGCATGTACTACATATGTAAAAACACTTAGGCAACTTTTTAAAAACTATGAAAATGTATTATTATTAAAAAATATGAGCTACCTATCCTAGCTACCAAGACAGATTTGGGACTCTCCATTCCTGATATAAACAATGATTTCCCTTAGCTATCTTAATCATAAACTTCTTGGTAACTGGAGTTTTTAAAAAAGTTCTCTCTTAAGGTATTTCCCAACAGCTAGAGTCCTTTGGTTTTCATACATTTTCCAAATCAGGATGAATCATTAATTAAACAATATTTTCAACTTTTCATCTCTTGGATATCTTTCCTCTTCCCTGCAATAGTATATACATATTGAAACAGATCCAATACTAGATATCTACATTTTTATCTAGCTTCACATATCTATATTTATATCTAAATCTCCATCTCTCTTACCTATCTAATCTACATAACCTGCAGCCTTCTCCATTGAAAGGCACTGTGGCATAATAATTAAAGAACTAGCCTTGAAGTCAGCAAGATTGTAGTTCAAACCCCATCTCCAAATCATGAGGACTGTGTGATCTTAGGCAAGTCATCTAACCTCTCAGTTTTCAAGGCAAATTTTTGAGACTGTAAGTAGAAAGGGAGTTGCCAACCTTATATTGGCAGAAAGATTTTCTCTGTCTGGGGGTTCCCTATCAGTGAAATCAACGTACGATCCCCATCTCTATACCATATCGTGGCCTTAGAGCAAACACCGACTAGTGTTTCTGAGGCATGTTATCCTGGACATTGTTTAGCATAACCAAGAACACAGATTTTGTCTATATGAGGAACCCCACCATCACAAATGACTTTATTGGCTAGGTTATACTCTCACTTGTTAGTTATCCTGGGAATATCATATTTCAACATAACAGAATCCACATTCCCAACCCTCTGAACTTCTAGAAATTTTTACAGCTTGTAACTTCTATCTAGTGAACGATAGGAGAAAAATTTACTGAATGAAATAAGGTATGTTTTTTGGGTTTTTTTAGTTTTAAGATCAAAGTATCAAGTCTAGTCTAGTTCTGACTCAGAAAAGAGAATGAATTTTTTCTCAAAGTTCTTTTTTTGAGCACTTATGTAGCCCTAGGAAGTTTTATATTTAAGTTCTAGCTTGATCTTTTATGCTGAAACTTGGAAAATGAAACATGACTATGTGGTTTATACATGTATATATATATACGTATATATACACTGTATGCATCTATGTGTGTGCATTGCATATGCATATGTATGTTGCATATATAATATGAATATATATGCATATAGATAGTAATGTATACATGCTATCCTATTCATAGTATATGTTGTCAGTGGTCCCTTCCAGTTCTGTGTCTATATAAGCTCTTCTATCCAATTAGCTCCTTTACTTTATAGCACAACAAGCCTCTGGAAGGACAAAAGTCAGTAAAAAAAAAAAGGCACCAAGAGGGAAACTGAGTCATTCTAGGATAAGTACAGAGAGAGAAATGTGTTAACAAATGTGACTCTCTTCAATACTAAAGGGAATACAATTTTTATTAATACTCTGGGCTGAGTTCATATTTTAGTGTGATTGATATGGAAAATTCTGACTGAAGGCTGGAAGAGAGAATGAGATTTGTATGCATTGGTATTGTTATGGGTTATATGCACGTCCCAATAGGTTAAGGAAACTTTCATAAATCAATCAAACAAACAAATAAGTGAATGCATTAAAAAACAAGTAAGCAAACAAATAAGTAAATGAAGTTTTCACAGTTTGGGTTTTTATACACATTTTCTGTTGTTGTTCCAGGGATTTCCATACGCAGAGCAAGGCTAAAACAAGTCCTCTTGTTGCCTATTATTGAAAGGAAAATAGTCCAGTTTTGATAATGATGTAATACTTCTTTCACCTCTTGAACTTCATAGAATTGTATTTAATCATTGCCAATGCCCCCTTACCAGAAACGATGCATTTTCCACTTTTTATGTTGCTTGAAAAGCTTGTGAATATTTTACAAGGGATATGTCACTGTTTTGGTTTGGGGTTTTTCATGTGATAAATAATTACAGCTGTGAAAAAGCCTGAGAAATATTGTATCACTTGGGGAATAATGTTCTCTTTGAAAAAAGAAATAAAAAGAAAAGAAAAAGAAAGATTTGGCACTCTTGAGCCTAGAAAAAACATCAATTGACAGAAATAAGTCCCTAAGCTTTTAAAAATGGTCATTGAGAGAATAAAGCCATAGAATTATAGAATGTTAGAAATGGAAGTGACCTAAAATAACCTAACACCTTTATTTCACAAATGCTGAAACTAAGACCCAAGGAGAGGAAATGACTTGTGCAAAGTCACGCATGACTAGTGACTGGTAGTCTCAGGATTGTTTCCCATATATTCTCTAAGGTATAGATCATAGTGCTTGTGTTTGTTGGTGAAGAGTATGGCAAAGAATAATAGCTCTGCCTGGGTTATTTCAGTCTTGTTTTAAAGTTGACTTACATTTTAATCATGGCCATTATGGGGGAGTTTAAATATGTCTCTTCACCCAAATCTATCCAGCTCCAATGTAGTTTTGTTAAGGCCAATCTGTGATGATTTGAAGGGGAATAAGAATGAACCTTGAATGTAATGGGAGTGAAAAGAAATGTTAACTACAATTCAAAATAAAGAGGCTGAACCAACTGACTGAGTAGTGGTAGAAGAAGAAGAATTCAAAAGACACTTAAAAATGGCCAAAGGCTTTTAAAACTAGAAGACCAGATGTGGGTAGTTTGTGTTTGTATCACAAAAGGGCTAAAGATGGGTCCTAAAATTATTAAGCTAAAAAGCTAGTGGATCTCTTGCCCTGTCACAGAAGAGGCAGGCAGCTAGGTGTTGCAGTGGATATAGTACAAATGCAGGAGTCAGGAGGACCTGAGATCAAATCTCACTCACCTCAGACACTTGACATTCATTACCTGTGTGACCTTGGGCAAGTCCCTTAACCCCAATGGCCTCATCCTGGGTCATCTCTAGTCATTCTGATGATTATCTGGTCACTGGATTCAGATGCTTCTGGAGGAGGTGAGGCTGGTGACCTGCACAGCCCTCCCTCACTCAAAACAAAGTCAAGTGCAAGTCATGTCATCATTTCTCTGATGGCATGGCCTTCTTTGGCAATGAAGGATGAACACATATAGAAGAGGCCTTGCAATAGAAAGGCAGGTATTAGCAAAGGCCTTTAGTTCAGTAGATAAAGTAGCTCACTGACAAACAGTTCTAGAAGATATTGACAACTCTAGAAGATGAGGCACCAGATGTCTTGGCCATTTATGGAGCTATAAATATTACCAGTCCTCACTGATTTCTGGACATAGTTGATTCAGTTGAATCCCCTCCACATGTATTCCATAGCCTCATCAGTTTCATGTTTGTGCTCACTCTAAGTGTGTTCCCATATTGCATTTGCTTCTTGATTAAGTCCTGTCTCTATAATAGTTTTCTAACCTGTGGGCCATTATACTATTCACTGTATGGGGAATTATCATTTCCTTTGCTGTTTAACTAAATGTTCTTTTTAAAAAAATAAACTAATGAGTCCTCTGTTTTTCTGGTAGGAGAAAATTGATAAAGGCTTGTGAACATTGGTTTTGCCAAACATAACTCAAGTCTCACATAGCATTCTAAGGAGCCTATATGTCAGAAGTAACCTATAGGATTCAGTAACACTTTATTTTTTTTTATTAATTAATTTTATTTATTTTCAGTGTTCTGCAATAACTACCATATAAGTTAGATTATCATTTTCCCCTACCTCCCTGATCCCTCCCTGAGATGGCATACAATTTTGTATAGGTTCTACACGTACATTCCTATTAAATATGTTTTCACTACAGTCATGTTGGGTTGAAAAATTAAAATGAATGCAAGAAATCATCTAACAAATCAAAATGCAATACACACACACACACACACAAACAAACAAAAATGATCTGCTACATTCTGCAATTGAATTCCATAGTTCTTTCTCTAGATGTGGAAAGCATTTTGCCTTAGAAGACCATTGGGAATTTTTTTTTAAGTCCTTTTCATTGCAATGAAGTTCCAAGTCTACCAGAAAAAACTCTCGCACACTGTGGTCGTTGCTGTGCAAAGTTCTCCTGGTTCTTCTCCTTTCACTCAGTATCGGATCGTATAAGTCTTTCCAGGCTTCTCTGAAGTCTTCCTGTTCATCATTTCTTATAGCACAATAGTACTCCATTACATTCATATACCACAATTTTTTCAGCCATTCCCCAATTGATGGGCATCCCCTTGACTTCCAGTTCTTGACCACCACAAAGAGTGGTGCTATAAATATTTTTGTACATATGGGACCCTTTCCCATTTTTATGATCTCTTGGGGATACAGTCCTAGAAACGATATTGCTGGGTCAAAGGGTATGCATATTTCTGTAGCCCTTTGGACATAGTTCCATATTGCTCTCCAGAATGATTGGATCAGCTCACAACTCCACCAACAGTGTATTAGTGTTCCAATTTTCCCAGGTCTTCTCCAACATTTATTATCTTCCTGTTCTGTCATGTTAGCCAATCGGATAGGTGTGATGTGGTATCTCAGAGTTGTTTTGATTTGCATCTCTCTAATCAAAAGTGATTTAGAGCATTTTTTCATATGACTATAGATATCTTTAATTTCTTCCTCTGAAAACTGCCTGTTCATATCCTTCGACCATTTATCAATTGGGGAATGGCTTGTATTTTTGTACATTTGACTCAGTTCTCTATATGTTCTAGAGATGAGGCCTTTATCACCAACATTAGCTGTAAAAATTCTTTCCCAGTTTTCTCAGTAATACACTTTAAAGGTAAGGTACCTTTTGAGGTATCCCCAAACATTTTGAAAAGCAGCCTTTCATGAAGAACTCATTATTCCAGTTAGATAATTTTTATTTGCCACATCTTTTCACTTGATCTCACTCTTTGTTTCTACCTCTTGGCATCCCTTGTCATTTTTAAGATCCGGTTCAAATGCTTCCTTCTGCAGGAAACTGTCCTATCAACTGGGCATTTTCCTCTAAGATTCTCCTAAAGTCTCCTCTAAGATCTCTCTATTTTTTATCTATCATCTATTTATCCAATTATTTATACGTAGCCTTCCCATTATAATGTAAGTTCCTTGAAGACAGATACAATTTAGCTTTTGTCATTGTATCTCCATTACTTTGGAAACTGGCACATGGTAAGCTCTTAATAAATGACTGTTGATTTATTGATTGATTGATTTTTAGAAGTTCTCTAAATATTTGGAAATGTGAATGTTTGACTCCATGTAGACAAAACATCTGGAGAACTGACTGACTTTTTTTCTTGTCATCCAGATGGTTTGGCATCAAGAATGCATCAGGGAACTTCCCAATACTACAGAGCCAAAGGTTTGAATATAGAAGGAGACAAAGCAATAAGAATATTGCTTCTGTTCTTAAAGTAATTGTATTTTGTTTCTATATTTTGGGAGGTCATCTAATTCATCTCAAGGAGTCTTCTATCTGGCTATTATTCTATTTTCCTTGACTTTATATTGAAATAATGCAGAAGACTATTTTTTTAAAATTAAAACATCTGTTGTATTTTTAAATGCTCAAAACTTCAATACAGTATATTAATATGACAAAATTATGAGTAATGGTAAAGGAAAAGAAGTATCCCTTGAAGGACAAATCATAGATTTGAAAGGCAGAAATCTTTCTCATAACTTTCCCACAATGGAATTATTAAACACTTAAACTTTATAAGGAACTATTTTTTTCTATCTTATACAAGAAAAATAAGTAAATAACATTTATGTAACATGATAAATTTTGCAGAACAGTTAACAAATATTATCACACTTGATCCTCACAAGAACTTTAGATTTTAATTGTTCAATTGTGTCTGACTCTTCACGACTTTGTGGACCACCAGTCCATGGGGTTTTTCTTGACAAAGATATTAGAGTGGTTTGTCATTTCCTCATCCAGGCAGGGATTAAATGACTTGCCCAGTGTTACTGAGCTAGTATGTGTCATAGGTCAGATTTTAACTCTCGTCTTTCTGATTCCAGGCTCAGGGCTCTCTCCACTGTACTACCTAGCTGCCAAAGAAGATCCCTAGGAGGTAGTTACTATTAACTCCATTTTAAAAATGAGGAATCTGAAGCTATAAGAGGTTAAGAGACTAGCTCATGGCCACACAGTTAGGCAAGGTTGAGGCAGGATTCAAACTAAGGTCTTCCTTATTCCTTACTGCAGGTCCAGGGCACTATTCACTGACATACCTAGCTGTCTAAATAGATAGTATCAAAATAAAAATAGCAGGTAGAAACTCTGAAGTATTTTTTAAAATCATACCGAGTACTAGGGAACAGAATTCCTCCTTAAGTCCACAAATATTGGCCAAACCTTCAGCACAACCTACTGTTAACTTCCTGACAGTTACTCTATTTGTCTGTGTACAGATCAAGATAAGCATGGCAGACCTCAGACAAAATGATGGCGAGTAATAGATCTTTGTTTTTGGCATGTAGACTCTTCTTACACTTCAGTGGCATTTCACCCAGCCTATTCCCATTTACCCACAGATATCCAGCCATTTCTGCTTTCTTTAAGCAAGTCTGTCAAAACAGGGAAGTCCATAATTCTAAAAAGCCCAATTTACTTGATAAAACTCATTCAAACCAGTGTGTTAACTTTCGTAGTTATTTAAGCTTTAAAACTTTTATCTGTAGTGGTTTAGCAAAAAGCTTTTTCTCTCCTTAAAAGAGTGCCAGGGGAAGAAGTTTGTGGATTAGGGAGGGAGTAGATGGATCCTCTCGCCACTGAAGTAATTTCAGTTTAAAATTGGCCCTCAAGGAGAGTAATACTGCTTTAGTAATTTTAGGGAGCTTGGCTTATCCCACTCTCCTTTCTCCGTCAGTAAGTCTAACTCCAGATGCAGTATATTTTAAAGTCATTCTGTTTACATTTTAGAACCGGAAGAATCTCTGAGATAGTCTTGTCCAACTCTTTCATCTTGTACCAGCTCATGTCTTATTGAACTCTCACCCCAGGTTCCTCTGTGTCATCATTTCTGGCCACTGTCTCCTTCCTGCTAATACAGTGATCATGCTAACCACTCTAGGGAATAGTGCACAGCCCCATAGCCCAGAATGCTTTCACAATTCCTGCCTTTGAAACACCCCTCTTGTGATGAAAAACGGAAAGCAGCTAGTCAAAGATGCCCCCAAGTCAGGGGAGGGTATAGGAAGTCATGGGAAAGGACTGGAAAGATGGAAGTACCTGAAAAGAAATGACAACCTTCTGAAGGAATAAGCTCAAATCCCACCTTCTGCAGGAGGTCTTTCCCTGTCACTTCTCTCTTCCACCCCTCCTAGTGCCTTCCCTCGCAGATTACCTTCCCTTTACATTATACATATATGTATATACACACATATATGTGTGTATGTATGCATACATGCAGTACTTTCTTTTGCATTGTCTCCACTATTAGAACATGAGCACCTTGAGGACTGGAACCATGTTTTCTTGAATACTTAGCTCATTACCAGGCACATAATAAGCAATACATGTTTTTGATTGACTGTCTAAAATTCAAAATTTTTGTTCTTCCATATGTATGGGTTAGCATGTAATGATACTGGTGATGGTCCCTTAGGTCTCCTTCAGTTCTAACATTCTGTGATTTGTTTTGATCCTATGAAGAACTAAAATAAAGGCACATGTAAGAGACTTCACAGTAAGTATGAACAGGCTATCACACATTACAAACTAGGAATTGCAAAGGAGAATCAGAGCAAAGAATACTAGCAAAAGAGTCTACAAGTGAAAAGGAAGAGGATCTGGGGTGATGGTTGGCAATCTTATTTTCCATTATGTTATAATAAGAACACAAGAAATACCCCATTATGGCAAAGTTATGGAAGCAATAAACAAGAGTCATATAGAACAGGCAAACATAGGCAGGCTATGATTGGCAAATAAAGAGGGAATAATCAAATTGAAAGCATTACAGATCTATTTAAATATTTTAACATGGTGACTAAAATATACATAGTTTTATAGAAAACTATTGACACAGACTATGTAGATTTTGGGAAATTAGTAGAGAGAAACAATATTTGACATAGTAAAAGCAAAGCTAATTATAACTATTGATGTGAATGAATGAAAAAGAGAATTTAAAAGAAGTAAAGAATATTATATAAATTATTTTTCCAATAATGAGCTAAAAAAATATAAAGGAAAAGAATGGACAAGAGAAGGATAAAGGAGGGAAACAGTACCAGATCTCAAAGTATACTACAAAGCAGAAATCACCAAAACTATTGGTGCTAGTTAAACAATAGAATAGTTCATCAAAAGAACAGATTAAGTACCCAACACACAGAAGTAAATGAAGCCAACAACCCAATGTTTGTGTAGAGCAAAAAAGAAATGTGCTGCTCCTGAACAGTAATGCAACTGCATTACTGCACAAGGATAGCAACCATGGCAAGAGATGCACTATACAAGTGATGGTGTTATAATTATTTGTTTTATATCAAGTCCAATATTCCTTTTAACTCTTGAATGAGTGATTGCTTATTAGTATTAGACATTTCAAACTGAATTTCCTTAAGATATTTTAATCTCAAAATTTCTCAAACAAACTCATTATTCCTACCCTACTCCCACCAATCCTTCCCTCTTCTAAACTCTTCACATTTATAGCTTTGATTAGTCTAGCTTTCACAGACAATGACGCTCCACCCAGGATAATCTGATTACCGAAAATCTTATCACCATGCTGATTAGTTTCGTTGTTGTTACAGAGAAAGTATTCTGAAGGAGAAAGTAGCCAACCACGTCAAATGTAGCACATTGATGGAGAAGCATGAAGACTAAGATACATACATACACATACACACACACACACACACACACAGAGCAGTTTCAGTTAAGTAATGAGGTTGGAAGCAGTGGTTTGGGAGTAAATAAATGCAGAGAATGCAGAGGCAAAGAATGTAGAAAGATTTTACAGAGTGGTTAAGAATGAGAAGTGAGATTTAGTGTCAGCTTGAGAGAATGACAGTACAGTACTTAGCATATATGGTTGTTGTCCTTGGTTTTCAAAGAGGACCAAAATGACATCACCATGATAAAGTGAAGTTTCAGTGTGTACAACTGTGACTGATTAGACCAATATGAGCTCGGAATGCTCTACCACAGATTGGGCACAGATAGTCCACGTGAACATTTGGGTTGGTTACTCCAAATTTATGCATCCTACGTTTCCTTTGTGCTGTTTCAATTCTACCTTGCTCATAGAGCACAATACTTTTTCTGATGTGGGCATGCTATACTGAGTGGTCCTATGCCAGTGTCTCCCATGTCCCACAATCGAATCCAAAATTCTTGAGAAAGACCTTGAGAGTGTCCTTGTACTGTTTCTTCTGACTACCATGTGATCACCTGCCCCATGTGAGTTCTCCATAACCAAAAAAAAAAAAAAAGCACATAGTAGGTGCTTAATAAATGTTTTTTGAATAAATGAATAAGGATAAGAGAAACTGGCATATTTGAAGGCAATAAAGAAAAAAAATCAGCAGATAAGATGAGATTGAAGTTTCCAGTCAAAGAGGGTTTCATTGAAGATGCAATCTTCTAGGGATGATAGGAGGAAATAGAATTAAACACATATAGAAAGAGATTTACTCTGTCAAGAACATAGACTATCTCTTAGAGAAAGTGGGAAAGGAAGAATGAATGTGAGATGATGTGAAAGGGTTTTGAAATGAAGAGAATAGAATCTTCCTTCAAATGGTCTTAATTTTCTAAATTTGATTAATCTTTTTTACTCTTAGAAAAGATAAACCTCAATGAAAGGGAATGTTGCTAAGGGGAAGAATGGTTGAATGTATATAAAAAGAGAAAAACATAAAGAAGAGGAGGAGATAGGGATCAGCATAGGTCAGATTCTTTCTTTTGTTGATTGACCTCTCCTTGACTTTCCTTAACTTGACCCATTCCATTTTTGCCCTTCCTACTCACAACATAGTGGGAACTTGTAGAACCTATCTATCCTTTTCCACTATCATCTACTCACTTTATCCTCCAACTCTTTGTTCCAAAGCAAAGGACCTTCAGGAGAGATATTATGACTGCACAAAAATTAATTCTTCATGAATCTCAACTTCATGAGTATTCTCAGTGATGACACTGTGGGCAACAGAATTCCCCACACCATTTTTTGACAATAATTTTTCCAGAGTCTCCCTTTCTTCTCAGTTCCTAGGATGGTATTCAAATCATTTGTTTGGTGAAAGGTAGCATGGTACAGAAGAGAGAGTGCTAAATTTGGAGTTGGGAAAATCCATGTCCAAAAATCACCTCAGACACTGACTAGTTGCATGATTGTAGGCAAGTCACAGACTCTTTGAGACTTAATTTGCTCATCTGTGAAAAAGGGATAATGGTATTAACATTCATCATACTGGGTTGCCTGATCATCACATGCGATGATGCCTATTAAGTGTACCTTATGTGTGAACAATTATTTTTATTTCTTTCTTACGCTTAATACCAATGAAAACATTCTGAACGACTTTACTGAATTACAGGTACTGAATCAATTGTTAATGCTGAATTCCCAAAGAGAAGAAATTAAGTTTTGTGCTACAATAACATTATTCACTAACTTATTTATTTATAAAGCTCTTATGTTTCAATCATCTTCCAAGTTTTAACAGCTAATAATAGTTTTACCTAGCTTTATCCCATTGTTTGCATGTTTTTCTTGCAACTTTAAGATTAGCAAAGGGTATTTAAGGTCAGCAAGGGTATGCTTGGAATCATCTGGAATTGATTTGAGAGAGCTAATTATTAAGTTGTCATTGTGAGCACTGATACCTTGAAATCAGGAAATGCTACAAATCAAGGCCTAACATTGTTTTGTTGATTGAGCTTAAGAAAATGAAGGAGAAAGTGTGAATATGTAAGCAGATTAAACTTAAACGTGTTATGAGTACTTATTTTTCCCAGAGAGCCTGTTGTTCAACATTTACCAATATACCTTTGCACTGAGCACACTGTACACTTTCTATCTTCAAATACTCTACAGGCATTTTCCTCCCTCTTTTTCTTCCAGTGTCTTTGAAAGGATCATACAGCTCTTCAAGTGCAAGTTTGAAGGAAAAAGCGAATGTTGAAATTGACATGGAACGCTACAATTTTTCTCATCTTAAATGAAAAGAGTATATATATGTGTGTGTGTGTGTGTGTGTGTGTGTATATAAAATAATGCACACTCAAATATACATATACATACACACACATATATATACAACAGTATTGGACAGTATCGTACAGATGGATTGGACTGGGGAAAAAAGGGAGGAGAAACATGAAAAGTGTAAATTGAACTTTTGCCTCTCAATGCATCTGCTCTGTTACTAAAATCAGTTTATTTTTGTTTGCTTTACTGTCTATCTGCTGAAAACCTATCTGAAGCCAAGGCAAATGCAAAACATGTGACTTTAAATGGCTTGAACCGGGAAAGAAGAAGAACACTAGGGAACACTCTCACAGGCTCTGTGGTGAATTGTGTACATGTACCACATCAAAAGGAAATTGAAGCTAAAATAAATAACGTTACACTGAAAGTTGAAAGAATATAGCAAATCCTAAAGCTTCTTGTGTACTAATTGAGAGTATTTTAATTGTTAAAAGATTTAGAGAAGTAAACAGTGTGGACGGGAACACTGTGCTGAAAGCTCAGGGCCCAGTCTGGTTTTCCTTTCTAGTGGCTTGGCAGCAGTGGCAGGGCTGAGCTCCGGCCTTGTTTTTAGAAACAGAAGCAGAGCTGTTCAAAGGATTAATCAGCTGTCCGAACGTGGGAGACTATGATCTCCTGATATACACAACATTCAACCAGTAGGACAAAGGAGCTGGTCAATTTCTGTTGACTAATTCTTTTAGTACCCTTCTTTCTGATAATGGAAATGATTGTTTATGTTAAGGAACAATTGACTATGCTTTCCCTGTTAGGCTTTTTTTTTAAAATAATATTATTGATCTAACTAGGTTCAAGTCCAAGGGAGATAGCATGATTTAGTGGAAAGAAATGTGAGTGTGAAGTCAGGAAATTTGGATTCAAATCCTAACTCTTTGACTTACTACTTACATGCACTGAGAACAGTCACAACTTCTCTGGACATCAGATCCTCACCTGTAAAAAAAAGTGGGTAGGATACTTGGAAAGCTTTCCTTGATTTCTGAGAGACTTGTATCTCTGTCAGTTGGCAGATTCAATTGCCTCAAGGTCAAAAGGATGTCTAGTTTTGACGTTCAACTTGGCTTTGCTGTTCTACAAATGACCTCTAAAACTCTATTTTAAAAATTCATTATTTCTTTATTTATTTTTACCATTCCTTTTTTAAAAAAGTTCGAATTTCAAATTCTCTCTCTCCCTCCCAACTCTTTCCCATTCATTGAAAAGGTAAACAATATGATAATAATTCTGTGTGTGAAATCACGCAAACATATTTCCATATTAGCCAAATTGAAAACAATAAAGTGAGAAAATTATACTTCAATTCACACCCAGAGTTCATCAGTTATGTCTCTGGAGGTGGATAGCATTTTTCATCATGAAACCTTTCTAATTGTTTTGCATTGTTGTATAGATCAGAGTTGTAAAGTTTTTCCCGATTGAACATTATTGCAATATTGCTATTACTATGTAGAATAATCTTTTGGTTTTGCTCATTTCACTTTGCATCAGTTCATACATGTCTTGCCATATTTTTTCTAAAACCATTGTCCCACCTCATCATTTCTT
Organism: Notamacropus eugenii; assembly: GCF_028372415.1. NCBI lineage: Eukaryota > Metazoa > Chordata > Mammalia > Diprotodontia > Macropodidae > Notamacropus > Notamacropus eugenii. Next base: position 210,418,431 of record NC_092873.1, on the reverse strand, counting down.
ACAGCACTCCATCAAATTCATATGCCAGAATGTGTTTAACCATATCCTAATTGATGAGCATTCCCTCATTTTCCAATTATTTGTCACCACCAAAAGAGTAATGATAAATTTTTCTTTGATCATTTTGAGTATAGATGTACTACTGGTATTACTGGGTCAAGAGTTATGCACAGTTTTATGCCACTTTGGGCATATTTCTAAATTGTTCTCCAGAATGGTTAGACAAATTCACAACTCCACCGACAGTTCATTAGTGTCCCTATTTTCCTTCATCCCTTTCAGCTTTGTCATTTCTGATAAGTATGAAATAGTATCTGAAATTTGTTTCAATTTGCATTTCTGTAATCAATAGTAATTTAGAGGATTATTTCATTTGACAATAGACAGCTTTGATTTCTTCTTATCTTTTCACATCCTTTTTATAATTTATCAATTGGATAATGGCTCTTATTTTTATAAATGTGACTCAGTTCCTTGTACTTTGAGGTAAAAAAGGTCTTTATCAGAGAAACTTGTTGCAAAATTTTTATACTATTTCATTGCCTAAAATATCTTTTAACAAGATGTAGCTTCCCTGATTATATCTTTTAATTAGATCTAGTTTTGCTTTTGCTTTGTCTGAGATCATGATCACTACCCCTTACCTTTTTGACTTCAGCTGAAGCATATTAAATTCTGGTTCTTCTTATTTTATCTCTATGTGTATTTATCTCTATGTGTTTCAAGTGTGTCTCTTACAAACAATATATTGTTGAATTCTGGTTTCTAATCCATTCTGCTATCAATTTCCATTTTATGACTGAATTTATCCCACTCACATTTACAGTTATAATGATTATGTATTTCCCTTTATTCTATTTTCTTCCATTTATCATTCTCTCGATTTTTTTATCCTGTGGCTCCCAAAAAGGATCTGTTTTGTTTTTGACTATTGCCTCTCTTAATCTCTTAAAATAAGTGATATTTTTATTATATACCCCACTTTCTCTTTTCCCCTTCCCCTCCAATTTCCCTTTTGTGTAAGATAAATTTCTATACCTAACTGTGTGTGTGTGTTCTCCTCTCTTTGAACCAATTCAAATGAGAGTAAGGCTCAAACCTTGCTCTCCACCACCCCCAATTTATGCTTACATTATAAAAGCTCTTCCTTAAGTACCTCTTTTATGTGAGATAATTTTCCCCATTCTGTCTCTTCCTTCTCTTTCCTCTCAGTGCAACCCTTTTTCTCACTTCTTTATTCATTTTTGAGATTATCTCAACATAATCAATTCACTCCCATGCCCTCTATCTATGTAGATTCTTCTTAAATGCCCTAATAATGATAGAATATTTAGGAATTATATGTCTCATCTTTGCATAAAAAAAAAAATAAACAGTTTGACCTTTTTAAATATCTTTTCTATGTTTCTCTTAAGTCTCATGTTTCTATTCAGATCTGGTCTTTTCATCAGGAATACTTGAAAGTCTTCTATTTCATTAAATATCCATTTTTCCCTGAAGGACAACATTCATTTTGCTAGATAGGTGATTCAAGTTGCAATACTAATTCTTTTGCCTTTGGAATATCATATTCCAAATCTTCCACTCATTTTAACATGGTGCTGCTAAATCTTGTGTGATACTGACTGTGACTCCAAAATACATGAATGGTTTCTTTCTGGCTGCTTGTAATATTGTTTCCTTGTCATGAGATATCTGGAATTTGGTTATTATATTCCTGGGAGTTTTCATTCTGAAACCTCTTTCTGGAGATGATTGGTAGATTCTTTCCATTTCTATTTTGTTTTTCGGATCTAAGGAATTAGGGCAGATTTCTCATATATTTTATTGAAAATATGATGTCTAGACTCATTTTTTAATCATAGTTTTGAGGTAGTTTAGTAATTTTTCAATTATCTCTCTATATATTTTCTGGGTAAATGGTTTTTCTAATGAGATATTTTACAATTCTTCTCAGACTTTTTTATTCACATAATTGTACAACAAAGAAGTCCCTAGAGACAGTGGGAAAGATCAAGCAGCTTCTTCTGTTCTTTTTTTTTGTTCTTTTGACTTTATTTTATTTTTCTTGGTGTCTCATGATTAGCTTTCAGATACCTAATTCTATTTTTAAAGGAATTATTTTCCTTTTAAAATTATTTCTTTTTAATTTTCACATTCACTTCCATAAGATTTTGAGTTTTGAATTCTCCTCCACTTTTTCCTCCTCTCATCTCAAGATGGTGTGAAATGTGATATAGGCTCGACTTATACAGTCATATTAAACCTACTTTCACATTAGTCATGATGTAAAGAAGACTTAGGACTAATTGGAGGAACCAGAAGAAAGAGTAAATGAAACAAAACAACAAAAGAAAAGGAGAGCAAATAGTATGCTTCCATCTGCATTCAGACTCCAAAGTTGTTTCTCTCAATAGCATTTTTCATTATGAGACTTTTGGAGTTGTCTTAGATTCTTGTATTCCTAAGAAGATGTAAATCTGTCAAGGTCAGTCATCATACAATGTGGCTATTACTGTGTACAATGTTCTCCTGGTTCTGCTTATTTCACTCAGTATCAGTTCATATAAGTCTTTCCAGGTTTTTCTGAAGTCGATCTGCTCATCATTTCTTATAGCACAGTAGTATTCCATTACATTAAAATACCACAACTTGTGCAATCATTCTCCAATTGATGGACATCTCTCAATTTCCAATTCTTGGCCACCACAAAAAGAGCTGCTATAAATATTTTGTACATGTGGGTCCTTTTTCTGATCTCTCTGGGATACAGACCTAGAAGTGGTATTGTTGGGGCAAAGGGTATGCACAGTTACATATTCCTCTGGGCATAAATCTGAATTGCTCCCCATAATGGTTGGATCAGTTCATAACTCCACCAACAATGCCTTAGTGTTCCAATTTTCCCAGATCTTCTCCAACATTTATCATTTTCCTGTTTTGTTATGTTAGTCAATCTGATAGGTACAATGTGGTACCTCAGAGTTGTCTTGTTTTGCATTTCTCTAATCAATAGAGATCTAGAGCATTTTTTCATATGACTACTGAGAGCTTTAATTTCTTCCTCTGAAAATTGCCTGTTCATATCCTTTCACCATTTATCAATTGGGGAATGACTTGTATTCTTATAAATTCAATTCAGTTCTGTATATATTTTAGAAAAGAAGTCTTTATCAGAGCCACTGGATTCTCTAGGATTCTCTAAGTATACCATCATATCATCTGCAAAGAGTCATTAGCTTTGTTTCTTCTTTGCCTATTCTAATTCTTTTGATTTCTTTTTCTTCTATTATTGCTAAAGTTAACATTTCTAGTACAATATTGAATAACCATGATGATAATGAATATCCTTGTTATACCTCCGATCTTATTGGAAATGCTTCCAACTTATCCTTAATATATAAAATGCTTGCTGATGGTTTTAGATAGATGCTACCTATCATTTTAAGGAAGACTCCATTTATTCCTGTTCTCTCTAGTGTTTTTAATAGGAATGGGTACTATATTTTGTCAAATGTTTTTTTCTGCATATATTGAGATAATCATATGATTTCTGTTAGTTTTGTTGTTGATATGATTAATTATGCTGACAGTTTTCCTAATATTGCACCAACCCTGCATTTCTGGTATGCATCCTACCTGATCATAGTGTGTTATCCTTGAGATAAGTTGCTGTAATCTCTTTGCTAATATTTTATTTAAAATTTTGCATCTATATTCATTAGGGAAACTGGTCTATAATTTTCTTTCTCTGTTTTGGTTCTTTTCAGTTTAGGTATCAGCACCATATTTGTATCATAAAAATAATTTGTTAGGACTCCTTCTTTGCCTATTTTCCCAAATAGTTGTGGTTGGTTATTGTCCTTCGTTTTCAAAGAGGATCAAAATGACATCACCATGATAAAGTGAAGTTTCAGTGTGTCCAGCTGTGGCTGATCAGACCAATATGAACTTGGATTGCTCTACCACAGATTGGGAACAGATAATTCCTATGAATTTTGGGGGTGGATACTCCAAATTTGTGCATCCTATGTTTACTTTGTTCTGTCTCAATTCTGTTTTGCTCATAGAGCACAGCACCCTTTCTGATGTGAGTACACCATGCTGAGCAGGCCTGTGTTAGTGTCTCTCATGTTGTACAATCAAATTCACAGTTCTTGAAAGAGACCTTGAGAGTATCCTTGTATCACTTCTTCTGACCACCATGTGTTCGCTTGCACCATGTGATTTCTCCATAAAACAGTCTTTTTGGCAAGTGTATATTTTGCATTCGAACAACATGGCCAGCCCATCAGAGTTGCTCTCTCTGAGGCATAGTTTGAATGCTTGGCAGTTCAGCTCAAGCAAGCACTTCAGTGTCTGGTATGTTATCCTGCCAGATGATCCTCGGAATCTTCCTAAGACAGTTCAAATGGAAGCGATTCAGTTTCCTTGCATGGTGCTGGTAGACTGTCCGTGTTTCACAGGTATACAACAATGAGGTCAACACAGTGGCTCTGCAGACCCTCAGTTTGGTAGCCAATCTAATACCTCTCCTCTTCCAAACTTTTTTTCAGAGTCTCCCAAACACTGAGCTAGCTCTAGAAATGCGTGTATCAACCTCATTGTCAATATGTACATCCCTAGAAAGTATACTACCAAGATAAGCTATTTATAGACCAATAACCGATTGTGCATCATAGCTACTCAGTGCTGATGGAGCCACATTGATTAGTGATAAGGACATGATCCTAGAGTGATGGGCTGAACACTTTCATAGTGTTCTCAAAAGACCATCATCAATCAGTACTGAGGCCATTGACTGTTTACCTCAGGTTGAAATCAGTCCCTCCTTAGCTGAACTTCCAACTGAAGAAGAGGTTTTGTGGGCCACTAGGCTCCTTTCATGTGGCAAAGCACCTGGTGCTGATTCTGTTCCAGCTGAGATTTACAAAGTAGGGGGACCCAAATAGTTTATATAGTATTCGAATTAGTTGTCCTTTAAATATTTGATAGAACTCACTTGTAAATACATCTGGCCCTGGAGATGTTTTCTTAGGGAATTCATTAATGGCTTGTTCAATTTCTTTTTTTTAAGTATTTTGTTTCCTCTTCTGTTAATCTAGGCAATTTTTGCCTAGATCTAGGTATTTTTGCAAATATTCATCCGTTTCACTAAGATTATCTAATTTATTGGCATATGGTTGGGCAGAACAGCTCCTAATTATTGCTTTGTTTTCCTCTTCTCTGGTGGTAAACTCACCCTTTCATATTTGATGCTGGTTATTTGGTTTTCTTCTGTCTTTTTAAATCAAATTAACAAAAAGTTTATTCTATTGTTATTTTTTCATAAAGCTAGCTTTATTTATTAACTCAATAGTTTTTTATTAATCTCAGTTTTATTAATCTCTCCTTTGGTTTTTTTTTGCTATTTAATTGGGGTTTTAAATTTATTCTTTTTCTAGCTTTTTAAATTGCACTCCTAATTCACTGATCTCTTCTTTCTCTATTTTGTTCATGTAAGTTTAGTAAGTAAGTAATGAAAATAAGTTTAGATTAATAGTAACAAGCATAATATCTTAAATTGTTTAGACATATTTCCAAAGCACTTCACATGTATTATCTCCTTTGAGGCTTTTAATTATCCTGGAGTTGGTAAAGAAGCCTACATCAAATCATCTTCTGAAATATAAAGATGGTAGATGATTTACTTTATGCACACAAAATTAATAACAGTTAAAACTAGAATCCAGGTCTTTTGAGTGCCAGTTCATTAGTAAGAATCAGCTCTTTATCCAAAATTTCCATACATCCAGACTGTCCTATGCTTCTCACTTTGAAGGGTCACCACAGTGAGTTAGGTCTAGTCTAGATAACTTTGTGTCAGATATGGTGATCTGATGCTACTTTGGTCCCAAATCTAGGGCTACAAAGACTCATGTAATTTTGTAGCTTAAAGGGCCCTTACATATCATCTAATCTCCCCTTCCATTCCACTACACATTTTACAGGAAGAAACAGGCCTCTGGAGGACAAACTACTTATTTAAGATTATAGTTTCTTTAGTCATATGAAGGAGAAGAATATCAGGATGGTGACTGTAAGTTAACTTCCTTTATGGTTCTTCATTTAACCATTCCATGAAAAAATACTATCTCCAAGAGGATTAAGGACATAGTCTCTTCCCCAGATTCTGCCAACAATGCCATTTTGTCACTTCTTCATGGAATGGGTCAATGACTCAAAGATAGAGGTAACTTGTTTATTGTACTGTTTTTGTCCACCATTTCAATACTAAGGTAGTATTATCAAAACCAATAGGATGAATTAGAACTCTCCATTCAAAGGATACTCAGTAAGTATAAATTGACTCATTCATCCCAAAATCCATATACTTGATGTATCTTCTCCCAATACTAAGTCATACCAGGTTTCCTCAATGTAGTATGAAGTGGACTTTCAATTCAACCGTGCCATTTTAATACAAAGTTCACAAATGTAACAGCAAGCAAAATAGGATTTTTTTACTCTTCTTCTAGACTGAGTTTTAGTCAATCAAGTGCCTCTGATTTAGTCTTGTCTTTGACTGAACCAATCAAAAATCTTTGTTTGGAAACAGTATGTATATTATATTGCTTGGAGAGAGATAAAGCAGTCAGAAGCAGAGCTGAGAGAGAGAAGAAAGTATGAGTAGGCTAGGGGAACTTGCTTTTGGAGAGGCCTAACAGAAACAATGTTTGTGATGTTGGGAGCCCTGTCTCTTGATCTGTGTTAATTCCTCAGACAGAAACACTGCCTGTTGGTCTGTATTAATTTCTCAGACAGAAGTCCTGTGTGTTGGTCTTTATGAGTGAATTGAGATGATGGAGCTGGTAATGTATATGAATATTGTTATAACCCTGTTGAGCTTTGTTTTCCTAGAAACAGAAAATGTGGGTAGGAGCCCCTAGAGCCTGTCATCAGGCAGAAACAGGAAGAGTTTGGAGTGGAACAGTCCCTGTGAGCTGAGACAAGGAGCAGGAGCAGAGAGCTGACTGAATGTGAACCCAGGCAAGAGCTGGGAGTGGTAGACCCATGGAGGAGGAGCCGTGGGGTTTGAAAGTCATCCTCGAGTCAAGATGAGAGAGAACTTTACTTGGACACTGTGTATTGATTAAGGAGATTGTTCTAACAGTGACTTCAGGGTGGATGGTGTGGTATTTTCTGCTACCCCTTAAGGATGCATCATGCTAGGGAAGACCCTAACCTGGGACCCCTGATTTGGGAATGTAATGATATATGCTGCATGCCATATGACATACAGAGTGTTATGAGATACATGTATGTACTAGCTGATGTGTTTTGCTTGAGGATGTTGCTATGAATGCTATGCTTTACTTTATTGAACAATGTTTAGTTTATTGCGAATAGAGAAGTCATTATACTACGTGAACACACACATTATTTAGAGCAGCAGTCCTCAGGTGTGCTGCCATGATTAGTGTTACAACAACTCACCTCAAGTTGGCCCAATGACTCAGTGACCATGTCTGTCTTCTGAGGATCAGCCCAGTTAAATTCAGGGAGGATCCTAACCAGAAGATCGGACACCAGTCAAGGATATTTTTAGCAAGATTCCCTGCTAAGGTCCAAAGTGTTTGAGTTCTGTATCAGTAGGGAAAGAATATAAAAAAAAAATGAAATCATTAACCCTTATGCTGTGTCTATAAAGTTTAGATGATCAATCATTTCTCTAGTCATGAATTTCATATTCTCTCTCTCTCTCTCTCTCTCTCTCTCTCTCTCTCTCTCTCTCTCTCTCTCTTCTTTAAATTATTTATGATGATTTGTTGAACTTTAGATATCTAAACTGAATTATAAATTTGGACTTGTTTTATTTGAGTTTTTTCTTCTAAATTCCTTGAAACTAGGGACTTTTCCATTTCTTATCTTTGTTATTGTTCTTTATGACTCTAATACCTAGGACCTAAGTTCTGGTTCTGATTATTCACTGGGATTTGACTCTCCCCTCTCTGTTTCTGTCTCCCTGTTTATGTGTGTGTGTCTTTTGCCCTCTGTCTCACTTTCTAACAGTCTCTCCCCCTCTTTTTCTCCTCTTTAGAACATGGAAGGATCGGATTCAATGTGTTAAGAAGCTCCCAGTGAGTAATACCTTCTCCTTTTTCTGATACACATCAGAACCTTCTTTGGAACTCAGGGTCTTAAAGAATTGGCTGGGGACAGTATGAAGTTAAATAACTTGCTCAGGGTTACCCAATATATATGTGTTAAATCTGGACCTAAACTCAGATTTTCTTTTCTTTGTAGCAGATGAATTTCTATCCACTAAGCCACAGTGACTCTCATAATCCTTCCACTCACAATGTGGTTTGCAAAGCACATCCCTAACAACAATTCTAGGAGAAGAATGAAAGCACCATATTCATTAGAATGTAAGCTCCTTGAGGGTAAAGATTGCTTCATTCTTTTCATCCCCAGACCCAGGAGTGAGATATAAGGATAGTACTTAATAAATAGTTGTTAATGGCTTTCTTAATTGATCCAGATAAAAGACCTAAAGCTGTGAAAGACTAAGTGACTTGCCCAGGATTGCTTGGCTAGGAAGTCTCTGAGCACCCTGTTCACTCACACACACACACACACACACGCACATGTACATGCACATACACACACAGATGAGAGTTTCCCTCATGTTTCATGTAGGACAAAATTAAAACAATGCCAGGGGAATGCAAGGAATATTTGAGCTTACAATCTCTTGATATAAGAGAATGAATAGTTTTGTCTGGGTATTGGGAAAACTAAACAATCTGGAATGAATTTAGTGGTTATATGTATGACAGCTTGCCCAGTGCTTTATCGTTTTTCATTGCAAAGAAGCTAAGTATAGATTTTAATTTAGATCTACTCACTGGTTCAACAGACTTCTCTGCTCTCACTGCTTGTGCACAATGAGCTGTTCATAGGAGATATTTAGAGCATGTTGACTGACAGTGCCTTCTTCAACCCATATTCCCAATCATTAACTCTTCCATTACTTCAATATGTCAAATATCTATAAATTTTAAAGATGTAAGAATTTCCTCCACTTAGGCAAATGGAAATCTCTCTGGCTATATAATCTTCAAGAGGTCATATGATAGGAAAAATATCACCCTGTGGCCAATCTTATTATAGCTTTTCCATGAAACTACTCTTGTTCTTAGACAACAGTCATTCCTAGGCCTCTACTCAAGCTTTAACTAGGAATTCCAGAACCTGGGTCAGTGTCATAAGGCATGTAGCAGAAAGACACCCCCAACTTAACTTTTCAAAGAGAAATTGAGGTGAACAGATAAAGGAGGAAAACAATGTCAACCTTAGGACACTAGACTCTAGAGAAACACAAAGATAGCCTAGAGGCTGTGACCAGAGAAAGAAAACTATACCATCTTGTGCCTTCCTGTTTTAACCAAATGTTTATGTTAACTCTATACTAAGACGGATTGTTTCTGTGTACTGAAAGACCTTAAGTACTGTGAGCACCCTCTAAATTTCAATACTTCAGAGAAAGGTACTACTTGCCCTACCCTAATTATTACACTCCTTGACACTTTCTAGTCCAATAGGACATACCAAAGCTTGAATTGCCTTAGAATAACCTAAATGAACCTTAAGTTGTTGTTATACCATCATAAGGAATAAAACTAGGCTTTTATTGGTACCTTTTTTAAGGAGTCCTATGATTTTATTGCTATAGGAAACTCCCACTAAGGAAATGCCTTCTATCAGTGCAGGTCACACCTTTCCTGTAATGTAATCTGACAAAGTTGCTTGGGGGTATTGATAGGTTAAGTGACTTGCCCAAGGCCCCACAACTACTATGTGTTGGGAACCTGAAGTGAGGCATCCTCTACACTACAAGATCAATCCATATCCACTATACTCTCTTGTTTCATGCTTCTGACCTGCTCTATTACTTTACCCGTGTCTTAATTCAAAGTCTTGACTCTGCTCTTTTAGCAGACTCCATTGTCCCTTTACATATGGTCCCCCCCGCCCCCCACCATCGGTAGAACATGGATTGCTTGAAGATACTGCTTGTATTTGTATACTCAGCACTAAAGACAATGTCTTGCACAATTATAAGTGCTTAATACATGCTTTATCTATCTTCATTCTTGGCAATTTTGTCAGATATTCTATATTCCTTGAACATCATGGGGTCTAGAATAAATCTAAGGATTTTCCTCTAACTTGGTCTGAATGCATCAAGAGTTCTTAAATGTTTCCTTCTCAATAAAAAGAAAAGACATTGTTTTCCTGTTCTTTAAATTGTGTCGTGGTCAGACTGGATTGTGATTGGTGTGTGCTGATCTTTTTGCATTACCATTTGAATTTATAATAAGAACCATATGAGACAATTTTAGTTTATTAGTTTTTCTGTTGCCAACATGGCTTTAGTACTGCTAATAAAATAAATAAAAATACTCATCTTGTGTTCTTTCTTATAAAATACACTTGTAATATAAAGAACAAGCATATACTAGTAAAGAGGCATTCTGGCATGGAAATAATGATCATGTTTCCTCTTACATTAATTGAAACTGCAAGAGTCATATTTATTAGTTTTCTGACAGTTTGATTAGCTCACCATTCTATGCCTTTATCTCCCTACTAGATGTCAAGAGCATTTATTTAGAAAGAAATGGTTAATAATGCACTACATACAGTCTTGCTAGCAATGCCAAAACCAAGTTTCTAATGAAAATGCATTACCAAGGAAAGAGTGCAATTAAGGGAGGGGAAAAGAATGAAAAACACATGCCTTCTTGGTACCCATGATAAATTAACCATGGCCTCCATCATGTTGAGCTACTGTAGAGTCACTATTGGAATTAGATTTGTTCAGCTGCAGTTAGTCAACCCAAAAGGAAACACCACCTCTGAAGACCTATTGGTTAATTATAATTTTAGACCTATTTATGCATTTTGGTTTTCTTTCAAAAGTTGACCTTTACTGTGCATTTTGGTTCAGTCAAGGTAGTGTCAAATCAGCAGGTTTGTCATAGTTATCATGGCTGTGGCTCTGTTTCCTGCAATATTCCTTCTATCTGGTTTAAAAAAAAAAAAACTTCCTCCCCATGAATTTTAAAGACTATATCATCTTGCATCTTGACTCAGGACTTTGGAAAGGTTTGGATAAACAGATTATTGAACTCAGTCAGGAAATAAGGGTTCTGTTGATGATTTGTTTCTGTGACTTCCTAAACATCACCTAACCTCTCTTTGACTTGAGTTTCCTCACAAATGTAAAAATAGCTAACACTTACATCAGTTAGTAAACAAGTATTCACTGAGAGCCTACCATATTCTAGGCACCGCACTAAGTACTGAGAATACAAAGAAAGACGAAAAAAATGAGTTCCTGTTCTTAAGGAGCTCACAGTCTGATGGAAGAGAAAACATTCAATAATCAATCAATAAACATTTATTAAGCACCTACCATGTGTCAGGCACTGTGTTAAGTGCACATGCAACAACTATGTAAAAATTATAGACATATGCATGTATATATGTGTGTGTATACATATCTACATATATATGTATGTATACATCTCTATATCTATATAGATATATCTATCTCTATCTATCTACATATATAATTGGAGACAATGTCAGAGAGAAGTCACTAGTCAAGCAGCACTGAGAAACACTTCTTGCAGAAAGTCAGATTTTTAGCTGGGACTTGAAGGAAGTGAGGGAAGTAACAGAGGTAGAAATGAGAGTGCATGGGGATAGCCTATGAAGATGTCTGAGTGAAAAGATGGAATGTCTCATATGAGGAACAGCAAGGAGGCCAATGTTATAGGACTGCAAAGCATGTAGGGGTAGGCATTAAAGTATAAAAATACTAGAAAGGTAGGAAGAGGTCAGGTTCTGATGGACTTTGAATACCAAACAAATTATTTTATATTTAATCCTGGAGGTGATAGGGAAACACTGGAGTTTATCAAATAAGGGGTGACATGGTCAGACCTTTCCCTTAGGAAGATTAATTTGAGGACTGAGTGGAAGATGGACTTGAATAGAAAGATCTTTTCATGAACACCATGAGGTAGGTGCTATTTTAACCCTGATTTTACAGATAAGGTAATTGAGATTGAAACTGGACAAGGGCCACAGAGCCAGCAGTTTTCAGATGCAAGGCTCATATTCAAACCTTCCTGACTCTAACAACACTGCTTTATCCATCACACCACCTATCTGCCTCTCATGATATCAAGGGACATAACTTCTTCAGATTTCAGGGAAAAATTTTTATGCATAAACTCACATCAAGTTCTTATGGTCAGAAACATTAAATTATTAAACCATAAACAACTCCTCCTTAGTTTCTTAATGATCATCACATGACAATCTATTTTCTTTACTGCAATACAGATGATCAATTATTATTGTGTGCCTATGAAACCTAGATAGTATACCAGAACCATGTTAGGAAACTGAATCACTTCCATTTGAATTATCTTAGGAAGATCCTGAATATCACCTGGAAGGATAAGGTACTAGACACTGAGGTTCTTTCTCAAACTAAACTGCCAAGCATTCAAACTTTACTGCAGAGTGCAACTCTGGTTGCCTAGCCATGTTGTTCAAATGTGAAACATGTACTTGCTTAAAAGAATATTTTAGGGAGAACCCACATAGAGCAAGAGCTCACAAGGTAGTCAGAAGGACCAATGTAAGGATATTCTTAAGTTCTCCCTTAAGAACTTTAGAATTGACTGCATGATATGGGAAAGACACTTGCACAGGACAGTCCAGCATTGTGTGCTCTCATCAAAGAAGGTGCTATGTACTATAAGCAAAGCAGAATTGAAATGGCTCAAAAGAAACATGCGATATTCAATTTCAGAGAATCCACCTCAAGGGTTCTCATGGACTGTTTGTGCCCAACTTGTGGTAGAGCATTCTGAGCTGATACTGGTCTGATCAGCCACACTGTAACTTGACTCTAGGATAACGATGTCATTTGGGTCTTCTCTGAGAACAAATGACAACCACCATAATGATAGCAACCATGTTACAAATGTACATTGGCCTCCTTCCTAGAAGAGAAATTGTCTTGATGATAGGAAAACACTCTCCATGTTCTAAGTAATCAGGATAGCTACAATCTTTCTCAATAAAAAAACAAAGTAATATAGCCAGAATTAGGGCCACAATTGGGGTGAAGAGAGATGAAAGTATCTGAAATGACATAGAAGAAATTTGATGCTTGTCAGAAGGAAAGAGAGCAGAAGACTGTAACACAAAGGAGGAAAGGAATGAAGACTATAATTCTACAAGTTGGCATTTAAAAAAAACCATATTTGGTACTTTTTCTGAAAAGGAAAGGAAAAGGTCTTCTGAGGAGGAAGCAGCTATTTCTGTTTCAAGGAATGAAAAAGCTATCAGACAAGAGATCATCCAGGAAGGGTCAGAAAGAGAAGAGAAACATAAAGGTGACTGGCAACTGTTCTGTCCAGGGTTACCAAGGCATTCTTGATGAAAAAAATGGAAGGAGCTTATGGTCTTCTCAAGGCATGAATTCAAGACTTAACAGAAAACATCCCAAACTTATCAGAACCCAATTCTGGCAACTGAGGTAAGCTAAAATGATACTGCCTGAAGGAACCAAGACAGTAGTAACAAAAGTTTAAACACTTAGGCAAGACTAAAGAAAGACCTTAGAGGTACTGATTATGTTTTCTTCATGGACATTCATTGAAGTTAAGAGATAAAGAAGATTTTTTTTTAATAAAAAGGAAATTATTATCTTTAAAATGCTGTCTTAGTATGGGATTTGGATTCCTTGTCATTTCTTGACCACACTTTAAAATCTAGGAAATTACATATTCCTTGCCTGGGATAGAGTACAACTTATAAAGCCTGTTAAAAACATATTTTCTTTGCATCTGACAAGTCTAATCCAAAAGTATGCTACAGACAATTTAGAAAGCAAGAAGAAACAGAAGAGGAATTTGGAAAACAGATTGTTAACCTCACATGGAAATATTATATAACAGTGATGGGGGCGTTCAATTATCCAGTCATTCAGAAGCTGATACTGTGCGGATCAAAGTAGAGAAGCTAATAAATTCTTGGATTATTGTCATGGTAATTTCATTCTGAAAAAGATGGTGGAACTAAGGACAAATTCTATTTTAAATTTAGGACCACTGATTTGGAGATGAATTTTTGAAGTCATCTAGTACAATTGCTAGTTGAGGAAAACCAAGGGTGAGAGAGGTGAAAAGACTTGTCCAAAGTAACACGACCATAGAAGAGCCAGAGTTTGAATGTAGGCCCTCTGAATGCAAAGACAACACTTTTTGATTTGGTGGGATGGAAATCATAAGAACCTTGGAGGAAAGTAAACAATCCCTTGAAGGAGTAAGCCAGAAAGAACCTGACATATTCCATAAATCTTGTGAAAACAGATCTGAAAGGTATCAGGGTAAGAATATATAGGAAACAATTGATTAATATACTATAGGGGAAGTCTACCTATGAGAAATTCTCAAGTATAAAATTCTGATAATATCAAAGAAAATATAATAAGAAGAAAAATTGAAATCTGAGGAGGCTAATATGAATATACAGGGAACTCGTCAACAAATTTAGATTTGTAAATATAGATAAAGAAGATGGAATCAAAGGCATATAACAAATGATAAATATCAGAGTATGACATGGTCCTGCAAAAATAGTGACAAGGAATCTAAAGTTCAAATGAGCAGAGCATAAGGGAAATAAATAGATTTTAAATATATTTAATGTGTGTGTATGTACAAATATATTTTTAAAATGATAACACCTAAAAGGAGCTGAATATTTTTGTACTATATCAAAATACTAAGAATGTACTTTGGAAAGTCAGATAAAATAAAAAAAATTATTTGGAAGAACTGGTGATATATAATTGCAAATGAAATAATGAAAATAAGAAAGAAGTAGGAAAAGCATTTCCAGACCTCAAACTAAACTATAGAGCATAATTTTCTAAAGTATGTGGTGCCAGAGGGGAAAAAATTAAAAACCAGATCAGTGTGATATGCTAGATAATAACAAATCAGGAATAATTGAAATTCATAATCCAGTATTTGATAAATCTGAGAATGGAAATTACACAAGGAAGACTTTTCTATTTGACAAAAAATGATGGAAAAACTTGGAAGTAGTTAGGCAGAAATACAGTTTAGCTCACCATGTTCCACTATTTGCTGCAATAAGCTTAAAATATGTGTGACCTGAATATTGAAAATCACGCAGGTTTTAAAAACTAGAAGAAAATCAGATCAAGAAACTTTCACAGTTATGACTGGGGGGAAATTCCTGAAATGAAATGAGAGATAGCATTGATGACAAAAGGTAAAATAGATAGTTTAGATTGTTTAGATGAAATTAAAAGTTTTTCCAATAACAAAATTAATATAACTATGAAAATGAGGGAAGTTATTATTGGGGAAAGCTTTGTATCTAATATCTCTTGGAAGAATTTGATACTCAAGATGTATAGGAAACCAAAATAAATATAAAAGACCAAGGGACATTCTTTAATGTGCAAATGACAAAAGGATATTAATAAACAGTTTTCAAAAGCCCAGTGGAAAATTATTAGCCATATGAAAGAATTCTCCAGATAACTAGTAAGAAGAACATGTATATGAGAATGATTCTGAGGTTTAACCTCAGACACAGAAAATTAACAATGGCAACATTAGATGGGAACAGTCAACGTAGGAAAATTTTGGAAAGTGAACATACTAATACATTTTTGGTAGAGTTGCAAAACTGATTTGACAAATCTCAGAAGTAATTTGGAATTATGCTTTGTGACTAGAATATCAAGAAGATTTGATATATAGGGATAGAAAACAAGAAAATTAGTGGTATTTTTAAATATCCTATAGAAATTAAGATATTTACAGCAACATTTTTTTATAGTAGCAAAGCACTGGAAACAAGGTTGTCCAACAATCAGGGAATGGCTAATGAAGTTGTGGTACATGAATATAATGGAAAATTACTGTGATATTTTAAAAATGAATATGAAGAATATGGAGTACCATGGGGGAAATTTTTTATAAACTGATGCAAAGTAAAATAACTAGAAATGAGTAAATAATATTACAAAATGAATTTTGTCATTATTACCATTTTTCAGTTGTCTATGACCCTATCTGAGGTTTTCTTGGCAAAGATAGTGAAGCTGTTTTCCATTTCCTTCTCCAGTTCATTTTATAAATGAGAAAACTGAGGCAAACATGGGATAAATGACTTGTCCAGGGTTACACACTGTCCAAGTCTGGATTTGTCATGAAGATGAATCTTCCTTATTTGAAGCCCAGAACTCTATCCACTGTGCCACCTGGCTGCCTATAACATAATGATTACAGCATTACCAATGGAAATTGCAACAAAAACCACAAAAAAACTGAAGCAGTATACTATTAAATTATGATGATCAGGCATAGCCACAAATAAGAGAAATGTGAATATACCTCCCTCCCTTCTATGGGGTCATATAAAATCAGGCTTGGCTGATATGTTAGTTATAGTGTTTGTCACTTTCATATTCTTTGTTAGAGGGGATGACTCTCTGAGAGGAAAGGATGTAGGAAATGTCAGAAAATGCAATAGAAACAAAATTTAACAAGTTTTAAATATAAAAAGCTTTATTTGGGGGAACTGTTGGATCAAGAAGAGCTTACAAAGACAAGATGGTAGAATTATGCTTAGAAAATGGTTTTCCTGAGAAAGTTCTGAGGGTCTTAGTGGACTACAAACTCATTGTGTGTTGGTATTGTTATATGGTAGCAAAAAATAAACAAATTAATGTGTAATTGGGCTACGTAAGAGATGCTTTGCTTCCAGGAATAAGCCCCTCTGTAGTCTGGTATTGTCAAACCATATCTGGAGTATTGTTTTTAATTCTGGGTGCTACAGTTTAGAAAAGGCATTGTTAAACTGGAAAGTGGAACAATAGCCTTAATAGCTAACATTTATATAGGACTTCAAAGGTTCCAAAATATTTTCAGTACATTATCAAGAGGATCAAATAAGAATTTTGAAAGGGAACAAACAATTAAGGATGTGAGTCCATACCATAAGATTATTTTTAAAAAGATTGAGATGGTTAGCCTGGAAAAAAAAGACTCATAGGGTCTATGAGAGTTCTTTTCAAGTACTTGAAGTATTGTCCTGTGGAAGAACGATTAGACATGTTCTGTTTGACTTCAAGGACTGAATAAAGAGTGACGAGTGCAAACTACAAAGAGGCAAAGTAAGCTTTCACGTCAGGAAAACACTTCCTGACAATTAGAGTGATCCACAGGTAGAAATGGTTTCTTTGGGAGTACTAAGTTTCTTCTATTGGCACATAAATGGTCCAGTAGATGAGCACTGGACATGAAGTCAGGAAGACATGAATTCAAATTGAGCCTCAGACACTTACTAGCTATGTGACCCTGGGCAAAGCATTTAACCTCGGCCTGACTTGGTTTCCTCAACCATAAAGTGAGGATAACGATAGCATCTACCTTTCAGAGAAGTTGTGAGGATTAAATGAGATATTTATAAAATGCTTAACAGAATTCCTGACACACAACAGGCACTTGATCAATGTTTATTTCCTTCCTTCCTTTCATTGGAAACTTGAGCAAAGTCAAAAAAATCACTTGTCAGTTATGTTACCAGTGTGGATTCCTTTATGGGTATGGTTTAGACACAATATCTGTTAAAGTCCCTTCCAATTCCAAAATTTCTTGATTCTGTAGAACAGAAAAGCAAAAGAAACCAGCAATTCTTTTTATATAAGATGATGTCTGGAGGAAATAATGACTTCTATAGAAAATAAGAAAATTCTTTTAGGCGTGACACTTTTGCCTCCAACAGCGAATTCATTTCAATGAAAAAGTCATGCTCTATTGGATCTGAATTAATTCACAGTGGGTACAAGAAAATTTTTATAAGGATTGTTTTACTAGTCCTTAAAAAATAAAACCTGGCCTTTTTATGTTTTAATATGGTTTGAGAATTAAGATTTAATTTGCTTAAATTCTTCCATTCAAGCTTGATCATGTTCCATCCTGAGAGAACAGAATCAAATGAAATCATCTTTCTTTCCAACTCTCATAAAGCCCAAATTCACACACCTTCTGATACTTTTAAAAGAACATGGAAACACTGATTTATTTCCTTATCCTAAGGCTAATTAATCTAGGTAGCTTTTGTAGTTGATAGTAGAAAGATTACTTATGTGGATTTGGTATATTATAAATATCTCAAAACAAATGCGTGAAAAATTCAGTTTTTCTTCCTTTGGTGTAGAGGGCAGGGGATAGAGGAAAGAGATAATGAAGCATAAATGTATAAAAGAATCCCCAAACTGCAAGAACAGAGTGTTTGCTACTTAACACAGGTAACAGAATCCCAAAGATTTTTTTCTGCTTGCAATAGTGGAACAGGACTAATCTGAACTATTTCCTCTGTTTCTCCCAAGTTAAATGGCATTGTATCAAAAATGAGTTTGAGAATTTTTCTTTGACTGTCTCATGGCTAACCAGAACCACTGTGAAAACCTTGAAGTGTTTCTAGACAGAGGATTTGGGGTGATCTGGGCTAATCAGTAAGCTGATCTCTTCCCTACAACCCACTCCACACAATGAATGCCCTTGCCATTTTCCTTCTATCTCTCGAAGTCAGAGTTAAGGTCGTTCTTAGGGCATTGTGAGGAAATGTGGAAGCAGCAGCTGTCTGCACCACACCTGGCCTGTGAAGAAACAGAAGGTTTCAGTTTCCATTCTTCAAATACCTTGTTCCCTACCCTTCACTAGACCATGTTCACCCCAGTCTACAATGACTACAAAAATAAAGCCAGACTTTTGCTCACCATGGAGTTGGAAGATCAAACAAGGAAAGTTTCCCAAATGCTTTAAGGCCTTTAGATGAAAGGTGGGACGGAAAGTAAAAGACTGATTATTTGGCTATGACTGATTCTATTTCATTTATCTGCTTTTTGTCAGAATTTAGCTCCAAGTGACATTTGGAATTTTATGTGACATTTTTTTTCTTCTGGGGAGTGTGATTTGTTTAAAACAAATATGTTACCACAGAGTCACAGAATCATAGAATCTTAGAGCAGAAAGGAATCTTAGCAACCACAGAATCATTCATTTAGAAGTAGACAGAACCTTTTACATCACTCTAATCATAGAATCATATCATCACAATATTTGAGAGTTGGAAAGGACCACTTTATAATGACAAGTGGATGTCTGACCTCTGTTTGCATATGTCCAAGGAGAGGGAATTTTTTGGATCCTTTCAGTCTGTATATGTCATTTTACATAAAAGGAAACTGGGAACAAATGAGGTTAAGGAACTTGTCCAAGATCACACAGGCACAAAGTGACAGAATGGAGATTTGAACCACTGTTCTTCTGACTTTAGATGCAGATACTTATCAAGATTGTGCCTGGTCCCAGTTTCTTCATTTCCTAAATGAAGAAACCAAGTACTAGAGGTATGATATAACCTGCCCAAGATCAATCAGTTGACAGCAGAAACCACTGGTTGCAGATGTGACTTGTTTTCTTTCCCTTTGCTCTTTACTATTCAATTTCCTTCTTCCTTTGGCCAAGATTAAAAGTACCAGCGATGCTTCTGCTATTCAAAAGGAAGTACATAGATAGAAACGTCCCTGCTCACCATGAAACTCTTATGCTGAGGCTATGGTGGGAGAGAGTTCTCATCTCTGAAGTGGATCAGGCAGGAAGGATGTGGCATTTCTAGAATTACATCATTTTAGAGTTGGAAGAGACCTAAGTAGACCTCTACTCCAACCTAAACTCAAAAAGTAACCCCACCATAATAGATCCTGTAAGCCTATTTCTTTCTGTAGATTCAGTCCTAACTTCCAAGGTGAACTCTCTCCTGAATCCTTATATAGCTCTCTTCTCCACTGCCAAGGATCACTCTCCTCATAGCTGCCTCTACCAAATATCTCCTTGATTCTTTGTACCTGATACCAGATGAATTAAACGCCTCTTTCTTGGTAAATAGCTCCATTCTAAGGTATCATAGGCATCGAGGGGCTGGAAAAATGAGACCTAAATATTTTCTCTTTCTAGAGGTTCGAAAGAAAAAGCAAAATGCAATGCTCTCTCAAGAGCTGGTTTCTTTTCCCATAATTGGCTCTCCTTAAGATTGCTAAGGAGCTGCATTTCACAAAACTTCCTTGCCGTGAGTTTCTCCAGATTTTTAAAGGCCACCTACTCAATGGCTTATTCTTGGCTAGGCAATAGATTGCTACTCCTCTAATTCCATGGTCTTTGCTTTAAAGGAGTGTTTGATCTATCAGAGGAGATGACAAGTCTCCAGGTAATTACAATAAAAGACAAAAATGTAAGTGTAAAGGTATTTGGGAGTTTGGAAGAGAAGGAGAGAAAATTGTTACTTCTTTTCATACTTACAAAGATCCATGATTTCCCCTTCCAAACACAAATCATATCCTTTCCATGCTGTAACAGACAATTTGAGGAATGGCAATGATCCAAAAATTTCATTGCTGGATGTCCAACCTTCTGATGAATTAGTGTCCAAGAATTACCAGTCTAGTACTTGAGATCTTCATACCTTGATAAGGCCAGCCTGCCATCTGCTGGCACAGCTTTGGGGAGTTATTATTCAGCAAATATTTATTGAGTACCTACTAAGTGCAAGGAATTATAAGTAAATCTAGGAAATTCATACTCCCTATACAACATTATCTTTGTTTGCAAGGTTCATTGAATCTCACAGAATATTTTGGAACCTAGGAAAAAGATAATGAATGAATTGTTTTATCCTCTAGCTGATTAAAGAATAAAGCATATGATCAGGAAATGATACACTTTTATTATATGAAATATCTCTTTATGACAAGTTGTAAAGCCAGAAACGATTTCAGAGAGGAGTGAGGTGTTTCATGGCTTTTTTATCTCTTCCTAATTTTCATCAACTTCCTACGAAGAGTTCTTGCATTCTTAAGAGAATCATGAGAAGAGCTTAGAGGTGGACTCCCACTCATAACCTGCTGAGTCACCTGGATTATGTTACTGGAAAAAAAAAATCCAGAGACCTTCTGACCTAGACAAGAAAGCTTGAAAAATGCTTTGTCTCTGAATTGCTATCCCTCTGTGCCTCTATCTGTCATTAAATATGATTTAGAGGACCCCTGAGAAAGGCAGGTATAAGGATTTAGGGTCTAATATGTAAGTAACAGCTGTTGGTCTGGCTTTTATAGTAACACGACCACAGTTAATTAAATGGCTTAGTCATTTGTTCTACTATGTCTTTAAAACACACTTATGAAGCCACTTTGAGTTGTGCGAAGATGAGCATTGATGTTCAGCAAGTAAATTTGACAAGATGAATGAGGCACACAGCAGGTGCATTTGTGGTCTGCCCTTTGTGCCTATTCCCCAGGTTTCCCTGGCCCATTATTCAGTTGTCTCCCCTTCACTCACACCTGCTGTCAATGACAGGGATTGATGCCAAAACAAAATTCCTATAGATCAACAACCTTCACACCTCTACTTCTTCTTCTGCTAGTACGGACTGTATTATGGTGGAATTCCATACTACGTAGTGAATCATTTATTTTATCCTACCTTCTTAAATTTAAAGACATTGCCATTTTAAAAATGCAGATTACATGAATGCACTGAGTCTTCATTCCTCCTCTGGGTTAATGGCAGAACAAATGTTTATTTTGGAATAAGACATCCCAGACAGAGTATATTTGAACTAAATTGAAAAGCCTTTCAGTTTTTTTCATCATAAATATGAAGATCAGAATGTTTCTGATTTGCTGCTTTGAACTAAAGAAAAAATATTGTGGTAAAAGAAAAATTGGCTTTTTTTCCCTTTCACTATTTTGGAATTTACTTCTCTTCTGTTTTCCCAATAATAACTATAGCACTTTAAAGTTTACTCTTCTCACACCATCCTTATAAGGTAGAAAGTGCAAACATTCATATTACTGAGATTTCCATAAATAAAGTGATTTTCACAGGAGAACACAGCCAATTTTGTATTTGTGTTCCCTGTGCCTAGTGTAGTGCCTGGCACATAGTAAGTCTTTAACCTTTCTAGTTTTCTTACACCCTTGCCCCCATGTACACTACAAGCCAGTAACACTGACTTCCTTACTGCTTCTCACACAAGACACTTCATTTCTGACTATGGGCATTTTCACAAGTATTCTCACATACATAAAATGTTCTCCCTCCTCATCTAAATCTCATGGCTTCCTTAAAGTCCCAGTTAAATCCTATTTTCTACAGAAAGTGTTTCCCAATATACCTTTAATTCTAGTGCCTTCACTGGAGACATTATTTCCAATTTATCTTATATATAGCTTCTTGGTACAGCTATTTGCACACAGTTTCCCTAATTTGAGCATGGACTGCTTCCCTTCTGGAGCATGGACCACTTTCTTTTACCTTTCTTTGTATCCCTCATGCCTGACACATAGTGGGCACTTAATAAACATTTATTGGCTGATCAACATTGCCCAACTGGGATTCTAATAGAGGTCTTTCATGACTTAGATTACATATTACATAAATTATTTTAGTAAGGAAGAAAAGAGGAGATATCTAAAGAAAACCAGCATGTTGGCAGGAAGCTTTATGAAATTTAATTTTTAAAAGGCAGGTGAAAGAATCTAGAATCATCTTATTTCTTTTTGTGAAATGATTCAGGCATTGATCTTCAAGATACCTCAAAGAAAGGACGATTTCAAATTAATGAAAAAGTTTACAGTTTACACTATTATCCAAAAGTTGGTGATAATAATAGGAACTGCCAATCTGTAGTAGGCTTACCTTTTCAACTCTTAAACAATCATATATACTTAGTACTGAGTTTATCTTCAATGAAACTATGAGAAGTGAACAGGCAGGTAATTTTGCATAACCACTACCACTTCATGACACTCAAATTAACTAAAAAAAGAGTAGAAAATATAAATTACTCTTGCATTTATTGGATGCTAATTCATAGGTGGAGCAAAATTCAGCCTTCAAGACTATTCTCCACTATGGTATTTCTATGTATTTGTTAAGATCATGTGAGATTCTTTGATAGACTCAATCCCAGACCACCACATTTAATGATCGCTTAAGAGTAAACCTGACAAGAGACATATAAAGGGGAGCCAAATGCTCCATAAAGGTGTTTGCAAGGATTATGGAGAATGTCTTGTACATAATCCAAACAGAAGAAAATGCTTCACAATATATTGTGAGGTTTTCCACATGCTCTTCTTTAGAAATGTTATTGTGCTAATTTTATCAAATCCCGGAAAGCTATAGAACTATTCGATAAGATCCAGTCACTGAAAAGAAGCTGACTTAGTAAATCTCACTGGGAACTAAAGTAGCAAGAATGACTTTTGTGCAGGTCTTTACTTGCAGTTGAATAGGCAGCCAATTAAGTTCATTCATCAGCACATGTTTTGCTGGGCAATACAGATGCACAATGATCTGAGTCCAGAATTGAAATGGAAGAGATTAGGTTGAAACACATTAGGGAAACTCTTCAGTTTCGCTACCTACTAATGAAAGCAAGTTTCTATCTGCTGCAAAAATCTGTCTTTTTAACAACAGTATTTTCTATGATCTGCTGTTTGACTGCAGATCACAGAACATCACAATGTCAGACAAATTAACTTTGTGGGATGAACAAAGACAAGTCACAAGACGAATAGTGGTTATTAACATCCTGCAACATATTATCGATGATGACCAGTGTATGAGAAGTGATATAAAAGATATTACCAAGAACATGTATGACTGGGTAGGTAGGCTAATCATGCCATAAAAGTGGGTAACAGATGGATTGTCCAAGTGCTTCACTGGCATTCATGAACTATTGAAAGAATCTGAAGATGAACTCCAGGATCCTAAAGGGTCTTTCTTTAAGAAGTTTTCTTTTTGATGGAAAAAACCAGGGTTGGCCCAGAATGAAAAGGTTTGACTGGGTTTCCATCTGAACAGATTAAGAAGGAAGAGTACTTATTTTCTATCAGATCATATACAAACTCCTACATTTGATATTTACAATTCTTCCCCATCTAACTACAGACTACATTTTCAATTTTCTTACCTGTAACTCTTCTTCACATGCTCTACAGTCCAACCACACTGACCTACTGCTTGTGCCTCGTATTTTTGTGTAAGCTATGCATTGATGCCTAGGGTATCTTTCTCTTTCCTGTTCTCATAGGCTGCCTGCATCACTCTGAAGTCAAACTCAGATGCTTCTCTTGTGTGTAGCTTTTATTAACTCTCGCCAATAAGTGCCTTCTGAAATAACTCTGTTTTTACTTTGTACATACATTATTTTTACCTATATGTCCTATTGTTTTCCTAAGTAAAATGGAAAGCTTTTGAGGACAGAAACTTTTTTGTTTTCATTTTTGTGTTCCCAGAGCCTATCATAGTGCATAGTACAAGACTGATATTTATAAATACTTCATGATTGATTGAAAGAATAATTAATAGAGGACAGATACAATTTCATCTCTGTCTTCATATAAGACTTCCTTGCACAGAGTAAATATTTTAAAATGTCTGCCAAGACCTATAAATTCCACCACCACAGAATCTCTCCAACTTGTTCTCTTCTCATCTTTCACACAACTGTTTCATCATCTTCAGTGTGACTCCAGTCATAGACTCCTAACTGGTCTTCATAAATGTAGTTGTTCCTCCTTCTAATCTATCCTTCATAGATGCCAAAATAATGTGGCACAGTGTTGACCCTGTCACTCACCTGTTCAAAAATTTTTAGTAACTTTCTCTTCTCTCTTAGATTAAATATAAACTTGTCAGTTAGACAGCTAAGTCCGTTCAAAATCTAGCATCAGCCAAACATTCCTGTCTTATTTCATATTGCCTTCACATGCTCTATGTTATAGATGAACTGAAGAACAACAGCTGGTCCCCTAATTTGATATTACATTTCCTACTTATCCATATTGTCACAAGTTATCTTTCATTTTTTAGCAGTTACTCTTCACTAATCTTCACCTTTGAGAATCCTCATCTTCCTTTAAAGGCTCAGCTCAGGCTCCACTATACTGATGCCTGATGATGAAGATGATGAAGATGATGATGATGATGATGATGAAGATGATGATGATGAAGACAATGATGATGATAGTAATAACTAGCACTTTAAAATTTATAAAGCACTGGACAAATAATATCTCATTTAATGCCCATAACAACTCAGAGCGAGTGCTACTGTGAACTCCATTTTACAGATGAAGAAACTGAGGAAGATGGACATTGAATGAATTGACCAGAGTCAAACAGCTAATCAGTGTCTGAGGCCAAATGTGAAATAGGGTCTTTCTGGCTCCAGGTCTGGCCCTCTAGATGCACCATCTTTCTCTCCTCTCAAAAGCTTTGGATGATGTCCCAGTAATTAGAGTTTTCTTTATTATTATTTTTCATAATGTTTATGTATTTACACAACATAATTCTCTCCTCTTAAGTAGAATAAAGATCCCTTGAAGTAATGGAAATGTTTGACTTTTATATTCCTATAACCTTGCAATTGTCCCCATCACCTGATACAATGATTTGCACATAGTAGGCACTTAATAAATTTTTGTTGGATTGAATTGAATTTGTGATGGTGGTTAGAAAAGAAAGTGAGAATCAATAAGATCCATGCATGATTGGCTTTCCAGGCCAAGTCATATCATGTTAAATAAACTTTCTTTTTGATAAAGTTATCAGACTGGTAGATTCAGGCAATGTCATAGACATAGCATATCTGTATTTGATCAAAGCACATGACGTGACTCTCCTGATGGATGTCTAACTCTGTGGTTATATAGTCATTTATTGAGATGTTACATAGGAGATTCCTGTGGCAATTAACAATTTGAACCAGATGATTTCTAATGTCTATTCCAAATCCTAGATGCAAGGATTAATTTAATATCTGTCACAAATCACAGATTTAGAGCTGGAAGGGACCTTACAGGTCACCAGGTCCATCTTTCTCATTTTCAGATGAGGAAATTGAGGCTACAAGAAGTCAAGTGACTTTCCCCGGGTTACCCAGCTAGCAATTAAGACAGGATTCAAATTCAAGTCTTCCTGACTCCAAGCCCTGTGCTTGATTCCTTGTACTTCCCAGCTGCCTCCAATTAAACTTCCATGGCTGCTTATTAAGATTTCTTGACAAATCGTATTTGTTATAGCCATCATACCTATCTCAACCATCATTTTCTTCTAGGGAGTAGTGCCTTAAAATACTTGACAGGCTTATAATTCTACTGCAGGCCCCATAACTATTAATATTCCATTCCTGTAAAATTCTCAGTCTCCACAGGTACCCGACTTGGAGGCTCCAGAGCTTGGTTCCTCTGGAGACTAATAGTAAATCTTCTTCCATTCTTTTCTGCTTTGTAGAACTGGGTTAGAGGAAAAAGCAATGTGTTTAGGGGAGTATTAGTATAAACCTGAATAGTCAGAAAAGAGTTCAGTTCTGTAGACAACAACAATAATAATAATTAAAGCTGGCTTCTTCAGTGTTTGGAATTCCAACTGGGACAGGCTCAAAGCTTTGGTTTGTCATCACAAAAGAGCCACAGAGCCCTCAAGAGCCCTTTCTGGGATTCCAAACAAAATTGACCAAGGCAAAAACTTCTTCAAGTTTTTTTTTTATTATTAAAAACAAATAAAGGCAAACACAAACACATTCCAATACAGAAGCACATCTGAAGAGCCACAAATCCACAAGGTTCCCAGCCCCTGGCTAGTTCAACATGCCCCATAAAGACACCAGGCATCAGGCCAGGATGGATCAGTTCTTTATAAGAGCCAAAACAGAAAGGAGATATTTCTTCATGTTCCACCTTCTCTTGATTTTCACCCTCTTAGAATTCCCTAATTCTCTACCTCCTTTTGTTTCTAATTTTAGGAACATGATATTCTTTATTTTGAAGTTAGTATTTTTCATTTCTCCTCTTCATTAAATGAATAACCCTTGAGCTGTGTCCTTTACTTTACTTTAGCTGTGTCACTTGGTAACAGATTGGTGTAAAGATACATAATCCTACTAATCTACAGGGTTTATCCCCAAGGAAATGTGATAGAAAGAAACCTAGAATTATTAGTCATATTCATAAGGATGGGTTATGCTGATCTGTTTGACCTAAAGTAATAACACATGAGTAGACAAAGGCATAATTTCACACTTAAAAATATCCTTACCTAAAATGAATATCATCAGGAAAAAGATGACCTATTTTAGTTGAGAATTTGGAGTTTTTTCCCTCATCTTATAATCTTCTATGAACAGAATGTACCCATTTGGATGGTTTATGCATCTTGTGCCCTTGGCATGACACTGAGAGGTGCTCTCAGCTTGCTTAGCTTTTTGCCACTGCCAAGAGGAAGATGCTCTGGGGCACCAGAAGCACAGACCAAAGAAAGAAAATAATCAGCCTCGCAGGCAGCCTCAGCCACTAATCAACTGCCACAACTTGACCAGTCTAGACAATGAAGTAAGCATGTGCAGGAGCTGGACAATTATTAGATAGAATTGTCAATTATATAATAATAGAATTTCCAGCTGGAAAGGATAATAGTCAATCCAAGCCCTTCATTTTACAAATAAGCAAACTGAGGCCCAGGGATTTGACATGGTTTATCCAAAGTTACAAAAATCCATCAGTCAATCAATAACTAGCAGAACCAGGTCTTCTGATTTCAAATTGCATACTATTTTTCACAACAGCATGTTGTCTCCTTAGTGATATGATTGGACCCCCATTTCTCATCAGCTTTCCCCTCCTTGGTCCATTACTTTGCCACAATTAGTTAGTCCAGGGGAAAGGGTGATGGAGGAAGGATATCACCAGCAAAGGAAAGGCTTATAATATTGGAAATCTTACCCGGACCTTTTCCAGGTATTCTGGGAAAGATAAATGCAGTCACAACTTTATGTCATTCTCCCTTTTCAGGGTAAATGGATAGGTGATGGACATAATCAAATGATTTTCAATTGACAACTAATAAGTGTTTTGCCATACAAGACATTTAACCTGTCCTAAAGGGGTTTGCAATTTAGTTGGGAGAAGATATATCCTAGCGTGTCCTTTACTTACTATTAAAGGTAAATGATTACTTGATTGCCACTAAAGGATAATGGGAAATCAGAGAAGGCAAATCCATGTCGGCAGGAAATTAAGGAAGGCACGATTGAGGACAAAGGATTTGACTTAGGCCTTTAGAGTGGAGATCATTTGAACATTAACGGAGAGTGTGGAGTGATGATTTCAACAGTAACAACAAACCACAATAATACTTAGCATCTATAAAGCACCTACTACAGTGATGGGAACTGACAGTCTCAAGGCCACATGTGGCCGTCTAGGTCCCTGTGAGCAGCCTTTTGACTGAGTCCAAGTTTTACAGAACAAATCCTTTTATTAATGGGATTAATTCTGAGAAGTTTGGATTTAGTCAAAGGGTGCACTTGAGGACGTAGAGGACCACAGGTTCCCCACACCTGACCTACTGTATGGCAGGCACTATACTAAGTGCTTTACAAATATTATCTCCTCTGGTGCTCACAATAAACTAGGGAGGTAGGTCGTATTATTATCCCCATATTATAGATGAGGAAATTGAGGCAGAGTTTAAGTGACTTGCCCAGGGTTAAAAACTTAGGAAGTAAGGATGATCCCAGCATTCAGGGTGTGTGTAGGAAAGGACAATGAAAACAGCTGCATGACTGGAGCAGAAGCTTCCTGTTTCAGAATAGAATTGGGTACATAGGACATGAACAATTAATGGAGAGCTTTCCTTGAGTTTGCCTTGCTATGGTAGACAATAGAGGGCTACTGTAGTGTTTTACTGGGGGAAATGAGATGTTGAAGACAGTGTCTGAGGGAAAGCAGTAATATGCAGGAAGTATCAGGGAGAGCTTCCAAGAGGAAAGAAGTCTAACCAGGAGACTATTGGCTATACTCTAGGGAAGAGGTGAGAAGGTACCAGAGGTAATGGAGAAGAAGGGGTGAATCTGAGAAACATTTCACCACAAAACTAACAGGACTTGATGACAAATCAGAGCTGGGAGAAAGGAAAGAGGTTTGTCAAAAATGACTCTGAGGCACAGAAACCAAGCAACAGGTGTCAGCAACATCCATCAAACAGGAGCCAGAGATGGGCTCAGACCAGACAGGACAATGCACTGGGGACAGTGACAGATGTATGACTGGCACATTGTGTGTCGGGGGAGGGAGGAGGTTTGCTGTTTGATGAGTCCAGTACCCTCTTGTGAATTTTCCACCATCAGTCATTCCTTTCCAATGGGATGACTTTATTCAAGACTTGAGTGTTTAGGCCCCTCAGGCTCTCTGTAACTTCCAGAGTTGTGAAACTGTTTCAGAGTCTTACTCATACCCATAACAGCAGAAAAAGTGCCCTGCTAGGTATCCTCCTCTAGACCAAGGATCCTTCACCTGGGTTCTATGATATTTAAAAATATTTCAATATAATTGGTTTCCTTTGTAATCCTATGTACTTTATTTTACTCATTTGAAAACTTTAATCTGAGAAAGGGTCCACAGAGTTCCAGAGGTCCAAAATGCCAAAGGTGACCATGACACAAAAGCTTAAGATAGCTTGCCCTCATCCAGCATCTCATCAAAATAGTCTCAGAAGCATCAGACTTACAGAAATTAACACCACGTATCTCTTTGAGGGTACAGATAAGTACCCCAACATAAAGAAGCCTAATCTCTAAAGACAATGCAAAAGCTTAAAACATGATTTCACCCTTCATTTCACTTTTTTGGTGTCTAAACATATTAATTGTTGCTTGGTTCTAATTTTCTAGTCTGTCAAACCTTATTTAGATGAAAACAGAGGATCCTTGTATGTTTCTGCAGTTATAGATGATCAGGTTGTTACCTCTGGTTCTTAATTTCATGAGCAATAGACATTGAATATCTATCCATTGTAAAAAAAAAAGTAAAATAAAAAAATATGGATGAACTTAATTACTTCATATATTTCTTAACGACATCTAGATAGTGAATTGATTAGCATACTGGATTTGGAATCAGAAGAAGATTTCAAATCTTGCCTCAACCACTTAAAAGCTATATGACCTTGGGCAAGTCCTTTATTTTTCTTTGTGCCTCACTTTCCCCTTCTGCAAAATAAGGATAATAATAGCACCTAACATCCCCTCCCCCAGACTTGTTGTAGAGATCAAATGAGACAACATATCTAAGGGACTTAGCAAACTTTCAAGTGTGATATAAATACTAGTTATTTTTTAAACAATAAAACCCAAAACTTGCTATCATGAAAATTATCTTAGAGGTATGAGACTAAAAACTAAAACAGAGATACTGATTCCATGAAACGCCAGTGTCAAATAAACCAGCATAAAATTGCATTACTTATACTGATGAGAAGAGTAGAAGTTTCAAAAGAGCCTTTTCAAAAAACAGCATATAACCATACACATAAAAAAAATCTTGTTAGTACCACGATTCTCTGGCTTTAAAAGGTTTGGCCACTCTTCAGAATATATGCTAAAACAGCTAGCATCATCCAATATATTATTAAGGACATTTTTTCTGGGTTTCTTTCTTCCAAAGGGACAGGGATATCCTGATGACTTAAGCTTTTCATCTCTGGAATTCCCACATTAGTGCTTCCCTTCTTAATTGGGAACAAGTTCACTCTATCAGGCCAGCTCCTACCAAGCTTAACTTCACTTCATGGCCATTACTATAGTTGCTTTGCCACCAAAGGAGAACATTATGAGCTATCCTTTCTAATTCTGCCTCAGTTTTCCAGCTCCTTAATCATAATCAAATGTCACTGCTATTGGTGATAGTATTTCAGCCTATTCCTCTGCAGTCTCAATCAATATCCTTGTAAATTTTCAAGTCAAAATAGTCATTCCCTGCAATGTAATGGTAATTTAAATGGGAAGATCTTTCCCATCCATTAAGAGGCCCATGTGACCTGCCTGGGTGACTTGGAATTCTCAGTCACATGGAGCCTGTGGTGGGAAGAGTTTGCTGAACAGGTAGAGCAGGAAATGAGTCAGAGCAGTCAGAACTGGGAAAGAGAGAGCAGGCAACAACTACCATGAGTGGGAGAGCTAGTTTGTGATTTGCTTAAGGGGGCTGGTTTATGGAAGCCAACAGAGGGAAGGCTTGGGGGTAATCGTGCTCTCTGCATTGTTATTGTGTATAGACTTCTTTGTTGTTGTTATGATAGATCTAGTTTTCTGGTGTTGGGATTTGGCTTGCTGGTGGTTGAATAAATATTTTGGTTCTGTCTTCCATGTGGAAAGTCTGTTATATTTTGCAATTCAGAATTGTGCTGGCATATTCATAGCCAAACACAGGTGCTATGAATATCACAGTGGCACTCCGGCAGTCCCAATCAATAGCCTTGTAAATTTTCAAATCAAAATACCTATTTCTTGCCACTACTCTCCTAGATTTTTTTCTTCCTATTAGAATATATGTTTTATGAAGGCAGTGACTATCTTTGTTTTTGTATTTGTATTCCCAGTGCTAAGTATAATTCCTGGTATATAATAAACATTTATTCATTAATTGATTGATGAACATTAGCTGGGTACATTAGCCAGATAAGACTTCATAAATGATAAGAAGGGCAGGGTGACTAACACTGATCTCAAATTTATTCTCCTTTGTCTAACAGTTTGATTTTCTAGTGTATAGAGATACTACAGATCTAAATTTTAGGACCAGCAATAAAATTCAAGGTTGAGAGCTAGGGCATAATTTGAGATCATCTAATATCTTGAAATGTTTTTCCAAATGTTCTGGTTTTGGCAAAACCCAAACTATGTTTTTCCAAGCACTTTTTCCTTCAATTTTTAAATCTGTGTATATTTTAATGGAAATTTGAGCTGTTTGATGTTAATTCATTTACCGTTAACTCATTAAAATTCATTTTAGAAAACAATATCTTTCCCAGTTGCCTTTTGAGTCTTTTTTATAAATCTTAAGATTTCTTTTTTTTTTTAAGTCACAACAGGAAGTAGTCCCTTGCCAGGAACAGACAAAAAAAATCCAGAACACCAAAAAGTTCAGGTTGGGTTCAAGTCTCAGAACCCAGAGGTTCCATGGAGATCTGAACTTGGCAAAAGATTTCTTCCATCCAAGTTTATACCCGACATGTCACTAAAAAGAGCAGCCACAAAAACCACAAGTCTAACGTAGTTCCCTTGTACTTTCTAATTGATTTCAACTCAGAATAGTTTTTTTTTGATGTTGACCAAATTGAACTTTTCAAACATGCTGCTGTTAAATAGTGTTTTTCCAACTAACCACAGGTGTGGGAGGTGATGTCAATCATCTTTGCTCTTTACTAAGAAATTACTTTCTGAATCTTCACTTTAAATCAAGACAACTTCTAGTCTGGTAAAGTTCTTCACTAGTATCTTCCCACATATTTCTTTCTACCAACATACTTTCCAAATCCCAGATTTTCTCATAATATTATAATAAGTAGTATTTATTAAAGTTCTCTTATGTGTGACACTGTGTTTGAAGGTAAGAGAATGTAGTATATCCATTTCACTTTGCCTTTCCTCCACCATGCTTCTTAGAGTAGAAGAGATTTGGCTGAAGAGTAGCTATTAGCACTGACTAAACATGAAACTGTGGGAAACAGAGGGGACCTCTTCACAGACTAAGAGTGAGGCACAGTGGTTGTAGCAGGCTTCTCCTTCCTGGGGCTGATAGAACCTAACCATTTTGGTCTATGATGGCCATGAGGTCATCAGAGTTCTTTGCATCAAACAGACAGCAGAGACTAAGCGAAAATATCAACCCCCATGTTTCCTATTTATCGCGATCCTGTATTTAACCACAAAGCTCCTTTGTCTACTCAAAGAAGAACTGAGTAGGCCCTTTCTTTGAACTTCTAGATTGGATTGATTTGTCTGAGATTTGGGGGATTTAAAAGGGCTAGAGGCACATAGCCATTTGGTAGATGATTTATTATTATTCATTGTTTACTTGTTATTGTGCATTATTTGCTAAGCTGTTCTATGTTAAAAGTAAACATAGTCGTATGTAGTATTTTTTCAGTTTCAGCTGACTGTAATATTTGGGCATATGCTTATTTCTGTAGAAAGCCAGCTCCATCATGCCAAGGCCCCATGACTGAGTTTAACTGAAATACATCAGGTTCAAGAAGAATACAGGATTTGTCCAGTAGGTGGGTCAGAGATCATAATGGTTGTATAAATCCGCAAATAGACACACCACTTGACAATGAGTGGACATTGCCCTGCACAAGTAGAGATGAAAGGTTAATGACTCTCTGAAGGTAATTGGTCATAAAGAATTTACTCAACAATTCTGTCTAGAATGGTATGTTCTATCTGACAGATGATTGTGGGACCTCCCAGCTTTAGAATCTTCTAGTTAAATAAGATTAGGAGAATGACTAACAACACAAGCAAGTGGTAAAAGTGATATTATGAGGTCAGTCTATCAATAAACTGTAACAGAAGGCAGGAAGCCAAATTGTGAATTGTTTGTCCCTTCTATCTCTCACATATTGATAGTACAAATATGAAAACATCAATTAACTTCTAACACCTGAGTTGCTTCATATATAAAAAGATAAGGTTAGACTAAAAGATCTTTAATCTCTTCTAGATATAAGGAACTATGAACTCTATAAGGATATGCCTTAACTGCTTAACAATGGAGCTGAACAAATTGATCATTTCAGGTTCTATCTTGTGCTAATATTTATTTTCCAGATATCACTGATATGAATTAAGATGGAAGAGATAGCATTGTTGCCTAGCACTAGATCAGAACCAGTTAAAGGAGGGGAAAAAAAAGATTGAGAAGGAAGTTTAGCTATGCCTATTGGATTTTTTTTTCTTTATTAGTCCTGGGTTTAGATCCTGGCCACCAGAGACACAAGGTACCACAGTAAGTGTTCTATTTCCTCCACAAAACCCCACCTCTAATTTACCTTTTTTCTCCAAATGTCTTCTTTATTTCCCTTTTCACCTTCCTCTAATGAAGCCAAACATCCCTGATCACTGAGCTCTTTTCCTGTGTGTCCTCCCAATTATCCATTCTCCCCCACTCCAAATTCTACTTTTTTTCTCTGTTACTAACAAGCATAAGGCAGTGAAGTGTTAAGGAAAGAGACCTGAATCAGGTATCAGAAGATCTGAGTTGAAATATCCTATCTCTGCTACTTGTTACTTGTGGGAAATTGGGCAAGTTGTCTCAATGTCTTTGGGCCTCAGTTTCTTCTTCTGTAAAACAATAAAGATGAACTGGATAATCCCTAAAATCACTTTAATTCCTCAATTCTATGAAAGTTTTTCCAACCTAGCCTGGTCTATAGAATATTGAGGGTTACAGGTGGCCTAGAGGAAGTCATATAACCTGACCAAGCATGACTGGGGACACAAACTATGTTTAAACAGATAGAGAGAAGGGAAGAGAGGAGATAGGAAGTTGAATTAACAAGTAACAGTTATATCAAGCTTTAAAGTATTCAGACCACTTTATTTACCTGATCTCATTTGACACGAACTTTGTTTTGTTTTGTTTTGTTCTTTAGGATAAGCAAACCCAGCTTCAGAGATGTTAAATGACTTATCCATGATCACAGAGCTAATGGCAAAGTCAAGAATTATACCCAGTTTTTTTCAGACATACATTCAGCACTCTATCTACTATGTCACATTTTCTCTCAGAAAAAAGTGGTAAAGAAAGTGGCTACATCCCAACTGACAAAAACAGATAGTCAGAAGAAGAGAGTAAAGCCTGGGAGAGAGTTCTCAATACTTACTGGCTTGGTTTCCCAGTTGGTGCTGGTATGGCTCCAATTTGCCTAGTTATTATCCTTAGTACATTAACAGGGACCTTCAAGAGTCTACCTGTGCACTATATACTCACAGACATCTATGATGCAAAAAAGGTATACATTTAACCCTCAAGAAAATCTGCATCCCCAGGTTAAAATGTTCCTTGAAATCATTTCGCATAGTTGGTCATAAAGTAAAGCATACTTTGGCTAATGGTGATGACACAGCCTCCCAGAAGAGGTAGAGTTCCTTAGAAACACAGATTCTAGGTAACTTTTACAACATTGGCAGTTGAATAAAAGTAAATTCTGGTTGATAAAATGGGAGTTTCAATCTAAACCTTAATTCAACTCACAGGGGATTCTGTTTGTCTTCCATTATTGGGTAACTCTCCAAGATTCCAAGCTGCAAAGAACACAAATATGAGGAAAATTTGACTTTTTTTTGCTCTTGAACCAAAATTACAAGTTTCATTTTAATGGCTATGTATTTTGCTATGTTCAGAGTCCTGAATATACAATCCAATAGGCAAACTTCTGGATGTCTACAACACAAGTTCTGTTCAGATATTTCACATTTTAAAGGGAGAATAGGAGTGGGAAGGTTATTAAGTGTTAATAGTAGACTTGTTATTGTTGACTACTTCTCAAAAATGCTCTGGGCCAACAACACTTAGGCAGCACCATTAACTCAGGCAGTTAGGTTTGGATGATTTTTCTTGGATCAGTGTTTTGAAGGACCTTGTTTGAAAAATGAAGGCAATCATAGTTGCTAAAAAATCCAAGGAAATTGGATATGGACTAACAGACCGAAGGGACATGGTGTGGAATTATTTTAGGTCCCACCCACAGTCTACCTACTTAAACCATCCAAACTAGTTGAGTTTGTACAGCTGGAACTGGCTGAGCAAAATGAATGCTCACAAAAATACCCAAATAACAGCTCCTAGTCTTAGTTTTATTCTCACCTAGCATTCTCCATAAGTCTTATGGCTTCATGAGTGTGCTCAACAACAACAACAAAAAAATCTCTCCCAGCACCACATCTATTTGCCTTCAAATGGCTAAGTATAAATGGTGTGGGTCTTAAGTAAAACTTTGGTCTGGCAAAACTAGGTGACTCTAGGCCACTTATTCTGTCCCAATTCCACCCCATGATACCATCCGCTTTTTCAATCAATCAAAAAGAATTTATTAAGCAGGTATATATGGATATATGTATGTGTATGTATAGATATATACACATATACATACATACATATATATATATATCTTTCCATTAAACTCTAAATTCCTTGAGCATAAGAATTGTTCCTTTCTATATGTGTGTGTACATATGTATGTGTGTATGTATATGTTTGTGTGTATATGTATGTATGTATATATGAATAAAGAAGGAGAGAGAGAGACAGAGAGAGACAGAGAGACAGAGAGACAGAGAGAGACCTTCATTCCATGCAAGATCAATTCAAAAGGATGGAAGATGGACAGAGTGAAGTGGCAGAGTAGCTGTATGGACTTTCTAGAGTGCTCCTGCCAAGCTCAGCCAAATACTCGTAAAAAAAGGCTCTAAACACATTCTGGAGCTGCAGAACTCACAGAATGATGGAGTGAAGCAAATCTCCAGTCCAAGATAGCCTGGAAGGTCACGAGGAAGTATCTATCACGCCATGCAGGAGGCAGGGGGCAGTCCAGTGTGGGTGATGCCAGCACAGACAGAATCTGAGCAGGCCTTGGGGAGACTGAATCTCTCACACTGGTGGTGGTTTCCAGATTTTGTGACCCCCAAAATACTGAGGCCAATGGGAAGGAGTCAAGTAAATGGCTGGGGAAATGAGCAAAACCCAGAAAAAGAATCAGATTATAGAATCTTACTTTGGTGACAAGGAAGAACAAAGCATGCAAACAGAAGACAAAAAAGTCAAAACTCCTCTATGCAAAGCCCCCAAGAAAAATATGAATTGGTCTCAGGCCATGGAAGAACTCAAAAAGGATCTTGAAAATCAAGTAAGAGAAGTAGAACAAAAATTGAGAAGAGAAATGAGAGTGATGCAAGAAAATCATGAAAAACAAGTCAACTGCTTGCTAAAGGAGACTCAGAAAAATACTGAAGAATATAACACTTTAAAAAATAAACTAACCCAAATGGCAAAAGAAATCCAAAAAGCCAATGGGGAGAAGAATGTCCTAAAAAGCAGAACCGACTAGATGGAAAAGGAGATCCAAAAGCTTACTGAAGAAAATAATTTCTTAAAGATGAGAATG
The DNA here is from genome assembly GCF_028372415.1 of Notamacropus eugenii. NCBI lineage: Eukaryota > Metazoa > Chordata > Mammalia > Diprotodontia > Macropodidae > Notamacropus > Notamacropus eugenii. The sequence goes on along the minus strand of NC_092873.1, from coordinate 210,381,241 downwards.
GAGCAGATGGAAGCGAATGATTTTATGAAAAATCAAGAAATTATGGAACAAAGCCAAAGGAATGAAAAAATAGAAGACAATGTGAAATATCTCACTGGAAAAACAACTGACCTGGAAAATAGATCCAGGAGAGACAATTTAAAAATTATGGGACTACCTGAAAGCCATGATCAAAACAAGATCCTAGACAACATTTTTCATGAAATTATCAAGGAAAAGTGCCCTGATATTGTAGAATCAGAGGGTAAAATAAATATTGAAAGAATCCACCAATCACCTCCTAAAAGAGATCTGAGAAGAAAAACTCCTAGGAATATTGTAGCCAAACTCCAGATTTCCCAGGTCAAGCAGAAAATATTTCAAGCAGCTAGAAATAAACAATTCAAGTATTGTGGAAATACAATCAGGATAACACAAGATCAAGCAACTTCTACATTAAGGGATCAAAGGGCTTGGAATATGATATTCCAGAAGTCAAAGAAGCTAGGATTAAAACCAAGAATCACCTACCCAGCAAAACTGAGTATAATATTTCAAGGGGGAACATGGTCATTCAATGAAATAGAGGACTTTAAAGCATTCTTGATGAAAAGACCAGAGCTGAATAGAAAATTTGCCTTTCAAACACAAGAATCAAGAGAAGCATGAAAAGGTAAATAGGAAAGAAAAATCATAAGGGTCTTACTAAAGTTGAACTGTTTATATTCCTACATGGAAAGATAATACTTGTAACTCTTGAAACTTTTCTCAGTATTTCTGTATTTGGAGGGATTATATACATATAGACAGAGGGCACAGGGTGAGTTGAATAGGAAGGGATGATATGAAAAAAATAAAATTAAGGGGTGAGAGAAGAATATATTGGAAGGAAAAAGGGAAAAATGGAATGGGGCAAATTATCTCACATAACAGCAGCAAGAAAAAGCTTTTACCATGAAGAGGAAAAGTGGGGAGGTAAGAGGGAAAAAATGAACCTTACTCTCATCACATTTGGCTTAAGGAAGAAATAACATGCACACTCAATTTGGTATGAAAATCTATCTTACACTAAAGAAAAGTTGGGGAGAAGGGAATAAGTGGAGTATGTGGGAAATGATAGAAGGGAGGGGAAATGGGAGGATGGGGTAATTAGATGTATACTCTTTTGGGGAAGGACAAGATCAAAAGAGAGAATAGAATAAATGGGGGACAAGATAGGATGAAGGAAAGTACAGTTAGTCTTTCACAACATGGCTTTCATGCAAGTGTTTTGCATAACTACACATGTATAACCTATATTGAATTGCTTTCCTTCTCAGTGAGGGTGGGTGGGGAGGGAGGAAGGGAGAGAAGTTGGAATTCTAAGTTTTAAAAACATATGTTAAAAATTGGTTTTCCATGAAACTGGGAAATAAGACATACAGGCAATGGGATATAGAAACCTATGTTGCCCTACAAGAAAATAGAGGGGAAAGGGATAAGAAAAGGGAGTGATGTGATAGAAGCAAGGGAAGATTGGGGGAAGGGGTAATCAGAATGCACAGTGTCTTGGGGTGGGGGAAGGGAGAAATGGGGAGAAAATTTGGAATTCAAAATCTTGTGGAAATGAATATTGAAAACTAAAAATAAATAAATAAATTTTTAAAAGGGTGTAAGATGAAAGATGAAGTGTGTTGTGTGAGGAAAAGAAAGGTCAGTTCAACTGAAACATACAGTACAGGAGGGGATATAATCTCTGATTAGGCTAGAAAGATAGGGTAAAGTAAGTTGGAGAACAAAGGAGTTTACATTTCATTTTGTATGCAATAGGAAGCCACTGGTATTTACTAATAAAGAGAGTGACGTTCTCAGAACTATGCTTAATGGGAAAAATACTTTCACATCAATGTGAAGAATGAACTTCTATGGAAAGAGATTTCTGGTAGGGAGAACAATTATGAGGCTGTTGCAATAATGATGAGGGTTGAAATAGACTAAGAAGAGATGGAACACAGAAGGGAGGAAGGAAGGAAGGAAGGAAGGAAGGAAGGAAGGAAGGAAGGAAGGAAGGAAGGAAGGAAGGAAGGAAGGAAGGAAGGAAGGAAGGAAGGAAGGAAGGAAAGAAGGAGAGAGGGAGGGAAGAAGCTAGTTTGGAGAAGTTAGAATTCTATTCTAGGCATCAGAAGTTGGAAATTCATGAGGAACGGCCTTGTTTATTCCAGGGGGAGGGGACAGGGTCTGGAAACTATAAATCTCTTCTGGCGTTTGGTGAATTTCTATTCTAATCAGTGTTTTCAAACTCTAAATAAAAATAATTTTCTCTAAGGAGACAGTAGATTTCCAACACGTTCTACAGGGACCATTATGAACCTTGTTATATTCAGGAATGTTTCAATTGCTACCATTCTGAAAGTATTCTATGTGATGAAGAGTTGCTGGATCCTAGGTGCTGTTCCTTCAAATAAAGAAAATCTTAGGTCTTCAAAAGTTGTGGTGAGACCTAGAATGAGCAGAGTAACATTTGTAATTTTTTTTGTTTGTATTTATTTCTCAAGGGTAAAGACATAGGAATCCCACAAAAGGAAGAATCCATTCTAGTTTCTATGCATCACTATATTGTTCCACGGTGAAACTAGCTTCAATGAAATGGACCATGGCTAGCCTTCCACTGTCATAAAAGGAAGCTGCCTAAGATTGACTCTTTGGATGAAGCAAATCAATCAACAAATAGTTATTAAATTCTTGCTATACGCTAAATCATCAGTAGACACAATGCCTGATGCTTCCTCCATGACAGATTTTCCTCAAGCAGTCCTCTATGTATTTCTACCTCCACCACCATATTTTCCCAGATAACCCTTTAAATATTATCTTTGGGGGTTTCTGACTTCCAATCTTCAGACTACTTAGTGGTTATTCACTTGGATCTCAATGGCAAGCCATTGTGCTTAGACCATGTTTCTTCCTCCCATCTCCAGGATTTTTATATGCTTTCCCCCCTAGTAATCTATGGCCAAACCCCTACTCCTGTCTTATCACCTCACATGGCAAGCCCTTCTACAAAGAAGAGTTCTCTTTGTTTCCTACACAGAGATCTCTGTTAGACAAGGAACATTCCAGCTTTGTAGCTGTCATTCCTTCTGATGGTAAGAATGTGGTGGTTATCCAATAAGAGCTTCCTTAGGACCAGTGCAAAGAAATATGCTATAATAAGGAAACTCAGTTTGGTCTGAAAGCATCAAAAAATCCAGCCATAGAAAAATATCAGGCAGTAGAGCTGAATATGAGCAAAGAAAATAGAATGGCAACAGAGACCTGAGAAGAGAGAGACAAGGACTGACACCAAGATAAAAAACAAGAAGTAAAGGTAAGTAAATGGAAACAACAAGCTCATAGATTTTTTGAATTATAGAACTGCAAAAATCACCCACTCTGAGTACATCATGTTACATATGAGGAAACTGAGGCTCAGATAGGTTAGGTGACATCCTCAGGGTAACACAGCTAGTTTCAGACAGAAGAGAAACTATAGCCCAGTTCTCCTGATTCCCAGTTTAGCACCCTTTCCACTATATACTGTTGTCCCAGTTCTAAAGCAATCACCTGAGGCAGGAACTCTGAACCATTTGAGTGAAAGAAATTTTTTATCATTTTTTTCAAGACACTACTTTGGGTTGATTCTGTAACTCCTTTGTGCATAAATCTTAAGTGGCTCCCCATTTCTTCTGTGATAAAATATAAGTTCTTTAGACAAGGAGTTGAAACCCATTCCATTCTTGCTTTTACAAAACATTCCCGGTTTATTTCACATTACTCTTCTTCATCTTAACTTCAGCCAAGGTGGGCAACTAGTTATTTCAAGAATTCAACATTCCATCTCTTGGCTTTGTACTTTTGCCAATGTCATCCTAAAAGTCTGAGATGTACTTCCTATCACCTGAGTATAAGTACTATCTTCTAGTAAAGCTTCTCTGATTTTCCCCATACCTCTCAATTTTTAGTGTTTTTTCCTTCTTAAATTACCATGTATTTGCTTGTCCACATCTCCCCACTCTCAGAGCCCTTGCATTCTAAAAAGGGAAAAAAACATATACAAGAGAGCTTGAAAGATAGGGCATGGAAGGAGGTTATAAGGAAGGAAATGTACCTATGGGAGACAATATGGCAAGCAAAGAAGAGCCTAGTTGTGAATGTGGTAGAGCATAGTGGGGATCCTTCACCATGGTGATGATTTGGGGAGTGGAGTCACCTACCAATCAGAAGGGGAGGACTTCATGGCCAACTGAATGATTCTCCAGGGTAGAAATTTGGCAGGTGAAGAAAAGGAGTCCAAAGAGAGAAGAGAGGCATGGATGAAATATGAACAAAGCCTACATATTGTAATAGCTTCTAATCTAAGATCTGTATTTAAAATAACCTTTCTTACATTCAGTTTAAAGAGATAAAGTTTAAAAAGTGAATATTGTTGATTCTCTCTGACAGATCGCTCATGATCTGAGTTTGAAGCTGATAGTTTTCAAAGATGTCATTTTTGTTTTCAGGTACCAGAATCAATCAGTCAGTCCACAAGCATATATATAATACCTCCTCTGTGCCAGGCACAGTGCTAAGCTCTAGGAATAAGGATGAACGTAACAATATCTACTCACAAGTAGCTTTCACTAAAGTGAAACAACAGGTAGATATTTAGGTATATATAGAATAAATCCAAAAAGAATAAATAAAATAAATTTAAGGTATTAAATACAATACTTAAGGAGGAGGAACATTAGCTGTTGGGGATCAGGGTAGGTTTCTGGTAGAATGCTGTGTCTTAAAGGAAGACAGAGATTCTCAGCAGTGCAAAATAGGAGGGAGTGTATTCTAGTCATGAGGGCCAGCTAGTACAAAGGGATGGAGACAGGCGGTGTGGTGTTACATGTGAGGAACAGAGAGAAAGCCCACAATGTGATGTTAAGGATTACTACGGAAAGAGGTAAATCCCAAGTGCTGATTTTTATAAATTTGATCTATAAAAAATGGATCCCTTGCCAAAATACTATTATGCTAGACAAGCTCATCATAGGATCCAGCAGTGTCTTTTGGAATAACTTAAAAACATCAGACTACTGCTGTGAGTCATATTTTTATCAAAGACATATGAACACCTGACCTTGCCATTCCCTTCATTTATACCAATTGCCAAGGCTCAGTCTTGACAAACTACTTCTAATTTATCTCTTGATATTTGTCTGAACACCCAAATTCAGATCATATTACCTTCTCATGGGTAGGACTCGACTCACAGAGAGAGAAAAAGATAGTCAGTGACAAATTCCATCTTTCAAGACTTAGAGCTCTGAAATAATAACACACGAGGCACAGCTTCAAATATACAGTTAGCTACAACAAACGCTCATGTTGCTGCTGACACTTATTCCCTAACACTTGTCTAAATTGTTGCTGTATCTTTCTATTAAAAAAAAAGGAACTGGAAGAAACTGAAAAACTGACACATGCAACTTGCCTCACTGAATGTTATTTTAATACTAATGTGAAAATTTTGCTTTGTGCACAAACACTTTTCTTTAGAACGGATAAAAAAAAAGAACCAAAGAATTCTGTATCTATTTCACTGGTGATGACAAGTATGTTAATTGCTTGCAGATAACATCTGTTCTGGTGAAATCCAGATGCAGAGTCCAGGCTGGAATGGTGGGGCTGCATTCTGAGCTTTGTCTCTGAGACCCACTACAATTCAGTGACTCTTTAGACAGCTGGAGGGTCTTTGAGCTTTACTGAGAATCTTGCAATAACTGAAACCAAATCTGCCAGGAATCCTGGGTCATTGAAATGTCTCCCTTTGAGCAATGGACTCACCTTTGAAGCTCAGCAACTTTCACTGACCATGACGCCAGTGTGCTCTGGCTGAAGCAAGTTCAGGGTGAGCTGCCAACAGCCCTGCATGAGAGAGCCTCTGACTTTCCTCTCTGTTTATAGTACAGGGTGAAGGGCCTCTCCACCGAGGAAAGCAAGAGCCTGGTAAAGATAATGTCAGATCTAAGGAACCCTTATCCTCAACAGGCTACATATACAATTTGAAAAGGTTGTTGGTCATCAGACCATGTACTCAAGTAACTTTCCAGATGTGCCTATTGAGGTGGATGATGAGGAGAAGACAATGATTCTCCAGTGCCAGTCATGTCTAGGTGTTCTATCTTCCTTTCCCCTTATATGCCAGATGTTTGTATAGAATCTCCACAGTTCTTCAGAGAACCAATTCAGTCCGCCATGAATCACAACTATGGATGTAGTTGAAGTCTGAAGCCAGATTCTAAAAGAAACTGCACCATGCCAGTTGCAATCCAAGTGGTTTCCCTGAGTCAACTTGACCCCTCCCAGCACCCTATACCTTTGTTTAAATGCCACAGGGTTAAGAAGTAGAGAGAGGGAGAAGAATGATTGCTAACATTTATATGCCACTTTAATGTTTGCAAAATCTTTACATAATTAATAGGAATATATGTGTAGAACCCATATAAAATTGTATGCCATCTTGGGAGGGAGGGGGGAAGTAGGGGGAAGCAGGGGGAGGGAGGGAAAAAATCTAAGTGATATGGTAGTGATTGTAAACACTGAAAATAAGTAAAATAATTTAAAAAAAGAAAAATTCTTTACATAGAATATCTCATTCAATTTTATTGTCACAAATGCTAAGTGAAATAACTGACATTGTTATCATGCCCATTTTCTGATGAGGAAACTAAGACCAAAAGAAATGCTTTGTCTTGGATCACATAGAATGCCTGAGACAGGATGTGAACTCTGATCTTGTTCACCTCAGGTCTGGGCTGCTATTCCCTATAACACCTAGCAGCCTAATTGGATTATATGGGGAGAGGTAATCAACTGTATTTCAAGCCAGCATTGTGACTAAATAGCAAGAAGGAGAGGAAAAAACAATGAAGAGTCAGAAGGAGGCATTTGAAGTGAGACAAGAGAAATAGAAAAATGGCCATATATGGAATCAGAGGTGCTCAGTAAAATAAGAGAAACTTATAAATATACACTTCAGAAGTTAAGATAATTGAAAGTCAATTCTAATTTCCTCCCTTATTGCCACAGTCAGAATTTTGCTTTATTTCTTTTTGGTTTTTGCCCCGTACAGTTCTTACTTCAGAAGAGCTTTGAATGCCCTTATAATCTATGAGCTTCCAATTGATTCAGTGATCTTGCAGCCCTGAAGGAAGGAAGGAAGCAGCTAGAGTCAGCATTACATTCTAAGAGCCTTTCTATGCAGTGAACAATACACTATAGCAAACCCACAGCTGAAAGAGCATTTCCCCACATATGGAAACACTCCACTTTATCAAGCTTTGCTGACACTGTCCTGAACTCCACCAGTGAGCAAATAAAAGCAGTCATCCATACCCACACAGTGACACTGAATGAGATATAATGGAGAAGAGAAAGTCCTGACATAAATATCACTAAGGTCAGTAAGCAACATCTTTAGGAGCTGTATTCATATAACATCAGTCTTAATTACATTTGCCTTCTGTGAGCTACTCATCATGATATATCAGTGTAGATGCAAGTAAGATTTAAGGCTAATACAAAGGACCAGGTTTGGATGGCCCTTCTCTGTGATCTGGGATTCTGGGCTTCTGTGATTAGTTTAATACCAGTCGAACTGTAGTGTTTTTTTTCAAATTATTCATATATCCAGCAACATTTTCATAGCAGTTTAGTATTTTCACTTGCAAGAATTCATAGAAGACTTCACTTTTGTTCACCAAGTGTTTCTCAAAGTCTGGGTAGAGACATTTGTTTGACTTAAAATTGTTGAACACCTTAGGAATGTGAAGGCAGCAAAAAGTAAACTGATCCCAGGGAGAAAAACCTATTATTAGCTTCTGAGAAGCAATTAGTTCCTTATAGTGGGGGACACTTTTCATCCTTTGGATAATTATTTGATTTATCTGCAATTTGCAGAAATCAATGTGCTCTTTTATTTAATGTATTCCTATATATAATGCTTCCACCAGGCTACGATTGAGATGACTTCTAAATTTAGACCTTTCCAATATTTGTAACTTAGTTTTTTATTGATATCCAATTTCTTATAACCAGAGTTGAGAGTTGTTTCCCCACAATAGTGATTTCATTGCATTCATTTATTCATTCAAGATGTATTAAGTACCAAATTTAGAGGAGACATACTATCTTTCATATTAGTACAAGGAATTGGTGTTTTCCATTCTTGTTTTTAGAAAATTTTGCTCCCAGCTGGTCCGCTTTCCTTCTCCTCTTCTGTCCTGCTATGTATCTGTTGGACTTTTTACAATTGATAGCACCTTCTAAAAAAAATCAAATAGAGGCAGGGATAGAGAGATGATGCAACGTAAAAGCAACATATGTTGCTCCTTGGTAAACACTGTGTTCAACTTTTTGGTAGAGAAGGCTGAAGTACTTAGCTAAAATAAAATGCATAGGGTTTTAAAGATGTAATTACCCATGTTTTCCCTATTACCATGAATTTGAGAGTTGGACTTGCTATGTTTGCCGGTTAAGAAGATAACATCTTCAGAGGAAAGTAATAGTTTCAGTGTACTGGGGAGAGCCAAGTCACTGCATGAAGCAAAACTATAGGTAAGTAGCAATGTTCTCTGTTTAATAACTGAAAATGTCAGCAAATGCTAGAATATTCTTAAATGACAATAATTCAACTAGGAAGTATCTAATAATAAAACTGACATTTACACTATGCTTTATAGGTTATAAAGTTCTTTCGACACAATATTGTAGTGGAACAGAGTACATTCCTCCTCCCTCTTTTTGTTTTAGATAAGGGAATTGAGACTCAGATACATTAAGTGTTTTTGAGATAGATAGTTAACGTATTTATTAAGTATTTCTTCTGTCCCAGGCACTGTATTGAGAACAGGGAATGAAAACATATACAAAAAAAGACAACTCTTCCCTTCAAGGACCTCGTATTCTAATATGGGAAGACAACACAAAAAAAGGGGACTAGGAAGTAGGAGAGGGGGAAACCTTCTCCTAGGCAAGGCTGCTCATAATAATAAAACTTTACTATTTGAAAACTTCTTTCATTTTCCCCACTTCTCTCAAGTCTTTCTTTCTCCTGGCCAAAAATCCCAAATTTATTCAACGGATCCTTTATGAGCATTCAATGCCCTTCACCATCACAGCTGCCCTCCTTAGGACACTTTCTCTTATCAATATTCAATACAGGTAGTATAATTACTAAAGTGCAAGACCTGGAGTTAGGAAGACCCGAGTTCAAATGGATAGCTGTATAATCTTGATCAAGTCCCTTAACCTCTCTCTGTCTCAGTTTCCTCAACCTATCTTGGAAGATAATGATATTTATATCCCAAGGTTGTTGTGAGAACCTAAAGGGAAAATATTTGTAAAGCACTTACAAAGCACTTGGCACTTAGGAAATGTTTATTCTCTTTCTTCTCTCCCCTTTTCTCAAAATGTAGTGCTCAAAACAAAACACAATATTTTAGATGTAACCTGTCCAGGACTTTGTACAGTGGGACTATATTCCCTCCCTCCACCTCCATGATAAGTCTCCTAATTCAACCTAAGATTTCATTGGCTCATTGGAGGGTCATGTTAATGACTTGCCCTTTCTCCAGATGTTCTTATTCCTATTGGTCCTGCCACTATCGTTCCAAACATTCAGGTTCACAAATTTACTTCTTCCTTCTCCCTCACCTCACTAAATCCATTTAGTGGCCAAGTTTTTAAAATTTTAACTCTAACATCTCTCAATAAGTCTGCTTTTCTTTCCTCTACTCATCTCCTCCTACTAACACCTCATCTGAACTGTTATAAAAGTTTCACAATTAGAATCCCTGGCTCCAGCCTCTCCTGTGTTCCCTCTATCCTACTCCTCACTGCCAAACTGACATGCTTAAAGCACAATTCTAATCATATTACATTCCTGCTTAAGAAGCTTCTTGTCTCTCTTTTGACTCTAGAATAAAATATAAACTTTTCAGCTTAGAACTTAAAGCCCCTGTTGACTGGTTCCACCTACTTTTCTAGGTTGATTGGATGTTAGGTCCTTTTACAGAGTCTGCATTTATCCAAATGGAAATATTTTCTTTTCTCTGAAGCATTTATTTCATCTCCTCCCTTGGTACCACAGCACAGGCTGTCCACTCCTCTTCTACCATGCTGGGAAAGGATGCTCTCCTTAAGCCCCAGTTCTTATAATCTACATATTTTTTTCAAGGCTCAATTCTAGTGCCCTCTCCTTCAAACAAACCTTTTCTAGATCCTTCAACTGTTAGTGCTCTTTCTCTCCTCAAACTATCCTGTAGTGCATGTATAAATGTTGTATCCCCTAGAAATACAAACTCCTTGAGGTCTTGGATTGTTTTCAATTTTGTCTTTTTATCTCTAGCACCAAATAATATATAGTGGTTTTTAAATGCATGTTGAATGAATGAAGGTCACACTATTGTCTCATAATCTAATTAACCTTCGCTAAAATCTCATTGCTTTTTCAGATGAGCTGCTATTTAGCCATTCCTCCTCCGTCATGAACTTGTGATTTATAAGTCATCGGTAAGATTTTGCACTTGTATCTCTTATATTCATTTTATTAAATGCAGTTCAATGTTCTAGCCAGTTAAAATCTTGGGATCCTAACTCTCAGTCAAAAATATATTCCATATCTGCTCCAGCTTTGTGCCATATGAACATCTGATAAACATATCATCTATTCTATTAACCAACTCATTGATAATATTTTTAAGCAGTACAGGATCAAGCAGGAACACTTTGTATACCCTATTGATGACTACTTTCAACTAACATCAAAACACAAATGATTATTCTTCAGATCTGGCCATTGAACTAGTTCAAAGTATATATAATTTTGATACCATTTAGCCAATATCTCTCCTTGTTCCGTTCAAGAAAGCATTTGTCTTTGTTATGTGATTTTTTAAAAATCTAGATAAACTACATCAAAAATATTCTCCTGATCCATCAGCCTAATAATCTTGTCAGAAAAAGAAATGAAAGTAGACTAGAATGATAATTCTAAGAAATGATAATTTCTTAGTGTATGGTAATATTCTATCATATTCAGATACCTTCATTTGGTCAGCCATTACTGAATCAACAGAAAAACACTTTATTTCATTTGATGCTGTAAAAAATTATATTGGGAATATTTTGGTACATATAAGGTCTTTCTTTCTTATTTCTTTGCATTATCTTCCTAGAAGCAGAATTCCTGGGCGAAAGAATATGTACACTTTAATAACTTTTCTCACATGATTCTATCTCCTTTTCAGAATGATTTGACAATTTCTTAATATACCTATCTTCCTCCAGTACGTATAATACTAACTATATCTATCTTTTGCCATTTTTTGGCCATTTTTGCCATCTGATAGCTGTGAGGTGATATTATTAATAATTTGTTGCATTGTTTCATAGAGTGGATGAAAGCTGACTTTTTCTTTTTGAAAAATGTGGCCTCATATTTAATAGAAGATAACTCTAGATCTTATAAATTTTGGATATTTGAACTTTACCAGAGCTATTTTCTATAAATATTTTTTTCCAATTTGTCAGATTTTCTTCATAGCCTAATTGCATTGAATTTGTTCACATGGAAAGTTTCTTTTTAATCTCTCATGGTTGAAATTATCTATTTTCTCTTTTATGGACCACTGTCTTTTAGTTGCTTAGGAATTCTCCTGGTGACTATAGTTGTTCAAGGCACCTCCTTCCATTCTCTTCTATTTTTGATTTCATTGTTTAACTTTATGAAATTATCTTTCATTTTAGGCCATGTATCTACTTATATATCAGCTCATTAATCATTAGATAATAGAATCCTTTGGGATCACTGTGATATTTTTTTCAAGAAAAAATTTTATTAAAATTATTACTAAAACCCTCTCTTTCTCTCTTTTTTCTTTTTCTCTCTCTCCATGGAAATAATGTACATATATGTGTATATACACATATTTAACTTCACAAACATATTGTAAAGATGGGGTTATATTCCCACTCCAATTAATAATGGAAGGTCAATTGTGTTGGTCCTTCATTGCCGAAGAAGACCACACCATCAGAGAAATGATGACATGACTTGCACTTGACTTTGTTTTGAGTGAGGGAGGGCTGTGCAGGTCACCAGCCTCACTTTTCCTCCAGAGCCATCTGAATCCAGTGACCAGATATTCATCAGGATGACTGGAGATGACCCAGGATGCATTGGGAGACCTTGGGCCCTTTAGGCTAAGGTCTTTGCAGGTAGCTGCTTAGGATGAGGCAACGCCCATTCAGGGAACAGGCTGGTTTAAGAAGTAGCCAGGGCATGGCCCCTTTAATGAGGCCAAGAAAAAGAAAGACATCAGACTGGGAGGGAAACAGCAACAGTTACTAATGATATTCACTCTAAAGCTAGGAGGATCCAGAGGAGCCCTTAGGCAGGGGCCCATTGGCCACGAGGCAAAGCGAGGTGCCAGGTGAGGGGAGGAGCCAGGCTAGGCAAGGCATCAGTAAAGCCAAAGTCAACTGGGCATCTTTGGAACAGAAGGCCCATATAGCTTAATTGAATACATTAATCAAAAATATAAATAAGGTACTTAATCAAATTGAGATTAATAAAGTATTTTGAATATTGGATAAGGAAAAATGACTACGTATAAAACAGAAAATAGTTTCTAATTGGCTAAAAGAATCAGATGAAGCTTTGGGCTATACTTAAAAGCAGCGATCACATTTGGAATTTGTTATTAGTGTTGTAGTAGAATCCCTCACAGGAAAACTTCTAAAAAAGAATTACTGTTGATGGAAGGGGAGGATGGGATAAGGAGGAGAAGTGAGTGATTATGAAGAAGCACATCTATTATTGCTTATGAGTTACAGGATTTTGCAAACCTAGTTCTTCAGAGTTATTCCTAGGACCCTGACTAATAGAAGTCAGTCACTCTCTGGAGATCAAGCCTGCCAATAAAAATGGAGGTAGTCACAGTGGATGTGCTACAATATTTAAAATTAAAGCATTGGTTTAAAAACCATTAAATGGTGCTTTAAACTGTCTGCAGTATTAGTTGATATGGCTTCAGTTTACCTTCGGAATATTTCTTGCCAAACTTACAGCTAATTAAGCAAAAGAAAAATATATTTTTGGAAAGAAAAGTTATTTTAAAGGCACTCAAAAATCCCCTATAATAATATCAATATTAATAAATTCTAATTAATAAAATTTAATTATTAATGAATGTTAATAATACAATAACATTGTGTATTTATTTTATTATAATAATATCATATAATGTGCTATATATATATTACAAATATATTATAATAACATAATATATTTGTAATGTATAATAATAATCCCCTACCCAAAAGAAATTTTTCACAGAAGTATTACATTATTTAAAGAGATTTTTTACAAAAACACAGTAGTTATTCAATCATGTCTGATTCTTTCTGAACCCATTTTGGGTTTTCTTGGCAAAGATACTGGAGTGGTTTGCCATTTCCTGTTCCAGCTCATTTTACAGATGAAGAAACTGATGCAAACAGGGTTAAGTGACTTACCCAGGATAAAAGAGTTATGTGTCTGAGGCTGGATTTAAACTTATGAAGATGAGTGTTACTGATTCCAAACCTAGTGCTCTAGTCATTGTACCATTTAGTTGCCCTGAAGAGGAAATAGAAGACTTAAACAACCTAGCATAGAAAAAGAAATTAAACAAGCTATCAATGAGCTTCCTATGGAAAAAAAATCCCTAGAAGTACATGGATTCTTAAGTAAATTCTAGGAAATATTTAAAGAATAATTAATTTCCTTTCTATATAAATTATTTGTGGAAATAGGCAAAGAAGGAGCCCTTCCAAATTCCTTTTACAACACAAATATAGGGCTGATACCTACACCAGAAAAAGTAAAAACAGAGAAAGAAAACTATGGATTAATTTTCTTAGTGAATATTGATGCAAAAATTTCAAATAAAATACTAGCAAGGAAGTTATAGCAATATATCACAAAGATCCTACACTATGACAAGGTGAGATTTATTCCAAAAATGTAAGGGCTGGTTCAATATTAGGAAAACTTAGCATAATTGACAATATCAAAAACCAAACCAACAGGAATCAGAGCACCATCTCAGAAGTAGAAAAGAGTTTTTAACAAAATGCAACACTTATTCCTATTAAAAACACTAGAAGCAAAAAAATGAAGCTTTCCTTAAAATGGCATATAGTATCTGTCTAAAACCATCAGCAAGCATTATCTGTTATGAGGATAAGCTAGAAGTCTTTCCAGTAAAATCAGGGGTGAAGCAAGGGTGCTTATTATCATTCAATATTGTACTAGAAATGCTAGTCATTCATCTACTTTGTACTTAAGAAATTTCATTCATTTGAGAGATTATAACATAGGATTTTAATTTTCCTGATAATTTTCCTTCATAGTGGGCAGCTAGGTGGTGCAGGGGATGGAGCATCAGTGCAGGAGTCAGGAGGACCTGAGTTCAAATCTCACCTCAGATTGACACTCACTAGTTGTGTGACTTTGGGCAAGTCACTTAACCCCAATTGCTTCATCCTGGGTCATCTCCAGTCATCCTGATGAGTATCTGGTCACTGGATTCAGATGGCTATGGAGGAAAAGTGAGACTGGTGACCTGCACAGCTTTCCCTAACTCAAAACAAAGTCAAGTGCAAGTCATGTCATTATGTCTATGATGGCATGGTCTTCTTTGGCAATGAAGGACCAACACACACACACATACACACACATATATACACACACACATGCACACACATACATACCTTAATACACACTTTAATTTTTTAAAAATCATATTGGGTCACAGTTTAGTTACTTTGATCCTAACAAAAATTTTATTAAGTAGGAACTATAGTTAGTATTCCAATTTTAAGATTAAGAAATGGACCTGTAATTTTATTGGTATTAGGGGAAAAATAGGTGAGGTTACTTCCTCTGTTAATATAGGTTGGCATCTTTTTAATAAAAAATCAGAAATTCCCTAGAGCAGTGGTGTCAAACTCAAATAGAAGAGGATCCCAACCAGTCACATATTTATCTAGAAAAGGATGAATTAACATTATCTGTTATGTTGTAGTTTTATTTATTTTGTTAAACATTTCCCAATTACATTTTAATCTGGTTCCAACTCCCAAAGGGCCTCGTGGTATCCTTGGGTCTAGAGTTTGACACTTCTGACCTAGAGCACTAAGAGGTTAACTGACTAGCTCAGGGTCACACAGTCTATATGCATCAGAAGCAAGACTGTAACCAAGGTCCTCTATATCCACTAGGCCAAATTGCCTCTCATCTCCTTTTACAAATGACGAAAAGGAGACTCAAAAAGGTCAAGGAAATTACCCATGGTTACACAATTAGTAATTGTTGGAAGTGGGATTTGGATGTAATCTACTTGATTCTAAGTTTAACTTTCTTCCCACTAAGTTATACTACATCTCATGTAAGCCCATAGTCTATCTATCAGGATTACATGCTTTAGACCAAGTACTTAGTTCAAATGCATATGCATAGCACATTGTATCACATCACCATTACATGTATTACACCTTACATACACTGTACCAGTGAATACCATGCCACTACAGATACACCATACCTCCTTCTCCCATGACCTCAGTAGTATCATATGTCAACCTGGTAACTTGCTGGATAGCCTGGCATTTCTGAAGTGGTTTGCTGTTACTTTCTGTTTATATATATGTATGTATGTATGTATGTGTATATATGTATGTATGTATGTATATGTATATACATACATACATATATATATACATATATACATATATACAGAATAAATCAATAGTTATCAGATCCATTAGCCTAGAGTGATATCCGGTTTCATGGATATTCTGATCTGAATGGTGATCTCTCCAATATTCTGTAGGTGGCCTTTGTTTTATTAGTTTCTATGAACTGAAAAATGATTGACTTCATTATTTAACTCTCTTACATTGTATGTATATACTTCCCCAACAAATCAATGAGAAATGACAAACCAGACATGAGTTGTATGCATATAATATATGGAGGCTGAAAACAAAGGATCAAATGCTGCTTGAAGAGAAGCCAGTAGCAGAGAGAGTCTTAAAGAGGCTTTTTGCTTGTTAAAGGTATAGGAAGAAATGGAACTCTTCCTATCCTAGAGCATATCAGGACTCGGGAGCTTTCCCTCAGCTTTCCTTTTCCTTCTTCCTCTTTAGGAACAGCTAAGGAAGCCACATCCACATAACAGCAAATACATCTTTAACTGAGATTGCTTCCCATTTTCTTGGTTGCCTGTTTTGTGTTTCTTTCCCTGAGCACAGGGGGAGAAGAGAAGAGGACCCAGGACAAAGATTGAAGGACCCTCAAGTTAGTGGTAATGACTTTGATGGAGATCAAGCAAAAGTGTAGTCACATAAAGAGGATGAAAATCAAGAGAGAAGCACCATGAAAAAGAAAAGAGAGTATCAAAGAGAAGAGGATGATTAATAGTTTCAAAGGTTACAGAGAGACCAAGGAGGGTAAAGATTGAGAAAATGCTATTAGATCTGGCAATTAAGGGATCCCTGGCAAGAGTTGTTTCAGTTGAATGATAAGGCGGCAAGTCAGACCTCAGGGTTAAAAAGAATGTGAGAGAAAGGAAATATAAACATCAATAGTAGATAGTAGGTAGCCTTCTCAAGGATTTTAGCCACAAAAGGGAGAAGAGATATCAGACAATAGCTATTGAGGATGGACAGATCAAAAGAGGAATTGTTGAGGGTGAGGGAGACATGACCAAGTTTGTAGGTACTAGGGAAGCAGACAATAGACAGGCTAATTGAAGATTAGTGAGAATAGGGATGAGACAGGAAGAAATCTATTGGAGAAGTCAGGATGAAATAGGATGCCATGCATGTTAATGAGCATAGGAGAAGAGTCACTTCATGTGAGACAGGAGTGAAGGAGAAGATAGTGAAAAAAGGTACCTGAGTTACGTGAAATAGTTATTTCTCAAACTTCATTCTCAAAGAGTACCAATGACATCATGAAGGTGAGTGATGTGTTGACTTGCAAGTGAATTGGATTGAAGTGAGGCAGAGCTGTGCAAAGTCATCAGCCTCACTTTCACCTCCAGAGTCATTGGAGTTCAATGGCAAGACAAAGGTCGCAAGGACTGTTGATGGCCAAGCAATGTGAGATGAGGAGAAAAGGGCTCTTTTTGGGGAAACTTCAACTTTCTTTCAGTGAAATATGAGGCAAGGGTCTTAGCTGAAAGAGTTATGGAAAAATAAAATGGTTTAGAAAAGCTGGTATGGTGAGTAGAATGGCAAACTGAAAAAACACTTTATCTCCTTGGCAATCAATTATGGTTCTTTTCCATGGCATTCATTAATTTACCCAAATCTTTTTTGAATGTTTTACACTGTCAATATGCATTATATGAATTCCAGAAAATTATTCTTTCTAGAGACCACTCCTTTTTTCTTTTCTTTACGCTAAATCTTGATCTCATAAACTTCAGAGCTTATTTTCTAATTCAAGTATGTGAGGGTTCAGTGCATTCCTGTGTTCCCTATATCCATTTCCTTTTGCTTTATAATCTGCAATCATATCACCTTCATCTCTTCAGACTGAGCAATTCTAATCTGACAACATAGATATAGATAGATATAGATATGTATAGATATCTCTATATATACGTATATATGTACATGTGTGTGTGTGTGTGTGTGTGTGTATAAAAAACATTCCACATTCATAGTGCCCCATGTCTCTACTAAATGTTGGAAAACATATTTCATCTTTTGTCCCCTGGAATCAAATTTGTCATATATTTAATCTGATTTCCCATGCCTATTTTTTAAGTGTTTTTCCTTAGTATTTCAGTTTCTGACATCACCACAGCATTCCATATATTCCTCCCTCTCCCATTCCCCAAGAATCATCTCATATGATAGATAGTATTTTTTAGCCAGGAAAACAAATGTCAGCAGAACTGATTGATACATTGAAAGTGTCTGAAAACACACATGATGTGTAACATCTGTGGACCTCCCACACCATAAAGAAGTTCTTTGGGGGTGTCTTTTCATATCTCTTCATTGGAGTTTCGCTTGATTTTTATAATTTAGTTACATTTACTTTTCATTTTTGGAGTCATTCTTTCCATTTACATTGTGGTAGTTACTATGTATATATTTTCTTGGCTTTACTTACTTCATTTGGCATCAGTTTAGTTCATATAGATTTTTTCCATGATTCTCTGTATTCATCATATACATCATTATTACAGCACAAAAGTCTTCCATTACTTTCATGTACCACAATTTGCTTAGTCATTCCCCTATTGATGGACATTTACTTTGTTTCCAATTCTTAGCTGTCACAAAAAGTTTTGATATATTTTGAAGTATATGGGGACTTTTGTTTCTTATTTAAGGTTTATTTGGGATATAAGCCCAATTTTGTTGTCTATGGTACAAAGGATATATATATTTTAGTCTTTTTATTTGCATAATTCTGAATTGCTTTCCCGAATGGTTACACTACTTCATAGCTCCATGAACAATATATTAATGTACCTATCTTCCCACAACCCATCCAACATTGACTATTGTGGCTTTTTTGTCAGATTTGTTAGTTTTCTGGGTATGAGGTAAAACCTTAGGGTTATATCGATTTCCATTTCTGTTATGATTTGTGATTTGTAGCATTTTTTTATATGATTATAAATACTTTGTAGTTCTCTTGAGATCTGTTTATTTATGCCCTTTCACCATTTGTCTATTGGAGAATAGCTGGTAGTTTATACATACATACATACACACATACATATAGATAGATAAATAGATAGATAGATAGATAGATAGATGATAGATAGATAGATAGATGAGATAGACAGACATAGACAGACAGACAGACATTAGATAGATAGATAGATAGATAGATAGATAGATAGATAGATAGATAGATAGATAGATAGATGATAGATAGATAGATAGATGAGATAGACAGACATAGACAGACAGACAGACATATAGATAGATAGATAGATAGATAGATAGATAGATAAATGGATAGATAGATATCTTACTTGCAGCTGTGAGAAATATATGATTTGTGTTCTCATTTTTTATAGTATGATCTTGAATAGGTTGTATATCTATTTAGACTATATGGTGATATAATGTGTTGGTCTAACCCTAATTCCTGCTAGGCTTCTTTCCAGTATTCTCAGTAGTTTTTAATCAAAAAGGAAGTTTCCCCCTAGTTAATTTATTTTACATTTTATCAAACATTGGTCCATTGAGTTCTATTGTTTCTGAATCTTCCTTGTCTAGTCTGTTCCATTGTTCTTTCTATCTCTCTATTCTTTAACTAATGTCAGATGTTTTTGATTACAGTTGCCTTACTTTGAAGTCTGGATGTGCTATTCCCTCATTGTCCTTATTTCTTTCAGTCATTTCCCTTGATATTCTAGATTTTTAAATGGATTTTGTTATTATTTTTTCAAGTTCTGTAAAGTATCCCCTTAGACTGATATAGCATCAAAAGTGTAAATTAATTTTGGTAGTGTTGTTATTTTTATTATATTGGCATGACCTCGTCAGAAGCACTAAATATACTGGCTGATATTTAGACCTTGGTATATTTCTTTAGGGAGTGCTTTGCAATTGAATCTATTTAAGTTTTTTGTATGTTTTGGGAAGTTGGTTGCAAGACATTTATGCACTTTGTAGTTATATGGAAAGTGGTTTCACTTTCTATTGTTTCTTGTGTTTTATCATTATACAGAAATATCATTTTTTTTGAGGATTTATTTTGTAGCCTGAAACAGCTAAAGCTATTGTCCGAATTAGTATATTTTTGTTAATTTCTTGGTGTTTTTCAAGTAAACTGTGTCATCAACAAACATGGATAGCTTTATCTTCTCTTTACTTATCATGACTTCATTCATTCCTTTCTCTTGTCTTACTGTGATTGTTAGCATTTCCAGAACTATATCAAATAATAGTACGGACAATGAACATCCATGCTTGGCTCCCATATTTATCAGAATATATTCTAGTGCATCTCTAGAACATATGATGCTTGTAAGGTTTCAGATAGATGTTTTGATTATATTAAAAGGCTTCTCTGTGCCTATACTTTGTAGTTTGTTGTGTGTTTTTTAAAGAATAAAATAGCATTGTATTCTATCAAAAGCTTTTTCTGCTTCTATTGAGATGATCATGTGGTTTTCATGTTTTGGTTTTAATATGATTAATTGTGCTGATTGTTTTAGTAATGTTGAACCATTCTTGAATCCCTGGTATAAACTTTATTTGATTAATGAATGGTTACTTTGATAAATAGCTGTAGTCTTTTTTATAGGAATTTGCTTAAGAGTTTCTGAATCAATGTTCATTAATGATATTGACCTATGATTTCCTTTGTGTTTTATCTTTCTCTGCTTTTGTCATTAGGACTATATTTGACTCATTAAAAATGCTAAAATGCTTTTTTTCTCAATAATTGATAAGTATGTGTAATAGATGTTACTTATAATTTCAGTAGAATTCTCTTGTGAATCCATAAACTCAAAGAGTTGCTATTCCCCCACCCACCCACTCCCAGAGTGATTTCTTTATAACTAGATCGATTTTCTTATCTTAGATTAGATTATTCAATGTACTATCTGGTCTTCTGATAGAGTATTTTACATTTTGCAAGACATTCCTACATTTCTTTTCTGTTTTCAGGTTTTTTTTTGCATGTAAATATACTTAGTAAGTTCTGATTATTTTTTATTTCTTCTTGTTTTGCTGCAATTTCACCTTGCACATTTTTTATTTTATTAATTTGATGTTCTCTCTTTTTAATTGGATTTATTAAGGGTTTATCAATTTATTAGGTTTTTAAAATTAATTTTATGCCATTTCTGTGTTTTTGTTTCCAAGTTATCAATTTCCTCTCTAATTTTTAATGTCTTCTGTTTTGTGCTAATTTCAGGTTTGTTTTTTGTTATTTTAAAAAATTTTTTAATACATATTTAATAAAGTAATTTCCTCTTTCTCTATTTTTTAATGTTTTATTGTAAAGATGATTTTCCCTGTGGACTATTTTAGCTACATCATGGAAATTTTGGTATATTGTTTCATGATTACCACTTTCTTTTTCATTATTAAGATTTGTTTCTGTGATTTGTTGTTTAACCTACTCATTATTTAAGATTTTGTTGTTAAGTCTTCATTTAGTCTGTATCTTTTGTTTGTGGTCCTGAACTACTTTCTATTCTTATTACAAGATATGTTAACTATTTCTGCCTTTTTACACTATTTTTCAATATCTCTGTATACTGGTACATTGTCAATTTTTGTAAAAGCTCTCTGCAATGAAGAGAAATATGTGTATCCTTTTGCTGTCCCATTTAGATGATACAATAATCTCCATTTTAACAAATATTATATTTACTAAGATCACAAAACAAGAACAAAAATATAAGAAAAAGTACAAACATTTTCTCCCAAACCTGATGGCACATTCTCCCCTTTGATATTTTGGTCCCTGGAGAGAGCAGACTCAAATTTAAAGAAATTTCTACTTTGTATTTGTCCCATCAAGTTAACTTCCGAATTAAACTCAGCATAATCTTCAAAACTGCTTTTTGACTGCCTTAGTTCTACGCTGAGGCAAACAGACCAGTAAGCACTTCAATCTATACATTCTTGGTTGGCCACAAAATCCAGAATAATTCTGGCTCCCAGACTTCTGGTGACTTTCCATTCTATCTTTTGAAGCTCACAAGGTTATAGTTGTAATACTCCTTCACTCAGAAGCAGAAAAGAAGGAAGGCAAGAAACGCAAAGAACAGAGAAGATCTGCATTCACAGGTCATATCTGTCCCCTAGCTAGGGGTTACCTGAAGTCCTGAAGTCTCTCCCCTTCCATTGGCTCCTAATATGTCTCATTCTCTCAAAATCAGCTAGACAGGAAAGAATTTTCTCCAGGATGGAAAACAGTAAAAGAAATATAGAACTTCCTCTTATTCTATGGATTTAATCAGTCCGAGGATGAAATCACATATACATACCGCTTTCACTATAAATGCAGTCTGAACACAAGCATTATTATAGTCGCTAGCATCAGTGTCATAGAAGGATTCTACAGTATTTTCCAGCTCAACTCCAGACAATTTATTTGCCTGACAATATTTTTTAAATGTCCAAAAAACTGAGTTCTTATATGGCTACCAATGCAACTCTTTGATCTATTCTGAAGGATGAACTGTTTCCACCTGATTATTCCTTCTAGTCTCCCTTTCCCTCTCTGAAAAAGTAATTTGTTAAATACTTTTCAACTGAAATAAAAAAATCAATAGAATTGCTAACTTACAAGGGGCAGTGACTAACTTACCAGAGAGAATATACCAAATAGGTCTTCATTCTAAAGTCTGAGAAAATACCCCTTATAATGTTCTGAAATTATTCATTAGTATTCAAATGGATCTGTGATTTCATTACTATGGATATTACCATTTACAATGCAGAGAGTAACCTGTCCATGCTCTCCCATTCTGTACTTTTGTTCATATCTTCCCACAAGCTCAGTACAGGTATTCTACCTAACACTCAAACATCACTAGATATCAGTGGAGGTCACAGAGTGTCCAATCATTATCCTTTGCTCTCACCACATATCCATTCTATATGCTTTGTGTGACAATATATTTCTTTGATGGAATCCTTTATTCTTTCTAGACCTTTTATTTCCTCATTTATTATTTATTGCAGCCACTCACATTCAGCATATTTCTCCTTATTGCTCTCTGATACCAATGTTTAATTCTCGAGAAGCTCTAGTAGTCAGTGATGCACAGTCATAGAATGATACTAGTAGAAAATTTGCATTAAAATATGGTCCTCTTTGTTGGAGAGATATTTGGGGTCATTAAATAAGCTATGAAAGTACATACACTCTCCTGTTTCTGTTTAATACGAGACCCAATTAATTGCCAACTTTCAGTGTCTGTTTGATATGTCTGTATCTACAGCTGCATTTATAGTTATTTCTATCTATATAGCCATATCTATTTATAACTATCTACACATTGGTATATATTAGTAGTGACAGAGAGAGGATAAGATCATAGATAAATAGATCTAAAGACAGAAGATATTTTTATGCAAAGAATAGATTAAATTTAATATTTTTATTAACTATTGTCATGTGTGCACATGTATATGTATAGATAAGTGCATGTATGCTGAAAGATGAATTCTATAAATTATCCATCTAATTGATAATACTAATTTGGAAAGTAGGAATTTTTTGTTCCCTTAATTTTTCCTTTGTAGTTGATTAAGCAAAGCTCTTTGGAGTCATCATAGATCTCTCCTAGGAGGCTATAAAATATTTCTGTACATTTCAGAACTAGCACAATGTATAAAAATGGATACTTAGGGGACCTTTCCATAGTACCTCTTCAACTTGGACTTTGAGTCAGATTTTCTCCATTAACATAGCTAATATATTTGGATAACACAAATCTAATGATTTGTGTCAACTATTGCTGTTGATAAAATATCAAACATAAAAAATCTTGTTAAACAAGATTGCGATATAACATTCAAGAAAACTCAAATAATTTTGATGCATGTATGGGAGATATCTTGTTAGAATGCAGCCCTTAAAGTGGAATTCTGTTCAACTGAGTCAAGTGCCTTTCTTGTAGTCAAAAATAAATAAATCTAATAGGATCATGTATTCTCCATATCTGTCAATGAATTGTGTGGTAGTAAAAATAGGATCAACTAAAAAATAGCATTTCTGATAATCTGCCTAATTTCTTCATCATGGACATGATATATATGCATCTATATCTATCTATCTATATCTATCTGTATGGGCAGATGACTCATATTTTTGTATAGATGGAAAAGTAGGCCTAAAGGTTAATAGCTTTTTCCTGCTTCACTAATTTTTGGTATTGAAAAGGTCCCAGATTTTTTTCCATGCCATTTGGCACCTTTCCCTATTTCACATGCCTTGATAATCTTGTGGCCCTGATAATTGTGTCACTTCCGGCATGGATTTTCTTTGCATAATATTTGGTGTATAGGCTATAATCATTTTCACAATGGTTTTTATAAATATTTATCATTAGCACCATAACACAGAATGGTTAGGTATCACATTAAATTATATTTCTTATTGCCTCTGACTACACCATAAAATCAACCCTATCCTTTACTTTTTCAAGGATAACCTATGAGTATTGATTTATTTTAGCTGCAATTTTCTTCTGTCTTCTGGTTTCAATAACAGTGAGAACATGAAGATTGAAAGTTTATTTCCTCTGGTAATAAGTTCATTCATTAATCACTTGGCAAGCATCTCATTTAGTACCAAGTTGTCAAAAATTTTAGATGGTCTAAAAACTGTGTTGTTCTTTCTAGTACTGTCCCATTTTCTACCACTCTAACAACAGGAATTCTAACCAGACTGCAGGAATGGAAGGAAGCTATGCAGGACTGAGGATTATATTATATTTTCCTGTTACATGGGTTGCCATGACTAAAGGATTCATAACCCATTCACCAGATTTTCACACTTAGACTAGTCCTCAGAAAGCAGATTTGGTCTGTTTCTTGGACCATACTTAAAGTCTTTTCAGCATAATGAAATCATCTGATGATAAATTGTGCTCTACTTATATAGCTTTCAAAAAACCAGGGTTGCTTCCGTGTCAAGATTTAAAAAAAATTGGAGTAGTACTTTGTGGAGACCAAAAATGACTGGTACAGAGAAAAATAGAGTATGAAAAGAGGAGGAGGAAATGCATCCTGAAACAAACATTGCAAGCTACTTCCACTGGATGATTTCTGGAGTAAATGCTATTCAGGTCCTTAGAGGTATGATTAGAAATCTGTGTTTTCAGTGGCATAATTGTGGTAAAGAGCTATAATTTTTTGGGGGCACTGTTAGCCTTTTAGACCAATAGTTTATGACATGGTGTAAATACAGAGATAGTTAAGTAATAGATATAGCTTCAAGTTTTGGCAGATTATTAGCATATAAGGAGGCTGTCAGTAGCCCCAACTGTTTTTTTTTTTTTTTTTGTAATATCTAAAGATTAAGTACATGTTGGTGGTCCATTTATTAAATGTTTAAATTGTTGTTTTTAATATCCTTCCTATAAATCTTTTGCTTTATTCTTAACTTCCGCTTCCATGAAATTGGACCCAGGTCTGTTATTATTTTCTATTCATTTTTCAAATGTATCAGAAGTTATGTAATGGCCCTTGTCCTAGGCAACAAATCTGGCCAGGCTCTGGTGTAGACTGTGGCACTGCATACTGGACTAGTGAGCGAGTCTCTGTGTCTCCTGATATTATTCATCATGGTGTTTGGTGCCAGTTTTAGTCTCCTAGGCCTGTTCAGTTTACATTCCTCGTTCAAGGAGATGCCAAGAACCAGCAAGAAGGCGTTTATTAAATTGGACAGGGAGACATTACAGAAAAGAAGGAGCTGGATGGATGAATATTCATCTTTACAGGGCCCCAGCAACAAAGCTTGGTTAGATTGCCGACAGTCACTTAGCTGGTATTAATGCTATAACCCTCCTCCACTGTTAGGGTGAAAAGCTTTGAGTTATGGAAAGGAAAAGAGAGTAAAAACCTGTGCATGTGTAAATGTTCATATGTGCATGCTGAAGAGATGACTGGAGGCAAGGGCATTACTTATTAAACTGTATTGTTCCTAAATAATAGCATTTTTCTATGCAGGGAAGTTAGCAGGCAAAGGTCTTATTGGTTATTAGATTTTTAATAAATAAAAGTGCATCATGCATAAAAATGTTTTTATCTTTGTCCCTATTAGGTCAGATGACCCACTGACTCTGATTTACCCCAAATGACTTTGAAAATCACAGCAGACCATTATCACAATCTGAATTCTGAACTGGGGGCCACACGTAAAATAGAAAAAGTGACTGATTTCTAGTCTGAGGACCTGGATTTAAATCCCAGCTCTGATGCTGCCACCTTCAGATGTATGGAAAATCACATTCCATCTTTGAGCCTCAGTTCTTCTTCCATGGAGACATAAGGTTGGACTGTATGATGTTGGAGTTGCCCTTCAACTATAAATTATGTGAAAAATCATCTTCATAAGATCCGGTTGAACGAGCAAGGAGAATTCACTTTTTATAGTATTGGAGGGCTTCTGTGGCTTAACTTTCCTTAAATCTATGTCTAACCACAAAGCTACTTCAATAAATACAGGGTCTAGGTACTGGCATCAGTTCTTTCTGAGCACTAATGATGTCCAATTTCTCCAAATTAATGGATTAAAAGCTGTACCAGTGATTGTAAGACGCATGGAAAGCAAAGCTCATTCATTCTGAAAAGGATCTCTAACCTGTCATTAAAGAAGATAGGTAGGAGTGATCTCCATTTCCTAAATAATGAGCAATTTATTTTCTTCTTTTTTTCTCTGTTTAAAATAACTTCTATTGATGAATAGCTTCTCTTAGATGTTTCTTCATCCTAAATTAAACTCTTTCTTATAACACATAAAAAGAGTTAATGAAAAATTAATCAGTGTAATGACCAGGACTGAAAATATAAACAGTCCTTTTTCCCTGTAGCACCTCACCTCTCTACTGGAATGTATGTTTCATTACCTACTCTCAGAGACCATGATTGGTGTCAAAAATTTTTCAATTCTGTTTCCTTTTAATGATATCTTCATTTATATGGTTGTAATTACCTTGTATATTTTTTCTGAATTTCATTTATTTTATTTTGATTCCATTCACACAACTTTTCCCATGTTCCTCTCAGTTCCTCATATTTTTCATTTCTTACTACATAACCTTTCTATTCCACTCATATACTCCAGTTTATATGTTCCCTAATTAATGGGCATTCTCATTTTCAGCTCTTTGCTGCCAAATAAAGCATTACTATTTGGATGGGAAATGGGCCTTTCTATGTTTGACCTATCTGGACCACATGATCCACGGTCAGATCCGTAGGTCAAAGAGTATGGACAACTTTGTCACTTTTGTTGCATAATTCCAAATTGTTATCCAGAAGCATTAGACTAATCACTGCCCTACCAACAGTCCAAAAGTAACTAATTTTCTGCCTAAGGGAAAGGGTGAGGGTGGAGTTCAGTTTAAGGTTGTAAAAAGGAAATATGTCTAGCAAATTTTTTATAGGTGAAAAATGCTTATCTTAGTCACTTAATTTCTAGCCTTGCTTCTGAAGGAAGGGCAACTTGATAAAAAAAAAGTTTAAGGATAGTAATTTTTTTTTATTTCTTTTTAAGGCTTGCTATAGATCTTATTTTTGGCTCTCATGTAGTCAGCAATTAAGAGAGACTGTATGTCTTGGTGCCAGGAAAAAAAATTGAGAGAAAATATATTTGGCCTAATCATCATGAATAATATGTCTTGCATAGTCTAACATACAATGTTAGAGCTGGGAAAGATTTTTGATGTAGCATGTACAGAATCGTAGAGTTTCAGATTTAAAAGGAATCTTGGAGATTATTCATTTTAATCACTTCATTTTTCAGTTGAGGAAGCTGCAACTCACGAAGGCAAAGTGACTCACCTCAGGTGACACAGAAAGTTAACAGCATAGCCACACTAGAAATCAGAAATCATGATTCACAAGTCACATAGCAAGCACTGAGTATTGATTTATCAAATGACTTAATGAATGGACAGAAAGAAGTCCCGACCATAAGAAATTCAATGAACCGTATTGCTCTTTCCCTAAGAGTTTACATCATAAAATTCTGGTGGGGAGGACCTTATCCTTCTCCATTAAATACTATTTGATTCATATGGGGCAAAGAAGTTGAACAGTATCAGATAAAATACAATAGTGAATGTGATTAACTTCAATCTAAATAAACTTGTATTGTTATACGCAAAGCACTGCACTAAATAGTGAGGGTACAAAGGAGAAAATAAAATAGTCCCTGCCTCCATGGAGTTTACATTCTGGAGTGCAGGTATACCACCTACAAAAACAAGCAAACATATACTTCAATGTATACCTAGATGCTTCCCCTGACATACCAGGCTCCTACTACTCTCCCAGACTACAGTCATTACAAGGGACTGGGAGTGTGAGAGAACTGAGAGCCTCTTGGAAAGGCCTGGTATAGGGAACCAGAACTCCAGTCCTTAAGCAGACCATTGTTGTTGTTAAGTCATGTCCAATTCTTTGTAATTCCATGGACCATGTCATGCCAATGTTATCTACAGATTTTTCTTGGCAAAAACATTAGAGTGTTTTACTATTCCCTCCTCCAGTAGATTAAGGCAAACAGAGGTAAAATGACTTGTCTAGGGTCACACAGTTAGTAAAGTGTATGAAGCTAGATTTGAAATTAAGTCTTCCTGACTCCAGGCCCAGCTCTCTATTCACTGAGTCACCTAGCTGCCTCTAAGCAGACCATTACCACAGTGCAAAACCACTCACAGTGAAGGTCTTGGAATACTGTGTAATGTGGTTATAAGTTGCAATTTGAAAAGTCACTTTCCACTCCCCTCAAAGGAACTTAGCAAGTACATATTCCTTCCACTCTTGCTCAAAATATCAACATGCCCTCACACCTTTACTTTTGGGGAAAAAGTACAAAACTTTGGAACCCTGCTTTTGAAACACTGTTGAATCCTGTTCTAAGGCATCTATACATAGGATAAATTGTGAAAATAAAGGATTTTTTGCAGGCTCCATTATCTCTCTTATTCTGTTTTTTATTTTCCCATCTTCCTCATTATTTCCTTCCTAATACAAAGTTGCACCCTTATAATCTTATCTATAAGAATAGATAAGATCCACACTAGAAGTGGGAAGTATCACAATTCTAGAATCACACACTCATTCCATTATGCAAATTATTCACAGTGAATTTAATAGCAGCACAAATTTCCAAAATAAATCAGTTCCAGTCGCGTTTACACTTACCACTTAACACAGAAAAGACCCCTAATCTATGTTCCAAGGAGTCAAAGTATATTCAGTGAAATGCCTTCTTTCATCCTTCCTCTCCCCCACACCTCATAACATTCAGATGTGGATGAAGGAGACGGGGAAGTGAGATTAGGGAAAAGTTTATGACTGATCAGAATGCAATCTACTCTTACATAAATATACATATTGCCACTACATGTAAGTAGTAAATCAATGAAAGCAATTGAGGTCTGAAAGCACATAATAAAATGTTTGATGACTCCTGAATTTAGTAACTGTATTGTGATGTTTTCAGGCTTTGATTAAGAGATTTGGGCACCAGGAAAGCTTTAGAGATTGTCTACAGAATAGGGGCAATAATAATACCTGCTTCACAAGGTTATTGTGAACAGATGAGATGACATATATAGAGCTTTCTTCTTTTTAATTTTTTTTGTAAATATCAAAGTTCTATGTAAATGTCAGTGATTGTTGTTTTTATGATGCTGATACTCCCAATGGAACTGGTTCATGAATGGGCTGTCCCTCCAATGATGCAGATTGCAGATTGTTTATATCCTCTTCATCCTGTGCAACTATTACTTATGTATTCCTATAAATTCTCCTCCGAAGAACCATCCAACATGCTGGGATTCTCCCTTTAGATTTCTTAACATCACGTGTGTATGAATGGTGAATGGACTATTGTCTCTCACTCGTGAACTCTCCACTTCTTTTTCCAGGCACATGTCTCTTGTCGAATTTGCTTTTTATCCTTCTTCTAGTACATAATCCTTGATCAATAATATACACCATTCTATTTGTACTCACCATGGAGCTGTCTATCAACCTTTGAATGCCCTGCATAACAGGACCAATATCTACCAAGATTTCACCCTTCCACCAAAACTTGGGTTAGGCTTATGTTTTTCTTAAAAGGTGACAAAATTGTGACATATTTGACCTAGTAGTGGTTCAGGACTTAAATGGTGTCTACCTTGATGTAGCTTCCTGGTAGTCTCTTTCCATATTGATGTGGCTTACTGATCACCTGAGGAATAAAAAACCCTCATTCACATGGGGATGATGCTTTTCAGACTTGATGGAAGCTGGAAGATGACCTGAGTAACCCTTCCCTGCTGAACAGTAGTTTTCTACATGGAGATGAGGGGGGCAGCATCTGTAGAAACTAAGTGCTAATGAGTCCTTGTTGTCTGTGTCGTGTTAGGGCTAAGGAAACCTTCTTTTGTTACATTAGTGTGCATCATTTCATTCTAATATCAAAGCTGAACTAACAAGAAACTGGCATCAGGCCACCCTTAACATCCTGCAATGTTAATTCTTCAGATATTGTAGAATTCAGCTATTGAAAATGTTTTAAAAAGATGAACTTTTTGTTTAATAATCATACAGATGTTAAGAGCATGACATAATAACCCAGATGTAATCCATCCTTCTCTCTTCCTTTGCAATTAATACTTCTTCCTTCTTTAAGCACTAAGCACCCTCCTCAAGAAGGTAATCATTTCTAGGGACAAGAGGGGTAGTCTGTTTGTTTAGTTCTAAGTGTAGAGACATTCTTTTCCTCCCTTTATTTCTTTGTGTAACATTTATGCTTTCCAACCATTTGATAAAGATCATCTCCCCACTTGCACCTGAAAGTCTCTTTTTCCCAATTAAATGCTTTCATATCCTAGGAAGTACTTTTTTGTCACTGTCAACCTGAAGCACAGACAGACATTTCTTGAGTCCCTCTACTTTCTCTTCTAGGAAGCAGGTGAACATAAGCTTTAGTTCCTCTAGCCACAAATACCCATACATGCATGCAGTACACACATGTACACACATGCATGTACATCTCCAAGAAAAATCCACTAATGGCAATATGTTTTTGAGGCAGTAAGAACTTAATTAATTACCTCTATCTGACACTAACTGTGTGATCATGGTCAAGCACCTGAATCTTTCAGAGCCTCATTGTGTTTATCGACAAAATTAATATTAATACTAATAATATATACCTGACAAGATTGTTATGAGTCTTGAAAGACATATGGAATATCTACTGGGAGATTATCTACTGACTTCCATGACACTCTCTTTCCTTCCTCAGTGAGTTCAGTACCTAGCTTACAGTCTCTCCCTTCTTCCTAATCCCTATTTTAATACTGGGGACTTCAACATATATACTGATACTCTCAAACACCTTTACCTCTCAGTTCCTCAACTTATTCATCTCCCTTGATCTACACAGCTACAAAGAAAGATGATCATATCGTTAGACGAGCTATCACTCACTAATATTCCACTTCCATCTATGTGAACTACTTTGTGAAATTCCTTTACCCAATCATAATTTATTGCCATTCTAAATTTCCCTCTGCCTTACCCCGTATTATCCTGTTCCTCTTTCTCGTCATGACCCCTCATCCCTCCAACCCTCAGTTCTTTCCCAGTCCATCATTCTATTGATACTCTCTTTGATCCCCCATCTTGACATGTTGGAGAACTAGTTCAACTCTACCCTATCATTTTCTAACAAGTTCTTTGCCCTAGTATCCTGTCATTGATTATACCCAGCTAAGCTCCAGCCTAAGATCACTCATACAATCTGCTACCTTCTCTCCTATTCATGTATTCGTGTGCTGCCAAACAAAACTGGAGAAAATAATGAAACCATGCTGACTGGGTCCGTTAAAATTTATGTTATATAATTTCAACTAGACTCCCCCTACAAGACAATCCTTTTATACATACCTAATTGATTCAGTGTCCCACTCATCGCTGTGGTTTTTTCCCAGATGTTTTCATGCCTCCTCAAACTTTCCATGGCTTCTCCTTCCTATAACCTTTCAACTGAGAACATTGACTCATTTTAAAGAAAAGAATGAAGACATTTTCCAAGATCATCTTTTTCCCTCCTCCTCATCTCACATCTCCCAGAGGGCTTCTGCAAGTATGTCCTCCTTCACCCGTATCTCACATGAAGAGGTGCTCAATCTCCTGGCAAAGCAAACTACTTTACATGCACAAATGTTCCTATTCCATCCTATCTCCCAGGCAGATTACCTACTCTATGATCTCTACTCTCTAAATAAATCATTATTCTCTGCCTATATTAGCTGTTTCCCTATTGCCAACAAGTATGTCCATATCACACATACACACACACATTCACACATACATACACACTCTCTCTCTCTCTCTCTCTCTCTCTCTCTCTCTCACTTGATCCATTCATCCCTACTAGATATTGTCATATAACTCTTCCCATTCATTGTTAAATTCCTTAAGAAGGGCATCTATAATTAGTTCCTATGCTTTTCTTTATTTTACTTTCTTCTTATCTCTCTGTCGCCTGGATTATGTCCTCATTATCGAAATGAAACAGCTCTTTCCAAAGTTACTAGTGATCCTTTAATTGGCTTATCTAATGGCCTTTCCTCATTCTTCTCTCTTTTTGATTTCTTTCCAGTCTGACATTATT
Source organism: Notamacropus eugenii (assembly GCF_028372415.1). Lineage (NCBI taxonomy): Eukaryota > Metazoa > Chordata > Mammalia > Diprotodontia > Macropodidae > Notamacropus > Notamacropus eugenii. The sequence goes on along the minus strand of NC_092873.1, from coordinate 210,348,807 downwards.
ATTTACCCTTTTCTCCCCTACATTCTTTTCTCAAGATTTTCATGACACTCTTCTCTCCTTGTTTTCCAACTTATACAGCCATTCCTCAGACTCCTTTGCTGGATTTTCACCAAGCTCAAGATCACCCACCGTGGATGTCTTTTAATCTCTATCCTAGGAACTCTCTTCTTCTATTTTTATATTCACTCAATCATCTCTTCAGCTTCCATGGATTCAATCATCATCTCAATTCCCTTCTCAGATCTATTTACAGAACCCTAACCTCTTCCTTCACTTTTATGTTTTCATATCCAACTAAGTATTAGATGTCTTGAACCGGATGTTCCATAGACATCTTAAACTCAACATATCCCAAGCTGAACCCATTATCTTCTCTCTCTTAATATCTTCCCCTTTTCTAATTCTCTATTATGGTTGAGGGCCACCATTTTTCCAGTCACCCAGGCTTACAACTTAGGTGTCATCTTCAACTCCTCACTCTCACTCCTCATATCCAACCTGATGCAAAAATCGTATCGATTCTACTTTTATAGATACTTTCATATATATACCTTTCTCTCCTGACATTGCTACCATCCTTTTTGAGACCCTCATCACCTCACACCTGGACTATTGCAATAGCCTTCTTGTTGGTCTCCCTGTAACAAATTTTTCTCCACTTTAGTATATTTTCTACTCATTTTTCAAAGTAATCTTCCTAAACCACAGATCAGACCATGTTCCCCCTTGTTTAAAAATCTCTGATGACTTTCTATCATGTATAGACTACAATATAAAATCCTCTGTTTGGCATTCAAAGCTCCACACAACCTTGTCCTATCATGCCTTTCCAGACATTTTAGACCTTTGTTGTTATTCAGTCAATTTTTTTTGCCATGTTTGACTTTGTGACAAAAAGGTTTTCTTGGCAATGATACTGGAGTGATTTGTCATTTCCTTCTCTAGCTCATTTTACAGAAGAGAAAATTGAGGCAAACATAGTTAAGTGACGTGTCCCAGGTAACAAAACTAATACATGTCTGAGGCCAGATTTGAATTTAGCAAGATGAGTCTTTTTGATTCAACACCTAACACTCTATCCACTGCACCATCTATTCACCTCCAAATATTCTATAGTCCAGAGACACTTGCCTTCTTACTGTTCTATGAATAACATTTCACATAGCAACTCCTTATATTTTAATTACTTTCCCCTATCTGTGGAATGTTCTCTCCCTCCCCACTTCTGTCTCTTGATTTCCATGGTTTCCTTTGAGTCTCAGTAAAAATCCTACCTTCTGCACAATGATTTCCAATCTCTTTTAATATTAGTGCCTTCTCCTTGTTCAATAAGCAAAGAAATTACTTTCCTCCAATCATTACACAAGCAGCAAAGTAATTAAAATCTTCTTGTCCACTTACTTTCTGGATGTTTCCCTCAGTCTAGTTTTTAGAATCTTCAGTGTTTTAAATCAGAACTTCCTGGTGGTCACTGACTAATTTTCTCACTATAAGATAAAATTTTAAAAATCCATCTTTCTATCAGTTACGAAATCAATAACTGTATATAACCCCCCCCCATGCTTTCCAGTTATTTGATTTAAAGCTTCCACATAGAAACTTTAATATTTTATGAATTGTAACGTTCAAAATAAACTGATGACCACAATGTCCTTCCACCATTGTTAATTCAGTTATTTTTCTGCCTTCAAACAAGTCTTCTTAGTACATTAATTTGAGGGTCAATTCTTTAATCCTCCTAACATTCTGAGTCTCTCACATTTTATCTGAAAGACTGCTTTTTTGTTCACAAATTCATTTCCTCATGTTTTACTTGCACAAAATTTATTTTTCTGCCCTTTCAACAATGAAACTATTCACATATGGAAGGGGAAGTATCTTACACAGGGACAAAAGAGAGTATAAGCTGTCTAGTTCAAAGACAAAATCAGTGATTCACATGGTAACAAATCCAGGAATCAGACAGAAGCATATGACTGAAGTTAACATGCAGCACATATAGAGGAAATGAAGAATTTAACAAAGGCAATTCATGAAACAACAGAGAGGAAAGATCAGATGCTTCAAAATGCAATGGTTCACTTCACACATGCAAAAAAAAAAATCTCCTCTGATGACTTTCCTCTAAGACCAGCACCACCAATATTCTTAACACATTTAACTAAAGGCAGTATATCTATGAATACGGACACTTATGTTTTAACTTCAGCAGATAATTCAGTTGGTAAGCAGACCTGGTAAGGTAATTACTCTTTTAGAAAAATATCAAAAGAATTTTATCTCTAACATTGAATACTGGAGACCACCTCTCACAGAGTTCATCTCTGGCTACCATATAAATTCCAGCCACTTTCAAATGATCTTTCTAGTTTTAGCATACCTTTCCCAATTAAAAATGACTTTCTTTCAATAAATTGCCCAGTTATTATTGGCTTCAAGTTCCCTCCATAGAACTGAATGAATATTTTTCTACATGCAAGTCATGAAACCTAATCGAGACTACAAAATGGCTAATATCTGTTACCAGTGTCTTTTGTACACACAGGTGCCAAGAGAGCCAAGCATACATTTCAGAAGATTAATGGGTCATTAGTTTGACAAAGCTTTCCATGTTTTTTGAAATTTCTTCAAGAAAGTAGAGATTGTCAACAACTGGAAATTCCTTAACAACAGAAAAGTGGATTAGACTTCCACATCAGGGAAAAACTTTATTTTCAAATCAACCCTCATATTTTAGAACTTATTCTACAGTAAAATAAAGAGGGTAAATGGCTGGTTATATTTTTGGTGTTGGAGCTACCACAAACTAGATTTACAAAAACTTTTCTTTGAATACCCTTTCTTCATAATTCTATCATATCTAATTTAATTAGAAGTATCAAATCTATATTACCTTTATCTCTCCTTTTTATTTAAGTAGGTCATCCAAAGCATTTATGACCTAGCTCACTCTATTCTGATGAAATTCTGTAGAACAAGATAAGGTATAAAGGCAGGCTAAAGGATCTGTAAATTTATGAATATGTCTAGGCTGTAGGGGAAATGAAAAATTACATTATGATTTTTTTATTTTTTTTCAAGGTTGATTTTTTTGTTATTTTTTAATTAATTTATTTAACTTTTAACATTCATTTTCACAAAATTTTGGTTTCCAAATTTTCTCCCCATTTGTCCCCCCCACCCCAAAACACCGAGCATTCTAATTGCCCCTATCACTAATCTGCCCTCTCTTCTATCATCCCTCCCTTCCCTTGTACCCATCTTCTTTTTTGTCGTGTAGGGCCAGATAAGTTTCTATACCCATTACCTGTATTTCTTATTTCCTAGTAGCAAGAACAGTACTGGACAGTTGTTCCTAAAACTTTGAGTTCCAACTTCTCTTCATCCCTCCCTCCTTACCCATTCCCTTTGGAGGGCAGGCAATTCAATATAGGTCATATCTGTATAGTTTTGCAAATGACTTCCATAATAGTCATGTTGTGTAAGACTAACTATATTTCCCTCCATCCTATCCTGCCCCCCATTGCTTCTATTCTCTCTTTGGATCCTGTCCCTCCCCAAGAGTGTCGACTTCAAATTGCTCCCTTCTCCCCATGCCCTCCCTTCCCTCATGCCCCCCACCCTGCTTATCTCCTTCTCCCCCACTTTCCTGTATTGTAAGATAGGTTTTCATACCAAAATGAGTGTGCATTTTATTCCTTCCTTTAGTGGAATGTGATGAGAGTAAACTTCATGTTTTTCTCTCACCTCCCATCTTTTTCCCTCCACTAAAAAGTCTTATGCTTGCCTCTTCTATGAGAGATAATTTGCCCCATTCCATTTCTCCCTTTCTCCTCCCAATATATTTCTCTCTCACCACTTAATTTCATTTTTTTAAAGATATGATCCCATCCTATTCAATTCACTCTGTGCTCTCTGTCTCTGTGTGTATGTGTGTGTGCGTATGTGTGTGTGTGTGTGTGTGTGTAATCCCACCCACTACCCAGATACTGAAAAATTTCAAGAGTTACAAATATTGTCTTTCCATGTAGGAATGTAAAGAGTTCAACTTTAGTAAGTCCCTATGACTTCTCTTTGCTGTTCACCTTTACATGCTTCTCTTCATTCTTGTGTTTGAAAGTCAAATTTTCTTTTCAGCTCTGGTCTTTTCATCAAGAATGCTTGAAAGTCCTCTGTTTCATTGAATGACCATTTTATCGCCTGAAGTATTATACTCAGTTTTGCTGGGTAGGTGATTCTTGGTTTTAGTCCTAGTTCTTTTGACTTCTGGAATATCCTATTCCATGCCCTTCGACCCCTTAATGTAGAAGCTGCTAGATCTTGTGTTATCCTGATTGTATTTCCACAATACTTGAATTGTTTCTTTCTAGCTGCTTGCAAAATTTTCTCCTTGACCAGAGAACTCTGGAATTTGGCCACAATGTTCCTAGGAGTTTCTCTTTTTGGATCTCTTTTAGGCAGTGATCAGTGGATTCCTTGAATACTTATTTTGCCCTCTAGTTCTAGAATCTCAGGGCAGTTTTCCTTGATAATTTCATGAAAGATGATGTCTAGGCTCTTTTTTTGATCATGGCTTTCAGGTAGTCCCATAATTTTAAAATTGTCTCTCCTGGATCTATTTTCCAGGTCAGTTGTTTTTCCAATGAGATATTTCACATTCTCTTCCATTTTTTCATTCTTTTGGTTTTGTTTTGTGATTTCTTGATTTCTCATAAAGTCATTAGCCTCCATCTGTTCCATTCTAATTTTGAAAGAACTATTTTCTTCAGTGAGCTTTTGAACCTCCTTTTCCATTTGGCTAATTCTGCTTTTGGAAGCATTCTTCTCCTCATTGGCTTTTTGAACCTCTTTTGCCAATTGAGTTAGCCTATTTTTCAAGGTGTTATTTTCTTCAGCATTTTTTGGGTCTCCTTTAGCAAGCTGTTGACCTGCTTTTCATGTTTTTCTTGCATCTCTTTTATTTCTCTTCCCAGTTTTTTCTCCACCTCTCTAATTTGATTTTCAAAATCCTTTTTGAGCTCTTCCATGGCCTGAGTCCATTGAATGTTTATTCTGGATGTTTGGGATACAGAAGCCTTGACTTCTGTGTCTTTCTGTGATGGCAAACATTGTTCTTCCTCATCAGAAAGGAAGGGAGGAGATATCTGTTCACCAAGAAAGTAATCTTCTATGGTCTTATTTTTTTCCCTTTTCTGGGCATTTTCCCAACAAGTGACTTGACTTCTGAGCTTCCTCTTCACAGAAGAGGAAGCTCACCTCCAGATCTGCCCAGCCAGCACTTGGGGTCTGAGATTCAAATGCTGCTTCCCAGCTTCAGGGCTTTTGGCGGGGGTGGGGCTGCTATTCAGTGTGAGATTAAATTCAGGTGCTTGGGTGGGGGCAGGGCCACCACTCAGGGCTCAGTTCCCTCAGGGGTTTATGAGGAGACCTTCAACAATGGATCCGAGCTCCTGCCTGCTTTGGAAGCCCCTCTCTGCTGCCATCTCCGCTGCTGCCTCCCGAGAGGGCCTAAATTATGGGGATACCCCACTCCCATCTCGGGCACCCAAAAAGACTCTCTCACTGACCTTTGTCATCTGTGGGTGGAGGGACCTGCTCTGCTGCTGGAGATTCTGTCCCTGAAGCCTGCTCGGATCCGCTCCCCTCGGTGCCATGTGGCCAAGGTAGGTCTGGGCTCTGCTCTGGGTCCAGTGCACAGTGGACCTTTTCGTGTCAGTTTTTCAGGTCTCTCTGGAACAGTAATCTCCTCCACTCCGTTGTTCTATGGCTTCTGCTGCTCCAGAATTTGTTGGGAGTTCTTCTTTACAGGTAATTTATGGGCTGTGGGTTTGGAGCTAGCATATGTGTGTCTTTCTACTCCACCATCTTGGCTCCTCCCTCCAAGGTTCAATTTTTTAAAAAGGTATACAATCTTACCTCTCTGGTGTTCACTTTCCTTATCAGTAAGATGAAGGATAATAGACTGGATGACCTCTTAGATCCATTCTAACCCTAAACATCTATACTCCAATTCAATTCAATGCAACAAACACTTATTAATCACATGATGAGTATAGAACCCATGCAAAGTCTTTCTCCTAGTTGTCTCAATGGAATGAGGAAGAAAAGGAACCTTTAGTCTCTGTTTTCCAATGTTTTGTCAGCAGGGTTCAAGGTCTGGTAGAGTCTGACTTACTAAGGGAATTTGGTTTTGAATATTCTCTTGGTTTGTCAAAAATGAGAAATGGATAAAAGACTAAATTTTGATATAAGAAGAATAGACCTAGGGGTAGGGGGTAGAGCCACGATGGCTGAGTAATGGCATGGACTTGCTAGCACTCTCCCCACAAATTCAGCCAAATACCTGTAAAAAATGACTCTAAACAAATTCTGGAGCTGTAGAACCCACAGAATGATGGAGTGAGACAAATCTCCAGCCCAAGACCATCTGGAAGGTCACATGGAAGTGTCTATTGTGTCACAATGGGAGCAGAGCATTGTCCAGTGTGTGGGCCACTTCAGCACAGATGGGACCTGAGCAGGCCTTTGGGAGATTGAATCTTGGGCACTTGTGGAGGTTCCCAGACTTCATGACCCCAGAACACCAAGGACAAATTAGAAGGTCAGTAGAAAACAACCGTGAGAACTGTGTGAGAGAGTAAGTAGAGTGGTCTGCCCCAGCCCCAGGGCTGTGAAGGGAGTGAAGGAGCACTCTGAGGAGGAACCTGAGGCAGCAGCAGCAGAGGTAGAGGCAACAGCTGCTTCTGGAGCTCTAGGACCACAGACTATGGGGGGATCAAGCAGTTGACACTATATCCCCCATGCCCACTGGAAACCGAAAACTACCTTGACAAAGCTCAAAAGTCAAGTAAATAGCTGGGAAAATGAGCAAAAATCAGAAAAAGAATCATACTATAGAGTCTTACTTTGGTGATAAGGAAGAGCAAAACCAGAAGGACACAACAAAGTCAAAGCTCCTACATCCAAAGCCTCCAAGAAAAATACAAATTGGTTGCAGGCCATGGAAGAGCTCAAAAAGGATTTTGAAAATCAAGTAAGAGAAGTAGAGCAAAAATTGGGAACAGAAATGAGAGTGATGCAAGAAAATGATGAAAAATGAGTCAACAGATTGCTAAAGGAGACCCAAAAAGTGCTGATGAAAGTAACACTTTAAAAAATAGAATAACCCAAATGGCAAAAGAGATCCAAAAAGCCAATGAGGAGAAGAATGCCTTAAAAAGCAGAACTGGCACCCAGCAATATCACTACTAGGACTATATCCCCAAGAGATCATAAAAATGGGAAAGGGTCCCACATGTACAAAAATATTTATAGCAGCACTATATGTAGTTGCCAAAAACTGGAAGTCAAGGGGATGTCCATCAATTGGGGAATGGCTGAATAAATTATGGTATATGAATGTAATGGAGTACTATTGTGCCATAAGAAATGATGAACAAGAAGACTTCAGAGAGGCCTGGAAGGACTTATATGACCTGATGCTGAGTGAAAGAAGCAGAACCAGGAGAACTTTATGCACAGCAACGACCACAGTGTGTGAGAGTTTTTTCTGGTAGACTTAGATTTTTGTAATAACACAAGAACTTCTTACAAAAAAAAAAAAAATCCCAATGGTGGTTCTCAAGGCAAAATGCCTTCCACACTCAGAGAGAGAAATATGGAAGTCACTCACATAATGTAACAGATCATGTTTGTGTATGTGTATGTGTTTGTGTATCATGTTCTGATTTGTTATACAGTTTCTTTCATTTATCTTAGTCTGACTACATAGCATGACTATAGTGAAAATATACTCAATAGGAAAGTATATGTAGAATCTATACAGAATTGTATGCAGTCATGGGGAGGGGGGGGGAGTGGGGGGTAGGTGGGGGGGATAAAATCACAATTGTATGGCAGTGATTGTTAAACATTAAAAAATAAAAAAATAAAAAAATAAAAAAAAAAAGCAGAACTGGCCAGATGGCAAAAGAGGTCCAAAAGCTCACCGAAGATAATAATTTCTTTTTTTTATTTCAAAACTCACAGAAAGTATTTATTGAAAGACTGCAACTGTTGTTTTGAAACCTACATTAAATATTAATAATTTGAAAATTCCACATTTATTAGTGGGTGCTAAGTAGAAGAGACTTCAGCACATGTACTAACATATTCTTTTCCTAACAAAGTAATGTTGTCATTTAAATAGTCAATAAAAATAGAACAATGTTAAGGAATAGTGAAAAAATGTCCACTGAAAAAATTAAATATCCCATTCACAAAATGATCATTCTAAAAACAACTATAAAATAAAAAGTAGGTTAATAATTTCTCAAATTAAAGTTTTCCTGTATTCAACTTTTGATTACTTTATCAACAAATTTGTAGCAAAAGAAAATGTCTAAACACAGAATGTCTAAACATTAAATCAACTGCTTTCATTATCAAATCAGAACCAAAACGGTCAGTGATAGCAACAATGAAATTACACTTCAAGGGGACTACTCTGAGTACTTATAGTTTATTTAAATTCCAGATCTTGAGTAAAGACAAGAAATTGTTTAAAGGGATAAATTGTTTAAACACACTGAGAATTCGTTAGGCTACAGTTACTGAAGTAGAATGAGGTACAAGAAGAGCAGCTAGGGCTAGAGTAACAGGAAGCCTCAAATCTCCACTCTGGAAGGACCTTGGGGGTTCCTGAGTAAAGCCTGCATCTGCTTCTAGCCAAGAAGCCCCCAAGATGCCCACCAAAGGGGCCTCCAGGCCTTTCCATGGTACAGTGGAGAAACAAAGAGTCAGAGGTCTGCCTCTTCCAGGTCACTAGAGAGTTCTTACTGCTAAAGATCCTAAGGTCCTTTTCCCAGTTCTCATCCTCCTTGACTTCTGTTGCAGCAGCTGACACAATCAATCTTGCATCCCTGGGTTTTTGTGGCCCTGCTCTGTCCTGCTTCTTTCCCTTCTGCACAGGTAGCACTACTCCTCAGACTCAGGCAGGATCCTCATTCATGCCTCCCATCTCTACATACATGTATGCACAGGGTTCTGTCTCTTCTCTCTTCCTCTCTGTGAAATCCTTCGCTCCTAGGAATTCAATTATAATCTCTTTCCAGGACTGTGAGGTCACAGACATAGAGCATGAAGGGATCTTAAACACATTTTATAGATGAGGAAACCAAGACACAGAAGAATTAAGGGAAAAGGGGGTGGGGTTTGAACCAAGGTCTTCCTACTTCTAAATTTGGCAGTCTCTCCCCTCTCAAGTCTTTTTCTATTGAGTTCTGATTTGACATCTCCAGGTGCCTGCTAAGCCTATCCGCTGAGTTGTTCCACAGACATTTAAAACTCAACATGTCCTAACCACAACTGATTCTATTTCCTTCTGAACTTCCTATTTCTCCTAACTTCCCTATTTCTTTTTATTTTTATTTATTTTAAGTTGTCAACATTCATTTCCATAAAATTTTGAGTTCCAGATTTTCTCCCCATATCTCCCCTTCCCCCACCCAAAACATCTTGCATTCTAATTTCCTCTTCCACCAATGTGCCCATACTTCTAACATCCCTCCCTTCCCTTATCCCCATCTTCTTTCTTGTCCTATAGGGCAAGACAAATTTCTATACCTCATTACCTATATATCTTATTTCCCAGTTGTACACAAAAACAATTTTCAACATTTGTTCCTAAAACTTTGAGTTCCAACTTCTTTTCTTTCCTTCCTCCCTACCCATCCCCACTGAGGAGGCAAGCAATTCAATATAGGCTATATATGTGTAGTTTTGCAAATGATTTCCGTAATAGTCATGTTGTATAAGATTGACTATATTTCCCTCTATCTTATCCTGCCCCCCATTTCTTCTATTCCCTCTTTTGACCTTGTCTCTCCCCAAGAGTGTTTATTCTAATTGCTCCCTCCTCTCATTTGCCCTCCCTTCCATCATCTAACCACCCTGCTTATCCCCTTCTCCCCTGCTTTCCTGTAGTGTAAGATAGATTTTCATGCCAAATTGAGTGTGCATGTTATTCCTTCCTTGAGCCAAATGTGATGAGAGTAAGCTTCAGTCTTTGCCTCTCACCTTCCTTTCCCCCTTCCATTGGAAAAGCTTTTTCTTGCCTCTTCTATGAGAGATAATTTGCCCCATTCCATTTCTCTCTTTCTCCTCCCAAGATATTCCTCTCTTAGCCCTTAATTTTATTTTTTTATTATATAATCCCTTCCCATTCAACTCACCCTGCATTCTCTGTCTCTCTGTCTATCTCTCTCTCTCTCCGTGTGTGTGTGTGTGTTTGTGTGCATGTGTGTGTGTGTGTAATTCTTTCAACTACCCAGATACTGAGAAAAGTTTCAGGAGTTACAAATATCTTTCCATGTAGGAATGTAAACTTTAGTGCAACTTTAGTAAGTCCCTAGTGATTTCTCTTTCCTGTTTACTTTTTCATGCTTCTCTTGATTCTTGTGTTTGAAAGTCAAATTTTCTTTTCAGCTCTGGTCTTTTCATCAAGAATGCTTGAAAGTCCTCTATTTCATTGAATGACCATTTTATCCCCTGAAGTATTATACTCCGTTTTTCTGGGCAAGTGATTCTTGGTTTTAATCCTAGTTCCTTTGACTTCTGGAATATCATATTCCAAGCCCTTTGATCCCTTAATGTAGAAGCTGCTAAATATTGTGTTGTCCTGATTGTATTTCCACAATACTTGAATTGTTTCTTTCTGCCTGCTTGCAATATTTTTTCCTTAACCTGGGAAATCTGGAATTTGGCCTATTCCTAGGAGTTTCTCTTTTTGGATCTCTTTCAGGAGGTGATTGGTGCATTCTTTCATTATTTATTTTGCCCTCTGGTTGTAGAATATCAGGGAAGTTTTCCTGATAATTTCTTTTATTTATTTATTTATTTGACATTCATTTTAACAAAATATTGGGTTCCAAATTTTCTCCCCTTTTATCCCCTATCCCCCCAAACATCAAGCATTCTAATTGCCCCTATGACCAATCTGCTCTCTCTTCTATCATCCCTCTCTGCCCTTGTCTCCATCTTCTCTTTTGTCATGTAGGGCTAGATAAATTTCTATACCCCTTTACCTGTATTTCTTATTTCCTAGTGGCAAGAACATTAGTCGACAGTTGTTCCTAACACTTTGAGTTCCAACTTCTTTACCTCCCTCCCTCCCCACCCCTTCCCTTTGGAAGGCAAGCAATTCAATATAGGCCAAATCTGTATAGTTTTGGAAATGACTTCCATAATAGTTGTGTTGTATAAGACTAACTATATTTCCCTCCATCCTATCCTGTTCCCCATTACTTCTATTCTCTCTTTTGATCCTGTCCCTCCCCATGAATGTCTACCTCAAATTGCTCCCTCCTCCCCCTGCCCTCCTTTCCATCATCCCCCCCCACCCTGCTTATCTCCTTCTCCCCCACTTTCCTGTATTGTAAGATAGGTTTTCATACCAAAATGAGTGTGCATTTTATTCCATCCTTTAGTGGAATGTGATGAGAGTAAACTTCATGTTTTTCTCTCACCTCCCATCTTTTTCCCTCCACTAAAAAGTCTTATGCTTGCTTCTTTTATGAGAGATAATTTGCCCCATTCCATTTCTCCCTTTCTCCTCCCAATATATTTCTCTCTCATTGTTTGATTTCATTTTTTTAAGATATGATCCCATCGTCTTCAATTCACTCTGTGCACTCTGTCTCTATGTGTGTGTGCGTGTGTACATGTGTGTGTGCATAATCCCACCCAGTACCCAGATACTGAAAAGTTTAAAGAGTTACAAATATTGTCTTTCCATGTAGGAATGTAAACAGTTCAACTTTAGTAAGTCCCTTATGACTTCTCTTTGCTGTTCACCTTTTCATGCTTCTCTTCATTCTTGTGTTTGAAAGTCAAATTTTCTTTTCAGCTCTGGTCTTTTCATCAAGAGTGCTTGAAAGTCCTCTGTTTCATTGAATGACCATTTTATTGCCTGAAGTATTATACTCAGTTTTGCTGGGTAGTTGATTCTTGGTTTTAGTCCTAGTTCTTTTGACTTCTGGAATATCCTATTCCATGCCCTTCGACCCCTTAATGTAGAAGCTGCTAGATCTTGTGTTATCCTGATTGTATTTCCACAATACTTGAATTGTTTCTTTCTAGCTGCTTGCAATATTTTCTCCTTGACCTGGGAACTCTGGAATTTGGCCACAATGTTCCTAGGAGTTTCTCTTTTTGGATCTCTTTTAGGCAGTGTTCTGTGGATTCCTTGAATACTTATTTTGCCCTCTGGTTCTAGAATCTCAGGGCAGTTTTCCTTGATAATTTCATGAAAGATGATGTCTAGGCTCTTTTTTTGATCATGGCTTTCAGGTAGTCCCATAATTTTAAAATTGTCTCTCCTGGATCTATTTTCCAGGTCAGTTGTTTTTCCAATGAGATATTTCACATTCTCTTCCATTTTTTCATTCTTTTGGTTTTGTTTTGTGATTTCTTGGTTTCTCATAGTCATTAGCCTCCATATGTTCCATTCTGATTTTGAAGGAACTATTTTCTTCAGTGAGCTTTTGAACCTCCTTTTCCATTTGGCTAATTCTGCTTTTGAAAGCATTCTTCTCCTCATTGGCTTTTTGAACCTCTTTTGCCAATTGAGTTAGCCTATTTTTCAAGGTGTTATTTTCTTCAACATTTTTTTGGGTCTCCTTTAGCAGGATGCTGACCTGCTGTTCATGCTTTGACTGCATGTCTCTCATTTCTCTTCCCAGCTTTTCCTCCACCTCTCTAACTTGATTTTCAAAATTCTCTTTGAGCTCTTCCATGGCCTGAGCCCATTGAGTGGGCTGGGATACAGAGACCTTGACTTCTGTGCCTTTGCCTGATGGTAAGCATTGTTCTTCCTCATCAGAAAGGAAGGGAGGAAATGCCTGTTCACCAAGAAAGTAACCTTTTATAGTCTTATTTCTTTTCCCTTTTCTGGGCATTTTCCCAGCCAGTGACTTGACCTCTGAATATTTTCCTCACACCCACCTCGCCTCCTGATCCTCCCAGCCAGCGCTTGGGGTCTGAGGTTCACATGCTGCTTCCCAGCCTCAGGGCTTTTGGCGGGGGCAGGGCTGCTGTTCATTGTGAGATTAAGTTTAGGTGCTCAGGTCAAGGCAGTGCCGCCTCACGGGCTCAGTTCCCTCAGGGGGTTTATGCAGAGACCTTCAACAATGGATCCAGGCTCCTGCCTGCTTGGGGAGCCCTGGTCTGCCGCTGCCTCAGCTGCTGTCTCCCGAGAGAGCCTGAGTTATGGGGGCACCCCACTCCCCTCTCAACCTGCCAAAGAGACCCTCTCACCGACCCCTGTCACCTGTGGGTGGAGGGACCCGTGTGGCCGCTGGAGATCCCGTCCCTGAAGCCCGCTCATATGTGCTCCTCTCTGTGCCGCAGCCGTGGCAGGGCTGGGCTGGGCTCCGCGTCTGCAGCACAACGGACCTTTTGGGAGAGGTTTGCAGGTCCCTCTGGAACAGAAATCTCCTTTGCTCCACTGTTCTGTGGCCTCTACTGCTCCAGAATTCGCCATGAGTTCCTTTTTACAGATATTCTATGGGTTGTGGGTTCGGAGCTATGTGTATGTGGGTCTTTCTACTCTGCCATCTTGGCTCTGCCCCATCTTGGCTCTGACCCATCTTGGCTCTGCCCCCTGATAATTTCATGAAAGATAATATGTAGGCTCTTTTTTCGATCATGGCTTTCCAGTAGTCCCATAATTTTTAAATTGTCTCTCCTCGATCTATTTTCCAGGTCAGTTGTTCCAATGAGATATTTCACATTCTCTTCCATTTTTTCATTGTTTTGGTTTTGTTTTGTGATTTCTTGGTTTCTCATAGTCATTAGCCTCCATATGTTCCATTCTGATTTTGAAGGAACTATTTTCTTCAGTGAGCTTTTGAACCTCCTTTTCCATTTGGCTAATTCTGTTTTTTAAAGCATTCTTCTCTTCATTGGCTTTTTGGACCTCTTTTGCCAATTGAGTTAGCCTATTTTTCAAGGTGTTATTTTCTTCAGCATTTTTTGGGTCTCCTTTAGCAAGCTGTTGACTCTCTTTTTATGATTTTCTTGCATCTCTCTCATTTCTCTTCCCAGTTTTTCCTCCACCTCTCTTACTTGATTTTCAGATCCCTTTTTGAGCTCTTCCATGGCCTGGGACCACTGCTTATTTATTTTGGAGGTTTTGGATGCAGAAGCCTTGACTTTTATGTTTTCCCGTGATGGTAAACATTGTTCTTCCTCATTTGAAAAGATGGGAGAGAATACCTGTTCACTGGGAAAGTAATCTTCAATAGTCTCATTTTTCCCCCTTATTTGGGCATTTTCCCAAGCAGTTACTTGACTTTTAGATCCTTTGTTAAGAGCAGGGTATACTCTGAGGACCTGTAAGTTCTCAGTTCCTCCAAGGTGGCACAATCAAGGGAGAGGAGTTTACTTCCTGGCCTGGCTCATGGCTGAGATTCAGATCAGCTGCTGCATTCCCCCAGGGACTTTAAACTGAGGGCTTCAACAATGGACTCTGGCTGCTGCCTGCCTCAGCCACTGCTGCCTGGGGCCCTAGCCAGGGAGGACCCTGCTCCATTGTCAGGGAGGTGAAAAAGCTTTCTCACTGACCTTTGAAGTGTCTTTAGAGCCTATGTATTGAGGGATCTGAGAACCACAGGTGCTGCTGGGGATTCTGCCCAAAGGCCTGCTCTAGTCCTACTCTTCCCAACTCTCCCCGGCCAAGGCTGGGCTGTGATAGGACTTTCTTGTCAGCCTTCCAGGTCACCTGGGGCTGGAAATCTCCTCCACTCCATCATTCTGTGGCTTCTTCTGCTCTAGAATTTGTTGAGAGTCTCTTTTTACAGGTATTTTATGGACTGTAGGGGAAGAGCTAGGGTATGTGCATCTTTCTTCTCTGCCATCTTGCAAGACAATAATTTCTTAAAGATTAGAATGGAGCAGATGGAAGCTAATGGCTTTATGAAAAATCAAGGAATAAAAAAAAAGACAAAGGAATGAAAAAAAATAACAGACAATGTGAAATATCTCATTGGTAAAAAACCTGACCTAGAAAATAGAACCAGGAGAGACAATTTAAAAATTATTGGACTACCTGAAATCCGTGATCAAAAAAAAAAAACATCCTAGACAACATCTTTTAAGAAATTATTAAGGAGAATTATTATTTACCAGAGAGTAAAATGGATATTGAAAGAATCCACCAATTGCCTCCTTTAAGAGATCCCTAAATGAAAACTCCTAGGAATATTGTAGCCAAAATCTGGGGCTCTCGGGTCAAGGAGAATTTCACTCCTGCATGGAAAGATCATATTTGCCACTCTTGAGATTTTTCTCAGTATTAGGGTAGTTGGAGGGATTATGTACATATAGACAGAGGGTATGGGGTGAGTTGAATAGATAGGGATGATATCTAAAAAAATAAAATTAAGGGGTGAAAGAGGAATATATTGGGACAAAAAAGGGAGAAATAATGTGGGGCAAATTATCTCATATAAAAGAGGCAAGAGGCAAGAAAAAATTTTTTCAATGGAGTAGAAGAGGGGGGAGGTAAGACTCTCATTGCATTTGGCTTAAGGAAGGAATAACATGCACACTCAGTTTGGTATGAAAATCTATCTTATACTACTGGGAAGTAGGGGGAAAGGGAATTGGACAGATGACAGAAGAGAGGGCAAATGGGAAGAGAAGGTAATTAGAAGTAAACACATTTGAGGAGGGATAGGGTCAAAAGAGAGAAGGGTATAAATGAGGGCAGGATAGAATGGAGGGAAATATAGTTAGTCTTTCATAACACACCAGTTATGGAATGTTTTTCATAACTACACATGTATAACCTATATTGAATTGCTTGCCTTCTCAGTGGGGATGGGTGGGGAGGGAGGAAGGGAGACTAGTTGGAACTAAAAGTTTTAAAAGCAAATGCTAAAAATTGTTTTTACATGCAACCGGGAAATATGATATACAGGTAATGGGGTATAGAAATCTATCTTGCCCTACAAGAAAATAGAGGGCATGGGGATAAGAGAAGGTGTGATAGAAGGGAGGGCAGATTCGAGAAAGTGGTAATCAGAAAGCATGCTGCCTTAGGGTGGGCAGAGGGGAGAGATGGGGAGAAAATTTGGAACTCAGAACCTTGTGGAAATGTCTGTTGAAAACTAAAATAAATAAATAATGTTAAAAAATTAAATAAAAAAGAAGAAAAATTAAGAAAGTAAAAAAAAAAAAAAAAGATGAATAGGTTTGTTAGCCACCATTAATAGAATATTAGCCACCAAACACCTGATGCCCTTGCTATGACAAATAGAGAAGATAAGGGCAACACACTATTCAGGATATAAACACATTTGGAAAAACTTATGAAGGAAACAAGTATAAGGTTATGAGAGGTAGATTATTTAACAAAAAAGGTAAAATTCAGTGGAATGAAAATCCAGCTTACAGTAACAGTGTGAGACACAATTAAATTAGATAAAAGAATTTATAGATAAAACTAGAAAGAGCACAACAAAATGAAAAAAAATATGACGATTCCTATACTAGCTTTTTTTATCTATTAATAACAAAGAATACTACTTCCACATTTGAACTTCAGTATCACAGTTCCTGATAGGCTACATAAGGAAGCATAATGATGCTAAATTAGACAAATTTGGAGATAATAACAGAGTTAGATGAGGTATACATAAAGGAATTTTTTTGGTAGTATACTAAGGGCTTAATTTTCATACTATTTAGAAGATGGGAGCTTAGCACAGGTTCCCTTCTTCTACAAACGTCTCTAAAGAGTTAAGGTCCCAAGCTATTGCCAGTATAACCTATAACAGGACATTTTAGAACACAACTTGTTGGATTAGGTTGTGTTCCCTACCTGATCTGGGAAGCTAGTGGGGAGCAGGGATGCTCAATAAATGGGTTAGGAATTAGTAGTCTTCACTGTCAATTCAAAAGACTATTTTCTTACTGTCAGGCTACTTGGTTGTTTTGTTATATTTGTTTGTTTTGCCTGTGAAAACAACTTCATTGTTCTGAATGATAATTCTTCTTTGGAAAGTTTCTGAGAGTTAGTGGAGACTGAAGAAAATAAGTAGTCCTGCACCTTGTGGGTCACATAGAACGCACTAGTTCCTCTGCTTTCCATACAGGTGTGACTCCAGGCCTTCACTCTCTGTTCTTTATATTCATTTCATCATGAATAAGTTTATTTCTTCTCATCAAAACAAAATCTATGTAACTCCTAAATTTTGATCTTAGTCATACTTTCTCACTGAAACTTCAGTGCTATATTCATAACCATGCTCAGCATGTATATAATTGTATGTCATGTTACCACTTCATATTCAATCCATCCCAAACTGAAGTCATTATTATTCCTACCATCTCCTCTTTTTTAAATCTTATGTTTATTTATCAATTATGCCTATATGATTTCAGCTGACCCTTCCCCTTACTTCATTATCCAAATTCAATCTGTCATCAAATCCCTGTCATTTCTTTCCTTCAAAATGTTTGACAGATTTATCCTTTCATCTTGATTTCTATCACCCTAGCCTAGCCCTTCCTTAGTCTATATACACATTATTACTCCAGTCTCAGAGTTAGCTTATGCTTATCTTCATTCATCACCACCAGACATATCTTCTGAAAATATTGTTTTTATCATGTATTTCTCTAGTCTGAATTCAATTTAACTCAATTTAGTTGAATTCAACAAACATTTATGAGGTGCCTAATATTCCAAAGGCAAGATGCTAGGAGTTGCAAGATACAAAGACAAAGATGAGGCAATCCTTATCATCACAGAACTTTCATTCAAATAGGGGATTATGATTTATACACAACCTAGGAAATACGAAGTAATTTGAAGAGATATATTGGAATTAATAACTGGAACTCATATTGGAGCTCATATAGACATTTTAAAAAGCTATATGTTCTAAAATGCAGACATGAGCATGCATGATGTCATATGTTAACCTTGAAGAGAGCAGTTGAAGTCATTTGGTGTGGAGAATCCCAATTTCAAGCAGTTTCAGAATAGAAAGCAAATAAAATAAGAATAATGAATACAGACTTCCCTTTCTACAAGTTGAGGGAAGAGCAGGGCCAAGTCAATTTTTTTAACGGATAAAGAGTCACTGGGAATGTTTGTAGATAACAGAGAAGCTTGGAAATGATAGGAGATTATAAATGAGAGAATGTGAGAATGACTGAAAGGACAAGCTCCTGGAGGAAATATAAGTGTACAAGCAGAGAGGCTGGCCTAGGTACGAAGAAAGGCCACTTCTTTCTAATGGAGAGGAGCAAAGGTTGCTGAATTAGAAACTGTGCAAAATCATTTTGAGCCATGGAGTAGAAGAGGGAACTACAATGATGTTAAGTTTCTTGGTAAAGCAGGAGACAAAACACTGCTGAAAGGGAGAATGAAATAGGCAACTAGAAAGAGAAAAAATTTTTTGAATATATGCCAAGCGAGTAAGTATCACAAAATTGTAAAGTTCACCTGCTCCAGTGTCTTCATTTTACAACATAGAAAACTGAGGCTCAAAGAATTATTATGTGACTTGTCCAGAACCATACAGTTTGAAGGGGCAGAGAAGGAAATCAAACCCAGGTCCTGTGACTGCCAATGAATCACTCTTTTCACTGAACCACTCTGCCTCTAATCAAAATGAATAATTATTTGTGCTTTCAATCTGATTTGATAACAAAGACACAAAGTCAAAGGCTTTGTGGTGACCTGGAAAAACTCAAAACTTCAACTTTTTCCATATTTTTATACTTGTTATAATGATACTATGATTATAATATATATAATTATACTTACAATGATTATTGTCATTGTGAAGATGACATTTAGTAAAAATTATTTTTTCTAGAGCATGTATGATCTCTAAACACTTCTAGTCGTACATCCATTTCCATGATTTTGCTTCTGCAGCTACCCTCTGGTTGGAACACGTGCCTGTGTTCCTTTTCCCCTCCATTTATTTTATAGCTCATGGATCATAAAGATAGCTACAGAGGCAGAAGGAACCTCAGAACCAACTTAATCTAACCCCTTCATTTTACCAATGAGGAAACCGAGGCCCAAGGGACATTAAGTGACTTACTTAAAGTCACACAAGTACTAAGTAGTCTCAAACTCAAATTTTGTCTCCTCTATGAAGACCTTACTTATTTTACCACCCTACATCAAGCTCTTCATTTTCTGAATCTCTACTGTATTAATGGATATTAAATTCCAGTTTCTCACTTAATTCCTTGATTCTTCATCTGATAGTTTTGTATCTCTGTTTCATTCAGAGAGTCAAATAGAATGAATCTTTGAGGACAGAGACCATATTTTATGCATTTGTCTCCCATGGTATGGAGAGGAGTTGTTCTCATTAGTGCTTACTGAGTGCTCCTTGACTGATCTCTTCTTCCAACAATGCTCCCCTGTCAGCACTACCTAACAAGATCCCTTTGTTCTCTCCCTGCCCAGAACCCTGTATTGCAGTGTGCTCATCTGGCAAACTCACCTATGGGAAGGTGTCAGTGGGTTCTGGATATCATCTCGGGTTCTCGCAACAAAAGATTTTCTGTCTATCTGTCTCAGCTTTTATGTCTCTTTTCATCTCTGTCCCTAATTATGTCTCTCTGACTCCTCTTTTCTCATTTTTTGTCTCTCTGACTGTTTCTCTGTCTCTGTGACTCAAATTTTTTTATGTCTCTCTCTGTGACTCTCTAATTTTCTCTCTCTGTCTCTGTCTCCATCTGCCTCTTCCTCCCTCTCTCCCTCTCTCCCTTCCTTGTCACATGTCTGCCTGTTTTTGTCTCAGGTTTTGCTTTATTTTTGTATTATTTAGTTTCCTATACCAGCCATCAGAACAACATTAGCTGTGGGGTTTCTATTTGCCTGCCCACTAATATTTTAATAGGCCATCTATAATCATAAAACTCAGCTCTCTGACTTATTTGTCATGTTGGCTCACCTTCATTGGTGTTCCTAGTGGCACCAATATTATTTCTTCTCAGAATTAAATTTAGATTTTCACATACTATGGGACAATATAACTAATATCACCCCTTTGTACAATGAGATCTTGGAACACAGTTCACTTACATGATTTACATAATGAGTCAATCAAGGGTTGCAAACTATATATAACAAATTGGATTATATATTTTCCCCTAAAATATAGGCTATCACCCTCATACTCCATTCTTTGAGCAATGAACGACTTAGTTTAAATTCGCTGACAGGCATTTTTTTGTGAGGTATTTAGAGACTATTTATTCCTAGTGAAATATTTATCTTTCTGTAGTGCTTTCTCAGCATTTATGGTAAGAAATTTACATAAGATCTAAATTTCCTTCCAAATCCAGTTTTCAAAATATTTCAAACTAAAATATATCTCAGCATAACCAATCGTTATAATATATTCTTAAGAAATTTACCTGACTAATCTCAAAGGGAGAAGAGTAAAAAGGCTTATTAAAGTTTTTACTCAAAAAAGTTTATCATAGGAATCAATTGTTTTCCATATAGAATTTTCCCTGAATTGAGGAATTTTTGATGGCTAGATTTTTATAATTTTAATTTTGCTTTCTAATTTTATAAATACAAAATCAAAATATATGTATTAAAGTAAATTATGCTGAAACATCAAATTTTAAAATTCAGAGTTTGCAGAACATATTGACAAAGTTTTGGATGATTTTTTTCTTGTGAATACTTACACTTAAATATATTTGGAGCTCTCATTTTCAGTTATCCATTTTAAATGAATAGTCCATCACTACTGAGAGATAATCTTTTCCTTAGAGAGCAAGTTTGGTGGTGGTGGCAGGAGCTGTCCAGCAGCAATTGCAGGAGATGAAAGACACAGTCAGCTTGTCAGTCTTTTAAAAATGAATTTGCTCACAGGGAACTGAGAGTTGTAAATTTGTACAATCCAGACATTTCTGTGATTTTGATATCTAACCCTTTATAAACTATAGCTCGTTTTTTATTCTCTAGGCTATGTTTTACAACTATGCCTTCTTCTGTTCCTAGACTCTGACACTAGTCACTGATTCAAGTCTTATAATACATGGTTTTTAATCCTTACCTCATCTGAGACTTTCCTGCCATATCTTTTTCCTATGTCCCAGTCTGAGAGGCTTCAGTTTGCAATACAGAAAATTTTCTGGAACAATCATGGAAGATACCATGAGTAACAATGATAAAAAAAGTATCCAATAGTACAAGAAAAATACCTCTCCAACACATTAATTCTGATGTCTTTTAAAACACAAGCATTACAAATGAAAATCATGAGCACTTAAAAATAAGGATAGTAATTTAATATTTGTGAAACTGTAAAGCACATTCTAAATAAAAAAAAACTATTTCCAAGGTATCATAGATTCCTTATTTTCAAAAAAGTTTGGCATAGAAAAAAACATTTATTATCTCCATGAAGATAACATTGTTTTTATCTACTTACCAAGTAATTAAGTATTTATCATGCATTGTTTACCTCTTCTAATAACTTCAGAGGGTGATGCTAATGTTGTAATTCTTATTTTGGAGAGTTGATTTCCATTTCAGTTGGAATTCCATTTCCAATTCCAAATCCAATTCAACTGGATTTCCAATCCAGTTGATTCTACAGGCTGAATACCACAACCCAATTCACATACCATTGGTTTCAACATAGGTCAGGCAAAAGAATGAGGGATGTGTGCAAATCTAAGAGTATCACTTGAAAATGAACCAAAACAAAATACAAAATGATAAAAATAAATCCTCAATTGATGATAAATCAGTGATATCATCTTTGTAATTAAAGGAGAAAGCATTATTTCCCCCAAAATCTTTACTAAAGTCTTAATGAAAGCTGCTAACGATATATTACAGTTCTGGAAATTAAGATAGCAAATTTAACCATTAAAGATTCAGGTGGTTAATGACCATGTAAACTTTAGCAAAGTATAATTTGTATGGTAAACCCATGAATAGATTAATGTTATTCATGTTTGCTTACACATCCTGATATGGCTATGAATTTAATAAGCATTAAACAATAAAATGATCCAAATTATCATCTATGGAAAACAACAGATATATAACTGATCATGTTCTTGGGATCATTGGGCAGGTGGTTTCTGTTACTGAGAAAATGTCACAGGCAAATAGTAACAACTCCAAATAAAAAATATAAAAATTAAGTACTTTGATTCTTGCAAGGCCACAATATAGTTTGCATGTCATAGAAAGCTGAAAAGGATCCCAGGAATGGGCAGGTAAAACTAGAAACACACAGAAGCAAACAAAATCTTAACCTGAACTTTTAACAAAAATCATTGCAGCTTCCAAGAAAGCTTTTCAGTTTCACTTATCAATGTATATTATTTTGACCATATGCAGATAAATGTACATCTGGAATAGATGACCTCTGAGGTTATTTTCAAGTCTATACCTCTAAGACATAAAAATATGCATATGGCAGAGTAATTCAATTTCTAAGAGCTGTTTGTACTGAAACTACCAATGTTAAAAAAATTTTGCCATCGTATTTCTCAAGAAAATATATTTTTCTTGTATATTTATGACCTGCCCATACTGATCTCATGAACAAGCCTATTTTTGCATTATTTCCAGTTCACTTTTACTGATGCCAATGATCTGGGGAAAATTCAAATGAGATTTGAATAATTATTTGTTCATTTTGGGTGCTCAACCAAACCAAACTTCTTACTCTTTTGAAATTTACCCATTACTAATCTAAACCATCTGTTTTCTCTTAAGGATGCATGATGGTTGATCGCAACTGACAAGTGACCGTTAAGTAAATGGATCTCTATTTCCTTTTCAGCAATCCACCAAAGGTTTTCAATAGTTCTAACTGAGCAGTGGCCCAAGGAAACTTTGCTTTGAGAAGAAAATAAGTCAGCATAGACAAGAGATGGAAAATTTTGTAACTGTGGTATTGACAATGAAAAAAAAGATATTGAAAAGTTAACTGAACCTAAATCCTAATAAGAGTTTTCCTTCAAAATGAGAAACAATAACAGATGATACAACACATGATACTGGAGGTGAAGAATTGATAGTTGTCAAATCAATATGTTGATGAATGCATAAATATATAGATAGAAACCTGGTTTTATGTTAAAAGGATATGCCTCCTAAGAATTTAAAGTTGTTCCCTCTCTCTACTATTCTGAAAACAATTCTTATGTCTAAACTGAAATTTCTAGATAAAATTTATTTTATATGAATTATTCTGGCAGCAATTAATAATCTGAGATTATCTAGGCATAAAATAGTTTAAGTACATTTCAATCAGTTATTTTTCCAAAGCTCTAAAAAAGAAGCTCCAATTTCCCTCAATGTCTATTGACCCTGTTCAGATTTGCATAGAATATCTGAATGAAAGAATGAAACTTACATTAATTTTAGTAATAGATCATCTCAGAACATAGTTAATTTGTATACAATAAACACTTAGCTGAAAACTCAACATTACCATTTACCATGAAGAGCAATTAACATTTTAAAGTCACTACTGGCTATTTTAGAGGAGTTTATATTCTTGGTTTGTAGAAAGGATGTTTATCTTGGAATCAAAAGATCTGGATTTCAGCTCCACTTTGTTTTTCTATATTACCTGAAATGAATCATTTCCTTTTGAACCTATTCTTTCACATCTATCTTTCAGTCAGCAGCTCTGCTTGGTTAAACCTCCTCGAATAGGATGTCTCTGCAATTGGTACCCTCCAGTGTCCTTTTCTTTCCAGCTTCCATTTGTGGGTCATCTCCTCCCCCCTCTCCCAACAGATTATAAACTCTTTGAGGGCAGGGACTATCTTTATTTTTTCTTAATTTTGTTCCAAAAGTTTAGCACAATACCTAGCATGAATTAGGTACTTAATAGATGTTGATTGAATTAAATTGGTAGCTGAACTGAATAATCTCTATTTTTTTTATTTTAAAATTCTTTAATTCTGTGAAATATCCAAGATTGGTCAGACAATTATTCAAACTATTTTTCTTTAAAAATTTAATTAATTTATTTGTTTTCAGTTTTACGCAATCATTTCCATAAGTTTTAAATTTTCTTCCCTTCCCTCTCCCCTCCCTCCCTAAGACAGCAATCTTATACGGGTTCTACACATACATTCTTATTAAACACATTTTCACATTACTCATGTTGCATAGAATAATTAAAATGAATGGGAGAAACCATGAGAAAAACCAAACCAAAACAAGGTATAACACAAGAGAAAACAGTCTGCTTCATTCTGTGTTCTGATTCCATAGTTCTTTCTCTGGATGTGGATGGCATTTTGCCTCAAGAGTCTTTTGGGAATGTTTATGTCCTTTCTTTGCTATGAAGGGCTAAATCTATCAGAAACAGTTTTCTCAGACTGTGGCTGTTACTGTGTATAATGTTCTACTGGTTCTGCTCATTTCACTTTGCATCAGTTCATATAAGTCTTTCCAGGTTTTTATGAAGTCTTTCTGCTCATCATTTCTCATAGCACAGTAGTATTCCATCACATTCATGTACCACAACTTGTTCCCAGTCATTCCCCAATTGATGGGCACCCCCTTGATTTCCAGTTTGGGGCCACCACAAAAAGAAACTGTTATAAATATTTTTTTGTACATGTGGGTCCTTTTCCCATTTTTATGATCTCTTTGGGATACATCCTTGGAAGTGATATTGCTTCTTTGACCCTGGGTCAAAGGGTATGCACTTTTTTTTACAGTTCCAAATTGCTTTCCAGAATGCTTGGATCAGCTTACAGCTCCACCAACAATGAATTAGTGTTCCAACTTTCCCACATCTTCTCCTGCATTTATCATCTTCCTCTTTTGTCATGTTAGCCAATCTGATAGGCGTGATGTGGTATCTCAGAGTTGTTTTGATTTGCTTCATTCTAATCAATAGTGATTTAGAGCATTTTTTTCATATGACTATAGATAGCTTTAATTTCTTCCTCTGAAAACTGTCTGTTTATATCCTTTGACTATTTATCAATTGGGGAATGACTTGTATTCTCGTAAAGTTGACTCAATTCCCTATATATTTTAGAAATGAGGCCTTTATCACAGACACTTGTTGTAACAATTGTTTCCCAGTTTCAAACTATCCTTAAGTCCCAAATTTAGGAAAGTAGTAAGAAGTTTAATGGAGATTCTGAAAAGTAATGAAATGATCTGGATTATAGATTCTGTCTTTGGACCTCTTATTATGCATTCTTTTGTAGAAAAATATGGAAAGGTCATGAAGGTATTTGGATTCAGAACTGGTTGAATGGACAGATATAATTCGTTATTAATTGTTCCACATCAATACGGAAAGATTTCTTTAAAGAAGTACCACAGGATTCTTTGTTTGACCCTATATTTTTTGATGAAGGTTTTTGTCAATCAAGTGGATATTGGCATAAGTGACAGTTTGCAGATAACATGAAGACAGTGGTTTGGCTAACCCATTGGATGAGAGAGTAAGGACCAATGAAAATCTTGATAGCCTACATAGTGCATTGGCCAAGTCAAATGTGGTGAAATTTAATGCAGATCCTTACTCCTTCAAATAAAGAACTAACATTACAACTGTAAAACAGGGTAAAAACGACTTCCTATAACATTTGGGATAAAATGCAAATTCTCATTATTTAAAGTTCTCTACAATCTGAAAATCCAACATAAATTTCCAGATTTATCTTATATTACTCTCCTAATAAATTCAGTATCCCAGTAAAACTGGGCTACTGGTTATTATCCCATTTTTACCTGTCATATTTCATTTCCCTGCTACATTCATGTAGGCTATTCTTCAATGTCTATGAAATCTGGAATTTATTTCCTCCACTTTTCAGAATCCTTATCTTATTTTAATTTTAGTTTAGCTCAGCTGTCACTTTCCTCCATGACATTTTCCCTGGTTCCTCTTAGATCTATTTTCTTAAAATACTCTGTCTAGATCCCTCCTTTTTCCCTATTACATTTAACTTTGCATCAATTCAATTCAAAGAACACTGGGAGCATGCTTACTGTGTGTAAGGCATTTTGTGGAATACCAAAATAAGATAGAAAAATATTTCCTGCCTCATGAACTTTGTAACCTACCTGGGAATATAAACTATAATTATGCCTATATCTATCTATGGGGCAGCAAGGATGTGCAGTAGATGGAGTTCCAGGCCTGAAATCAGATAGACTAATTTTCCTGAGTTCAAATCTGGCCTTAGACACTTACTGTCTATATGACCCTGTTCTTAGTCTCAGTTTCCTCATCTATAAAATGAGCCAGGGAAGGAAATGACTAAGAAAGGTCCAAATAGCATCCAGGAGAGCTGATCATGACTAAAAACAATTGAATGTTATCTATCTATCTATCTATCTATCTATCTATCTATCTATCTATCTATCTATCATCTATCTATCTATCTATCCTCCTCAAGGAGAATGTAATTAAGAATTGGTTCAAAATCTGAGCCTGAAAAAAAAGCTTATAAGGGGTCAAGGTAAATAAAGATTGAGTTGCAGATTTAGAGATCTGGAGATAGGGAAAGGAAAATGAGACAAAGTCAAACTGGCAGGTTTCTGGATGTCTAAATCTAGGAACATCAAGTTAGTCAAGTTGGTTGAGAGGAAGAGTGAATAAAGTGCATTGTTAAATAAGGCTTAAAATTAGACTTTGGCCAAAGTGAGAAGGATCAGTCTGGCAAGTTTGTATTTTATCCTAAAGGAACTATGAAACCACTGAAGTTTTTTATTTGTTCATTTCTTTTGTGTTTGTGTTGAGGAATGATAAGGTCTAATCTGTACTTCAGATTATTTGGAGTACATAGTGGAAGGAAAGAGATTAAAAACATGGAAACCAAGGCAGGAGGGAGGTGATAAGGGCCTGAACTAGGGAGGGTATGATTATTTACAAGCATTCCTACTTTACCAATATGCTGTAAACTTTGTGAGGGCATGAGTTGTATAATTTTTTATCTTTACTTCCTCTATTAGCATAGTGTGCTCCACATGGTGGATGCAGGATAAATGTTGATGTTCTGAATAAACTTTGCCATGTTATAACTTAATAAACCTTCCTTTTGAACTTCAGTCACTAAAGTCATATTAGTAACACTAAAAGGGCATTCTAACTTCTCATTTCCCATTTGGTTTGACTCTTTTTACTCAAATTTTACATATGAGAGAAATTAATTGCTAAAACTAGAGGATAAAATTAAAGTGGGGTTGAATAAGGTGAAAGATGCTAATATCTAGCCATTGACCAGTCATATTCTTCCTTTAGAGTTTTCTCTTTATCTTAGCTTTCCAGAGGAGGCCCCCTCAGTAGTTCCTTTTCTCTTAGAGTGCCTCATCTTTTTCTTTAAAGGTCTTTTTTTATTATCTCTGTTTCTTAGTAATAAGTCTGGTAAATAATAAGTTTGCTATAAAGTTTGTTTTAATTTCTTAGTAATCTGAGAAGAAGGCCACAGTGGCAGTTTTGAGGTGGCCAGCAATTCCTGAATCTGGCAGTCTTCCTGAAAAAAAAAAGCCACAAGTCTACCACAAATAGTAAGCTTGTGGCAAGCTCTAAAATTTGCATACAATTGCCATTAAATTTACCAAAATTGTCATTATTCCTAACAATAGCTTTTTCAATCTGCTTGATAATGGGATTTCAGCCAAACCCAACAGAATTAACATTTCAGAAAGTATTTTAATGGGAAGTCTTTAGCAGAAATTATCTTTTAAGATATTTCAAAATATCTCTACTAATATTTGAAAAAAAAACAAATTATATTCCTTTCACGGTAATTTATATTGCTTCTTCTACAATAATTTTGGACTCATATTTAGCCAAAACTTAAATACAAGTCATTTGCTTAAAACAAAAATGTGCATTCAGCAAATTTCTTTGGCTGCCCTATTGCCTACATGCTTTTAGCTGGTGAGTAGCCATTCTAAAATCTGGAAGAAGTCAGTAAGTAAACCCCTATCCCGCCTAGAAAACTCATTGACCTTGAATCAAGATTGCTGAATGAAAGGCAAAACACACAAAAGTAGAAAGCATGATTCACCAATTAGTCCAGGGGAAAGAGAACCAGAAATTTGGCTTCCAATTTTGTGTCTGTCTATTACTTTCTAGGTAAACTTGACTCAAGATATTTAACCATTTACAGTCCTTCAACTGCCCTTTCTGTGAAATAAGTGGGAAAAAATTTTATTGAGATAGGTCCATAAAACTGTAGGCAACATTATAAGATGCAGAGCTAGAAGAGATCTAAGAAATAATCAAATTCAATTTTCTCCTTGTTCAATGAAGACGCTGAAGTCCAGAGACATGAAGTTATTTACCTAAAATCACGCAGTTGATTACAAAAAAAAGGTGAAGCAGGTTTTAAATCTCTATCTTCTGACTCCTTATCCAGCTCTCCCTCCACTATATCACTATGAATTCTTCTTAAATAGGGATCATGAAAGCAATTAACAAACATATCAAATTCCCGCTCTTTGAACAAGACACTGTTGAGTGCTGTGTTGAAGGAGGAATAGAAGGAGAAGGAAAAGAGGGAAAAGAAAGAGAGAGAGAAAGAGAAAGAGAGAGAGAGAGAGAGAGAGGTGTTCTTTCACATGGTCTTACCCCACTCTCTAAAACCAGGACATATTATTTCTTTAGAGGCTGGGGGAGTTTTTACTACTAACAGAAAAATATATGGTGTATTTGAAATAACAAAAGTTAAAATTTGTGAACCTTAACAGAACCAAGTCCTTATAGAAAAAGACTGATGGAGATATTAATTCATCTTTGTTAGTACCATCTCCCTTACCTAACCAAACTTCTTCTCCTTGATTTTGTATCTGGAGCTCAGTCCTGTCTGAGATGAAAGCTGGAACATGATCTAGGAGTTCTGCCCGAAGATGGTTTATTCCCTGAAACAAAAGAGAAATCAATCAATAAATGCATCAATAAGCATTTGTTAAGCACCTGCACTATGAGTACAATAAATGGAAAAAATGTCTATTCACAAGAATCTTACATATTTTTTTGTAGTTCTTTTAATTTTAATTTAATAATTTTTAATCAAATCATTTTTTTTCAATAAGTACTAATTTTCTGTCCTGCAACTTCCTCAACTGAAAAAAATAACAAAAGTAAAACAAAAGTGGCAGAGCCAAGATGTGGAGTAGAAGGATAGATCTGCTCTAACTTTACATAGTCCATAAAATACTTGTAAAAAAAATGGCTCTAAACAAATTACAGAGCAGTGGAAGTCATAGAACAACAGAGTGAAAGAGATTTCTAGCATAAGACAGCCTGGAAGGCTGACAGGAAAGATCTGTCGCACCAGAATCAGAGCAGATAATAGTCCAGCGTTGGCCAAGCAGCATGGATAGGACTGGAGAAGACTTCAGGGAGCAGAATCATGGGTAGTGGCTGTGGTTCTTAGATTTCTCAACCCCGCAAATGCCAAAGATAGCTTAAAAGGTCAGTAAGAAAGCTCTTTCACTTGGGTGAGAAGGGAGCCCAGACTGCACCCAGCCTCGGCCACAGGTTGGCAGTAGCCACTGTGGAAGCAGAGTCCACTTTTGGAACCCTCAGCCTAAAGACCTTGGGGGAATGAAGCAGCTTGGTGACTTGATGGAGCTGGTGGAGGCTCTAAAGAAGGAATCCTACTTGCAGATCCAGGACACAAAAGAGTGCTTGTGGTTGCTCACAGACCAGAGCTAAGGCCAGGAGAGGAGTAAACTCTTCTCCCTTGATTGTTCCATCTTGCAGGAACTGAGAACTTATAGATCCCTACTGCATACCCTCCACTTGACAAAGGACTCAACAATCAAGTAACTGGCTGGGAAAATGCCCCCCAAAAGGGGCGGATCCAAGATGGCAGAGTAGAAATACGCACATACACATAGCTCTGAACCCACAGCCTATAGAACATCTGTAAAAAGAAACTCACAGCGAATTCTGGAGCAGCAGAGGCCACAGAACAGTGGAGCAAAGGAGATTTCTGTTCCAGAGGGACCTGCAAACCTCTCGCAAAAGGTCCGTCATGCTGCAGACGCGGAGCCCAGCCCAGCTCTGCCACGGCCGTGGTACCGAGAGGAGCAGATCCAAGCAGGCTTCAGGGACGGGATCTCCAGCAGCTGAGCGGGTCCCTCCACCCACAGGTGATGGGGGTTGGTGAGAGGGTCTCTTTGGTGGGTTGAGAGGTGAGCGGGGTGCCCCCATAACTCAGGCCCCCTTGGGAGGCAACAGCGGAGGCGGGAGCAGACCAGGGCTTCCCAAGCAGGCAGGAGCTTGGATCCATTGCTGAAGGTCTCTGCATAAACCCCCCCAAGGGAATTGAGCCCATGAGGCAGCCCTGCCCCCACCTGAGCAAATAGCAGCCCTACCCCCACCCAAAGCCTTGAGGCTGGGGAGTAGCATTTGAATCTCAGAACCCAAGCACTGGATGGGAGGATCTGGAGGCGAAGTGGGTGTGAAGAGAATATTCAGAAGTCAAGTCACTGGCTGGGAAAATGCCCAGAAAAGGGAAAAGAAATAAGACTATAGAAGGTTACTTTCTTGGTGAACAGGCATTTCCTCCCTTCCTTTCTGATGAGGAAGAACAATGCTTACCATCAGGGAAAGACACAGAAGTCAAGGCTTCTGTATCCCAGCCCACTCAGTGGGCTCAGTCCATAGAAGGGCTCATAGAAAATCAAGTTAGAGAGGTTGAAGAAAAGCTGGGAAGAGAAATGAGAGACATGCAGTCAAAGCATGAACAGCAGATCAGCTCCCTGCTAAAGGAGACCCAAAAAAATTCTGAAGAAAATAACACCTTGAAAAATAGGCTAACTCAATTGGCAAAAGAGGTTCAAGAAGCCAATGAAGAGAAGAATGCTTTCAAAAGCAGAATTAGCCAGATGGAAAAGGAGATTCAAAAGCTCACTGAAGAAAATAATTCTTTCAAAATTAGAATGGAACAGATGGAGGCTAATGACTTTATGAGAAACCAAGAAATCACAAAACAAAACCAAAAGAATGAAAAAATGGAAGAGAATGTGAAATATCTCATTGGAAAAACAACTGACCTGGAGAATAGATCCAGGAGAGACAATTTAAAAATTATGGGACTACCTGAAAGCCATGATCAAAAAAGAGCCTAGACATCATCTTTCATGAAATTATCGAGGAAAACTGCCCTGAGATTCTAGAACCAAAAGGCAAAATAAATATTCAGGGAATCCACAGAACACCACCTGAAAGAGATCCAAAAAGAGAAACTCCTAGGAACATTGTGGCCAAATTCCAGAGTTCCCAGGTCAAGGAGAAAATATTGCAAGCAGCTAGAAAGAAACAATTCAAGTATTGTGGAAATACAATCAGGATAACACATGATCTAGCAGCTTCTACATTAAGGGGTCGAAGGGCATGGAATAGGATATTCCAGAAGTCAAAGGAACTAGGACTAAAACCAAGAATCACCTACCTAGCAAAACTGAGTATAATACTTCAGGGGAAAAATTGGTTTTTCAATGAAATAGAAGATTTTCAAGCACTCTTGATGAAAAGACCAGAGCTGAAAAGAAAATTTGACTTTCAAACACAAGAATGAAGAGAAGCATGAAAAGGTGAACAGCAAAGAGAAGTCATAAGGGACTTACTAAAGTTGAACTGTTTATATTCCTACATGGAAAGACAATATTTGTAACTCTTGAAACTTGTCAGTATCTGGGTACTGGATGGGATTACACACACACACATGCACACACACACGCACATACACATAGAGACAGAATGCACAGAGTGAATTGAAGACGATGGGATCATATCTTAAAAAAATGAAATCAAGCAGTGAGAGAGAAATATATTTGAAGGAGAAAGGGAGAAATGGAATGGGGCAAATTATCTCTCATAAAAGAGGCAAGCAAAAGACTTATTAGTGGAGGGATAAAGAGGGGAGGTGAGAGAAAAACATGAAGTTTACTCTCATCACATTCCACTAAAGGAAGGAATAAAATGCACACTCATTTTGGTATGAAAACCTATCTTACAATACAGGAAAGTGGGGGATAAGGGGATAAGCAGGGTGGGGGGGGATGATGGAAGGAAGGGCATGGGGAGGAGGGAGCAATTTGAGGTCGACACTCATGGGGAGGGTCAGGATCAAAAGAGAGAAGAGAAGTAATGGGGGACAGGATAGGATGGAGGGAAATATAGTTAGTCTTATACAACACAATTATTATGGAAGTCATTTGCAAAACTACACAGATTTGGCCTATATTGAATTGCTTGCCCTCCAAAGGGAAGGGGTGGGGAGGGAGGGAGGTAAAGAAGTTGGAACTCAAAGTGTTAGGAACAACTGTCGACTAATGTTCTTGCCACTAGGAAATAAGAAATACAGGTAAAGGGGTATAGAACGTTATCTGGCCCTACAGGACAAAAGAGAAGATGGAGACAAGGGCAGAGAGGGATGATAGAAGAGAGAGCAGATTGGTCATAGGGGCAATTAGAATGCTTGGTGTTTGGGGTGGGAGGAGGGGACAAAAGGAGAGAAAATTTGGAACCCAAAATTTTGTTAAAACGAATGTTAAAAGTTAAATAATTAAATAAATAAAAAGAAAATGCCCCCCAAAAAAGGAAAAAATAAGACTACAGAAGGTTACTGTCTTGGTGAAAAGGCATTTTCTTCTATTCTTTCAGAAGAGGAAGAACAAAACACACCATCAGAGGAGACCTAAAAGTCAAGATTTCTACATCAAAAACCTCCAAAAAAATATGCAATGGTCGCAGGTCATGGAAGACCTCAAAAATGATTTTGAAAATCAAGTAAGAGAGATGTATGAAAAATTGGGAAGAGAAATGAGAGCAATGTAAGAAAATCATGAAAAGTGAGTAAACAGCTTGCTAAAGGAGACCCAAAAAATGCTGAAGAAAATAAAACCTTTAAAAATAGACTAAACCAAATTGCAAAAGAGGTCCAAAAGCCAATGAGAAGAAGAATATTTTAAAAAGTAGAATGGGTCAAATGGAAAAGGAGGTTCAAAAGCTCACTGAAGAAAATTGTTCTTTAAAAATTAGAATGGAGCAGATAGAAACTAATGACTTTATGAGAAACCAAGAAATTACAAAACAAAACCAAAGGAATGAAAAAAATTGAAGAAAATGTGAAATATCTCATTGGAAAAACAACTGATCTGAAAAATAGATCCAGGAGAGATAATTTAAAAATTATGGGACTACCTGAAAACCATGATCAAAAAAGGAACCTAGACATCATCTTCCAAGAAATTATCAAGGAAAACTGCCCTGATATTCTCGAATCAGAGGATAAACTAGAAATGGAAAGAATTCAGCCATCACTTCCTGAAGGAGGTCTCAAAAGGAAAACTCCTAGGAATATTGTAGCCAAATTCCAGTGTTCCCAGGTCAAGAAGAAAATATTACAAACAGCCAGAAAGAAATAATTCAAATATAGTGAAAATACAATCAGGATAACACAAGATTTAGCAACTTCTACACTAAGGTATCAAAGGACTAGGAATATGATATTCCAGAGGTCAAAGGAGATAGGATTAAAACCAAAGATCACTATCCAGCAAAACTGAGAATAATACTTCTTGAGAAAAAATGGAATTTCAATGAAATAGAGGACTTTCAAGCATTCTTGTTGAGAAGACCAGAGCTGAATAGAAAATTTGACTATCAAATACAAGAATCAAAAGAAACATAAAAAGGTAAACAGGAAAGAGAAGCCTTAAGGAACTCATTAAAGTTGAACTGTTTACATCCTTACATGAAAAGATGTTACTTGTAACTCATGAGACCTTTTTCAGTATTAGGGTAGTCAGAGGGAAAGCATGTATGTAGGTGGGCATGAGTACATATGTATGTGTATATTATATATGTATAGGTATGTATATGTACATGGGTATATGTGTGTGTATGTATATATGTACACACACACATACATGTGTGTATATACACACACACACACACACATAGACAGAGGGTACAAGGTGAACTGAATATGAAAGGGATAATATCTACAATAAATAAAATTTACTGTTGAATGGAATGTACTAGGCGTAAGAAAAAGGGAGAGGCAGAAAGTAGCAAATCATCTCACATAAAAGAGGAAGAAAGAGCTTTTAGAATGGAGGGCAAGGTGGGGAGATGAAAGGAAATA
The DNA here is from genome assembly GCF_028372415.1 of Notamacropus eugenii. Lineage (NCBI taxonomy): Eukaryota > Metazoa > Chordata > Mammalia > Diprotodontia > Macropodidae > Notamacropus > Notamacropus eugenii. The sequence goes on along the minus strand of NC_092873.1, from coordinate 210,314,658 downwards.
AATGAGCCTTACTCACATGGGATTTGGCTTAAGGAGGGAATGATACCTACTCAATTGGATATGGAAATCTATTTTACCCTGAAGGAAGGCAAGAGGGAAGGGGATAGAAGAGGGAAGATAACAGAAGGGACAGCAAATTGGAGAAAGGGATAATCAGAAGCAAACACTATTGTGGGAGGACAGGTCAAGGGAGAGAATGGAATAAATGAAGGGCAGGATAGGTCAGAAGGGAATGTGGTTAGGCTTTTACAACACAACTGTTATGGAAGTGCTTTGCATTGTTACACATGTATGACATATTGAATTGCTTGTTTTCTCAATGAGGGTGGCTGAGGAGAGAGGGAGAGAATATGGAACTCAAAACTTTAAGAATGAATTCTAAAAATTGTTTTAGCATGCAACTGGAAATTAAGCTATACAGACAATGGAGCATAGAAATCTATTCTGCCCTACAGAAAAATAAAGGGGAAGGGGGATGGAAGAAGGTGGGTAATAGAAGGGAGGACAGACTGGAGGAAGGGGTGGATGGGGTGCATGCTGTTCTGGGGTGGTGGGGATAGAAGGGAAGAAAATTTTGAATTCAAATTCTTGTGAATGTGAATATTAAGAACTGAAAATTAATAAATTATATATTTTTTTAAAAAGTAAAACAAAATCTTTATAAAAAATACACAGTCAATCAAAACAAAATTCTCATATTGACCAAGCAAAAAATGTATATCTTATTCTCTATCATGAGTCAGTCCTTTATCTCTCTTTCAGGATGTGGGTAGCATTTTTCATCAGCAGTCTTTTGCAGTCATGGGTGACCATTGCACTGATAAAAATTCTTTTGTCTTTCAAAGTTATTTGCCCTTTGCAATATTATTGTTATTTTAAAAATTGTTCTCCAGGTTTTTCTCACTTCACCCTTCATCATTTTATCATACAGATCTTCCCAAGTCACTCAAAAACCATATGTTTTATCATGTTATGATATAATGATATTCAATTATATATATATATACATATATATATATATATATATATATATATATATATACACAATTTATTCAGTTGAAATGATTCTTGGTTTCCAGTTCTTTTTCCCTAAAAAAAACAAACTGACATTAACATATTTGAGCTTATTGGTCCTTTATCTCTTTCTTTCACCTTTTTTGGATACAGGTCTATAGCAATGGTTTTGCTGTTTCAAAGTACACGCACAGTTCAGTAACTTTGAGGGCACAGTTTCTCATTGCTTTCTAGCATGACTAGACAAATTCATAGCCACCAATGGTGCATTAATAACTGCAACTTCTCCAACATTTTTAATTTTCCTTTTTTTTAAGTTTGACCAATCTGAGAAGTATGAAGTACACCCTAAGTTGCTTTAATTTGTATTTCTCTAACTATTAATGATTTGGCATATTCTTTCATATGACTATTGAGGGCTTGAATTCTTTCTTTTAAAATTGTTTACTTGTATTTTCTGACCTTTGTCCATTGTTGAATGACTCTTATTCTTATAAATATGAAAAAGTTATTTATGTATTTTTTAAAATGAAACCACTGTCAGAGAAACTTATTGCAAATATTTTCCCAGGTAATTATTTCCTTTCTATCTCAGTTGTGTTTAACCTATACTTTATTTTTTTATAATTTTACTTTTAATTGATGAAAATCCTCATTGTGTTGATCAGTTTCCTGACCCCTTTTACAAAAAAAAAAAAAAAGGTTATAAGAGAGGAGTATACTTTGTAGTCAGTCTATTTCTACCCACCTACCCTTCTTCTCTTTACTGCTCCCAGACCTAAAACTGGGTTCTTACCCTTTCTTTTTTCCTTCACTTTTATATCCCTCTTTTCAGTCTCACTTTTATTGTTAGAGTTTGTTTTGCTTCCTCTCTTAATTTCCCTTCCTGTTTACCTACCTTCTCGCTTCTCTGTTTTCCTTTCTGGTTCTCCATTGAGTGAACTATATTTTTGGACTATATCAAATTATGCATGTATTCTTCCCTCCCTTCATCAAATGAAAATAAGATTCAAGTATTTACCTCTCCCTCCACACACCCTTTTTTTGTTGATTCAGTAGTATTCTACTTGCACATCCAAATTATGTAAAATAAATTTCATTACCCTTCTTGCCTCCAGTGTTTTCATTTTCCCTGACCTTTTCTTTTTTCTTTAAGGATAATCAAAACATTAAAAATCCACTACCAGGCCCTCTATCTTATTAGATTTTTCCTATGATCCCTGGGAACGATACAGTTCTCAGACTACAGATGCCTCATCTCTTCACATTATAATGTAAATAGTTCATTCTTGTTTACTACTTTATGATTGCTGCTTTTCATGTTTCTCTTGATTTCTCTGTTTATATTTCAAAATTCTGATCACAGAATTTTGATCATAGCTGTGATCTTTTTTATCAGGAAGGCTTACAAGTCATTTATTTCATTAAAAGATATGTTCCTTGTGTAACTTTATGCTGCATGATGTTGGGTACATTATTCTTTATTTTAAGCATATATACTTTAAATTATGGAATATTCTATTCCAATATTTCCATTCATTTAAAGGGGTGGCTCCTAACATTGATTGAACATGACCGTGGCTCCTCCATACTTGAGTTACTTTTTTTCTGGCTAATCGCAGTATTTTTATTTTGACCTGGGTACTCTGAGTTTGTCTGTAAAAAACCATGGGGGTTTTTTTGGAGTTTCTTCCATGAAGTGACTGGTGGATTCTATTTTTTTTACCTTGCCCCCTGCTTATAAGAGATCTCATCAGTTTTCTTTTCTTTTTTTTTAAACTGTGATATGTAGGCTATTTTTAAAAAATCATTGTTTTCAGGTAGATCAATAATTTTTAAATCCTCTCTCCTTGATCTATTTTCAGGTAAGTTGCTTTTTTATATGAGATACCTTATATTTTCTTCCCCCTTTTGATTTTGTTTTTTTGTTCCATTGAGTCATTAACTTCTATTTGACCCATTTTAATTTTCATGGAGTGTATCAATGGATAAGATTTTATACCTCTTGTACCAATTTTCTTCATAATTCTTTCTTCCACATCTCTTTTTTGGGTGAATTTTCCAAAATTCAATTATTTCTTTTCTAATTGTTACCTCTAGTCTTCTCATTTCATTTGTAAAGCCATTTTTATTTCTCTCTCTTTTCTTGTTGCATGTCTTCCAGTAACTCCAGTTGAATTTGGGTCAAGTTGTGCTTTTCTTTGAGGTTTTGCTTATGGATGTTTTAGTCATTTTCTTCTTTTGGGTTTATATATTGAACCTCCCTTTCACTATAATATGTCTTTATAGTGAGATGTTTTTATTTACTCGAACTTTCGGCCCTACTTCATGATTTTGGACTTTGTGTTAGGTACAGGATCAGAGTCAGAGCCACACACAGTTGTTACTTGTTTCTGTATTTGCTTCCTACTCTGTACATAGCCAAGGGCATTCAGTGTCTCATTTGATTAAACTGAGTATGATCTCTAACTGTAGGTCTCTTCCTCAGTCAACCATAGATCTATGACCCATCAATGGGCAGTGAGTGAATGAGCTACCATTTGGCAGCTAGCCTGGCTTCCTACACAAGGTTAGGTCTCTCTGTGTGAAATCTTCTTGACCTGACACAGTGCTCCAGTCAGGCTGTTGTTCAGTCCCTCTGTTGAAATGTTCCACACAACCTTTCTTGGCTAGACCTTGTCCCCAGAGCCTGTAACTGTGTCTCTTTCTTCTTTTCTTTGAAGGACTGCTAGATTTGGGCTAGAAAAAAATGACTTGCTGTGATTTTTTTTTCCAGATTTCCCAATCAGGATCCAGTCTGAATTGTTTTCTGCATCCTTGTGGAGTAGCTTCTGGGTGGAGCTTAGCTGTACTTCTTCATACTCTTCCTCTCTTTTGTCTGGTCTCCAGAAGATTACATTCTTAAGGGGAAGATAGTCACTCCTCTCTCTCTCTCCTCTCTCTCTCTCTCTCTCTTTCTGAATATACATACATATATACATATGTGTGCATGCATATATGCATGTGTGTGTAGTAGTAGTAGTAGTAGTTTGGAAGAGAGGACATTTGTATTTGGGAAAACCAAAATGTCTTCATGTAGAAGATGGTGCTTGAGATTTATTTTAAAAGAGGAGGAGGATTCTAAAGGAGAGATGATAATGGAGTACATAGGAGAACAGCTCATACAAAGGTAGAAGATATAAAGGAAAAAGGAAAGAATACTAAGGGAGTCATTGAGGGAGCTATTGGTGGATGGCCTCAGTCTTCTTAGTGAAATAAAATGCCTTTTCCTCTCTCATAAGTTGAATGAGAGAGGAAAAGGTTGAAATAGCTCTTTGGGGGAATTAAGTGGGAGACCAATGTGTACTAGATAGAAGGAATGCCCAACACTACTGAGGGAGTAAGCAAAGTTATGAAAAATTGGTTGTTACGGATAAAAGCAAGATTTTGTCACTTTTTCTAATGATATTCATCAAGAGGGGAGAAAGAGCAGAGAAATCAAATTACAAAGGTTATCTAGAGTTGAGTATTAGGAGGTTGAAAGAAATATCTTGTTTAATTTTACCATTGAGAGGCAACAAGGAACAGTTAATAAAGACTTCATTTTAGAGACCAAAAGACTGGAGTTAAAGTCCCATCTCTGACACGTGTTGATAATGTGATCCTGGGGCAAGTTACCTAACCACTTAGAGCTCTAGGAAACTTTTAAGACAGTATAGTTAAATCAAATATGCCCACCTATACTAATTGAAGGAGTTTCCTCATCTCAAATTTCTTATGTAAAAGAAATCACAGGTCTAGTACATGTATTTTTTATTAAACATACATATATTTATATATTTCTTTAATTCCTAATAAATTTGCAAAAAAGAAAACTGAAGGGTATATCATCAACTTGCAACACTGTTAGTAACAAAAAACCCATTTACTATTCTATTGTCTCTTCTGGATTCATGTATTAGGATTAAATATGAGGGTATTTTGATAATTATGATTTAACTCAAGTATTTTCCACCCCAAATTACTTTCAGAGAACTTTTAAAAACTTCAATAAATTTAGTTTGACCCTTATTGACAGAACAGGCAAAAACCATATGTTCAAATACTTTATTGGCATAGATTTGAAAGCAATTCAACCAAAAAGATAACACCCACTCCTGAATGGCTGAAACCTCATTCCCAAATTCCTATCAAGAGTAATGTGGGAAAAATGTCTCCAAGATTCAGACACTGTAAAACATCTCTTAGAAAGCTCATTATTTCTGTCTCTCTGTTTCCATCTCTGGGTCTATGTCTGTCTGTTTCTCTCTATCTCTCTGTCTCTGTCTATCTGTGTTACTCTGTCTCTATCTCTCAAAAATTTAGTTAGAATCCTTTAATACAGACAGCTTTTGTGTCTCTGCTGAAGGCAGTGACTGTTGGCACCATGCAGCTCCTATAATCTCTCTCTTCCATAAGCTATCTCTCCCTCTCCATGGAGTCTCGGAAACATGTTGCAATTACTGGAATACTGGAAACAGTCATTTCAATCTTTGCTGCTCCCCTTTCAAATCCTGAATGCTAAAATGAGAACAAAGTAAAACAAGGATGCCAGTTCTTCCCTCTATTACTTGCTATAGTTCTAGAAATGCTAGCAATAGTAATAAGACAAAAGAAAGAAATTAAAGGAACAAATATGGGTAAAGAGGAGATAAAACTATCCCTATTTCCAATGATATGCTAATTTATTAAGAAAATATTAGGGAATCATCAAAGATACTAATTGAGATAATACCTTCAGTAAGGTTGCCGTCTGCAAATTAAGCCTTCAAAAACAACAATTCTACATAATTATGCAAAACGCAAGAGCCAGTAATAGAGTAACCCATTCCAAAGAACTACAAAATGTGTAAAATATCTGGGGTTTTTGTGTGTACTTGTATAGATTCAATCACAAACTTCTCCTTAAATAAAATAAAAAGAGAAACTTAAATAGCTGGAGGGATATTCATTGCTCATGGGATATTTTACAGAACCCTAAATCCTCTGGCCATTATCCCCCCACGATGCAATCATTATGCCACAGTCACACAACCTAATGGGAAATAGTCCTAACAATTTCTATTAAGCAATTGCTTTCTGCGCTCAAATATTCTAGGAAATAAAGCACATTATCCACCTTATCCAGGCCTACTGTCAAAGAATCTAAGATGAAATTAGTAAGTGAGCTATGATATGAGGGGGAGGGGAGGGTTTGTCTGGGAATACTAAGCTATTAGTCAAAAGAACTTTACAGTGCGACAACTCCTTTTACAATTAGAGAATAGTAACTCAGTTATACCTGGGAGCTTATAGAAATTCCTAAAATGTTGAGGTCAAGTGTTTTGATCTTGAAAATATATATATATATGTATATATATATATATATATACATATATATATTCATATATACATACTTTTAAATTTATTATCACAAATATAATGAATTTATAAGGAAACAAAATCAAACAGCTATAATGAGTTTAAAAGTATGTTACTGAATTTTGAATTTCCATTAAAATAACATTTAAGAAAGGTTGCTATCCATGGTCTCAAAATTATACATCTCAATTATAACTCCTTTACTTTACACATAAGGAAATTAAATCCCACAGAAATTAAATGATGTGCCCAGTGTCACAAAAATAGTGGATAGAGAACAAGCTTCTTTATTTCCAAGTCTAATGCTTTTTTTCACTATATGCACTCTTCCAAACTACGTCTACATTTTTCAATGACTTTGGAACTTGACTCACTCTTTTCTTCTTTAGCCTATCATCCAAAGATCTCGAGCAGCATTCTCTATTAACATCCATGCTGAAAAGGTAGAAAGGTGGCCTACTGCATAGGGAACTGACCTTGCACTAAGGCTTAGATTCAAGTTCTTCCTCTGACATATGGTAGCTTTGTGACATTGGACAGGTCACTTGACTACTCAGTTCTCTAGGTGACTTTCTAAGTTGCAGTGACAGTCTTAATTTTATTTATTAGAGGAAATTTCCTTAACTTGGACTTTTCTATAATAGTGAAACCACAGTCCTCATCCCTTTACCTTAAAAGATCTTATAGATAATGATGCTACAAAAGAATGAGTAGTATTGTTTCATAAAATAGCAAGAAGCAGAGGGAAAAATAAGTTAATAAAAGTTTGGTGAAAGACCCAATTAAGTTAGATAACACTGAGACTATTTAAGAAGGAAACTAAATGTGAGGCAGTAGATATGAAACAGAAAAGATCCATTAAAATTTTTCAACAACCTTTTGTCCCCCTGAGTGGCAATAGAGTTACCGCATTTAGACTCTGACATCGCAGGCCTTGACATGTTCCATAAAGAAGGGAAAATGGTGCTAAAGAAAAGGATGGAAAGAGCTATCTAATATAGACCAGATACATTGTGCTGAATGGTACTTAATCTGGGGAACCTCAGAGGATCAGTTCTCAAGATATCTAAAAGAGGGGAGAACACCAGATACTTGGGGAAAATCATGGATCTTATGACAGCAAGAAAATATTAATAAATACTGATAAGCATGTCTACTTTACTATGTGTACAATTTTTTGGAAGAATAACCACACACATGTTTAGTGAATATATGAAAAAAGAAACAGATTGGTTTTTCCAGATAATACCCTATAGTAGAGCACATGGTTGTTATAAAAAAAAAGAGTCAAATATGAAAGATCCCACTATGCTGATTATTTGCTAAATATAACAAAGCATTTGATTTCCTAGAGTACAATACTGCCTTCAAGCTATCTAGTAGAATTTTTTCCATACACATCTTAAATACTAGATAACTCCTTAAAAAATCAACAGTAACAAAAATTTAACCAAAATTTAGCAATTAATTTGACAACCATCTGATCATTAGTCAAGAAAACCATAAAACCAAGAGATAAATGTTCACCAAAGGTGCTTTTCACTGTCATGGAGGATGTCCAAGAGAAACTCCAAATATAATACGTAAACATCTGTAGAGATGGTGAGATCTTCCACATGCTACTACTTGCAGATGGTGTAGTTGTACAATCTATGTTCCCAATGTTATTGTAAGATCATTGAGAGTAGTGATGATATCTTATGTATTTTGTGTCCTCCAGTGCCCTTTCATGTAATAGGTATATTTACCAATTATTTTTTTAAAAAATAGTCTCACTTAAAAATGAGTGATTAATTATGGACTTAGTTTGGGCAATATATTTAAATATCATTGCTGTAATTAGCAATAATAATTTTATCACTTGGATTGGTATTTATTTAGACATATGTATAATTAAATCTTCTTAAAGACTCATTCCAGTTTTTTTCTCTTACATTTCATTCCACTGTTAGGAATAAGATAGTTTCATTTTAATCAGGAGTTCCCCTTGCTTGGCTTTTCCAGTCATTTATATCACGGTCTCTTGTTTAGCCTGACCTTTTGACTGTATACTATATCCTCCCAGGCTCACCTCTGTTTACTCATCAATTCATTTTCAGTTCACTAATGCCTTGCAAAGTAAGGAAATGTGGTGTAATGGATCGAATCCTAGACTTGGGGTCAGAAAGGTCTGGATTCAAATTTTGCCTTTGATATTTTACTGGTTCAACAGGGACAAGTTACTTCATTTCTCTGAGTCTTGAGTAACTATTTAATACTTATCTATGAAGTTGTAGCAGGTTGGACTCCCTCAGTTAAAAGATAATAAATCCTGACTTTTTTGTCTTTAAGTATATCATTCTGCTATCAACTAATTTCATGCTATTGTGAACACTGCCTGCCATACCTGAAATTCTTTCCCAGACTCCTATTTGTATTTACATGCTTATGCTCTTCAAAGCCCAGTTCTTATAGCTCACCCTATATAAATCATCCTGTATAGCCATGATATATACCTGTTTCCTTAAATCTCTCGGATCCTTTTGAGCTCTTCCATGAACCTAAGAATGTTCCAGTTTGTATTATAATTATTTGTATATATGTCTTACCCTCACTACTGAAATGCAATGTGTCTTTGGGTCAGGGATTGTAACCCTCATCTTTGCATCTCCTCCAATATCGAGCACAGTGTTTTGCTAGACATTTAATAAATATTTATCAATTTGAATTAAGAATTTCTGCAATAAATAAAATATTAGCAAGAACAGAATGTCTCTTGATTCTCCAAATGTACCCTTATCACCCTCTTATTTAAAATATTCCCTCCTAGAAACTTCCATGCATTATAAAGTTTTACATAAAATACATTTGTTTTAGAAAGTTTATTAAACAGGAGTATTTCAGTTGTCAGCACTGACACCAGAAAGTGAAAGTTAAAATCTAGAGAACTTGTAAATTAAATATTCTTTTTCCACTCTCTCTTTTGAGTCATGAAGAATGGTAACAGTCAATATGCATTTATTAAATGTTTTTGTACAAAGTACTATGAAATAGGGTTCATATAAAAGGATGTTTATATAAATATAATTTCTTCATTCGTGTAACTTCATTACCACCCACCTAGACTACTAAAATGGCCTGCTATTAATTTCTCAACCTCTAGACTGATCCCAATCAATTCTTAGCATGATAATCTAGGACCTGATGTCCCTGTTTTCAGATCCTTTTAATGGCTGCCTATTACGTACAGGATAATGAGCTAACTGCCCATCATTTCAGTGTCTTTGCTATCCGTCAGCTTCCTACCACTACACCTGCTTTCAGAGCCTTCCAGAGCCATCTAATTGATGGAGAGACATAATTGTAGAGAGAGGTCCTAACATCTTCATTACCACTTACAACAAATAGCTATTCCTAACAACAGGCAGATGAGCACAGGAGCCCTGGGAGCACTCTTCAGACCACCTGTCCTGCTTCCAGTCCATCCCTTAAAGTCATAATCTGGTGAAGCAACTCTTATGGGAGAGTGTCCAGCCATCTCCACCAATCAGCAACCAGCTGCCACATAATGGCCAATTATGCCAACTTAGCTGGAACACACCGAGACAAGTAAAATGTCCAAGATAGGTTTATCAGTTTGACTGCTATCTCTTGTCAGACTTATAAAGATAACCCAAAACCCAGAACCCAACAGCTTTGGGAAGAGCAATGCTTCTAGCACAATGCCCTCAGACACCTCTGGAGAAGAAATTCCCATGGGCATGCAACCTGGCAATTGTTCCTCCGGATGCCACAACCACAACTACTGAATGCCTAGAAAAGAAAGTTCATGTCACCAAAGTTCTTGGTACTTGCCAAATGTCTAAACATCAGAAAATGACATGATTTTATCAGTACAAATGACATTAAGGAAGAGGTATTTTTATCATCTACTTTGATCCTGCACCCTAAGGACAATGGAATTTTTCATATGGCTTACAGCTGAAACCTATTGTCTATCCCATTAGAATGTGAGCTCCTCAGGAGCAGGGGCCATCTTACTTTGAGATTTTTATCCCACAACACTTAGCACAATGTCTTTAATATAGAAAGTACTTAATAAATACTTCATTCATTCATTCATTCATTCATTCATTCATTTCTATAGTCCTGGTCTTCTGTCTAGTCCTTTTTTCCATATAGACTTGGGATTCTCGGACTGTGAACTTTACAAAATATATTTTGAAGATAATTTTGAAATAATTGGTTTCCTTTATAATCTGATTTTATACATTTAAAAACATTATTCTGAAATAGGGTCCAAAGGTTTTAACAAATTTCTAAAGGGGTTCATGACATAAAGTTAAGAAATCCTGATATAGACTAATCTCATGTTAACTAATTTATGTCTAGTAAGTTCCCACTTTTCTGCTTCTGCTTATGCCATTCCCTATGACTGCAAGCCCCATCCCACATGTAAATTAATCTTGAAAGCCTATCCATTTTTCAAAACCTAACTCAAATACTACCTCCTAGGAAGCTTTCCAGTATTTCCCAGTTGGAACTGAGTTTCCTTTTTTGGACCTCAAATATAATTCAACAAGAATTAGTTAAGTACTTATGATGGACAAGACCCGGGCGAAGTGGGGAACTTGTGGCCTCGAGGCTGCATGTGGCCCTCTAGGTGCTCAAATATGGCCCTTTGACTGAATCCAAAACAAATCCCCTTAATAAAAGGAATTGTTCTGTAGAAATTGGAATCAGTGAAAAGGCCACACCCAAGGACCTAGAAAACCGTATGTGGTCTGGAGGCCATAGTTTCTCCATCCCTGGACAAGACATTATGCTACATACTGGTACACTAAGGTAAAAATTGCACATAGATCTTGTTCTCAAGGACCTTCCAATCTAATGGAGGTGTGGTTTCATGATAGAAAGGAGAGAAAGAAGGACAAATGAGAGGTAAAATTAAAGCGATTTTCATCAATTAATAAAGAGAGAGATCACTTTTACCTGGGACATAGGAATGATGGGGAAAAGTACGCCTCATGGACAAGATAATATTTAATGGAGGTCTTTTGAAAGAAGAGGAGAGATTTTAAGGAATGAAGGAAATAGAAGCACGAGAAAGACAGGGGAAAGGAGGAACGCTTTGCAGGTCTGTGAAAAAGATGTGAACAAAGACAAAGAGACACAAAATGCTAATAGCCTTTCTCTGTATTCACTAAGTGCAATTTCACAAACTTGAAATCCAAGTACTCTTAAAAATTAATGGCTTCATTAACTGAAGGCTGTATTAGGCCTTGGTTGAATTTAAAAGTATCTATTTTTTTCTTTCTAATATGCTTCAAGGATTTGTTTTTCAAGAGAACCATAAATCTAGTTCAGCTGGCAATTAAATGTAGGGCAATGGAAGGAGCAATGTGACCAAGAAAGGAAAACTGAGAAAAGGAAAAATGTCAACAAAATAAAATTTGGGTGACTTACTGATAAATGCTTTTTATTCATCTCACTTCTTTTGGATACTTTTTCCTTAAGTTGGGATAAGGGCTGGTTATATTACCATAATTCCTAAGACAAGCTGAACTCACAGAGAAAGGGGGGTATCTCCATGCTTATCATATACTTTCCCATCTCACATCATCTTTGACTGAAAGAAATGGACGAAAGAAAATCAGTACTCAACCAATTCTACTTCTCACTTAAGTCTTAAACTTAGTGTCTGCTGCTGGCTCTTTGCCTCTTGTGGTACAGTTTCCAAAAAACCACAAAAATATGTAGTACTAATAATTTTTCATAACCCATCGTTCACAAGATAACCATAATGAATTCCTCTGATGTAGATTCTCAAGGAACATTAAACTTTTACTCTACAGTGAAATAGAAGCCTGCATTATATCGCATGGCATTTTCCTGACTTGCCTGCTGGTAACTGCCAGCCAGCTCTTTCTTATCCTGGACCCTGGACTCAGGACTGACTGAAAACCACAGTGGAGAGCTACAGAGAGCTGGGGTTGCTTGGCCCTAGCTTCTTGCTGATGGCAAAAGAAAAACATCACTAGTAGGGAAATGCATAGAGGGATGTCAAATTCTCGCCATCCTCAAGCAACACTGCGCTTTTTACAACCCTATATTAAATGGCTCTACAGCATCAAAAAGCTCTGAGTGCATGGCAAATATTGACATGACTCAGTATTCCTAATATGAGAATTTGGCCAAATTAAAACTGTGGTTATTATTGCCTATTTGGACCACCAATCTTTTGATTTCTCAAACTAATTCAGTGGAGAGAAATTGGACTACATATTTAATGCAAAACAGCCGCAACAGAATAACTGACCTTAAAGCACCCCAGAAATGCTCTCAGCTCTTCTGTTTCTCCCAATATTTGTGAAGACCTCTGAGTTTTTATAAAATATGTATGCATCAGAAATAAAATCTCATTCTCCAGTCATTTTCTGTACTTTTTGCTTTTTTTTACCTCATCAACTTGAGTATAAGTTCCTTGAGAGCAAATATTGCACCTCTTTCTTCTATACTTCTTGTAATATCTAGTCATGGAATATTACAACGTCCAAAGAACTGAAAAAGAACCTTGCACAATGAGAAATGGAGAATATATGCTGGGTATGAACAGGCCGAAACATCTAATAAAAGAAAAAGTGCTCAGGAGAAGTAGTGGGAAAGGGTTGTATATACACTTATGTATAAATATACATCTGCATATACATTCACATGTCTGTGAATATACATGTATATGACTAGAAAAACCCAATAGTTTGGTCACATGAAAAAGGTGCAGGACAATCACTGGACATCCTTCATTTTCAACTGATAGCCTTGAAATTCAAATAGGATTTGAGAAAAGCCTCCTCTCATATTTGGTAAGCCCCCATGCTCTTCTCCACACAGGTTCTTAAAGAACAATAAACTTTCATTCTATAGTGAAATAAAAGCCTGCATTTATAATGGTATAGAAGGACATGACTGAGCCACATAGGGTGAAATGGCTAAGGTACTTATCAGGCTGCATTGTTAGCAGGGATGACTACATTGAAATCGCAGATACATTAGAATATTAGATATCTAGGATAGTGAATACTTTTGACTGAATTTTTGCTTTCATTGATATATGGAATTCTCAGTGAAGAAACTCCCTTCCCCAATGAATATTGACAACTGCTCTGCAATTGATAATCTTTAGAGGACTACCTGAGGGACAGATATTATGCAATTTAACCAAGATTACGTAACCAGTATTGGTGAGAGGAAGGCCCCATACCCATATCAGATTTTCCTGATACCAATGCCACCTTTCTATCTACCAAATGATGAAGGAGTGATGATTCCTTTCTATATTGGAATAATGAATTTGGCTAAGACCAAAAATAATTTTTTATTATCCACTTAACCATTATTTAACTACTGGATTATAGGATAAAATTTCACTGCTCACTAGACGTGGGGAGAAGTCATTCTGAACTGCTATAACTTTATTTATTTAAAAAATATACAGAAAATTAAATAAACTAATAAACAGCCAAGTGGGTTCGCTTTATAAATGCGTAAAAATATTATGTAATTAACATTAACTTTTTGTATCAAGATGGAAGTTTCTAACATGTTTGAATAATTTGTTCTTTAGCAGTTTGAATATGTCCCCTATCAGCTTGTTCTCACTAACTTAACAAACATCTTTTTTCATTGCTAAGAAGTAAACCAGCTCTAGCCTAATCATAACTATCAAACACTCAATCAATAATGATTGACTCTAGGAAGCCTTTCTTCAGAATCACATGATCTTGTATATTTAACATTTCATAATCTCACTAATTTTTGTAATTTAAATAGCAGCTATTGCACATTTCATAATAGAATATTAATGAGAAACTGACAAAACATTGATTAATTACTCAAAGTCCCCTGTCATCTAATTACCAGGGCATGATATTGCCTTCAGAGAATATTTTTGACTCACAGCTTTGATCAAAGAATCAAAAAGAAATTTTCCCAACTCATCTTTTGATCTTTGTAAAGTCCTTTCACTCCACTATTGTTCCTCCCTCTCCCAATTACTTATATGGGGTAAAAAAAAGCCATGACCCTCCTTTGGGTCACTCCATTGTCTGAAGGTGCCTGAAGTGGTGCAAAAGTTTGGTGCACTGCTTGTTTGCCACTTAACAAAGTAGCTTCCAACACAGGCTGTTTCATCCCCTGCTTAATACTTAGCAGATTGCCTGGTATTGCAATCAGCCTTCTGCTTGCAGGAAACTAAAAAGCTCAGATGCCATGAATGACACTGTAAATCAACACAGTTATTCATCTGTACTGACTTTCAGTGTTCTTAACCTCATCAGAGAGCCTGACTATTCTCGAATTATTTTGTTGGCTTCTTGCACTGTTGCCTGGTAATGAAAACAGAGTGGTCCCTCCAGCCATCAGCCATCGCATCGCCCTTTAGAAAAACACACATTAAAGATATGTTCAACTGACTCAGTGTGTTGGGAGCAGGGAAGGGAGTCTGATTGCCTTATCTGGGCCCAGTTAGATGGTCTATTCCAAGCCTTTTTATTTGGGGTTAGCAATTTACTTTAACAAACTGCATCTCGGCTATACAACTGTCTTGATGTGAGAAAATAATAACATGGCTGAGACCAATATCTTCTAATCATTAATCTATAGCTAACTTGGACTGCTGTCTTATGCAATACTCGGAGGAACAGCTGGGCCCCACTAACCAGAAAGCACTTTTATGGTTTCTCTTAAGGGCCATTAAATCAATGTGATGAGAGCACAGCTGGATTGGATCCTGCAAAAATTTATCAGATCCCACACAATACATAAAGGAATCATTCGGCACTGTTGCAGGCTCAGCATTAGCTCCCTTGCTTAGATTGCAGGTGGAGTTTAACAGCTAAACGCTAAGAATGAGCCCTTGAAAGGGTGATTCTTTCTCTCTTGCTACACCACTCTGCTCTGTGTGGGTTTCATCTTCAAAACACTAGTTACTTATGCAGTTATTAAAATAGATTTTTAGTTAGATTTAAGTAGGACATGTAAGGACCTGACTATCCCAATATCGTTTTCAATCTGAGCTTCATAACTTTTCTTTTATAAATTTCAGGTCCAAATCATGGTAGACATAAAGTCGTAGTGGAGGTTTCTAACTTGGAGTCTATAAATTGGTAACAATGTCCACCTTGTTCTACATTAAGTTTCATCACTGATATCAAATACAGAAAGTACATAGGTTTCCTTTTTCATTCTTTGTATTTATTTCATTGCTTTTTCCATTAGTTCAACTTTATCATCCCTATGAGAGAGAATGGTTTTATATATATATATATATACATATACACATATATATGTATATGTTTAAAGTACATTGAACATGATGATTTGCTTTGATAGACTTAGCCCTTCTCAGAAATGCAAGGACCTAAAACATTCCAAATGACTCATGATGGAAAATGCCATCCACATCCAGAGAAAGAAATATGGAGTTAGAAAACAGAGTGCAGTAGATTATTTTCTTTTGTTTTGTTTTCTTTCTCATGGTTTCTCCCACTCATTATAATTCCTCTATGTAACATGAATAATGTGAAATGTATTTAATAAGTGTATATGTGTAGAGTCCATACCAGATTGCATGCCATCTTGGGAAAGGAGGGGGGAAGGACGTGGAGAAAATTTAAAACTTATGGAAGTGAGTGTTGATGATTAAAAATGAATTAATAAATTAGAAAAACAATAAAGGACACAGAAATATTCATTTAGTAATATAGATAAGGTGCATTCAATTCAATGAAATTCTATTAAGCACTATGTGCAAAGCATGGAGGAAATACAAAAATAATACCATTTGGAGGGTGTTCTTAGACCATCTAATCTAACATATATCTAAACATTAATGCCTTCCACAAAATTCCTAATTCAATCTCTGTTTGAAGATCTCTAATGATAAGGAACTCACTACCTTTAGTAAGTAAGCTTTCCTTACATTTAGCCAAATTTTTTCTCTCAAAAATTCTAATTCTTGTTCTCAAATCTGTCTTCTAGGGCCAAGAAGAACTTTTCCTTCTAAATAGATGCAGGTTTCCTTCCAAAATTTCTGCAGGTACCTGAAGATAGCTTGTTGCCCTCAGTCTTATCTTTTCCTGACTAAATATCCCTAATTGACCATTCTGATTGCCTTCCTTGGAATGTGTTTCAGTTTGTCAAAGTTCTTCTTAAAATGTGGTGCCTAAACTGAACACATACTCCACACGTAGTTTGATTGGGGCAGAATACACAAAAACTATTACCTACTTAATTCTGAGTAATGTGCTTTTATTACTAGGCAGTGGCCTAGTGCTTAAAGAATTGAATTCAGACAGAGAAAGAACTGTATTCAAGAATGACCTTTAAGGCATACTTACTGTGTGACTCTAGGCAAGTCTTTTAACCATTTGGCCCAAACAACTCTAAGGCTATAAATTTCAAAACAATTGTCAGTCTTCATTAGCAAAGGGAAGTTCCTCAATGGGAATTCTCTATACTACTAATGAAATAAAAAGTCTGGACCAAAAAACAAAAAAAGATCATTCTATTGGATAAAACACTGATGTTTTTTTAGTTGGAAGACTAGAGTTTATATCTGTTACTTTATTGTCCATATTACCATACTTAAGTCACAATTCTCCTGGCCCTCAGTTTCTTTATCCATAAAATGAGGGTCCTGAACAAACTGACATCTAAAGTCTCTTGTGCTCTAAACCAATCAACAAGCTTTAATAGGAACTGCAATGTGTCTTGCACTGTGCTAGGGACTGAGGATACAAAGACAAAAAAGAAAGAAATTATTCCTAGTCGCCAGGAGCATAAATACTTTGACCTTATAATTCTGTTGCTGAAAATTATGATCACAGTCATTTTTTTTCTCCTGTCCTATGAAACTGTTAATTCATATTGATTTTGCAGTGCATTAAAAATCCCAGGAATTTTCCTATGAAAATCTAGAATTGTCTAAAATCTTCCCATGAGAAGGGCAGTACTATAGAGAATTAATTAAAATAACCCCTCATATCTTTAAAACTGATGCTCATAGGATCACAGACTTAGAACTGCAAGACATCTGAGACACTGTCTAGTCCAATCCCCTCATTCTGCACATCACGAACTGAAGTCAGAAAAAGAATAAGTGACTTGTTCAAGGTCATACAGACAACAGAGTCAGGGTTTGAATAAGGGTCCTCTGATGCCAAGACTGCTATTCTTTCCACTGCACTGTTTATCTTCCTTAAAAGGAAATAAAATGTCAAATTATTAAGCCTATGAACCCCCTGCTTTCATGGAGTTTAGAATCCACTCAAGGATTGGGAAGTCTCTGATAGTTCTAATATATGAGAAAAGAAGATTAAAATATACTCCTTAGATTTGGCCAGATAACCTCAGGTTGCTGGATTATCAAGCTCTTTTTACAATCATAAAGACTCACAATATATTCAGTTTTGATGTCTGCACCAAGTAACAGTAATCTCGGTATGCTAGAAATATCAGTGAGTACAGATTAGAAACATAGGGTGAGGAAGCAAAGGAGGTAAAATATCAGGATTATGCCAACTATTTACATAAGAAAAAAACCACACCAATGGCTGACCACACACATCATTTGGTGGTTAGAACAATCTGTGGTACTGTGCTTTGTAGCCAAAAAGAGAGGCACCACATAAGATAAGGATACAACAAAACAGTTGACTTTCCAGGCTGCCAAAAAGAAAAAAAAAATAACAGGCAGTCAGATGAGTTTAGCCAGATTATCCTCTACAGAATCTGATGATGATTTTTCCTATTATGGGCACTTTGGGACCATAGGTTTATTTTTTTTCCTCATCACTAAGATCAAAAAGAACACTCCCACTTCCTTTCCTCCCATAGTTATTTTAAGCATAGCCAGATATAATAAGGACCCCCTCAAGCAATAACAATGAACAAACTCCAATTTCAGAAGTTTACATTTTTACTCAAGTTGAATATTTTCAGCAACATCCAGAAAGATCAAGTTAAACTTCCTTAACATTGACTTTTTCATGCCTTCTTTAGGAAAAAAAAAGGAAAACCAACAATGTGATCTGTTCTCTTTGAGAGAAGAGATTAAAAATGCCACATCATTTGATGAATTATTTCCTATTAATCAATGTCTTGCAATCACATGCTCTTTCTTGTAACTTAGTTTATTCTTTTCAATAACATGATTTTAAAAGCATAAAATTTAAGTTTTTGACATGTAGTTAATATTTACATATCATCAAAGTTTGTGGCATTATTCGGCATACTTTTTAATGGTAAGAAGGTACAAGGAATTGAAGAAACCTATTAATCTGTTCGGGTTCTATGACTTTAAGAGTCACCTCCCAGCAACCCACATGCCATGTTACATAATTCCAATTGCTGTCTATGTGTCTTCCCATTATTTTCCCGCACAATGTAGAGTAGTAGAGGATAGACAGGGAAGTAAAAGGGTGTATTCAATCAAATTACCAGAGCCAAGTCCATAAAGCAGAAATTTGACTTGTCTTTTCTGTCACAATAAACAACCAGAAGCTCAATACTTTCTGGGGTCATTACTTTAAAGTTGGTTTATAGAAAGAAAACTGTTATTTATGAGTAATTGACACAATTCCCTTGATATTGTTGGAGCTTGTCTAACTATGCCTTTGTTAAATGTGAGTATATTCAGTTTAAAATAACAGATTAAATAAATAAAATTGACCATGTCACTCTTATGGAGTTGTGGATAGAGCACTCAGCCTGGGGAGAGGAAGATCTGAGTTTAATTTTAGTCTCAGATACCTACTATTTGAGTGACTTTGGGCAAGTCATTTAACTTCTGTCTTTTTCAGTTTCTCTATCTATAAAATAGGGATCATAATAGCAACTCTCTCCCAGGGTTGTTGTGAGAATCAAATGAGATAATGTTTGCGAAATGCTTAACATAGCGCATGGAACACAAAAGGGCCTTAATAAACACTTACTTTATAAAGAAAAATAACTGACTCCCTGTTGCCTCTAAGATAAAATGCAAATTCCTAAAACAGGCATTGAAAACCATCTAAAATTAGCTTCAAGGTACACTTCTCATCTTTTCTTCATATTACTTTCCTTCAGGCATTCTATGTTCCATTCAAATAAGTAGCTGTTTCCCATATTCTAAGTTCCATCTTCCATCTCAATGAATTTGCATAAGTAGTCTCCGATCCTGGGAAAGTATCTCTTTTTCAACTTTACCTTTCAAAATTCTTATCTTCCTATAATAATCAACCCAACTGCCAACTACCAAAACATTTTTATTCCCTCCAATTGTTACTCTTTGATCCCTACTCAAAAGGTCTTGCATTTGCTTATTTGTGAGGATGCTGTGTCCCCCCAGTGAAAATAAACTCTTTGAGGATAAGATAATTTTATTTTTATATCTTTGTAAGACTAGCATCTAGCATATGACTTTGAACATGGTTAGTGCTTCATTAGTTTTTGCAGAATGAATTTAATTGAATTCTAGAAGAATATAAAGTTACAAAAATATAATGGATTGTGATTTCATTTCCAAGAGAGAATAAAAGTAAAATTCAGCTTGCAGTGGAGATAAATTCAAATGATCAAGAAAGTGGAAGAAACATTTTGATTCTTATTTTCAAAATGACCATCCATGGTCTAGATCTCTAAAAAATCTTGACTTCCCAGGGAGCCCCACAATTTCTAGGAGAGTCATTCCCGTATATTACATGATCTAGACTGAGAAGCTATAAGAGCAAATATATCTAATGGTTAGGTAATTCTAGAGTCTCTGCTCTTGTTTCATTAAAGGATAAAAATGTCTGTAGATTCCTGAGCTATATCTAAGATTAATGCATATTGTTCCAGGACTACGCACACACAGTAGGCAACATCAACCAGCAATGATAACAGGCCTATCTTCCAGGATCATAGATCAGTAACCTTGTCTACTAGTACCAATTTTTTGACTTGGAATTCCTACACTCTGGACCTTTTCTGCCTAGTTAGACCTTATGGCACTTTCTTGTACTTCCCTCCCTTAAATTTCTGCTTAGATATACTTCTTCATGTGGCTCAGACCCTAGTTGTGTCAATGGTCAAGTCAAATTCTCTAACTTCACAATAAAGGTGGAGTAACCAAGAAATTCTAGTGTAAATTAAGTTTGAATACAACAAACTGAATGAATTCATCAATTAGTTAAGTAGAGGAAGATAAGAAGGTAGTTGGAGAGGAAAGGAGGGTGCATTGCTCTCCAAGAATTTACAAAATCTGAGAGAGTTATGATGAGAAGTTTTCAGGCTGCAAGAGTTTATAGGATTCTATAATCATGTTTTTAGAACTAGAGCACCTCAGAGGCAATCTCGTCAACAAATTCATTTGACAGATGAGAAAACTGAGGCTCATGGTGGCTAAGTGATTTTTTAAAAGTGAAGTAGTAAGGAATATAGTACAAGGTCTGCCACATAGTAGGTGTTTAATAAAGGCATGCTGACTAATAAGAGGTACAATTTGAATTCAAGTTCTCTGAATCCAGGACCAGTGCTATTCAAATAAGAAGCCAGATTCAATGAGACATGTATTCTAAATTGTCATACTCAAGCATTCATAGAAACATATGAGTTATAAGCCAAATCATCAGATGATCCCTATTTAACCAAACTACTATGAACTGGGGAAATTTCTCATGTTATTTAGTCCCCACTAACTTCCATGTAAACCATAGGTCCTTGGACTTGGTTGCACATCTATCTGTGCACTCTCTGTGTTACTCCTGCCTTTTTCAATCTCTGTGGAATTTGCAGAGTAGTAGACATTAGACCTTAGATTCAAATCAATAAATGTTAAGTACCTACTTTGTAGAATGGGACTAGAAATCTGGGATTAGAAAATCTCCATAGGGCTTTAGATTGTCAGAGAAATTTTTCTTCCAGACAGCTATTCAGCTGCTAGACTAAAACTCACTACGATCCGGTGGACCCAAGGCCAGTATCTTTGTGCTCGGTCTGGTTCTACAGGTCTTGAACCCTATCCTCCTTTATTTCACTAACTTTAATCAGTGACCCATCTTGAGCTGTGACTGAGACTATTTTGTTATGTACTACACACTTTGGCAACCTATTACAGTCATGTTTTTGGATTGATGCCTCAAATTTATAACTTCATCCACCACATTGGTCCTGGCCATATCCAACTGGATGAACAACTGGGTATGATACATATAACTTGACTTCTAAAAAATGCCAAAAAGATTACAAACATTAGGCACTCTGGCAATGCTAAACAGAACCCTGTTTTTTTTGTATAAGAAACAAACTAGAGCTGTCATAATAGGACCAGATTTCCCAGAAAACTAACCTCTGATGAGGATAGAGTCTATGTAGTATCTAAACCATGGATTGACAAATTATATATCCCATGGGCTTGACTTGCCTCTTGGGTCATAGTTTGCCAAATCCCTAATCTAAACTATAGGCCAACTTCAGAGTCTAACACAACACTTCTTCATAATCTGTAGTTTAAAATATTTTAAATATTATATTGGTTATTTTTACCTCTTACTTATCAGAAATATCTACCTTCATTCATATAGAACCCATCCATGTGAAAAAGGAAAAAAGTTAAGGAGAATGAATTGATGAGAGTGGATGCAATATTTCACAGGTATAGTAAACTACTCAGCTAAGAATAGGGAAGATTGATTTGTCATTGCTTTTTTGGAACCAAATTGATCATTAAATTTATCTGAATCCTGATATTTTAAGTATTTTTAAATTTTTATTATCATCGTCATTTTTATTTAAGTTTCTTTATCCTACTTACTTTACTAGAGTGAAATATATGTGTGTGGGGTGTGTGTGTGTGTGTGTGTGTGTGTGTGTGTGTGTGTGTGTGTGTGTGTGGAATAGTTTCTTACAGAATCCTCTCTGGTCTCGTTCTCTCAACTCCCACTTCCATTGGTTTTCTGAGACTCCCTCCCCCAAATAGTTATTTTTCCTCTCAACTTACTAGGAATAGCCCAGAGTGGTTTTGAGTTTCTAGTACTGTCACTTATGAGAGCCAACTGGTGTGTTCCCCATTGATTATCTAGTTAACAATAGTTAGTCAACAAGTTTATTAGCTTTTCAATAGGGATATTTACTAAGATGGTATAATAAGAAGAGTAGGTACAAGGATTCCCTCAAAAAGTTTGACACCCTCTCCCAGCAGTACATGCAGGTAAAAGAAGGATCAAGCTTAGAAAATATATGTTACAAAGAGATTCTTCATAGATTGGATTGGAATCCTTTCCTCACTTTCTAGAATACTCATGAAGTTTCTCTGAAGTGTGTGTAACTTCCTTATGAATGTCAAGTGTTGGAATCCCTGTAGAACGCTGAAGCTACATATCTCTCTACGTTACAGAGTTCAAGTTCCTCAAAAGCTGCATTTCCTCAGCATATTTAGCTTGTCCTCTCTTGGGTGCTGGGGGTGAGGGATGGGAGAAGAAATATTACACTCCCTTTGGGTTCATATCTTTTTCTTGTTACTACTCTCTTAGACAGGTACAAGGAGTGTGCCTTCTCAAAGTGCTCCTGAAGTTTGAATCTCAAAGTTTCAGGACTATTACTACTAGAACCTTCTTTTCTGACATCCACTGTCCAAAACAATTTATCAGCTGACATCATCCCATCTCTCCTTTCCAACTTGATTAACCAAATTGTTTACATTTAGTTTATGTCTTGGCTTATTCTATGGATTTAATAGAGTGCCTAGGAACTTCTTGTATCTAATTTAACCTTGACTAGATTTATTCTGAAATCCAGTTAAAAAGGAATCCTCCTCTGGTAAAGGTATGTTACCTGGGATTGTGTCATAATTTACTTGGCAATTCACCAATCACTGTATACCTCCTTTGTTTCTAGCTTTTTGCTACCACAAAAAGTAATGCTGGGAATACAGGGTATACCAGAAGTCTCAATGTCCTTTTAAGCTTTGGTAGTTTAAAACTTCAATAAGACTTCTTGAAGGGGCAGAGCCAAGATGGTGGAGTGAAAGCAGAGACTGAACTGAGCTCATCCACAAATTCCTTCAGATACCTCTAAGAAGGAATCTTCACAAATTTTAGAGTGGCAGAATCCACCAGCACAGACATAGCCATAGCACCCATAAGGAATTACCCTGGGTAGGCTGAATCACCAGTGGCAGTTCAGATTCCCAAACCACTCAGCACAGGATGGGAGCCTGGTAGAACTGGGTGAGAAAGAAGTGTAGGGCCTGTGACAGCTGCCGCAGCTACTCTAGAAGCTATCAGCCCACAAACTAAATATTTAAAAATCACTTACTTGAGCTTTTGGGAGCCAAGGTGGTGGAATAAACTGTAAGTGTTCTCACCCTCCCTTGTTGACCTTGATAAACCCAGAGAATAATACCCCAGGAAAAATCCTAGAATAGTGGAGCCAGCAGGAGTATAGCCATCTTTTAGCTAAGGAAGCTAGGTAGATCACCCGGAAGGGTCCCTCTTGCTGTGGATGAAGGGGACCAGTTCTGGACCAGAAGCATCCCAGCAACTCCCACCTGAGTGAACCAATGGGAGATCCTGTGCCCCAGGGGGTGGAGCCAGTAATTGTCAACACCAGGAACCCAGGAGTACCTTAGCACAGGCAGGGGAACTGGACAGATACCAGCACAGAACTGGATAGATACCCTTGGGTGGGGAGGAGACCTCCAGCAGCCAGAACACGCCTACACCATACCTCACATTGTAAGTTTCAGTGTAATTCAGTGTAAGTGAGCACATCAACTAGTTCAGCATCAGGTAAGCTGCAACATTATATAGCTTCTCATAGAAAGAACAGAGGCCATAGAACACAAAATGAGAAACCAGGACCATAGCTTCCAGCACAAGGAACATGGGACAGAGCCTCCTGTGCCCCAGAAGCAGAGATTCATTTTAAAAGCTATGAAAAAGGTAATTATCATGATCAAGAAGCAAATTAGAAAATCAAATACCATATAATCTTATTACAGGGACAGGGAAGAACAAAATACAAATTCAGAAGAGGAAAGCATTGACACTATACCCATATCTGAAACCTCAAAAGGGAATATGAACTGGTCTTACCACCAAAGAGTATTCTTGGAAAAGCTCAAGAAAGATTTAAAAGGTAAATCAAAGAAACAGAAGAAAAATTGACAGATGATTTTAAAAATATAATCAGGTCTTTAAAAAGTAAAATTGGTCAAATGAAAAAGGAAATACAAAACCTAACTGGAGAAAATAATTTTTTTAAAAGGAGTTACAAAAGTTAACTGAAGAAAACAATTCATTAAAAATTAGCATGGGGCAAATAGGAATTGATGACTCTATGAGGTATCAAGAATCAGTCCAAAAACAATCTAAAGAATGAAAAATAGAAGAAAACAACAAATATCTCATTGGAAAAACAACTGACCTGGAAAAGAGATCTAGGAGAGAAAATCTAATAATTATTGGTCTACCAAAAATCCATGGTGAAAAAAAAGAGCCTAGATAATATCTTTCAAGAAATTATCAAGGAAAATTGCCCTGAGGTCCTAGATCCAGAGTTCAAAATAATCATTGAAAGAATCCACCAATTACCTCCTGAAAGAGATCCCAAATTCAAAACACCAAGGAATATTGTCAGCAAATTCCAGAATTATCAGATCAAGGAGAAAGTTCTGCCAGCAGGTAGAAAGAAACCATTAAAATATCAAGAAACTACAGTCAGGATCACACAGGATCTTGTAGCTTCTACATTAAAAGATTAGAGGGATTGGAATATGATATTCCATAAGACAAAAGAGTTTAGACTATGACCAAGGATCAACTGCCCAGCAAAATTGAGTACAATCTTTTAGGCAAAGAGATGGACATTCAATGAAATAAGTGATTTCCAGACCTTCCTAATGAAAAGGCCAGAGTTCAACAGAAAATTTGATCTTCAAATACAAGGCTCAACAGAGGCATAAAATAGTAAACAGGGGAAAACATTTGTTATTCAATATGGGCAATTTCTTTACATCCCTATATGGTAGGATGATTTTTGTTAACCTTGAGAATTGTATATTTACTATGTCATTTAAAAGGGATATACATAGATAGAGGGAGGGGGTATGGATTAACTGATGTCATGATAAAAAACATGATTAAAGTGTGGGACAGGATTATAATGGGAGAAGAGAAAAGGAGAAGGCAGAAAAAAGGTAAATTACATCACAGGAAAAGGCACAAAAGCATATTATAGTAGAAGAAAAGAGGGGAGGGAGATGAGCATTGTTTGAGATTTACTCTCATCTGATTTGGTTTGAGGTGGGAACAACATATTTATTTAAGTATAGAAACCCAACTTTCCCTATAGGTAGTAGAAGGAGAAAGGAGAAAAAAGGGAGGGGAGCATTAAAAGGGAGAGAAGAAGTAATAAGGGAAAAGGGAAAGAAAAGGGAGGGTGACTGATAGAAGGGAGGGAAGACTGAGTGAGGGAGTAGTCAAAAGTAAAACTTGAAGAAGGCAAGGGAAAAGGGAGAAATAAAAGCATAAATAGGGGAGAATAGAATGGAGAAAAAGACACAGATAGTAATCATAACTGTGAATGTGAACTGGATGAACTCTCCCATAAAACAGAGGCAGATAGCATAATGGATCAAAAATCATAATCCTACAATAGGTTGTTTACAAGAAACACATATGAAACAGGGTGATACATACAGGATAAAAGTAAAAGGCTGGAGAAGAATATATTACATTTGAGCTCAAGTAAAAAAAGCAGGGATAACAATCCTAACCTCAGACAAACCAAAAGCAAAAATAGAACTAATCAAAACAGATAAGGAAGGAAACTATATTCTG
Organism: Notamacropus eugenii; assembly: GCF_028372415.1. NCBI lineage: Eukaryota > Metazoa > Chordata > Mammalia > Diprotodontia > Macropodidae > Notamacropus > Notamacropus eugenii. The sequence goes on along the minus strand of NC_092873.1, from coordinate 210,288,427 downwards.
CTAAATAGTACCATAGACAATGAAGTAATATCATTTCTAAATATATGCACCAAGTGATATAGCATCCAAATTCTTAGAGGTGAAGCTAAGGGAGTTACAGAAAGAAACAGATAGCAAAACTATACCACTGGGGGCCCTCAGCCTCCTCTTTTCTGAATGTGATAAATCTAACACTAAAATAAACAAAAAAGAAGTTAAGGGGGGTAAATAGAATTCTGGAAAAGGCAGATAGCATAGACCTCTGGAGAAAACTGAATGGGGATAGAAAGAAATATACCTTTTCTCAGTGGTACATGGCACATGTACAAAAATTGACCATGTACTAGATCACAAAAACTTCAAATCCAGTGCAGAATGGCAGAAATATCAATGCATCCTTTTCAGATCATGATGTAATAAAAATTATGTGTAAAAAAAGGGGCATGGAAAGACAGACCAAAAATTAATTGGACATTAAATAGTCTAATCCTACAGAATGAGTGGGTCAAACAACAAATCATAGAAACAATCAGTAGCATCATTCAAAAGAATGACAATATTGAGACAACCTACCAAAACTCGTGGGATGAAATGAAGGCAGTTCGTAGGGGAAGTTTTATATTTCTGAATGCTTACATAAATAAAATAGAGAAAGAGGAATCAATAAATTGTCCATGAAACTGAAAAAGCTAGAAGCAGAACAAATTGAAAATCCCCAATTATAAAACAAATTAGGAATTGTGAAAACCAAAGGAGAGATTAATAAAATTGAAATAAAGAAAACTATTGAGCTAATAAATAAAACTAAGGGCTGGTTTTATGGAAAAAAAACCCAGTAAAATTGATAAAACTTTGGTCAATTTGATTTATTTATTTTTTATAAGGACACATCAGTAAATGTCTTTTATTAAAAAGAGAATTTTAATATGAAAATGAAGAGTAGGTTCAACATAAATACTATATAAATACGTTCTTTGATAAAAATAAATATTATATTAACTAACAGAACAAATATTAAAAATAAATACAAATTACAAAATATCTGAGTTTCAACTAGTGAAGTCAAACAATGTTTCTCTGTATTGTCCCTCTGTTTCAGTATTTGAATAATAATATTCAAATAATTTATAGGTAAAACTTAATAATAGTTTAATAAATAAATAACTTAAATAATTCAATGAATTTAGATATATTTCTTTTTCATTTGGGTTTTTTAAAAGATGTCCTCACTAATCATAGACTACTTGGTTTTAGGAAACAGAAAATTCATCAAGGACCTGAAGTGTTCGGAGAGTCGATTCCTTCTTCTTTAGTTCCCAAGTTTTCTTGTAAATTTGCTTATGAACAGAAAGACCCTCCTGATCTCTACTCTCACAATTTCCCAGACACAGTGACTGCACTCCTTACCTTGCAGGTACTGGCTTGTCCCTTGGAAGTACCTCTTCAGAGCCAGCCTGGGGTTGTCACTTCCCAAGGAAGACTCTTTCCACTCCACATCCTGCTCGACACATCTCTCTAGCTGCTCCATCTGTTGATCCAGTCCACTGAGCAGTTGCATGAACTGGTTCTGATTACAAGCAGCAGGAATGGCATTCAGGCTAAAGATGGAGAAGATCTCCTGGACCATCTCATGAACAATGACTGTACCATTTTTCCTCTGGAGCTGGCTGCCCTCCATGGTTTCCTTTGGTAAGTTGAAGTTGTTTGCATCCTTCCAGTATGGCTCAAGGGAAAATGGGCTTATTTGGTGCAGAAGTGAGAAGTCTTTCTTCAGGCCCTGAGTCAGGTCACAGCCCAAGGAGCAGAGGATACTGGAGCACATCAGCATCAGAGCAACTGATAACAAGGTCCAGGAGGTCATGGTGATGCTAAGGATAGTTTGGGAGACCAGTGAGCCTTTGTCTCAGCTTTTTTGGGTTATCTGGCCTCTAAGTCACTCTCTTTTAAGTAGTGTTGAGAGGCATTTTCATTTCTTAGCATAGGATTTCCTTTCACTTTCTGCTTTCCTTTAGAAGATGTCACTGAAATCCTTCCTTTGGAATACTTGTAGAAAGGTACTAAATTTACCATTACGAAAAGTTGAAATTGCTTTGTTGTTGGGGTCCTATTTTGTTGGTCTTTTTATCTCATTCAACACTTATGATCCTGTATTGTATGTAAGTCATATGAATATTTGCTTTTCTTCATACACTCTACCTCCTGTCTTTAGTATTGTAAGGCTGTTTCCCATATTTGGCATGCTCTCCCCCCTCACTTCTGTCCCTTTAAATACTTATCTCTCTTTAAAGCTTATCTCAAAGGCCACATATTTCATGAGACCTTTCCTGATTTCATTTCCCCTCAAAATCAAATAGAGGTGATATTAACTCTCAACCCTCATCTCCATTACTTTTCATTTCTTTTTATATATTTTGTATTTATATGCAATTTCTTATCAAATGCAAGTTTTGTGAGGGCAGGGACTGCTTTTCTTGGTCTTTGTATGGTATGTGCTTAATAAATGTTTGTTAAATTAAATTACAAGTTGTCAATTTTATCCATAAATTGTCTCAAGATCTGAAACTATTCACACAATCTGTTCCAGTTAAATGCTTTTAACTTTCGGTATCCAGTCTCATCCAACCTACTCTTGACTCTATTCACTTGCCCAAGGCTGAAATGCTTACCTCTCCACCGTAGTCAGCTGGTCTCCTACTCCAAGAGGCAGCTCAGTTGGGACTTCCATAATTCCTTCCCTTTTTCTTTTTTTCTCTTTAATTAATTTATTTTTAATTTTCAACATTCATTTTCACAAGATTTTGAGTTCCAAATTTTCTCCCCATCTCACCCCTCCACCCACCCCACAACATTGTGCATTCTGATTACCCTTTCCCCTGATCTGTCCTCCCTTCTATCAATTCCTCTCTTCCCTTATCCCCATCTTTTCTATTTTCTTGTAGGGCAAGATAGATTTCTATACCCCGTTACCTGTATTTTTTATTTCCCAGTTGCATGAAAAATAGTTCTCAACTTTCGTTCTTAACGCTTTGCATTCCAACTTCTCTTCCTTTCTCTCTCCTCACCCTTCCCCACTGAGAAGGCAAGGAATTCAATATAGGCTATATATATGTAGTTATGCAAAAGACTACCATAATAGCATAGTAGTCATGTTGTAAAAGATTAACTATATTTCCCTCCATCCTATCCTGCCCTCTATTTATTTCATTCTCTCTTTTGACCTTGTCCCTCCCCAAAAGTGTTTACTTCTAATTAACCCCTCCTCCCATTTGCCCTCCCTTCTATCCTTCCTCCCCCACATCCCACTTATTCACTTCTCCTCTACTTTCCTGTAGTATAAGATAGATTTTCAAACCAAATTGAGCGTGCATGTTATTCCCTCCTTAAGCTAGATGTGATCAGAGTAAGCTTCACTTTTTCCCTCTCACCTCCCCCCTTTTGCCCTCCAATGAAAAAGCTTTTTCTTGCCTCTTCTATGAAAGATAATTTGCCCCATTCCATTTCCCCTTTCTCCTCCCAATATATTCCTCTCTCACCCTTTAATTTTGTTTTTTAGATATCATCCCTACCTATTCAACTCACCGTGTGCCCTCTCTTTATATGTATATAATGTCTCCAATTACCCAAATACTGAGAAAAGTCTCAGAATTTGCAAATATTATCTTTCAATGTAGGAATGTAAACAGTTCAACTTTAGTAAGTCCCTTAGGATTTCTCTTTCCTGTTTACCTTTTCATGCTTCCTTGATTCTTGCGCTTGTAAGTCAAGTTTTCTATTTAGTTCTTGTCTTTTCATCAAGAATGCTTGAAAGTCCTCTATTTCATTGAATGATCATTTTTTCCCTTGAAGTGTTATACTCAGTTTTGCTGGGTGGGAGATTCTTGGTTTTAATCCTAGTTTCTTTGATTTCTGGGATATCATATTCCAAGCCCTTTGATCCCTTAATGTAGAAGTTGCTTGATCTTGTGTTATCCTGATTGTATTTCCACAATACTCGAATTGTTTCTTTCTGGATGCTTGCAATATTTTCTCCTTGACCTGGGAATTCTGGAATTTGGCTACAATATTCTTAGGAGTTTTTCTTTTTGGATCTCTTTCAGGAGGTGATCAGTGGATTCTTTCAATATTAATTTTGCCCTCTGGTTCTAGAATATCAGGGCAGTTTTCCTTGATGATTTCATGAAAGATGATGTCTAGGCTCTTATCTTGATCATGGCTTTCAGGTAGTCCCATAATTTTTAAAATGTCTCTCCTGGATCTATTTTCCAAGTCAGTTGTTTTTCCAATGAGATATTTCACATTGTCTTCTACTTTTTCATTCTTTTGGTATTGTTTTGTCATGTTTTGGTTTCTCATAAAGTAATTAGCTTCCATCTGCTCCATTCTAATTTTTAAAGAACTATCTTCTTCAGTGAGCTTTTGAATCTCATTTTCCATTTGGTCCATTCTGCTTTTTAAAGCATTCTTCTTCTCATTAGCTTTTTGGACCTCTTTTGCCATTAGGGTTAGTCTATTGTTAAAGGTGTTATTTTCTTCAGCATTTTTTCGGTCTCATTTAGCAAGCTGTTGATCTCTTTTCATTATTTTCTTGCATCACTCTTATTTCTCTTCCCAATTTTTCCTCTGCCTTTCTTACTTGATTTTCAAAATTCTTTTTGAGCTCTTCCATTGCTTAGTTTGAGACCATTGCATATTTTTTTTGAGGTTTTGGAAGTAGAAGCCTTGACTTTTAGGTCCCCTCTGATGGTATACTTTGTTCTTCCTCATCTGAAAAGATGGAAGAAAATACCTGTTCACCAAGAAAGTAACCTTCTACAATCTTATTTTTTCTCTTTCTTGGACATTTCCCAGCCAGCTGCTTGACCTTTGAGTCCTTTGTCAAGCAGAGTGCATACTCTAGGGACCTGTAAGTTCTTAGTTCCTCCAAGGTGGCACAATAAAGGGAGAGGAGTTTGCTCCTCTCCTGGTCTAAGCTCTGGTCTGGGCAAAACCAAAAACTTTTCTGTCCAGGATTTGAAAGTAGGGTTCCTTCTCCAGAGCCTCCACCAGCTCCACCACGTCAGTGTCCCTCCTCACCCCAGGACCACCACTCAGGGCTGAGACCCAGATCAGTTACTCATTTCCCCCTAGGCTGAGGGCTCCAAAAATGGATGCTGCAGCCACAGTGACTGATGCTGCCATGCAATGGCTGCCTCTGCCCTGGGGCTGGGATGGACCCCTCTCCCTTCTCACCCAGGTGAAAGAGCTTTCTCACTGACCTTAGAAGCTCTCTTTGGCATTTGTGGGTTGAGAAATCTGCAAACTGTAGCTGCTATATGTGATTCCACACCCTGATGCCTGCTCCAGTCCTGTTGCTGCTCTGCTGTGTGGCCAAGGCTGCACTGGGCTCCACTCTGAGCCTGGTGCAATAGATCTTTCCTGGCAGTCTTCTAGGCTGTCTCCAGCTGGAATTCTCTTTCACTCTGTCATTTTGTGGCTTCTGCTGCTCTGAAATTTGTTTAGAGTCATTTTTACAGGTATTTTATGGGCTATTGAGGTAGAGTTAAAACAAATTCATACTTCTACTCCACCATCTTGGCTCCATCTCCTCTTTCTGGTCGATTTGATTCAAAAAAATGAAAGAAGAAAAAAATTGCCAATATAAAAAATGACAAGGGTGAGCTCACCTCTAAAGAGGAGGAAATTGAAACAATAATTAAAAAATTGCTTAGTTCAACTGGATTCCCATAAATTTGACAATTTTAGTGAAATGAATGGATGAACATTTACAATAATATAAATTGCTCAGATGAACAGAAGAAGTGAAATATTTAAATATCCCCTTCTCAGAAAAAGAAATTGAACAAGCCATCAATGAACTCCCTAGGAAAAAAATCTCCAGGACCTAATGGATTTACAAGCAAATGTTCTATCAAACATTTAAAAGAACAGTTAATTCCAATACTATATAGATGACTTGGTAAAATTGGCAAAGAAAAAGTCCTACCAAATTTTTTTTATTATACAAATATAGTGCAGATATATAAACCAGAAGGAGCTAAAACAGAGAAAGACAATTATAGATCAATGTCCTTAATGAATATAAATGCAAAAATGTTACAAAGATATTAGCAAAAAGATCTCAGTAACTTATCATGAGAATAATGCACTTTGACCAGGGAGAATTTATATCAAGAATGCAGGGCTGTTTCAATGTTAAGAAAACTAGATGATCATATCAACAACAAAAGTAACAGAAACCATAGAATTATCTCAGTAGTTGCAAAAAATAAGCTTTTGATAAAATACAACACCAATTTCTATTGAAAACACCAGAGAACATAGGAAAAAATGGAACATTTCTTAAAATAATCAGTAGTATCTACCTAAAAGCATCAGGAAGCATTATGTGTAATGGGGATAAGCTAGATGCATTTATAATAAGATCATGGGTGAAACAAAGATGCCCATTTTCACCACTGTTATTCAATATGGTACTAGAAATGCTAGCTTTAGTAATAGGAACAGAAAAAGAAATAGAATGAATTTAAATAAGCAAAGAAGAAACTAAGTTATTACTCTTTGCAGATCACATGATCACATACTTAGACAATCAAATAAAAATATTTGAAATAATAAACAATTTTAGCAAAGTTGCAGGATACAAAATAAACCCACATAAATCATCTGCATCTCTAAATATTACTAACAAAGACCAACAGGAAGAGATAGACAGAGAAATTTGATTTAAAGTTATTGTAGACACTGTAAAATATTTGGGAGTTTATGTGCCAAAACAAACTCAGCGACTATATGAACACAATTACAAAACACATTTCACATGAATGAAATCAGATTTAAATAATTAGAGAAACATCAGTTGCTCATGGGTAGACTGAGCTAATATAATAAAAATTACAATTCTACTTAATTTACTTATCCAGTGCAATACCAAACTACCAAAAAACTATTTTATAGAGCTAGAAAAATTATCAAAATTCATCTAGAAGAACAAAATGTCCAGAATATCAAGGGAATTAATGAAAAGAAATGTTACAGACAAATTTTGAATTGTATTATGAAGCAGCAATCATCAAAACCACTTGGTTCTGCCTAAGAAAAAGAGGAGTAGACCAGTGGAATATGTTGGGTACATGATACAGTACTAAATGACTATTAGCAATCTACTGTTTGATAAACCCAAAGATCCCAGATTCTGGCATAAGAACTCACTGACAAAAACTGATGAGAAAACTGGAAAATAGTGTGATGGAAGCTGGGCATAGACTAATGCCTGACACTGTATACCAGAAAGTCCAAATGAGTACATGATCTAGGTATAAAGGCTGATACCATAAACAAATTAGAGAAGCAAGGACTGGTTTACTTATCAGATTCATGAAGAATGGAGGAATTTATGACTAAACAAGTGACACAGAACATTATAAAATGCAAAATGGATAATTCTGATTACATTAAATTGAAGTTTTTTCACTAACAAAATCAATGCAACCAAGATTAGGAGAGAAGTAGGAAACTGGGAAAGAATTTTTATAAGTAGTATCTGTGATAAAGGCCTCATTACTAAAATATATAGAGAACCGAGTCAAATTTACAAGAATACAAGTCATTCTCCAACTGATAAGTGGTCAAAGAATATGAACAGGTAGTTTTCAGAGGAAGAAATTAAAACTATACATAGCCACATGAAAAAATGCTCTCAGTCACTATTGATTAGAGAGATGCAAATCAAAACAGCTCTGAGGTACCATATCACACCTATCAGATTAGCTAACATGAAAAAACAGGAAAATGATAAATATTGGATAAGATGTAGGAGAGTGGGAACACTAACTCGTTGGTGGAATGGTGAGCTGATCTATCCATTCGGGAGAACAATTTAGAACTATGCCTAAAGGGCTATAAAAATGTACTTACCCTTTGACTCAGCAATACTGCTTCTAGAGCCATATCCCAAAGAAATCATAAAAAAAAGGGAAAGGACTCACATATACAAAAATATTTATAGCAGCTCTTTTTGTAGTGGTCAAGAACTGGAAATTGAGGGAATACCCATCAATTGGGAAATGGTTGAACAAGCTATGGCATAGGAATGTAATGGAATACTATTGTGCTGTAAGAAATGACAAACAGGCAGACTTCAGAAATACCTGGATAGACTCAGATGAACTGATGCTGAGTGAAGTGAGCAGAACCAGGGGAACATTATAGACCCTAGCAACCAGAGTGTGCAAGGACTATTTTTTATAGACTTAGTCCTTCACAGCAATGCAAAGATGCAAAACATTTCCAAAGGCATCATGATGCAAAATATCGTCCACATCTGGAGAAATAACTATGGAGTCAGAAAGCAGAATGGAGTTTTCTCTTTTGTTATGTTTTGTTTGGTTTTTCTCATGGTTTCTCCTATTCATTTTAATTCTTCTCTGTAATATGACTAATGTGAAAATGTGTTTACTGAGAATGTATGTGTAGAGCCCATATAAGATTGCATGCCATCTTGGGGAGGGAGGTAGTGGTGAGGGGGAGAAAATTTGGAACTTTTGGAAGTGATTTTTGAAAACTGAAAATGAATAAATACATACATTTGGGACAAAAAGGACTTCTTGGATACCTTGTAATGTGGTATATACAGGATTTTGATTTTTTTGAAGTACATGCTTAATAGTGAGAACACTAGGTTAGAAAGATAACCAACTTTTCTCATAATTTCAGATATTTTTCCTCTAATTTTCCCAACTGTATTTTAATGTGTCCTCCTTTCAATAGCTTCTCCAACAATGACAATTTCCATGCCATAGTTTCAAGTCTTAATAAATGTTTTTTGAAAGTATGTGTACACATTTCACAGCCCCAGTTTTAATATTTAGGAAATTTTCACCCTTGTGTTCAAGTTTCTGCTTCTCAGTTTATTCAAGATCCATCTCTTCTCCCTCCTCCTTGAAGGCTGCCCTATAACATTCCTCAGTGAAACAAGAGAAGATCCTGAGCCCCAGAGGGGGGAGGGGGAGAACCTAGAACCTGTAAGCACCAATACCAGGACTCTAGGTATGCCTTAGCACAGTCAGGGGAATTGGACAGACAGCAGAGTAGAAGAGGTTCACCAGTCACTGAGCCTGCCTGTGCTCTAGCTCAGGGAAAGAGACCTCTTGTGGCCAGACCACCCCTCCTATCACTTCATGCAGTGAGCTTCAGTGTAACCCCAGGGGAAATTCAGAGAGACTTCACCTGGCCTAGGCCTTGGCACAGACCAGCCACCTTTACACCAGGTAAGCTGCAGCATTCTAGCTTATAGTTGAAAGAACCAGAACCCACAATACTCAAATTCTCAAGTTCTTAGCACAAGAAATGTGGGACAGAACCCCCTGTGCCCCAGAAACAGAGACCCACTTCAAAGACTAGGAAAAAGGCAATCATCATGAGCAAGAAGCAAACCAGAAAAGCAAAATACCATAGAATTTTACGATGGGGACAAAGACCAAAATACAAACTCAGAAGAGGACAGCATTGAAACTGTGCTCACATTGGAAACCTCAAAAGGGAATATGATCTAGTCTCAATTTCAAAGAGCATTTCGGAAGAGCTCAAGAAGGATTTTAAAAGCCAAATTAGAGAGGTAGAAGAAAAATTGGCTAATGATTTTAAAAATATGAAAAAAATTCACTGAAGAATTAAAAAGGAAAATTGGGCAAATGGATAAGGAAATAAAAACCTAACTGGAGAAAATAACTCCTTAAAAGGAAAAATTGGACAAATGGAAAAGGAGGTGAAAACATTAGCTGGAGAAAACAATTTATTAAAAATTAGAATTCAGCAAGTAGAAGCTAAGAGACATCAAGAATCAGGGAAACAAAAGCTAAAGAATGAAAAAAATAGAAGGAAATGTAAAATAGCTCATTGGAAAAAACAACTGACCTGGAAAATGGATTCAGAAAAGAAAACCTAAAAATTATTGTTCTACTGGAAAGCCATGATGAAGAAAAGAACCTGGATAATATATTCAAGAAATCATCAAGGAAAATAGTCCTGAGGTCAGAGAGCAAAAGAGCCATAGAAAGAATCCACCAATCACCTCCTGGAAGAGATCCTAAATTGAAAATGTCAAGAAATAGTCTTGCAAATTCCAGGACTATCGAGTTAAGGAGAAAATACTGCAAACAGCCAGAAAGAAACAATTCAAATATGGAGGAACAAAATCACACAGGATGTTGCAGCTTCTACATTAAAAGATCAGAGGGATTGGAATAGGATATTCCATAAGGCAAAGAAGCTTGGAATACAACCAAGGATCAACCACCCAGCAAAACTGAGCATAATCTTTCAGGTAAGGAGATGAACATTCAATGAAATAAGGGATTTTCAGGCCTTCCTGATGAAAAGGCCAGAGCACAATAGAAAATTTGATCTTCATATACAAGACGCAAGAGAGGCATAAAATGATAAACAGGGGAAAAAACTTTTCATTCAATATGGGCAAATTGTTTACATCCCTATATGAGAGGATGACACTTGTTAATCTTAAGAATTTCATATTTATTATGACATTTAAAAGGGATATACATAGATAGAGGGAGTGGGTATAAATTAACTCATGTCATGATAAAATAAAACATGATTAAAGTGTGCAAAGGTATTATAATGGGAGAAGTGAAAAGGAGAAGGCAGAAAAAAGTAAGTTACATCACAGGAAAAGGCACAAAACATATGATGAGCATTGTTTGAGATTTAGTCTCATCTGATTTGGTTCAAGGAAGGAATAACATACTCAGTTAAGTATAGAAGCCTAACTTGCCCTATAGGCAGTAGGAGGGGAAAGGGGGAAAAGGTAGGGGGGTTAAAGAGGAGGCAAGAAGTAGTAAAGGAAAAGAGGAAGAAAATGGAGAGGGGCTGATAGAAGGGAGGGAAGACTGAGGGAGGCAATGGTGAAAAAAAAAAAAAAGAGCTACCCTCACAGAAAAGAAGCAAACTAGTATTGTCTTTAATTGATCCTCATTAATGATCATTTCCTCTCCTATCCAGACTAAAACCTGATCTCAAGTTCCCTTATTCTGCCCACAGGAATTCAGAAAAGCAAGAGATTGAGCCACAATCCCTACTCACCTGGAAAATAAGAAATGAGATAATGCTCCTGGGAACCATATCCAAATGGACCGTTTCCATGGTAACAGCAGACTCAGAAATGGATGGGCAGAAGTGGACTCCCCTTGAGAAGTCAACTTTAGCACCCCATGATAACTTTAAAACTTTAAAAGCAAATACAATTAGCTTAGTCAAGTCAACTAAATAAGCTTTAGTTATGATGGATCTTTATAACCCGGCTACTAGAGGAAGAGGAGGAAAAGGAGTTAGTATCTGATTCTGAGTCATTTCAGTTATATGCATGATGACAATCATAGATTTTCAGTGAGGGTACCATAGAAGTCACAGAATATAATCCCATCATTTTATAAATGAGGAAACTAAGGCAGAGAGATGGTAAATGTCTTGCCAAAAGTCAGCCAAGTAGTTCATGTCTAAAGTGGAATTCAGACCCAAATTTTCCAGATTACATGTCTATCATACTGACCTCTCCAAAAAAGACATATGCTGTGAGTTCATCCGTCTGTCTGCACCTGGACACTCATGCTTCTCTTGTGACTCAGTGCTTGACAGTTAGCTTGGCCATGCATCTTGCAGGAGACAACCTTTCCATCACTCACAATATTATTTTGCCAACTATCTCTGCTGTGTGTCATGCTACATGAAGAGTGTGATCTTCCCCAAACCGAAGCTGCTCTGTTTTGCTCTGTCAAACATCTTTGCAGTTTAATTTGAGAATATGACATTTCTGCATTACTGACAACTCACACTGAACAGACTGTCTACACAGGGCAAGGAGCAATTAGCCTCTGCATTCAGGTCAGAGTTCATCAACCCCACTCACTAGTAACACTCCTATTGACTCTTGGACCATCATGCACTCAGCCCTTCTTGATTTTCTGGTTCCTATTCCCTTTGACCTTCCCTGTTCCACTGCCAATATTCATTAAAATACAAGTAGCTTTATTTAAGTCAATTTTTCTTCCTAAATGCACTTGACTATATTTTTTTCCTCCATTCCAAAATAGAGTTGGCAACAACAAAAAAGTGGTTACAATTGTTTATTTGATTTCCTTTTATTTCAAGACCAGAATCATATTTTGCACATCTAAACACCTTCTCTTAGATCTCTTAATGATATAGTTTCATAGCTCTTACGTTGCCATCTTCCCTAAATCTAATAAATGCCCATGCTAATAAAGATATCCTTCTCCACTGTCTTCTCCCTCAATTTGTTTTGTTTTGTTTTTTGTTTGTTTGTTTCAGTGGACCTGTGACTTCATTGGTGGATAGAAATCACAATGAAGAATCTTCCTCTACCAAGCCAATGTAGATACCTGCTTTGCAGCTTATAGTCATAGTTTCCTAAAGCACTGATATATTAAGTGACTTACCCATGATAACGTATCCACTGTATGTCAGAGGTAGGCCTTGAACCCAGGTTTTTCTGACAATAAAAGTGGTTCTCTGCTTACTAAGCAAGCTGCCTCTATAATTAAACTTCATTCATTGAAACAGCACTATTTATGATTTTATGATAAATAGAACTGGAATGCTTTTGATGTTTACTCTTATGTCATGAAAATATTAGTTTTATAAACAAATAATACAATGAATTATTAATGCAATATTTACCTTTCTTAAAAGAACTTTAACCCTTTGTTCTCCCTCCCCTTGTAGAATCCCTAAATTTAGTCAATTCTTTCCTCAATATCTCTCATATATTTCTACTCCTTTCTAGTTTCAAATGGCACTTCGCTCATTAAAAATTTCTCTTACTCCTAAACTACTTTGATCACTAGAATCAGTATTCTGATCTGATTCTAGTATTACTTCCTCTTCAAATCCTGGATGTTAAACACCACCAAATTAATTATCCTATAGCATTACTTTGTGTCCTAGAATCACAGATTTAGAGCTGAAAGAACCTTAGAGGACATCTAATCTAATTGTCTTCTTACTGATAAGGAAACTGAGGCACAGAGAGGTAAAATGACTTGTTTAAGGTTACACAGCAAGTAAATATCAATGGTAACATTTGAACCACAGTTCTCTGATTCCAGAGCAAGTGTATTTTCCCCCACTACACTATACTGACTCCTTTTCCATTCTCCTTCCCCTACTCAAAAACTTTTAACAGCTCCCTAATCTCTGTTGAATCTTGTCCAAACTCATCAGCATAACATGACACAGTCTACATTTCTAGCTTTTTATCTGTCTCTATTCTGAGTAGTTACATTAAAATGGGCTATTTCTTGTTTCCTGAACAGGCTCTATGCTTTTCAATTTCCCTGACTTTTTTTCGTGGCATTTGACCTATAAGGAAGATTACATGTATGTACATCTTTGTTGAATGAGAGTTGGGTCACTGAGTTGATCAATTACCTCAGCTCATTTAAAGTAAGTGAAAAAATATTATACCCTAATATGGGCATCAGTTAAATACCTGAGCATATGTACAAAAAGATATAAAAACCATTATGTAAACTGAAGTGACACTGTATAGGATTGTTTGAGAAAAATGAGTCATGCTCTGTCATGTCTGTTAAAGAAAAAGCAGAATCATCCAAACCCAAATGTTTCAAGTGACTGGTAAGACACGAGAATGCTCTAATCCTCTAAGAAGCAGTTACTTAAATGTGAGGAAGGCTGCCTGACTTTGGTCTTGGCATCAGTTTTATCCAACCCTCCTTCAGAAGAGAATGACCTCTTGAACTTCAGAGGACCAGAAGATTTGAATATTTTCATCAGTATCCTAATTATAGGAATGCCTCAGAACAGTTGGTTCAGTGTCTGCATTTGGAGGTGAGAACAGTATGGACTCAATGAGGAAAAGTAGCTTCAAGTTTCCAAAATAACGTCAACAAAGAAGCAACTCTATGCCTAGAGGGAAGTTTGAGAGTGTCCTTTGGGGTGGGAGTGAGGGAAATTTCAAGCAATCAGGAGCTGAGTTGCCTGTTTGCTATATTTGGTCTCTAAGATTAGTTTACTTTCCCCCAAAATGCTATAGGTACTTATGGGAGATTTTATACACAGATTTTAGGGGATATTTTATACCAAATGTTCTTTTCATAATGCCTTAGAAAATATTACTTTGTAAAATCTAATGAGATCTGTCTGGGTAATTGATAGCAACTGACTGACATAGAGGGAGAACCCCAGTGGGGGCTTGTGAGCTCTATAATTAGCAAATAATTCACCCTTCAAAAACAAAACAAAAAACCCTCGTGATAATCCCTGAAACATAAAGGGAGATATAATAGCTTTGTCTGGGGATTGAAACTTGAAATTCAAGAGAAAATTAGGGAAGTAATTCCAGAGCATGCTCTATAGTTCAAATCTTTCTTTTTAGACTTCGCTCATAAACCTCCACCAAGAAATGTTTTCTTAATCATCTCAACCATAAATCCCCTTTTCTTATTTGGGTTCCAACTTCATTCATAGCACTGATCACATTGTTTTAAGTGGAGACAAGAGAGGAGACGACTAGAGAGGAGAGGAGAGGAGAGGATTAGAGAGGAGAGGAGAGAAGAGGAAAGGATAAGGAAAAAGAGTAGGGGGGCAGGAGGGAGGGAAGAGACATGAAAGAAAAAGATTTTATGTCTGAATCATCCTTTCCCCACTATAAAAACACTGAAACATGCTTGCCAACTGCAGCCCCATTGCCAGAAAGGGGAGATCCAGAGCTGATCTACCTACTAAACTTCCCCTAGGAGAAGAATAACATATATGGGCTATGCATCCTTAAATAGCATTCATGAGTTCCAGCCAAGTCAAGTCACATGTAATTTTCTTCCTTCTAGCAATAATCTTTATATATCCTTCTTTTCAGTACTCAGCCATATGAAGCAGTATTTTGCCTTCTGATTTCCAAACTCTGTAAAAGATCTCAAGGCCTATTTAATAATAGTATTCATTTTTAAGAGATTTCACTTTTGAATAAAGGAGGTACAACTCTGTTAACAATAAAAAGCTACCTATTTAATCCAGTCTTAGTGACTTTATACAGTTCACTTTTCCTGAAATGCATTGGTTTATTTGGAGCCAAATTGGAGACAATGTCATTTTCTCTTTTCCAAGTAGCCAAAACTTAAAGGGGTCTTTATTGATCATTAAGATGTTTTTAAGAATAGTTACATTAATAGGTTTCTAATAGTTGTTTACTTGTCTGAGAAGTAATATATGATTCATGAATTCAATAGCTGGTTCATGTTCTCTATATCTCCTACAACAACTAACATAGTGATTATCCCATAGAAAGTGTTCACTGAAAGAGAAAGATGGATGGAAGGAAGGAAGGAAGGAAGGAAGGAAGGAAGGAAGGAAGGAAGGAAGGAAGGAAGGAAGGAAGGAAGGAAGGAAGGAAGGAAGGAAGGAAAGAAGGGAGAAAGGAAGGAATTCTACTTCATTAGCTATGTTCTATTTTATCCCTATTTGGTGAGACTTAGATGATAGCTATAGTTTGTAACTGTTTTAAGAAGCTATATTTCTTAAATGCATCATAAAATTTTACTAGTTAAAACTAATCCTATTGTCAATTATTTCCTATCAGTGATTTGTGTTATTAGTACCACATACTCCAAACCAGGACCATCAGACAAGGAGAGGTAATTTATTACCTGACAAAAGATACCACTTTTTTTCATTTCACTAATTGGTTAATGATAATTTGACTGATGATTTTTAATATATTTTGAGCATCATGATCACTTTCATAAAACATTCTAATTTTCATTTGAGATAATTAAGAGAGTTTTAAGCTCCTTCTGAACCAAAATGGAAAATGTTTCATTGAAAGAAACTTCTTGTAGTTTTTCTTTAAAAAAAATGAAAGGCCTTGAACCATTGCAATGACATTCCTTGACCTGCTTTATACTGTATATGCCAGAAATCCAAAGCCAAAAGCAATGGAGTCGATCCAAACATTGATATTTATAGACAGCTCTTGTCAGCACAGTGTTTCATTTTGTGCTCCCCACACACATGCCCCTCTAGTAAGTTTCACAAAGACACGCTAAATCCCCTTTGCCGGATAAAGGCAGAAATCACATTACCAGACCTTAAGAAAGACAAAGTTTGCTGTAATTTCTACTCAGGAGGAGTTCATATAAGCTTGTAAGAGAGTAGATATTCTCTTATTTCAAATCTTCCTATCTCCCCTGAACATAATCTATCCACATTTCATACTATAGCTTTGCAACCAAACTCTTTTCTTTTGCAAAATGCTTTCTTTTGATTCAATCTTTCAAGGTCTCATTCAAGATTAACCTTCTTTTTTGCAGCCTTTGCTGATTACTTCAGCCCATGCTGGTGTCTTCTGCCTTTGAATTCTGTTGGTATTAATTGTCTGTACTATCCCTTTGCTCTTAAATGGTTAGTGCCCTATATTTTTAGATGTCTTTTCCCAAGTATGAGTCCTATGAAACTAGATTTTAAGTTCCTTTGAGATCATCAAGTTTAATTCCTTCAATTAGTGGGTGAGGCCAAAGATTAAGTGACTTATCCTGGGTGATATGTAATAAGTGACTAAAGTAAGTTTTGAAATAAGGTCTTTCTGACTCTAAGTCTAGTACCCTGCCTACTGCAAAATATTGATTATCATACAACATGAAAACACAGGGATATACATGCACACACAATATGCCACTGCTATTCAATATAGTTTCATATTTTTCTAATACATTATTTACAGTCTTTTGGTGTGATCTTCCTGCTTCTGCATTCTCTCTAAGCCACCATGTCTTCACCTACAAAATGGGAATAATAATATTTGTCCTACTTGAGACAGCTAGATGGCTTATTGGAGAGAGTGTTCCACTTGCGATTAGGAAGACCTATATTTCAAACTTGTCCAAGACACTTATTTAGCAATGTGTCATTTAACCTCTTAGCCTCAGTTGCCTCATCTGTGAAATGTGAGTAATAATAGCACTTAATTCACAAGGATTTAAGCGTTCAAATATCAAATAGAAATTCTCAAATTTTAGACTGTCAGTATTCTATAATTCAGACAGCTAGGTAATACAGTGAATAAAGTGGTGGGCATACAGACGTGTCTGAAGTTAGGAAGCCCTAAATACAAATCTGACCTCAGATATTTATTAAGTAATCATGTGACCCTGGGCAAGTCATTTAGCCTCTTATTTAGTTTCCTCAACTGTAAGATGGGGATAATAATAGCACCTGCTTCTAGACTTATAAGGATTCAATGAGATAATATTTGTAAAGCACTTAACACAATACTTGATACACAGCAAGCACTTAATCAATCCTTCCTTTTCTTCTCCCTACCTTCCTTCCTGTTTTTATATTTTCTTCTGTTCCTTATGCTGTCCTTCCATTCCTTCCTTCTTTCCCCCTTCCTACCTTGCTACCTGAACAAGAAAATGCTTAGGCAAAATAGCACATGCAAACTCAGCAAACTTGAAGCAGGGAATAAAACAGAGGCACAGACTTTCCTCAAGCACTAAGTCAAGTGTATATGCTAGGTTTTTAGCATCACTGCAAATGGAACATCCCATTTGCCATTTTGGTTTTGTTTCACAATCTATGCCTTCGGAATCTAGTGACTAATAAAGAGATATAGGTAGTGCTGAGGAATTCATCCTTTATTCCCTTTCTTTTTTGCTTTTTGTTCTAGAACAGGGTTCTCTGTGTTCCTGTCTTCTTAGGAACATCGAAAAGTCCTCAAAACAAAGATCTTTTTTTCATCAATATACTTCACGGGATCTGTTTCCTTATTGATTCATGGATTCCTTTGAGTGGTGGAGGTTGAAAACTACTCATGCCTTCTCACCATGTGCAAGTCTTACATGTGTCATTATCATGTATAGAGAATCCAGACAATGTACTGGAATCAACATTAGAAAGTGGGAAGACTACTGGCTTTTAACATAAGAGGCTCTGGGTTTGAATCCTAGGTCTGACACCAATTGCCTGTGGGCCTTGGAAAATTTATTGAATTGCAGTGAGCCTTACTTTCCTCATCAATAAAATGAGGGAATTAGAATACATAATATTTAAGCTTCCTTTTTATTTAAAACTAAAACCCTAGGTCATAGGATCATTGAGAATGACCATGTAGTACACCTTATTCTTATCATATAACCACTCAACTACCTTTTCAAATCATACATTTCTTTCATATATCTCTTATAACACTGAAAATATGCTGCACCCAATTTTTCTTCACCCATATGTCTCTTCACTGTTTTGGGGGTCATTTATAACTTTGATCCTTCATAAATTATGCTATTGCAATATCTGTAAACATGTAGCTTTGTTATGAGAACACTCATATTGAAAAGATCAGCATTTGATCAAGGGAGCACCTTGGCATCGTGAAAAATACTGCACAACTCCCCAAACACAATCTCTTTCTTTCTGTTCATCCTGTTCAATTCTGAGCCCATCATGTTGTCCATCTACTATGTTTGTTGAAAAGATACATAATATAATATAATAAAAATGGTGATTCTGCATAAACTCATCTATTTATTCGATGCCATCCCAAGTAAACTACCAAAATTGTATTCTATTGAGCAGCAAAAAATAATAAAATTCATTTGGGAGAACAAAAGATCAAGATTGTCAAAGGAATTAATGAAAAATGTAAAGGAGGAAGATCTCACAGCATCAGATTTGAAGTTATATCATAAAGCAACAATTATCAAAACTATCTAGTACTGGGGCAGCTAGGTGGCACAGTGGATAGAGCACTGGTGCTGGACTTAGGGGGATTTGAGTTTAAATCCAGCCTCAGCCACTTCTTGGTTGTGTGACCCTGAGCAGGTCACTTAACCCAGATTACCCCACTGAAAAACAAACAAACAAACAAACAAAAAAACCTATTTGGTACTGGCTAAGAAAGAGAAAGCTCAGTGGAATAGACACAATGCAAAATAAATTATTACAACAATTTTGTATTTGATAAATGTAAATATTTAAGCTTTTGCGATAAAATACTCTATTTGATTTTTTTTTTAATAGGGAAAACCAGAAAGCAATCTGGAAGAAATTGGGTGTAGATCAATGTTTTACACCATTTACTAAAAGAAGATCAAAATGTATATATGACCTAGTTATAAAGGGTAAGATCATAAGAAAATTAGAAGAACCTGAAATACACTAGCTAACAGACTTATGGAAAGAAGAATTTATGAATAAATGAGAAATAGAGAGCATTATGAGATATAAAATGGATAGCTAATTATAGTAAATATTTTTAAAAGACTTTTTACAAATAATGCCAATGCAGCCAACTTTAGGAAGAAAGCAGATAATTTCTGAAAAAATATAGACGGCTTCTCAGATAAAAGTCTCATATCTCAAATATATAGAGAAGTTTGTTATATTAATGACTATGAGTCATTCCCTAATTGATAAATGGTTAAAGGATATGAACAGTCTTTCAATTATGAAATTGAAACTATATATAGATATGTGAAAAAATATTCTAAATAATTATTGATTAGAGAAATGTAAAATAAAACAACCTCAAGATATCATCTCATACCTATAAGATTGGTTAAAAATGATAGAAAGGGGAAGAGATAGATGCTGGAGAGGATGTGAATAAAATGAAGAGATAGATGCTGGAGAGGATGTGAATAAAATAGAACAATAATACACTCTTGGTTGAACTATGAACTGATCCAACCCTTTTGGAGAGCACTCTGGAATTCTGCCAAAAGAATTATAAGACTCTTCGTCCCCACTTCAGAATTCCCATCAATTAATCAATTAATCAACCATTCATTATGCTACTCTATCCTAGACATTGTTCTAGTATTAGGTTCTAAGACAAAAGTAAGCAGTATGTGGATGAGGCCAAGCAAAAGCTGATGCCCAAAAAGGACATTCTATGTTTCTGGGAGCTGCTCCACTGATTCCATGGAAAGGGTTCAGGCAAAATGAAGACAGAACAGTAAATAAAGAAGCTCCATGAGGAGGCTCTCTCTTGAGGATGAGCTCCAGTGACACTCCCCTTGGAGAAACAGAAAGTCCAAAAGGCCCTGTACATAATGATCAGTGGCAGTGTCAAGAGTATGAATGTGAACACCATCACAAAGTGACACAATACTATATAAATCCATTAGAGAATTACAAACCAAACATCTGCCCCACTGTGGCATGGAGGCAACTCTGGCTTTTCAAGGCTATGGCAGCAAAGCCCAAAATCTAGCAGGTTCACCAATAAGGAAAAATTTTGATTATGGTCCTAGGAATAAATGGAGTTCCCCTTATTAAAATGTAAAAAGGCTCACACCTTGAAGGCAGGACACTTGGCACTGAATTCCTCAACCATGGTAACTCATGAAACAGAGGGCAAAAATTACTTTGGAGTTTCAAAGACCCTTTCTGGTTCTGCAGTGTTAGGGACTTGGTGGCAGAAAATGAGAAAGAAGGTACTAAGAAGCATAGTTGGAAAATAGGTATCAAGATTTAGATATGTAAGTGGCCAAAATGTATAGCCAATATGTAGCCAAACATGTATAAAGAAGACTTACACATTTACAGCAAAAGTATTTTTTTTTGAAAAATGATTCCCAAAGTTCTAGACATGGTAAATACCAAATTACATTACAAAAGTAAAATTGATTACATTTTAACAGAGAGGAAATGATTCATTAATTATGTAAAGGATCATTCCTAAATCAGCCATATTTCCAGAGTCAACCGATTTGTTAGGAAAAAAGATTAATATTTTGTAGAGTTTGAGGAAATAATAAAAATTAGAACACAATGTGGCATACAATTACAACTTGAACCTGACCAATCCAAACAAATCAATAGTGATGAAAAATGAGATGATGATAAAATAAGTAACATAGAAAGTGACTATAATTATTTCTTAGAGAAATTAAACCCTTGCTAAATATCATAACAAGGACAGGGAAAAAATATATAAATTGACTTAGTGTATCAGTAAGCACCCTGACATACACAAGGAAACCTGCTATCACAGGTTCTCAGACATGCATTTCTAAAAAGAAAGGCACCTTTTGAGGAGTCAACAATCACTTTAATCAAGCACATGTATGTCATTTACTTAGTTCAGAGGAAAAAGTCAGCACCCTGAAATTTGGAGAAAATACAGAGAAATAAAAGATCAACAGACAGGCTTCCAGCTGCCTGACATATCAACAGACAGATCCAACTGTCTGACCATACATACATAGTTACTGGAGAGGGAATCACCAAAATCTGGGTTTTCAAAGCTGGGGGCTCCTTAGGGCCTTCCCAGGGTCTTATCTGGTAAAAGAAGCATTTCCAGTCAGTAAGCCCAAAGAAAACCCTCACCCTCAGAGGTTTTATACATTTTATAGAGCCAGAGGGCATCACAACCCTTGATAACCAGTGTTTCATTAACAAAACATGTGGGCCTTCCTACAAATCTTCCAAGGCCCATTAATGGGTAGGGAATATATCCTTTAATCACGTTATTCAATCAGAGGCACTTGATTATACCAAAACAAAAACAGCATAAGATCCTACTTAGCTTGCCATAACACTTAGTATGTAAATGTTTTAATTACTAGCTAAGCAGAGATATATGGCAGCCAAGGGCAACACCAGTTTAGAATACAAAATAATTTTCAAAATCTTATATAGAAGGATAACAATCACTATCATACCACAAAACAAAGAATCAATAGAAAGTAACAGGAGTTTAAAGAAAGCTAAGAAAATAATAATGAAATTCAATTTGAAGAACAAAAGGCAAAAAATCTCAAGGGAAATTTTTTTTTAAAAAGTGGAAGAAAGAGGTCTACCATTATTTCAAATGAAGCTAAAAAGGAGTTCACTAGAGCTGCTTTGGAAAATTGTTCATCAGATGCAAATCAAAACAACTCTGAGGTACTACATCATACCTACCAGTCTGGTAGCATGATAAAGCAGGAAGATGATAAATGTTGGAGAAAATGTGAGAGAATTGGAATACTAATTCGCTGTTGGTAGAGGTGTGAGCTGATCCAACCATTCTTCAGAGAAATATCAAACTATGCCGAAAGGGCTATAAAAATGTACATAACCTTTCATCCAGCAATATTGCTTCTAGGGCTATATCCCAAAGAGATGATAAAAATGGGAAAAGGTCCCAGATGTACAAAAATATTTACAGCAGTTCTTTTTGTGGTGGCCAAGAACTGGAAATCAAGGGAATGACCTTCAATTTTGAAATGGCTGAACAAATTGCAGTATATGAATGTAATAGAATACTATTGTGCTATAAGGAATGGTAAACATGTGGACTTCAGAAGAACCTGAAAAGACTTAAATGAACTGTTGCTGAGTGAAATGAGCAGAACCAGGAGAATATTATACACAGTAACAGCCACAGTGTGCAAGGACGATTTCTGATAGACTTAGCCCTTCACAGCCATGTAAGGACCTAAAACATTCTCATGATGCAAAATGCCATCCACATCCAGAGAAAGAACTATGGGATTGGAATGTAGAATGAAGCAGACTATTTTCTCTTGTGTTTTGTTATGTTTTGGTTTTTCTCATGTTTTCTCCCATTCGTTTTAATTCTTCTGTGCAACATAACTAATGTGAAAATGTGTTTAATAAGTATGTATGTGTAGCACCCATGTAAGATTGCATGCCATCTCAGGGAGGGAGCATGGAGGGAGTGGGAGAAAATTTAAAACTTATGGAAGTGATAGTTGAAAACTGAAAACAAATTAAATTTAAAAAATTTGTTCATCAGAAAAATTTAGTATTGGTTAAGAAAAACAGAGTCGAGTTGATAAAACAGATTAGGTACACAACATTAAAGAAGTGAATAAACAGTAGTAAAAATCCAAAGACTTCCATGACTGGGAAAGGAACTCATTATTTGACCAAAAACTGCAGGGAAAATTGGAAAGCAGTCTGACATAAATTGCTGTTAACATCTCACACTACATAACAAGGTAAAATTCAAAATATAAGGCATCAAAAACAAATTAGCGGGGCAAGGAAGAAATCATTTTTCATATTTATGGAAAAGGGACTAGTTGATGAGAGATAGAGCTACAGACAATAAAATGGACAGAAAATTATAGTATGATAGATACTTAGTGGGGAGCAAAGAAGAGAGTGTTTTTTATGATGGGGAGACATAGGCATGTTGTAGGCAGTAGAGAATGAGTCGATAAACAGAGAGAGATTGAAAATAAGTGATAGATTGGTAATGACGGGGGGGGGGGGGGGCGTAATCTGTTGGAAGAGATGGGGTAGAATGGGATTACTTATGCAAGAAGAGGGATTAGCCTTGGTAAGGAGTAAAGCCAACTCAACATGAGAGACAGGGCAAAACAAGAAATAATTGCAAAAGTCATATGAGTAATGTGTGAGAGGAGGGGGAAGGGAAAACTGGGAGCTCATGGCACATGGCCTGAATTTTTTTCTGTAAAATATGAAGCAAGTTTTTGAACTGAGATGTTGGGAGAAGAGTGAGCCATTAGACACTTGAGAGAGAATTCCACTGCATTTATTTCTTGCTGACAATAAAAATAAAAGTCTTTGAGCTTGGTCACATTAAATACTACCCTTAAGCCTCTATCCAACAATGTGCCCCCTATCCATTCATCAAAAATATATAAAGTTTCTTGAAAGATTTAACAGTGAAAAACTTATTTTATGACCTTCCTGTTCATTAAAATCAGTTTCTTCTCAAAGCATAAAGCACAGAAACATATACTTGCCAAAGGTATTTGCCACTGTAATGGAGAAGATTCAACTTAAGAAGCATTCCCTCTAGATGCCATTATGACAACTATATCAAACTGTAATATTGCAGACTCCTGTGATCACTAACAATTCAAAAACATTGGCCTATTTGGCCAAAAACATCCCCACAAAGAACTACAAGTGGATGAAAAAATGTCTGTTTTTCAGACATAAAATTAGAGGTCTACTACAACAGACAAGGAGTTGAATCCAAAATTAAACAGTAAGGATAGCAAAATGTCAAACTACCTAAAAAAACCCACCAACTTCTCCTTGGTAGAAACTCTAATTTTAATATCAATATTCTACCTATGTTGTATGACTGTGAGTCATGAAACAATATAGTCTATGAGAAATTAAAACTTGGTACCACCAAGAGGGCAATGATGAATGCAAGCAGGCTACTATACTTAATAAGTAATGAGCTGCAAAGAAGAATCATACTAAAAATGCCATTAAATAAGTGCATGATTAAAAAAGAAGATGGGAGTGAGTGATAATCATTGGAAGGCCTATTGGTTCCATTGGTATCATCTCAATATCAAGAGAAAGTTGCAATCAACATCTTTGGAAGGAATATCACTCTTTTGTGTGTTCAGTCTGAGGGAGAAAGTTGTTATTTCCCATGAATTCTGAAAAAGCTTTCCATTGGGGGTTTATATTTGAGATGAGGTTAAAGAAAACATAAAAATTAAGAGT
The DNA here is from genome assembly GCF_028372415.1 of Notamacropus eugenii. NCBI lineage: Eukaryota > Metazoa > Chordata > Mammalia > Diprotodontia > Macropodidae > Notamacropus > Notamacropus eugenii. The sequence goes on along the minus strand of NC_092873.1, from coordinate 210,263,953 downwards.
CAAAATGGAGAAAGATCTCTGTCCAAGACAAGGGAATAGCATAAGCAGAGATAGATGTACAAAATAACAGGGAATGTTCAAAGGTAGAGCTCCAGTGAGAAAAGAGCATGAGAAGCAGAGAGGAGAGAAAGAAGAGAAATGACTGGTGAGATGGGGCGGCACCAGAATGTGAAGTACTTGGATACTAGCAAAGGAGTTTGAACTTCATTTAGTTGATAGATAATAGTAATTGATAATAGCCATTGACATTTTTTTTTAGCAAAGAAGTGATTAGATCAATGAAAAAAGAAGATTGTTTTGTCAGTGGTAAGAAAGTTAAACTGAATGCTGGCAGGAAAAAGCATTGGAAATTTATTGAAATAGTACATAAAAGGAAAAATAAGTCCCTTGTCTAATATGGTTACAGAAGTAAGGAAGCATGAGCCGGACAGATGTGAGGAATAAAGGAGAGAGAGAATTGGGAGTTTTCAGTAACTGACTTGATTTGAAAAGTGAAGAAAATGAAGAATCAAAACATAATCCCAGATTTCAAAAGTGGGAGACTGTGTAAATGGTATAGTTGCTGGCAGGTGTGACATCGAAAAGAAAAGTAGGTTGAGGTGGAAAGGCAAGCAATTGTAAACCTTGAGGAATTAGTTCACATGGTATATGAAGGAAATTATGTTATACTTTATTAGTGCCAGAGCAGCAATTACAATTATATGCCTACTTACACACACACACACACACACACACACACACACACACAATCTGTGTGTGCAGAATTCTTAGAAAAGCACTTTTCATATTAGTAGTATCATAGTCCCTCTGGACTCATTGTTCCAACTTTAATGTCCATTGGAAAATTGGGTTCTCAGAGGGGAAATTACTACTTTTAATTAGGGATTCTAGGGATAATGCTAAAGGGTTGTTTCTTTGAATATTATCATTTCCAAATCCCTATTTGTCGCTGCCCAGTTCCCACTCCAACATCAACAAGCCAAAGCAACCCTATTAGCTTCTAAAAAAAGATGGTTCATTGAGAATCTAGAGTGAAAATAGTAGTTGCAAACTTTACTCCCCAATCTGGAACACACTTGCCTCATGCATTCTCTCTGGAGGAGTAGTCTCCAACTTAAAGAACAAGTGAGGTAAATATGGAGAGAAGACAAGTGGCTAACGGCTACTTCAAACTCCTGGCCCTGAAAGCCTGTTCTTATTTTATTGAATCCCCATGAGTTTCCCCTTTGGTGTAGCCTTCTGCTGGATTTATCTAAACATGTTCCAGAGTCAACAAATTTTATTCTTCTTCATAACAAATGATGATGACAATTTAAGTCATGATCATTTTCAGGGGAATAGCTTTCCTCATCCATCTGTATTCACATCCTTTTTTCCTCCAGGGGACTTAGTCACCAACCCCAATCCCAGATGGTACCTCTTTAATGACTCCAATTGAGTTTCAGAATTCACTGATTTCCTATATTAGACTATGCTTCCACTGAAGATTAGGAAACAATAAACAGGAAAGAAATAGACTCTTGGCTCACAGACTTATGACCATTGTAGGGGAGAGAGGTCACCCACCTTTCTCCCATCGAGAAACTCAAAGTTATTCTCAAAAGCTATCAAGAAAGTAAAATAAGAGTGACCAAGAAAACAGCTATTACTAACCTGTATGTCAGCTTTCTTATCTGTATTAAATTTTTATGAAGATAGTATATACATGCCCAACATTCCTTGATCTAAGGAATGGCAAATTTTTGCAAGTGATATTCCATTGTGGATGAAATCTTTACCATCTCACAACTGAGTAAAAGATATAAGGAATACTATGTTCCATTGTACTTATTGTTTGTTGACTAAAAACAATGAATGAAATAATCAAAAAGCTTTAACCCTGTTAGGCAAAATGTCACCTTAAAGGCTGGTTCCAACAAGATGACTGCATGTATTCATCCAAATTATATGAGATCACTTGAAAAATTTAACAAAAGAGATAAACAAGAATGTTATGACCCTTCCAGTCTTTAAAGTCAGGCATAGCATACAAATGAAACTTTTTCATGCAAACCAAATTCTAATTCAGCTCTTCCTGAGCCATCAACTGCTCTAGCTCTGACATTAATTAGAAGACTTTTCATTATCAAACTAACCCTGGGTCATTATGATCTCCATGTACTGAATTAAAATTGGAAAAGAAATATCTGTTCATGTCCTATATAGCTCTCAAGAAAGGACATATATGAGAATGTTCCAAAGACTGAGCCCTTGCTAATCAATTATTCTCCACACTCCATGCTTCACATGCAATGTTTGTTCAATGAATGAATATTTGTTGTTGAAATGAATATTATTCTTCTCCTTCTGAATCTCCTACTCTTAAAAAAAAACATTGGAACTTTTCCTTTAGGAAACAATAATCAAAAACATTCAGAAATTAAAAGAAACCTAATTGAATTAACAAAAATTATGTGATCAAGTGACAGGCGGCCTGTGCCACAAAAGCCTCACATAATACTTGTTTATTTATTTGAGAATAGAGGAGAGAAGTGAGACATTACCTTTATGGAACCCAAACTATGTGCAGCAGGGAAGCTGCCTTCTCTAAAACCATGACACAATGTTTATAGGAAAGCTATTTTCATAATGTTTAGTACAAGGTAGTAGAATTTATCCCTAAGTGGAGTCATGTTTATTTATTGTTAGTGGTTTGGACTGCACTATATCTGACCTTTTCTCATTATGAAAAGCATGAGTCTCAGCTCTTTTCAGATGCCCACTCTTCTAAAGGGCCTATCAGCTAACCAATATCAGTCAAAAAGAAAAGAGACTTTATAAAGCTGAACTGCCAAGGAAAGTGTCAGGGAGTCAACAAATTGGCACTATTCTCAAACCAGATATGGCTTTTTGCCAGGGTGGAAGAGGGAGCATACATAATAGCATCTGTGTTACTTGATGAGCAAGCTGAAGGATATGGGACTGCCTCAAACATGGCAAATTTCTCCACATTTTACCCAGTTTTTCTATGCAATCCATTAATGAAACAATAGGAAGCAAAGAGTTGTGGGGAATCCATTTGCACAATGGGGCTGGTTGCTATAATGACTGTCCCTAGGGTTCAACTATATTGAAGAAATTCCCATCATGAGCCTTGCCAATAAGCCATTTGGAAAATTTGGGCATGAACCTTTTTTTTGCTTTGCTCCTTAGTCATCTGAGCACTTCTGACCCCTATACTAATAGCAGAGGCCATGTATCTGGTAGAAAAACTGTTACTAGATTAGACATAAACACATATTTACATAGGTTTCTGAAGAGTATACAGGGCTTTCCTTACAGAAACCCAATGAGTTAGGTGACACCAATGTTATTAGTCCCTTTTCACAGACAAGGAAATTGAATTTTGGAAAGGTGTAATGACCAGCTCAATGAACACTCATAAAGTTCTTGCCTAAGTGATAGATTTGCAAAAAGAAAACAGCATACATTTTTAAAATGCAGAGTGAAAACATAAAGAGAAGAAGTAAACACAATTTGTAAGAATTTATTAAAGGTGGACAGATGGAGAGAAAGCAATGTCTAGATTCTCCTCTGCCTTACAGAGAAGAACAGTCACATGTAAGAACCAGGGTGGAAGTAAGCAGGCACACAGGTAAGAATGAAAAGGCACTACATTTCTGTTCTGGGGGCAGAGAAAGAAAAAGGAGAAAAGTAGAATGTCATCTGTATTCATTGAAAAGAAGTTTTTAAACTCCACAGATAATTTGAATTAGGTTGCTCTAAATGAAACAGGATAAACCATAGCACAAACTAGGGGAGAGTCCATTCATGAAATGATGAAGCTTCATACCATTTTCTCACTAACTGCAGTTTCATTATGTTCAGTTAAAGACTAGCTAACAGCTTTAGAACTTTATTAATATTGTGGTTGTTTATGTGTGTCTCACAAAACAAAGAGCACCAGTTCCTTTTAATGTAGATCTGAGTATCAGCTGACATCACTAGATACATCAGCATTAAACAGCATAAAGAAGACCGATATTCCTCAAAAGGAAAATGGTTATTTTCTTACGTAGTCATAGAACTGCAAGACTTTAATTAGTTCTCTAATTTCTTTTTATGGATAACAATATATGTCTTGTATCCTGGTTCCTTGCCCTGTGCCTGTCCATAATTTGGCTTCCACTGACATTTTCAGTCTTATCTTCCCACTACTCACCCACACAAAGTCACCACTTAAATGTTATGGTTGGTGGTTGTCCTTCATTCTTGAAGAGGACCAAAATGACATCACCATGATAAAGTGAAGTTTCAGTGTATCTGACTGTGGCTGATCAGACTAATAAGAGCTTGGAATGCTCTGCCACAGGTGAGGCACAGATACACGGTATGAATTTTTGGGGTGGTTACTCCAAATTTGCACATGCTATGTTTCCTTTGTACTGTCTCAATTCTGCTTTGCTGAAAGAGCACAGCACCCTTTCTGGTATGGACACACCATGCTGAGCAGTCCTGTGCCAGTGTCTCCCATGTTGCACAGTCAAATCCAACGTTCTTGAGAGAGACTTTGAGAGTGTCCATGTATCGCTTCTTCTGACCACCACGTGATTGCTTGCAACATGTGAGTTCTCCAAAAAATAGTCTTTTTGGCAAGTGTACAATTTGCATTCAAACAACGTGGCCAGCCCATTGGAGTTCTGCTCTCTGAAGCACCATTTCAATGCTTGGCCGTTCAGCTTGAGCAAAGACTTCAGTGTCTGAAGTTCTGTCAGGTAATCCTCAGAATCTTCCTAAGACAGTTCAAATGGAAGCGGTTCAGTTTCCTGGCATGGAGCTGGTGGACTGCCCATCTTTCACAGGCATACAACAACAGGGTCAATACAATGGCCCTGTAGACCTTCAGTTTGGTAGACACTCTAATACCTTTTCTCTCCTAAATTTTTCTTCAGAGCTTCCCAAACATTGAACTAGCTCTGACAATGCGTGTATCAACCTCACTGGCAATGTGTACCTCCCTGGAAAATATACTACCAAGGTAAGTGAACTTATCCACAGCATTCAAAACTTTTTTTGTAACTGATGGTTCCGTGTAGGTATGGTGTAGTGGTGGCTGATGGAGTACCTGTGCTTTTTTGGTGTTAATTATTAGGCCAAAATTACCACAGGCAGCAGATGATTAATCCATACTTTGTGCCATCTCAGCTAGAGAGGCTGCACTGAGTGCACAATCATCTGCAAACAGGAAATCATGCACCAACACTCCCTCCACTTTGATCTTGGTTTGTAGCTTTTTCAGATTGAAGAACTTACCATCAGTATGGTAGTTGACCTTGATGCCATGTTCATCCTCATTGAAAGCATTTGACACCATGGCTGAAAACATCATGCTAAAATGCACGGGAGCAATCACACAGCCCTGTTTCACCCCATTGGTGGCTGGGAAGGCATGAAAGCATTGTCCACTATATAGAACCTAAGCAGGCATGCCATCATGAAATTGGCATACAATACTGATGAATTTCTCCAGGCAACCAAATTTTGACATAGTTTTCCATAAGCCCTCACAACTAACAGTGTCAGAGGCCTTGGTCAGATCTACAAACATTGTGTACAGACCTCTGTTCTTCTCCTGGCATTTCTCTTGTAGTTGTTGGGCAGCAAACACCAGTTCCTTAGCCCTTTCTGAAGCCACACTGGCTCTCATTTTCCAGATGAAGGATCAGTCTATTAAGGAGGACTCTAGCAAGAATTTTGCCAGCAATGACTAAGAGAGAGAACCCCCTGTGATTATCACAGGACAATCTATTCCCTTCACCTTTATAGAGATGGACAATGGAGGCATCCTTGAACTCCTGAGGAATAACCTCCTCTTTCCATATAACGTGGAAAATTTCATTCAGCTTTTGTGTGAGCAATGGTCCCCTTACCTTGTAAAAAAACAGCTGGAATAGAATCAGCACCAGTTGCTTTGCCACATGAAAGGAGCCTAATGGTCCTCAAAACCTCTCCTTCAGTTGGAAGTTCAGCAAAATAGGGATTGACTTAAACCTGAGGTAGAAGGTCAATAACATCAGCATTGATTGATGATGGTCTGTTGAGAACAGTATGAAAGTATTCAGCCCATCTCTCAAGGATCATGTCTTTATCACTAATTAATACGGCTCCATCAGCACTGAGTAGTTGTGATGCACCATAGGGTTTTGGTCCATAAATAGCTTTCAGGGAATCATAAAAACACTTTGGATTGTTACTATTAGCGTAAAACTGAATTTCATCTGCCTTCTTACTGAGCCAGGAATCTTGCATCTCTCTAAACTTTGCTTGTACTTTGCTTTTGATGTAATTAAATGCTGCCTTCTTAGAGGTGGATAAACTATCTTGCTGGTATATCCTGTGGAGTTCTTGTTTTTTTTGTTCAGCAGCTTCTAAATTTCCTCATCATTTTCATCAAACCAGTCTTGGTGTTTGCAAGTATACTGACCCAGATGAGCAAATGCAGTGCTGTATACAAAATCTCTGAAAGCTGCCCACTCCTTTTCTGCTCCACTGTTGCCAGCTATGGGTTGGCTCAACTTTCCATCCAAGTTAACAACAAACTGTTCATGCTCACAGAAGAGCCCTAATTTGTTGACATTAATTCTTCTGGTAGTCATTTTGCCTTGGAGACGACACTTTTGATGAATACAAATATTTAGCTTGGAAAGGATAAGACTATGATCAGTCCAGCACTGTGCACCACACATTGCCTTTGTCACTCTCACATCTTGTCTGTCTCTTCTTATAGTCACATAGTCTATTAGATGCCAATGTTTTCTGTGAGGTTGCATCCATGAAGTTTTATTGCTTTTAGGTAAATGGAAAACAGTGTTGGTGATGAGGTCATTTGATGCACAAGTCTTCAGCAGTAAATGACTATTGCAGTTGCTGTTTCCAACTCCATTCCTCCCTAGGACTCCCTACCAGCTGATAATCCAAGCCTACTCTAACATTAGTCACCCAGAATTGTAAGCTTCTCCTCTTTTGGCACATTGACGATAAAGGTCTCTAGGTCTTCATAAAATTTTTCTTTGACTTCCTCAGGGTTTGTCATGGTGGGAGCATAGGCGCTGATGATGGTAGCATGGCGTTTTCCTGCGAGTGGCAATCACATTGTCATAACTTAAATGTTATACCTTTACACAATATCTCTCAAATATCCTTTGTGCTTTCATGCCTCCCTGATTTTGCTCATAATCTTTCCACATGTTCATCCAGACTCTACTGAGTCTATCCTACAAAATCCAGTTCATATCCAACCTTTAGCAAAATGTCTCAATGGTTCTCCAGTTACCCTCATTCACTTCCAGACTGAAATGAGGTCTTTATCTTCTATAAAATTTTTCCAAATTACAGTTTGATCTGTTAATTTTATAAATAAAGTACTTGAAGCTTAAGAGCATTAAGAAATCTGTCCAAATCACATAGTTAATATGTTGCAGAAAGAAGAATTTAGGTCTCTTAAGTATCATTCTATTGTTTCTTCTGCTACATCATGCTCTCTCAGTACAATCATCAGCCATGGACCACAATTTGTGACATCTATTTTATGGTTATCTTCAACCAAAGAAATTAAATTAAAGAAAACATTTATTGAGTCCTTGTAACCTATCCTTTGAGGCACTAATTTGTCTTCTACACTAAAAGCAAATTAGATATTTAATGACCTCAGCACTTTCTGAGACTTTGTTGAAATGAACACTGTAATTTTCAGTCATTTCATCCCCATGGTAATCTAGAGTGTCTAATACTTCTGAGACCTTAATGGATAACTGAAGACCAAGTTGCATGCCTAGTGATTCCAATAAGTTTGGAACTACAATTGTAACCACTTCTCTGAAAAAAGCACTGGTTGGATTTATTCAGGAATTAGTATCTATAAAGGAATAAAAAGAAATATACTTCCCCTTATCCAACTGAAATATAATAATATATCACTTCTCCAACTGAGAAAGGGAAAAGTACCTCCTCTTCCCTGCATATTCATATATACCATGTAGAGGAATTGATATAAGATTCCATTGAGAAAATAAGATGAGATATCATAAATTGTGCTTTTGATGAGGATAAGATTAACTATGAAAATGATGATGAAGACCTGAATGAAGGATCATAGAGGGTTTGAAGAGAATTAGAGTAAATGAATAGGTGACAATTATTACCACTTTTTTTTTAGTTTAACTGAGAAGGGGAAAAGAGATGTGGGACGGTAGTTGGATGGGAAGGTAATCCCAATGAATGAAGGTATCATACATCTGGCAAATTTAATTTGAAGACATATTCTGTGCTATCAAAATCATAATTTATGGACATCTGTTCTAATTTTTCCATTGAACGTTCCAGTTCAATAAAGATGTCTAGTAAAGAGTAGGTATTATAGAACTGTAATTTGAGGGGTGAGGGAATAACAGCTCTTTGAATATGGAGATCTGGAAATCATCTGTTGATGATAGTTGAACCAATAGGAACTGATGAAATTATCAAGAGTGATATTGAAGAGGGAAAAGAGAAAAAGGTCTATAATTGAGCCATGAAGAAAACTTGTAGTCAGGATGTGTAACATAGATGAAACAAAGCAAGAATAATCAGACAGGAGATCTTTAAAAAGAACAGTGTCATAAAAACCTAGAGAGGAGAAAGCATTTCACACAGAGGTGGGGAACCTGCAGCCTCCAGGCCACATATGGTCCTCTAGGTCCTCAAGTGCAGGCCTTTTGACTGAATCCACACTTCACAGAATAAATCCCCTTAATTTGTACTACGAAGTTTGGATTCAGTCAAAGGGCTACACTTGAGGACCTAGAGGACCACATGTAGCCTCAAAGTCACAAGACTTTAGGAACTGATAAGCAATAGTTTCAAATACTGCAAAGACTTCAAAAAGAATGATGAGAGAGAAAAGATCAGGAAATTTGACTATTAATAGAGTGTTTGTAACTTTGAAGAAAGCATTTTAAGCTGCATGATGAGACTGAAACAGGATCATAGAGGGTTTTGAAGAGAATTAAAGGAAATGAATAGGTGACAATTATTACAAACAATTTTTTAGCTTAACTGAGAAGGGGAAAAGAGATGTGGGATGGTCATTGGATGGGAAAGTAATCCCAAGCCAGGATTCTTTAAAGAATAGGGTAGTTCGTAGCAGTGACTAGCAAGGAAGGAGTCAGTAGATTGGAAGAGAGTGAAAAAGTAGAGGAGGAATAATAGTGTGGACAGATCTGACTATTTTAATAATTTCAGGAAATAAACCTATATTTCAGATTCCTTTACATTCATCAAGCATCTACTATGTGCAAGACTCTGGGGAAACAAAAATGATCAAGTAAACTACATTCTACTTGAAGGACATAGGTCGAAGAATTGACAATGTAACTCATAGATATCTCCACAGTAATTTTACCTTGTGTTCCCTTAATGCTATGGAGCATTAAAACTGCCTTTGCTTTTGCTTTTTCTTCCCATCCTTAAAATGTGCTAATTAAGTGGTAAATCTGCCTAAAATAAAAGCAGCAGTAAGAAAAAGGAGAACTGAAGGATCAGATAATGGAAAAATAGATTATCAGTCACTGAATATTTGATAGCTGGCTGTACTTTTCCTTCAAAATACATTCAGACAGTGTGCTTTCTAAAATAGCCCCCAAAATGGTTTGGTTAGAAAAAATAAATAATCATAAAATGCATAACTGTGAATTGTGCTCCAAATCAAACTTTGATTAAAATGGATAAATAACTGATAGCTGAGTTTAGGTACCACATAACAAGATAAAACAGTTTGGTTTCTGTTGGTCTATTCAGGACATTCATCAAATAGATAACAAAAAAAAATGGATTTCTGAAGAAGTCTTAAAGCCATCCAGAGTGGAAGAAAGGAGCTAGAAGAACTGCCAGAGATGAGTAAAAAAATGTTAAAGTAGACTCTAAAAAGAGAGAAAGAGTCAAAGGCTGTGTCTATACGGGTGCCAAAACAAACACTTGAAAAGTGAAACCTTTAGTCAATCAACTGGTTGTTTTGTCTACATTAAACCAAACAACTGGCTTGACTTTTATTTTTTTTCCACTGAATTGACTGAATGGAGTAGTTGTTTTGAAATTGTGTTGACATAGCCATAGTGAAGAAAGAGTAAAGGAGGGGAAATAAGGAAGATATTTGCCCTCAAAAGAAAATTATTACCTCCTCCAAGTAAGACTAGAGAGATGAGATAACAGTGGGTTGTGGATGGAAATGGGAACAACTTTTATGGACAGCAAAATATCATAAATAAGAAAAATTCAAATATAAAATTGAAGATTAAAAGTAGCAGTTGGAGAAAAGTCAAGTAAATATTTTCCCTAGATTTTGAAAGACTTTTATTTGCTAGAATGCAAAAGGAGAGATTGATATTAGAGAACTAAATTGGGGAAAGCTGAATTTGGGAAACTGCAAAGCCAAGTTAAAGAGTTAGACCCATTGAAAGGATCTGGTTTTTGTCTTCTGTGCTTTGAAATAAAGTCTATATTTATGCCTGCTTGTCTCACAAGGATATCTTAATGTACTATAATGATAGTCATTTGCTCATCCATTCTCCTTTCTGATAAACTGGCCAACAAGACTCCCCTCTTAAAAAAAGTACATTGCAATCAGAACATGTAAGTGAAATAATTGTCTCTTTATTCAAATATAGGGTGGAAGTAGAGTCATCTTTTACAGAAAAGCATGTTTTTGAAATAGCCCAAGATTTTAAAATTACTTCATAAATATTTTTTTAAAAATCTTTGGGTAGAGAAAACTTCTGTGTAGAAATACTGCTTAAGGAGGTGTCCAAGAAATATTTTTAAGCCATTCTTTTTGAGAAATATATAGGAAAGGACATGCAGAACATGTCCAGCAATGACAAGGTCAGACATGAGCCAAGAGATTGAGGGAAGGGTGTCATTACAATATAGCTACTTTAAAGAAAACTTATCTGAGTGTATTCTGAGTTCCTTGTCCATTGATCAATAACACATATAATTCCAGAGCAACCGAACTATATTAATCTTGACATTGTCATCATAAATGAAACCAGACAACAAAAGGTAATTGCAGCTAAATATACGGAAGTATTTCTGATCTCCCTTGATGAGGCAAATAAAGAAGTTTATGGAATTGGTTTTCTCATGTCTAAAGTAAACTAGAAACAGAATTACATGTAAGTTGGTTATCTCATATTACATTGCTTATGATAAGTATCTGCTGAAAGACTAGCATTAAAATAATTACAGTTTATAAACTACTTTTATATAGTTGTGAGTTTAATGCAGATAATAGGAAATAGAAAAGTTCTATATAAAAAACTTGATGAATACCTGAAAAACAAATACCATATAATTCAATATTTGATGACATCAAAGAAAAAATAGGCATAAAGAAGGTGGCAAAAAGCGTTGGAAATATTGTCCATGAGTAATAAATGAGAGGTAAAAGATTTGTAGAATACACATAAGCCTCACACCTATGTATCACAAATGCTTTCTTTGAGAAAATAGTAGGGAAGTGTTCAACTTGGTGAGTACCAAATAGCAACACACACTCAAAAAGATTATTTTTGATAGATAGGAAAGGACTGATTATTGAAGTGTGAATCTATAATATTAACTCAGAACACCAACTTTTTAGAGCGAATATCAAAATTAATACCAAACTAGAGGAAGAATTATAACTATATAGTGTACAATTGTTGGAACTCTAATCTGACCTATTGAAACAAGATTTTGATTCCCCAAAATGGGAAATGGATAATATCACAAATAGATATTGGCACAAAGTATCCTTGTTCTTAAGAAAGTATAACCAATATAAATCAAGTGTTACAATAAAAAAGAAAATAAGAGCCGAAAAATCACTTTCAGCCAAACACATTACCACCTTGTCAATTGGAGAGATGAGGCAGCCAAACACAACATGTTTAGAATATAAATTGTAAAATACTATAGTGGATTATTATAAGCAATATTACCTCATAAAATAGCAAGAAGCAGATGGTAAAATGAGTCTGCAGAATGTTTGGCAAGAGATAAGTGTAAAAAGGGTGTTAAGTTTCCCAAGAACATATTTCTCTATTACTCTCTGAGTGAAAGATAATTTTATTGGCTCTATCCCTGAACATATGAAGCCCTTATTTTCTCATCAATCTAACTATTAGCTAATCACTTAAACTTTATATCATGAATAGATAAAAAGGCATTTATTATATACTTACTAGGCATTGTGCTGAGCATAATAATAGAGAATAAAAATAATTTTCTTAAAATAGAAATTATTGTGTTATCAAAAATTTCGTAACAGTAGGGTGGAGACAAGATAGCAGAGTAAAGGCAGAGACTCAAATTCCCCTCCAAACAACTTTAAAATGACACCCTAAGTGAATTCTGGAGAGGGAGAAACAACAAAAGAGTAGGGTAACACAATTCTCCAGCTCATGAAAATGTAGAAGGTTGGCAGGAAAGATCTGTCTCATTGGGGTAAGAGTGGAGTACTGGTTGAACTGGTGGCAAGTCAGCAGCAGACCTTGGAGGCAATGGAATTGGTAGCTAAGTCTTCTGGAGCTCTCATCCCACAGTCATTAAGGGAAGTTGACAAATGGACAGAAGGATATTACAGGAGACCCTTTGCTGGTACTAGGAGCACATGGTTCCAAGTCCCAGTCCCAGTGTAAGGAGAAACACTAGGATATCAGAACATGCAGCTGTAGGGGAGCAGGAATCCTAGTCACATTTTCAAGGTGGACAAGAGTGTTTGTGATCACTTACAGACCAGAGCACAGGCTAAAAGAGCAGTGACCACACCTCTCCTTAGATCAAACATCTTGAAAAAAACTGATAATTTACAGATCCATAGAACAAGCTCAGAAAACAGCAGCACAAAAAAATCTGAAGCTTGGGACAGTGCCCCCTCTACCTCTGGAGCACAGTCAAACATTAAAAAAATCAAGAAATAGACTGGAAAAAATGAAATAATAATAATTTTGAAAACTCCAAGACCACAGAAAGTTGCTATGGTGACAGGGAAGATCAAAACACAAATGCAGAAAAAGAAAAGAAGGTCAAAACAGCCACATCCAAAGCCTCAATTAAAAATACAAATTAGTCAGAAAATCCAAAGAATTTCTGGAAGGGCTCAAAAAAGGGTTTTAAAATCAAATAAGAGAAGTAGAAGAAAAATTGAGGGAAGAAATAAGAATGATACAAGAAAATCATAAAAAAAAGTCAATACCTTGATAAAGAAGGTACAAAAATACTGGGGGAAATAACTTCTTGAAAAACAGAATAGGCCAAATAGTAAAAGAGGCACAAGAATCCATTGATGAGAACTCCTTAGAAAGCCAAACTGGTCAAAGGGAAAAAGAGATACAAAAAGTCACTGAAAAGAAGAACTCCTTAAAATGCAGAATTGACCAAATGGGGAAAAATATGTACAAAAACTCACTAAAGGAAATAGTTCCATAAAAATTAGAATTGGGTAAGTGGAAACTAATAACTATATGAGATATCATCGATAAACAAAAAAAAATAAAGTAAAATGAATGAAAAAAATGAAGAAAATGTGAAATATCTCACTGGAAAAACAACTGACCTGTGAAATAGATTGAGGATAGATAATTTAAGAATTATCAGACTACCTGAAATCCATGGCAAAAAAATATGCCAAGGCCTCATCTTTCAAGAAATTTTGAAGGAAAATAGCTCTGATATCCTAGAACCAGAGGGTAAAATAGAAATGGAAAATAATCCACTGATAACTCCTGAAAGAGATCCTAAAATGAAAACTCATAGGAATATTATGACCAAATTGCAGAGTTCCCAGGTTGAGGCATAAATATTGCAAGCAGTCAAAAAGAAACAATTCAAATATCATGGAACCACAGTCAGGATAACACAAGATTTAGCAGCTTCTACTTTAAAGGATCAAAGGGCTTATTCTGGAGGGATATTCTGGAGGGCAAAACAGCTAGAATTACACCCATGAATCACTTACCCAGCAAAACTGAGTATAGTCCTTCATTGAAGGAAATGAATATTTAATGAAATAGAGAATTCTTGAGCATTCCTGATGAAAAGACAGTAGCTGAATAGAAAATCTGACCTTCAAATACAAGATTCATGAGAAATATGAAAAGGTAAACAGGCAAAGAAAATCATAAAGGATTCAATAACATTAAACTGTTTACATTCTCCACAAGGAAAGATGATATGTATAATTCCCATGTACATTATAATTATAAGACATTTAGAAGGAGTATATATAGACGAAGGGTACAGGTATGAGTTGACTATGATGAGATGATGTGAAAAAAATGGATAGGATTCTGGGAAGATGGCAGAGTAGGTCAGAAAATTCCAAGTTCTCAGGATTTTCCTCCACAAAAAAATATAAAACAGCATCTCAGGGCAAATATAGAGCAGCAAAAATAAACAAGGGAAGGGGCAGAGCAGGCGTCCTCCTGGGACAATTGGAGAATATCTGAAGAAAAATCCTGGAAATAGGTTTGGTTCCTGTGAAGATCAAACACCTCTATGTTAGAGACCACTTAAACAACCAACAGCAAGCCCTGGGGTTAGCTGAGTTGGGAGGTTGCCTTGGCTCCAGCTATAGGAACTTTTGCTCACAGGACAGTAAAGGAAGTTTGGTGTTAGCCAGGGAAGATCAAGGACCTCTACTGCCAAGGAATACTAGACTTATCTGTGCCAGCACATGACAGTGAATCCAGAAGTAGGGTGGGACACCACTGACTCTGGGCACTTAGAAGAGGCTGAAAGTCTTGGTTTGAGTTCAAGAGTAAAGAGGAGAACTGAAGGAGGATTTGAGGCCAGAGACATCATCCACTATGGCCCAGGATTAGAGGTCATTACAAAAATTAAGCTATTTTTAAAATATACATGCAAAGGAGAAAAAATTCAACCATAAAAAGTTGCTATGGGAAAAGACTGGGTTCATCTTCAGAGGAAAACAGTGAAGCAAAGAAACAATCTACCCCAAAAAATAATGTCAAATGGTCACCTGCTCAAAAAGAATTCATAGAGGAACTTCAAGAAGACTGTAAAAATCAAATGAGAGAGATTGAGGGAAAATTAAAAAAGACCGAGCAATCCAAGAAAAAAAGATTATGAAAAGAAAGTTAACCAATTAGAAAGGAGATACAGTATCTAAAGGAAGAAAATGATACCTTGACCATCAGAATTTGGCAAAGGGAAGCCAGTAAAATCAAAAGAGATCAAAAAATAATAAAATATAAAAAGGGACAAAATGGAAGATAATGTGAAACACTTCATAAGAAAAGCAATTGATCTAGAAAAAAAATCAAGAGAAAACATAAGAATAATTGAACTACCTCAAAGTTATGATTAAAAAAAAGAATCTTGATGGAATAATACAAGAAGTAATTAAAGAAAATTGTCCTAAAGCATTAGAACAAGAGAACAAGAAAAAATCCACCAATCACCACCTGAAAGAGATCCTATGAGGAAAACCCATAAGAATATTATAGACAAATTCTGAAACCCCCAACTCAAGGATAAAATATTATGAGCAACAAGAATAAAAAATTCACATATGTGGCACTACAATTAGAATAACACAAGATCTACCTGTGACAACATTAAAAGATTACAGGTCTTGGAACATTATATATTGAAGAGCAAAAGAACTGGGCTTCTGGCTGAAAAAATCATACCCAGGAAAGGTAAGCATACTTGTGAAAGGAAAAAAAATGGACACCTAATGAATTGTCTGACTTTCTGGATTTAGTTTTTTTTAAAAAATGAAACCTGAACTTAATAGATTTAACATACAAGAACCAAGAGTAACATACGGTAAATACTAAAGACCAATTACAAGGGACTCAATATGGACAGGTGGTTTACCTTTTACATATGAAAAATGTAAAACATATATCTAAGATTGTTATTAGCAATTTGGGAAGTTCATAACAAAGATTGAGGCAGACATGAGCATGATATGACTTCAAAAAGTAAAACCATTTAGCAACAGCTAAAAAGGAGTAAATATCTTATACAAATGAGGTGCAAAAGGAAGTACTGATACAGAGGAATTAGATGGGGAATGAAGGCTGTTAGTTCTGGAAATCTACTTCCATTGAGAATGGGTTTAAAAGGGAACAATACATATACATCTAGAAGAATATAAAAGTTTCCTAAATTTAGAAAGGCATAAAACACTAAGGGAATAGGGATGAAGAAGAGGATAAGGGAGGGATCTTTAGAGGGGACAGCAAGGGAATAGGTCAAAGGGGCATGTAAGGGGGTGTTCAATTTATGGGAATAGAAGGATAAGGGAGGTACCACTGGAAGGAGTAGTTTCAGTAAGCAGGGTAGCAAATAAAAGTAAAGTAAAGGAGTCAGGAGGGATAGAAAATAAGAGACACACACAAACTTAGAAACAAAGATTAGGAGTAAATTCTGTTAGAGGAGGTATATGTTTATGTATGTATATGTATGTATGTAGTATACGTGTGTGTATGTGTGTACATATACGTATGTGTGTACATATACGTATATATGTATGTATAAGCACACTTAATTGTAGCTTCAGGGCAAGGTGGAAAGGAAGGGGAAAATGACCAAAGTACAGCAGAGAACAAGAAAAAACCTACCAGGAAGCAAAGAAAAGATGGACAGTTCTCAATATAATGCTTAGTATTTAACAAGTAGACTTTCTTGAAATGGAAATTTATTGCTATATATTTTGAATACTCTCACATTCTGCTATGCACATAACTTCTTTCTTTTCTTATTTTATTTTTAAGTTTTGATATGTTTATAATATGCTTCTTTTTCTTTTCTTATGCATTTAAGTTTTAATAAAATATAAAATTAAAGGATGAGAATGAGAGATGCACTGGGAGAAGAGGAAAGGAAGAGGTAAAATGGGGTAAATTATCTCACATAAAAGAGGTATGAAAACCTTTTATAACAGGGGAAAATGTTAAAATGGCAGATAATGCTTATCAGAATTGACTCAAAGTGGAAATAACATCCACACTCAATTGAATGTAGAAATCTACCTTACCCTACAAGGAAGTAAGAGGAAAAGGAGTTCAGAGAAGGGAGGGAATGATAGAAGAGAGATCAAATTAGAGGAAATCATGGTCAGAAGCAAAATACCTTTAAGAAAGGACAGTGTGAAAGGAGATAGAGAAGTATATACTGGGGGAAAATAGGATGGAAAGAAATATACAGCAATCATAACTGTGAAAACAATTTACAGCAAGTTTCTCTGATAAAGCCCTCATTTCCTTAATATATATAGAAAACTGAGTCTAATTTATAAGAATACAAAGTCATTTATCAATCAATAAATGATCAAAGGATATGAACAGTTTTTTTTTCCATATGAAGAAGCAAAGCTATTTATAATCATATGAAAAATGTCCTAAATCACTATTTATTAGAGAAATGAACATTACAACAACTCTGAGGTACCACTTCACATCTACCAGATTGGCTAATATGACAGAAAACAAAAATGACAAATATTGAAAGGGATGTGGGAAAACTGGAACACTGAAGCACTGTTGGGGGAGTTATAAACTGATTCAACCATTCTGAAGAGCAGTTTGGAACTATGTATGCCCAAAGTGCTATAAAAGGGCTATGCATAATCTTTGACCCAGTAATACCACTACTACATCTATATCTCAAAGAGATTTTGAAAAGAAAAGAAAATGCCCTATACATCCAAAAATACAGCAGTTCATTTTGAGTTGGCAAAGATTTGGAAATTGAGGGGATACCATCAATTGGAAAATGGCTGAACAAGAAAGACAAACAAGAAGCTTTCAGAAAAACTCAGAAAGACTTACGTAAATGGATGCAAAGTCAAGTGAGCAAAACCGAGAAAACAGTGTGCACAGTAATAACAAAACTGTATGATGATCAGTTGTGAATATCTTAGCTATTCTCAGCAATAAAATGACAAGACAAGTGTGAAGAATTTATCATGAAAAATGCTATATACCTCCAGAGAGAGAACTAATAGAGTCTGAATGAAGATCAAAGTATCCTTTTTTTCCTTTATTTTTCTTTCACAACATGGCCAGCACAGAAATTGTTTTGCAGGACTGCACATGTGTAATCTTTGTCAACTTGTTTGCCATATCAGGAAGGGGATATAAAAGAGAGGAAGGGAGAGAATTCAAATGAAAATGAATATTAAAAATTTTGTGTAATTTGAAGAATATTTAAATGTAAACTAAAAAGAAAATTATTACCCAAAATGCCAAAAGAAAAGATCTATTATACAACACTGTCAGTTCACATGCATTCCCTAAGAAAAACACATCGTCTCCACTCAGTTGCCTAGGATTGAAAAATTGAGTCTAACCTAGTCCTGGACCCATTGTCTGGTCTTAACCCTAATGTCAAATTAATTTTGCTGGAACTTTTGGAATAATAGCTTGCTCTTCACTGTAGAAATTTTGATTAGCACAGAAACTTCATCTTCATCATGCAGGAAGTCAGCTCTTTCTAGGATATTGCTTCTTAACTGAGATCTGATAGATGGACAGCCACTGTGTGAGACCCAAAAGCCCTGAATCTACTTTTGGATAGATACACGGGCCCTTCACTGAAATCCTCCTTTATATCCTAGGAGTGGGAGAGATCAACTTAGTACTGCTCCGGTACAAATCAGACCTGTACCAGGTTATAGCCCCTTTAATTTTCCTCCAGATTTTCTCTTCTTCTTTCTCAATTCTTTGATCATCTTTGGAAAATTCCCCAGATGCTGGGAAAGAGTTTCTCTGATCCAATTGATTTGTGGAATCATGGATAACGTTGCCTCTGTAAAATCACCCCATGGTTATTTTGAAATAAAACTTGAAGGATAACAAATAAATATAGCAGGAATTGCACAGAGCAGGCAGAGATCCTCTTCTCACTTTTGGCCAAACTCATATATGTGACTAAGCACTGTGGGAGCTTGGTGCAATTCCCTATTTGGCTACTGAACAGAAAGAATTGATGATTCAATAATACTTTAAAGGGAAGCTATCCCAGTCTCAGTTTACTCTTCACTTACAAGCTTTCACTTGTGCCAGGAATGTTGTGAGATGTTTCCTAAGAGGAGGGAGTGAAAGGGTAACTCAATTTATCCAATAGCCCCACTATGAGGACAAAAGAATACAAAGGCCAATGTCCGCATTCTGCCTCAGAGACTTTGATCCTCAGTTTTGAGCTATCTCTCCTCTGTTTCTTTCTCATCTTGAGTGAATCAGCATCAATTTTAAGTTGGATTTGTACAGTCTGGAAGACCATCTTATGAGTGTTACGGGTCCGAGGTTCAAAACTCAGAGGACCTGCTACACTTTAACATCCCTTCTCAGCCATTTCTACAGAGGCTAACTACAACTTCCATAGGTCATAACAGGTAACCCTGTAGCCTCTAATCCTAATGCTATAGCCTCATGAAGCCCCATCATTGTGCCTCCATTAAGAATTAGCCATTAGAAAAAAAATTTTACTAAAAAACAATAATTAGCTAGTAGACATAGTTCTTTAGCAAAGATACTTACTAATAGGGCACAGTGAAAACAACAGAAACAAAGCATCTTCCATTAACCTTGGGTCACACTTTCTCACAAATACATACAGGGTCCTTGACAAGAGCATGCATAAACCTAGAGTACTATCAAGATGAGGCACACATGTGGGAAACACATGTGGCCAAAACAACTCACAATTCTGTATTTGTAAGGCCTTAGTATCTTTCCTCTCTATGCTGGAAAGATACCACAGCTGGTCTTGGTCCTCACAGGAAATAGCACCTGTGCTGGATGGGTCAGTTTGATAGATTGTCTGAACCTACTCTTTGATAGGCAACTGTGCTCTCCCATGCATGAAGCTTCAGGGTCAGCTGCAAATCTTAAGCTGGAACACTGCGCCATCTTCCCAAAAGAGCAAATATCCTTAGACTAATACTTCCTCCCTTCAGTGCTTAGCTCAAGTGACCCCTCCTTCCTCAGGCTTACCTAACACTCCCAGTTGTTAATGTTGTCCTCAGCTGAGCAAATGATTTTTTCTGAATTTTTGTATGCCTTGTATTTACTTGTCTGTGTACATGTTTCTCTTCTTGGCAGGATCTTTCAGGAGAATACTGAGATCTTTTGGCCTCTTCAGATTGCCCTCTATTTATTCATCTATCTGGATGCATGCAATGCCTTCACAGAAGTCATGAGTGTTGATGGAATATGGAACAAATTGAATGCTAAAACAACTAACTTCATATCTCATGGTTTTTTCTAGAAACCAAAGAAAACTTCAGTTTTCTCATAAAAACAAACAAATAAGCATTTATTTATCACTTACTCTGTGCTACATTGTGCCATATGTGTGAATACCTACTCCATGACTATAAAGGAACTATGATTCAATGTGAGTATTCCTTTCACAGATTCTGATCTTCACCCTTCCAGGACTGCCTACGGAAGAGATTTTTGCACATATTCTCCTGGAAATCCTTCAAAAGGGATTCACTATTAACCAGAGAACCTCTTTTGGTTTTCTTGATATTTTCTGTAGGGATATCTGCTTACCTTTTTTCTATTCTCTAGACATACATCTCTGCTGACATTTTTTACACTGTTTTTCCTACAAAATTCTTCCTCACAAAGGTGCTCATACCTGTCACGTCACTTTCCATTGCACTTTAGGTGACCCAAAATGTTCTAAATCAATATTTATCAATCAATTTAAAATTTTGACAAATTCTGTTTTCCTCAACCATAGAAACATTCCTTTCCCCAACCTACATCTGCAAAGGAATGGTAACTGAAGATTTCTCCTCATCCATTTCCTCATTTTATAGCCAACTATCACCCATTTTTCCTCTATTACCTCTGAATTTACCTGTTCCCAGTGTGACCACATTCTATTTCAAATATCCATTATCTGCATAAACCAGTACTGTGAAAAATTACCATTCTCTATTACAAGATATGCCACTTTAAAACCACTGGATTTTTAGGAGAAAACATAAAGGGTAATGAAAATCTCAATAAGATTAATGAATTAAACTTAACTTTCTCTAAATTTTAAAAAAGATTTTTGCATGCCATTTTAAAAGTTATTATACAAATACTTTCACTTTAATTTTCTATAAATTATTTGATTCTGGATTTCTTCTTTTTCCTGTTTCCATGGGTAACACATAACATCAGCTCTAGGCAGTCAAAGAATGGAGAAGAGAGAATTCTCCAGTTTGTTTTTAGAACGTTGTGAAAATAAGTTGTTTAGACAAGTTAGGAGGTGTTAAGCAGGAAAAGTAGGCAATTCCTGGATAAGTGGTGTGGTTTACACAGGGCCATACATGGGAGAAAAGGGAAAAGGAGGGAGGGCATATTATCATAAAGAAGCCTCCTCTATATTTAGAAAGAGAAATGTCGGCATTCAAACTGGATCTAACAAGAAAGAAAAAAATTTTCACTGCTGAACTGAATGGTGCCCTTGTCTTCTTGCCTGGCTAGAGAGTTGAAGCCATCTCTCTACAAACTTTCTGGATTGCACAAGACATCAGTATTATGAGGATATCTTGGCCCTCATTCTCAAGTAGAAGAATTTTGGGGACCCAAGAAAGTGAGGATAAAAAAGTAATTAATCTAATCCAATATTTTAGAACATTAACTATAAACTGTGGTCTTGAGAATAATTAGGAAATCTCTAACTGCATTTGGATTGTTTTAATGATTAAGGAATATTCATTAAGTAGTGATCATTGAATTATGGTGTTCAGACTTCTTAACCCCTTTCCTGCATTTTCTGATTGACGTTCCTCAATCAATATTATTTGTAAGCAAGAGAGATAAGTTGTCAAATAATACCTTTGTTTTAGTAGATATGCCTGCAATCCAAGGTTTAAGTCTTGTTCATTTTCATAATACTATCTTCAGTAGTGAAGGGAATGAATACTTGACAATCTATCTATGGGAGGGGTGTAGTTGGCATGAGAACTTGGAAGAGAAGAGACCTTGCTTCCAGATTCAAGAGAGGACATGTGGTTCTAAACTTTTTGGGGAGAAATTTAGAGAAAAAGAAGAAAAAAAAGCTCTAGGAAGAAGCAGATACATAAAAAAGTTGGCATGCTGGCATATCTTAAATTTTCCTCTTTTCTCCCCAGGGAATTTATGGAATCTCCCCTTGGGTGAAATCAGGATTTCTGTATTGGTTGAGCTGAGATATCTCACTCTCATTGCACAAACTCATCACAGTGAATTGTCTGATATATTCTCTCTACAACTTCTCTGATTTTTATTTGCAATACACTTGGATAAATATGTTTATTCACTATCTGAGGTGATCCTCTGGGCAATTAACATTTGTGGGAAAGGACAAATAATATTTTCATCCTTTCCTCTTTAAGTGATAGGGAGCAGGGTATCTACTTAAACCTAAAAATCATTTCAACTAGATCAACAATATTTCTAGCCCAGTACTCTTTCTGAAAAGGGTATGGTAGCTAGTGTCATGATCTAAAAAATATCTATCTCATCTCCAGGCAAGAATCAAAATCACCCTTATAAGGGTGGGGAAAATTCCAATGACATTTTCATTCATGTTTCACCATGAGCTACACTGAAAAATACATGTGAACATATGCATATATTCAAGATTAGCACACATACACAACTTATGTAGATGTAAAGATAGAAATTGATTACTCTCAGATCACTAAAATATAATAAAATATTAGGTCTAAGTCTTCAGAAAAATCAATAGAAATGTAGGTACCAAAGAGCTCAAAACAGTACCAGAAAAGCAATTTACACTTTAACATCAATATTATGCAAAAGAATGATTTTGAAGATTTGCATCAACTAATGAAGAATTAAGCAGAATTCAATAAAAATTTATGCAATAATAACACTCTAAAAATAAACAATTTTGAAAGCTTTAAGAAATCTAATCCAGTGCAATAATCATTCAAGTTTCCCTAGGAACAATGACAAAATTTACTATCTAGTCTTCTTACAGAGAAATGAGGAATACAGGGTACTTTTGGATGTGGTCAATGAGAAAATTTTGTTTTCCTAGGTATAATTGATATAAGAATTTTTGTCTTGTTTTGTTGGAGTTGGGGGTGAAAGGCTGTTCATTTCTTTTAAAGTATTTTTTTAAACTAATTTAGGTGTCCTCAGAGCTTTGTCCTGGGTTCTCATCACTTTTTGCTCCACAATATCTAACTTGATGATCTCATCAACTCCCTAGGATTCAATTAACATCTTTATGCAAATGATGTCTAGATCAATTCATTGAGCCCTACTGTCTCCCCTGAGCTACAATTATGCAGCATCAACCACCTTTGGAACATCTCTAAATGGGTACTTCTTTGGTATCTGAAATGCAACATGTCCAAAACTGAAATCATTCTTTCACCCCAGCCCCTCCTTCCAAATTTCCTGATTACTGTCAAGGCCATCATCATTTTCCCAGTAACCAGGTCCACAACCTTGTTGTTGGCCTTAACTCCTTACTCCAACTCACACTATATATCCAAACCAATGCCAAATCTTGTCTTTCCTATCTTCAGAACATTTTACATATACATCTCTTTCTTTCTATCTACTAAGTTAATAACATAATTCATGTCCCCATCATTTCTTACCTGGGTTATTGCAATAGCTTTCTAACTTCCTGACTCAAATATACACTCTACTGAGCTACCAAGGTGAATTGTTCTAAAGTGTAGGATATGATCATATCACTCCTTCGTTCAATCAATTGTAGCAGCTTCCTATTATTTCCAGGATTCACAATCCTCTGTTTGACATCCTTGATTGTCTTCACACCCTTGTCCCTTCCTACCATACCAATTATATATATACATATGTGTGTATGTCTGTGTGTGTATATATGTATATGAATATGTATATATCTTGCCATTTATATGATGCTTCTCTCAAAGAATGTAAGTTCCTTTAAGGAAGAGATTGTTTTTCCCTTTATATTCTCCTCAGTATTTGACATATAAGTGTTTAATAAAAACTTATTGAGCTTATTAAAAACTGTTATTTATCCCCAAAATTCCCATACATGGAAAAAAACATGATGTATACCATTTTATACAATTAATGAATTTCTGGAGATTCCCTATAAATTCTTGTATTACTAAACTATACTAAAGCAATGCTAGAGTATGAGAGCGGTGATTTTTGCTAACATAGAAAAATGTTTCCAAGACTCCTTTTTTATTGCAATGGCAATAATCCAATTATGAGGCAATTCTATCCTACCAACCTAAGTTCTATTGAATGACAAACATTTCTGCTATTGACTGACACCAATTGTCAGGTTTTTTTTTCTTGCCAAACCTTTCAAAAGGATCAGCAGAATTTAAAAAATGGAAGGGACCTTAGAAATCACTTAGTTTAGCCCTTTTTTCTTATAGTCAAAGAAAATGAGTCCTAGATGGGTTAAATGACTTGCTTGTGGTCAAACAGCCAGTAAGTGTCAAGGAGATTAAAATTCAGAGACTCTGAGTACAAATCTAGCACTCTTTCCACTGAACCATGCTGAGTCTCTGTGGGTACCTAATGGATGTAAAAGAGTATGTTGTTTAATGCTTAACAACCTGATCTCTAGAAAAATGCATAGATAACATACTTTTAGCTTTAATCTACTTTATTAGCATTTTCTCCTTAACTTTCTTTAGTCAGAAACAAAATTAATATCTGATTGTTGTTCAGTAATTTGATTGTGTCCGACTTTTCATGATGCCGTGGATCATAAGCACACCAGGCCCTTCAATCCTTCCATCTTTAACTGAGTGATGACCCTGTCAGTTTTAGATTTAGATGATGAGGTATGAATATTTGACTCCTACTTCCACCATCTTGAAAATGATTTACGATTTTTGAACCACAGAATTGGAGATTTGGAAGAACTATCAGTGGCTAGCTAGTCCAAACCATACATGAAAGGAATCCTCACTACAAAGCACACAAACAAAATAAACAAGCAACAGATGACTGTTCAGCCCCCGATGGAAGACCTCCAAGGAAGGGTGTGTCTACTCCACTAAAAGCATGACCTCTCAACACTACCTCAAGATATCCCATTCCATTTTTAATGCTACAGTGATTTTAACTAGTCTTAGAAAGAGGATAGAAGTTATATTTAGCATGACTGGATGCATGATCAAGGCATCAGAAATGGTAAAAGAAAACATTAACCAGGCATGAGAAAATTAAATCAAGGTGGTAAAATGCAGTTTTAATGGATCTCTATGGGCAGAAAAATAATGGTAGAACTTCACATTTATTTATTGCATTATAGGTTACAAAAATAAACCATTCTTCCAGACCATTTTCTGAGGTAAATGTTTTCTTCATATAAGAGAGAAAACCAAAGTATGAAATTATTCAGGGGATCATAGAATTTAGAGCTAGAATGTTGTCATATTACAAATTGAGAAACTGAGGGCCATAGTGATGAAATGACTTTCTCAAGGTCACCTAGATAGGTTATATGAGAGGACTAGTACCTCTGGCATGAGGGCTTGCTGAGCCCTTTTTAGGGCTGCTCATTCACCTTTCATATCAACCTTCACTCAACTTTCAACCGTAGCTCCAAGAAACTGTAGTAGACATAGTAGTCACATCCGAGTAAACCATCTTGACAGATGGGCTACATGATCTTGAGAGTAAGAGACAGATCTCAAGTCTGTTGGTGAATTAGGAGGATGTCTACTTGAAGCATGTAAAGATTTCTCCTCATGGAATGGCTGGATGAGAACAATTTGTTCTAAAGGCCACAAACTCTACTAAAACAGGTGCTAAGGAGAGCATAGAGATTGATCAAGCATCAAAGATGCCAAAGTCATCCACTGCATCCTGAGCCATTGCCAGTTATCTTGACTTTCACCTGCTACTGGACTTTGATGATGCAGGAAAAGTGAGGCCAATGACTTTGTGAAACTTTGCCTTGCTTAAATCCAATTCACCTGCAAATCATCAGTCATGTTGTCGCTGGTCCTCTTCAAAAACAAATGATGAACAACAGTAAAGCCAGAATCAAGTATTTCATCAATGATCATAAGCCTCATTAATGTTTACACTAGAACCTTAGCTCATTTCTTCTGACTTCATGTCAAGTATTTTTTCCTTCTCAGTAGAGTAAAACTAGCCATCCAAGAGAATTAATACAGAATTAGTGAGAAGCAAAATTGTACAGAGATGTAGACATGTGAAGTAGAATATAAGAGATTTAGTTGTAAATCCAGATCATTAAAATGTTCTAAGAACTTTCAAATAAGTATTTTTTAAAAATTAAATTCATAGACCATTTTACTAACCTGCCAAATTTTCACCATTCCCCCATATCAAAGTAGAGAAGAGCAGGATTGATGGAATAGATCATATTCAACATCTCTACTGAAACCATTATTATAGCCTGCCTATAGGCCAGAAGCCTTTAGAGTCAAGCCCAATTTGCCTTGCTGATTCAAAAAGAGAATGCTTGACATCAATGAAAGAAAGGGTTTTAAGAAGTGTCGTTAGCATCCCTATTTTAGATGTACTCTAGAGAATTGATGCAGGATACAAGATCAGTAAAGAACAGTCTAACTCTACAATGGTCAAGGTCTATACTAAGATCTGGCTAAAGGAAAAAAGAATAATAGGTGGATATGTTTCTCTTTTTTCAATATGAGCTATCATACAAAGACATTCATGGTTCATTTCTCTCAATTGTCTTCAAAGATTTTCCCACAACACAGTGTATTAATTTGGCCTGCCTTCATTTTTTCACTCAAAACTATGTGCTTCTATCTGTCTTAAGGAGATTGCTTCCTAGACCACAGAAGCCCCCAAACTGTACTGATGAAACAGTCTATGTCTTCAGATTCATATTTGAAGAAAGATCATACAAAAAAAGGCCATGGAACATAATTTATGACCCAGAATGGTCTTCTTTCACTCTCAAGTCACTTATTGATGAAGTGTGTATAAAAGCTGAGAGAAATAGGACTTAACTATGATGATACCATATACAGAGACAAAATGAAATGCTGGTATATTTAATCAGGTCCCTTTTCAACTCCTGGATTCCAGAATAATGTTTCATAAAGAAAAAAGGATTTGACCAAAGCCAACCTTAATTTAATCATGTCCATTAATTTCTTAAGCATTAATCATATTACTTACGTAAAGAGTACACTCTGAAGCTGAAAATTCAAATTTATAACTGAGCTGTTAAAGGAAGACCTGCTCATTCTCCAAATGACATAAAATATTAAACATTTGGTTACTGATAAGTGATTTTTATCATTCCATCAAGTAAGAACATCCTTCCTTGTCCCTAGTCTATAAAGTTCACATTCTACTGTAATAAATTCATAAGTAAATACCATTCTGGACCTAAAAAGGTCATTACAAATCATAAGACAGTTTATAGATTGGATGTCATACTAATTGAGGCACCAAGAGTATATTTTATGGAAGTAGTGAAAGAATAAAAAAATTCATTTAAAGGAACAAAAGATCTATGATCTCAAGAGAAACCATGAAAAAATAAAAAGAAATAGCACTTCAAGATAATAAATTAAACTATAAAACTAACCAGCAAAACTAGCACTGGTTTAAAAAAAAACTAGAAAATATATCTTTCAACAGACTGGTTAAGAAAGAATCAGAAATAACTGAACAGTAAATCAGAGAATATAAAATATTGAGGAAGAACTCCCTATATGTCAAGAATTCTAAGGAAAATTGGAGAGCAATTTGTAAGAAAGGAGATAGAAACCAACATCTTGCCATAGCTCACAATGGATGCATGTTTAGATTAATAAAGGCCTTATGGTAACAAATAATAATAATGAGTAGAGAACCAAATTAAAGAAGAAAATTTGGAATGTGCCTCCCTCCCTTCTTCATAGAGGTGTAAGACAGTGGATGTGGTACCCTGCATATAATTTTGGAAATAGTTAATGTGTCATTGAACTGCTTCATTTTTATCTTTTCTTAATGTTATAGGAAGAAGAATTGTAGGAAAGGGATCTGTTTTATATAGGCTAAGTCTGTTTTCCTTCAGAGGAACAGAGAGGAATCTGTGGGATTTGGTTCTTTTATAGAATGAGACCTTGAACCAACAGTGTGGCTTCCTTATCAACTGAGGTCTAAAGAACCAGACAATGGAGCTCAGTGATGCCCAGAGGCTTAGTGAAATTGAGATGTCTCTCCAATATCATGTTGCCATGATAAATAGGGAAGGAGAGGGGCACAACATCTATTTCTAGCATTTATAAAAACAACCTTTTGAGGGGAGGAGCCAAGATGGTGGAGTAGAAAGACACTCATATGCTACCTCCAAACCCACAGCCCATAAAATACCTGTAAAGAAGAACTCCCAACAAATTCTGGAGCAGCAGAGGCCACAGAACAACAGAGTGGAGGAGATTTCTGTTCCAGAGAGACCTGGAGGACTGACCTGAGGGGTCCATCGTGCACGGGACCTGGAGCAGAGCCCAGCCCTGCCTTGGCCATGCAGCACCAAGGGGAGCAGATCTGAGCAGGCTTCAGGGACAGAATCTCCAGAAGCCAAGCAGGTCCCTCCACCCACAGGTGCCAAAGATTGGTGAGAAGGTCTCTTTGACTGGTCAAGAGGGGAGTGGGGTGTCACCATAACTCAGGGCCCCTTGGGAGGCAGGAGTAGAGGCAGCAGCAGACAAGGGCTTCCAAAGCAGGCAGGAACTCAGATCCATTGTTGAAGGTCTCCTCATAAATCCCCTGAGGGAACTGAGCCCTGCCCACACCCAAGCACCTGAACTTAATCTCACACTGAATAGCAGCCCCGCCCCCACCAAAAGCCCTGAGGCTGGGAAGCAGCATTTGAATCTCAGACCCCAAGCCCTGGCTGGGCAGATATGGAGGCAAGGTGGGGGTGGAGACGACATTCAGAAATCAAGTCACTGGCTGGGAAAATGCCCAGAAAAGGGGAAAAAAAATAAGACCATAGAAGGCTACTTTCTTGGTGAACAGATAACTCCTTCCTTCCTTTCTGATGAGGAAGAACAATGCTTACCATCAGGGAAAGACTCAGAAGTCAAGGCTTCTGTATCCCACACATCCAAAATAAATATTCCATGGGCTCAGGCCATGGAAGACCTCAAAAAGGATTTTGAAAATCAAGTTAGAGAGGTGGAGGAAAAACTGGGAAGAGAAATGAGAGAGATGCAAGAAAAGCATAAAAAGCAGGTCAACACCTTGCTAAAGGAGACCCAAAAAAATTGCTGAAGAAAATAACACCTTGAAAAATAGGCTAACTCAATTGGCAAAAGAGGTTCAAAAAGCCAATGAGGAGAAGAATGCTTTCAAAAGCAGAATTAGCCAAATGGAAAAGGATGTTTAGATATAATTGGTTCATATTGAGCTCACCCTGTGCCTTCTGTCTCACTCTCTCCATACATATGTATGTTTGTGTGTGTATATATATGTATATATGTATAAATATACATACATATATATATACACACATACACACACACACACACACACATAAACATATTCCCTCCAACTATCCTAATACTGAGAAAGGTCTCATCAGTTACAAATATCATCTTTCCAAGTAGGAATGTAAACAGCTCAACTTTAATAAGTCCATTATGTTTTTTCTTTCTTGTTTACCTTTTCAGACTTCTCTTGATTCTTGTATTTTTCTCTTGATTCTTGTATGTAAAAGTCAAATTTTCTATTTGGCTCTGATCTTTTAGACAAGAATGTTTGGAAGTCCTCTATTTCACTGAAATTCCATTTTTCCCCCCTGAAGTACTATACTAAGTTTTTCTGGGTAGGTGATTCTTGTTTTTAATTCCATCTCCTTTAACCTCTGGAATATCATATTCCAAGCCCTCCAGTTCTTTAGTTTAGAAACTGCTAAATCTTGTGTTATCCTGATTGTGTTTCCACAGTACTTAAATTATTTATTTCTGACTTCTAGTAATATTTTCTCCTTGACCTGGGAACTCTGAATTTGACTACAATATTCCTAGGAATTTTCCTTTTGGGATCTCTTCTAGGAGGTGATCGGTGGATTCTTCCCATTTTTATTTTACCTTCTGGTTCTAGAATATCTGGGCAGTTTTCCTTGATAATTTCTTGAAATATATCTAGGCTCTCTTTTTTAATCATGGCTTTCAGATAGTGCAATAATTTTTAAATTGTCTCTCCTGGATCCATTTTCTAGGTCAATTGTTTTTCTAGTGAAATACTTTATATTGTCTTCTCTTTTCTCATTCTTTTGGTTTTGTTTTACAATTTCTTTAAATCTCATAAAGTCATTAGCTTCCATTTTCTCCATTCTAATTTTGAAGGAATTATTTTCTTCAATGAGCTTTTGGGCCTCTTTTTCCATTTGATCCTTTCTGCCTTTTAAGGCATTCTTCTCCTTTTTGGCTTTTTGGACCTGTTTTGCCATTGGGTTAGTCTGATAGTAAAGCTATTACTTTCTTCTACAATTTTGGGTGGGAGGGGGTTCCTTTAACAAGCTATTGATTCATTTTTCATGATTTTCTTGTTTCACTTTCATTTCTCTTCCCAATTTTTCCTCTACTTCTCTTATTTGATTTTAAAAATCATTTTTCAGCTCTTCCATGGCCTGAGGACAATTCATACTTTTCTTGGAGGCTTTGGATGCAGGAGCTTTATCTTTGTTGTCTTCTAGTGTTTTGATTTTCCTCATCACCAATGATGCAAGAAAATACCTCTTCACCAAGAAAGTAAGCATCTAGAATCTCTTTCTTTTCCCCCCATTTGTTCACTTTCCCAATTGCTTGATTTTTGAGCTCCAGTGTAGGGCTCCAGAAGCAGGCTCCACTTCAGCACTGGCTGAGGCCACCTTGATGCTAGGACTGGGACTGGGCCTGGGGCTGGGGCGGACCATATTCTCCTCTCAGTCAGGTGAGAGACACCTCCCACAGACCTTTGAAACTGTCTTTGGTACTTGTGGGTTGAGAAGTCTGAAAACCTCGGCAACTACCTGCAAGTCAGTTCCCTAAGGCTGCTTTAACTCTGTCCGTCCCAAAACTGTACTCTCTGCTCCCAGCCTGGTATGATAGACGCTTCCTGTCAATCTTCCAGATTACCTTGGTCTGGAAATTTGCTTCAATTTGTCCTTTTGTGACTTTTGCTGCTCAAAAATTTGTTTAGAGACATTTTTATAGGTTTTCTGAGAGGCCTGAGGGGAGATCTCCATAAGGTACCTGCTTCTAGACTTCTATTTTGTCTCTGCCCCCCAAGAACCAAAAGGGCATTTTTTGACTTTCTACAATATGATCTTCAATGTACTGACCACCAGGAAGATAGGGATTTAGAACATTATTTAAGAATGTGATTTTTTTCATACCCTTCAGAGACTTAATGTCTATTAGGAAAAAATATTGTTACAGAAAACAATTAACAAACTATGTGAGGCAACTTATAATTAGTTGACTGTGTTGTAGGAAGTAAAGAAAATTAGAAATTAATGATGGATGAAGTAGCAAGTGAGGAGACTTTGGCAAGGCCTAGATGTGAAGGAAAAGAAGCAGGAATGGGCATGACATGTGCTTGCATGACGATGAGGAGAAACTTGTATAATGATAGCAGAGAATAGACCTTGGAGGTTAATGTTAGAATTTGTCTGGATTGTAGAGCACTTCAAAGTGTAGGCAGAGGAGGCAGAGGATATGATACAAAATATCTTTGACCTTTTTTTAATAGAGTTGACATGATAAAAGTTATATTCAGGGAAAACGGGGTAACCCATATACAGGGTTAGATGGATTGTATTTGCCTAAATGGTCTATAATGGCTTTATTTTTCTACATATTCTGTTTCCATATATAAATGATTCAGCCTTTCAGCATCTGTAAGACCAATGTAATACCCGTAGCAGCTGCTATGAGCATGCATATATATTTCCAGGGTAGATTCACAAATATAATAAACTTTCTTCCTCAAAGGAAAAACCAAAATATTTATTTAGAACATCACTATTAGGATACCAAAAGGTAAGATTTAGCAAGATACAATCCAGAGAGTGCCAATATCTTTAGCATTCTTTCAGCTAGGCCTCCCCACAAGCAAGTTCCCCTAGCCAAGTTCCTACCACTGCTATTTTTCCATTGGGCAAGCTCCTCTAGCAATGGGCTCCATGTGTGTCAGGTTCCATGTGACTCATGATGTGTCATAGCTGTGAGCTGGGCCCGAGCTTAAAGCAGGTCACATAGGCCTATTAATGGACAGGGAAGATCTTCCTACTCCATTAACATTATAGCATCTCAGTTTTCTCCTTTGGAAAATGGAAATAATGCTTGTACTACCTGTGTCTCACAGTGCTGTTGTGAGCTAAGTGTTTTATAAATCATGAAGGACTACAGAACTGAGTTATTGCTATCCACTCACTTTCTCCCAGTTCTGCCCCACCCTTCCTGTTCCACCTGTTCAGCAAGCTCCTCCCAACCACATTTCTTAGGCTTCCAGGTGATTTAAGCAGATCACATGGGCCTATTAATGAAAGAGAAAGATCTTTCCATTTAAATTGCTATTACACTGCTCCAGCAAAATGTCTGCTTGTCTTTGTGATACACACACTTATACAGACACAGGAATATACACATATGCATATATCCACTCATATATATTCTAAAACTAAACAAAAAATCACTAG
Source organism: Notamacropus eugenii (assembly GCF_028372415.1). Taxonomy (NCBI): domain Eukaryota; kingdom Metazoa; phylum Chordata; class Mammalia; order Diprotodontia; family Macropodidae; genus Notamacropus; species Notamacropus eugenii. The sequence goes on along the minus strand of NC_092873.1, from coordinate 210,231,265 downwards.
CTGGAGCCTCATAGGGTCAGTAGAAACACCTAATATATTCTTCTTATTAATAAAAACCAGGGTCAGAAAAATCCTGGTTCCACTGATATTACATGATTCCATGTAGATTTAGTCCCCGAATCATTGGCTCCCTATTATTTTACTGACAATAGTTTTCATATATTTGCATTTGGCTCTAATCTTCAACATGATAGCCAGTACATTTTTGTTAAAATAAAGAGTTTCTTACATAAAATATGCCTATATAAAATAGGAACAGACACACATGGTTGAGTGTACATTGTGTAAGAAAATGTATATATTATAAAAGAAAATACTTCTATTTTGGATATAGCATGAGTTTTACCAAAGTCATACTTTGCTTCAACTATCAGACCTGCCAAAATACTACTAGGGTCAGAAAGACCTTGGTTCAAATATTGCCATAATCACTAACTATCCTGGGCAAGCCACACAACCACCTTTTATCTCAGTTTCCTTACCTATTAAATGAGGTTTTAGATGGCCTTTGAGGTCCCTTCCAACTCTAAGTCTCTGATCCTATAATTGAGCAGGAACAAATAAGTCTTTGGTATTTAGGCATACAAAGCAATGGGATCATAACTTAGTCCTTCACAGAAGAAGGGCAGGGTATTTATAAACCAAGGAGAAATAAAAATGAGTAAACAATGTATTGAAAACTCCTACTAAATTTGTTTCATATTGAAAATGTTCACGCCAATGTTGTTATGTCCCCACTATACATACAGAATGTGAGTACATGTATGTACACACACAAGCACATATATAAATATTTCAACACCTCATCATTGTATAAACTAGGTGCCAAAATGTCTTGAGTGTTGATTCTCATGTGATTTCCAACTGCTTTTTTGCAGACTTGCAAGGTTTCCTTAAACTGGATCAAGTTCAAACCACGATCCAGACTTTCAGATACCTATCCAAAGTTTTTGAGATCTTCCAACCGCTAATAATCATTCAAGCTAAATAAATACGGTATAGTCCAGCACAATGGATCCCAATGATAAATTTGTACACAGAGAGCTTAGACAGAGCTGGCAGAGGTTCTGAACGTCATGGAAACAACTCCAAACATTGACTTGGTTTTCGATTTTCTGGTCAGAATAGTTGCATTTTCATTTGTATTTCCAAAGGGTAATGGGCAAAGGGTAGAGGGAAGGTGATACTTTGGCCTGTTGGCACCAATGGACTGTTTCTGTTCTCACCTTCTCAAGTCCCCTGGTAAAGATCAATGATATATGAATGTAAGTTTTAAGGTAGAATTTGGCCCATAACATGTTACACTTCCATTCCTTTTTTTGTCACATTCTTTAGTGTGCTGAGTGATTCATTATGTTATATTTTCAACTGCCCGTTAAAAAATTTCAATTGACAACGTAATACGAGCAAATACATCTTATAGTGCTCAAAAATGGAAAGGAAATGGGTGATAAGATAGTAAATAATTAATTAATTAACAGTTACAATGGACCCAAAGAGGAGGTTTTTACCCAGAAAAATGACAAATTTTGCTCTGGGAGACACCAAGAGCAGCAGCAACAAAACGAAAAGAAAAATAAATTTATTTAAGAAGTGTATAACTTTTTAGAAAAAAATACATGTAGCTAAGCCTAACTCTAAGTTTCATATCTAATGAGGAGCTAAACATTTTACTTTCATTTTTAGATTTGACCTTCTTTCCTCAGATCCAGTCCCAGCAGGATCCAAGATTAAGAAATGTAAGGGATATCAGAGATCATTTACTACAATTGCTTCATTTTACAATTGAAAAAAATGAGGATCAGTGAAATGAAGCTATTTCTTTCCCCCCAGGGACTTTGAGTGAGCAATAAATCTAGGATCTAACTTTTCTAATGGGTAGAAAGACAAGGATAGAATTATGATAGTCAAAGGAAGGAAAAGAGTACAGAAGGAGAGTGGCTGATAGTGACAAAAACGGCAATCACATTACTCTGCTGCCATAAGCCTTCACTGACTTTCCAATGACTAAAACTCTTTAGTCTTCCATTCTGGTCCCTCCACAATCTAGTAGCAAACAACTTTTCCAGGCTTCACATAGTTTATAATCCTACAAATTGGATGCCTTTCTGTTCCTCAAACTTGATCTATACTTTCCTACTTTTGCTTATTTTATGTCATTGCCTATATTTGAAATTTCTCCCACCACTCTGCCCTCCCCATATTTTTGTATCTCACAATTCTACCAATACTGAAAAACTGAGGTTCAATGTCAAATCTTTCACGAAACTTTTCTTATCATTTCTCTTGTAAGCACCTCACTTTCCTCACATCTTTCATGCCATTTTATTTTTACTCCTTATATAAACTTCCCTGATCATCTTTTGTATTATAGGTATCTTATGTATTTCATTTCCTCTTTACCATTGTAAGATCAGGAAAAAACCTTTGCCATTCATCTTATGAACTCTTCAGCACCTGATCCAGTGCCTCACACATAATAGCCCCTTAACAGATGTTTATTTAATTGAACCAAATCCAATAAGAAATATTTATTAAGTACTTACTAGGCACTGAGTTAGGTGCTAGAGATATTAATATGAAGAATTATACCTACATACATGGAGCTTAGGTTTTAAGTGAATTAAAGTTACATTTCTAAAGAATGAGATGGGATTTTGTATTTAGGCTAAAGGCAATGTTTGATTGTTTTACATCATATCATAGTCCACCAATGAAGCTAAAAATAAGTTTTAAAATTGCTTTTAAGAAAAGCTGTCTTGCTTAGCATTGAAGAGTAGGGACTGAGAAAACAGGTATAATGTTGGGGGGAAAGAACAAAGATGAGAAATGTAAACCAAGAAGGGAGCATCAATTGTGGGAGTTGAGAACTCAAGTCAAGATAAACTAAATAGCTAAAGCTGGACAAGTAATGAAGAACTAGCACAGGTTAAGACAAAGAAGGAAAGTCAATACAAGGTTAGTTGTGAAAGAAGCCAGAGACAATAAATATAATCTTTATCAGGAAGCTTTTTCTGGTCATTTTCTATGAAACACAAATGACATGCTTTCCAATGTCAACTCAGACCAGAAAAATTCTGAGACCATTTTTTTAAAGAAATGACATACATAGTCCTTTGATTGATCTTCTAAAAAAAAATTAAAGAAGAAGTAGTGTGATATAGAGAAAATAAAATGGGAAGTGGAAACAGAATTAAGTCGTAGGTCCATCAATTACCTGCTCTGTGATGTGGTAGAAAGTTAATCATTTTGAGACTTCTTTTTCCCATCCATCTTTAAAACAGGAATGATAATACTTGTACTATAAACAACCTTGTGATCAAAATAAAAAGAATTCTTAAGTTGAATTCACAATGAATAAGTAATCCTAGAAGAAATTAATAATAATAGAAATAAAAGCTTTGTGTATACACATACATGTATGTACATAAATATATGGGGCAGGTAGGTGGTACAGTGAATAGAGCACCTGGACTCAAGACAGGAAAATCTGAGTTAAAATGTGGCCTCAGACAGTTACTAGCTGTGTGGTCCTGGGCAAGTTACTTAACCCCTATTTGTCTCATCTGCAAGATGAGGACAATCTGGAAGAGGAAATGGCAAATCCCTCAGTATCATTGTCAAGAAAACCCCATGGACAAAAATCCATGAGGTTATGTGGAGTCAGACACAACTGAAGGACTGAATAACATTATATGTGTGTGTGTGCAATATATATATATATTGCACACACACACATATTTATATTGCTTTAAAGTCTATAAAGTGTATTTAAAATATCATATTTCAGGAGCAGAGCCAAGATGACAGAGGGAAAAATTAAAAACACCAAAGTGTATTGTTGGCAAATTCCAGAACTATCAAGTCAAAGAGAAAATACTTCAAATAGCCAGAAAGAAACAATTCAAATATCAAGGAACTACAGTTAGGATCACAAAGGACCTTGCAGCTTCTACATTAAAAGATTAGAGGGATTGGAATATGATATTCCACAAGACAAAGGAGTTTGGACTACAACGAAGGATCAACTACCCAGCAAAATTGAGCACAAACTTTTAGGCAAGGAGGTAGACATTCAATGAAATAAGCAATTTCCAGACCTTCCTGATGAAAAGGCCAGAGCTCAATAGAAAATTTGATCTTCAAATACAAGACTCAAGAGAGGCATAAAAAGCTAAAGAAGGGATAAAAAAGGAGAAAGAAAACTTGTTATTCAATATGGGCAAAGTATTTACATCCCTACATGGGAAGATGACAAATGTTAGTCTTGAGAATTGTATATTTATTATGACATTTGAAAGGGATATACATAGCTAGAATCATTACAGCAACTTGTCAAGAGAATAATGTGCTTTGATCAGGTACAATTTATACCAGGAATGCAGAGCTTTTTCAATATTAAGAAAACTATCAGCATGATTGATCATATCAACAGCAAAACTAATAGAAACCATATGATTATCTCAATTGATGCAGAAAAAGATTTTGATAAAATACAATACTCATTTCCATTGAAAACATTAGAGAACATAGGAAGAAATGGAGCCTTCCTCAAAATAATAAGCAATATTTACCTAAAATCATCAGCAAGCATTACATGCAATGGGGATAAGTTAGATGCATTTCCAATAAGATCAGGGATGAAACAAGGATGTCCATTATCACCAGTGTTATTCAATATGGTACTAGAAATGCTAGCACTAGCTATAAGAGAAGGAAAAATAAAATTGAATTAGAATTGGCAAAAAAGAAACTAAGTTATCACTATTTTCAGACTATATGGTGATAAACTTAGAGAATCCTAGAGAATCAAGTAAAAAGATACTTGAAATAATAAACAACTTTGGCAAAGGTGTAGGACTACTAACAAAGCCCAACAGCAAGAAATAGAAAGAGAAATCCCATTTAAAGCTATGGGAGACACTATAAAATAGTTGGGAGTCTACCTGCCAAAACAAACCCAGGGACTATACGAACACAATTATAAAACACTTCTCACAAACAAAACCAGATCTAAATAATTGGAAAAACATCAGCTGCTTATGGGTAGGCCAATCTAACACAATAAAATGACAATTCTACCAAAATTAATTTACTTATTCCACACCACACCAATCAAACTAACAAAAATTATATTCTAGAACTAGAAAAAATAATATGAAAACTCATGTGGAAGAACAAAAGGTACAGAATATCAGGAGTATTAATAAAAAGAAATGCTTGGGAAGGTGGCCTAGCCATACCAGATCTCAATTTGTATTATAAAGTAGCCATCATCAAAACCACATGGTACTGGCTAAGAAATAGAGGGGTAGATCAGTGGAATAGGTTAGGTACAGAAGACACAGGAGTCAGTGATTATAGTAGGCTACTGTTTGATTGACCCTAAGACCCCAGCTTCTGGGATAAGAATTCACAGTTTGACAAAAACTGCTGGGAAAACCAGAAAACAGTGTGGCAATAACTGAGCAAAGACCAACGCTACTGTACATTATCCAAATGGATACGTGATTTGGGTATAAAGGCTGATTCTATAAACAAATTAGGGGAACAAAGGAATAGTTTATTTATCAGATTTATGGAGAATGGAGAAATTTATGACCAAACAAGAGACTGAGAGCACGATGAAATGCAAAATGGCTCATATTGATTACATTAAATTGAAAAGCTTTTGCACAAACAAAGCCAATACAACCAAGATTATGAGGGAAGCAAAAAACTGAGAAAGAGTTTTTACAACAGGTGTCTCTGATAAAGGCCTTATTTATAAAATGTATAGGGAAGTGAGACAAATTCACAAGAATACAAGTCATTCCCCAACTGATAAATGGTCAAAGGATATGAACAGGTAGTTTTCCCAGGAAGAAATTAAAGCTATCTATAGCCATATGAAAAAATGCTCTAAATCACTATTGATTAGAGAGATGCAACTCAAAACAACTCTGAGGTATCACATCACACCTATCAGATTGACCAACATGACAAAACAGGAATACGATAAATATTGGAGAATATGTGGGAGAGTTGGAACACTAATTCGTTGTTGGTGGAGCTGTGATCTGATCCAACTATTCTGGAGAGCAATTTGGAACTAAGCCCAAAGGGCCATAAAAATGTGTATATCCTTTGACCCAGGATACTGCTTCTCGGGTTGTATCTCAAAGAGATCATAAAAATGGGAAATGGACCTACATGTACAAAAATATCTATGGTAGCTCTTTTTGTGGTGACCAAGAACTGGAAGTCAAAGGGATGCCCATCAATTGGGGAATGGCTGAACAAGTTGTGGTATATGAATGTAATGGAAAACTATTATGCTATAAGAAATGATGAACAGGACTTCAGAAAAACCTGGAAAGATTTATATGAACTGATGCTGAGTGAAATGGGTAGAACCAGGAGAACACTATACACAAAAAGAGCCACAGTGTGTGAGGACTGTTTCTGATAGACTTAGCCCTTCACAGCAATGCAATGACCTAAAACATTTCCAAAGGACTCTTGATGCAACATGTCATCCACATTCAGAGAAAGAACGGCAGAGTTGGAATACAGAATGAACTAGACTGTTTTCTATTTTGTCATTTTTGTTTTGGTTTGGTTTTTCTCATGTTTTCTCCCATTAATTTTACTTCTTCTATGCAACATGACTAATGTGAAAATATGTTTAATAATAATATATTCAGGATCTATATAAGATCATATGCCATCATGGAGAGGCAGGGGGGGAATGAGAGGGAGAAAAAATTAAAACTTATGAAAGTGATTGTTGAAAATTGAAAACAAATAAATTAATTATAAAAATAAAATATCATATTTTATCTCCATAATAAACCTAGGAGATAGATGCTATCATTAACTCCATTTTATAGAAGAGGCAACTAACTCATAAACAGGTTAAGTAATTTGCCCAGGGTTACATAGCTACTGTCTGATTTCATATTTAAACTTAGGACTTCCTGACTCTCTATTCTATTCTGTCACCTTTTTCATTTGAACTCTTCAATATTTTTCCCCTTGAGGATGTACATAATTTAAGAATGCAGCAAAATATAATCTGAGTAAATGACATGGTTTTTTTCTGTTTTTTAAGTAAAATCTTGGTAGCCTGTGATGGCAATCAAATTAGGATCTTTTGCTGTTTTTGTTTCACTAAAAGTTCCTCTAATTTAATAATGTGATTAAAGAATATCTTCTCCATCCATTGTGGGAAGCTTGATTATGGGAGTTGTTTGGTAGGAGGGTCCCAAGGACCTTTTGTTTTTTCTATTGAGACACTGGGTTGAAGGGTTATGTCCTCAGGCTCTAAAAAAATGTATAAATTCTCTGAGGTTGAGGTTTTACTTGGGGGCTTAGTTTTTGTAAGAAGGTTTGAGTCCCAGTTGAGGTCTCTGGGAAGTTGCTAAGAAGCCCCCTGGCTTTGAGAACCCGGATGTCATGTTTCCCTCTCAGGTAACTACGGTCAGACAGTTGGAACTGTCTGTTGAATTCAGGCAAAGGAAGCCATCCCTGTTGACTTTTAATTTCTCTGTAATTTCTTTGAAGTTCAGGGTGCTAATGACACTGAATTAGATGAGTGATATATGTGCTTGGTTAAAGGACTGATATATGTCCTTGATTAGAGTGATAGTTAATGCCTCAAAAGTTGCTTTTCCTTTTATGAATGCAGATCCAAAAGCCTGTGATAGCAATCCCCCATGGGTATGTTGGGGTGCTTACCAATACAGAACCTTGCATTCTTACATGAAAAGTTTTTCAGTCCCAGTTTCTTTTTTTTTTCTTTTTTTTTTCTTTTTTTTCTTTCTTTCTTTCTTTCTTTATTTTAATTTATTTATTTAACTTTTAACATTCATTTTCACAAAATTTTGGGTTCCAAATTCTCTCTCCATTTGTCCCTTCTCCCCACCCCAAAACACTGAGCATTCTGATTGCCCCTATCACCAATCTACCCTCTCTTCTATCATCCCTCCCTTCCCTTGTCCCCATCTTCTCTTTTGTCCTGTAGGGCCAGATAACTTTCTATACCCCTTTACCTGTATTTCTTATTTCCTAGTAGCAAGAACAGTACTCGACAGTTGTTCCTATAACTTTGAGTTCGAACTTCTCTTCATCCCTCCCTCCCCACCCATTCTCTTTGGGAAGGCAAGCAACTCAATATAGGTCATATCTGTGTAGTTTTGCAAATGACTTCCATAATAGTCATGTTGTGTAAGACTAACTATATTTCCCTCCATCCTATCCTGCCCTCCATTGCTTCTATTCTCTCTTTGGATCCTGTCCCTCCCCAACAGCGTTGACTTCAGATTGCTTCCTCCTCCCATTGTCCTCTCTTCCATCATCTCCCCCACCCTGCTTATCCCCTTATCCCCCACTTTCCTGTATTGTAAGATAGGTTTTCATACCAAAATGAGTGTGCATTTTATTCCTTCCTTTAGTCGAATGTGATGAGTAAACTTCATGTTTTTCTCTCACCTCCCCTCTTTTTCCCTCCACTAAAAAGTCTTTTGCCTGCCTCTTTTATGAGAGATAATTTGCCCCATTCCATTTCTCCCTTTCTCCTCCCAATATATTTCTCTCTCACCACTTAATTTCATTTTTTTTAAGATATGATCCCATCCTATTCCGTTCACTCTGTGCTCTGTGTGTGTGTGTGTGTGTGTGTGTGTGTGTGTGTGTGTATGGAATCCCACCAACTACCCAGATACTAAAAAGTTTCAAGAGTTACAAATATTGTCTTTCCATGTAGGAATGTAAACAGTTCAACTTTGGTAAAGTCCCTTATGACTTCTCTTTGCTGTTTACCTTTTCATGCTTCTCTTCATTCTTGTGTTTGAAAGTCAAATTTTCTTTTCAGCTCTGGTCTTTTCATCAAGAATGTTTGAAAGTCCTTGATATCATTGAAAGACCATTTTTTCCCCTGAAGTATTATACTCAGTTTTGCTGGGTAGGTGATTCTTGGTCTTAGTCCTAGTTCCTTTGACTTCTGAAATATCCTATTCCACGCCCTTCAATCCCTTAATGTAGAAGCTGCTAGATCTTGTGTTATCCTGATTGTATTTCCACAATACTTGAATTGTTTCTTTCTAGCTGCTTGCAATATTTTCTCCTTGACCAGGGAACTCTGGAATTTGGCCACAATGTTCCTAGGAGTTTCTCTTTTTGGATCTCTTTCAGGCAGTGTTCTGTGGATTCCTTGAATACTTATTTTGCCCTCTGGTTCTAGAATCTCAGGGCAGTTTTCCTTGATAATTTCATGAAAGATGATGTCTAGGCTTCTTTTTTTTGATCATGGCTTTCGGGTGGGCCCATAATTTTTAAATTGTCTCTCCTGGATCTATTTTCCAGGTCAGTTGTTTTTCCAATGAGATATTTCACATTATCTTCCATTTTTTCATTCTTTTGGTTTTGTTTTGTGATTTCTTGATTTCTCATAAAGTCATTAGCCTCCATTTGTTCCATTCTAATTTTGAAAGAACTATTTTCTTCAGTGATCTTTTGAACCTCCTTTTCCATTTGGCTAATTCTGCTTCTGAAAGCATTCTTCTCCTCATTGGCTTTTTGAACCTCTTTTGCCAATTGAGTTAGCCTATTTTTCAGGGTGTTATTTTCTTCAGCAGTTTTTTGGGTCTCCTTTAGCAAGGTGTTGACCTGCTTTTTATGCTTTTCTTGCATCTCTCTCATTTCTCTTCCCAGTTTTTCCTCCACCTCTCTAACTTGATTTTCAAAATCCTTTTTGAGGTCTTCCATGGCCTGAGCCCATGGAATATTTATTTTGGATGTGTGGGATACAGAAGCCTTGACTTCTGAGTCTTTCCCTGATGGTAAGCATTGTTCTTCCTCATCAGAAAGGAAGAGAGGAGATATCTGTTCACCAAGAAAGTAGCCCTCTATGGTCTTATTTTTTTTCCCCTTTTCTGGGCATTTTCCCAGCCAGTGACTTGACTTCTGAATGTCGTCTCCACCCCCACCTTGCCTCCATATCTGCCCAGCTAGGGCTTGGGGTCTGAGATTCAAATGCTGCTTCCCAGCCTCAGGGCTTTTGGTGGGGGAGGGGTTGCTATTCAGTGTGAGATTAAGTTCAGGTGTTCAGGTAGGGGCAGGGCCACCTCATGGGGCTCAGTTCCCTCAGGGGGTTTATGAGGAGACCTTCAACAATGGATCTGAGTTCCTGCCTGCTTTGGGAGCCCCTGTCTTCTGCTGCCCCCACTGCAGCCTCCCAAGGGGGCCTGAGTTGTGGGGACACCCCACTCCCCTCTTGACCAGCCAAAGAGACCCTCTCAATGGCCCTTGTCACCTGTGGGTGGAGGGACCTGCTTGGCTTCTGGAGATTCTGTCCCTGAAGCCTGCTCAGATCTGCTCCCCTTGTTGCTGCGTGGCCAAGGCAGGGCTGGGCTCTGCTCCAGGTCTGGTGTGCGACGGACCTTTCGGGTCAGTTTTTCGGGTCTCTCTAGAACAGAAATCTCTTCCACTCTGTTGTTCTTTGGCTTCTGCTGCTCCAGAATTTGTTGAGAGTTCTTCTTTACAGGTATTTTATGGGCTGTGGGTTTGGAGCTAGCGTATGTGTATCTTTCTACTCTGCCACCTTGGCTCCTCCCCTTCAGTCCTAGTTTCTAACCCTAGGCTTTTGGAGTAGTGAGTCATTAAATTTAAAAATTCATTGTATCCTAATTTTTAGAATATCATTGCATAATAATCTTCTTGTTAATGACCTTGATACTGTTTTTAAAAATTTAAAAATATTACAAACTAAAAATAGGATGAACCAGATCTTAGTTCATGATTGTTGTAGAAATGTGGCAAGAAGAAAAAACACATCATTAAAGGTGCATTAAATCTTTCATTCCTGCAAAGACAACTTTCATCTACCATTATTTGTGTTTGACTCTCCTTCTCTTTCTCTCTCTTTTCTATCAATCTGCATAATTCCCCAAAGAGGATTAATCTATGATTTAGAACTCATAACTTCAGTCCCTTTGTACTCTTTGCTTAAGTTATAAACTCCCTGCTTCTTCTTCAGTCATTTATTTAGTAAAGTTACACATTTTTACTCCTATATTTTCTTCACTGGATATGAGAAAACACATGATCATTTTTATTTCTTGCTAAGCAAGAAGAAGAGTTGGCAAAATTATGAGCACAGATCAAATCAAGCAGCTATCAACTCATATACTTCAGGATAGTGAAGGTGCTCAAAGAAATTTTTATGTTTTTAAGTGAAAGAAAGTCTTAGATTCAGTTAGCTCTTACTATCTTCAGAACAACTACTGGCATTTCTTTATATTTCTTAGTCACCACATTCAGTAGCCTTTTCTTGGTCTTAATTCTCCTTGACCACTCTGCAGCATTAGATATAATCTCTTCTAGATACATTTTTTTTTCCTTTGGGTCCATGGTATAGCAAGATTCTGATATTCTCTTTACCTCTCTAATTTTTCTCCTTATATCCTTGCTTCTCTTTTCTATAATATAAGCAATCTCCAAATCCGTGTTTTGGCTTCTTATTCTCTCTATACTCCCTTACTTAATGATGTCATAAACTTCTATAAATTCAGCTATTATTATAAATCATATCACTGAAATTATTATATTCAGTTTTGATAAATCTCTCTACTCTGTTCCATTTCCTCCCCCATCCCATGCATTTTCTAAATTATCTATTATCCAGCTCTGCCAAGATAACGTAAAGACATTGCAAACTCAATATGCTGAAAAACCAAACAAGAATGTCCTCAAAATCTGCCCCTACTCTTGACTTCCCTATTGCAGGAATCTACTAGCCAATTTATTCAAGATCCAAATCTTATCTTTTCATCACGTCATATTACTTTGCCAATTGCAACCCATTAATGCTTACTCATTTAATAAAACTCTTATCTGTGCACTCCCATAAATTTACTGTAATATTGAAAAAGACTACAATCCAATTAGAAGGTGAGCTGTTTAGAGTTTATTGCAAAAGCTAGTGCTGGGTGATTCAATCTTTTCAGAGCAATGGATCAAAAAGTGTCAAAAAATATAATGGATAGTTGGGCTATTACAGACATATAGGAGATTATGTAAGGGATGAGAAATGAACAGGGTCTACTGAGACCAGGAGCGGATTGAATTAAGAGGGCTTTAAGGACATTTTTGGTCCTTACCATGGGATCTTCAGAACTAGCTTTGAGTAGGAGAGGGGCATGGAACAAAATTACATAATGCAGCTGCACAGATGAGATAAGGACACCTGTGAGTCTGCATGTATGGGAACAAATCTGGGAGGGAGACAGTCATGTCTGACGGGCCCAGTTTATCTATGAGAACTCAATTAAGAGACAGACATGTCCATGGGTATTTGAGAAAACTAGTTTTTCCAGTTTTGCAAATTTTTCACATAATAATAGATTTCTTTTTCTTTATCATAAAATAGGTCAAACAGACCCTTTCTCATTACTAATATAGGAAAAATAATTCTATGCCTTAAGTTAGATTATGGTCAACACTTAGAATTCTAAACAAAAAATACAATGACAAAATAGATGTCAGATTTTAGATATAGGCTTTATCATCATCCCCTACAAATTCCCTATGAGGAGGGCATTTGATATGCTAAGAACATTCTTTTCATTCTGCATTCATACTTTCATAGTAAAGAGACCTAGAAAAATATTCTTACTTAGCATGTTGGGTGGGCTTCATGTAGAGGATTTATAGGAGGAAGTGGACGAAAATTGTATAGGATGAGAAGGTTTTCAAGGACTATAGTCTATTTATGCCTACCATTTCCCTTTGAGTGCTCTTTAATTTTTATTTTTTGAAGATGAGAGTATTCTATGGTTCATAGTTATATACCATCACCCAAGGAATACTGGTTTTAAAATGATTTTATGTTTTCAAATGAAATTTCATCCATTCTTTTTCTTCCTTTCAATGTTAGGCTCTCATTGTCCTTATGTAATACCTATTCAAACTCTAAAACTAATGGACTGGCTCTACTTCATATCATAGTCAAGAAAACAGACAATCATCATCCAATTTGTATGGATTCTTAGGACAAAGTTTTGAATGAATGAATTTCATTCAGATTTCCATATTTAGAATTAGGTGGTTCTCCAATGTTCTGTGGCTGATTCAATCATAAAAATGTCCTCTACAAAATAAAGCATCTAGAAATCTAATCATCCACATGTAATTTTGCACAGAATAGAGGCAAATACATTTAGTAAGCACAGGTTTTCTTTTTATATGCTTCATGTGATATTCATTTTCAGAGTCACTGAAAAAAGGCAAATCTGTTTTTGCCTCTTTCCAGGAATCTTCTGGATATGTATATATAAAAGCATATATAAGGAAGAAATTTTGTTCAAAGAAAGTCCTTAAAGTAGCATTTAATTCTACCAAATTAAATTATTTGATCAAACATACACATAGCACATAACAATACACATAACATACACATAGCAATCAAAGAAGGTTCATGTTCTCTGCATCTTCCAGTTAATTTTGTGATTGTAAAGATGTAGTCAGTAGTAGAATGCAATTTTGAAAAACATGGTTTTTCCCTCTCACACATTTTTCAAGGATGCCCTTGATATATTATGTAGATTATTCTCTTTAAAAGTTCTTTAGATATGAGAAAGTAGGCATATGTCCATAATAACAGTCATTATTGATGTCCTGAATCATCTTTTTTTTAATTAGCAGTAATGGTTGTGCTTTTTTTTAACACCTGTTATTAATCTTTTAAAGATCTCTTGATAAAGAATCCCTCAATGTTTGCAAAATTATGTTGCTAACCACATGAATCTTCTTTATGTATCCTTGCTTTTGTCCATCTTTGTTTCTTTAGTGTTGCTTCAGCTTACATAGCACATTGGGTACTGTGATGTTAGAGTACAAATGTGGCGAATTTATTGTAATGCATGGATAAAAAAGCTTATTTGTAAAAATGATGAAAGATATTTTTTCATCTGTAAATTGCCCTTCTTCCAGATTCATCATTAAATACTTTGGGGAAGATATTTCTTATATCATACAAATTGAGTTTATATCTTATGGATCATATAAATTGAATTTATACTAAGACTTCAGGAAATTCCCTTTTGGTTAAAGGTTAGTGAGTCTCTCTTTCTGCAATGCCCTAGACAAAGTTTTTAAATAATGCATTTATTTTTTCTATTCTCCCTTCATCCTTTTTCCCTGACCCCAATGAAAGTATGCAGGTACAAGATTTAAAATCAGATGACTTGGACTCAAATTTCAGCCTCCATCTAAAGAGGCAAGGAGAGACAAAAATGTATGCCAGTGGTCTGAAGTGAAGAGCAAACTACGGTTGATGAGACAACTATGGTCTGGTCCACAAGTCCTCCACATTCTGTTTCTCCAGAAACCATAGCAGGAAAGCTCCCAATAACTGCCCAACTGCTTCAATTCCTGTTTCTTCTATGACTGGTGAGATTCAGCTTCATGTCTCCACTGTATTTCTTATATTGTAACCTACTATTTTGTTTCATTGCTTGTAGAGATTCCTATGTCATTTTAAATTCCCAATAAAGAGCATGGCCATTTACCATGATTGTAAACTAAGATCACATGTGAAAATAGAGGTTAAAAGAAGGGAGGGCATCCCAACAAGGAGAAAATCTCAGTCCAAGATGAAGTGGGAGAAAGTCAAAGAAAGGACTTCTGAAGTTTTAGAAATTTCTGAGATACCTATATGCCAGAGTGCTTTTGAACCTAGAGATAAATTTAACAGGAAAGGAGCCAAGAGTAGTGAGTTTTGGAGGTTGGAGGGTTTATTTAAATAATCACACATCTTGAACATAGTACAGAGTCAATGTCCTACTTGGCTGCACTTAATAAGTGGATGAAATTTTCATTCAGTGATGATTGGATTACAACTAATTGTTTAAGTAGCTTCAAAGTCTTACACTACATCATGAAAATAATGCATTTTTAAGGATTCAGTTCAATGGAAAATAAACAGATTTGACAGTTTATCAACAGTATATCTTGTTCCTTATATCACAAAATCTCAAAGTTGGTAGATAATTCAAAAGTCATCTAATCCAATACAAGACTGAATATAAATTGTGGCTGTTTCCAACAATGTGTTCTCTAGTCACCACCTGACCCAAATCAAATTAATTAATTTTTTTTTTCTTTTGGAGACAATGGGTTTAAGTGCCTTGTCAATGGTCACACAGTAAGTTCTGAGGCTGGATTTGAACTCAGATCCTCCTGACTCCAGGGACAGCACTCTACCCACTGCTTCACCTAGCTGCCCCAATTACTTCAATTCTGACCAGTTCTAATTATTAAGAAGTTTTCTTTCTAGCAAACTAAAATTGGCCTCTAGAGCTTCTATCCATGGTTCCTCTACAGTAAAGCAGAACATGTCCAATACCTCTTTCAGATTACAGACCTTCAAATACTTGAACACAGCTATCATGAGAGGCAGCATAGTAAAGTGGAGTAGCCCTGATTCTGGAGTCACAAGATCTGGATTCAAAATACCAAATTAAGCTGCATTAACTGCCTGTGAATAAATCATTTAATGACTATTTACTTCAACTTCCCAATATGTTAATAAGAAGGTTGTAATAGATGATTTCTAAAGTCCCTTTTAACTCTAAGTCTATGATGAATATTCATTTCTCTCAAGGCTACAAATGCCCAGTCTTTTCAACTGATTCTCTCTTGTCATTGTTTCTAATTCTCTTACTGTTTTGTTTGCCCTCATCCAGAAATACTCTGTTCTTTCAGTATTCTTCCCAAATTGTGGTGCCCAGAATTAATATTGCAATACAATACTGCAAATGTGGTTAGATCAGGACAAGAGTACAAAGTAAAATGCCCTTCCTTGTTTGGGATGTTATGTGACTATTAATGCAATCAAAAATCACATTGATTCATGACAAGTTTCCATGTCATGTTATTTTGTTCACAGTGATATGGAACTACACTAAAAGCCTTCATATATTTTTCACACATGGCCCATATCCTATATTTCTGCAGTTAATTTTAAATAATAAAACATATTGTTTTAGATGAACAGTAACAAGTAATATTTTAAAATGAGTTGTTTCATGAATAAGATTTATTTTAGTGGCCAACATGGGAATTTATTTTGCTTGAATGGGTATATATGGTGAATATTTTCTTTTTCTTTTTCTCCAATGAAGAGATAGAAGTAGAACAGAGATATAATAGTTATTTCAAACAGAAAAAAATGCAAAGCAGCAATCAATTGAATGACCATTAGAACCATCACAAATTTTGTGATCTGTCCTCTGATTATATCAAGAAAAATTTCACATTCTGTAAAAAGGTAACAGAACACAGACAAGTATTTAGTTTTGTTTTTACATTAGAATTTTGTTTCATCAATTATCTGACCATTCTGTGCTTTCATTTTCTGAGGTCAGAAGGAAATCAACTGATCAAGTGTATCCTGGCCAATTCCTCCCTAATTATATTTTCTACCTCCTAACTACATGCATACACAAAGACACTACATGTAATAATCTAATCCTTTCTGTTTTTTTATATCTCATGTGTGTAGGATAATTCTGAGATATTCAAGTTGCTTTTCCTTCATATTTGAAGGTCTTTCTCTTGGATGCTTGCAAAATGTAATGCTTATTACTGAAATTATTATATTGTACTGTTTTTTTGGAGGAAAAGCATGTTGTTTCTTTGCTTAGATAGTAGTCCTTAAGGACATAATCTTCTATTACCTGGCAAAATAAAAGAGTTTCTATTATACAGTAGTAATTTGATGATCAACATTTAGCCTTTCAATTCTAAAAAAATTTCTAAACATTAATAACCTTGTATTTCACAACTAAAGTATTGATCACCTCTCTCTCTCTTTCTCTCTCTCTCTCTTAGATGTATCTTGAGCATGTGTGAGTATACACACATGTGTGTATACATATATACCTACATATATTATATATTGACAAATATTGAGGACAGTCTTATCCCTTGGCTACTTGTTCATTACAGCAACTTTAACTATCACAACTATCAGGATAAATTCAATATAAAAATCTCTAACCCTCATTTTTTTCCAAAATACATATCCTGCATCTCAAATTCTTGAATTGTCTACCAGATATCTCCCTTGAGTATTTCAATAGCAATGACAACAAAGCATGTCCAAAATTGAGATGACAAGATATTAGGTAATGTTTTGTTTTTCTGCCAAAGAGTAGTTTATATATTATCCTAAAAGTATTAAGAAGCTCTTGGAGTTTATTGAATGCCATATTGAGCTGAGTCTATGTCAAAGATAGAATGAATTGGGCAGAGATTAGAATGGGGGAAACCAGTTAGGAGGTATTGCAATAATACAGGTGAAGGGTGATCAGAACCTTAGCTAGGGTGGTGACCATTTTCATAAAAAGACAAAGTTGAATGAATATGATTAATTTGGAGGTGGCATAAATGATAATAGTTGGCAACTAATTAAGATATTTTATGGGAATAACAATGAAAAGACTAAGATAGACTCAGGTTGCATAGCTGTGTGTTCAGAAAAATGATGGTAGCCTCAAAAGAAATAGGTAATTTTAGAAAGAGAATGGGTTCAGAAGGAAAGATGAGTTTTCTTACCTAAGTTTGAGATAACTCTGTGTAATCCAGTTTGAAATGTCCATTAACCAGTTGTGACTACGACAAAATATCAAGACATAAACTAGTTCTGGACATATAAATCTTGCAAAGATAATTAAACTCATTGGGCTAAGAAAGTCACCGATAAGAGAATAGAGAGAGAGGAAAGAAACGTGCTTACCACATGCATGAGAAGGATGATGAACTAGCAAAGAAGACTGAGAGGAAATGGAAATAATGAGTACAGATAGATTTTGTTGGGAATGTGTCTCTGAACATAAGGAGATATATATACTAGGGTAGTTTGAGGGTATGGTAGTCTCTAGAGAAGGTTTATTTGCTTTGTTTGTTTCTAAGTACAGCAGAGACTTAGGGATGCTTATAAAGATTACCTTCTGAGCATTACGCACTGAAGAAGACAGAAGAGGATGGAATTACAAAAATATAAATTATCTAAACTAACAAAACAGGTAATAGAAAACCTAAAAAAATATATTTCTAACTTCTTAGGAGAAGAGAGAAATGATCAAAATTAACAAGGGAAATAAATTGTGTAGATGATTTGAAATTGTTTAAATTAATGAAGAAATTCAATTATTGAATGTGGGAGAAATTTGAGAGGAATAAGAGAAAATTTAAAGGGAAATGAAATACAGGTCCAGATGTTAGAGGAAAAAGAGAAGAGCAAAAGTAGTTCATTATATCCTTAATACAAAGAAAGTTATAAGTTGACTTTATAAAAATAAAAAGGTCTCTTTTCTTCTTAGGGCATGAGACAACCAAGAAATATTAAAAGCAATTTCAAAAGATGGGGAAAATAGGAGAAAATATATTATGTCTCATATAAAAACAAATAAATTACCGGGAAATAGACTAAAGAGAAGAAGAACAAGGATCCCTGAATTACATGAAAGCCATGACCAAAACATAGAGCCTACACATTATATTTCAAAAAAATCTTAAAAGAAAACTGATCAGGCATCTTAGAACTGAAGTGTAAAGTGAAAATAAAAAGAAGTGATTGTTCACTCCTGAAAGAAATACCAAAATGAACACTCCCAGGAACATTATAGACAAAACCCTGAACTTCCATATCAAAGAAAAAAATACTGTCAGCAACCATAAGGGATTCCAATATCAAGGAGCCACAATTAGGATTGCATACAGTTTAGCAGCCAGAACTAAAAAGGAGAGAAGAGCTTGGAATACAATATTCCAGATGGGAAAATATGTAAGTGAATAATATAGGCCATTTACCCAGCAAAAGTGAATAAAATTCATAGAGGGAAAAATACATCTTCAAGGAACTAGAAGACATCTAGCATTACTGATTTTTTTAAAAGTTGCACAGAAATTTTGAAGTTCAAACACAGGGATTAAAAGAAATATTAAAATTTAAACATGAATAAACAATAGTAAGAAACTTCTTACATTCAAATATGAGGAGATGTTACATATGTTTTCTTTGAACTTTATCATTATTGGGGTCAAAAAGGGAGTCTAATTAGAAAGAAGTCCTAGGAGTGGTTCTGCTATGTTTTGATGATCTTAAAATAGAGAGTGGAAGAAGAATACAATGAAGGTGGGGGGAGAGAAAAAGTACGATTAAGGAAAACTCTCTCACACAGTTGGTATATGCAAGTGAAACTTGATACAAACAAGGAGGAAGAGGCGAACAGTTGACATCTGAGCCCAACCTTCATCTGAACTGGTCTACACATAGACACAAAAAGAGTTGGGTAGAGAAAACATGTTTTACTCATCAGGGAAATAGGAGAGAAAACTAGAAAGAGAAAAGAGGAAATTAGAGAGATGGTAGATTGAGGGAGATATTATTAGTAAGGAAAAAATCTGTTAAGATGCACAAAAAATATTTGTAGTTCTTTTTGAAATGGCAAAGAAGTAGAATGTGAGGGGGGGCCTATCACATGAATGATTGAACCAATTTGGGTACATAGATGTGATGGAATATTATTGTGTTGTAAGAAATGATAAGCCAGTGTAAGAAATAAAGCCAGTCGTTTCAGAAAAATACTGGAAAGACTTGTATGAACTGATGGGGAATGAATTGAGCAGAAAGAGGTGAAAAAAATTCTTTAAGAACAATATTGTAAAGACAAGCAACTCTGAAAGACTGCAACTTTGATGAATGTAATGACCAACTAGAATTCCAGAGGTGAAAGAATAATGTGTGTGTATCTAAATGATATAAATATATCATTAAGCATATAAATGATATATATGCATGTATATATAAACATAAGTATGTATTATGAATTCCTACACACTTTTTTCTTTTAGACATGACTAATGCAAACATTTGTTTTCCTTGACTATACATGCATAATAGAGGTTTTCTTTTTCTTCTATTCTCCACTGAGAGATAGGAGGGTGAATTTTTTGCTCTAAAAAATAAGAGATAAGAAAAGAAACCTCCACCTCATTCCCTGCACAGGTAGGAAAGCCAGACAAGTGTGATGAATTACACATATTTTTACACTTTTTCGAGATATTGATTCGTTATGCTGATTCTTCTCTTTTTTCTTTTTTTGTCTTTAAGAAAATATTTGTAACGGCTGGTCCCCTATAAGGAAATGTGGGACTCATGTTGGGAAAAATTACAGTTATGCAAAAAAGACATCAAGAAAAATATTTTTAAAAATAAAATAGAAAGGACATAGACAACTTGGAGAGCATACAGAAAAAAGCAACCAGGATAGTAAAAGATGACAAATTCATGCCTCATGAAACTCTCTTAAAGTAAATGGGAATAAATGACCTGAAGAAGAGAAGATTTGGGGAAAAATGAGAGATATCTTCAAGTATTTGAAGAGTTATCATGTGAAGAAGGGATTAGACTCATTCTCTTTGGTCCCTAAGTGCAGAGCCAGAAGCAGTGGATGAAAGTTATGAAGAAGTGAATTTGGACTGAATGACAGGGACAATGTTAATATAAATAGAATGAGCTGCCCCAAGACATAGTGAAGTCCTGGTCCCTGAAGGTCTTCAATCAGAAGTTAGATGTCCACCAATATAATGTGTGTTATAATAAGGATTCCTTTCATGTATAGATTGGACTAGATAGCTATTGAAATCCTTTCTAATTCTCAGCATTCTATGATTCTGTAAATAACCTAACCTCAGAGAAATTGAGCAAACCAGAAATGAACAATAACAGAAAATATCCCCAAGTCCCAGTGATTTATAAGTGAATAATTGTATATCAAATACTTAAAGAAGAATTTGATACTACATAAAATGTTCTCAAAAATAGTGAAAAGAATACAAAACCCAGTTTGACAACTATAGTGTTGTTTCTCAAATTAGGAAACGTTAAAGCACAGACCAAGAATGTAGACTAACATAGTTAATAAAAAATGATGGGAAAATATAAAACCAAATACTGGTAAAGAAATTAAAACAACAGGTCCCCCAATCATTATGAACAGGGTAGATTAACACTGAAAATGCAAGGATAGTCCATCATTTGGGGATAATGTAATAAATTGTATTAATGAGAAAAACAATAAAGCATAATTCTATTAAGTGATACAAGAAGTCCTTTAATAAAGAAGTAAAGCACTCATTTCTGCTTACAAAATATTAGAAATAGCATAGTAATGAACAGACATTTCCTCAATATAGCAAAAGTATTTTCTGAAACCAAGTGCTAGCATTACTTTTAATAAAGAAACATCAGACACTTTCCCAGAAAGAGTAGGGATGAAGCAATGATGCCTCCTACTTCTTTGTTTTTTTTTGTTCTTCAATTAACAAGCATTTGTTTTCTCTGTCTCTCCAACCCCTATCCCCAATTTAAAAGAAAAATAATATCTTTGTGTGATAGGGCAGACCATGGAGGAAAGGAAATTGATATCTGTGTGGGTGCTTTTAGCAACCTTACTCCAAATTATTGTCAATAAGGGCAAATGAAAACCCTTAGAGGCACATGAAAAATTTTTCACTTAATAACAAATGATACTGACTCTTTCCTTAGGGATTAAAAATGTTGTTTTCCTTTAAAAGTATGAAGAAAGCTAGATTATTTCATTATGCCAACTACCCTTACAACAATCCTACATAGCTCAGAAAGAAGAAAAATGGCACCTAATAGCTTTTGTTGTACTATAGTGAAGTGAATGAAGTTATTATGCTTATCCCTGAAGCCATTGCCAATCTTTTTAACATGTTAGACCAGCTATCCCCATAGCCCAGAACTAGAGTGAATGGCATGGGAATATTTATTTCAATAATTTTTTTTGTTCTCAATTCCTATGGATGTGACTAGGCAGGATCAATTCACCCTCACCTGGGAAGGAGTCCAGTGTACTTTCACGATCCTTACCTAAAAATTCTTCCATGCCAAATTCTTATATAGAGAGACCTGAAAGAGACTTATTTTCTTGAATACGTTCAGATATACCACTACACTGAGGACAAAATGTTGACTGCTCTGGATAAGACCATAATAGTAGAGGTCCTAGATCAAACAGTGACCCATATGAGGGTCAATAGGGAAGAAAAATGATCCTAAGAAAATCCATGGTTTAACCCTCTCAATAAAATTTTGAAGAATAAAATGGTAGAGAAAACCCAAATGATTCTAGGCACGGTCCAAAATAAGTACTAACATTTGCTTTCCCACAATTTAAGAAGTAAGCCAAGAGGTTTATTGGAATATTTGAGTATGGGAAAATCTATATTCTTCACCTGGTTATTCTGATTATCCACTAATCTACTACTTTCAGGGAGGAACAAAAAGAGGCTACATACAGTTCAGTATTATCTAAAGCAGGCCATCTTACAGGCTATTCTCTCCCCATAAGTCCTTGTAATGCTGAGGGCCCAAGTTTTTGAGGTATCTGTCCATAAAAGACTGCCTGACCTTGAGTTTTGTCAGGCATCAAGAACAAAATTGCTCAATATAAATTGATTTCTCAAAGTCCACCTGATAAATTTATAAAAGGCAAATTGTAATGACAAAAACAATGGAGTGGTAAAGTCCTGAACAATGTAAATGAACTGTCTATTGTCTGTTACTGTTTTATAACGTGTGTAAAAATTCAATGAAATGATAAAATTAGAAAACAACTAGCCATTGGATGGTAAAGAATTGGTTAACCTCATGGTGACCCTTGAAAAAAAAGATTAATTTTCTAGGCTATCAAGGCAGGAGACAACTCTGATGAACGTCAGCTCTGGCAGTTGAGAAGAGAACTATCTCTAGAGGGAATTCCTCCTCACTTCTTGGGAAAGGGGGTTGTGTAGGGAGGAATATCACTCTCTTTCCCCTTCCCCCATTATCAATGGCATCTTGTAATAGAGCTAATTTCTTAGTAGAAAATGCCACAATGAGCAGGAATCAGTCATGGAGAGTCCAGTGGAACAACATATCCAAAAGAGACACTGTATCCAGGAGGGAATCGTACAAGGGCATCATGAAAACATAGCACCCTACAACACTGGAGACTTGAGATGCCTTGGCCACATGTATTCTCTAATTATGTCCCTCTCCACTATGATCCAATATTCTAGGTACATACCCACTGTGAGAGCCAGGTTTATGGTATAAACATGTTGTACCAACTACTCTTAGAATACCATTGTGGTAAATGCCTTTGCTAGTACCATAAACCCCAATGTAGCCACCACCTAGAGATCCAACCTGAGGAATGAACTGATGAATAATTGGGGAGGGGAGAGTGAAAAAAATGCAAATAGAAGAAAAAGAAAAAGACTAAGAAAAATCTTTGTACAAAATGTCTCCCATAAATGTTTGATATCTAAAGCTGAAATGAAATTTATACAAATCCTTAATATTCAGAGTCATTTCTCTAGAGATAAGTGGTAAAAGGATAAGTACAGTTCTTAACAGAAAAATCATAAATTATCAACTATCAACTTAAAGTGTATTCAAAATCACTAATAATTTGAGATATTAAAATAAATCTAAGATATCTCACAAATAAATTTGAAAAATAGTGTAGAAAGCTGAAATATGCAATATTGGTAGAGATTAGGCAGAGAATACTCATTCACTGCTAATGAATAAATAAAACAGTATTATCAAGCACTTATTAAGTACAAAGCAAAGTGAAGCTATGAATTGGTCATTTCCATTACATTAAATTCTAATCACGAGTGTTTATTTCCATAATGGACCTATGTTAATGGAGGTAAAAATTGTTCATACACTTTGATCCAGCAACCACATTTTTTTATTTAACTGTAATCTAAAAGCTAAGTCATATGAAAATATTCATTTGGAACCATTTGGAATAACAGGTAAGAAACAACTGGCAAACTGTAAATAAACTATGCTCCTATTAATAAATTAATAAATAATATTTGTTAAAACACTATTGCATCATAAAGATGAATATACATGAAAATTCAAAGAAACTTTGAAAGATGAATGAATAAATTAATGAAAAAAATATTAAGTACCAAACACTATACAAAGCTCTGGAGTAAAAGATAGAAAAGGAAAGATAGCCCTTGCAGTTGAGAAACTCCTACTCTTATTGTAGATAACAACAAGAATTAGAAAAAGAAAGTTCAGCTCTACAGCAGATGCGAAGGTCCTGAAGTGTAAGGGATTTGTGGTGGGGTAGAGATGGTATAGGGATCCTTAGGCTATGTCACTAGTAGATGACAGTGCCAGAGATCAGTTGGAGACTGCCATCTTATGAACAGTCAAGCAGGCTGTATGGATTCTTGGTAGCCCCAGCGATGAAAGAAAAGGGGAAAGAAGAGTATTCTCTGTAATAGTAGTAAGTATATTAATTTAAAATGAGTAATTCCATTTTGTTTAAAATCTCCATTGTGAAGAAAAGGGTTGTGTAAGCTGCTTTTCTATAATGATAAGCATTTATGTAGAGTTTCCCAAGGATTTATGTCTCCCAAATTAAGAAAACAGCCAGTAATGGTTATGTTGTTCCCCCAAATATTGTAAATATGTTGTATACCCTCCAAATCTTACAAACAACTACTAATCATGCTTGTGCTCCCAAATCTGTACAAACAATTAATAAATGTTTTCATGCTATTAGGAGTGGGCAGAGTGGGTGCCTTGGCATGAACATAGGTTTAAAACATGCTTTCCATGCTTGAGGAAATGGGTTGGTAATTTGTTCCTAGAGGGTTTGATATTTCTTTTGTTTAATAGTCAATAAAGTTTGATTGCATGCATTTATGAGTGTAAATTTTATAATTGTATAAGTCCAAATAATTATGTGTAAGAGTTAATCAGTTTTACACACGTACTTCTTGATCAAACACTTCTTCATCAAACACTATGTCTAAGGAATCCTACCTAGAACACTATACGTAAGACAGCTTGGTAAAAACAGAAAGAATACTGGCTGAAAAGTGAGAGCATCTGAGTTCAATTTCTGACTCTGACTCTCACCACCTATGTGGTCTTGGGTAAGTCACTTAACTACCTTGGAATTCAGTTTCAGACTAGATGGCCTCTGAGTTTCCTTCAGGATCTTATCAATAAACAAATATTGATTTATACCTAATATGTGTCAGGAACACTGCTAGATATGAGAGATACAAAGACAAAAGTGGATCAGTTCCTGCCCTCAAAAAGCTTAAATTTTACCACTGTACAATTCAAGGTAAATTTAAGTAGCCACAAAACTCAAATTTTAAAAAAAAAGACAACATTTGTGCTAAATTACAAAATACTATGCTCACCCCTAATTTCAACAAATAAAAACCTACTTGTGCATAAATTTGCATGTGTTATCAGCAAACTTTTTTTTGCTTTAAGAATTCATACAGACTATACTAAGAAATATATTAAGTTTTTGCAAGGTATATTGAATCAAAATTTAGTAATAATAATGAAATAATACATCTGAAAAATGGTCAAAATGGGTATCCAAAAACTTTAACAAATATAGGAATTGTTGACACCACTACCTGACTTGGTCCTCTGTGCATATCAGTATCTTCATAAATATTATTTCTAACAGCTCTCATAATTATCCAGATTTAGAGATCTTCAAATGCAGCATTCATATTTGTTAGCAGAGAAACCTGAAATCCGAGGAGTGTAACTTGTCCAAAGTCATAATTAGTGGCAGCACTAGGATAATGGATGAGATGATAAGATAATTTCAAGATTTTTGTTAAGTACCTAGAATATAGCAGCCATTGTGCAAGTCAAGATATGGAGAAAGAAAAAAATAATCCTGTATCTAAAGGAGTTTACAGTTTAATAGGGGAGACAACATGCAAACAACGCTTTTGTGCTTGTCATATTCTTTTTTATTTCTATTTATTTCTGCATGTTTTATAACCTACCCTCAAATTCTTGGTGCCCCAGGCAACATGCCAAGAGAAAAGTTGCAAATAGTTCCCTAAACCAATAAAACCATAGATTCAGAATAGTTTTCTTGTGCACAGTCCTCGGCATAAGTAAGGGTTTACTAAACATTTCCCAGTAATGATAGTAACACATCTGTACAGAACTGCTTAGTTTAATAAAATATTTTCACCACAATAAATCCATAGAAAAGGCAGGATAAATTGTGTTATACCCATTCTGCAGAAGACAAAATTAAAGGTCAGAGAAATGAAGTGACTTGCCTATAGTTGGTTAAGCTAAAATGAATGTGGTTATTGAATGAATTTTCCCCAACTTTAAATATAAGTATATCCTAAGTCTGTGGGGGGAAATTAAAATACAGTCTGAATTCTGTTTTTTAAATTAATTATTTATTTTTAGTTTTTAACATTAATTTCCACAAAATTTTGAGTTCCAAATTTCCTCCCCATCTCTCCCCTCCCCCACCCTAAGACAACATGCATTCTAATTACCCTGTCCCCCATCTGCCCTCCCATATATCACATCCCTCCCTTCCCTTATCATCATCTTCTCTATTTTCTTGTAGGGCTAGATAGATTTCTATACCTCTTTACCTGTATTTCTTACTTCCTAGTTGCGTGTAAAAACAATTTTTAACATTCATTCTTAAAACTTTGAGTTCCAACTTCTCTCCCCTCCTCCCTCCCCACTCATCACCACTGAGAAGCCAACCAATTTGATATCCTATGCATGTGTTGTTATGCAAAAGATTTCCATAAAAGTCATGTTGTGAAAGACTAGCTATATATCCTCCATTCTATCCTGTCCCGCATTTATTCTAATCTCTCTTTTGACCCTATTCTTCCTCAAAAGTGCTAATTTCTAACTACCTCCTCCTCCCATTTGCCCTCCTTTCTATCATTCCCCCTCACACTCCACTTATCCCCTCCACTTATCCCCATTCTCCACTACTTTCCTGTAGTGTAAGGTGGATTTTCATAGCAAATTGAATGTGCATGTTATTTCCTACTTAAGCCAAATCCAACGAAAGCAAATTCACTTTTTCCCTCTCACATACCCCATTTTCCCCTCCATTGAAGAAGCTTTTTCTTGCCTCTTTTATGTGAGAGATGATTTGCCCCATTCTATTTCTCCCTTTCTCCTCCCAATATAGTCCTCTCTCACTCCTTAAGTTCATTTTTTTAGATATCATCCCTTCCTATTCAGCTTACCCTGTGCCCTTTTCTATATGTATATAATCCCTCCAATCACCCAAATACTGAGAAAAGTCTCTGGAGTTACAAATATTATCTTTCCATGTGGGAATGCAAACAGTTCAACTTTGGTAAGTGCCTTAGGATTTCTCTTTCCTGTTTGCCTTTTCATGCTTCTCTTGATTCTTGTGTTTGAAAGTCAAATTTTCTATTCAGCTCTGGTCTTTTCATCAAGAATGCTTGAAAGCCCACTATTTCATTGAATGATCATTTTTTCCCCTGAAGTATTATATTGAGTTTTGCTGGGCAGGTGATTCTTGGTTTTAATCCTAGTTCCTTTGACCTCTAGAACATCATATTCCAAGCTCTGCCATCCCTTAATGTAGAAGTTGCTAGATCTTGTGTTATCCTTATTGTATTTCCACAGTACTCAAATTATTTCTTTCTGGATGCTTGCAATATTTCATCCTTGACCTAGGAATTCTAGAATTTGGATACAATATTCCTAGGAGTTTTTCTTTTGGAACCTCTTTCAGGAGGTGATTGGTGAATTCTTTCAATATTTATTTTCCTCTCTGGTTCTAGAATATGGCTCCTTTTTTTGGTCATGGCTTTCAGGTACTTCCATAATTTTTAAATTGTCTCTCCTGGATCTATTTTTCAGGTCAGTTGTTTTTCCAATGAGATATTTCACATTGTCTGCTATTTTTTCATTCCTTTGGTTCTGTTTTATAATTTCTTTATTTTTCATAAAGTCATTAGCTTCCATCTTCTCCATACTAATCTTTAAGGAAACTTTCTTCAGGGAGTTTTTGGACCTCCTTTTCCATCTGGCCAATTCTGCTTTTTAGGGCATTCTGCTCCTGATTGGCTTTTTGGATCTCTTTTGTCATTTGGGTTAGTCTATTTTCTAATGTTTTCTTCAGCATTTTTTGGGTCTCCTTTAGCAAGCAGTTGACTCATTTTTCATGATTTTCTTCCATCATTCTCATCTCTCTTCCTAATTTTTGCTCTACTTCTCTTACTTGGTTTTCAAAATCCCTTTTGAGTTCTTCTATGGCATAAGACCAATTCATATTTTTCTTGGGCACTTTGGATGGAGGAGCTTTGATTTTGTTGTTTTCTGTTTGCATGTTTTGGTCTTCCTTGTCACCAAAGTAAGATTCTATAGTCTGATTCTTTTTCCAGTTTTCGCTCTTTTCCCCAGTCATTTACTTGACTTTTGAGTTCTTTGTCAAGGTAGTTCTCTGCTTCCAGTGAGAGAAGGGGAGAAGAGTAGGGGGTGTCATCTCAGCAGCTCAATCCCCCCACAATCTGTGGGCCTAGAGCTCTAGAAACAGTGGCTGCAACTGTATTGTACTGCTGTGGCTGCTGTGGGTTCCTCCACCCTGTTCCCCTTCTTCCACTCTGGGGCTAGGGCCAGACCATTCTGCTCTCTCACACTGGTCCCACAGATTTTTTCCACTGACTTTCCAAATTGTCCTCAGCATTTTGGCCTTGTGAAGTCTGGAAATCACTACAGGTATTCAGTCCCCCCAAGGTTCAGGTTTCCTCTGTACCAGCATGGCCCACACTATACTGTGGTCTGCTCCCAGCATGGCACAGCAGATATTTCCTGGTGACTTTCCAGGCTGTCTGGGGTTGGAGGCTAGCTTCACTTCATCTTTCTTTCTGTTCTGCAACTCCAGGATTTGTTTAGAGTGATTTTTTACAGGTATTTGACTGGGCTTCTGAAGAGCACTGTACAAGGTCCATGTTGTTACTCCACCATCTTGGCTCTGCCCCCTACAGTCTGAATTCATTAGTAAGAACATTTCAACCTTATGAATCTGATTACAAAACCTAATTATTAACATTTTACTGAAGGATAATAATAGGTTAAATGCTGTGGAAAATATATTTACAAAAAGTAGTTATTTGATATGGCATGTTATTCCAAACAGAAAAGCTTTTAAAATGTTCTTCCATCATTTTGATACTTCTAAATGGTCATACATTATTCCAAATTGAATTAAGTGTTCATTAAACATACCTTCTTAAAGCTAAATAAATGTGCTTAAATATATCAAACAAGTTATTCACATCACACAGCTTAAAGCATAATAAATACTCTATTAAGTTGGTTCAATGACATCTTATTAAATGGATGAAATTGATATATAGCATTACAACATATTTGTATGATCTTCATACAGAAATTCAACATTTTCTAGGTTGCTCTGTACACATTATTTGCTATCTAGTGAATGTTGGATGATTCAACAATCATAAATAGCATATCAATGAAATTAATTGCAAAGAAAAACATTCGTATGTAGCTCTTATTACCAGGAGGTGATGCTAAATACCTGGAGTAATAGTATCATCAATATGGCTGCATTTTGACCAAGTAGAGTCAGTGAGACCTCCTACTAAACGGTGATGAACTATGACATTTTCTGGCTTTAAAATGGAGCAATGGATTAAATGCTGGACTTGAACTCCACAAGATCTAAGTTCCAATCCTGCATCACACACTGACAATTGTATGCCCCTGGGCAAGTCATTTAACCCCTTTCAGCCTCAGTTTCCCCAACTGTAAAGTGAGGATAATAATAGCACAGGGTGGTTGGAAGGATCAAATGAGACAACATATTTGAACTAATTTACAAATCGTAAAGTACCAAATAAATGCTAACTGTATCAATAACATAGTGATTTTCTAATGCTCGCCCTCCTGCTTAGGATGTCTTCCTCTCATATCCTAGCGAAATTCCACTCATCTTTCAATGCCCAGATTAAATACCAGGTCTTCTACAAAGCCTCTGGATTTACTAGGTTTGCTGACGAACAACTGACTTGACACAGAATTTAATAGGAGGACAAGAGCAACTTGCATAATTTGAAGAAATCTTGTGATGCTTCCAAAGATGCCCACACTGCATCTGTCTCTGTCTATCTCTCACTCTCACATACACAGACAAAATAATCGTCTTTATTTTCTAATTTCTATTTATTCTAAACTTAATACTAAACAAAATGAGCATTTCTCTTTAAGAAATAGAAAAGAAAAAGAAAAATTTAAATGAAACTACAAGCCTCTATCATGCATCCTATTAACTCTAGTATTATACCAGAAATTCTATATGGTAGTAAATAATAGTACTTATTGATTTCCAAGAATCAAAACTATGGTTCCCTGAGCAATAATGAGATATCCAGGGCATCTCAAAAGTCTTTGTACAGTTTTAATCTTTCATAGGCACTCTGTATATTTGGTATAAATAAATAGGGAACAGCATGTTACTAATAATGACCTGCACATAGAAGTAATGACAGTAAAGATGTCATCAAGGAAATAAATGATCAGAAAGACAGGTAGTCATGTAGAGAGAGAGAAAGAAGAATAGTGGTAGTAAGGTAATCCTTGGAAAGGCTTTAATGTATCAAGTTGCTTCTCTATGGAGCAAGAAACAAGAAGTCTAAGAAGGTATGGATGGGATAAGATATGTCCTAATGGAGAGATTAGCAAATTGAATAGGTAATGGATCCACTGAAACAGCAATGCAAGTACTGAGGTAGGCTATTATCTAGAGTCAGGAAGGAAGGAAAGAAGGAAGAAAAAGGAAGGAAGGAAAAAGAAGAAAGGAATAGAACGGAAGGAGGGAGGAAAGAAAAGAAGGAAGAGAGGGAAAGAGGAAAGGAAGAAAAGGAAAAAGGAGGTAGAGAGAGTTAGGGGGAGAGAGAGACAGAGAGAAAGAGACAGAGACAGAGAAATACAGTTCTTCCAGTTAAGCAAGATGTCTCTATCATGGTCCATTTCCAGGAATGAGAGAGCACAGTTGTGAAAATGGATTCAAAATAAAAAGCATTATAATAGATTATAATATCATAGAGCAGAAAGTGACCTGAAAATCCATGTAATTTGACCTCATGATTCTAAAAACAAAGAAAAGGTATGGCTAAGTAAAATAACTTAGTTGCCCAAGGTCAGAACCAGAGCTAGAACTCACATCCCCCACCTTGCAAACCCTTTCTAAAAGTCACCTCTACCTCTAGGACCTCACAGAATAACATCTGCAAAGAATGTTGAAAGTCTGTTGAAAAAAATATTATAAGATTTATGAAAGTGTTTGCATGAGAGAGACCAATATCATGCAAACTCAATTTTAGTTTTGGGCAGGTGGGAAATAATCTATGAAAGACTGCACATTTGATTTCACTCTCAAATGAAACCATAAATGTTTTAGTTTTATTTCCCCTTAAACATTAAGGGAAAAGTCTCTATTTTTATGTTCATTGAAGCTTAAGAAAATTTAATGAAAAACTCTATTTACTTTAAATTTTTGCCTCAGTCAGTTGGTAAGTATTTATTGAGTGGCACAGGGAGCTCCACATAGAACTAGGCATTTGATGTATTAATTGCTACCCTACCATGTCCACTTCACCACATTGCTGCATGTGCAACTGTAGTATAACTCTTACAAAGTCAAAACCTAACTATAAGGGAAAAGAAAGGGGTAAATACTTACCTAGTACTAGCCAGAGCAAGGTACCTTCTTTGTGTCCATTCTTTGATAGCTGCTTTGTATTAGGCTTTTTACAGAGAAGTGGCTTGCCCCCACATTCTTGGACTCCAAAGGTGTGGCCCTCTCTAGCCTCTGAAAAACACAAATTTATATTTAAGTTTGGAATAGACTTATATAATCTCATTTAATTCTCACAATGTCTCTGAGAAGTGCATACCCAAGAAGGGAGGCGGCTTGATGCAGAGGAAACTCTAGAGTTAGAAAACATAGGTACCAATCCTACCTCTGATCCTTACTGAATGTATGACCTTGGGTAAGTCACTTAAGTTTTCTAGGCCACTGTTTCTTTCTATGTAAAATGTGGGGGCTATAGGTTGGAAGACCTCTGAGGTTCCTTCTAGATTAGAATCTATAATTCTTTTATGTCCATATCTCTAGATCTCCCCTGACTTCACTGCACACCTGAATTCTTACAGTATATAACAGTCTTTGCCTTTGCTCAGTGGATATTGTTTGTGTAACTGTATGATGTGCCACCCCTGAATACTTGCCATATATCGCCTTATATCACCATCCCTACATTCTTTCATTCCATAAAGGTATCTTTCATAGCTTCAAGGCTAACCAAGGTCCTAGATAACAATGAGCTCCCCTGTTCCTGCTACCATCTTGATGACTGCTCATCTAGGAGTGGAAAATCTTGGCCAAAGCCATTATTCCAAGACTCTTTAACCAATTTTCTAGATATTAGGAAGATCATCTTGATTCTGTTAGATTTTTAACATAAGGATACAACTTGGGGTTGTTTAGATAGCTTAAAAAGAAGGTAATGGGAGAGAAAAGCACACAAAGAGGGGAGGGGGAAAGAGGAAAGGAAGAAGCATTTATTAAGCACCTGTTTATTAAGTGTCAGGCACTGTACTAGGGACTTTATAAATATTATTTCAGAATTGATTTTTAAAATAAAAATGAAGTACAAGTTTAATCCCTCACTCCAGTTTTTAAACAAAATGAAGTAGATATGATTATATTTGTACTAAATGATTGATGAAGCCGTTTGAAGATCCAAATCTTAGATCCAAAGTCTTGCTTCTGACTAATTGTGTGAACTTGGATAAGTCACTTAGCCACTTAATAGCCTATGCCCTCTAAGACTATAAATTGCAGAAGAGTAGCTGACCTGTGTGTTCCCCATAACAACGAAATCACAGATCCTGAAGAAAAAAGCGTGTAGACTCAGTGCTTGGTTTTATTTGTTGTAAGTACTACTAAACTGCTGAGGGAAATATGTGGCAATTAAAGTGATGGTCATATATGTAGTGAGGAAATAGGTTGAGAAAACGTGTTGTAATGAACTCAAATTTCTTCTAACCTCTTCTTGGGATTTTGACTCTGTACTGCTCTAATGATGAATCCTTGTTTTTCTTCAAAATAATTCCTCCCAGGGGCCTCATTTTCCATGCGTGTGTGTGTGTGTGTGTGTGTGTGTTTGTATATGTATTTGTGTGTATTTCTAAGAGCGAGACAGACAGACAGGGAGAGAAACAGAGACAGAGAGACAGAGTTACAGAGAAGGACAGAGGTGTAGAGACCTGAAGGAGGGAAGTCTGCCTAAAAGAAATAAATCATAGCTTGCCCATCCCCCAACCCCCATCCCAATTCACCACAAACTAAATAAATGGGTAAGTAACATTTGCAAGTTGGATAAAAAGCCTAAACAACTTGGCCAACTTGGCCAAGGAAAAATCAAACCCTCCCTTCTCAAAAAATAAAAATGAAATAGTTAAGATTTTGGTGGGTTCATTTCAAGATTTTTTCTTAACTCAAACCCAAAACAACAGCCCCTCCACCCAATAGCCCAATTCCCTGATTCCATTTCACACTCTGAGCAGAGCCCAGAATTGCTTCCAGTCCCTTCAAGAAGCAGCATCCCTAACACCAGCAACATACCCTGTACCGCAGCACTTTATTAATGCCTAGGAAGGATTTCTAACCCCAAAATGAAAGACATTTCCGATCTGCTGACTGACTCTAATGTGGTACTTATTTATTTAACTTTTTTCATCCAAAAAGACTTGCCCTTTTTTTACCCCCAAGATCCCAGGTCTAATTTATTTTGATTTAAATAACGACAGCTAATTTTTTTTTTCCTTATTAAAGGGTGGCAGGGAAGGAATGGAGGAAGTAGAGAGGGGAACTCTCATAGCCCATATGAAAACTAAAATGCAGAGTCTTTGTGCACTTAGGAAACTCTAAGAATATCTATAGCTCTAGTCTGTGCCCCTACAGGGCTTTACGATGCCTGGTCAATTTTTTTTATTGCTACCGAATAAAGTGTTTCTGACATAAGTATTTGACCTCTGATCTTAGCAAGATTCTCTCTTGGTGGCCATCAGAATATAAATCCTCCTACATATGAGTGTGTTTTAAATGATCCATTATCTGTTATTTGGCAGGAAAAGTCAGAGGAACACACAGTGAATTTGATGGTAAATAGTAGTTGAGATATAGAAGTAACCTGATTGCATCCAGCGGAGCTGAGGGGTCTTTTGAACATGTGAGCCTGCAGGTAAATAGACAGATCAATCACTTTTTTAGAGAGCTGTTGTGGACCTCTATCTTATCATTCAGAGAAGCCTACTTTTAAAGAGATTGTACTTCCTCTGACAATTTTTAATTATGTCCTGATTTTTAGGGATTACTTACAATTAAAGATCACCTGTAGAAATATCCAATATGTTATTATCTCATCCCTTCTTTTGTGGCATTTTTCCATTGACAGGTCTTCTAAATGTGGCAGAAATTGTGACTCCTGGTATCACGATCATTATCATAGCTGGGACTTATATGGTGCTTTAAGGTTTATGAAATGCTTTATATGTTCATCCCATTTGACCCGCAAAGCAACCTGGCAAAATGTTATTATGATTATCCCCTTAACTCCTTTTAGAGATAAGGAAGCTGAGACTGAGAGAAATTAAGTGACTTCCCCATGACACAAAACACTAAGTGTCTGAGACCGGATTCAAACTCAGTTCTACCTGACTTCTAGGGGTATGGCATTCTATCCATCTACCCTCTCCACAAATATATAAGAATATCAAGAAGATTCTTCAGAGATACATCTCTCATTTTATTCTGCTTCTTCCTTTGCTTTAAAATGAAACACAAAGGTCTTTAAAAAGATAAGGTAGAATAAATTACTTGTTCTGCAAGTAATTGTTCTTCATCCCTCCCTTGCCTTTTCCGATGTCTGAAAGTTATAACATTGTGAGTGAAAATATCAGGCACATGTGATGAGAGGCTCCACTATTGTTCAAACTGACTTTCCATCCTAAAGTTCATAATTCTTTCTGGGCTCTTATTTCTGTAAAATTCCACTGAGAATGGTCATGTGAATGAAGCTTATTGGAATCCCATAGCAAGATCTGAGATATAGACTGACCCCCACACCCACTTACTCTGCCTGCCCCATATGTGTGTGTGTGTGTATATATGTGTGCGTGTGTGTATATATATATGTGTGTGTGTGTGTGTGTGTGTGTGTGTGTACTGGTTTTGTCCTTTCAATGGAGATCCTTCTTCACTGAACCTTAGTGAGATAGAGTTTTAGTTGGTTGAATATTCTCCTGTCATTGTCATAGGACATTAATCAGTTATGATGTCACTGTTAGTTTCTTTCCTGACTGCAAAAAATTTAAAACCCAGTGGGGAAAGGGAAAATATCTTTATGTAGGTACTTAATAAATGCCTATTAATTGATTGATTATATTTTTACATGTATGCATATTGTCTCTCTTGACAGAATATGAGATAATTGGGGGCAAGGCCTGGGTCATGTATACTTGTTGACTTACTGTTCTCAGGAAGCCTATAATCTAGTAGGGGAGGTGGGAAAGTGCCTTTATGTAAGTGCTTAATAAGAACTTTTCAACTAACTAATTCATCATACATTCTTACATGTGCATTTAATATTTCTCCTGATGGAATATAAGCTATTTGAGAGACCAGTTCATTTTTTGCCTATGTATGAGAGGGAGGGGCTCACACATAACAGCTACTAATGCATATTTGTTGATTGATTTTACTGAAGGATCTTGCAGGGGAGAGTAAAGGCACACAATATTGTATCTCTATAGAAATATTTTCATAAAAAGAAAGAACAGAAAATAATAGTTAAACCTATGAGACAACATAGCATAATAGAAATAATCCAGGAAATGTCTAGAATCTAAAGAAATCTGAGTTCAAATGCTGTCTCTGACATTTCCTAGTTTTCTGATTAAGAAGTTATAGGATCATAGCCTTAGAACTGGAAGAGATGTTAGAAATCATCCAGTCTAAACCCCAGATTATATAAATAAGGAGACTGGGGCCAGAGAAGTGACTTAACCAGTACTACCCATTCAGTGACAGTGGTGAAATTTGAACTCAGTTCCTTGGATTGTAAAGCCAGTCCTATTACTACACTATCACACCTCTCTGGGCTTAAGTTTTCTCACTTATATAAATGGAACAAAAATCATATATGTAGAGGATTTTGCAAGCCATAAAGCACTAGTTACATTGTAGTGTATGTGACCAACAGAGAGCAGTGGGACAGCTGTAGCCCCAAGACAGACTTAGCACCAAGAGTTTTGTCTTGGAATCCTATTATGAATTATGAATTCAACACGTTGCCTATGGAAACCATGAGTACTCCCTTATTTTTGGTCCACAGCACATGTGAAAGTCAAGGCCCGCCAAGCCTTTTTTTTTTTCCCCTAACCTTCAGTCCACGCAGGGAATCTGGTTTGTACAGTCTGTGCAAACCTCTGAGTAGCTATAGGAATATGTCAGCTAACAATATTCTGTGTGATGGCTGAGTGAAACGAGTAAGACAGAAGACCTCTGGCAATGGGGCAAGCAAGGAAGATAGACTGTTTTGACTGATGTTCAATTTGGTTTATTACCGGGCTGCTGTTGACAGGACTGCAAGCAGCTCACCTCCCGGAGAGATAGGCATGCAGGCCATTCTTAAATTTCATAAATCGCCTGAGAACATACCCAGTGTGTTGACCTTTCATGGGGAGAGAGCTCTGAGGACACAGCATAATTTAACACCAGCAAGATGAATGGTGTCCAACACAATTTAACACTCCTTAACCTTCGCCTCATTAGACATCTGTCCCATCATTTATCTTTCTGTTTATTTTCTAAGTGATATATTATTGGTAATAACTAAGGAATGGGCACCAATGCTAGGCAATGGAGCTGCTGTCAGTCGGTGTGCAGACAAGCGCAAAGCCACTGTTGTGTAAAGCAGACAGCCCGATAGTTATAGCCATTGCCCTATCTGTCCACTCTCTTTAAAACTGAAGAATCTAGTGAAACCTTTGGCTTGTTTCCTCATTCTGAGTACATTAATGTAAGTTTTCTGCATCTGGCTGCATATTTATGAATACCTTTACCCTAACAACTCTAAAACATTAGAAGAAATACCTGGCTTAGTTCACCCTAATTACACAGAGCCATCAGCTGATGGCTACAGGCAAAAAAAAAAAAAAAAAAGGAAATGGCAGATGTTCATTTTTGTCTATGTCCAAATTTCAGTCTCACTCAAACTCATAGTGTAATCATTCATCTATCAATTGTTTTCTTACTTATTTATTATACCTTCCTCCTACAAAGAAATGACTGAATGCCAAGGAAGCAATTTATGATTGGTGGTTTTGATTAGATTCTTGGCCTTTTCTGGAAACAGTGCACTTCTGCTAGAAACAACAAATAAGACTGAGAAGGCGAAATATTTTCATTTTTTTCTCCATTCCAAAACTAACAATCGTGGATCTGGTGATAAGGGCCCTCTTGATCCAAAACAATATTGCTAAAGTATTTCTGAGGAAACAGGCCACTACATAAGCATAAAAGATGTATCATTGGATTGAATACACTGCAAAATAATTCTTGCAAAGTGCTGATGAATGCTGTATGTAGTGTCCTGGCCATGTAGTCTTAATTGCATCCCAAGAATAAGAAATAAGTAATTTATATGTCCAGAAGGAGTCATAAGAGTGAGGCAGGCATTCAATGTCTGTTTATAAAACATATATGGAAATATCCATGATATAATGGTTAAAATAACATGAGAACGGAGACCACATTTTTCTAAACAAAAGAGCAATATTTTTGCTTTAAATCCATCATCACATAAAACATAATGAAATTTGAAGCAATAACATTTTAGTAAATGGCATTATTATTGTTATTGAAAAGCAGACTGAAACAGTTAGGAGACTGTTGGCCGACCTGAGTCACTTTCTACAAGAAAGAGATCTAAGTAGTGCAGTTACAATGACTTCAAATTATTTGCATTATAGAAGGTTTCTTTCAAATAGAAGACCTAGCTGAAGAGGTAGGAAGATGATTTCTCCTACAAAACTGCTGGACTGAATGCCATCCCAAACAACCATCCTGGCAGGCATATTGAAATGGTACCAATCAAACATGCCAGACATTTCCCTGTTCAGAAGCAATAATGTTGAGAACACACATCAAGCTATCCTGGGCACCATAAGTTGGATAGTTAAGATGGTCTTGTCTTCCAGTTTATTCCCTAAGTAGTCATCTGGGCAACTTCCCACAAATACACATGGTCATTTTTCACTGTTGGGTCTGATTTGGAGGTGCAGTATTTATTCAGCATCCAATTTCAAAACAGCACTTTAGAAGCCCCACTGTTATTGCACCATTTGTAACAGGATGTAACTGAATCAGAAATGTCAAACCCTGAATAAAAGGGTTGGTGCCTCAAATAAACAATTGTGTCTTTGCCAGGTCTCCCTCTCCAGCAGTGAGCATTCTAGGTGTTGGACTTTACAAATTCTGAGGAATGGTGTTATATTTGAATCTTGACTGAGTGCTATGCTGGCTGGGGAGAGCCATGAGTACAAATGGTATCTAATGACCTTCCATGCTTTGAGTTTTATGTAAGAAGGAAGTAAATCCCCTCCTCAGTGTTTCCTTCAAAGTGGGTCCCTAAACCTTTTTTGTATAACCTCTGAACCTTGGATCAATTTTTACCTTCCTAAACTCATCCAAATGCATAAGAAGAGAATATCTCAATTTAAACATTCTTTTGTTGTTACCAAGTTTTACATGCTGAATAAGTATAGAAATTGTTTGGGGGTTTATTTTTGCAAAAGGAAAATTTTAAAGTATTTTTAGAAGATGCCTTGTAATAGACAGGCTAATATCCCATCTTGAACCATTTTCTACTAATAGGTACTAAGTTATTTAATTTAATATTTAATTTAATTATTTAATAATAATTAAATAATAATTTATTAATCTAATTATTCAGAATTTTATCTTAATTTTAGGTCAGAGGTTCCAAAAGAGAACTTCTTTGGGTTTTTTAATAATTTAATTTTTATTTCAATATATGTTTTCCTAATTAAACATGCATTATATATACATACATATATGTACATGATTTAAAGGAAAATTATCAAGATAAAGATAGAGATAAATAGGTGATATGATGTACACAGTATTGGGCTTGGAGTCAGGAAGATCTCTGCCTGCCTCCATTTCCTCATCTATAAAGTAGAAATAATAATAGCCCCTACCTCCCAAGATTGTTTTGAAGATCAAATAAAACAACACATCAAGTACCATAAATATTAGCAATTGGTATGATCATTTTCTGCCTTTCAGAACATGGTTCTGAGAAGACATCCATAGTTTCACCTACATTCAAAATGGGTTCATGACACAAAAATAGTTAAGAACCTCAGTTGTAAGTTTTGCAAATTGTACAGATGGTGAGGAGACTCCAAAAACTCTTCTAGTTCTGGTGATATAACCCTATGAACTTGTGATAAATCACCAGGAAACAAATTAAGGCAGGTTTTGAATCAAGTTCCTCTGAATCTGAAGCCTGTGTTCTTTACGCTGTATGACACTGCCCACAGATACCTTTCTCAAGGCAAGATGCATAATACATAAGACCATCCAGGAGAAAGTTAAGATTGCATATGTTAAAAGACTGGTTGGCATCCTGATGTCAAAATCTAATAGGACATACTAACAGCAAGCAATGCTTCATTACAATATTAGCCTTAACATAAATTTTTGGCATGATAAATGGATGACAACATGTAGGTATCCAAAGAAATACCTGCCATTTAATATGGGGATAATTAAAGGATCTGTCTAACAGGACTGATGTGGGAGTTAAGTGAAATAATTTGTAAAGCACTTTGCAAACCTTAAGGCATTATATAAATGCAATCTATGACGACGATGATGATGACAAACAGGTGAAAAATGTACAATAATACTTTTGTAACAAACAGACCTCATTCTACAAAGCAATAAAGGCTGCAATGAAATGACAGAAGTATGACCAGACATAGGCTGCAAAAGATTGGCATCTACCAGATGTTAAGAAAGACGTAATCAAGTGGCTAGAATTATATACCAGAAGCCTACTGTCTTTTGAAAAGCAATCCATGACAAATCCTTATTCTACAAATGTAGCCCTTACACCCCAACATGTCTAAAAACATTCTACTTCTTCAGTAGCTACCTCTGATATTAGATATGGGTAAGACCTCAAAACCACACGTGCACAAGTATGGCCTTGGACAAATCATTTAATTTCTCTATGTCTCAGATTTCTCATCTAAAGAATAAGGATTTTTGATTATACGAGTTTAAGCTCCTAAATTAAGATTAACTAGTATGGGAAAGAAAAGACTTCTTTACTAGATTGTATAGGCATCATAACTCAACTAATTTCAGATATGAGAGTCAGCTCTCCAAAAGTATGACGATAACTGCAGGGTGTATTCAGTCATTCACAAGCTCTTTAGTGTAGTCTGGTACCTGAAAACCATTTCTGCTGCTAAAAAGTCAGCAGTGTTTATCGATAAATCAATCTCTCAACTCAACTATTGCAATAGTTTCCTCATTAGTCTCCCTGCCTTTTCTCCTCTCTACTGTCCATCCTTCATACAGCTGCCAAAGTCGTTCTCTTAACATAGATGTCTTACCATGTAACTCTTCTACTAAATAAATAATTGCCCCCAAAATACATTTTGATTGATATTTAATGCTCTTCACATCCTAGCCCTTTCTACCTTTCTAGACTTATTACTCCTCTGAAATCATACTGTGCTCCAGATAAACTTCTTTCTGTTCCTTACATATGATACTTCATATCCAATCTTCATTCCTTGTAAAAGATGTCTCCCATGCCTGAAATGTACTTCCTTCTCATCTCCCTATCTCTTGGAATTCCTGGTCTACTTTAAGACTCAGCTCATGTCACCTTCTGCATGAGACTTGTCCTAATTCCCCTAGGTGCTACTCCCTTCCCTACTAAGGTTACCTTGCATCTGTTTTGTGTATGCTTATGTATATGTTGTATACCTAAATATGAGCATTTTTTCTTCTCTTAGAATGTAAGCTCGATCAAGGCAGTGACTTTTACTCGTGTTTGTATCCCATTGCCCAGAATAATTCTTAGTATGTAGTAGTCATATAACAAATATTGATTGATTGACTGAATTCAACAAACTGTATTGGAATTAGAACATTGTCACAAAGTCATTATTCACAACAACCTATACATAAGATTGATCGATAAAAATTTAAGACAATGATTTCAACAGATGCTTCTATATCAAATATTCAGAATCTCCAAATTATATAAAATGAAAAGCTCTAAGTCAAAACCAAATGGGAACAGGACAAAGTACATATCATCCCCATTATCCTATCTGCTTCTAGAATTGTCTTGAAGATAGTTTCAGTGACGCTCTGGAAATGAACTTTTAGCCCAGTACTTATTCCTTTACAAAAAGTATTCATTTTCTCCATCTTCACAATAGTGCCTAGAATATTAGATATAAAATAATAATAGTAAGATAGAGGTGGCATGAACTAGAAGCCAGAAATACCTAGGATCAAGTCCTACCACTGATACATATTGAGTGTGTGACCCAGGACAAGTCACTTAATTTCTCAGTGCATTATGCACCTCTCAGGATTTTTAAATTGCAGAAAAGGTGTCAGCCTGCTTTGGCAGAAGGTGTTTCTTCATTTTAAATACCTTATACTATTGCAATCACAGGTACAATCTTTATCCCCTAATAGTAAGATAGCAGTTTCTCTTTGAAAAGCTTCTACCTGAACTCCATCAAAAAAAAAAGTGAGAAGAATGATTTTATAATAGCTTAAAGCTTTGTTATATACCATAATATCATATATTACATATATTGTCCCATTTGTCCCTCGCAACTTTTTGAAATAGGAATTATAGGTATTAAAATCCCCATTTTACAGATGAGGAGATTGAGTCTTAGATTAAAAGACTTGCCCATGGTCATGTAACTAGTGTCAAAGACAGAATTAAAATTCAAATCTTCCAGATGTCTAGTCCAGTGCTTTTCCTACTTACCAAGCAGCCTCTTTGTCCAATTTGGAGACACCTGGACCCCAGATGGAAGTCCCTTACCCACAATTACTTGTGAGGTGATACATTTTCCTGTGGCCTATAACTATTTCTCAAATCTCATCATTATGAAATCCTGCATATAGCAATGTTGGTTGGTGTCTTCCTGTGTTTGGTCATGGAGGTGGACATATGTTGACCTAACATGATTCATTGGGAGGTGTTCTCTCTTGAAGATGTGTGCATCCAACATGTGAGAGACAGCTTGCCAAAACTCATGACATCCATTTACCATTACCCAATTTTGTGGGTTTATCTGGGAATGTTTGATACAGCCAGAAACTTGGAAAACATCATTATTTAATCAATATGCTCCCTCTTTACTGTTATATCTTAAAATCCCTACCATACTTCAAAATGCTATTCAAGTGACACCTTCCACATGAAGCCTTTTTTAATCATTCCCAGTTATATTTTCTCTAATTTACCCTGCACTAATTTATCCTGTACTAATTTTTCAAAAAATGTTTTTATACAAAAGTGAGATAATCCCTGCCCTAATGGAGCTTATGCTCTACTAATGGATTTGGAATACTTGGTGGGGGACTGAAGAAACTAAAGAAACTAGGGACACTGGTGTTTTCATTTTTTTCCAACTGAATGACCTAAATTTACAAGAGAAGAGTTGACATCAGCACATGACATCTGGTCACATAAATAAAAAAATAGGGTTATGTTTTCTGGATTGTGGTTTATGAAAACAGAAAGAATAGAAAACAGCCAGTCCTGAAATTAGTACCAAAGATGTAAAGAGTCCATGCTCTGCAGGGATACACTTTCTAAAGTGAGGAAAGAGTATGAAAATAACTAGGAATATATGTTTTCTAGGGTAATTGGAAGGTAATTTCAGAGGTGAAGGCACTAGCATCTTGGAAGACTAGGAAAGGCCTCCTTAGGAAAGTAGAATCTGGTTGGTTGCTGTCCTTTGTTCTTGAATTAAGCCTTGAAGGAAGTCAATGAAACTAAGAGACCAAAGTCATTCCAGGCATGGGGGACAACCAGGAGATGATGTGCCCTATGTGAGGAACAGTCAGCAGACTAATATGACTGTATCATAGAGTGTGGGGATTAGAGAAAAGTATAAGAAGATTGGGAAGGTAGGGAGTAGACAGATTAAGAGCTTTAAAAGGCAAAGATAATTGGAGAGGCTGGGGGCAATAATTAGGGAGCTATTGGGTCATATTGAGTAGGAGGGTAAAATTGTCCGGGATAGACTTTAAAAACATCACTGTGGAAGACTATCACAGTTTAATAATAACAGAAAGGTACTGCAATAATCTATGACAAATGAGGACTTGAACTTGAGTTGTGGCTATATTGGAGAGAAGGAAACTTGTACTAGAGATGTTGTGAAGGAAGAAATGACAAGATTTGGAAAGGGATTGGATATGTGAAGGGATTGGAAGTGAGAAACAGAGAATGACAGCAAAGTTATGAGCCTACCTAACTGGGAGGATGGTGATATGCTCAGTAGGAATAGGACAGTCAGGAAGAGAAGAGTGTTAGGGGAAAGGAAAATAAGTTCTGCTTTGGACATGATGGCTATCAAGATGTCCAAATGGTAGCTGGTGATGGGAGACTGGAAGAGAAAATAGATCTGGATATGTGCTAGCTTGTGCTAAAGCCAGTTTTGAGAGACTATTATTAAATTTTTGGTGAGAGCATTTATACT
This sequence comes from Notamacropus eugenii, assembly GCF_028372415.1. Lineage (NCBI taxonomy): Eukaryota > Metazoa > Chordata > Mammalia > Diprotodontia > Macropodidae > Notamacropus > Notamacropus eugenii. Next base: position 210,187,452 of record NC_092873.1, on the reverse strand, counting down.
TCATTAAATAGCAACATACAAATCAGGGGTTCATTTATTTTTGGTTGGTTGCCTAGACTTTAAAAAGTGTTAATAATGCAGATTAAATTGAAAAGAATATGCCCCTACATTTTTTCACTAGAAGAGCTGAATTGTTAAACATTTACCAATATACCTCAGTATTACTAAATAAATTGCTTGAGATCAGCATAGGTACAATAGAAGGCTTAGAGAAAGAAACCATTGCTAGACTGGACCTTGGGACTGTAGGCGAACAGTAATAACTTCTACTCTAATAATTTTTATTATTTTAATCATAGTTACAATGATTATTGTTATATTAGATTTATATAGAATATTTTATGGTTGGTATGGTTGACATCAGTTATTTCACTTGAACCTTGAGGAGAGAAAGAAAAGCTCTCAGAAAATCACCTCGTCTTTTTCAGGAATATATGATTCACGGTCCCCAGCAAAGATGATTGTGGTGACACAGAGTGTCATGAGATGCTCGAGGAAAGACAGGAAGATTTAGAATAGGTATTGTTAAGAATAGGGTAGTTAAAAGATTGAGTTGGAGTAGGATGATAGCTTTGCTGCAGTGAGTGCCCATTTGAGATTGAGACATAAATTGGTAATGGAGAGAGATTAAGTCCAGAGAAATGAAAAGAATTTAAGCTAGAAGGACAAGTAAAGGACAGGAACTGGAAAAGGCCCATGGCCTCCATGGCCTCAGTCTAGGGCTTCCTCGCTACATGTCTTGTAGACTCTGAAAAGAATATCATTAAGGAAAGAAAAAAAAGAACTTAAAATATAACTGGGGCAGGATTTAGGGGATGGGGGTGGGAGTGAGGGCATGAAAGACTGTGGTGCACATGAAAACCCAGCACAGTATTTTAAAAAATAAACTAGAGGAAAATTCATCTTTGCTGAAAAACATTACCAGCCCTTACTCTTGTTTGCACTGGAGTACATTGTGTCCATTTCGTTGTTATTCTTGCTGCTTCTTGATCAGAATGAGGGTTGGCAAGAAAAATATCATTATTCCTCCAAAAGGTCTGTTTTTATGGTACTCTAGCCTCTGATGGAATTAGGAAGTAGCAGAAGTCACTGGTTTGGGGTGTGGCTGGGGGAGAGGGGAAGCCTGCTCATGGAATGATCACTTGAGCTAAACTCTAAAAATCTGCAAAAGTTTAGATAAATATTAAGATAAGATGGTTAACTTTTGTAGATCATTATTCAAAGCTCATCTTTAAACCTACTGAAATTTTTTTATTGAGTGCAAACTGGCCACTAGCCATTTTTAAGATTGCATTCTGACGAATCAAAAGCTCCTTTTTAGCTGACAGTTTATTGTGTATCTGCTATCATCTTCTCTTAATCCCACAGTATTCATAATACCTGGGCAATATCCAAATGCAACTTAGATTCATGTCTCAATTTAACTAACATATAGATAGAGAGGTATTACATATATGTTTATATTTAAGTAATCAAAACAAAGAATACCAAAAAATCATTTTGTTTCATAAACACACTAACAAGTGAAGGAAGGAATGCATGTTTGTATGTGTGTATGCATGTATGGATGCTTTATGACTCCAAATTTCTACTCAATGTCTCAGATAAGGCCACTTCAACGTACACAAAATATGAGTGGGAAGGACAATACTTTCATAAAATAAAAATAGTCTAACATCAGAGTCCATTTTCCCTTTTATAATGATATTCAGATCACAAGTCTGCAAAAACACATTTGTAGCAAATATTTTTCAACTGCTATTAACCTAACCTAATAAGAGTGGTATTAACAACATAACCCAGAGGATGCCATATATAATAACAAAGACAAAGGAAATCACATCATGCCACCTTGACATTGGCATCCAGTGTGGATAATCTAGAGTACTTTGGCCCAGATCAGCTTCATTGTTTATAATCTTTAGCAAGAAAGTTTCTGAATGCACCAATGCCATGTACCCTAGGAGGACTGGATCTTTTTTTTATTTTTAATTTTTTTTTATGATATTGCTATTTAATAGTATTATTTCCAACATTTGACGGGTTTCATGTGTTTCAGATTTTGCTTTCTTCAACTAATTAAGTTTTTTGAAGGATGGACAGTATTTTGAATGTCATTTCAGAAATTAAAGAGACTTCAAGTGTCATTGCTTGTGTCTTGGATTTGTTGCACAATACACAAACCGTGGTCCATGCCTTTTCACAAAGTAACAGTCCTGGCAGTGCTTCCTTAGAACAGCTTTTGTTTTGAACTCAAGAGCAGGTTGAAAGGATGGAAGCAGCTAAGGTGAAAGAAATGGATGGATTATTGAGCTATATACTTCATGGGATCTGCATTTATGGGGACTGTGCTTTGTCCTGATGCAAACAGGAAGGCAGAGATTGAGGAAGGTTTTGCTGAATAGCTGCTCATGTGGAAAAGAGGACTGCTGATGGTAAGCATCATTTTCTTTACAAACAGAGAAGCCATGTTTTAGTCAAACCTGGTATGGGTGGTGGGAGTGAGGGGTTCTGATGCGCTCTCCTCGCACAGTCACTGCTATCGAGACAAGAGCATAGAGCCGAACCTGGGGCAATTTGCCTAGGAACTCTTTTTCTATTTAATTTTTAAACAGTGAGATGTTTCCCTCAGAAGAGACATGAAGTGCTATTCCTGTGAGATATGGCGCTTCCTTTGAAGACTCAGAAAGGCAGCTGAGACACTTATCTGGCCACTCTACAAAATGTTCCATTGTAATGGATATTTTTTTAAAAAATTAATATCAGCTCTAAAAGGAGGAATTGAGTTCTTTTTCCGGAATATTAATATATGTTGAAGGAACTCAGATCATTCTACTAGTTGAATAAATACATAGCATAAGTTATTTCATGATGCCCAGCACTACATAGAAAAGCCCACTTCTGCAATATACAATAAAAAAGAAGAGGCTCACCTAAAGAAATCTGGAGATCTTTCGAAATAGGAAGGGAGGAGAAAAGGAAGGGAAAATAACGAAATAATAAATAATAAAATAAATAATAATAAAGTAATAAATAAAGAATTATAAATTATTATAAATTATAAATAATTATTTACTATTGGTCTAACACAGTGCTAAGTGTTTTTCAAATATTATCTTGTTCATTCAAGAGAATCTTATAGTTAAATGGAACCTTGGAGATCTTCTAGCCAGACTCCTTGATTTTAATGCACAATAAGCTCATTAAACACTTAAGCAACATGAAGTGTGCATCCTCCTTCACCTCTCCCTTCAAATCACATTGCAGTATGTCAGCTCCAGGGTCCTGGTACTCTGAATGGATAGGCTCCTCACTCTCCCAGCATGACTGCATCCAGGATCAAACTGTTCTCCTTAAAACTACTCTATTTTTCTGCCCTGAACCTCCCCTTCCCCTTGGATCCCTGATGCCCAAGTATAAATACAACCCACACTCAACTTAATTTGCCCCAGACACAAGAATTCCTTGCTATGACTCAGAACACTGAGGCCCAGAGAAATTAACTGAATTGGCCACAGTCCAAAAGCTAGCTAGCAATCTCCAGATTCCAAGCTAGTTTTATTGATATTAACTACATTAGAAGTTTTGCTTAAAAAAAGAAAAGGTAAATGGATAGTTTTATTTTTCACTTTACTTTTTACTATTTATTTTTACCTGAAAGAGGAAAATAAAGAATATCAAGAATCGTGATTTCCCTGAACAATGTCTTAGAATTCTATTGCAGGTTTTACTCACATGCCAGACAGAATAGGTGATACAGTTCTAGATATATGTGTGCTAGTGTTTTTTTGTATCTTTAGAGCTATCCCTACCCACCCTCTCCCTTGCTTCCTATCTTCTACAAATAGTAGTGGGCAGCCATTTAAGAAATTGATTGATTGATTGATTTGGTCAAGTGGCATGTAATTTGGACAAGAGATAGTAGTGCTCTCAGGCTACCAATCCAGTGGCTACATTAAAGGGTAATAAATGCACATGCATGGTCTTTTCCTAGTAGATACAGTCTCCTTCATTGATTATCGGATAGTACTCCAAAGACACGGGAGTAAGCTTCTCCCTCCTTCCACTCTTGCCCTCTGAACACGTCAGCTGCTACTGTAGTCAACCTTAGGTTCCATATAAATCTAGAGGATAATGGGTAATATTCTCAGAAATGGGAAATCTCCCTCACCTTTGATCTAAGACATCAACTTAATTGATTTTTAAACTTTTAGATTTATTTTTTTATCTTAGGCCACAAGAAACATGGCTTATACTCTTAATCCATCAGTAGAAGTTTCCTGTGTCATATTCCAACTCAATAGCTGAAGCTCTATAATCCGAAACTGACAGAGAAAGTTCTTCAGGTTTATTAGCTACTAACAATGGCCCTCACTTTATTAAGTTCATCAGGTTATTTAAAAAAGCTCCCCACTCTATTTTAGGAAAAACTCCCAGTTTGACCAGAACTTTGACATGAGCTCTCTCCTTGGAACATTTTAGAGTCTAATGTTTAAAGTACACAAAATATGTCCTTATGAATATTATTAAATCAATCAATAAACTATTTATTAAGCATCTACTATATGCCAAGAATTGTACTACTTGTTAGAAAAAAAAGCAAACAATAGTCTTGGTCCTCAAGAATCTTAAAATGTAATGGGGAAGACAACAGGTGCACAAATATATATAAAGTAAGGTAAAAATAGGATAAATAAAAAATTGTTAACAGAGGTAAGTCATTAGCATTAAGAAGGGTTGAGAAAGGCTTCCTGCAGAAGATGGGATTTTAGTAAGGACTTAAGAAAGCAATGAATTTGGAACAGAGGGGCAGCTAGTTGACACAGTGGACAGAGCACCTGGTTTGGAGTGAGGAAGACCTGAGTTCAAATTTGATCTCCAACACTTAATAGCAGTGTGACCCTTGGCAAGTCATTTAACCCTTTTTGTCTGTTTCCTCATCTGTAAAATGAGCTGGAGAAGGAAATGGCAAACCACTCCAGTATATTTGCCAACAAATTCACAAATGGGGTCCCAAAGAGTTGGACATGAATGAAGCAACTGAACAGCAAGAAGTTAAAATAAAGGAGAGAGAATCTTCCAGGCATGGGGGACAAACTGAGACAAAGCCTAGAGCTAGAGATGAAGTGATTTCTTAATGGAAGAGTCAAGAGCCCAGCTTCACTGGAATAAAGAGTATGTACTGGGGATCCAGGAGCCAAGATAGCAGAATAAACTCTAAGTGCTTTCACACTCCCTGATTAACCTTGAAAAAGCTAGAGAATTGCCAAAGGAAAAATCCTAGAATAGTGGAGCCAATAGAAAGGGTAAACAGTCTTTTAGTTCAGAGGTTAGAGAGACCACTGGGAAGGGTCCCTCTTACTGTGGCTGAAGGGACCAGTGCAGGAACAGAAGTGTCCCAGCAAACCCCACTTGACCAGACAAGCCCAAGAGGGGATGGGGGAGTGGAGCCAGTAAGGGCCAATACCAGGACCCCAGGTATGCCTTAGCACAGTCAGGGGAATTGGGCAGACACCAGTGTAAATGGGGTTCGTGAAGCCCAAGGAGAGAAGGATACCTCCAATGACCAGACTACCCCTACCCCATACCTCAACATGCCAAGAGCTTACGTGTAACACTGGGTACTTTCAGATGTCACCTGGACTCGGCCTTGGCCTATACTAGCCAACTCAGGACCAGATAAGCTGCAGTATTATATAGCTTCTAATTGAAACAATCAGAGGCCATGGAACACAAAGCCAGTAAGCAGGACCCTAGCTGCCAGCATAAAAAAAATGGGACACAGCCCCCTGTGCCCCAGAAGTAGAAATCCACTTTAAAAGCCAGGCAAAAAGGTAACATATCTCATTGGGAAAACAACTGATCTGGAAAATAGATTCAGGGAAGAAAAATCTAAAAATTATTGGTCTACCAAAAAGCCATGATGAAAAAAGCAGCCTAGATAGTATCTTCCAAGAAATCATCAAGGAAAATTGCCCTGAGGTCCTAGATCCAGAAGACAAAATAGTCATCAAAAGAATCTACCAGTCACCTCCTGAAAGTGATCTGAAATTGAAAACACCAAGGAATATTGTTGCCAAATTCCAGAACTATCAGGTCAAGGAGAAAATACTGCAAGCAGCCAGAAAGGAACAATTGAAATATTGAGGAACTACAGTCAGGATCACACAGGACCTTGTAGTTTCTACATTAAAAGATCAGCGGGACTGGAATATGATATTCTGCAAGACAAAGGAGCTTGGACTATAACAAAGGATCAACTATCCACCAAAATTGAGCATAATCTTTCAAGCAAGAAGGTGGTCATTCAGTGCAATACAGGATTTCTTGACTTTCCTGGTGAAAAGACCAGAGCTCAATAGAAAATTTGATCTTCAAACGCAAGACTCAAGAGAGGCATAAAAAGGTAAAAAGGGAGAAAAAAGAAAAAAAAAACTTGTTATTCAATATGGACTAACTGTTTACATCCCTTTATGGGAGAATGATACCTGTTAATCTTGAGAATTGTGTGTTTATTACAACATATAAAAGGGATACACACAGATAAAGGGTATGAATATAAATTAACTGATATGATGAAAAAAATCTAGTTAAGGGGTGCAGAGAGAGAAGAGGAAAGGCAGAGACAAAAATGGTAAATTAAATCACTTGAAGAGGTACAAAAACATATTATATTAGAGGGAAAGAGGGAAGGGAGATGAACATTGTTTGAGATTTACTCTCATTGGATTTGGTTCAAGGAGGGAATAGCATAGGTATAGAAATTTAACTTGCCCTACAGGCAGTAAAAGGAGAAAGGGGAGAGGAGAAGGGACAGGGTCATTAGAAGGGAGAGAAGAAGTAGGAAAATCATAATCCAAAAATATGTTGTTTACAAGAAACACATTTGAAATGGAAGGATACACACAGGGTAAAAGTAAAAGTCTGGATCAGAATGTATTGGAAAGATAGGCCAAAAATTAATTGGAAACTAAATAATCCAATCCAAAAGAATGAGTGGGTCAAACAACAAATCATAGAAACAATCAATAACTTCATTCAAGAGAATGATAATAATGAGACAACAAATCAAAAATTTATGGGATGCAGCGAAGGCAGTTCTTACAGGAAGTTTTATATCCCTGAATGCTTACATGAATAAAATAGAGAAAGAGGAGATCAATGAACTGGGCATTCAACTGAAAAAAACTAGAAAAAGAATAAATTGAAAATACACAATTAAATACCAAATTAGATATACTGAAAACTAGAAGAAAGAGTAATAAAATTTAAATTTAAATGAGCCATTGAACTAATAAATAAAATTGAGAACTGGTTTAATGGAAAAAAACAATAAAACTGATAAACCTTTGATCAATCTGATTTAAAAAGAAAGAAGAAAATCAAATTATCACTATAAAAAAAGAAAAGGGTGAAGTCACTTCCAATGAAGAGGAAATTAAGACAATAATTAGAAATTATTTAGCTGAACTGCATGTTCATAAATCTGACAATCTTAGTGAAATGGAAAAATATTTACAAAAGTGTAAATTGCCCAGATTAACAGAAAAGGAAATGAAATACTTAAATAACCCCATCTCAGAAAAAGAAATTGAACAAGCCATCAGTGAAATCCTAGGAAAAAATCTCCAGGGCCAGGATATATGGGTATACACACAGGGTAAATGTAAAAGGCTGGAGAAAAATATATTAAACTGTAACGGAAGTTTAAAAAGTAGAGGTAGCAATCCTAATCTCAGAACAAAGCAAAAGTAAAAATAGATCTAATCAAAGGAAATAAGGAAGGAAACTCTATCCGGCTAAAAGGCATCATCAAAAATGAAATACTATCACTAATAATATCTTCACTAAGTGGTACAGCACCCAAATTCTTAGAGGTGAAGTTAAGAAAGTTATAGGAAGAAATAAATAGCAAAACTATACTAGCGGGGAACCTCAACCTCCCTGTCTCTGATAAATCTAATCTCAAAATAAACAGGAAGGAAGTTGAGGAGGTGAATAGAATTCTGGAAATGTTAGATAGGATAGACCTCTGGAGAAAACCAAATGGGGATAGAAAGGATTATACCTTGCTCTCAGTGGTACATAACACATATACAAAAATTGCCCATGTGCTAGGGCATTAAAAAACACAATGCAGTGCAGAAAGGCAGAGATAGTCAACGTATCCTTTTGCCCAGCTGCATGCCTATAAACTTGACAATCTTAATGGAATGGATGAGTATTTACAAACATATGAACTGCCCAGATTAACAGAAGAGGAAGCCAAATACTTAGATAACCCCATTTCAGAAAAATAAATTGAACAAGCCATCAATAAACTCCCTAGGAAAAAATCTCCAGGACCAGATGGATTTTCAAGATTCTATCAGACATTTAAAGAACAATTAATTCCAATACTATATAGACTGCTTGGGAAAATTGACAAAGAAATAGTCCTACCAAATTTTTTTTATTATACAAATGTGTTGTATATAAACCTGGATGAGCCAAAACAGAGAAACAAAATTATAGACTTATGTCCTTAATGAATATAGATGCAAAAATTTTAAATAACATATTAGCTAAAAAGATTACAGCAGCTTATGAAGAGAATAATACATTTTGATCAGGTATGATTTATACCAGGAATGCAGGGCTGTTTCAATATTAGGAAGACTATCAGCATAATTGATCATATCAACAACAAAACCAATAGAAATCATATGATTATCTCAACAGATGCAGAAAAAAATTTGATAAAATACAACACAACACCCATTCCTACTGAAAACAGTGGAGAGCACAGGAATAAATGGAGCTCTCCTCAAAATGATAAGTAGTATTTACCTAAAACCATCAGTAAGTATTACATATAATGGGGATAAGCTAGATACATTTCCAATAAGATCAGGGGTGAAACAAGGATGTCCATTGTTACCACTTTTACTCTATATGGTACTAGAAATGTTAGCTTGAGCAATAAGAAGAGAAAAAGAAATAAAATAGGCAAAGAAGAAACTAAGTTTTCACTCTTTGTAGACAATATGATGATATGATTAAGAGAATCCTAGATAATCAAGCAAAATCTACTTGAAATAATAAACAATTATGGCAAAGTTGCAGGATGCAAAATAAACTCATATAAATCATCCACATTTCTCTATGTTACTAACAAAGCCCAACAGCAAGAGATAAAGAGAAATTCCATTTAAAGTTACTGTAGATGCTATAAAATATTTGGGAGTCTACTTACCAAAACAAGCCCAGGGCTTATATGAACACAATTACAAAAGATTTTTTGTACAAATAAAGTCAAATGTAAATAACTGGTAAAACATCAGTTACTTGTGGGTAAACCAAGTTAATAAAATAAAAATTCCACTTATTCAGTGCCATACCAATCAAACTACAAAAAGGTATTTTATAGAACTAGGAAAAAATCATCTCAGAATTCATCTGGGAGAACAAAAGGTCCAGAATGTCAAGGGAACTGATGAAAAGAAATGTTAGGGAAGGTGGCCTAGCCATACCAGATGTTAAATTGTATTATACAGCAGAAATCATCAAAACCACTTGTTTTTTTGGCTAAGAAATAGAGGGATAGACCAGTGGAATATGTTGGGTACATGACACATTAGTCAATGACTATAGCAGTCTACTGCTTGATAAACCCAAGGACCCCAGCTTCTGGAATAAGAACTAACTGTTTGACAAAAACTGCTGGGAAAACTGGAAAATATTGTGGCAGAAACTGGGCATAGACCAATGCCTCACACCATATAAAGTCTAAATGGGTACATGATTTGGGTTAAAGGCTGATACTATAAACAAATTAGCAGAGCAAGGAATGGTTTATTTGTCAGTTTTATGGAGAATGGAGAAATTTATGACCAAAAAGAGACAGAGAACATTATAAAATACAAAATAGATCATGTTGATTATATTAAATTCAAAAGCTTTTGCACAAACAAAGCCAATGCAACCAAGATTAGGAGGGAAGCAGAAAACTGGGAAAGAATTTTTACAACTAGTGTCTCTGATAAAGGCCTCATTTCAAAAATATATAGAGACCTGAGTCAAATTACAACAACACAAGTCGTTCCCCAATTGATACAGGTAGTTTTCAGAGGAAGAAATTAAAGCTATCTGTAGTCACATGAAACAATGATCTAAATCACTGTTGATTAGAGAGATGCAAATCAAAACAACCCTGAGATGTCATATTACACCTATCAGATTGGTTAACATGATAAATGTTAAGGAAGATAATAAATGTTGGAGAAGATGTGGGAGAGTTGGAACACTAATTCATTGGTTTTGGAGCTGTGATTAGATCCCAACCATTCTGGAGAGCAATTTGCAACTAAGCCCAACAGGCCATAAAAATGTGTATACCCTTTGACCCAGGAATATTACTTTTAGGGTTGTATCCCAAAGAGAGCATAAAAATTGGAAAAGGACCCACATGTACAAAAGTATTTATAGCAGCTCTTTTTGTGGTAACCAAAAACAGAAAATCAAGGGAATGCCTATCAATTGGGCAATGGTTGGAACTTAATCTTTCAAAATAGTATCAGTAATCATTTTGCTTTCAGTAGGATAATATAGGTTTTCCAGAAATGGAAAATTGTTATTGTGTGATATGTGAAGGTAAATGATCATTGTATTGTTTCTACATGGTCATATATGTGACACTTAATCAGGTTTCCTAAGAGGGGTGAACCAACACAGTACTGGAAAACTGGATCAGGTTAAATCTCCTATGCCACTCAGTATTGAGATTAGGCATATGAGGGGACCAATGCGCTTTCAGTCTTGGTGATATAAGAAGGCTTATTCTCAAACAAACATGCAAACAAAACTTTATTTCAATTTGACTGGTTTCATTTAAAATCATTTTAAAACATTATTGTTAGAAAGGTTCTATAGGCTTCACCAGGCTGCCAGAGTTCATGACACTAAGAAGGTTAAAAATCTCTCATCTAGCAAAACCTCTAAGACCAAGAGAAGCTGAGTGATTCTGTCATCAAAGTTAGAACAGCAAGCAAGAAGTCAAGAAAACCTAGTATAGGAGGATATTTGGTTTTATACTGCTCCCCCCGCCACCCCATCTAATCAAAATGGGGTGGGGAAGGAAGAGAGGAGATAAAAATAAGTGTGTGTGTGCACATATAAGGAATTCTTAAGTATAAGAAAAATCCATTATGATGAATTTTTAGAAAGGACAGAAATTCTTTATAACGTGGTTCTGAAACTGATTCAATCGGCTGAGGTCTGAAAAAAATGAAATTGACTTAAATGGAAGCATAAAAAATTTAGTTTAGATATAAGCAAGAATTACATGATAATAAATAAATAAAATTTCATAATACATGAAATGTACAATGAAAAAACAGACAATGCAGAATTTCTTGCTCTGAAGATTTTTTTAGGCAGCGGAAAGTACCTTCTGTCTGGAATGTTTCTTAGGTGTGGTTGACCTGAAAGCAAGAGGATGAGCTAAATTATCAATGATCTGGGAACATATCTATGTATGAGTTTTGAGATTAATGAGCTTATAACTAAAGAGATATCATTATGAATTAACATAAATGTTTGGAAAAAAGTTTATGTAATTACATATAATTTGATAAACAATGCCTCTGTCGAGTGTGGGAGAGTAGATAGAAGGAGAGCCAGAAGGGACTTGAGAGACTATCTAGTGCTAGTCAACCTCCCCATTCACAAATGCTGAAACTAAGGTCCACAAAGGTTAAGTGACAGACACAACTAAGAAAATGTATACTCTTTCCCTGGATATTAGTATCAAAATTGATTATTATACTTGATGCCATAGCCAAGTAAAAAATTGTTGCCAAATGATTTCTTCCAGATAGGATGTACCTTAATCTATATGTGACATTTTCAATATGTTTATTGCCTCCATAAAGACATGGGTTGGAGGCATATAATAAGTCTTGGGTTTTTTAGTTTGGTTTTTATCTTACAGATAGTTTTAGGCAACTGGAGTAGGGGAATTGTGTAACTAGATCTATCAATAAGGAAAATTATTTTGTCAGAAATATGAAGAATGGAGTGAAAAGAAAAGAAGCTGGAGTCAGGAACACTAATTAGAAAGAAATTCCAGTAGTACTGGCAAGAAGTAATGAAAATTCAATCTAAGGTAATGATGGATGAAATATAAAGGAAGGGAGAGATATGATAGCTAAGTGGTACAGTAGATCTTAAAGCCCTAGACTTGGATCCAGGAAGACTTGAGTTCAAGTCAATCCTTAAACACTTACTAGCTGTGTGGCCCTGGGAAAATCACAGAGCCTCTTCCTTGGTTTATTCATTTGCAAAATGGAAATAATAAGAGCACTTGTCTCTCAGACCCGTTGTGAATATAAAATCAGATAATATTTATTAAGTACACTACAAAGGGCCTGGCATATAATAGGACCTTACTATTTTTTTAATGGCAGAGGAAAGAATGGACAGGACTTGGTGAATGAAAAATAAATATGGGAACGGAGTCTCAGATGGCTCCAAAGATATGAATCAAGATTAATGAAAGAAATACTATCAATAATTAGGGACATTGTAATTCATGGATTTGTAGAAGAAGATGGGAAGGAAACATAGTGAGTTTAATTGTGGATGATTTGCATGATGAGGTGGGGAGGAATATTGATAAAAGTAGGACTAACACATGGTGGAGATCAGGGAAATTCATGGAAAATCTGTGACTCCCTCAATGTAGACGTTCCTTCCATAGGTATAGATTACAATTCATCTTTACACTCTACACCCAATGGCAACACATTTAATTCTGTACAATTCCTATAGGAACATACATGTAGAATAGAAAGAGACCTTAGAGAGCATCTACTCTGACCTCCTTGTTTTATAGATGAGGAAACTGAAACCAAGAAACTTTAAAAAATTCACACAAGGTTATACAGAGTAAACAGGAGTAGGAGGACTTGAATGTGAATCATCTGATTACCAATTATTACTGTTTCCATTGCACCACATTGTCTCTATTTGCCACGTCCTCCCAGAAATCCTTTATAAAGAATCTGTCCAAAGCTCTGGAGGTTTTATAATATTCAATAATCAATTTAATTCATTTCTTTTCAGTTCAACTTACAAATACTTATTATTCACTTACTATGTACAAGGCACTGTGCTAAGCACTAGGGATGTTTTTGAGGAGGGTGGAATGGGAGAGAGAATGGGACAGAACTGTGATTTCACCCATGGGCAGTTTAAGATATGAACATTCCCTCCATCAATTCTGATCAATACCTTGTCTTAGAACAGGGCTTCTTAAACTTCTTCCACCTGAGAAATTTTTACTCGATACCGAGTATGCAGGTATATAAAATAGGTATACAAATCAAACATTTACTGATAATAAATCATGAAGAAATTTATTTTAAAACGGTTCTTTGATATACATATAATTTTACCATTAATTAAAGACAAAAGCAAACTTGCATACAAAAGAGATGGATGTGTTTGTTTCTTTTTACATAAAGAATTAAATCTTGGCAGAATACTTGGTGCTACAGGATGTAGAGAATCTTCAACATTTTTCAGAGTTGATTGATATTTTGATTTTATAATCATCAATGCTTAGAATACTGTTTTGCATAAATATATAGTACAAAATGGCAGAAGCATGTTTAGAACCATTTCAGAAATTTTTGTAAATTTCGTCCTAATTCCAAGCTAAAATTCATTTAATGATTTTGTATATACAGTAAAAACCCTGCAATTCATAGTATATAATAGTCTTAAATCAAGTCAAGGTGTTTCTGACAGCATTCATCAGCATTGCATGGCATGATGGCATGTGCCATGCAAAATTTGCATGTTGTGTGCTCAGAACCAAAGCTGTAGTGAAGTTGTGCAATTCAACATGGGCAAGCACTGCCAGAAACACCTTGGATTCATTATGTATTTGGTTTTGAGTTAATTTTTGGTCATTGAATGTTCAGAAACCTTTTCCTGTTGCCAAATTTTTCGCAACCTCCACATTCAGTTATGCGACCCCATATGAGGTCATGACCCACAGTTTAAGAAGTGCTGACTTAGAATATTGAGAGCTATTCTGAACATTGAGAAATTAATTGACTTGACCAGAGTCATACTGCTAGTAAATTCCAGAGGCAGGGCCTGAATCCCAGGCTTCCTGATGCTAAGACAATTCTCAAATATTAAAAATTGCAGACTGTTTGCTAATTACATTGGCACATTAGATTTCTTTGCAAGGGATCTCCCTACCTTGATGAAATCACAAGTACAGATTTTTTCTTTTAAATCATCTATATTACTTATATTTCTATCTCCTTCTTTGCCCCTTAATTTCTAAAGTAATAAGGTTGAAATGATGCTGGCCTTGCTCCCAGGATATAAGGTACAAGATCCTGGAAATATTAATAAAAATATGAAAAGTACTTTTTTCACAGTGACACTGTAAGACAGGTAACACAAGTGTTATTATCCCCATTTTATAGATAAGAAAACTGAGACAATAAGAAGTTAAATGACATGCTAGTAATAGTTGCATAACTTGTAAAAGTGAGATTTTAGCCTTCATTCCCTGATACCAAGTATAATACTCCTTCTACATTAGTTCTCAAGAAGGGGCAGGGAAGAGTTTTATTAAATAATACTTCTGTAGAATTATCATCTTCATCTTAATTCAGTATACATTGTACCTCCCCTTCATCACTACTCCCAACCAAGGTACAATATAAATACTGGGAAATCCTAACAAGAGAGATGTTTATCTAGCTCAGACTTTTCCACAATTGGAACTTTTTTCCTGAGATACCTGGGTCTTTGCCATCGTTGATTCTTTGCCTGTTCTACTATGATGAAGGTCTGTTGAGATTCTGGAAAGCATAACAAAACAGAGATAGTTTCTATTCCTTACCTCAAAACTCAATGTTAGGTTATTTTTGTCTTTGGCAGGCTATGGGAACAAAACTCAGGTGCCACATGACCTATAAAAATCATAGTTGAAGGGCAGACTCAACCAATATGTTCTAGTTCACAGATAGATCTCCTCTGAAACAATTTGAAAATTTAGAAAGATCAGGAAATATTTGATCCCCCAACCATTTTTTTTTTCCGCAATGAGAAAACAGAATGGAAAAAAACCCTTATATTTTTCTAAGTAATTTGATTACTTTGCAGCTTGTATTATGAAGAAAATAAATAATAAAACCATTTTAAGCACAGCTGTTCTGGCTGTAACGTTCTCCTGGGATTAGACCCATATGGGCCTCATCAGGCAGGCAGTCAGAAGGTTCCTTTGAGAGAGCTGAGTAAATTCTGTTGGTTTCCCCCTCTTCTCTCCTCCATGTCTCCTCCTTTCTCTGGTGTCTTTCCACTTCTGTATACCCTAAATCTTGGTCAGATTCCATATTGTCCTCCTCATTAAAAACAAAATCATCTCTTCCCCTTTTAGGTGTATTTATGGATTATGAAGGCTTGGAAAATTTTCTCCCTGATCTCACCTCTGTCTTTTCTGCCAGTTTTATTTAGATGCCTAAAGCAGTTTCTCCCAATCTGGGGCCTCCTCAAAACTTACTCTTTGTTCTTCTTATTGTGCTGTGGCATTTATGTACTCACCAGTTTTTAATATTATCCTTCTGTTTCCCAAAGCTAAAGTTACAAGAGGGTCACATAGGAAGGGACTTGGAAATTTCAGAGAATTGTTATTCCTCGATATCTTTCATTCATTCCTTTAAACACACACACACACACACACACACACACAAATACACATATATTTGTGAATGCATAGTATGTGCAAGGCATTTTACTAGATGTGAGATTCAAAATCATACCAAACTTGATCTCTGCTCTCAAAGAATTTACAATTTTATAGAAGAACTAATAGTTAATATGAATAGCTATAGTTTAGGAGGTTCTAATGTTCTAAGACATTAAGGTTCTAAGGTCACAATTACCATTGAAAATTCCTTAAATAGCCCATAAAGTATAATTTGTTGTATTTTAATAATTGAAGCTGAAAAAAGTTTATGATCTTCTTAAAAGAAGTCAGTCTCTATCAGAGAGCAGAAGATTCTGAGGTGGTAGCTATGGAAACAATTAATTGTAAATTATACTTTTTACAACATCCAGCTAAGCTATTGATTAGGAGAAAGTAGGGAACCAGGACTTGTAGAAGAAAATAAAACAGTCAAAAAATTGACTAGTGAAAAAAACCTGATGATTCAGGAGGAAATTATTCTTGAAAGGACTCCATATCTACTTGTAATTATATCATAACCTATCCCACATCAGCTCACTTGGGGAAGGTATTGAAAGAAAATGGCAGGCTGAATTGTCAGCACAACTTAAATTGTTATTTTGCTGTCTCTTCTTTTTTGTTGTTTTTGCCAAGAATGAGTATTCCAATGAGTTAAATGCCCCCTAAAATGGGACTCCATTATTTAATAACAAGTACTGCATAAGAAGTATGAAAATAAGGATGGTAAGTCCTTGAGGAGTTCAAGGAGGGAGGAATGAATTCCATCTGGAGGAATCAGTGAAGAAGTCCAAAGGAGAAAGTATTTGAAGAGAGCCTTGAAAAATGAGTAGAGTTTTGTTACGTGAAGGTAGAAGGTATTTCTCCAAGACACAAAGGTGGGAAGGTACTTGTAGGCAGTTGTAACTAACTGAGTTTGAAGGTGGTTACTATCACAGATGAACTATCTACTGCCTAGTAAACTAACTCCCACCTTCTGAGTAGGAACAGTCACTCTTTCCCAACTTTTCCCTTATCTAGTCTCAGGGGAATGACTTTTGCTTGGTCAATAACTCCATTCAAACTCTCACTTAGGTGCTGTCTACCTTTCTAAGAGAATAATAGGGAGAGGAAAAGGGAGGGAATGAAGCTACCTAACTTGCCTGCTTCTTACTCTTCCAACCTCTTGTCATTCAGCCAGGAGTGACAATCAGCCCATTGTAGCCTGAAAGTAGAAAAACTCCAGATCCAGTTTTGGGGAAAGTTTTTTTTTTTAATCTACACCATAATATTCTTTATCATTTGACTTAAGCTTCTAGCCGAGAGAAAACAATCTTTGTGAACTCACTTCCAAATCATTATCTTTTTTCTTTTATATCTATGTATGATAAACTATTCATTGGCCCCTTTCAGCAGCAATAATGAATTACTGTTAATAAATTGTACAATCAGAAATAGTTGGGATCCGTTGGATTTTATCTAGACAGAAAATTCTAATTATTTAAACAGATATTTTAAAGGTAACTTTAGATGAATGGTTCTTAACCTGGGTTCTATGATTTTCTCCTTATATTTCAATATCTTTATTCCAATATAATTTATTTCATTTGTAATACATTTTATTTTATGCATTTTTAAAACACTCTGAGAATGGTTGGTCCATGGACTTCATCAGTCCATCTAAGGGGTCCATGACATAACAAAGGTAAAGAACCCTTGCTTTACAGATAGACTTTATAATCAGCTTCTGCCTGACTTGACACAGTGGGAAAGGAAAAGCTTTAAAGCATACACCATCATTTCTCTCAGATCTCAGAAACAGTTCAGCAATACCTTTGTCCTTTCCAGCCACACCTCTCAGCCAGGTCTTGGCAGGCAGAAGCAGTGGCTGATGGAGCCAAGACAACTCAAAGATCAGACTCTAGGTTTAATTTTCCCCAGTTGATTCTACTCATAGGTCTCCATTCAAATCATGTTCTCTGGGTCTCTATCTCTGTCACTTTTATTTCTCTTTGTCTCTATCTACGTGTGTGCATCTCTCTGTGTGTCTCTCTTTGTCTCTTTTCTCTTTCTACTTATGCTACCACAGCCACACCCATTCAAAATTCACAACAGTCTCAATGTTTCCAGAACAGAAACAACTGTTGCAATCTGTCTGCACTATATTTCCCAGAAGCTCACCTAGCTACTTTGAAGATTTTTCTCTGTCTGAAAGAGGTCTATCTTTCAGAGTGGGATACATTCAAAATGTGTTTGGTTGAGCATGAAAAAAAATCCACATTAATTAGAGACTAAATTTATGTTGTTGTAGTTAGTCCCATTCAATCAGAGTGTACAAGTTATTCTCCACTTTCCAAATCTATGAACTAATCCCTTTATCACAAAGAAAAATGATAATAATAACTCTCTCCCTCAAAGATATTTTAATCCAGCGATATTCCTGAATACCTCAAACTTGTTGCTGTTGCAGGTGTGTTTTTCTTTGACTTTCACCCCAATGTTACCAGGTGTGTTTGATATTTTTCTTCTTCAAGCATCAGTTGTGTCTAATCCTTCATGTCTGTATTTGGGGTTTTCTTGAAAAAAATGGAATGATCTTCCATTTCCTTCTCTAGCTCATTTTACAGATAAGGAACTGAGGCAAACAGTTAAGTGACTTTCCCAGAGTCACAAAGCTAGCAAGTATCTGAGGTCAAATTTGAACTCAGACAGAGCAGTCTTCTTGACAATAGATCCAGCACTCTATCCATTTTGCCACCTAGCTGCCCCACTCTCAGTTATAACAAATCATATTAAAAAAATTTTGGTCTGCAAGGAATTAAGTAGAGTACCTAGCTATGGAAATTAAGATCTAAGCTGTAGAATAAGAAAGAGAATGATATTTTGAGCTCTGGCATGAAAACTACTCAAGTAGAATATATGCTCCTGGAGGTTAAGAGGTCATATTTGTCTTTGCAATGGCAGTGCCCAGCATAGTGCCTGGCACTAAATAAATGCTTACCTAATTAAACTGGGATGTTCTCAAGAAATAAACAATTAAATTATATGACTTTTCCCTGGCTTATTTCCTTTAAATTGGCTCTACATTTATGTTTCTGTGCATATATCAACTTTAATTACATGTTTGCATTTGTATGAAAAGTTATATAATACAAGCATCCATGATTTTATTAGTTTGGGTACTTTCCTTATAAATGTACATTTCAAAGCTTTTTCTAGGTTTTTGTGGCTATTTTTTATAGTAACAAAGAATTGGAAACAAAATAGTTGTCTATTAGTTCAAGAATGGCTAAACTAATTGTAATATATGAATGGAATGGAATATTACTGAACCATAAAACATGAGGAACATATAGACTTCAGAAAAATGTGGGAAGACTTATATAAACCAACACAAATTGAAGTAAGCAGAACCAAGATAAAATTATACACAATGACTACTACAACCATATGGAAAAGACAACAACAACAAAAAAAGAGAAATGAAAAAAATGGAATCATTTTAATTATTATAACCAATCTTAGCCCGAGAGAACAAATGAAAAAATACACCTCAATTTCTTTCTTTGCAGAGTTCAGAAATCATGAATTCATATACAGTCAGACTAGGTAGATATGTCCATTTGTTTTACTGAAGTATTTTTTTCTTTCTTCAGTCTTTGTTAGAGTGATGGCTCTCATAGAGGAGTACAGATAGATATATTTGGAATTAAAAGTGAAATGGGAACAGAAGATATTGAGATTTTTAGAAAGAAAAACTGCATAAACATAGTTTATATGATTAAAAAGAAGCAATACTTTGGCTGAAAAATGTCATTATCTGACACCGATTTTCAGATGATAAGCCTCTCCAAACTGTCTTTTAGAAAACATTTAGGCTATTGTCTCATCATATCCAAAACATTTGGAAAGTACTCCCAGAGCTTCCACCCTCACTGACATGGACCTTGAAAACCTGGGGTCATCCTACTCATTGATGAAGCATCAGAGGACTCTAATGAAACATTTTAAATATAAGTCTCATATGCAATCATATTTTATTATACTATGTTATGAAAATATTTTATTCCTTAGATAATAATAAAATAAATAATTTTTAAAAAGAAGTATATCTAGATATTTATCTCTCTTTGTGTGTGTGTGTATGTACACTTAGCACAGTGCCTGACACATAGTAAGACAGTAGGTGCTTGATAAATGTCTGATGATGAACATGATCCTGATGATATGGATATAGATATGCAATATAGTCTTGGAGTATTCCCCAATCACTTAAGATAGAGCATCTTGCTTCTGAGAGAAAATATCCCGTATTCCCCAATGACATGCATCCCAACAGTCTTTTTCATAAATTGTTTAGTCAGAATAAGCTATATCTTTAAAATCTGCTGGACTGGGATATTCTGCCTTTCCTACTGTGTCCAGAAAGGGTAAGGGTTTATGCTCAATTTCAGCACTGGTGTTATAAATTGACTGTATAAGAGGAAGGACTTTTTCCTCCTTTCCTTTCTTATTTACCCTGTGACTCTGAGAAATGAACTCAGGGTTGAGGCTTTGTTTGTGTTTGTTCTGTTTCATTTGTCCTATGCTCTAGGTGCAAAGAGGTAAAATATTCACTGGATAAGGGAGCACAAGCCACAGCAACACTGGAGCCAGGATTCTAAACTGAGTACGTAAGCACCCAGCCCCAGCAAGAAAAACTCTGAGAAGCCCAAGTGCCTGGAATTGAAACTCAACGGTGCTTTGGACTTGGAACTTGGGAATGTACAATATTAGAACTGATCTAAGCCATGAACATAATCCCTTTTTCCTCTCTAGATTTCTCAGATTATGAGGTGGGGGCAAGGGTGTCATTCATTATGCTTCTAGGCATTAGAGAAAATATCTGAATGTTTATTCTTGCTATACCATTGAAGTCAAGATTCCCTTGTAAAGCTAATCCAATGGTGAAATGGTTAAATGGAACTGAGATGTGGAGGAGCTCCTAGAATTGAGGGAAAACTATTAGAGGAGGGACTCTGGAGGAGACAGTGAGACTGCCGAAGACTTTGAGCAGCTCAGCCTCACTTAAATCTGATTCAAGTGCATGTTAAGACATCATCCTCATGATGTCATTGATCTTCTTTGAGAACAAATAACTAACAACAGCAACAATAATTTTGGTTGCTTACATTTTGTAAGATATTTGGGAGTTTAGAGCCTAGATTGTTTTAAAAATTGTGTTTATTTGCATTATATAATTTATTGTATTTATTTTTAATTTAAAACTATTTATTTTAACTTTTTTTATTTTTATCTCTTTTTCAAAAAGCTGAGACAATTTACTTTTTGTCCTTGGGAAGTTTTCTTTTAGGATTTCTTGAAATACAGCCCTGAAAAAAACAGGCTTTTAAAAAAAGCCCATTGTATTTCAAATGGAGCTATACCTTTAAGCCCAAATAATTCTGGCTCTCGTTGAATGGCCAACGATAGCCCCAACCCAAGATTCTGTGACTTACTGCTTAGATTTTGATGGGTTAGAATGAGGATAAATAGCAATCATTTTGTGTTCTTGCCAGAAACTCTGGGGCTTGTCCCCTCCCAAACTATAGATTTGTGATAGCAAATTAGGGCACCTTTTGTCTCATTTGTGCCTAATTCTTAGTCACTGGATGGAAATTGCCTCAAACAAACTAAGACCTGGGAAAGACCTAATTTAGAAAGGCCAACATCACCCACTACATCCTGGGCCACTAGCAGTCATTGTGATTTTTGTCCTTCCATGGACTTCGATGACGCTGGAAGAGAACATGAGGCTGATAACTTTGCACAGCTCTGCCACACTTAAATCTAATTCACACGCAAGTCAAGACCACCTTCTTGATGTCATTAGTCCTTTTGAGAATGAAGAATGAACATCAGCAATCAGAGGGAACTGGAGTCAAATGCGAAGATATTAGACAGCCTCTACCTCCCCCAAGGTTAGCAGAGAACCCTATAAGAGGTGTGCAATGTAACAGACCTGGCCTTCAGGCAGTGGGGCCAGGGTAGGAACTGTTGCATTGAGAGACAGACAGAGACAGACTGAGAGAACATTAGAAATATTTTAAGTAACTATTCCTAAGTAGAAGAGAAAGATACAGTATCCAATTTCCATTATAATTCTTTTAACTCTCCCATTTTTCTCTTAGCCCCGTATTTGGATTCAACACATATTTCTATACTCAGATCAATATTTTATTTAATTAACCCCAGGCCAATAGTCCTTATCTTTTGGAGAAACAGAAGAGGAATAAAGAATCCTGATTTCTTGCAATGAAGAATTGGCTTATTTCTACAGACATCAGAATTTTGTTATGGTTCATTTTTCTTCTCCATCTCTTCCAAAATGATCTTAACTTCAAGTAGTGTAAAGGGAAGGGGAAAGGCCAATGACAAGCTCTAAAAAGAGTGGCTTAGTGATGAAATACATCATAAGTTAGAGTTTGATTATCTATAGATCTTACTAAATATGGAATACAATACCTGTCAAGGGAGATGCCTTGGAGTTTGCCAAACAGGGATAAGAATTAAAACTGGACAGACATTAACATACTCTGAATCAAGGGTGTACTGGGAAATGTACAACAACCAGCTCTCCAGGGGAGTAAAGTTTATACATGACACACTTTTAAGTTTAACCAACATTATTAACATTTTCTCCATCACTCTCTTGTCTAGACAATCAATCAAAAATAAAAATCAAGCCCTGATTTCTAGGATTTGCTTATTTCCTGAGTGTAAATGCTCACATTGAAAATTGAACCATTGGCTCTATGAAATATTTCAAGCTGGCTCCAGCACAACCCTGAGAATTCTATTATCCTTCTATGTTTTTGCTGTTTAAACTGGGCCTGTGCTTTAATTTGTGTAAGAACCTACAGTTAGAGAAAGCCGTAAGAACAATGCTCTTCATTTATAAGCTTGAAGGCTTACCTAAGGCAATGAGAAACTGAGTGATTTACCCAGGGTCATGCAGCCATTATATGTCAGAAGCTAGATTTGCACAAGGTCTTGCTGATACTATGGCAGATCCTCTATCTGGCACCCTACACTACCTCTCTACTTATAGGCATAATGTGATGTGATGGGAAAGGTCTTCAGAGTCAGTTGACAATGGTTTTAGCCCTTCCTCCACATCTAACTAGCTATGTGACTTTGAACATATTTTAGATCTCAAGGTCTCTCTATTCTTCTCTGAAAAATTGTAATGCCTTAGAGTTATCCAGTATTTTTCAGATCATTTTCATTTGCATCATGGTATTTGATTCTCAAAAATAACCCTATGAAGTAAACTGGGGTTGTAATATTTTTTATTTAATAGAGAGTAAAATAAAATCAAATAAATTATGCAAGATGACATTGCTAATAAGTGTTGCGGTTGAGACAAGAAATAAAGGCTTCTGATTTGGGTCCCTTCTGACTCTAAAATTCTTCAATTAAGTGATTTTGTGCTTGAAGCAAAATACTGATTTAAAGAGACAGGAAAAAAAGATTGAAAAATTGAAAACAATGACAATTGTTGCTAATCAAATGACAACTTCACATTTATGCTATCTGAAATGACCTAGAAAACAGAGATCAAGAGTCATTCCCCAGCTTATGCTACATCACCAGCAGCAACAGTATCAGAAACAGTATTGCATTCACATAGAAAGGCAATGTCACTAACTATAGTCAAAGTTCCCAACTTCACAGGGTAACAAAACATACCAAAAGGAAAGGTTTTTTATTTTCTCTTTCCAGGTCTAAAAGATTAAACCACCTGCACATAATGTGAAGAATTAGGAAAACTCTATGCCAAATTCTTTACTGCCCACATAAATTGAAGGTTTTTATTTTCTCCACAATTTTCAGTTATTTTTATTTTCATTTACTCCATTGGTTTTCAAGGAAAATTTAATTCATCTATTTATGTTTTTCTTGCTAAGAGGTAGCCCATGCTATACAAACAAGATTCCTTTGTAAAAATCTTTTTCTTTCCAGCTTCTAGAACTATCAAGAGAGTTGGGGGGGAAGAAGCAAACCTCAAATCACACAATGAATCTTAGCCAAGGTTTGAGCTCTGTTCCAAACTTAGACCCAACAATTTTGAACTTTACTTGAAAGTTGGCAAAATGAGCTCCCCTTCCCTCTCCTAAACAAAGAACAGTGTAATTTGACTTTGGCTAGCCTACTTCAATGCTCTTACGCTTGTACTGCTCGATTGTTTCTGCAACCCCATCCCCAAATATATTCATCTTTTGATTTGAAATCAAAATACAGTATTCTTATTAAAGTGTTTTTCTTTTAAAGTGGCTAAGACAAGGATTCACTGGAGAATAAAATGTGAAGCAACTGGGAAGTCATTTTACTTCTATGCAGTACAATGATATGAAAAAGACCCACAGTGAGAAAATTTGGCAGCAGCAGAACTGTTTTTTACCAGTCACTTGTCTGCCAACTTGTTAAACATTTGAAATTAAGACTCCCCTTATGGTCCCTTTCAATTGCACCCTTCCAAATGTGCCAACACCTTCCAATTGCCTCAGACAAGAACTGACATATTTTTAGGGACATCTTCTGTTTTCTGGTGAGCTGTTGCTTCCATTAGGACTATTCTCTACACAAAACTTCCCTAGATCTATCCAGTATCTTAGGGTAGAAGTCACAGCCAGACCTGTATAAAGAAAGTGAGGAAGAGAAAAGAAGCCTTCAGTGAGAAAAGGCAATGAGGAAATGTGAAGGAAGTTTGTTTGAAATTAGTATATGTGAAACCAATCTTTTTTTCTGATTATTGTGAAGTCCTTCTTGGAAAACTTTCACTACTGATGGGGTTGGGCAACTTACCTGTAACTTTTAGTCTTATGGATGCCTTCCCATCCTTATGCCCTCAGGATGTATCAAAGGCAGAAATCAAACCCATGTCTTCCTGCATCTAAGGGGATCCTCACTTCAAGATATCAGGCTACTTTTCTGAATTAAAAATAAGCATCAAAATCCCACACTCCAGATTACACATACATGTACATATACCTATGCACAATAATGGATGATAGAAGGCAATATGCAAGAGAAGCAGTTTCCAGTTTTAAAAAATATCTCTAAATCAATTCACAATGTAATCTGACCTTAAGGATAATAGAGCAGAATAATACCAGAGTCATCTTGTCTTGCAACAGCTCTGTAAAAACTTTTTAACACTTTTAAAAAAATAGTACAATTGACATGATCAACCATATCTTGAATAGCTCATTGTTTATAATTTTTCAGTTTCCAAAGATCACAAAGTAGAATCTCGATTTGACCACATTTCTGAATTCATTTGGAAAAACTTAAAGTGGAGAAACCAAAGTATTGCAAAGATTTAAGGAAAAATATGGATCATTCAGCAACCTTTAATAACACAAGTGATGCTTGTTTCTAAGATGCTTACAAAAATACTACAATGAATGACACAAATGAAAACTATATTGAATGGAGGAATACAAGGGAAGGGGGCATATAGAAATTAAATGCTCCTGTAAAAATTCCCTTTAATTAATCCATCTTTTCAGAATTGGTATTTTGTACAAATAATTCATATATTTAACCACCATGAAAGTTGATGAAAAATTTTAAAAGATGAATTTGTCTAATACATTTTCAGATTCACTTCCATTTGTTGAATGGCATATGGTGTGCTTAACATGTCCATAGAAATTCCAAACAAACAGCAGAGAAGACATAGGTTCTCCTACAAGTTTTGGATCTCGGTACCACTTCCAACAGATTACATGATCTGTACTCTCAGAAAGCATCAACTAGCATGTCTTTAAAGAGATATAGCTTGCAAATAAATAGTCATTTATTTGTCTATCAAGAAGTTAAACAAAGCTGAAGTACCACAGAATAGATTGCCAGGGTTTGTGAGGAATTAATATATTTCAGCTTAGTGTACTAGCAAGAGCACTGGATATTTTTGTCAAATGTCTGTTTAAATCCTAGCTCCTATGCTTACTACTTGTGTCACCTTGGGCAGATCATTATATCAACTAATCAACAATCCTTTATTAAGTGCCTACTATATACCAGGCACTGGAGATATAAAGTCAAAAATATAACAGCCATGATCTCAAAGAGCTTAAATTCCATTTACCACTTTTGGCCTCAGTTTCCTCCCCTGTAAAAACTAAGTGGGTTGGATTAGATTCTTCTAATATTCTTTCCAATTTTAAATGACTTAAGTAGGCAAAATAGCTCTCCACATGTTGACTGATGCAATGGTATTCTGCAAGTAGCCAGAATTTTCTTTAATAATGTCCTCGGGAAAAAATGTGCTACAGTCTCTACAAAAAGACATTCAGTCCTTCATGTGGATCTGGACTGGTGTACTCAAAATACTCAGGTTTGGTACTCTTCCAAGTTCTTTTAAAAACAACCTCTACATCCTATGATATGGATGGATTAAAACAAAGGAAGATGTAGCTATTAGATACCACAGACAGCGTTTTAAACATAATCAGAAGTGAAAGCCTTAAATCAACTAATATGAAGAAATTCAGCATCTTGGCATTGTTACCAACAGTAGCGTTTGATTTGTTTCAATTATATTCTTTTTTATGCTAAGTTTATCTTTCATTATGAAGTTCTAGGATTTTAAAAAAGCCCTTTTAAAAATACTCTGATCAAGTTTTACCACAGTTATTATTCATGCCTTAAATAATTCCAGTCATGTGAACAAAATACATGTACTATTACAAAAAAGTTGGGACAATACCATGAAAATGTAATGTAGAGTATTTTTTAGTTGATAACACATACCCCATGTATAATTCCCGTTCTTCACCAAACCAAAGAAATGTCACAGCAGGGGCTGCCTGCTGAACAGAGGAAAAAATATTTTAATGACAGCACATAATACATGCCCTTTGCATAACACACAGGGAGTCTGCTTCTTTTTTTTTTAAACTCCCTTTAGATAACATTCACAAGTCAATGGCTTAGTTGTTCCTTCATGCTTCTGAAATTCCAAGGGTTCCTGCCTCTCCCTTCATCAACCCACAGTTATATATTTTTCATTGCAGCCCAGAACTTCACAAAAATTCTGAATGTTTAAAAGGTGCTTACAAAAGTGTCATGAATTTCTACACTCCAGAATGTCATTTTTCTTTCACATTACTAATTTTCTTATTTATCACTTAATTGACCTGTCACTCTAATATGAGCAGGATTTTTATAATTCACTATTCTCCTCTGCCAGTTGAATTTTGCCAACAAAGGACTCTATATTTTTTTTGATAAAATCAAGAACCAAAGGAAAGGTAGCAGCTTATATTTACACATTGGAACATAATTTTAGCCAAGTGCTCATTTACATTTCAGATTTTTCAAAGCAAGGTAAGACAGCAAAAATTGACTCAGTATAGGATAATGCTTTTTACCCACTCTGGGATGGGCGTATTTCTAGTCCTATTCTTCCTTATGACAAACAGATTGAATTTTCAAGATGATTGTCTGATATGTGGCATAATACGTGACCTGGGCTTCTTCCAAGTCTCAGCTAAAATCCCACCTTGTACAAGAAGCCTTGCTCAATCCTCACTTAATTCTAGCACCTTCCTTCTGTTGATAATTTCCAATTTATCCTATATAGTTTGTACACACTTATTTGAAGACAATTGTAATATCTCCCCCATTATGCCATGAACTTCTTGAGAGGACTGTTTTTTTTTATATTTCTTTACAGCCTTATTACTTAACACAGTACTCGACACATAGTGGGCACTTGAATACCCATATTAACTGACTGGCAATGGAATGGATCAAAGGAATCAAGAAACCCATGCCATTGTTTTCATGAGCACCAAGTACTGATCGACTGTGTCAGCCAAAGCATTCAGTTGATTAGTGTGAGAATAATATGGGATGCCTATCTGAAATCTCCAGAAAAACCATAGGCCTGCAATCTAGAAGGCATAGAGGATAAAAGGTGTATGTCAAAGTCAGGAAAAGGTAGGTTAAATTCTCAACTCTGACACATACTGACCGTGACACTGGCAAGTCAGCTAATCTGGTCACTTGGGCCCCAGATGACTCTAAGAATATAATTTATAAATGGGTTGCAGATTAGCATTGATAGAGGAAGCTTCCCTAAGGGAGAGCTCTTCATATCAATAAAATCACAGATCTGGAGCCTCTCTCCTCCACCTCCAACCTCCAAAAAGCCAGTAATCAATAGATTCATATATCTGAGCCCATAAAGTATGGAATCATAGAACTGCAAAACTGAGACTTTAGAGATCATCTAACCCAATCTCTAAATCATCTTTTACATTCCCTTAACATTTCATCTATGTATAAGTAGTTCAGAAAGGATTATATCATTGGCAGGCTGCCCTGTCAGGCAGGTAAAATATTTTAGTACCCTACAGTCATTATTATATCCTCAATTGAAGGAACAATCCAATCCAACCAGCACTTATTAATATTTTCTATGTGCAAAGTAGCAAAATGTGAGTGATGGGGAGGAATATAAGTCAAATACAAATACAAAGGAGAAAATAGTTCCTACCCTCAAGGTGTTTACATTCTATTGGAAATAAAATGATTTGTGTTTGTCTAATAATTGTCTTCAAAGGCTCTTAAGGGTTTGTGGGGTTTTATTTTATGAAAATAGTCTCATAATCATCAAGGTAGTTAGGATGGTAGGAATCACTGACATAATAAAAGACAACTCTTCTAAACCATAACATCATCATTGTATTTTCTTTCCAGGGGAACTATGAACAAAAAATTAAATAGACATGAGATCTTCAAATTTAGGACTTAAAATCTGAAATAGAGTGGTTGCTACTAGACCTTTAGAATCAAAGGATGTAATAGGGTCCCATTTGTCAAGAATGTCTTAAATACCTATGAATCTAGTTGATGGCACAGGAACGAACTAAAAAACCACTCTGTCCCTGGACTGAAACAGACTCAAGATGCTTGCTTTTACTATCAAATTTGCTGCCAATAACTGAGCCCTGGGGAACTTCTTCTTAGAAACTGTAGTCTTGCTAACATGGAAATATTTTACATGATTGAGCATGTATAACCTATATAAGATTGCTTACTATCCAGGGTGGTGGGAGAGGAAGGAGGAATAGAATTTGGAACTCAAAATTGTTTTTAATGTTAAAAATTGTTTTAACATGTAATTGGGGGAAATTCAAAACATTGGAATATTTTCACTGAAGGGGAATAGAAAATTTAAATTAAAAAAAGAAACTGTAATCTTAAAAATATAATCTCTCCTATACCCACCCCCCTCAGTACAAAGTATTAATAGCAGGTTTGTGTAGAACAAAACTGCCTAGTTGAATGTGTGAAGATCTGTCAGAAAGTACAATACATACAAGTATAAAATTACAGGTAAAGAGGATTACTACAAAGTGTAACTCTGTCCAGTTTATAAATAGTCTCATTTAGTGACACTTTAATGCCAGGTCCCCTCATTCCAGTTACCTGCATATAATCTGTTCCTAACTCAGATCTCTCTCTATGGGGTTAAATGATTCATTATGTTCCACCTGTTTTTTTTTTTTCCTCCAGCCCAAGTAAAGGATCTCTCTCTCTCTCTCTCTCTCTCTCTCTCTCTCTCTCTCTCTCTCTCTCTCTCTCTCTCTCTCTCTCTCTCTCCCTCTCCCTCTCCCTCTCTCTCTGTCTCTCTGTCTCTCTCTGTCTCTCTGTCTCTCTCTCTCTCTCTGTCTCTCTCTCTCTCTCTCTCTGTCTCTCTCTCTCTCTCTCTCTCTCTCTCTCGGCTATTTAGTAAAACAGACCCTTCCTCTGTTTCCTTAGTTCTTCTGAATCTTTGAGCTTTGAGTTGATAAAATTGGTTCCCATACTGACAGAGACCTCCCCTACTGTTTAATTTTGCACCTCTAGATTTTCCCAGTGACTTTGAACTTCTGCGTTCCTTTTCTGTGCCTCTTCCCCCAGAATATTAATTGGTACTTTCTTGCCTTGAATCTGTTGTCCAGCCAATGAATTTCTAAGTCATCAGACTGTTCTTATTGTTCTCTCCTTAAATTACTTGTATTTATTTTATATATATATTTCAAATTTATTTCTTCAAATACATGCTGCTTCCTTATCCTAGAATGTAAGCTACCTAAAGACCGAAATGGTTTTGGTTTTGACTTTGTATTTCCAGGGCCTTACAATGTGCCTGGAACCTAGCAGGAGGTAATCGATGCTTTTTGAATGGAATTGCATTTGATTACAGTACCTTGAATTAAATGTTCATTTAATAGACTAAAGAAAGATTTATCTATAGCAATGGAAGGAAACTTGTTCACACAATCTCTTTCAGTCTTGTGAATCTATGTCAGCAAGTAACCTAACCAAGCAGTAACCTAACAAAGAGAAAATATTCTCATCAAACTTAAACTAAAAAGTTATGCTAAGGATAAATGAAAGCAAACTAGATGTTTCAATAATTATTCCACATAACTTTGGTTATGATGGCCATGAATACTATTAAAAATCTTAACAAACTAGAGAATGTATGATGACAGCATAAACTCATCGTGAAACACTAGAGTAGCAAAGGTCTTCTTTTATTTAGTGATAATGACAATGGAACAATAACTTTCTGTATCTAATTAAAGTTAGCATCACAACTGCAAACTGGTTATCGGATTAGCTGAGAAAGTAAAATAGTTTCAGTTAATGATTCATTTAAGCAATAAAAGTAGAGATATTCCCAAGTTTATATTGACCACTTCATTGACCAATACAAAGTTCATGGAGAATACAGGAAGGGAATGAGTTTTTGCTTACTGGAAGAAATATTCTGTGTATTTAGATTCCTCCCAAAGAGGCCATGCTTCAGAGCCAAGGGAGAAAAAAAGAGATTTCAAATGCTAATTAGTCGCCACATAAGCAAGTTACACTGAGAAAAAGCATTGCCATTTAAATTCAGGAACGTTTCACATTCAGGTAGTCCTTTTTAAGAGGATAACCTTTGGTAAATTACAATTGTTGAATTTATCTCTTTAATGTAACTCCTTACATAATCATTGCCCAAGTGATTTAGGGACCACCTCCTATAAGGAGCCAGGTTATTCTTTCTTACTATATGAAGTAATAGTGAGGAGGGAAGGAGAGAAGGAAGGAAGGGAGGAAGGAAGGAAGGAAAGAAGGAAGGAAGGAAGGAAGGAAGGAAGGAAGGAAGGAAGGAAGGAAGGAAGGAAGGAAGGAAGGAAGGAGAGGGAAAGAGAGGGAAGAAAAGAGAGGAGAGAGAAGAAGAAAAGAAGAGGAGAGTCATAACTTGGCCCATACCGTGGGCTAACATCCAGGTCTGGTACCCCACGATACCACGACATAGTCCTTGGAAATTATGAATCTGGGTGCTACTAAGAATAAAACTTTCTTTTTTCCTAATAGAACATTTTAACAGTAATCACTGAAAATTGTCTCAAATGTCCACATTCTTGATACAGTCTAATGAGTCACCTATAGAACCAGACAGAAGTTCTGTGTAGGATCACACAGTTCACAAATCAGCTATGAGTCTTATCTATATCTAAGTCTATAGTTTTACAAATAAAAATCTGGCAGATCTGGACAGCCTTGTCTAGGACTTCTGATTCTCAGTTTCTGGTTTAAATCAAAAGAAAGGACAAGAACAAGTTGCTGTTTTTTCAAATCCTGGGAAAAAAAATAAGGAGCACTAAAGTCCACCAAAACTGAAAAAAAAGGGATGATTATGCTCCCTTTGAACCCCAATGTGCCTCAGATTCTACTTGAGTAAAGACCAAGAGGGTCGATGATGTCACTTACACATCCATATCAGTCCCTCCTGCTATCATGGCCCTACAGGGATCGTTTCTGCTGGAACTTCAAAGGCATTTCGTGGCTTGAAAGTGCTTGCAAGATGTCAACAGCAATCTCCTTATTTGTCCCTTTCTCCCTTCGCTGTTCTTGTCAAGTCTGTTGTGTGAAGACAGACTTCATCTTCCTAGGCAGTTTGGATGTAATCATACTAGCACACTCTGCTGTACGCTGCTAACATAACAAGATGCTCAGCTCCTCTCATGAACATCATTTGTAAATCTTGGCATGGCCTGTCATCTGTCTAAGGCAACTAACGTGCACATTTCTGATGAATTCCTTGCTTCCTTTAGACCTGGCAGTATTTCAACAGTCTTTTTCTGCCCACATGAACTCTTCTTGAATACATTCTGCAGCAAATTCAAGCAGACACTTCTTTAGCATGAGATGTATGATTCATACAAATAGTCTTTTATGTTTTCCACTACTATTGTCATTTTTGCTCTTAATGGAAAATCCTTCTATGTCATCTGACTTCATTTATTCAGGCTAATAAATTTTCAAATCTACTGCTACACCCCCTGTATTTTTATGTGTTCTTCCCTTGTCAGGATGCCATACTAGAAGCCTATACCCACATGATTATTATAGTACTTTAAAATAAATAATCTTTATGTTATGAAGAATAGAAAAGACCTAAATGTCTCATGTCAAAAAGAATAATTTTCACGGGCATTACCTAGTAAGTCACAATATATAGACTATAGATTTAAAACTCAAAGAAATTTTAGAGGTCATTTAATCTATCTCCTCCATCCCCATTTTACAGATAGAAAAATTAAGGCCCAGAGATGGTAATCTGCAGCTAATAAGTAAGCTGAGTTAGGCCCTGAACACAGACCATCTGGGATTAAGGTCATGTTCAAAACATGACCATATTATAAGAGAATCTATCTTATGTTTCTGATTCCCCCTTTTTTGGAGCTGATTCAAAATAGATGAGAGAGAATTCATTAAGATAGGGACAGATTGACACTCCCAAAGAAGGTCTCACAGTATTTCTGCTAAAAAGAATACAGTAAGGAAGAGATAGCAGAAATGACTTCTGAGGCCCCCATAAGCTCTTGGTCTTCTAGCCTATGAAATACAGTAAGCAAATGACAGGATCTCAGAGCTGCCAAAGTGGCATTATTTGTCTGCACGATGACATGCATGAAAGTCCAAAACAATCGTATAGGCTAATGTTCTGCTTGTCTCTGAAGCATTCAGTCTGTCTCTTTCTGTTCCAGGGGTGGGGAACCTGTAGCCTCGAGGCCACACGGGGCCTTCTAGGTCCATGGGTGTGGCCTTTTTCTGAGACCTGATTTTACAGAACAAATCCTTTTATTAAGAGGATTTGTTCTGTGAAGTTTGGATTCAGTCAAAGGCCTGCTCTTGAGTACCTAGAGAGCCACATGTGACCTTGAGGATGCAAGTTCCCTAACCCTGCCTGGTCCCTTCTGGTTCTGGAGATAACTTGATTTCACACTTCTTTATTCCTAACAACAGAAACTGATCGGGTTAAAGAAACAGTCCCTGTCTCTGATAAGGAGTTATAGCTGATCATGTCTTGAATCAGTACATCACTAAAATTATAAAAGACAAACTAAAAAAAGCAAAAACCTGTAGATACTGAAGGGCACCTCTTCTACACCTGTGAGATGCAAACCCATGTCTTAGTGCATTGACCAACCACCTTCCCTCCACTCTAAGGAAAAGAGAACACAAGGATGTTCTGAAACCAGCAAGAATGTTAATTACCTTTGCTTCTTACCATCTTGATAAAATTAAATGCTGTCCATCAAGAGGGCAGGAAGAATTTTTCAATTATTTTACAAATTCACAATTCTTAATCACAGCATGAAAGCCAAATTAAGTAGGATTATGGTCTAAACTATGACTGAGAATATCTCAGGCTCAAAACCCCTATAAGAAAATCTACCTCCCTAAAAAATAATAATAAACTTCTTAACTGGCAGCTGGTCCTTCTATAAAAAGAACTTGATTCTAATGTATATGAGAGAGAGAAGAGATAAAAAGATAGAGAGACAGATATGTAATATATATATATGTTGTGTATATGTATATATATTCAATATATGGAATCTGTGTGCGTATGTATTCCACATATACACAGACATAATTACTTAGCTAGTTAGTACACCTCTGGAGATCTTCATCAAGACACATCCTCAATAAAGAAAGATTTACTTACATGGCTTCAGGAAAGGAGGCCCTCTGAATAGTTTCTCATGAATGCCTTCATGAACATACATGGTTAAGATATGTATGTGTGTGTATCTTATACAATATATATAACTTGTATGCTAAATATTATATATAGTGTATTTTATTTGTAATACATACACGTGTATATATTTTTATATATTTGTACTACACACACAGATAGATATGTATTACAAATAAAATCTCTTAAGAATCTCACTCTTGAAAGAGAAAAGATTCTAGAGGTAAAGAATAGGAGGTTTAATAGGAAGTTAGAACTTTTTTTAAAAAAATCTGCAACTGTGCTTTACATTAAAGGAAACCATTTTGATAAGAATCTGGGCCTTAGGCAATTTGAACCATGGAAAATCAGCTCCCTGAGAGCTCCTGTCAGAGTCTGGTGATGGAGGGATCCCTGTAAATTCTTAATCTGCCCTTTTTTCAGGGCCAGAACAATATAGCTCTATAGAAAGGAAGGTCGTGGAGCTGAACCTCCGCAGTAGGTAACCCAGAAAGCAATCAAGCTGAGCTAGCAGGGAGTGGATTCCAGCCAGACTCTGTGGTGAGGGCCTTTTCTCTCCCTCGGCAGGTACCTTACACAAGGGAAGATTCCTGGGACTAGTGGTTTAATTTCTCTGGCTACCGTGCTAATCACACATGTCCCACAATTACCGTCTTGCTTTCTTTCCGCCAGACTATCATTCTTCTGTCTTTTAGCTCCACCCAGCAGGCAGACAATGTGGACACAAAAGCTTGGGCTGGTTAGCGAGACACCTGATGGAGCCCTGTGCCTGCCCTGTTCTCCCCCATGCACCCTTTCCTCCCTCCTACCCCCCACCTCCACCACCTTCCCTCCAAGAAGTATTTAATTTGCATTCTTTCCCAGATAAAGCAAAAAAAAAAAAAAAAAAAAAAAATTAAGGGACTGCTTCATTTGCTCAGATCAAATACCTGAGCAGTAAAGCCTGACAAACTGAGAAGCAAATCTGGTCTCCTCAATGAAGCAATGAAACTGGACAAAAATTTGGTCCAACAATCATATGGGATGCCCAGGATGTGAATGGAATCACATTAAACTTTTTCATGAATCCTATCTTTGGAGAAGACCTTTGCCCTTAGAGGGTCTACCTGGGATAGTGTTATATAAAGCACTTTCTCTACTACTGTGATAACAGTATTAATTATTTAGTAAAATAGAGTAGCGATCAAATTGGACAGGCATGGCTATAGTACAAAACCCACCAAGAACAAGCTGTATCTACCAGTACCACATTGCCCCCTCATCTTAACCATGTAAGCACATGAAAGCATTCACGAGAAAATGTTCAGAGGGCCTCATTTTCTGAAGCCATATAAGTAAATTTTTCTGTATTGAGGATGTGTGTCTTGATAAAGAACCCCAGGGAAGGTGTGCTAACTAGTTAAGGGGAAGATTGATTGGTTTTCAAACTAGTAGCATCTGGAGGCATTGTAGGGACTGTTCAGGGGAGCCCTGGAGGTGCAAAGCACCCCATGCCTTGCTACAGTGACCCCATTGGTAAAGTGTTAATTGGCTCTGAAGGGAGCCTCATCTGGTCACTCCAGATGGAGATGCAGATAGATCTCCCTCAACTGAAAATGCCATACAAATGCCAACTCATCTTCCAAGAAGAATGGAGTGGGTGCTCAGTAATAGCAGACTGTCAATATAACTAAAGGTTAAAGAGCAATTGGATGGCCTGCTCTTTCTCCTAAATATTGCTATAACAGACGAAGCAAAAGTGTTTTCTGACATAAAAGCAATGCAATTTATTCATTTTATATAGTGTTTTTAAATGCCTAGGTTATATAAAGCTCTTTCTCTACTACTGTGATAACAGTATTAATTATTTAGTAATATAGAGTAGCGAGCAAATCTGACAGGCATGGCTACGGTCTGGAGAGGTGAGTGTAGTATTAAGCACATTTTGTAATTATATGTAGATCATAACCATGGGTTATTCTAATACATATTTATCCTATGCTTTGTGGGGCAACGCTATTGAGATTAAATTGACAAGGAAAAGAAGTGTACTTCAAGAAAGTTTATTTACAGCATGTTAATTCAAATTTCCAAATTTTTTAATTTGCATTCAAAGTGCAGTGCAAAGAGAACTGGGTTTGATACTCAGAGGATCTGGCTTTTGAATTTCAGCTCTCATATGACCTCTCTGGGCTTCAGTCCTTCATCTATAAATTGATATAATTAAATTAGATGGCCTCTAGGATCCTTCTAGGACATCTAGGTAGCTCAGTGGGTAGAGCGCTCAGCCTGGAGTTAGGAAGACCTGAGTTCAGATGCAGCTAGGGTTTTATTATAGCAAGTCACTTAACCCTGTTTGCCTTGGTTTCCTCATCTGTAAAATAAGCTGGAGGAGGAAATGGTAAAGCACTCCAGTATCTTTGCCAAGAAAGACCCAAATGGGGTCATGAAGAGTCACACATGACTGAAACAATTGCAAAACAAAAGATTCCTTCTAGCTCTAAATCTAAGATCCTGTGATTCTAAACCTGGGGGTTGAAAATAGGTTGTTTTCCATGACTGAAATTTATTGACTTTTCTATTACTGTGAATGATTTATAATTACTGGAGGTTTATGGTATAAGATGTGTGCAGTAGGCCAGTCATTTATAGTCACAGAATCACAAGATTTGAGAGTTGGGAAATACCCTACTGGCCATGTAGTCCAACTCATATCTGGAGGAAATCCCCACTATAACATATCTCACAAGTACTTTAAGGCCTCTGAGGAGAGGGAGTGACAGAGAAACTCCTTTAGCATATGTTCTCACTGGTTCAAAAGTGAAGAAACTGCTCTGGCAATTGAAAGAAAAATGTTGAGTTTGGTCGTCACTATTTTCACAGGTTTTCCCTGCTTTTCCAAAATTTTACTCAACTTTCTTCTTCAGATACAACAATGACCCTGGAGCGAGAATATTCTCTTTTGATGTTACCTTATATTAATAGTTCAACAATCTCTCACAGCTGAATGAGCACTCCTTCTGTTGAAACAGATCACAACCTCTTTACAGCTCATTGCATGGTCAAGAGTTGTTATAGTCCCAAATATCATCCTGTGTCCAACCAGGGAGTGAGCTTCTCTCAATTTATCCAGGCTTGTGCTCAGACAGGAGGTGTTCAGTCTCCCAATGAGCCTGCTCTTGAAGCCTTTCCAAGAGGTGATGCCCACAACCCACCACCCTCTATAGTACCCCCTATTGTTAACTATTCTTCCTCATCTATTCTTCTTAGATTTTTTCTGCTTCCTAAAAATAACTCAAACATGACCTCTTTCTCCAAAAGATCAAACATCCCTTGTTTCCCTTCCAACGTTAGCTGCTAATTCTTTATGCCTTCCAAATTCATAGGGCCAAAAGAAAAATGAACCTGCTTCTTACTCTCTATAGAAAATTGGAGTGCAATACTGTTCTACTTAATATTCCCTAGTCCTTGGAAATGTACCTTGTCTGACTGGATCACTCTCTTCCTGATCCTTGACACTACCACCTACTAATATTCAGGTTACTTTCTAACATTTCTCAATGACTTTAACAATCGAGTAACTGTCTTTCTCTCCATGCCATCCTCTGCCATAATTTTGGTGATATCTTAAATCTTGATTTCTTTCTTCTATGTGTTTATTTAGTTAATTGCCTACTTATTCTCTTATTTTACCCCTAGCATTTGGATGGTTAGTTTGCAATAGTGCAAAATCCTTTCTTTTCCTCTCCTACCTTCTGACTTCTTTTGCTTTTTTTCTATACCTCTTTCTAAAAATAACTTATTTACATTTTTTTCTTCATTAATTTTATTCACTTTATGTCTATTCAGAACTTTTACTTTCTGATTCATAACCTGTAATATCCTTATTTATTCCTCCTTTAAGATGTTTGTGTTTCTTATAAAGTTAAATCTTCTGAAGTACTTAAGTTTGAGTTTTCTCTTGGAACTAATTACTGTTATTGTTAATATTATTGCTTTATAGAATTATATATAATATAGTTTATATAATATGTATATATATATATATATATATATATATATATATATATATATATATATATATCTTTACAGGCATATCTAATGTACCCCAATCTTAAAAATATCAATTCATGAGAGAATTTCTAGTGATAGAGTGTCCCTTGTTATAAATTACTCTGTGCCTCAAATTATGGCACTCATTTCTACTGTCCTTCACTCTTTGGATGAATGATATGATTATTTTCTTTGTCACTTAGGCTCTAACATCTCAGAGTCATCTCTGACTCTTCCATCTTCTTCATCTACCACATTTAATCAATAAATAAGCCTTGTCAATTTTGCTTCCACAATACCTCTTCATCTTGGTTCATTCCAGTTTAAGCCCTTATTTTCTTTCATCTAGACTACTCTTGCATCTTTCTCTTGTAAATTACTCTTGTAATTTCTCTAATTTCTAATTACTTACCAAAAAAAATCAGTCTAAAGTATAGGTCTGACTGACATTCACCTGCTCAAAATCTTCCATAGCTACCAATTGTCTGTAGTAGAAGATTCAGAATCAGTAGCCTGGGATTTAGGACCCTTCATAATCGGTTCCAACCTGACTTTCCAGAAATATTTCTTCCCTTTAAGAATTTGACATTCAAGCCAAACTATCCTCCCCAAACACACCATGATCTCTTTAAGCCCTGGGTATTCAGCCACAACCACTCTTTTCCCAGAACATCTTTTGGCCTCATCTTTATTTTCCAAAATTATT
The DNA here is from genome assembly GCF_028372415.1 of Notamacropus eugenii. NCBI lineage: Eukaryota > Metazoa > Chordata > Mammalia > Diprotodontia > Macropodidae > Notamacropus > Notamacropus eugenii. Next base: position 210,148,902 of record NC_092873.1, on the reverse strand, counting down.
TTCTTCATTCAACCTTAAGTAAAGATGTTGCTTAATCCAAGAAGCCTCTCCCCTTCAACCTAAGAAAATAATCTCATGGCTTTTTTTTCAACAGTTTATGCAAATCTCTAGTCCAGAAAACAAACATTTATTAAGCACATACTCTTTGCTAGGTATTATACTAAGTGATACTCAGTCTGGCCCTCATCACGTTGGACTTTATGTCTTATTTGTGTGTACATCACCCTTTCTTGCCTTCCCTTATTCACAATAAGGAGGTGAGGGACTTCCTCATTTTTTTAATTTTTGTATCTCAAAAATATCTGTCTATCACACAGGTGACCTTGAAAACAATCTGTTGAATTAAATTTGTGTGGATGTCATCTCTCTCTATCAAGTTGAATTCTATCAGGAGCCTTGTATACCTAAACTTTCTAATTCCCCCAGAACCTAGCACAGGGCTTTGCACATGTTGGTGCTTATTTCCATACCAATGGAGTTATCTCTTCAGTGGAGATGGTGCAATATAATGGAAGAAAAAGCCCTGGGTTTGGAATCAAAGGACTTGGGTTCTAATTCTGTTTCTTCACTTGTCATCTGTGTGTCTTTAGACTAATCATAACCTTTCTGGGCATTAGTATCCTCATTTGCAAAATGAAAGGGGTGCATTGTTTGCCTCCATGATCCTTTCTGGCTCTAAATCTATGATCTTAGGAAGGGAGGAACTTCCCCCATGGGGGTAGATTGCAGACAATCTATAATTTCTCTTACTGGGCAATTCTATACCAGGTCTTTCCAAAAACTCTACATAAAATAAATTTACTCAGCAGAATAGAGGATTTCCCCTTAGTCTTTTCATACTTATACGGTATTTTATGTTTGTCAAAGAAATACTTTTCTCACAACAACCCTTGGAGAAAGAGTAAGTATTATTATTCCCTTTTAACAGAAGATGAAATTGAGGCTTGGAAGAGGTCAGTACCTTGTATGAAATCACATGGCTGGGAATCATCAGTTTGTACTCAAACCTAGATCTTTCCTGACACCAAGTTTAAGACTCTTTCCCAGAGTCATGACTAGGATAAGATTACCAGGGCTTTGCTCCATGGAAACAAAATTTAGGAGGCAGTAAAAGCACATAAACTCCATAAGTAGCATAGAAACAGCTGAACTTGGCACCCATATAGAAAAAAATATATGATATGCCCCTTCCCTAACCCCAGGCTTCACAATCATCCCCAACAATCAATCAAGAAGCATTTATTTAGCACCTACTATGTGTCAGGCATTGTGCTAGGTGCCAGAGATACAAGTACAAAGAATATAACAATCCCTATTCACAAACAGTTTATATCCTAATAGGGGAGGAATATAAGAGTGCATACAGAATACATAAAAGTAATACAGAGGTTAGGGAAGAATGATGGAATCCTTGCCAAAAATCGAGCACTTTTGGAAGAGTGGTGTGGTTGGAGGGAAGGATAATGAGTGGATAATTTTGCTCTTCTGGCAATAAGAGGGAAACATTTATTTTGATTAAGCACCTTTTACATGTCAGGCACTGTGCTAAGCACTTTGCAAATATTATCTCATTTCATCATCACAACAAGCCTGGAAAGTAGGTGCTCTTGTGATACCTATTTTACATTTGAAGAAATTGAGGTAGATATAAGTTCAGGGATTTGGCCATGGTCACACAGCTAGTAAGTTGTTGCGATCATATTTGAACTTCGATCTTCCTGCTTCCAGGCCAAGCACCCTATCCACTGCACCACCTAGCTGTCAACAAACTTGTGCTATCCCAGAATCTCCCTTCATAGATATCTCAAGGTTTTGATATCATTCTCCCTTTCCCCCACCACCCAAAGTGTTTTCCTTCATTTTTCTTCATCCTCATACCAATTGAATTTGTCTTAATATTTTAATTTAAGTGGTGAGTATATTTTAAGAACTTGCATCAAGGGCCAAAAGTGCTAACTATGACTCTCCTTTTTCTACCACACTATATTGCTTATGGGGAGAATGTATGTACACACCACCACACACACCCCCGTATATATTTTCAAGGATATTAGCGCAACACTTGAACTGTCAACCTCTTGGTCTTCTCTCTTGGTCTTCGACTGACTCATAGATGAGCTTGATAAGTTTTACATCATTTCCTCTGTGAAAGACATCTTTGATATTATGCTATAACATATTTACACACACCATGTGTTGTTCCGTTGCCCCTTGGGTCACCTTCAACTTGGATTCCTCTGACATCATGGTGTTATTCCCTGACTTGAAGCCATATGGCACCACCAGGAAAATATTGGAAAAGGTGTTTTAGTGGCAGTGAACAGCTTGGGATCATTGAGTTTTGCCTTCTTCCCCCCCCATACACACACATTTTAAAACATAGTTTAGTTCAATAATTTAGTTAAACATTTATAAAGCACCTATGGTGCATTTTATGTCTCATTGGGGAAATTGCACTCTAAGTGCTTCATAAATGTTTAAATGAATTGTTGAGCCAAACGATGTCTTAAAATGCTCACAGGGAGAAAAAAAGAAAGAGGCAAAGCTCTCTTATTCCTAAATGAACAGGAAGACAAAAGGATGGGTAATGAAGAATCTTAGCTAATCTTAAATTTTAGTACGTCAGCTGACAAAGACTTCTTATGAAAAAAAGGCCATCAAAAGTTTTGACAGAGACTGGGTAAAATCATGGACTTCTTACTTCTATGTTGGCAATTGGGTTTCTTATGGCTTAAACTAAATTACACAAAAGAATTAGAAATCCATTTTATAATTTACTGCAAAAAGTGATAGAGAGGGAAACAATGGGAAGAGATTATAGGGGGTTTATTGGTAGTGTTCACAAGGCAAGTCATTGACTTTCTTTTGAGTTCTTCCAAAAGTGAGTGCCTAAGGCTTTTGACACTAAAACACTCTAAAGCCACAAATCACCACTTCGGGGGAGGGTGAGTAGAGAACAAAGACCCTTTTGTCCATTTCACCCTAGCAGGTATCATTCCTCAATCTCTATCTATAAAATAAAACACCTTCGACAGCCAGTAATAGAGTTAAAACTAAGAATTTTTCCAACCAGTTCATATTCATTTAGGAGGTGGGAGTAGGAAGTCTAACAAATGAAACACTACCTAGGACTGCTCTTTTTATTATTAAATGTTTTCAATTAAAAGCATTTATTTTCTCTCTCTTGCCCCTTTCCCTCAAAGAAAAAAAACTCTCATACTAAATATGCATACTTAAGCAAATCAAATTCCCATTTTGCCATGTCCAAAAGTATTTAATTCTATATTTATAGAAAGACTTATAAATGTATATTTTACATGTGAGGTATATAAAATATGATAAATTTATACATTTAAAAATATGATAGATCTTATAAATCCATAATCATATAAATGTACAATTTTACAAATTGAGTCATCACTTCTCTTTCAGAGTGAGGGTAATATTATTTATCATCAGACCGGTAGAATCATGATTGTCAGTGCATTGAGCAGAGTTTTTAAGTCTTTACGATGTTGTTCTTAACATGTAAATTATTGTTTACTTCATAATTTTGTATTAATTCATACAAGTCTTCTCAGTTTCTCTGAAATTATCGCTTTCTATCATTTGTTCTGCCACTCCCCAATTAATAGGCACCTCTTAGTTTCTAGTTCTTTGCTGCCACAGAAAAGCTACTATAGATATTTTTATACATTTGGGTCATTTTCTTCTTTCATTTATTTCTTCAAGGTTTAGGCTTATTAGTAGTATCACTAGGTCAAAGGATATGCAAAACTTAGTAACTTTTGGATCACTGTTCCAAGCTGCTATCCAGAAAGGCTGGACAAATCGATGGTATGAATTCAAACAGCATGAAACTTAACTCTCTATTCAAACAATAGTTTGTGAAAACCTGTCAGTGCTAACAAGGTTGCATATAAAATCTCCAGCTAATGGAAAGGCATTGCAAAACCGTCTCAGTCAAGTAAGATGTATACACTTACCTCTTCTGAGAGATAAGGAGGATAGATGGTAGAGTGGGTGGAAAGGTAGGAGAATGACTTGTCTTCCTTCTTGTACTTTTCTCTCCACCAGTAATAGAATTTATCTCAGGTCAACTGCTCTAGGTAAAAAGCAAGGGTGGATATGCCACAAAGAATGGGAATAATGAACTGGAAAATGGCCACTGGGAAGAATGTTTTCCCTCAAAATGTTGACATCCCAGAAGAGAGTTTGGTCTACCCAGGTTATGACTCTACTAAGTACCATCCTGACCCTAGGAAGAAAGATGAGTAGCCCTACTTTTCAATGTCCAGATTCATGATGCCATGTCCCTGTCTACCACTTCCCAATCCCTAATCTCTATTTGGTCCCCTGATATCTACCACCAGATCTCCTTGGCATGCCACACTATTTAGATCTCCCAAAATACACCTGCAGATATATACACTCTTAACTTCCTATTCACTTCCACATCTATTTGAGAATTACTTATCTTGCTCCATACTAGTGAGCATTCTAGATTGTAGATTCTGTGTCATTTTTATATTCTTGTAGTGAAACCTGTGTTTCCTTTCTCTTCAGATTTATCTCCTGCACTTGGATCAGCCTCTCTAGGTTCACACTTCCATATGCTCTTTTGTAAATTTTGCTTCTGGGTAAAATTAGGCATCAGTTTTGCTGGAAGACTTCCTTACTCAGAAAAAAAAAATTAGGAAGCAAATTGTTCCAGATCAAATGCCTCTAATTCTACTACAGTATATTACAGTTGTTAACCTTTTCTACTGATATACCATGATGAAGATAATTATTATATTGTGCTGAAACTCAGCGTGATGTCTTAGAGAATAGTGAGGCATTTAGCATTTATCACATCTACAAAAAATAAATTCTGTCTTCTGGACTTAAGTTCTTGCGTCTAATGTTTTATTATTTTCTCTCTCATCCATTGCTATAACTTGTAATTTATTGTGGCTGTCAGTGTGCCTACCCACTAGAAGTCAACCTCTTGTTCAATTTTAATTTGTCATTTCTAATATGTCAGTTCTTGAAGGTAGAAACTGTTTAATTTTTGCCTCTTATAACTCTAGTGCCTAGCGCAATGCTTAGCCCATTGGTGCATAGTAAGTGCTCTATAAAGGCACACAATAAGTGTTTACTAATTAAGTGATTGATAGCTTACCCAACAGCCAGCACATTGCACTGTGCATAGTAGATGCTAAATGAATGTGTGTGTGTTTTTAAATAATGTATGCTGTGATCTAGGAAACTGGGCAACAAAGTCAATTAGAGCTATTTACAATTAGAATAAGAAGGTTCTACAGGTTTCTGGTGTGCAATATATATGAACTTTAGTGCCTAGGCATGTTCTAGTTGCTCAGAGGACATTTTTGCTTGCTTGTGTGTTCTCAGTAGGCTCAGGAGAGAGTAGAAATGATCCTATACTGGATGTCCTGGTTTTAAATATTAAAAAGTAATATCAAATAAATCCTTTTATAACTAATCTAGTTAAGGGGGGAGCTAAAGAAAGATAGGAAGGAATGAGACAGAGAACCTAAACAAATCTCTTCCAGGTAGGTTTATCCATTCAAATGGGTTCAACTATCATAATAATAGCTCACATAATAATAATGCTAGCCTTCAGAGAGCTCTTTAATGTTTCCAAAGTGCTTACAAATGTTATCTCAATTGATTCGCACAAGAATTCTAGGAGGTAGATGCTACTATGATTTCCCTTTTACAGATGAGGAAACTGAGTCTGACAGAGGTTCAGTGACTTGCTTGGGGTCACACAACTAGCAAATATGTGAGGCAGAATTTGAATTCAGGTCTTCCTGACTCCAGGTTCAGCACTTTATACACTGTGCCACATACACGTATAGCATTATATTGCTGCAAATCATTTTCCTCCCAACAACTCAAGAGGAAGGCCATTCAAGCTTTATTACCGTCATTTTATAACTGAAAGAACTGTGGCTCAGAAAGGCTAAATGAGTGATTCCTTACTACATAGCTTTCAAAGCATTTATATGCGTACAGTGCTTTGTAAACTTTACATCACCATACAAAGGCTGGATATTTTATTATTATACAAATAGAGTAATGAATGAGTAGACACGATTTAAACCCAAATCTCTTGACTCCAGGAACACTGACTGACCTTTCCACTAACCTACAGAACTCCTCCTTCCTCACACACTAGAATATAAACTCTTTGCAGTGGGGCTTCCCTCCTTCTTTACACTTATATCCTATAGCCTAGCACGGTGTCATGCACATAGTAGGTGCAAATCATACAACATAGTTAAAACAAACAACTTTGAAAAATTTAAGAATTCTGGTCAATAAAATGACCACCTGTGATTGCAGAAGACCAATGATGAAGCTCATTCTTCACTTTTTGACAGAGAAGTGGACTCAAAGTATAGAATGAGATGCATATATATATATATATATATATATATATATATATATATATATATATATATATATATATATATATATATATATATATATATATATTTTTTGGTCATAACCAGTGGGGAATTTGTTTTACTTGATTATGCATATTTGTTGCCAGGGCGTTTTTCTGTTCCACTATGTTGTAGAGTGAGATGAGAAAGAGTGAAAATATGTATTTTTCATTTAAAAATATTTATCAATTGCTTGATTAATTCTGAACCGTTTGTCTATTTGAGAAGCAATGTGGTACAATGGGAAGAAAATTGACTCTCGATTCAGAGGGTCTCAGTTCAAACCCTGCCTCTGATGCTTAACATCTATATGACCTTGAGTAAGTCACTTAACCACCACCAAAGACAGTTAAGGTTTTAATTTCTCCACATATAAAATGAGGGAATTGTCAGTCAACATATATTTATTAAGCTCCTCCTGTGTACCATGCCTGTCCTAAGTGCTAGTAGGGTGCAAAAAGAGGCAAAACACAGATTTTGTCTTTAAGGAGCCCACAATCTAATGGAAGAGGCAACAGGCAAATAAATATGCACAAAAACATATATACAAACAGGAAAAATAGGGAACTGTCAACAGAAGGAAGGCACTAGAATTTTTTTTAATTTTATTTTTCATTTTTAACACAGTTTATAACAGATAAAACAATTCCAAATTTGTTCAGGTGATACTTCTTTTTAAAGCATTTACAATATGAACCACAAAAGAATTTTTTTTTTAAACATTAACCAACTGAGACACCAAGTAATATTTATGTTGCTAACTTCACAAGCTCTTGACCTAATTGTCTCCACAGTATTACTAAGAATTAAAGAGCCCTAACTTATTGTTGTTGGTCTAAAGTCCTATGCCTAATAGCTTAATTTTAGACTTAACCTCGGATGTTCCCCTACCGATAATCTATAATTGAATAGATCTGGTATTAAGCTTACAAACCTTTTGACTATAGGAAATTGCCACCAAGAGTAGGGACATTACAGGGATACAATATCTCCCCAACTTCATGTCAGTTCTAGGCAGGGTTAGATTATCCACTTGCATTCAGTCAGGCTTAAGGTCTGCCAGGTGTCAGTGGGGAAATTGAGTCAGGAGAATCCCACCTCAGCCCATGCTGAACAGCCACTCTCCCACCCTTCCCTTGAGATCACCTATGCAGTTCATACCAACATCTCACAGGTTTACTGGCATCATGGATTGGAGGCTCAGACCTCCTTTCTTGCTACCCATACCTGGAGTCAGACTTGGAAGAACAGTCACTTAATAGTCCCATAGCATCTAAAAATAGCAAGTTCCAATAACTAGGTTTCAAATATGATTATAATTTCACTTTGGCTAAGGAACATCTTTTGAGGCAAGTCTTAAGTGGCTTACATGCCTTTCTATACATGTTCTAGTTCCTGATTAAATAGCAATCATAAAATCAAATTTACCGTTAAAACCTTAACTTTTCCATCAGTGCCAAATTTTACCCGAGGTTACCTTCCTCTAGGAAATTTAGATTAAAATTCTTTTCCCCAAACTAAAGATGTTATTGATTTATTCTCAGGAATTAATTCAGTCAATTGTTTTAATACTAATTGCTTTTACCTCACTTTGTAACATGTCCAATTTTTCTCCCCATCACTCCCCTCCCCCCACTTCCTAATACCTTGCATTTTCATTACTCCTTTCCTCAATGTACCCTCCCTTCTATCACACCCCACCCTTCCCTTATCCCCATCTTCTCCCTTTTCTTGTAGGGCAAGATAAATTTCTATAACCCATTCCCTGTATTTCTTATTTCCCAATTACATGCAACAAAAATTCTTAACATTTGTTGCTAATACTTTGAATTCCAACTTCTCTCCCTCCCCTCATTCCATCCTCAGCCCCACTGAGAAGACAAGCAATTCAACACAAATATATGCTGTTTTGCAAAAGACTTCCATAATAATCATGTTGTGTAATACTAATTATATTGCCCTCTGTCCTACTCTATACCCCTCTTATTTTCCCCCCACAATTGACCTTGTCCCTTCTCAAAAGTGTTTATTTCTAGTGACTCCCTTTTCCCATTTGCCTTCCCTTCTAACATTCCCCTCATCCCACTTGTTGCTTCCTCTCCTACTTTCTTGTGGTGTGATATAAATTTTCATATCAAATTTAGTGAGCATGTTATTCCCTCCTTCAGCCACATGTGGAGAGAGTAGCTTCATTTTTCCCCTCTCCCCTTCTCCTTTTTCTCCTCCATTAAACGAGATTTTTCTTATCTCTTTTATAAGTTATAGCCTGCCCCATTCCATTTCTCCCTTTCTCTTCCTGGTATTTTCCTCCTTTACCCCTTAATTTTTATTTTATTTTATTTTATTTTGTGTGTACACACCCCGTACTCTTTATCTATATATGTGTGTGTGTGTGTGTGTGTGCAATCTCTCCATCTACCCAAATACTGAGAAAAGATTCAAGAGTTATAAATATTTTCTTTCCACGTAGTAATGTAAATAGTTCAGCTTTAGAGAGTCTTTTATGATTTTTATTTCCTGTTTATCTTTTCATGCTTCTCTTGATTCTTGTCTTGGGAAGTCAAATTTTCTATACAGATCTGGTCTTTTCCTCAGTATAAATGACTGAAAGTCCTCTATATCATTGAATGACCATTTATTCCCTTGAAGTATTATACTCAGATTTGCTGAATAGGTGATTCTTGGTTTCAATCCCAGTTCCTTTGACCTCTGAAATATCCCATTCTAAGCCCTTCAATCCCTTAATGCTGAAGCTGCTGGATCCTGTGTTATCCTGATTGTATTTCCACAATACTCAAATTGTTTCTTTCTAGCTGCTTGCAATATTTTCTCCTTGATCTGGGAACTCTGAAATTTGGTCACAATATTCCTAGGAGTTTCTCTGTTCGGGTCTCTTTCAGGATATTGGTGGATTCTTTCAATATTTATTTTGCCCTCTGGTTCTAGAATATCAGGACAGTTTTCCTTGATAATTTCATGGAAGATAATGTCTAGGCTCTTTTTTGATCATGGCTTTCAGGTAGTCCCATAATTTTTAAATTGTTTCTCCTGGATCTATTTTCCAGGTCAGTTGCTTTTTCAATGAGATGTTTCACATTATCTTCTATTTTTCAAATTTTTGGTTTTGTTTACTAACTGCTTGGTTTAACTCATAGTCATTCATTTCCCTGAACTCAATTCTCTCTTTCAACGAATTATTTTGTTCAGTGAGCTTTTGAACCTTCTCTTCTATTTGGCTAATTCTGCTTTTTAAAGCCTCCTCCTCATTGGCTTTTTGGACCTTTCTTTCCAATTGAGTTAGCCTCTTTTTAAAGCTGTTATTTTCCTGAGCATTTTTTTTGTTCTCCTTTAGCAAGCTACTAACTTGTTTTTTAAGGTCTTCTATTGCCTGAGGCCAGTTAAAGTTCCCTTTGGAGGCCCTGGAGGCAGAGGCCTTGACTTTCTCTGACAGTATGCCTTATTCTTCCTCATCTGAAAGGATGGGAGAAGACACCTGTTCCCCAAGAAAGTAACCTTCTATGGTCTTATTTTTTTTCCTGTTTTGGGGCATTTTTCCCAGCCAGTTATTTGACTTCAGAGTTTCCTCTCTACAACCACCTTGCCTCCAGTTCCAACAAGCCAGCACTAGGGGCTGAGATTCAGATGAACTGCTCCAAACCCTCAGGGGCTTTAGTTGGGGGCAGGGCCACTATTCAGTGTGAGATTAAGATCAGCTGCTCAGGTTGGGGCAGAGCCAACACACAGGGCTCAGTTCCCTCAGAGGGTTTAGGATGAGCCCTTCAGCAATGGATGTGGGCTACTGTCTGCTTTGGGAGCCCTGTCTACTACTGCCTCTACTGCTGCCATCTGAGGAGGCCTGAGTTATGGGGATACCATGCTTCCTTCTCGCCCAGCTGAAAAGACCCTTTCACTGACCTTTGGCGCCTGTGTGTTGAGGGATCTGTGCTACCACTGGAGATTCTGTCCCTGAAGCATGCTCAGATCTGCCTCTCTTGGTGCCCCATGGCCAAGGCTGGAATGGGCTCTGCTCCTCCTGAGAGTTCTACTTTACATGTATTTTATGGACTGTGGGGTAAGAGCTAGTATATGTGTGTTTTTCTACTCTGCCATCTTGGCTCCACGCCCCAGGAAGTCAATAGAATTAAGAGAGGTTGGGAAAGGTTTTCTGTAGAGGATAGAATAGAATTTGAAAGAATCCTGAGGAACCAAGAAGTAGAGATGAGGAGAGAGAGCATTCTAGGTATGGGGAACAGCCAGAAAGAATGCCCAGAGCTGAAAAAATTAATCTTATTCCTGGAACAGCAAGGATGTCATGTCACTAGAACAAAGAATATATGACTCAGAATGAAAGGGGCCCAGGTAATAAAGGGCTTTGAATTTCACACAGAGGATTTTGTCTTTGATCCTGGAAGTGGCAGGGAGCCACTGTGGTCTGTTAAGTATGTGGAATGATATGGTCAGACCTGAGTTATAGAAAAATAATTTTGGTGGCTGAATGGACAATGGATTAGAGTGGGTAGAGACTTCAGGCAAGCATACCCATGGAGCAGGTGATTACAATAGTCAGGAGGTGAGGTGATAAGGGCCTGTACTAGAGTGGTGACAGTCTTAACAAAGAGAGAATGGGGCATATACAAGAGATGTTGCTGAAGTGAAATTGACAGGCATTCCAATAGATTAGATATGGAAAGATAACAGTGCGGAGTCATAGATGACACCTGGCTTTTGAGCCTCAGGAACTGGAAGGATTGCCCTCAACAGTAGCAGGGAAGTTGGAAGGGGGGACAGAGTTAGAGTGAAAGTTTTTTGTATGTTGAGTTTAAGAAGTTTATTGGACATCCACTTCTAGATGTGTAAAAGGGGGAGGGGCACAGTACATAGAGCACTGGGCTTGGAATAAGGAAAAGTCATCTTCATGAATTCAATTCCAGGTTCAGACAGGTATAGGCTGTGTGACCCTGCACAAGTCACTTAACCCAGTTTGCCTTAAAAAAGACATATCTGAAAGGGATTTGGAAATATGAAACTGGAATTCAACCGAGAGATTAGAGCAGGAAAGGTAGACTTGAGAATCACCAGCATAGAAATGATAATTAAATCAATGGAAACTAATGAGATCATCTCATAGAAGGTATAGTATAGAGAGAATAAGATAGACAGAGAAAAGAAGAGGATTTAGGACAGAATTTTGAAGCAGCATCTAAGAAAACATGACCTAGATGAGAATGTGTTTGTCCTTTGTTCTCAGATAGGATCATGACATCGAGATGATGACATAACTTGAAGTTGAGTTTGATTTGAGTGAGGGAGGGCTGTGTAAGGTCACCAACCTCACTTTCTTCTCCTGAGCCATCTAGATCCAGTGGCCTGATATTCATCAGGATGACTGGAGATGGCCCAGGATACAATGTGAGACCCAGGCCTAAGGTCCTATAACATTCACACTTTGAGTGAGATACGTGTTCAGTGAATAGGCTTCTTTAAGTAGTTGCTCAAGGGATGGCCCCTTTAATGAAAAAAAAAAATCAAACTGGGAGAAGACCCTCAGGGTTCCTGGGTAAAAGGGAAACAATTACTATTTAGCATGAGAATGCAGTAAAGGAGACTGAGAAGAGGCAGTCCAACAGGTAGTAGGTGAACCAGGAGAAAGTAGTGTTGTTAAAATCATGAGAGAAGAGAGTGTCAAGAAGATAGTGCTCAATAAAGGTCAAGAAGAATGATGATTAAGAAATGGATTTTTCAATTAAGAAATCATTGGCAACTTAAAGAGAACAGTTTTAGTGGACTGATGAAGTCAGAGGCCAGACTGTAAGGGGTTAAGAAGAGAATGAAGGGAAAGAAAGTATAGGCACTTATTATAGATAGATGTATCATATGGTCTCTGAGTTTCCTTCCAGCTCTGTAACCATAGGTTTCCAAAGTGGCTGTTACCACCCCAGGGGGAGGGTGCTAGAATGATCCAGGGCAGTGACAGTAGCCTTGGGTGCAATTGGAGGGTGTTGAATAAAAATAAAGGCCTGGTGGAAGTACAAGGAAAAAAGAGAAAAAAATTTTGAAAAACCATTTGTATATGTTTCATCTGTTGTATAACAGAGTTAAAGTCATAGTGATTGCATTATTTTCCAGATAAAAACACAAATTGCAAATTATAACCAATCAGTGGTCAAGTCTGCCAACAGATCTTAAGAAACCAGTGTTGGCAGATGAGCATGTTGCACATTATTAGGAAGTCCAGCATGCATCAGCAGCAATGTGTGCACATAATGATTGTTTATAATACAGTATTATATGATTACATGACGCAATATTGTGTCATCAAAATTTCAATGCAAGAAAAAAGCCACAAATTTACAATAAATTATTAAATTTAGGATGCATCATTTTTTTAAAAACATTTTATATGTTTTTTGAAATGATGCAAATTAAAAAAAAAACATAAAAAGGTTAAAGTAGATTTCCAGGGGTGGCACTGAGTAATTTTTTTAAAGGGGGCAGAAGGCCAAATACGTTTGGGAACCTCTATCTATAACTATGATCCCAATCTTCCTTTGCCTCCATAAAACATTTCTGAGTATATGTCTCCATATATTTATCTTCCTGATGAGGGGATCTTGATCCACTCTGTCAATGCTACAGGAAGAAAAGAGAATTCAAAGAAACTATTCCCTGGCTCTAGAGAAGGAAAATCAAATCATCATCCACTCCTGACTTAATACCGGTTCTGTTGTAGGTACCATGGATATAGAAAGGTAGAAGAAATATTCCCCCTCAAGAAGTTTAAATTCTAATTTAGGAGACAACACACAAGCAGTAAGTGGCACGTGCACCCGCACACACACACACACACGCACACACATACTATTACCACCCCAGCCCCAGTACTAGGTAGGACACATAAATTACAATAATTTATAAATTGTTAACTTTCTAGTAAATTCTAGTGACAAATAGTACTTTATCATTGATATAGAGACAAAATGGACCTTAAAGATCAGCTGGTATAGGGGTTCTTAAGTGTTTTTGATTCCTAGACCTGCTTGGCAATCTAGTAAGGCATAGAGACTTCTCAGAATAATGTTTTTAAGTGGATAAAATAAAATACAGGAAAGCAATTATGTTGAAATTATTATCAAAATATATTTTTAAAAATAAGTTCACAGACCTCAGGTTAAGAACTCCTGAATTTGAGGTCCTGACATATTTTCTAACAATCTCTGGGTCATATTGGCAATAAATAACAAATCTACAATTCAGACCCAATTTTTCCTACTCCAAAGTCATTGTTTCTTTCCACTGTACCAAATTACCTCTATCAGTTTGTTCTATTGACAAACAGTGGCAGCGTTGGCCAGCTTTCTTCATGCTCTCATAGATAAGAATTTCAATCTTTTCAATTACCTAAGTTTCAGTGGACTGCCAAGGGAATTTATTTGAATAGCCTTAGAGGCGAATAAATGAACTTCAGTGAGTTTACTTATTCTCCTTGAATTTGACCTGTTAAAAACCAGTGTGGCTGAACTCTAACTATCCCATGTGACCAAATTTTGCAGTAGGATCCTACTATCTCATCTAACCATGGATTAGATCCCTCTATAAATACAAGAAGGTTATGAAACATTTTCTAAACATGAAAAGAAAAATGGCTCCAGGGTCTAGCCAACCCCCCAAACCACAGTATAAGTAATCAGAATATATATAAACAAAGCAAATTCAAGGAAAGAGTTTGTTTAATTCTAAGCTGTATTTTTAAAAAGTGGGTTGTATCCAAATTGGGCAGTGGGTAAAGATATTGTTGATACCTGATACCATTTGAAGACATATACTTTCAGTTATAATATTGTATTAAATATGTAAATCTCTAAGAAACATTTCTTGGATACTTTTGGCTTTAAATCCTATGAGCCTAAGCCCTAACTTTAGGAATTTGTTATAGCATCTATATGAGGTTTATTACAAATATCATCTGTGTTATAGCATCTATATGAGGTTTATTACAAATATCAACCCTTTTATGACTTAGTACATTATCTTTGAGCCTTGCTATGGGCTGAAAAAAAAATCACCTGGAAGCTAACCTTAGCTCTTTCATGCTTAGCTAAATAAAGCTAATGATACTTCAGGAACCCCAACAAAGATCTGCAATAGAGTTAAGAAAAACCCTGTCATCAGAATGGGATGCCAATGCACAAAAGACACAAATGCATGAAGTGTCTGAATTCTCTATTAAATTCCTACTGATACCCCAAACTGGGGGTATTATTGGATTCTTGAAGGCTATATCAGAAGAGTGTAAGTTCTGGCAGGTGCTACAAAGTTGAAAAGACTGAGATTATGATGCTGGAATGCAGGTTGCCTGAGAATCAGCACAGCTAAATGCAAAGAAAGGAATGTAAAAGATTTCCATTTTTTAAAAAATTCCATTTCCATTTAAAAGAAGGCAATTTAAAAATATATTTCCATCAAAAATTGAATTGAAGTTTTTTTTTCTATTTAAAGGCACAAATTCTAGCTAATTAATCATTGTAAACATCATCATAAAGCAAGTTTCCAGGCCATTAATTTTTCTTCATCCATAATTCATGAATAATTTCAGGGGTAGTAGAGCATTAAGCCATATCAATGGGGAGGAGGATCATAGAGCTTTCAAGTTAGCCTGCAGGTTCATGAAATCTAGAGGTGACCATCAAATATAACCCTTCTCCTCGATAAATGTAACTTCCACTGTAACATAACCAATAAGTGGTCATTCAGTATCTATCTGAAAATTTATTTTTAAAAAAAGGGAAACCTATTGTCTCCTGAAGTAGCCCATCCTACTTTACAATGATTGTAAATGATATAAAGGTTTTCCCTACATCAAGCATACATTTCCTTTTCTGCATCTTTCACATATTGTTTTTGGTTTTATGCTCTAAGGACAAACATCACAAGTCTTCTCCCTTTCCTAAAATGTAGACATTCAAACATTTGAAAATAGTTATCCACTTCACCTCCCCGTCTGTAGTCATGAGCTTAGAGGACCTCCTCTAGAGACTCTATAGAATGTCAATGTCTTTCTTACTCATGTTGTCTAGAACCGAACACAATATTCCAAATGTGATCTGACCATAAGAACTTGAGAATTTAGAGTGTACCCCCAACATCTATAATTGCATTTTTTGCCGCATTTAGTGCCTCAACATTTGAATGAAAAATGAATCAAGTTTTCTTATAAAGCAAATAACTTAATTCTCTCAGGAAAAGTTGGGGGAAACTGGTTTATGAGTATCCAAACTTCGTTGCAACAAAATCTATCCAATGAGACCAATATTCTTTATCCAAAGGAGACATTCTCATACCCTCAGTCATTGCCTATTCATTCACATTACATACATATCAAACACTTTTAGTAGTTTGTTAATAAATTTAAGAGGGGAGGGGAGGAACATGTTGTTAACTGCTATAGGAAGTCACATTGACAGCAGCAAGAAGTAACAAGGAGGTATAAAACAGGAGAAAAAACTACAAAAAGGCATCAAAATTCATAAAAAAATATTCTAGTCACTCAAAACAGTAGATGGGTGACACACCCTCTGAAATATCACTGTATTATCTTACAATATGATTCAAGTTTATAGCAATAGCTCTGATTCATCAAAAGATTAAATCATGTTCAGTGTACTCATTATAAGGCAGAGAAATGAGGTTTTAGAAGAGAATATGAAAGATTTCCACTTTAATAGATTTTCATTTAAAAGAAGGCAATTCAAAAATATTTCCATCAAAAATTAAAATTGAAGTTATTTTTCTATTTAAAGAAGTGAATTCCAGCTAATTAAAAAACTCTAGGTGACTTCATCCCTTATTGATGCTGGACAAATGGAGTCTGACCATAATGTAAATGTTGTAATTATAAGTTAATCCAAAACAATCAGAAAGTTTGGTCAATTCCATCAAAAACTTGATCAATTTTATTATTGTGCTGTAAGAAATTATGAAAATAAAGAAAACAGGAAGGCATGAGAAGAAGAAAGCAAAACCAGGACAGTATTGACAATGGCCACAACAATGCATATAGAAATAACAGTCATGAAGCAATTGAAAATAAATGCGGCAAAATTATAATGACTAAGTCTGGCTTCAAAGAAAAAAATATAAGAAGCCACCTTCTTTTTTATTTGAAGCCATGGGGGAATATCTTTTTTTCCAGGAACTACTAGAAAGTTATGACTGATCAAAGAAGTGGGCTCAAATCTACAGCATACGCTTACTATTTATGTGGCTAAAGATCAAGTGCTTTACTTCTCAAATCCTTAGTTTTCTCCTCCATAAAACAAGAACAATAATGTTCATGTTAACCATAACCAAGAATCCCAAATTCTAGATTTTCATGGACCGGGATGGATCTTGGAAACTGACCTAAAAGAACAATGACACATTTTGGCTCATTATGCTCCCACTCAGAATTTCATCTGATAATTCTCTCATAATCACATCAGCACTTAAGGTAACAAATGCCTTTATCAAGCATAGGAAAGCCTTTATTTATGCCACAGATAACACAGAAAGTGCAAGGGATTCACAGGGGTCTGTAAAATTCATAAGGAAATTCAGAAAATTAATAAAGGATTCATGATGGGCTATAACAATCAGTACTATTCTTCTCTCTCTGGTGGTTTCCACTTTCTACCAGTCTTAAAGTCCTCTACATTCAGCACTGCCATGTGGTATTGGACTCCTCTTACAGGGGAACTTTACTTCAAATTGCCAGTGGAACACTTTAATATGTCCTACATTTTCACAGGGATGCATGCATCCATGTCACTCAGATTTAGACTCCACTTTGACTCTAAACTTGAATCTTCTACACAGGTAATCCTGACATTCTCACAAATTCTTCTTCCAACCCCATGAAGACTCAAATATTCAACTTTATTCTTTTAGTCTGTGTAGTTGAACATTCCCAGAAGAAAAATACACTTAGGGCTGCTAATCAATATCCTAACAATCCATTGAGTGCCACTTTGATTCAGATTCAGAGATGTGAAGACTTAGTATCCCCTCCAAGGAAAACACACTTGGGACAGTAAAACAGGAAACCATCCTTCCCTTCAGACCTACACAAACTAAATATAAGGGTTGGGATTCACTGATTATCATATCTACTTAAAAGTAATCATCTTTGTTAGGGAATAACACTTCTTGGTTTAATCAGTCAATCAGAGCTGAATATGAAGAGACCTTACACTTCTCCTAGAATCAACTTGAAACAATTGTGTGAGAGATTTGGTAATGTATAAAAAAATTGTATCAAAAGATACAAAACATTTGTATTTCTGAGAACAGGAGTTAGAGGTTCTAAGAACAGGCAGTAAAGAGGGAAAAGTTGAGCCAAGAACCAAAAACCATGGGGCGATTAGGAAAAATAGAACTCATCTATGACAGAGAAGGGAGAAGAGAATCATTGGCTCTACAGACATCTCAGAGCAGGAGACTCAGGCTAGCCATCAGTGTACCCATCTATTCAAGGGATGAGAAAGTCTCAAGAAAGTCTGTTCTTTCCCTCACTTTCTCCTTCCAGTGTTTGCCTGCCCACAGATACTATAATGTAATATGCTACTTCATTACCCAAGTGTTTCCAGTTAACCTGATTTTTTACTTCAACCACAAAAAGGCCATGGGTTAACTAGAGATAGATATAAATGTAAATTTAGGCAGAGAGCCCAACCTCTGCCTTAATGTTAGAAATTTCCCTAACTGGAGCTCAGAGCGATTAGGACTGCACTCATAACATTTTTGTCTAAAATAAACTCCCTAAAGCTAAAGAAGACTTTGTAGACTTTGGGGGCCATTATATTATCCCTAGGCTTGAAATGAACCTGATTAGTGTAAGAGCATGTTACAAATATAACTCAATATAGGAGTGCAAGGTCCAAGTTCCTCACCCTCCCATATTGTGATTTTATTACCTCATCTAAGCTCCTCCCAGCTCAAAAACAAAGTCCTCTCAGTGAGAGTAAAGTTGCTCATGGAACTGCCCCTTTTTTAGGTAGGTCCTCTAAGTCTCCAAATTCCCAAATGTAGAGTTACATTTCTAGGAACTTCCCTCTTAATATATGTGATCAAGTCTATTTGCCTCACTGTATGCCTCTGTTGGCAAGCAGTCATTAATGGATACTCTTGGTAGTCCCTCTCACCTGCTGCCCTTGCAGAATATCTCTTGAAGAAAATTAAAAGAGAAAAGGTGGAAGAAAGTCCTCAATGAAGACTCCATTTTTAGAGTCAGAACAAAGCGATAGCTCTATCAATAAGATTCCAGCTTTCCAAGAGTGAGAGCCAACCTGTTAGTCTCGGGGACATCTCTCAATGAAATCCACATTCCCAGAGGCACCAAAAGGCAAGTCCAGATCAATTAACTCAGGTTGGGGAAAGCACAGTTAAGTGAGAATATATCTGGAGATGTCTATCCCTCTATACAAGGTGCCAAAGGACCCCTGAACACTCTTTACAAGGAGATGCTTTCAGAAGTCCCAAAAGTTCACTGTCTTACAAACTCATCAAACTGATCAGGCAACTTCCTTGATTAATTCCTTAGAGACATCAGTGGCTCAGGGCTTGAGTGGTGTGCCTAAAGTCAGGATAAACCAGAATTCCAATCCAGTCTCTCAGATACTTCCTAGCTATCTGACCCTGGTTAAATCACCTAGCCTCTATTTGCCTCAGTTTTTTTCAACTGTAAAATAAGGCTAGTACTAACACCTACCTCCCAACATTATTAGCATGACAAAATGAGATATTTGCTTTACCACCGTGCTTGACATATAGTAGGCATTTAATAAAATGTTTATTTCCTTCCTTTTTCATATTTGTAGTATTTATTTCACAGGACTATTGTATCGAAAACATTCCATAAACCTTAAGACTACCATGTGAGCAACACTGTACAATGAACAAATATTAATGACTTAGTAGTTCTCAGCAATACAATGGTTCAAGACAGTTCCAAAGAACTCATGATAAAAATGCTATTCACATCCAGAAAAGCGACTGATAGAGTCTGAATGCAGATCAAAGCACATGATTTTCACTTTATTTTTTGCATGTTTATTTGGTTTTTGGTCTGTTTCTTCTTTTGCAACATGGCTAACATGGAAATGTGTTTCACACGATTGCACATATATTACCTATATCAAATTTATTACCATCTAAGGGAAGGGGGATGTAAGGGAGGAAGGGAGAAAATTTGGGGATTCAAAATTTTTTTTAAAAAGAATGCTAAAATATGCATATACATGTAATTGGAAAAAAACAAAATACTCTTAAGGAGAAAAAAAACCCGCAAAGGAACAAAAAGAATACCATATATAAATGTGAGTTAATATTATTATTGTGGAGGAAAACTATTGAAAATATAGACTTGAAATAACATATTTATACTCTTTTCTGAGGATGAATGAAGTAAAAGATACTTCAGATGCCATAACCTAAATCATAGTCTTGGAGCCACAAGGAATGAATTAGCCACAAAAATGAGGCAGTATGGTATAATGAACTGGGAGTCAAAGGACCAGGGTTCAAGTTCTCACTGACAGTTACTAGCTAGGCAGCCTTAGACAAATTATCCTCTCTGGGTCTTAGTTTCCTCAAAAAGGAGAGGAGTTGAATTAGATAATGGTCTATATTTTTAGCCCTATGATTTATTACTGAAAAGAGACCACAAAAATCATTTAGTTCAAATCTTTCATTATATCAGATGAATAAACTGATGTTCAGATAAACAAAGGGACTGCTTGAAGATTCACATAGATAGGAGGTCACTGAGTCAGGACTCAAACCCAACTCCTCCGTTTCCACATCTGGCATTCCTCCTACCACAATGGCTCTGGTTGACTTATCGAAAGTTTAGCCTAAGTAAATGTCATAAATTCTGATCTGATTATTTCAATAGTGCTGAGGAGAAATTGCTGACATGAGACCAAATCATGTATCCAGATACTAAAAATGACAAAAGACTGAAGGCAAAGACATGGTCATGAATTTGACCTCAGGGGGAAAAAGATTAAATCCAGACATTTTAAATTATAGGGTTTTAAAAACATTTTTTCAATAAAACTGTTCAACATTCAGTAGGAAGTTTTATGAAATTATCTCAAGTTGGCATATAGCATTTTCTTTTCCAATATGGCTTGCATGCAAGAGAAGAAAGGTAGAAATATACAGTGTGTGTGTGCATGTACGCACACACACACACATATGTCTGAAACTAAATGGAACATAAAATGAGACATTTGTTTATAACTCAATTACTATTGTCCCATAATTTTTTTAAATAGTCTCTCACACACGTTATTGCTATCTTCAACTTTGGGGAATGGATTACTTCATAGAATTATATTTATAGAACCCACAAATTGGTTGATACATATGAAAAATTGATGAAAGGTAGCAATCAGATAGCAAGATATATGAATGTTTCATAACATAGCCTTTTTAATGAAACTAAGGAAACTTCTCCTAAGTGGATTCACGGAATGTTGGCATTCCAAAGGATCTCTATGATCATTTAGAAACTAAATTTGTATGAAATTGGACTAAAACTTAGTCTGATTCCCTTGGTTTTACAGGTGTGGAAAATAATTACAATCACTGTATTGAGGAGTCACTAACATATTGAAGGAATAACAAGCTATAAGAGCCTTCCTTGGGATTAGGAAGACCAGAGGTTCTGCCTGTGATACATATTCTGACACATAGTTGTAAGGATCAGATGAATTAGTATTTGTAGAGCACTTAGCAAAGTGCCTGACATGCAGTCGGCATTTAATGTTTTTCTCTTTTGTTCCTTCCTTCCTTCTTTCCTTCCTTATCTTTCTAGGGCTGTCTGCATGAAAAAAATAAGATGGTGAATGATCCCTCAGTAATTTCTTGAAAAGTCATTGGAACTGACTGCTTGCTGAAAGTAACCATCAATTTCATGTAAATGGTAGAATGAATAGCCCCATGAAGGAGGAGCTTTAGTCATTCACTTATAAGTAATCCACATAAACATTTATTAAATTACTATTATGTATCCAGCCCTACACTTAAAAAAAAACCTATAAATGAATAGAAGAGAAGTAGGAAAATATGGTTCCTTTTCTCAAAGAAATAAAAACTCAATTGGGAAGATACAATATACACGTGTGAAATTACTTGACAAATATTTATATCAATTTGAAAGCACTCAGTGGCACAGCAAATAAAATGCTGGGCTTAGAGTCAAAAAGACCTAAATTTAAATCCCACCTCAGACACATACTAACTGTGTAACTCTGGGCAAGTCACTTGACATCTCTTAATCTCAGTTTCTTCATATTTCAAATAAGAAAAGAAGGGAAGGGTGTTGGGCTTGAGGACCTTTGATGATCATTCCAGTTCTAAATATATGATCCAATATAATTCAGTTCAATTTAACAGCATTCATTAAGTGCCTACTATTTCTAAGTCATTATGTGCTGTCATAAAAAGACAAAAGAAAAAAAACAACCCTCTGTACAGAATAAATGGATGCAATGTGATTTGAGGAGGGAGGGATGAAGGAAATTTTTTCCCATAAAAGTGACACCAGCGCCTTCCCCTCCCATTGGGCGGAGGAGCCAGAGACCCCATGCCCAGCTCAGTTGTCCTTGAGGAGCTGCTCCTTCAGTGGCCAGCTAGCCAAGAAAGAGAAGGAAGACAGAGTGGGGGAAGCTGCTGAGGGGAACGTGGTATTAAATTCTCCTCTATCAAAAGGTATGAATAAAAAAGAAAAAAAGAAAAAATTATCAGGCGAGAGACAAACCACTCGTGGTGTTCCTGAAAGATTTTCAGTCGGAAGCAAATATAAATCACATTAGTTAAAAAAAAAAAAACCTGAGGAGATATATTTGAAAGATGGACAAACCAAAAGTCTAAAGCTGGGACTTGAAAGGAAAGATGCTGAAATTCAGAAGTTGAAAAATAACATCACTCAGTGGGAGGTAAAATATAAAGAAGTAAAAACAAGGAGTGCTGAGTTATTGAAAATGTTACAAGAAGGTGAAGTGAAAGATCAAACAAAAATACTTCTTCAAGAGGATGAATCACAAAGTATCGAAAATGAGCCAATCTTCCAGGTGACTTCACTTCATGCTGCTTTAGAGCAAGGAAGCTCAAAAGTGAAGGCATTACACGCAGAATTAACAAAATAACAGGGTGGTGGAAAAGGGAAAAGAAACTCCGAGTCTGACCAGTGCGGGTGATCACATCAGCCATTAAGATCAGCACTCACACACACACAGAAAGACACACACACACACACACAAACATACACACACACACACACAAACACACACACACACATACACTCTTTTCAGGGTTTTGAAAAAAGTATATATTGAATGCTGTACAACTGCTGAGCTATGCAGTTTTTGTTGGGAGAAAAAACTAAAATGACTAATTGATTAACCATCTAAAAACTTCATTTTTCTGTTGGTTTCAAGTGAAATATAGGAAAGTAGAATTCCAAAGAAGTAGAGTTCCAGAAAAATTCAGTGAATCAGTACCGTTTGCTGTCCATTCTCATCACTTTTGTTTTTCATGAGTCAATAAAATTTACTCTTCAAAAAAAAGTGATACCTGGGCTAATGTTTAAAGGAAGTTTCTAATCGTTAGTGATGCAGGGAAGGAGTACATTCCAGGCCTTTGGAAGAGCCTGTGCAAAAGCACCAACATGGGACATTAATGGTAATAAGCAGGTTGGCCAATTTTGGTGGAACAGAAACTATATAAGATGTAGTACTAGGGAGACGTGGAATGATGAAGTAACCAGACTGGGAATCAGACCTGTCTGACAAAACCTGCTAGATGGCATGAATTTTGAGCCACTTTTAAGGAAGAGGGAGAAATAGAAATCAACTTTCAGAGAGAAAATGGAAAGGCAATTCCAAACCAGAGGTATAACAAAGTTGTTGTTCAGTCACTCAGTCACGTCCAACTCTTCATGATCCCATAGACCTGGCCCTTCTCTCCTCCACCATTTCTCAAACTCTGTCCAAGTTCATGCTCATTGTTCCCATGATATGATCTATCCACCTCATCTTCTACCCTGTTCTTTTTCTTTTGCTTTCAATCTTTCCCAGTTTCAGGGTATTTTCCAATAAGTTGCTTGTCATTATGTGGTCACAGCATTTAAGCTCAAGCTCCAGTATTTTACCTTCCAGCAAATAACCTTAATTAACTTCTTTAAGGATTGATTGATTTGATCTCCTTGCTCTCCAGGGGACTCTCAAAAGTCTTCTCTAGCACCACAGTTAGAAAGCATTGATTCTGCAGTGCCAACTTTGTTATAGTCCAACTCTTATAGCCATACATTACTACTAGGACAACCATAGCTTTCACTATATGGACATCTGTTGGCAAGGTGATATCTCTACTTTTTAGGAGGCTATCCATATTTGTCATAGTTTTCCTTCCAAGGAGCTTTTAACTTCATGCCTATAGTCACAATTGGCAATGAGCTTTGAGTCCAACGATATAAAATCTAACATTGCTTCCTTTTCTTCTCCCTCTATGTAAGGTCAAGCAAAGTAGAATCTTTTGCTGTTTTTGTTTTACTAAAAGTGTCTCTGATTGAGTAATGTGATTAAAGAAGATCTTTCCCACCCACTGATGGACCTGTCTATTGAAGGAATCAAGATTAGGGGAGTTGTTTTATAGGAGGGTTCCAACTACCTTTTGTTGTTTCTATTGAGACACTGGGTCAGAGGGTCATGACCTCTGGCTCTGAAAAATGTATAAATACTCTGAGGGTAAAGTTTTATTTTGGGATTTACTGACTAGAAGTGTTTGTTTAACCAGAGGAGGACTCTGGGAAGTGATAGGGAGCCACCCACTCCTCCCCTCTTTGAAAACCCAGATGTAAGTGCTTCCCTCTCTGGTAACTATGGTCAGACAGTTGGATCTGTCGGTTGAATTGTGATGTACGTATTGATTATGACCAGGCAGAGGAAGCCATGTCTGTTGATCTTTGATTTCTCTGTATTTTCTCTGAAGTTCCCCTGAATTAACTGAATGATTCCTATGCTTGATTAAAGTGATTGTTAACCCCTCAAAAGTTGCCTTTCCTTTTAAGAATACAGATCTAAGAACCTGTGAATAGCAGAGGCCCCTGTGCATGTTGAGGTGCTTACTGTTACATTCTACTTGCCAGGAAGTGATGGGACCAGTTGCCTTGATGCTAAACTTCAAGTCAGCTTTTACACTCTCCTCTTTCACTCTCAAGAGGCTTCTTAATTCCTCTTAATTTTCTGCCATTACAGTGATATCATCTGCATACGTGAGATTGTTGGTATTTTTCCCAGCAACCTTAATTATAGTTTTTGATTCATCCTGGTATTTTGCATGATGTACTCTACATACAATTTAAATAAATGATATGACAATATCAAGTCCTCGTGTACTCCTTTTCCAATCTTAAACCAATCAGTTGTTTCATGTTTGGTTCTAACTGTTGCTTCTTGGCCAGCATACAGGCTTCTCAGGAGACAAGTAAGATGCTGTAGTACTCCTGTCTCTTTAGGGCTTGCCACATTTTGTTGTGATCCACACAGTCAAAGGCTTTAGTGTAGTTAATGAAGCAAAAGTAGATTTTTTTTTTCTGGAAGCCCCTTGCTTTCTCCATAATCCAGAAAATATTTTCAATTTGGTCTCTAGTTCCTCTACCTCTTCAAAAAAACAGCTTAATTTTCTGTTAATTGTTGCAGCATCTTAAGAATAACCGTGCTGGCATGCGAAATAAGAATAACTGTTCAATAATATAAAAATTCCTTGGCATTGCCCTTTTTTGGAATTAGAACATAAGTCCAGGAGCCACTTTTGTGTTTTACAAATTTACTAGAATTTTGAATGCCATAATTTAACAGCATCGTCTTTTAGGGTTTTAAATAGCTCAGCTGGATTTCCATTTCCACCTCCACTAGCCTTATTGTTAGTGATGCTTCCTAAGGCCCATTTGATTTCATTCTCTAGGATATCTGTATTACACTCTACTGCCACTAAGTAAAATTACCCACTGCCATTTATTAAGAACCTACTACGTGTCAAGCATTATGATGGAGTAGGAATTCAAAGACAAAAATGGAGTGATCTATACTCATGTTCAATCATAAAAACAACACGTATACTTATAAGCATACATGAATTATATGCAAACTAATTGTTGGGCACCTTCATGAGGGAGGCCCTAGCAACTGGGAGAATCAAGAAAGGCATCTTGTAGAAGGTGACATTTGAGTTAATTTGAAGGAAACTAGGGATTCTAAGAGTTTTAGGAGAGGAAAGATTACTTTCCATATATGAGGGGAGGGGGCAGGAGAGCAGCCTATGCAAAGATACAGAGACAAAAAAAAGTGGGACGTAATATGTGAGATGCATGTAGATCTTCAGTTTGTTTCACCATAAGTGAATGAAAGGGAATAATATATAATAAATCGAGAAAGTTGGAACCAAGTTGTGAAGAGCTTTAAATATATAAGAGAGGGGAGTTTGTACTTGACACTAAAGCTAATAAGGAGTCACTGGAAATTATTGAGGAGGGGAGTCATATAATCTGATCATTTTCTGCCTTCAAAAGTTAGATTAAAAAAAAATCAAGCCTGGCATTTGAAAACCACAGGACTTTTTAAAATGCATTGTGTCCATTTACCTAATCATTTCCTTGGATTTGAGACACTTTGTCACCATCTTCTTTGCATTCTATCTTGAACCTTACTAAGCTACTTATTTAGTGAATATTCATAATATCCATGAAATCGTAGGCTAACAAAAGTAGAGACTTTCAGTAATTTGTCCTGGGCCATGAACAAAGTCAATATTCAGAGCCACTATTAGGAAAGGGGAAATCGTGATTCTCTGTTCTATTCTTTTTTGGGGGGGTGGGGGTGGGGAGTGACAAAGGAAGGAGGCATAATACCACATCACCTCACATAAAATGTGAGATTAATGAGTATTAACTGAAAGACAGTGTGATTTTTTCATTTCCCCTACCTTTCCCTTCCTTGCCTGATTCCAAGATATTTTCTCATTTTCAAACTTTTAAAAAAAATGAAAGAAAAAATAAGGAAAGAAAACATTTAAAGCTGAATCCTCCTTCCCCATTCTCTACTCAATGAATGATAGAGAAATAACAAGACAGATGAGAAAAAAAGCCATTACTACCATTACTCCAGCAAATCTCTAGGCCTCCATTTCACACCCACACATTTTATACATAGTGGGAGGTCATTTTGGTCAGAAGGGCATTTATTTTTTAAAGCATCTCAAACTATATATTAAGTGGTTATGTAACCACTTAGGAAAAGTATCAGTAAGACTTTCCCAGGAGGTTAAGGAGAAAAAAAGAAAAGAGGAGGAGAAAAATGGGGAAAATGGTTGAATCTGGAAGATACCCCCTTAAATTACAGTGTTCTCATGTAACAAGTGGAATATTACATATCACAGAAAAATCTTGTGAGGAATTAAATGGTCAAATATAAACCATTGCTAACACACACACTTATATATACACATAGAAATGGGACTTGTGGTAAACATTTTAGGGCAATCTATTTCTTTGCACTAAACCTGGACATTTTCATACTGTTCTTTCCACTTTCAAGAATAGGACTCAAGAGTTGCAGATAAGGTCACAGATCCATTGAATTATAATTGTCTAACTAAATTCATTAAGGTGAATTAAAGTAGTTAGGATTGAAATTAACTGAATAGAATTTAACTGACATACTTCTCTGGCCTCTGCATATGTTCACAAATCATCCATGACTCCAGCTTCTGTCTTGAATATGCTCCTTCCTCATTTCTGCCTCCCAGAATAATTATTTTCCTACAAGACCCATCTTAGTTTCTATATTTTCCCACAGCCTTTCCTTATCCCAAATGATTGGATCCTTTCCAACCTCAAATTTTCTTAAAGGATTTCATCCACTTTCTCCTTTATTCCCATTGCCTCCTTTCTTATTCATATCTGTGTATCTGTTGTATGTCTCTCCTCTCCCCTGTCAAATTCACCTCTTTCTTTCACCCATGCCCTTCCAGTAGACAATAAGTTCCTTGAGGACAGGTGTCATACTGTAGAAGCTTAACAAATATTTGTGGAATTTACCTTAGAATTTGAAATTGGAATTCAAACATAAATAAGTACTCTTGGTGAATTAATATGCCTCAGATCTAAGAATTGAATATAAAAGAAAACAGTAAGGGCCCTACAAGAAATGAGTCACCTCTTCCCCTCTTCTATCCCACTTTAAAATTTGATTTTCATGAAAATCTATATTTAAGCTATTTTGCAGGACTCCTCTTTGAAGACCGCCTGTCACTCTAATTTCAGAAACAAGAGAGTTGCTGAGTGATGTCATCAATAAGTAGAGCAAGTTGACTGGTAAATTTGCAAGGAATTGCTGCCTGGCCCAATTTATTCTGGGGCTGAACTCTTTTAAGATATGACACAACTGATACATATTTAACAATATGTCAGAATCTCCAAGAGAATGTTTGACATCTGTAGAAGGCTTGAAATTAAGGATACTACTGAGACAAAAATACAACCCAGATTGTTGCAAATGTTTGCATTATGATTTTAAAAAAGCATCTTACCATTTCATATGTGCCATTATACTCATGTTTTCAATCTGGTGATGGCAATTTCTTTACCCAATTTTCAGTGTTATTTGGCTTTTGACCTTCATCCCAGTTCTTTTTCTCTTTTATTGAGTATGGAAAATTGAGTTAAAACATTTACCCTGTTTTAAATTGTTAAGGCTTAGCTTACCAGCTTTTAGGCTGTGGATTGTTGGATGATTTTTTTTATTTTAACCCATCTGCTTTTAGATACTCTTAGACCTCAAGCTCTCAATCACCACTCAGACACAAGAGGACAATGGTAACTGATCTTTCATAACATCTGTCATTATGAATAAGAAAAGATGCTCCAATGCATGAAAAGTCTCCTTTAGAAGATCATATAGCCTGGTCTTTCCACAAACCAAGGTACTATAACTACTATAATAATTTGGACAATGCAGACAGCAACACAGCCCCAAGTCAGATTGCTAGGGATTCTAAGCAATTAGAAACAGGGTGTTTTAATGAAAGCCCTTTTGTGATCTGAATGGTAGTACTCACTGGGTCTCCTTAAGTACAAACAAATTCAGTGAGTTTCTTCAAGTCAGTATTCTTCTCTGATCTCATCAATGTGAGATTTCTCTCAAATGGTTCAAATCACAACCTCTCCATACTTGACCATCTTATGAGATTCCTTTGTCTTTATCTTCCAATTAATCTTCCAAAGAACTACCCAATGCAATAGATCAAATAACTTAGCTGTAAAACTGGTATTCTTCACAAATCTTCCAAGGTGGAAAAAAAAGGGAAATTCCTCCAAAATCATAAATCCTTTGTTTATTTAGTTAAACAGGCATCTTGGCCATCAATAAGAAGCATAAGGCTAAGCATTTATATGAAAAATGAAAATAGGATCATCGTTTTTGAGATCAAAAGAACCACAAAAGTTATTTATTCAAAATCCTTAATTTTACAGATAAAGATACAGTTATCCCTTCAACATCATGGGGGCTAAATGTGTGGCACCCATGCAATCTGGAAAATCCACAGAAAATTGTTTGGCCCTCCTTTTGCACCACAGAAGAAGTCTGATTCTTTTTTCCTTTTATGGGATGTTTACAATACCTTACTGTAAAATTTGGGTTAAGTATTTGGTCATAGGCTGGCCTTTGCTTCTCATCAGCAGCTTCCACAAAACTCCTGAAAAATTCCAATTTAATTTCTTGTGCTGACCCATCATATATCAAAATCACAATGGGGAAAGTCACCACTTGGAAGGGGTAACTATACTGAGGCACAAAGAGGGAAATGAATTGTTCAGTGTCACAGAGTCAAGTGGTAGAGCTGAGATCAAAATGCCAGTTCCTTTGACTTTAAATCCAGTGATGTCTTTACTGTATGAGAACTACTTGTTGGTAAGTCATATTCAGTATAGGAAAATCATCATGAAAAAGCAACTCTGATGAATCCAGGTTAACATCTAAAACTTCTGCAGTAATGCCAAAAGGTGATAGACTATTCCTTTCCAGGCTACAGGAAGTGAAAAAGAGAATAAATTAACTTTACTTTTGAATTTTTAAAAGATGGGTTGATAAAATGGAATGAGAAAAGCCCCACATATAAGATACAGTGAAAAGGGACTAGGAGTCCAATAATCCAGCAGGGGCTACTTTTAATTTTGTTTTTGCTTTTCTAACACCTTGCTCAGGAACTTGTACATAGTAGGCACTTCATATAGGTTTGTTGGATTAGAATTAAGAGAGTGGGTTCCAGTCCTAACCCTTTTACCAGTTTCCTATGTGTGACCTTGGGCAAATTACCTCAGTTCTTAAAGGTCCCTTTCAGCTCTAAAATTCTATTTGGATGGGAATTTGGTCATCTTGCTTTATGAGGATTGTCAAACTCTTTCTAAAATAACCAGTAATGAAACAAAGAAATAAAAGTACACATTGATAATATTACAAATAAAATACATACAAGTAAATTGCATTTTGTCCAGTAATAAGTGGGAAGTTTCCATTGTGTGGCAACAACTAACATAGCCAGAGTGGTAAGACCATCATAAATAACTCTATCCAGAATACGTTTTACACATATGAAGATGAAATTGGAACTGAGAGTCACTGTGCATGCTGAAGTCATAAAAATTTACTTATTTGATGTAAAAACTTACTGGTAATTACTATCAATAAGGAGGTGGGACTCAACCCTAATTGGGTTGAGCAGCTAGACATATAGTCGAATTTTGGATTGTCTTGACAAAAAATCACCAATAAAATAAAATTAGGGTGTGCTTTTTATGAAAATAAGGGGTTTTAATTGAAGACCTTTGACCTTAAAGAGCTTTTAGATTTTCTTTTTTTAAAGAAACAGATGTTCAAAAGAACTGATTATTGCTGCTGACCTTTGAACTTACACATGCTACATAATATAATTATGAGCCTTTTAAGATGTACTAGTTAGCTAGGTACAACCTTTGCTTTGAGGGCATGCACCTAACAATTTGTCATTGTAGGTAAGAAAATAAGGAATTTATGGAGCTCTCTTACGTAGCCGTTTTATTTCAAACTGCTGTATTTTTATTAGACAGGACTAATAAAATCTTCAATGGATTCCATGTTTACTTTTGGAAATCTTTAAATGCCACCCTCAATTATGAATCACAGGCTCTTAGACAACATGAAAAAGTAAGTCAAAGGAAATTGAGGCTTGGAGAGCTGAAGGATGGATGATGAATACCTCTTACACATGAATTAAATTATGAAACTTTAACTTCAGAGAGAGGCAGAACTTTCTGACAAAAACAAGACGAAGAGTGAACTAAGAAGTAGGTAGATTATGGGTGTGATAGCATGGAAGTATAAGTGATAGAAAAAATTATAGTCAATTATTTCCACTGATTCTATTAACTTCTTTAGAGGTTTGCCTGCATTAAAATTAGTTAACACTGTGTTTAAATTTTAGAAAGTTAATTCTCCTAAATGACAGAGAAGGCAAGTTATAAAAATCAACTTATAGAGAGAGAATAAATGTGGATTCTCATTCTCTCTCTCTCTCTCTCTCTCTGTTATATATATATATGTATATATATATATATATATATATACATATATATATATACCCAGAACTCTATCCACTATACAACTTAGCTGTAACATGTCTGTGAGTACATGTACGTGTCTGTGTATATATACATATATGTATGTGTGTGTATCTGTGTGGATACACATATACATGCAGATATATACATATATGCACACACATGCATGCCTATTTAAATAATCCAAAAAAGCATGTATAAAACACTGTAATGTATTAAACATTGTATTAAGCACTGAGCATACAAAGAAGGGCAAAAAAACAACCCCCTACTTCAAGGAGTTCACAATCCAGTTGATAAAACAACATGCAAACGACTATGCATGGACAAGGTAAACGTGATATAACTTGCAAGTAATCTCAGAGGAAAGATTTGGATATTGAAGATTTAGACACAAAGCATCTCGAATTTAAGATGCTCAAGATGTCCAACACAATGATGCTGTAAGACTGGACTTCATGAGAGAAGTTAGGCCTGGATATGTAGATCTGGGAATCAGCAGCAAAGACAAGACAAGTGAAGCCATGGAACTAATGAGATCACCAACAGACTGACTCAGGGCAGATTTCTATTCACTATAGCGTCTAGCTGCCTTGACAACCACCTTATCAAGTGGTATCAAGGTGGAGAACAGGCCATAGGAGAACAGTTTTATTTGAATGATAAGATCTGAGGCCAGATTGCAAGGGATTTAGAAGAGTGAAGGTATCAATTTCAGATAGCTTTCTCAAGGAATTTAGCTACAAAAGGGAGGAAAAAATGCTGTATGATAGATAACAGACATGGTATAATTAAATGCGAGGATTTTAGTTTAGTTTTGTTTTGTATTTACTTTTTTTTAAGAATTGGAGAAATGTATGCATGTTTATAGAGAGCCTGGAAGGAGTCAGTAGATAAAAAACATTGAATATGGTAGAGTGGAAATGATAAAGGGGTCAATTATCTCGATAATATGAGAAGCGATAAGATCAAGGTAGCTTGTAAACCACTTATTACAGATGAGTTTACCTCAGCAAAGAGAATTAATAGTTTTTAATTCTTTTTTTGAAATGGTTTGTTCATATCTTTTTCCCATGTGTATGTACCTCTTTGTGAGAGAAAAGGGAGCCTTGAAATTCTTGAAGAGAGGTAAGAAGAAAAGGAATAGCCATCATGATGAGTAGAAAAGTAAATCTCTTGGGAATCTTAAAAGGATAACCTTGCCAAAATTTATGTTGCATAATCTTAAATGGACCCAGTCATAACAGTTTTGTTATTTCCTCCAACTGTTTAGTAGTAGGATGGAAGAGGGCAGATGAAGGGGTGATCTAACATTAAAGTTTGACAAGGTATGATAGATAGGAGTATGAGGCAAGAAATTTGAGAGTAGAGTACTGAATTGATTCACCAGAGTGTTGAGATTGGGAAGGGAAAAAGTTCCAGACAGTGATGGTCTTGGAGAAAATTGAGGGGTGGAGGGCTTGAAGGTCACAGTGAGAATGAATTACAAGACTAGAGTCCTTAACACACTGGGATGGAAATGGAATAATAGAAGGTCATGGCCAGATAAAGAGATGTCAGAGTTCACAAACATGGAAGATTTGTGGGTGATAGCAAGATCAATCATAAGATAATCTTTATGTGTAGCCAAAATGAAGTGAAAGAGTAGGTCAAGAGAACCGAGGAGAAGGCCAGCTACTTATATACATATAAAACTAAATACCAGCATGCATGCATATAATATTGATGTTCCTATATGAGCAGCCAAAAAAGAAAAATATTAAGTCTACTCTTTTAGAATCAAGATAGTTCTAGAGTAAAATTATTCCAGTGACCTTTGGGAACTGATTTAGCGGCTAACAGGATAAGCAACAATGTCTACTACTTTAAGGAATAGTTGCTGCCCACCACAACAGGGGTATTAGGAAATAATATCCATGAAATTAGAAGTGGTCTAAGCTGGTAAAGAGGGAATGAATATAGATATACAAACATCAAAAGCCATTCCCCAGTATATACATGGGAAAAGGATATGAACAAACCATTTCAAAAGAAGAATTACCTAATATAAGGTAACATAAATTACCTTATATTATGTTACCTAATTACTTAATATAAGGTAATATAAATTACCTTATGTATAAATATAAATAAGGTAATAACATAAATTATTACCTAATATAAGAAGGATTATTTCAAATAACTAAATGAAATTAAAATAAAAACAATTTTGAAGTCATGTCCAACAAATTGGCAGAGATGATAAAAGATAGGGTTAGTCAATGATAGAAAGGTTGTGAAAGATAGGCACACTAATGTGCTATCAGTAGAGTTGTGATTGATCCAACCATTCTGAAAAGAAATTTGAACTTTTGCCAAAAAAGTGACTAAAATGCCCATACCCTTTAACTCATAACTTCCATTTCTAAGTAGATACCCCAAGGACATCAAGGACAGGAAGGTCATACACACACTACAATAATTATAAAAGCCTTTTTTGCGCAAAGGAATTGTAGACAGCATCCATTGATCAAAAAAAAATGGATAACAACTAGTCATATGATGAAATAATACTGGAATGTAAGAAAAGATGACAAGGAAGAATATAGGGACAAAAAAGGAGGACATGGACTGATTTAGAGGAAGATAAGCAGAATCAGGAAAACAATATACAAAATAATTACATCAATGAGAATGGAAAGAATAAAAACAATAGAAACTTCATTCTGTGTTGACTCCACACACTTAAGGACAGAATTCATCATCTTCTCCTAAACTTGCCCAACTTTCCTATTTCTATTGATATTCCACCATCCTTCAAGTCATTTAGGTTTAAAATCTCATATTCATTTGATTCTTTGCTTGCCACCACCTACATCCAATCAGTCTCCATGTTCTATCTCTTCTCCTTCTACAGTATCTGCATTTATCCCATTCTGTCTTCTTGCATATTTTACTGGAAGGATTTTAGTTGATGGCTTGCTGTTCAGCCAATACTTATGAATAGTCATGTCCTCCTTCTGATGGATAGAAATGGGGAGTGGACTTAAAGGTCAGAATGTAATGAGGACTCTGGGTTCCCTCCTGCAAATGTGGGGATGGGAAGTCAGCATACAAAACTCAGGAGGGAAAGGGGAAGTGGCATTGGCAGAAATACTGGGGGAGAGGGGAGACTTCCCAAGGTGCCTACTCCACTAAGCCCCCTGACACTTTGTGGGATTTGAGCAATATAGGTAGCTGGAGTAAGAATTGAATTGAATGTTATAGTAGTAGCATTGTTGTCTGGAACTGTCCAACTAAATAAAATGCTTTGCCTTAAGATAACACCTTTAAAGGGATATCATATCCAAATTTGTAAAGAGAAGGCATCTAATGTAAAAATTTTAAAATTAGGCTTACCATATAACCCTTTTAATCTGAATGCAGGTTTGTTGATTAATTAACCAACTAGCTGATTTTTTCAGTCCTGTGTTGGTTTCCCTTTTAGTCTACTAAATAAATGTACTCTATTAAAAAAAAAAAAACACAGAAGTAAACCAGGCATATGCTGGTAAATGTTTAAGTGATTCTCACAAAAAAATGTACACAGGATAAACTTTTAAATTTAACTTGCATTATTAACATTTTTTCCATCACTTTCTTAAGACTAGACAATCAATAAAATAAACCAAGCCCTGATTTTGTAGCATTTGGCAATTTCCAAAATGCAAATTCTCACATTGAAAATTTAACCATCTGTTCTCTTGACCGTTTGGAGTTGGCTCCAGCATGCTGATAAACCCACTAATGCCTTTGTAGTAGAGAGATTGTCATAGTTTCCATTACAAGCCTTCATTTCATATGTTGATGGAGACATAGAATATCAACTCTAGTATGCAATACTTTAAAAAAAAAATGTGACCAAAGAGATTCATTGCTTATTTAAGTTATATGTGTGTAAAGGAATTTTTTAACCAGTTGAGTTTTTCTTATTTACCTGGTTCTCTCAATTTTCAAAATATGCTGAAAGGCCCATTGGGAGGTATATTGAAGTGGTATAAGGTTTCTTAAGTCAAGTCACTAATACTGATGTTTAAATTTCAATTCTTCAGAGCTTTATAATTAATCCCAAACACCAGGAAAACAAACTTGAATAACCAAGCATTTGGTTAGATTTCTGGAGATTGGGGTAAGCTTTCACCTAGCCCAAAATGACTCCCCTTAAAATTGAACCATTAGCAATTCATTCCTTTATTTTAAGCTTTACCCTGTCATCCTGTTTTAAAATGCAAATACTCCTGAATGGGGTGTCTTTATAAAACCCTAATGCTTTAATGTGACTATCAGATGGCTTTCTTCAAAATGAGAGATCCTAGTGCTCATCACAAGGACACTGGCACTCCAAGGCAAGAGGGTACAGTAGGGGACATCAGGTGTGTTGAAGATGAGTTTTGCAAACCCGGCAATTTTGTCTGGGATTAGCCCTGCTCTTCGGTGATTGCTATATTAACCATTTACTCGTGTTTCCTAAGAAACATAGACTGTGAGTCACCTTAGGAATAGACTAGATCTTAGTAGAGAACTGTATAGCAGAAAGATCACTTAGTTGAAAGGAAACCTGGCTTCTAGTCCTAACTACATCACAAATTGAGTTTGTGATCTTGGATTAGAACTTTCCCCCTTTTGAGCTTTAATTTATTCATATGCAAAATAGGGAGGCTGGACTTGACAATCTCATCATATTCCTTCCAGTTCTAAGTTCTCAGGTTACTCATTTTGTACATTATCATACGAAGACCCAGGAAGACTAAATATATGACTTGTGCAAGTTCATATACCCAAGTTAGTAAAGCTTTCTTTGTGTTAAAAATCTCTAGTTGTTATTAGCTACATATATTTTTCTCAATATTATCCAATCTACACACAGAGGAAGGATGTATTTATTCATAAGAAATATATAGAAGCAAATAATGAGCTGAAATGAGAGATCACTGATAAGAGAAGAAAATTTTTCCCTCCAAGAATGGCAAAGGGAAGGAAGATATGGAAATAACATTGTTATCAGCTGTCAGAGAGTATTTTGATGTTGAGAACTTTTTATGAAACCCAAGGAATGACCAATATGATCTCCCCACTGAGGCCCATTCTACATATATTCCACTATTCCACTGGATCTGTGATATAATCAGTGTGTGCATTGCCTACAAAAAATACAACTAATCCACATCTGCCTGTCCTGTATCCTATCCATGTCTTCCTCTAAATTTATCATATGGGGTCCACCCACAATTCTGAGTATGTGTGTCTGTATTTGTGAGTATGCATATGTGAGCTTGTATCACTCAGTGCAGAATATGAGTTGTTCAGTGGTTTTACTTCATTTGTAATATAACCTCAAATTATTTCTCCATCCCATTCTTTTCTCTCTATTCATATATCTTTGACCACTTCCTTTACATCAGAGATAGCAAACTTATGTCTGCTCAACTCCCCAGGACCCCCCCATTCAGAGTAAAATGTATTTGGAAAATGTTTAACAAAATAGATAAAAATATAATACAATGTAGATGATATAAATTTATTATTGTCTAAGTCAATATGCTGACAGAAAGAATCCATTTCCATTGAGTGTGATACCACTGCTATAAACCACTTTTCATGAGTAACTCCTTGGAAGTAGTATTCTCATGCCTACCATGCAATTAGGCATTGCCCTCTGACTGATCCTCATTTTAAACTCTTTGAAAGCCATAGTGTGATATAACTTGTAGAGCACCAAGAACTTTAATATTAAAATACCAGCCTTTGTTTGGGGAATCAGGAAACTCTCCATGAAACTGTGAGGAAATTCTGTTATATACTCTGTACAGCACCTCTTAATAAACTCTGCCTTCAAAGAATATTCAATACATAGGAGATGGATTATACTACCATGGATGTACGGTTTAAAATATAGGTGATTTACCAAGAAAATTCTCCACTGAAACACCAAATTAGACATTAAAAGCCCAAGTGTACAAACTTGTTCACACTGGTACGAAAAAGGTACCAAGAATTAAAATTAAGAAATGAACAAGCATAACTGAGGATTCCCTTCCTACATGAGTGTAAAACAAATATCTATCCTTAAACAAATTGTTTCCATATTAGTGCATGTTGTTTATGAGTTTAGAGATTCCCATGATAAATCTGAACCATGAATGAGATTACTTTAAGTCAGAGCTGCCTTGAAATTCAAATTGTCATCACTCAAACATGTTTTCCTTCTTGCTTGATCTTACATTTTTTATTATATAAAAAATAATAATTACCCACAGAGCAAGGGAGTATTCATACAGAAGAAACGTATAGAAACAAATAATGTGCTGAAATGAAAAATTAGTGGTAGAAGAAGAAAGTTTTCTTAACAGAATGGTGGGAAGAAGGAAGATGTTGATAGGACATTGTTTTCAGCTGCCAAAGAGAATATTTTGATGTTGCTTTGTGAAACTCAAGGGACAACCAATCTAAAGTCATAATATTCTTTGAAAATAAGGGTGTGAAGGGGACAGTTATAGTCAAATGGAAACTATTTTTCATCCAGTAGCCTATGTAGATGTCCTCATGTCACAATTGGTGGTCCTTAACTTAGCTGACTTTTTTTGGAAGTTTTTCTCTCCTTATTTCCTGACTTCATATTATGGGATTTCATTATACTTATTCATACTCCTTCAAATATACTGATTTTCCTCAACCTACTCAATTCCCATGGCCTACCCTTTCAATCCACCTCAGTTACACACAGAGGGGCATCTAGGTGGCACAGGAGAGGACCGAACCTGGAAACTCAGGAATATCTAAGTTCAAATACAACTGCAGATATTTTCTGCTGTGTGACCCTGGGTAGGTCACTTAACCTCTCTTTGCCTCAGTTTTCCCATCTGCAAAATGGAAAAAAGGAAGAAAAGAAAGGAGGGAGGCAGATAGTGAGAGAAGGAAAGAAAGGATGAAAGAAGAAAGGAAGGAAAGGAGAGAGGGAAGAAAGAAGGAGGGAAAAGGGAAGGAGGAAAGAAAGAAGGAAGAGAAAAGGACAGAGAGAAGAAGGGGAGGGGAAGGATGGAAGGGAGGAAGAAATAAAGGGGGAAGAAAGGAGAGGAAGAAGGGATGGAGGGACCAAAGAAGAGAGGGAGGAAAGAAGGGAAAGAGAAAGAAAAGTCATGGGAGAGTTGAGTTTTTTTTAGCAGATTATTGATATGGTCAGATCTGTTCCTTGGGAAGATGATTTTGTCAGCTTTATTAGATATTTAGAGATGGGAGAAGATGGAGGCAGAAAAACCAATTGGGAGGCCATTACTAAATTCTAGGAAACAGGTTACAAAGGCCTGAATTAAGGGAATAGTCATATGAGTAGAGAGAACAAGATGCTTGTAAAAGATTGTGTGGACATAAGTAACAGGACTTGACAACTGAATATGAGATACAAGAAAAAAAGTGTCAAAGATGACTGAGATTAAGAAGGCAAATGACTTTCAGGAAGAGTGGTGGCCCCCTTAACAAAAATGAAGGTTTGTAAGAAAGATATTGTAAGAAAGACTAGGCCTAGTTCTGCTTCTAAATTGCTGGATTTGAGAAACCAGTGAAACATCAAAGATAACATATCTAATAGGAAGTGAAAGATGTGGCATTAGAGTTCAGGAAGAAAGTAGGGCTGGATATACAAATTTGGGTGTCATTTGTATAAAGATAATCATTGAGTCCAAGTGAGTTGATCAGATCTCCAAGAGGAAAAAAAAACAGAAAGATATCTAGGACTAAACTTTGAAGGACACAAACACACACACACGCATGCACACTTAGGTGTCAGGAGACGGCTAATATTATAAAGTAGTTTAAAAAGGAGCAGTCAGGCAAGTAGGAAGAGAACCAGAAGAGAGCAGTAGTGTAGAGGTTAGGGGAAGAAAGAATATTTAGGAGGAAAGTGGGATTAAAAACACCTCAAATAAAATGGAATTTTTATTTTAATAATGGTTTCCGCCATTTAAATTGATTTTAATTTATTACTTCTCCAGCTGTGCTTCTAACTTCCTAGATATCAACGTCATTCCTCATCTGTAATCTCACTCCTGAACCTCAGTGCCTGGGGTGTCCTTGCCATGGAACATTCATTCAATATACCAGCCACCTTCTCCTATTGGTGAATCCTTTCTAGTGCCTCTATTTTGGGGAAGGGTGAGCCCAGGCCTACCAATCTGCATTCATCTTCCAAGTATGTTTCTGACTTTCCAGACATTGACACTATTGTCCCTTTAACCTTTATCATTCTCCTGCCCTACCCTATCAACTACCTTTTAGCTTATTTTTATGCATTCTCTGACCCAATAAAAAAGTAAGCTCTTTGAGGGCAGAGGTTGCCTTTTTGTTTATATTTTTGTGTCCTAGCACTTAGCCCAGTGCTTGAAACATACTAAATACTTAAAGAAATAAACACTTAATAAATCATAAATAAATAAAACTTGCCTTTTGTCTTTTAAGATGAAGATATCTGATTGCATTAATAGTAAAATAACTTTGCTAAGAAAAAATGAAAAATATTATATATATAAATATATATATATATATATATTGCAATTGAACTGATAATTTTATCCAAATGATATCTGGATAAAATTAAGAAACTAATTTTCATTTTTGAATAGTGATCTGATTTTGACTTTTCCAGGCCATTTTTTCTGAATTACATAGACATTTCATTGGTAACAATCTTTGAAAAGTCTAAAATTCTCTCTTTAGTATTTTGTTCTCCAAGTAAATAAATAATTATGCTTTGATACTTTTAATGGATCTGTGATTTCATTGATATGAGTAATGTCTTAATGGTATAAATGGTAACCTATCAACATGTTCTCTTTCATTGTGACTTTTATCCCATTTTCTCACATTGATCCTCCACAAAGTGTCCACTTAGTTCGCTTGCTTCCTCTAGATCTCTTGACACTAAGTAATGATAATAACAAAAATTTACATGACATTATTTACAAGATACTCTGTTAAGAGATCAACAATTATTATCTTATTTGATCCTCACAATAACCCTGGGAACTGGATATTGTTATTAGCTCCATTTTACAATGAGGAAACTGAAGCAAACAAAGGTTAAGGGAGTTGCCTACTATCACATAGCCAGTAAATGTCTAAGACTGGATTTGAACTCAGGTCTTCATGACTCAAGGTCCTATGTTCTATCCACTGCACTGCCTGCAGACTATCCATAGCCTTTCCCTCACTCTCATTATATGATCAGTCATCCTTCTTTTCTAATCATACATCTCTCTTTTATGGTCCTCAGTAGTTTTTTACTGGTAAGGTATGGCAACATACTAGCAACCATGTGCCTTTCCATTGTCTTTTGAAGGACTCATATCTTTAAGTCTATGGAGAAGGTGGGATTTCTTTAACTCTCAGACATAGAGGATTACCAGATGAACACCGTTGTTAGTTTGTTTGTTTTATTTTTTTTAATGGGTCTGTTTTGCTTTTTTTTTTTTTTTTTTTTTTTAGGAACAATCTTGATGTCATTGAAAGCACTGTAGAACTACTGAAGGTAATTTTGACCACTTTCCTTTTTTCAATCACTTGGTATCCTACTACCTTTCTTGTATATTGGGAATCAATCTTTCGGTTCCCTCAGAATTGCATTGTCTTCAACAGAGAAGCCCATGTGTGTACTTTTAACTAGTCTTCTCTTTTTCTGTTGTGTTTACTGAAATTTCTATTTCCTCATTCCTCACATTAGGGACTGTGATACTTTCAAGGTAGTATCTATTGATAACTGGTTTGACATAAAATTCTTACAGAACTTTTCCATTTTCCATTTCTTTATTATCAAATTTTCAGTTTCATCCTTAGATTCTCTCAGGATGATCCCGCCTAGTTAAGTTTCTTTGCCAAATATTCTGAAAAGATTCCCTGCTCTCTTTTGTTCTTGCTATTTTCTGAGGTGCTGATGTTCATAGTATCTACCATCTTCTTTTGAAAGATTTTACAAGTAAGGGTATAGTCTAAAACAGTATGACTCTTGACTATCTTATTGAGGTGATTTCTTGGTTTATTCCTCTTGGTATGATAATAGGTTTACATCAATGCAACTTTTAAAATGGTATTAGTTCTTGTTGATGATGTTCTTTTTTTCATTTCCTATGTAAATCCATGAAGTTGGAATTGCCTCAATTACACACTATATCTTCACTTTGACCTTAACATGTTTGTTATTAAACTCTAATAATGGATAGGTGATTAAAAATGACTCTCATATTAGAAATTTATCATACCCTATCTGTTATATTATAACCAATTTTATTTTATACTGTTATTTAGGACAAATTATGTATAAAAACTCCAAACTTTCCCCTAGAAGCTATATAGATGCAATATGTCTATATAGTCTATGAAATTTTAACCTTTTGTATTTCTTACTCTTAAAAAATATATTTCACAGAGGCAGAACTCTGTTGCTTTGCCCATACTCAGATCTAGGCTGCAGTCCAGGGTGGTGGTCCCAAGGTGAGGAGAAGCACTAACATACCAGAGCTTGCAGCTATAGTGTAGTGGGGACCCTCCTCACAGTTCCAAGGTAGAAAAGAGTGCTTACGATCATTCATAGAACACAGCAGGTCAGGAGAGGAATAAACTTTTCTCCTCAGATCATACCATCTTGGAATAAATGAAAACATACAGGTCTCTAGAAGTATCTCTAAAAATAGCTGCACAAAACCTCTGAACCTTGGGACAGTGTGCCCTCCACCCTAGAAGGAGATCCCTACTTTAACAAAGAATTAAAAATTAGGTAATAGGAAATGAGCAAACAACAGAAAAACATCTGACCATAGGAAGTTACTATGGTGACAAGGAAAACCAACACACACACACACACACACACACACACACACACACACACACACACACATTCAGAAGAAAACAAAGTCAAAGCTCCTACATCCAAAGCCTCCAAGAAAAATATGAATTGGTCTAAGGCCATGAAAGAGTTCAAAAAGGATTTTGAAAATCAAATAATAGAGATAAATGAGAAATTGGGAAGAGAAATATCAATGATAACTGAAAATCATTTTT
The DNA here is from genome assembly GCF_028372415.1 of Notamacropus eugenii. Lineage (NCBI taxonomy): Eukaryota > Metazoa > Chordata > Mammalia > Diprotodontia > Macropodidae > Notamacropus > Notamacropus eugenii. Next base: position 210,106,689 of record NC_092873.1, on the reverse strand, counting down.
AAAATGAGTCAACAGCTTGGTAAAGGAGACACAAACAATATCCTCAAAAAACAGACTAGGCCAAAAGGTAAAAGAGGTCCACAAAGCCAATGAGGTGAAGAGTGCCTTAAAAAAATGGAATTGGTCAAAAGGAAAAGAAAGTCCAAAAACTCACTGAAGAAAATAATTTCTTAAAAATTAGAACTGAGCAAATGAAAGCTAATGACTTTAATAGAAACAATAAAACAAAACCAAAAAATGAAAAATGTAGAAGACAATGTGAAATATCTCTTTGGAAAAACAACTGACTTGGAAAATAGATCCAGGAGGGATCATTTTTAAATTATTGGACTACCTGAAGGTCATAATCAAAAAAAAGAGCCTGATGCCATCTTTCAAGAAATTATCAAGGAAAACTGTTCCAATATTCTAGAACAAGAAGGTAAAATAGAAATTGAAACAATCCCCTCAAAGAGATCCCTAAAATGAAAACTGTCAGGAATATTATAGCAAAATTCCAGAGTTCCCAAATCAAGGAGAAAATATTAGAAGAAGCCAGAAAGAAACAATTCAAGTATGGCAGAGCCACAATCAGGATAATATAACATTTAGCAGCTTCTACATCAAAGGATCAGAGGGCTTGGCATATGGCATTCTGGAAGGCAAAAAAGCTAGGATTACAACCAAGAAACACAAACCCAGCAAAACTGTGTATAGTCCATCAGGGGGAAAAGTGGACATTCAATGAGGTAGAGGACTTTCAAGCATTCTTGATGAAAAGACCAATGCTGAATAGAAAATGTGAGTTTCAAATATGAAACTCAAGAGAATCATAAAAAGGTAAACAGGAAAGGAAAATCATAAGGGACTTAATAAAGTTAAACTGTTTACATTGGTACTTGAAAAGATGATACTTCGAATTCATAAGAACTTTATCCTTATTAGGGCATTTAGGAATACATAGACAAATGGCACAAGTGTGAACTGAATTTGAAGGGATGGTATAAAAAAAATTAACAGGTAAAATAGTAATGTACCAAGAGAAAGAGAAAGGGAGAGGTAGAATGGGGTAAATTATCTCACGTAAAAGAGTCAGGAAAAAGTTTTTACAGTAATGGGGAAAGGGGGGAGATGAAGGGAGTGAGTGAACCTTACTCTCTTCAGAATTGACTCAAAGAGGGAATAACATACACAGTCAATTGGGCAGAGAAATCTATCTTACCCTATAAGAAAGTAGGAGGGGAAAGGAATAACAGAAAGGCGGGAACAGTGCCAGAAAGGAAGGCAGATTGGGACAGGGGGTAGAAAAAGGCAAAACACTTTTGAGGAGAGACTGGGTGGAAGAATGAGTAGAGAATAAAAATAGAGGAAGAGGATGTAGGAAAATACAGTTAGCATTAGTTACTGTGAAAAAAATTTCAAAAAAATTTTTCTGATAAAGGCCTCATTTCTCTACCATAGAGAGAAGTGAGACAAATTTATAAAAATAAGAGTCATTCCCCAATCGATAAATGATAAAATCATGAACAATTTTCAGATGATGTAATCAAAGTTATCTCTAACCATATGAAAAAATGCTCTAATTCATTATAGATTGAAGAAATGCAAATAAAACAATTCTGAGGGACTACCTCATGCCTATTAGATTGGCTAATAAGAAAGAAAAGGAAAATAACAAATGTTGGAGGGTCTGTGGGGAAAAGGAGACATTAATGCACTTTTGGGGGAGTTGTGAGTTGGTTCAACCATTCTGGAAGGCAATTTGGAACACCATGCACATACCTGTTGACCTAGCAATATCACTACTAAGTCTCTATCCCGAATGAGACAAAAAACAAAAGGAAAAGGAAGTATAGTACAAAAAATATTTATCGCAGCTCTTTTCGAGTGACAAAATTGGAAATTGAGGAGATGTCTCTCAATTGTGAAATGGCTAAACAAATTGTGGTATGTGATTATGATGGGATACTATTTGCTATAAAAAATAATGAGTGGAATGCTCTCAGAAAAACCTAGAAAGACTTACATGAGCTGATGCAAAGTGAAATGTACTGTGTACAAAGTAACTGCAATACTGTAAGATGATCAGTTGTGAAAGACTTAGTGATTCTCAGCAATAGAATGATCTAAGACAACTCTGAAAAACTTATGATAAAAAAATGATATCCATCTCCAGAGAGAGGATTGGTAGTGTCTGGATACAGATTGGAGCACATTTTATTTGCTTTCTTTATTTTTTTTTTGAATTTTTATGTCTATGTTTTTTTTTCACAATATGAATGTTGTGGAAATGTTTTGTATGACTACATATTTATGACCTATATCAAATTGCTTGACTTCTCAATGGGACTGGGGGTGGGAAGGGTGGAAGGGAGAAAATATAGAACTCAAAAATTTTAAAAACAAATGTCAAAAATTATTTTTATATGTAGCTGGGGGTAAATAAATACTAAACAAAAAACAAAAAAATGTCATGTTCTTGAACGCTGTATTTTTTTCTTTCAGAGATTTCCTACAAAAAGAGTTAGCCCATATTTAAGTCAAGCCTATATTACTGTAGTTGCTTCATTTTTCAACATTAAATAAATTCATTTTCAACTTATATTAAGTTAGCATGAGGATTTAATAGCAAATATAAATACATATATATACACTCCATGCTATATATGTGCTGTATATATGTGTTATATGTATAAATAGGCTATGCTATATATATTCTATATATAATATATGCTCTATATGTACCACATATTATACTTAAACATATGCCATTACATGTACTCTATATATGCTATATCATTACACATGTGTGTCCACACACAAATAGTATGTATATTTGCATATTTACATGTGTATATATTCATGTATGTATATTTATGTGCATGTATGCACATACACATACGTATCCCTTTGTATTTTGAAAAACACTTTCCTCACAATAGCTGTTGAAAGAGGTGAGCAGTGAAAGTATTATATCCTGATTTTGCAGATGAGTAACCTCCACTGTGGTCTTATTCTGATGCCTAGAGGAGATTCGATATTCTTGAAAGCATCAACTCATTCAAATACAAGTTTTGGCAGATCCTAATAAGCTGGATAGGATTTGAATATAGCTTTATGTTTGATATCTGAGGCCAGGCTTAGTTAATTTGCAGAATTTCTTCAAAAAACTACTAGAAAGTGATTCATTGTTAAACCACAGTAACTCTTCAAGACCATCTACTAAATTATAAAACTTTCTATTTGCATCCATCGAGGGAAGAACTCACACCCAAGAAATCAAAACTCTTTGAAGCATTACAGTGTCAATGAAAGAACTGAGGCTCAGATTTGCCCATTGATGCACAAAGTAGATAAGCAAAACCACCAAATCTCCTAAAGGCAAGTCCAGAGTTCTTTCCATCTAGACCACACTGAATACCATGAGTATCTTATCTCTAACAGTTCCATTCTCTATTTCCCAATTTGTCATACTCCTGCTCAGAGTCTGGCCAAAGCCGTTTTACACAGCTTCTGATCCCATCTGTTCAAGATTAAATTCAGCTGCTACTGGAAATGCAGGTATTAACTCCATCTTTCACACATTTCTGCTACTCATTGTAAATCCTAAATGTCCTTAAATGGCTCTTGGTTTTTCTTGGATGGGGATTTCTCCTAATGTATGCAATTCCAAGTCTCTGTTGCCACCCTCAGACAATCTGGAAGCTGACTTTTAAAGTAGAAGTCATCAGAGCAGTAGCCATGGTAGATGCTGCAAAACTGGAAAGACCCCATATTGACAAATAGTATGGTAAAGAAGAGAGAGTGCTAGACTTGAACTCAGAAGACCTGAATTCAAATCCAGTCTCACAAACTTTACTAGCTATGGGATTATGGAAAAGTTCTTTGAACCTTAGTTTCCTTATCTGTAAAATGAAGCTAATGCTATCTGTAATAGTACATCTTTCCCAGGGTTATTATGATATAATGGGTATGCATAATACTTTGCAAACCTTACAACGCAATATGATTGTCAGGGTGTGTTTTTTCTATTTGCCTTTTTCCTTTCTTTTTGAATGGGGTTGACAGACATGGACTTCCATTATTTAATATTTAATGATCTGAGCACTGCTGCATAGGTGGTTGAAATAACTGCTCTTATCTTTGTAAAAAAAATTTTTAATATAAATTCATCTTTTGCTGGCTCACTGAAATCACCTCTGGGTCAATCTAGTAGCAGGAAGGCACTTAGAAATAATCTGCTCCTCACCCCGTGCCTATGTGATTTTGATGTAACTTGGAGATTATGAACATTTGGCATAGCTGCATCTATTCAAAATATTCTTAAATTTGAGGGAATCAATAGTATATAGGGACAATTTTGAGTAATAATTCTATCTGTGACAATGGTAGAGTTCCAATAGAGTTTGTTTCTTGAATTTTTAAGGATCTTTGTAATACAGGGATTTGTCATGTACTTTATGAACAACAATGAATTTTTAGCACCTAATTCTTGCCACTAAATCATATCTTGCTCAATATCCAATAGATGTTGAATTTTTTGCACCTTGCAGTAGTGTTCTACACAGCTTCTATTATTTCTTTATCTTATCTTCATTGGTCAATAAGTTCAGGATCCTTAATGACAACCAATCTGTCTTTACTAGTAGAAATAATCTGGTTCCAAATTGTCATCATAAATCCCACATTTTTATAAACAAATCCACATAATTCAGCCATTGTGTGACAAGGCTTGCTTGTCAACATATTGCTGGTTGTGTTCACATAGGTGTGACCCTTGGGGCCTTTTCACTCCACTCTTGGTTGTGAGCCATTTCATAAGACTACATGCAGAGTCTAAGAACTTTGTTCTATTATATAAATCTATTGGCATGCCCTGGTTGTCAGACTTTACTTTGGCTCGGAGAACTGATGTCTGCTTGTTCCACAAGTATTTCTGTAAATTTCTGAAAATATCTATCATTCCTTTCCTTTTTTTTTTATTAGTGTTATTGTTCCATGGCTACTTTAAGGTGACCAGATTCTGTATTCTGCTAATATTGTACAGGCTTTTGCTAGAAAACTTTTGAAATCAGAGTTCATTTTATTGTTCCAAAAGTCTGTGGAAAGACTGAGATTATATAGATGCTAATTATTTCAAACGTGTTTCTCAATGGGCTTGGATTTCATGATTCCAATAAGTCTTTTAACACATACTACAAATTTCTCCTGAATAGCTAAATGGCACAGTGGATAGAGGATGGGACCTGGACTCAAGAGGACCAAAGTTTAAATATGGTCTTTGACACATACAATTTTATGACCTTGCAAATGACTTAACCTCTATCAGCCTCAATTTTAGTATCGTTAAAATGGGGATAATAATAGTGCCTACTTCCCAGGGTTGTTGTGAAGATCAGATGACATAATATTTTATAGGTAACCAAATGTTGAAGTGTATAGAGTATGGTCCTGGAGTCAGGAAGATCTCCATTCAAATCTGGCCACAAAAATATTAATTGCATGACCCTCAGTTTCATTATCTATAAAATCAGGATAATAATATTACCTACTTCCCAGTATTATTATGAGCATAAAATGAGATATTGGTAAAATTTTTTGCCAAATTTAAGGGTTATATAAGTGCTTGCTATTTAATTATCATCAAGATGATGATGACGATGATGAATGCTCAATATGTCTTTCTGTTGGAAATCAAGCTATCCATAAGTATCACCTCCATCTGTTGGATCATTCTGATTGACCTCCAGATTCAAATTCAAAGACTTCAGTTTCAAACTTTCCTTAGTATATATTAAGAATTGTATACTCGAACCCCAAGGACATTTTGATATCTCTACAGAAACGTTTCATTCTTTTAAATGTGTTTTAAGTGGGACCATTAAGCTAGATGTTATCTATACATCAAGTGATTAGTAAGATGTTTTGACTCATCTCATTCTTTGATTTGGAAGCCATATACCCTTCTATTTAGGAAAAATGATAATCAGTCTAAAGATAAGCAAACCCTAAATATTTAAACTATATCCCTGAGAGAAGACACATTTAATTTGCTCTTGACATTATTTAGTTAGTGGTATATATTAAATAAGGGAGCTAAGTGGCCCAGTGAATAGAGTTGTTGGCCTGGAGTCAGGAAGATTTGAGTTCAAATTTGACCTCAGACACTTACTAGCTGTGTGACCATAGGCAAGTCACTTAACCCTGTTTGCCTCACTTTTCTCATGTGCAAAATGAACTGGAAAAAAAATGGCAAACCACTCTAGTATCTTTGCTGAGAAAAACGCACAGCTAGATACAAGTGAAAATGTCTAAGCAACAACAATGCATTACATACACAACAGTTTTCTATGTATAGGTGGTATACTCTAGAATTCTCAGTATATGTGAACCTATTTTATATATTTGTGTGCTTGACTAAGTCATAAGAAATTGGCCAAAGACTTTGTAATAATCAATTTTAAAAGTATAAATATTTCAGTGCTTTCAGGTGACTTGTTCAATAATTACAGAATCAGAAAACTGCTTTTTATACCTCTAGGACTTAATGGTATACCCATTTGTTCTTTGTTCAATATGTTCTTATCTTGTAAAGGATTTTACAAGGTTGGTTTTTTTTAAGTGATACAATCTGCTAGTGATAAATAAATAAATAATTGGCTGATATTTGGAGGAGTCAGTAGTGTTCTCATCTTCTGGTAAGAGTGAGATTTCATTTGTATCTGGAGAAGCTGGCAAAATACTGTGCTCTTAATAATATATGGGGCACTGGGAAGTGTTTGAACTAATAACTATGGACCTTAGTTACTGCTCTCCAGTTTTGTAGAGCAGATCAAGTTTCATTCATCTGATTTGATATAACTGTTCAACTGTTCATATATTAACAGTGCACAGGCTCTGGTTCACATTAAATCCAATATGAGTTTTGGTTTTGTTGGACTTCTTGAAACCATATGGATGATAAGACATTTTCCATATCCTCTTCAAGGGTTCTCCCTTGCCTCTGTTTTCTTTGCTCCTCAAGCATCTGCTCTAAATATTTTGATTGATATTGAATTGCATATTTTGTTCCTTGTGCTGTTTTTACTTTATGCATTGCATCCATGCATCTTTTGAAATTCCTCATCATCATATAAGATATTATCATCACTTCCTCTCTGATTGGAGGCTGGGGCTCCAAACCTCCATTTAAAAAGAGAACTCAGCCCAAACATCTCCTTATTTTTCGTCTAGCTGCCCTACTCTGGGATATCCCTAACTTCACCCTGTCTTGGTGTCTTGCATCGTCTTCTCTCGTACTCCACTTTTCTGCTTTCTTTTGTGTGTTGTCTTTCCCCCACTAGATTGTAAGCTCCTTGAGGGCAGGAACTATCTTTTTTTGTATTTTTATTGTCAGTACTTGGCACAGTACCTACCATATAACAAGTGCTTAATAAATGTTCATTGACTATTCAATTGCTAATTAAAGATATATGGAATTTGAGGTATACTTTTATTTCTCAGACTTTCATTCTGTGTATATTTTTCATTGCTTTTACTTGAGCAACTTGGATTCAAATTTTCTACAGGGCATATAAGGTAGATTTTGATGTAATCTTCCACTGTTCTTCAATGGTCCTGCGAGTCATTTCTGCTATGACGGCATTTGAATTTTGTCTTTAGGAATGTTCCTTGATAGCTCTCCCTTTCCTTCTATGATTCTTATGGTGAAAATTAGCGCCACATATAATATTGTATGCAAGTTCTGAAATATCTTTACACTTTCTGTCCAATATTATGAGAGAAAGTGTTCTTTTGTGATGGTTATGGCAAATGGCAGCTTCCTTGAATTACTCTTTTTTGGTGTAACTAATCTGCTAGTTAGGTTCATGACACCAAACTCAAAAAGGGCTTATCAAAATTCAACTCAAATAAGGACCATTTCCTTTCCAAAGTTATTTGAGATATCAGTATTGTTGTCAACCACTTGCTTTTTAGATATAATTTCTGGTGTTTGTATTAAGTGAATACTTTCAGTAACACTGAGACCTGCTAAAGATCTTACTTTGAAAAGGCCAGGGACTGCCACTGCATCCTGGGCCAAATTTAATTGCACTGATCCATATCCATTTCCCCATCTCTAGTCCCTCCTCGCTCCAATACATCTTTCTCTCAGTGGCCAAAATAATCTTCCTAAAGGTTAGGTCTGACTGTCATTCTCTTACTCAATAAATTCCAGTCCCTTCCTATTACCTGCAGGATCAAAAAGAAAATGTTTTTAACCTGAGTCTTCTATTCTTCTGCACCTAGAGGGCTCTGGAGGAGAAAGTGTGACTGGTGACTTTGCACAGCTGTCCCTCATTTAAATCCAATTCATTTGCATTTCATGGCATCACCTCCCTGATGTCATGGTCCTCTTCAAGAATGAAGGTCAAACATCAACTTTCAGTGATCTCATCTTCTTCAATTTTCCCCTATTCAGATTTTAATCAGTTCTCAATTTAATCTATTTCATCTGATCTTGTCTTCAAGATAAAATTATTTCTGATGATTTCCCTCCACTAATCAGCAATACATTGTCCTGAGACTTGGAGCTGAGGATCTCATTGAAAAAAAAGTATGAAACCCTGTCCTATAATAATATAATACCTATTTCCAGCATCTTTATGATATGGTCCTGCAGCAGAGTAAAAGCATCCATTTCATTAGTCCGTTAAATGTGGACATTTCCTCTTTAGTGGTTTTCTCTCTTGAAGCATTTCCAGCAGATGGGATGGTGGCATTTCTTCTTTGTCCTAGTTTATCTTGTCCTCTTGTTGTAACAGAAAAAAAGAGAGTTAGTTCCTCTCACTCTTCTACCTCGTGCATAAAGCTTATCATCAAGAAGTTTAATAAAACCTACCTTGAAAACCTATGAAACCTCTCTATTTCATTAACTCTTAACACATATTGCATGGGATACTAATCCCACCAGTAGTATCACCAGAGCTCAATTTAACATCATTTAAAGAGTTCTCTCAGAACTTCAAAACAACCACAGTGGTCCCAGAGCACACCAAATTCCCACTGCACATTCCCCTAGTTGGTGTTCCCCTACTTTGCCACTTCCCTTACCCCATATGGATGGCAGATTTAGCTTTGAGGAGATTATTATTAATAATGACAACTAATAAAAACAATAATAATAACTACTTTCTAGCCATCCCTAATTTACTTATATAGTCTATTGACCTCTAAATAAATAATATAACTTAAAAATATTAAACGAAAATAAAACACAGGTTAAAATTAGCAGATTATTTACAAGTTCAAGAATTTAACAGTAGGTTTAGACCAGAATCTCTCCTTTAAATTACAGGGAAGTGTTAGTTTTTTCTTGTTTTATTTTTCCCCACTAAGTAACACAGGATAAACTCCTAGTCCAAATATTATTTTCAGAGGGACCTCCATCACTGATACAAAAAAAAAAAAATCTGAAAAAATTGGAGTGGCAAGTTCAGGTATTAACCTGAACAGTAGAGCTAAAACATCATGTTTATTTATTTATTGGATTTCCTTTAGTTTGGTAGGATGGCACCATCGAAGTATCCTCTAGGTCCATTTCTATCATGTAAAAAGAGATATTCGACAGTCTGTGCACACAGTCTGAACAGCTAGAGTGAACACTAACTCTGTGTAGTTGAAAGGATTTCTGGTTTGTTTCAACTTGAAAGTGATTTAATAGGAGGCCCACAGAGAAAAATCTGTCTCAGTAATCAAATTATAACAAGTAAGGATTAAAAGTATTAAGAAGTTTAAGCAAACTTTTTAGCTGCCCTATTTTTTGGGGTCATTTGAAGTTGGCTGTGGGAATAAGTACAACAAAATTATAAGAAGAAAAAAGTAGGGAGAGGCAAAAGCTGAACAAGTTTTTTGGGTTCCTCATATGTCTCTAGCAACAATGTTTTTTAAACACTTGGGTTTGGCAATACCATAGGAGTCTTTTGCCAAGCCCTCTTCTCAAACAGTTCCCTCCTCTCCTTAATTCCTAAATCCATGTGCATTTTAAAGGTAAATTTAGTTTACATGTTTCTGATTCATTTACACTTAACTCATCAGATCATTGCACAGTGACAGGCACTAACTGTTGGAGAGACTTCATGATCTTTTTAAAGAGGCCTTTTGACCCATTTTTCTTTCTTAGAAACAGGAAGCCACTTTGGCCAAAAGCAAACAAGGTTAAACCCAAAGTGTTCGATCTGAGCTTGAAATTTAGAAACCACAGGTCCAAATGGGTCCCAAACTTGGCAAAATATTCTCTATCTTCTACTGGAAGGGTAAGGGGGGAGGAAACTATGATGTGTTACAGATATGCATAAAAAATTGTTATTCTTTGCTTTCTGTTACAATAGTAATGGTTTTATACCCATAAGATCCCAAAGTATTTTTTAAACACATACTATCAACTTCAGAAAAATGCATTGCCATAAGTATCTCCCTTTATAAAGTTCACACTTCACAATGGCTGAGAATTTGCTCTTTGCTAAAATCTCAGGATCATCCAGCAGGAAGGAGTCTCAAAAGATTATTTGGTCAAATCCACAAGCCTCAAGGAAGTTCAATGCCCAAACTCAGAGAGATTGCTGACTGTCTTATCTGTACTTATCTACAGGGATAAAGATTCCATGACCTTCCTTGTATGTCAAGAGCTAACACGACTAAACTCATTATTTGTTATCACAGCAGAGAGGCAAGGCAGTTGAACTATGGGAACAAGAAGGCAGCAGCTGCCGCCAAAATCCCTAACAAGGTCATCAGCTTTTCCACCACTAAGTCTGCCTTTAAGCAGCAGATAAAAAGAGGGAGGGTTCATGTCTCTGGTTCGCTATTCCAAAACTAGCTCTTCTACTTGATCTTTAGAACTAATTACACTAGAAGGAGAGATTACAAGAGAAGCAGGTGAAACCTCTTTGTGGCAGAGTAATATAGCAGTGTCCAGTTACCTAGTGGTTTTTCCGAAGTTGTTCCCCTGTGTTTTGTGGAAAAGTCTTGTGCATTAGTCTTTGCTGCTAGCTGCCTGAGGTCTTGGGCACAGACAACCAGAAGACTTGGGAGATGAATATTCTGTCCAAGGCCAAGAATAGTTAGTTATATCCTTGACAATATCTTTTAAGGCTCTTCAGGATTATGTCAACTGTATCTGAATCAGAAGTTATAAGTCACTGACTTCATATTAGTTAGGAAAAATAACTCATCTCTTCATTGACAGGAATGATGTTAAGTCAATATCAAAAGTGATTAAAATTAAATTAAATCATAATAGAGACAATAATGCTAGAATTCAGGGGCAAAGTTGAAAGGCTAGTGTGGGATCTGGGGTACAAAAATCTAAACTCATAGACCTCTAGAGGACCATAAGAAGTAGAGCAACACCTAAACCATCTTAAAAATACTGTTGCTTGTCATAGTTTTCAGTATCTCAAACAATGGAAACCGTCATCTCCTCTAATGATCTACTGAAGTGATAAATTATTCTTACGGCCAAGAAAAATTTTTTTGCAGCTAACTGAATACATCTGATTTTTTAAATCCCTTTGTTTTAAATTTTTTTCTTCCTCTCCCTTTGTGGAAGAAGACGAGAAAAAACTATTAAATATTCTTTCATAATCCTTCAAATACTTGAAGACAATTATTCTGGTAAATTTCACTCTTATTTGAATCAAACAACACTTCATTCATGCATTCAACAAACATCAGTTTCCGGGCTACTATGGTCAAGGCACTTTCCTAGACACTGGGCAAAAGGGGAAAGGAAAATTGAATTCTATCTATCAATTCAGTTTTAACCTTCATTTGAACCATTTTCAATGACTTTACATAACTTTTGCTGCTCAGTTGCTTCTCAATATGTTTTTACAAAATGTGTTCTGAATTAAACCCATGGTTCTAAGCATCACATAGCAGAAAGTATGACTTCCTAGCTCTCAATCTCTCTAGGCCTCAACTTCCTCATTTGTAAAATGAGAAAATTGTCTATTCTAGATAATTTCATAGGCCCCTTTCAGGTCTTAAAGGAATAACCCTGTCATATCTTTGAGAACACAGTGACCAATTTACCAACATCCATTTATTAAGTGCCTAACCCATGGGTCAGGCACTCAGCAAATGCTTTGGATACAGCAAAAGGGAGATAGTTTCTGCTGTTGTCTTACATTTTATCAGAGAGAGATAGAATATTTACAGATAAATATGAGATGTATGTACACAAAATACATAATGAACAGTTGGTAAAAGGACTCTCAGCCATACTTGAGGTGAGTCTAGAAGACAGGGAGGAATTTCAAAAGATAAAGCTTAAGAGAAACATTTTAGTCACTGAGAATAGTTTTCACAAAGGCAGAGAGTTTTCACAAAGGTAGAGCAGTTTACCAGGAAGTAAAGGGCATGAGGAGTAATGTATAACCAATCTGAAAAAATAAACTGGAGTCAGCTTGAGAAAGACTTTAAATGATAAACAGAGATTAAAAGTTGTATTTTAAACTGAAACTAATGAAAAACTACTAAAATGTCTTGAACAGAGAAGTAACATAATCAGACCTGCACTTTAGGAGTATCACTTTGGCAACCGCATGGACGATAGATTGGAAATGGGGGTAACTGGATTCAGGGATGCTTCAGAGTGGCGAGATGGTCTACCTTGAAAAGGAGTGGTTTGTCATTCACTTGGAGATCTTGGAACAGAGGCTTGATGACCACTTGGGGTTATTGTAGTGGGATTCTTGGAGGATGTGAGTTGAACCCAATGGATGTTGTGACCAAAAATGAAAATGATAAATGATTGCTGGCATTTATATAGTGCTTTGAGATTTAAAAAGCAATGTACATATATCATCTCATTTGATCATCCTAACAGCCTTGTGAGTGGGAGAGTCAAGGACACCTGCAAGGTGTGTAGGTGGTCAGAAAGTATCATGAAGACCTAGCAAGATAAGGCGAAAGTTTCACCTATCAGAGCTGGGGGCACTGAGGAGGAGACTAAGGGTGAAATATGGGGACACGAGGGAGGCAGTATATAAAGGAGAACTGGAAAGGGGGCAGTGAGGAGATAGCTTGTAATAGAGGCCTGGTTCCAAGCAAGATAAAGAAAATGCTGCTAAATCTCAAACAGCCCTTGTCTTGGAAAAGCTCTCATTTTACTCCGTGTGGGGGGGGGGGGGGGCTGGGCTTCCACATATTTACAGATAAATAAATATAAAGTGATACAAATTAATTTCAAAACAAAGAGAGTAATTAATAATTACCTAGTAGTATGGTCAAATGGATAAATATAGACGATGTAGGAAGTGAAGAAGTCAATGGTGAAGATGAAAGTTCTAAAGGTAAGGAGGAATGTTTTGAATCTGATAAAGATGAGAGCAAATAAAGGGGCCTGGAAGATGGGGCAGAAATATTCGATAGCGTTAAATGAACAACAGTATTTTGCCTCCAACATTCTGAAATAACCAGGGGAGGAAAGACATCAAACTATCTTGGTAAGAAAGGATTAGCCCCATTGGCCCGAGATGGATATAGTATACTCTATTTTATCTTTCAAACTTTCCCTGTGATATTAGGCACAGGCTGTCTTTACGATGTCAAAACATTTCCATTTAGGAAAGTAGTCAAACAATTTTTGACACTGGAGAGAACAATAAGCTCAGTGAAATGCCTAATTTTTCATTCGTTGATTATTGGTTTTGGCATCCTGGAGACACAGCCTATAAGACAATAGTAAAAGCCATAAATGAAAGAGAAATATGGGTACTTAATAGGTGACTTCTTTTCCTCAGTTCATCAAGGCCACCCTCAAAGTTAAACAGCCAAATCCTATGAAAAGAAAAAAAAGATGACCAAGTTTCAGTCTTTCTCTTTCCTTGAAGCCTATTTGGTCAATGGTCCATGCAGTCACCATGCTGTTTCTAGCTAGCCCGGGAGGGTTGCCAGCCAAAGTTCAAGTCTCCGGCAGACATTTCACAAAAGCCTTTCTTGCCATGAGGCACAGGTCCCAACTTGTGTTCCCCATATGTGACATTCTCTAGCCAGTTAAAAGATAAGCCTCCTCAGAGAGCATATGGTATTTTTTCTGCAATCATTTAGAAAAGCACAGTATGGCATATTCTTCCTAGAGACTTAAAAATTAAGAGAGAATATGAAAGTGCTTCAGTGTATCAAGGACAAACAGGAGCAAAGTGTCAGACCATTGTGCTTGGGTGTAAGATTGGTCATACCATCCCTATGGAGGTAACCCTACTTTCTCAGCCTAAAATGTAACTTGTTACATATTGTGGATTTCACATTGGTGAAAGAGAGCAACGATGCCATCGATGGATGTCTTCTGCATCCTGTTGGATAGGAAGCAGAGTATTTATGTAAATATCTTTTTCAGAACTACTATTGAAGTCCTAAATCACTAAAGCATGTTTTAAATTCTTAATCTTCTTGATTCCTGAATGTCTAATGAAATGCCAACTTACAAGGTATCTTCTGTACGTTGTCTTGGATGCCTTTTTCTCTAGGGAAAATATATTTTCAGTCCCAAACAGGTTGATATGACCCTGTAATTTACAATTCAAGCAACTGCACTATTTGGATGCGAGCATTTTTTTTTCTTGGTCTCTGTGTCTTTATTTTTAGTCCTTGTGATGTTTCATTCCCAGATGTAGGAATGTAGCTGAACAGGGGATGCTGCTAATTATTGAGTTAATATCCACATGAAGTCCAGATGTGAATGTGTGACCATTTATCCTATCAGCAAATAAAGGTGTTCCTCCATCCTGCTGAGATTTGACCTCAGCTTACCAAGTTCAAGTCCCCAATTGGCTGCTTTTGAATCTATTGCATCTCATTTGGTTGAACTCCTGCAGGAGTCCCATGACCCAATAAAATGACATGATCCATGTTCTTAACCTATTAAGTCCAATCTTACATAGCCTTCCAGAAGAAACAAAATGCTAAAGGACATTTTTTAAGGGAATTTTTGTTTACAACTTATTAAATAAAATAGTGAAAGTAGACACAAACAGAAAGAAAGACTCTAGAATAGGTATGTCTCTGATATTTGAATAGCACACATTTCCTTCCAGAATGAAAGTTACTGGTGTGAGTGATCCAGAACCTTCAACTAATTGTGTGACAATTGGTGGACTCTGGTAGAACAAGGATTCCATCATCCATTCACAATTGTCAAAGTCTATTCCAATTGTAATATATTTTCAAAATTAATAATTTCATTTTGTTATGAAATTATTTCCATATTTTAATTCCATTTGTGTTTGTTGCCTGGGGTGACTGCCCTCTAAATCCCCACCACCCCACCTCAAGCAAAAGATGGTCACATAAAATCAGTTATTCAAATGTGTTCTAAAGTCAGCATCCACTTTAAATGGACTATATGCACTGTCTTCAACCCTCTAGAAATACTGGCATTTTAAGTCAAATGCTTTGTGCCAAGGAAATAGTATTCTAGTCTATAGTTATGTCATGCTGGAATGAAATAAGATTAGAACAAAATCCAAATGGATAATTTGAGAAGAATTAAAGGCTATTGAGCTCAAATTTATTCCTGAGCCAGTAGTTGCCATGGCAATCACTATATAACTCCTTTTTGGTTTTTGGAAACATTGAGTAAACACTTTATTAATGTGGGTCTCAGTTACACAGCAAATGCATAAATTTACTTCCATTTGCAGACGGAACTGGGTGAACAAATCCCAGAGACCCTGTAATTTTGGAATTTGTTTTTTCTACTCAAACTGGGGCAGCAATGTCATAAAGTCCCTCAACCAACTGATGAATTAGACTAGAGAAACATGTTTATTGTCTGATTTGGCCCAGCTGATAGGGGCCATGGCCCTGGCACTCAGTAGAGTTGGTAGGGAATCAATTTCAACTGGGTAAGAATTTTTTAAAAATACAGTGAAATTGCTTTATTGTGAGCATAGATGGTATGGAGATATTCACTTTAAAAGATACTTAGATATAAAGAAATTTTGTTTTGAAATAAATTTTGCTTGATTTTTATGATGCCAAGCAATTTTCAACAAGGAAGCTTTAACACAAGAGAATTAAACTTTTTGGTCACCTAGTTCAAAACATATTGCCTAAAAATAAAAATTACACCACCTCTAGTCTCAAATATCATAAGACTGCTAATTGTAGTTTGCAAATTAGAAAGCTAGATTTATTCAGTAATTACATGTTCTAGGCATTTGGCATATGAGCTAATATTAGGATAGTGGATCTTAGAGCAATCATTGCTGACCTTTAATTTACCACAACCTCTTTGGTTCATTTGAGGATTTTGCCAGTGTCGAAGAGGATGTCCTGGGATACACTCATTCAAATAGGATTCCTTATCACTTCCCACATCTCCCTACCGTGGCCCATTCTCTGACCATCTCCACAGTCCTGCAAACTTGGACTCCAGACCTGATTTCCCTATATCTGAGAGATGAACTTTTTGCTTTATCTGATGGTATCCAGTCCTGAAGACCACTTTCCACAGTTTCTTCACCATGGCACAATGTCATGACTCTTTCTCCCTCCCACTTCCCATCACCCCTTTATGTATAATCTTGCCCCATTAAAATGTAGCTCCTTGAGAGCAAAGACTGTCTTGTTTGCTTGTATTTGTATCCTTGGCACTTATCACAATGTTTGACATATAAAAAGTATCTAATAAATGTTTTATCAATGGCAAAGTGTCATAAATGCTCAGTTTACACGCAATACTAGAGTGATGGCATTGAACTTCCAGTGAAATCCACAGTCATTTCGAAGAGATTGAATTGAGTACCCACACTGGAAAAAACAAAATGGATGAAAAATGAATATTAACCAAATGATAGAAAGGTAATTAAGAGAAAGTCTATTCAGTCAGTCAAACAGTATTTGCATCCTAGAAAAGTGCCACAAATAGGCTACCCAGATTGGACACAGGGGTGAATATAAAGGAGGGAAATAACAATCACAGACATCATCAAGAGCATGGATGACTAGAAAAGAAAGTGAAATGGTTATGTAGCAAGAGTGAAGGATGAAAAATGTTCAACTGAACCACTTAGCTAATACCCTTGGAATGTTATAAATGAACTATGGGAAAAACACAATCCATTGGGGAGGATTCTTTATGGAGGATTTATTAAAAGATATGAACTAGAATTAGAGTCTAAAGATTGGCAATGTCATAAGGAGTGTGTGTGTGTGTGTGTGTGTGTGTGTGTGTGTGTCTGCATGTGTAATGGTGAGAATATGGATCTTTGCAAGTATATAAGTAGCCTATTTTTAAGTACTCTGGTGATAGTATGTTTCAATAGAAAGATAGTTGGTCTTGGAACCAGAGGACATTAACCTAAATTCCCCCTCCCAGTCTGCTGCTTTCTACTTGCGTGATATGGGATGAGTTGCTTAACTTCTCTTGAGGTTTCTTTATCTCTAAATTAAGGGAAGGGAGTAGACTAGATGAGCTCTAGAGACCCTTCCAATTATGGAGCTATGGTCCTGTGAACTAACATCAATGACATGAACAAACAGAGATGTATGAGTCCTTTTGTCAGTCAGACAGTACACCTAAAAGGAAATCAAGTACTAGATGTAAAACCTCTCCCTTCTATTTGCTGTCTATGTTAGGATGAATGCCAGAAGCCCCCATTGTGTAGGCTGGGGTAACTATTTATATATTGAAACAATCCATGAAATATAATTGCTTGGTGGTCTGGAGGATTGGGTCAGTGATATTATTACCTGGTTGTCTACTGCAAAAAAAGGCAGGAGCTCTAGCTACTCTCTGATGTTTGGCAAGCAAACTGTCATGAGAGAATTGGAGGCAAGGGAGCTGCATTCAGCGTATTCTTATTGAATATACTTCCCCTCCTACGTCTGGGTAAATCTCCTTTGGTTAGCTGGTAAATGATCTCTGAGTAACTCATTTTGTTACATTATCAGACTTAAATTTTTAGGTCATCAGCTTGAGACATACCCAAGCAACAATCTTTCTACTGAAACATTCTCATAATTACACAAACACACACACACACACACACTCCCTACAAGAGTGCCAATCCTAGACTCTGGTTCTAGTTCATAGCTTTTAATAAATCCTATATCAAGGATCCACCCCCAATGGATTGTTTTTCCTGTGGTCTCTAAAATGGGTGCACCTGGGAGAAGAAAATGCAAACCAATTCAGTACCTTTTCCAAGAAAATCCCAAGGACAAAAGTCTATGGGGTCATGTAGAAAACAGACACGAATGAACAACAACAGCGCTATGTGCTAAGTGCCCCATAAATATTCTCTCATTTTATCCTCACATAACCCTGGGTAGGAGATATTATTATTATTATCCCCATTTCGCATAGGAGAAAACTGTGAAAAATAGGGACTAAGTGATTTACCCAGGGTCACACAGCTAGTGTCTGAGATCAGTCTGGTCTTCCTGACTCTAATATCAGAATAAAACTATGTTACATGATACTTTAAAAGTTTATATAGTCACCTAATTCTAACCCTGTGCAACCCATGTAGATACCTAATCTAATTTAGAAAATTAGCCCATGCACATATACATATAATTAAGGAGATTGCTTAAGCATATTTGGTAATGACAATGACGCCAGTACATTGTTACTCAGGATATTCTTTCACTGTGTCAATAAATTCTTCCTGTTGCAACTCAAGCTCATTCTTTTTTTTTAATCCATATTGGCTGTTGTTGAAATGGAAAACAATGGCTTAACAAATCCTGATCAGTATGTTCTTTTATTTTTTTAATTATGCTGTTAACGATACCACATATGCCCTGATACTTTTTTTGATTGTTTAAGAACTAATATCCACAAATTGCTTTAATGGATCTATGATCTCATTGATGTATGTACTCATTCCATCAATAGAATCCCAGCATTTCGGAAATGGCCTCAATGGCCAACTGGTTCAACCACACTTGAAATTAGAATCCCTTCTATGGAACACCTAAGTGTTCACAAGACTTTTCTTGAAGATCTCCAAAGAGAAGAAAGCTACTACCTCCAGAAAGCTTGTTTCATTTTTGTACATCTCTAATTTAAATATATGGATATTACAACCGCTTCATAACCCACACCCTTCTTATCTTTCAAAATTGTTGTCTGTGTCTTCCAAAAATGCTCCAGAGTCAGTCAGATGTGAAAATATTGAGAAAGCTAATCATTTTTTCACTAGGCAGCTTGCAAGTTAATGATCTGATCTCATTTTTTCCACTTAATAGTATTTTATTTTTCCAAATACATGTAAAGATAGTTGTCCACATTCACTTTTATAAGAGTTTGAGTACCAAATTTTTTCCTCCCTCCCTGCTTTCCCTCACTCCAAGATGACAAGCAATCTGATATAGGCTATTACATATACAATCATATTAAAAATATATCCACATTAATCATGTGAAAGAAGAATAAGAACAAAAAAAGGAAAAATCATGAGAAATAAAAACCATACAAAAAAAGAGAAAATTGTATGTTTCAATTTGTATTCAGACTCCATAGTCCTTTTTCTGGATATATATAACATTTTTTATCATGAGTCTTTTGGAATTATCTTAAGTCATTATATTGCTGAGAAAAACTAAGTATACTAAAGTGAATCATTCCACAATGTTGCTGTTACTGTGTACAATATTCTCCTACTTCTGCTCACTTCACTCAGCATCAGTTCATGTAAGTCCAGGTTTTTCTGAAATCTACCTGCTCATCAGTTCTTGTAGCACAATTGCATTCATATACCACAACTTGTTCAGCCATTCTCCAATTGATGTGCATCCCCTCAATTTCCATTTCTTTGCCACCACAAAAAGAACAGCTATAAAGATTTTTGTACATGTAGGTCCTTTCCTCTTTTTTATGATCTCTTTGGGATACAGATTTAGTAGTGGTATTACTGGATCAAAGGGTATGCACAGTTTTATAACACTTTGGGTATAGTTCCAAATTGCTCTCCAGAATGGTTGGATCAGTTCACCACTCCACCAACAATTGATTAGCATTCCAATTTCCCCATATCTTCTTCAGTATCTCTTATTTTCCTTTTTTGTCATACTAGCCAACCTAATGGGTATGAAGTGGTACCTCAGAGTTTTTTTTTTAATTTACATTTCTCTAATCAATAGTGATTTAGAGCATTTTTTTTCATATGGCTATGGATAGCTTTAATTTCTTCCTCTGAAAACTCCCTGTTCATATCTTTTGACCGCTTATCAATCGGGGAATCACTTGTATTCTTATAAATTTGTCTCATTTCTCTATATATTTTAGAAATGTGGCCTTTATCAGAAACACTGGCTGTCAAAATTCTTTCTCAGCTTTCTGTATACCTTCAAATCTTGGTTACATTTGGTTTTGTTTATGAAAAACATCATAATAGGTGTTTAGCTAATGTGGGCTTTCCTCATATTCTTTTACATTTCATGGAACTTGAAAGCTGTCCATTAATATCCCTCCCTCTTGCTGTGTGACCAGCCCCTTCTAAATTCTCCATCACAAATTGAGTGATAAGCTAGGAGGAAGAAAACTCAACAAGCAATCAATTGTTCTAACTACATAGATACAAAATGCATAAAGTCTAAGATAAATATCTGGGCACTATAATGGACAACAAACTGACTATGCCTCAGTAATGTGTTGCATAGAGCAAAAAAAAGAAAATACGATATACTTCATTGCAATGATAAGTTTATGTTCAGGAAATAGGAAATCAATGTTTTATTTTATCTGACATTTATTGAACAAAAGACTATTATGTCTTCTTAATATGTCTCAATTTAAGAAATAATCTCAATTCTTCAATGAATCTATAATACCATTGATGTGAGCACATCCTTCAGCAGGATAGATCACAACCATTCCATTCCTTCTCTTTCTGTGCAGTTCTTATCTGCCACCACCCATAATTCCTCCAAAGTAGATCAACTCAGCACCCTGGAGTCCTTTCTGTAGGTCTTTGAATATTTCACAGAGATCAATGCAGCACTTGAACTATTTCTCTGTTATCTCTTGATCTTGTTATACAACTGCCCCACCTCCTTTTCTCGTCATGTATTTCCATTTGGAGGTTTTTATTGCCTCAAATTATTTCTCATGAAGAAATTTTTATTGGTAAAATGCTGTAGTCAATTTACTGCCATGGTAATCTCCAAACCCCTATTTTTAAATTATATTTTATTTATCCAATGTCCTTTCAATAATATGCAATTTTAATTATTTGGAGTATATGATAGTATATGATATAAATTATATCTGCATAGCATGACCAGAAGAATATTAAAAAAGATGTGGTCATAGGGAGGGCATGGGGAAGACCATCTCTTCATGTAAGATGGGGATGAAGGAGGGCAATGTAAATGAATCAGAGTGATAGGAGAGCTGAAAGAAGGGAGCTCACAGAGAATGGCCTCAATGTTTCTTTTTTTGAAAAATATGAGACACAATTCTCATTTAAGAGGGGGAAGGGGATAGGGAGCTATGGGAGGTTTGAGGAGGTTTTGAAAGAGCCACTATGAAGAGTGGGATAGTGAGTTGATAAAGGAAGTATAGAATTGCCAAGTAGCAGTGAGGGTCCAGTGGAGGTTATGTAACACAAATTTGTAGGGAACCCAAACAGAACAACTACATAATTTTCTCCACCTTTGTTCAGTAGCATGTGCATAAGAATGAAAGCAATGAATGGTGGGAATGATCCAAGGTTGATACTTCTTTGGGCACAATCAACATGATAAGGATGTTAGGGATTCAAGAGAGGAAGAGTGTAGAGTTGGATTGGTTCACCAAGTGGTCAAAATGGGAAGAAGAAAAAGTGGTTATTACAGGGGAGATGACCTCAAAGAGAAGTAAGGGTTAAGGGATTGAAGGTCACATGACCTCTGTAATTACATAGAAAAAAGAAAGTATTTCCACTATCCACCTTAGGCATACTCTCTCATAAATACACACTCCACCAGGGGAACACTAAACTTGCCAAGCAAATATTTGTGGGGAATTGTACACATAGGAAATATGTGTGAGCAGGAAACACAAATGGAAGAAACACATATGAAACACAAGTAGACAGAGCACATATATGGAGAAACATATACATAGGGAACATATGTGGCCAGAAACAATCATGGGAAGGTACACATATAGGGAACATGAATGACCTGTAACTAAGCAAGAAAGGGCATGTATAGGGGTCATATGTGGCTAGAGCACAGGAACACATGAGGGCTATATTTCCAGAAGAACAACTCAAACCTCTATGAGACAGGATGTTGGAGGCCACTGATATCTTCCAGTGTCATTTCTTTGCTTTTATGGGGCTTGTTTCTTGCTGGACCACACTCTGTTGCATATACTCTGCTATTCCATGTTTCCATCCCTGGTTGTTGCATATCTCTTCTTCTTCCCACCTCTTGTTCTCCTCTCAGACCGATATTGGTCCTATCTCTAGACCAGCCTGTACCACCATCAACCAGAAAGCCATTCCTATGGAAAAAAGGAAGGTCATTTCCACCAATTGCCAACTATACACAAGGCAGGCCAACTAATCTGACTGATGAAGTGCCCTAAGGGAGAGACAACAAGCAGCACATTCCAAGCAAGTCAAACCACCACCACTTTGCCCACCATCTCCCTTCAGACCTTGTTAGAAATAGCACCACTCCCTAGAAACTGCCAGTAGTCTGCCAACTATTTCTATAGGTAATACAGCCACAGCTAAAGGAGATACAAAAAAAGAAAGTTCTAGTAATCAAAATCCTTGGCATTGTCAAATGATTCTACCTTAGAAACCAGTGTTATTAGAAAAGGGGGACTAACATCTGCTTTGTCAGTGCCAGACTATGGGATTTTCTATCAAATTTGCAGCTGAAAACTACCATGTGTATTGTCTTCTCCAATAGGATGTGAGCTCCTTGAGAGGAAGGGTTCTATTTATGTCACAAGCACTTTTCACAGTGCCTGGCGTATATCATAGATATTTACTTAAAGTTTATCAATACAGTCATCCATTCATGCATGCATACGTCTCCATGTAGAGGGAGACAAAAGTTGAACCCGAAGTTCAGCTATCCCTCCCCAATAATCAGTCTTGAGGACAGGCATAATTTCATTTTTGTCTTTTTATCCTTAAGCCCTACCACAGTGCCTGGAACATCATAAGCATGTAAATATTTGTTGATAATTCATTGGCTTATTTAAAGAGATGAGAGCCCATGTTAGATGGCCTCTATATTCTCAATAAGTTGTGAAGGGAAGTTTTCTGAAGAGAGGGAAGGGGAAAGAAGTAATGTTGATGGCTGAAGGGGGAGGAAGTTTAGAACATGAATTAATCGCCCGTCTGCTCTAACCCTATCATCTAATTGTAATGGGGGACTGGCCAATGGAGGTACATTCCATCTAGTATATGTAATATGTTCTGACTGGTTCTAATCCATGTGGAAGCTTGGTGAGCCTGCTTCTGGGAATATGTAATGGAGAGGTCTTCCTGTGACTGCACAGCCCCCATAAGTACTCTCTGACGGTTCCTAGTCAATTTATTTCATGATGAATAAAAGCCTTTTAAAGGACTTCTGAGTCAAAACTGAGTGTGCATTTAAAAAAGTTCAAGTAAACAATCTTCTTTTTTTCCCAGTGGCTTTTACTTGAAGAGGAAGAACTGTTGACAGCCTCCCAGTGAGGGATGTGTATCAGACCCTATCTTCTCTCTGGCTATCATGTGCCTTGAATGTGTCATGCTTCTATTACTTTCATCTCTTTTATTTATTCTATCCTGAACCTAGGTGAATTAGCATTAAGAGATAGAACAAATCAGGTACAACACTATGTGAGCTTTTGAAGGTCAGAAGAGACACCAGAAATCTAGAAACTAGAGCTATTATTTGCTATTATTCCCTAGTCCTAAGTCTGGTGAAAAAATCCAGTCTCAAGACTACTAGCTAGTTACTTAACCACGTCTAGCAAGGAATGTATACAACAACTGAGACACTGTGTCTTAAAAGCATCTGTCAGTCAGTCAACAAGTATTTATTAAGCACTTACCATGTGCCAGTCAATGTGCTAAGTGCTAAAAATACAAATACAATCAGGAAGACAGTCACTGCCCTCTAGGAGTTTATATTCTAATGAGGATATATAACACATAAAAGGAAGGTGGAAAGAGGAGGTGGAATGAAGGCACCCAGCACAGGAGCATTGTTGAGAAAGTACAGTAGTAGAAAGTACTAGAGAAGAATGAAGACATGGGCAGCCTGAGTGTCCTTAAAATGAAGGTTCTGGAACAAATCTGCAGGAATATCGGAGGGTGCTTCCAATGTGTGAAGTGCAGGGCTATGTGAGCTTCTGGGACATTATAGAAAAAGTCCCAGAGGATAATCAGATATGTCACCTGGAGAACTATACTACACCCCAAAAAATGACCTTGATGAGGATTCCTCAAAGGTTAAGAAAAAGAGCCATGACGTGTCTCCACATGGATTCTCTGTACATGTTTTTTAGTACCATTATGATTCAAGTTTGAGCCCACTCTCCTCAGAAATATTTTGTATTTGCAGAAGGAAGGCTGTACATCATGCTTGGGGAGTTAGTTGCTCCCTCAGTAAACAACCCTATGTAGAAGCTGAATAATATTAATTGGTTAATTGATATTGGAATAATGTTAACGGGTTGAATGCAATTGGGAAGTACGTAAGTGTGAGTTTGTGAACAACTCTACAAGTAACACTAGCCTTTCAGATTTATCTATGGAATCTTAAGAGTAAAAGTAATCAGCTACCTTCTGGGGAATCCAACCTGTTTCATATGAGGAGTGAGGCCAGAGGAGATGTTACATAATGATCACAATTTTACATGACACTGAGATGTCATGAAATCGTATGACAATTAAAATTCCATCACTAATAGGTAGCAAAACTAGACCCTGACACCAGGTCTTTTGACTCCAAAACTAGTCATTTTTATGACCCAAATCATTTGTTTCCTCTCAAATTTGCTTCTTGAACCAGGATACCATTGACAAGGGCTTGCTATGGGCTAACTGAATTCCTAAATTCTTTCAATGCACACAGTGACTGGGAATGTGTTTTCTTTGCTAAAGGTAAATATAATTGAACATGTCTGGCCAGCTACAATTAAGTCTGAAAAGCTAAAAACATTCTAGCCAGAATTCAATGGGTGGAATGTGATAGTACATTTACACCATTAAATGTTACATACCCTATAAAATGCCACAAAAAAGACATTCCATTTTTAAAAGATTATTGGTTGTGTTCTAAATGACCGAACAGACTGTTAGGTAGAATTTGTTTCCTTGGAGAAATGAAAGTGATACAGTCCTTGTCGTTTAACTGCTGATCTCTTGGTTCTCACATTTTCCAGAACTGGGATTTGGCCTGCCTAGCTTTGGCAAGCCTTATGTTGGTATCAAGCAAATTTACTTCCAAAAAAGTGCTGGAAATCCCTACCATAACTCTGTAGCTGTACTGAAATCCAAATGTGAATTTCTTGGAACAGGCAGAGGACGTACAGTCAACAGATTTCTGAAATTGCATCCCAGTGTTTCTGCTTTGTTTCTTCATTCTCCAATCTTGGAATAAGCTTTATTCACAAACTTTTCCTAATGGTATTCAGAGAGAAAATGCCCCAACTAAGATGACCTCTCCAACAACAAATTCCCCTCTCCCCCTCCCCGCAAAATAGGCTTTTCTTTTCATTACATTTGTTTACATGAATATACAGTATTTTTCACAGAGCATGCCATTTGAGGCTCAGAACAACCCTATGCAATAGATGGTGGTACATTGTAGGGATATTATAATTCCATGTTATTACTTAGTTAACTGTTTCAGAGAAGTTAATTCATCTGGTCACAGTCATGTAGATAGTAAGTGTTAGAATTAAAGCATGAAATCTGGTTTTTGAACTCAAAGGTCACTGTTGTTTCTGCTGTACCAGACTGTCTATTCATGAAGCAGAGAGAATGTAGATAGGCTAAGGATAGGGACTGGACCTGGACTTAATGAGCATAGGGAACCACCCCACCTCCCAATTCAACTGAGAAAACAAAACTACCAGAACAGAGCAGCACTGAGAGGTGACACAGCTAGTTATGTGCCACAGGAAGGGCTTGAATCTACCTCTGCACTACACTACATTGCCTCTCAAAGGGTATTAGTATAAAAGGAATATATAGAAGATGTTATGTGAGGCAGCTAGGTTGTGCAGTGGATTGAGTGCTTAGGCCTGGAGTCAGGAAGACCCAAGTTCAAATTCAACCTCAGGTAGTAGTTCTACGACTCTGTGAAAGTTATTTAACCCTATCTGCCTCAGTTTTCTCATCAATCAAATGAGCTGGAGAAGGAAATGGCAAACCACTGCAGTATCTTTGCCAACAAAACCCCCGAAAGGGGGTCACAAAGAGTCAGACACAACTGAAACAATTAAACAGCAACAACACACTGAAATTAATGGAAAGGGAAGGGAAAGAAGGAGGAGGAAGGGGAAAGTGAGAAAAGAGGGGGAAGGGAAAAAAAGAAGCTTCATCATACACACTATCACCAAGCAACTTTTACTAAGTATCTACTATGAGTAAAAGACATATTCAAGAGATACTTGTTGCATATGTGTGCACACTTGGCCCTTTTGCTTCTTTCCATACTTGGCTTTGAAAATCGACAACAAAAAAACTGATTCATAGAGTTCTTCTTCTATGACTCCTGATCCATTACAATCGTTCGTAGGGTTGGGCTTATTTGGGGAGGGAACTATATTACTTTTTGATGCATTTTCATAAGACTATAAACCCTGGTTATCTATTCACCAGTTACCTTACGGACTAAACCTGAGACTGCGTCCTAGAGGCTTCAGTTATGGAACTGCCATGAGACTCTGCTGACCTCATAGGTCACATCACCCAAAATATCTAGGAAAACTCAAGCCATATTTGACTTTACTCCCTAGAGTTTTTCATATGAACCATCTTGCTGTCACATATGTCTTTTTTTTCCAGTTGTCCCCATCCTCAACTCCTGTTCAGAAATGATAATCAAATTACTACTTAAGTCCCTGTTAGTACAAATAACAAATTTACAACCTGAAGTGGTCTAATTATTCAATTCAACATTGCATATTTCCATTGGGCTGGAACCAATTACCATATTTTACATAATCATAACTTTGAAAAGTATGAATTCAAATACATGCTACCACATTATGGGATTCATTCCCACTAATCAGAAACTAGCTGTACTCTCATTTTTACTAGAAAAAAAAATGTGTCAATATATGGTTCCACTCACCAGCTCAGGAATTTTCCAAGTTAAAATACTCCTATGACTCTCCTTTATGTGCTATATCTCCTTAATTAAAATACTAGCTCCATGAGGCAAGGAATTATCTTAATTTTTGTATTTCTACTTCCAGTGCTTAGCACAGTACTTAACACATAGTAAGCACTTAATAAATACCTTTTCATTCATTAATTATCTAAATATTTGTTTTATGTACTTTAGAGTAATATTTTCTCTAGAGAGGCAGGTGTGGTATAATATAAAGAGCTCTGAACCATAAAATCTGGAACCAAATAGGTTTCCACCACTTCCTAGTTATATGATTGAAAATATATAGCATTAAGGTCTCAGTTGTACTATAAAAATTAAGAAATAATATTTTAACAGTGCCTTTGTCTGTTCTGCAGTCTCGCTTGAATTAAAGACTTAATCAGACTCCTTTCAATAGAAGACAATAAATTTCACAGAGGGATCTTAATTTCTCAAGATTAAAATGCTAATGGTGGACATAGTACGAGTGGTGGTATCTTGCCCAGGTGATCAGACTGAGTAGTATTTTTGTTGTTAATCTAATAAAGACAATTTATTTGGTTTACCCATTCACGGGACTGAAAGGGGAGTCATTAGGGAAGTGATTAAAGAGAGAGCAGGAAGACATTTTCTTCAAAGGTTCCTTGACATTAACTTTACTATTGTTCTCTTTGGTAAATCAAAAATCCTTTACTTAAATTGCATATCACTGTTTTATTCTGCTATTAAGGGTAGTAATTATATTCATATAAGTATCAATAATGTCTTGGTATGTTAGCTCCCAAATATTTTATGCATTTTATACCTGTTTTGAATGAATATTTTTGTATATATTCTTGTTGGATTTTAGAAGTTTTTTTACCTATATATGCATCTACTGAAATTTTGTGTACTTATTTTACATTCTGCCACTTTGATGAAATTATTAATTTTTATAATAAATTTTGCTGTAACTTTGGAGTTTTCCATAAAAACCAAAATAATATCTAGAAAAATAATTAATTTTATCTCTTCTTTAGCTTATGTTTATTTCTTTAACTTCTTTTTTCTTGTTATTAATAGAGCTAGCATTACTAGAATTGTGTCAAATAAGAATAATGAGCATGGAGTTTTTAATGAATCCCCCTGATATTACTGGAAAGGCTCCTAGTGATTTACCATTACAAATAATGTTAGTTCCTTCTTTTGATATATATTACTTGTCATATTAAAGAATGGTCCATTTATTCATTGACTTTTGGTGCTTCTAATAATAATACTATATATGATCCTACATTACACAGCATAAAAATAGGACATATAGTCTTGTTGTTGGTCAGTTATTTGTCGTATCTGACTCTTCATAATGCCATTGGGGGTCTTCTTGGCAAAGATACTGGAATGGCTTGCCATTTTCTTCTCTAGTTCATTTTACAGATGAGGAAACTGAGGCAAACAGGGTTAAGTGACTTCCCCAGAGTAACACAACTACAGTCTGTGGCCAGATTTGAACTCAGGAAGATGAATCTTTCTGACTTCAGGACCAGTACTCTACCCATTGTACCACCAAGCTAGATAGTAAAACTTATTAAATGTAAGAAAAATTTAATAAAGTAGGAGTAACAAACTCAGAACAAGCTCAGAAAGGTAATACAATTCACATGGTTAAAAGAAATCAGGTATTGTGCTTGAAGTCAACATAGATATTGGAATAATATCAAGTAAACATACACACACACACACACACACATACACACACACCTCAAATGGCATAGCATCTAAGTATTTGAAAGATAAGCAAGCTGAATTACAAGAGGAAGATCCAGCTAATAATTGAGATCTATTTCAATCTGTATCATTTAAACTTAAATCTAATAAGATAAACCAGAAAAAAATTAAGAATTTGAACATAATAGAAATTTTAAATATGATAAATCTTACTGAATCTTACTTAACATTGGATCTATTTTCCAGGTCAGCTGTTTTTTCCAATGAGCTATTTCATACTTGTCTTCTATTTTTTCATTCTTTTGGTTTTGTTTTATTGTTTTTTGATTTCTCAGAAAGTCATTAACTTCCATTTACTCCATTCTCATTTTTAAGGAATTATTGTTCCTTAAAATCAAGCTTTTAGATCTCGTTTTCCATTTGATCAATTCTGTTTTACAAAGCACTCTTCACCTCATTGACTTTTTGAACTTCTTTTACCTTTTGACCTAGTCTATTTTTTAAGGCATTATTTCCTTCAGTATTTTTTTCTCTTTTACCAATCTATTGACTCAAGTTTCATGATTTTCTTGCATCACTCTCATTTCTCTTCTCAATTTTTCCTTTACCTCTCTTATTTAATTTTCAAAATCCTTTTTGAGTTCTTACATTTCCTGAGACCAATTTCCATTTTTCTTGAAGGCTTTGGATGTAGGAGCTTTAACTTTGCTGTTTTCTTCTGAGTGTGTGTTTTTATCTTCCTTGTCACCACAGTAATTTTCTAGTCAGAGGTTTGGGTTTTTTTTTTCCATTGTTTGCTCATTTTCCCAGCCTATTACTGACTTTTTACTCTTTGTTAAAATAGAGCTCTATCTCCATGGTGGAGGGTACACTGTACCAAGCATCAGAGGTTTTGTGCAACTGTTTTCAAAATTGCTTCTAGGGACCTGTAAACTTTCAGTTCTTCCAAGGTAGTATGATCTAAGGACAGGTGTTTACTCCTCTTCTGGCCTCTGCTCTGGTCTTTGAGTGACCACAATCATTCTTTTCTGTCCTGGAATTTTGAGGAGAGCTTTCCCTTCCACTGTGCCCCAAAACTCTGCTATGCTAGTGGTCCTCCTCATCCTGGTACACCCAGGACTGGGACCTGGACCAAAGTAAAGGTACAGCAACAGAGTCCTGCCTCAGTGCAAGCAAAAAGACCACTATAATCTTCTTATGACCAGTTGTTCTATCCCCTTACTATCTGCAGTTGAGAGCTCTGGAAGTAGCTGCTGCCTCTGCCGCTGATGATTCAGTCACTCCAAAGGCCTTTTCTTGGTTTGCTATGGTCAGGGCTGTGCTGGTACAGCCTGTATTGGACTATGTTCCACTCTCATCCAGGTGTATCAGACTTTTCCTGAAACCTTTTAAGTTGTCTTTGGCATCTGTGGGCTGAGGTCTGGAAAACACCACTACTGCCAGTGATTCAATGGCCCTGAGGCCTGCTCCCAGTTTACTGGGGCCCAGGCTGCACTGACTGAGCTCCTCTCTCACCTTGGTGAGACAGACCTTTCCTACTGACCTTCCATGTTGTCTTGGGTTAGAAATTTGTTTCACTCCATCTCTTTGTAATTTCTATTGCTCTAGAATTTGAGTCATTTTTAAAGGTATTTGGAGGGGTTTGGAGGAGAGCTCAGGTAAGTCTGTACCTTTACTCCACCATCTTGGCTTTCCTTCAGAGAGGATCTGAGTTTAAATACTGCCTATAACATTTACTATCCACATGAATTTGAAAAAATTATTTAAACTTTCTAGTTAACAGTTCCCTCATCAGTACAATGATAAAAGTGGACTTAATGGCTTCTAAGTTCCCTTTCAGATCCAGATGATTAAAAGAAGGAAGAAAACAAATGAACAGGAAATTTAAAAATCTCTAGAAGCCAAGATGGAAGAGTGAAAGTGGAGACACATGAACTCTGCCAAAAACTCCTTCATATGCCTCTCAAAAGTGAATTTGAACAAATCTTAGAGTGACAGAATCCATTAGGACACAGAGTGTGGCAGATTTCCAGGCCAGGACAGCTAAGAAGGTCAACAGAAAGAATCTGTTACATGGGGCTGGGGGATCACAGAGTGCACAGGCTATACCAGCACAGACTTGGCCATAACCTATAGTGGAGCAGGAACAGTCCCACATGGACTAAATGAGAAGCATCAGTGCCAGTTCCCAAGGCTCTCAGCACAGGACTGGAGCTCAGCAGAATTGAATGAGAGGGAAGCACAGGGCCCATGGTAGCAGCTGCAACAACTCCTGGGAAGATCACCCCACAGACCAAATGTTTAAAAGTTACCTGCTTGAACTTTCAGCAGCCAAGATGGAAGAGTAAAGTATTAGTGCACTCACCCTACCTTTATTGAATTTGAAAAGCCCAGAGAATACTGTTGAAGGAAAAATCCTAGCATAGTGGAGCCAGCAGAAAGGGAACAGCAATCTTTCATTTCAGGAGGTTAGAGAGTTCAACAGGAAGGATTCTTCTTGCTATGGCTGAAGGTGACCAGTGCAGGAGCAGAAATATTCCTGCAAGCACCACCACAGTGGACCAGCAGAAGATCCTGAGACCCCAGAGTGAGAGTGGAGATGGTAAGCACCAACAAATATATATATATATATATATATACATATATACTTGTACATAAGTATATATGTATATATATGTATGTATGTATGTATGTGTGTGTCTGTGTGCATATATCCCCTCCAACTATACTAATACTGAGAAAGGTCTCATCAGTTAGAAACATCATCTTTCCATGTAGGAATGTAAATGGTTCAACTTTAATAAGTCCTTTATAGTTTCTCTTTCCTATTTATCTGTTCATGCTTCTCTTGATTCTTGTATTTGAAAGTCAAATTTCCTACTCAGCTCTGGTCTTCTCAACAAGAATGATTGGAAGTCTTCTATTTCACTGAAATTCCATTTTTCCCCCTGAAGTATTACACTCAGTTTTGCTGGGTAGGTGATTCTTGGTTTTAATCCTATCTACTTTGACCTCAGGAATATCATATTCCAAGCACTCCAATTCCTTAATGTAGAAGCTGCTAAATCCTGTGTTGTCCTGACTGTGTTTCCACAATACTTGAATTGTTTCTTTCTGACTTCTGTAATATTTCACCTTCACCTGGGAACTCTGGAATTTGGCTATAATATTCCTAGCACTTTTCCTTGATAATTCTTGAAAGACGATGTTTAGGGTCTTTTTTTTTTTTTTTTTTGATCATGGGTTTCAAATAGTCAAATAATTTTTAAATTCTCTCTCCTGGATCCATTTTCCAGGTCAGTTGTTTTTCTAGTGAGATACTTCACATTGTCATCTATTTTTTCATTCGTTTGGTTTTGTTTTGTAATTTCTTGATTTCTCATAGAGTCATTAGCTTCAATTTGCTCCATTCTTATTTTTAAAGTATTATTTCCTTAGTGAGCTTTTGGACCTCCTTTTCCATTTCGCCCATTCTGCTTTGTAAAGCATTCCTCTCCTCATTGACTTTTTGGACCTCTTTTGCCATTTGGGTTAGTCTAATTTTAAAGTTGTTATCTTCTTCAGCATTAATGGGGGGATTCCTTTAGCAAGCTGTTGATTCGTTTTTCATGATTTTCTTTCATCATCCTCATTTCTCTTCCCAATTTTTCCACTACTTCTATTACTTGATTTTCAAAATCCTTTCTGAGCTCTTTCATGGCCTGAATTCACTTCATATTTTTCTTAGAAGCTTTGAGTGCAGGAGTTTGTCTTTGCTGTCTTCTGGCTGTATGTCTTGATCTTCCTAGCCACCAATGATGTAAGAAGACACTTCTTCCCTGAGAAAATAAAAATCTATACTCTGATTTTTTCCCCTGTTTGCGCATTTTCCCAATTACTTGACTTTTGAGCTTTGTTAAGTGGAGGGCTTCAGAAGCAGCCTCCACTTCAGCAGTGGCTGCAGCCACCCTTTGACTAGGTCTGGGACTGGGGTTGGACCATGCTCTCCTCTTAGCCAGGTAAGAGACCCTTCCCACTGACCTTTGAAACTGTCTTTAGCATTTATGGGTTGAAAAGTTTGGAATCTGCAGCAGCCAGCAGCAGCTCAGTCCCCTAAGGTCGTTTTCCTCTCTTTCTGTGCGAGCATGGCCCACCCTGAACTGTGCTACCACTCTGCTCCCAGCCTGGAGTGACAGATCCTTCCTCTCTAGCTTCCCCATTATCTTGGGCTGGAAATTTGCTTCAATCTGTCATTTTGTGGCTCCTACTGCTCTAGAATTTGTTTAGAGTCATTTTTACAGGTTTTTTGATGGGGTTGAGGGGAGAGCTGTATGTAGCAGGTCCCTGCTTCTACTCCACTATCCTGGCTGGGCCCCCTCAAGAAGGATTTTAAAAGTGAAATTAGAGTCAGAGAAGAAAAAATGTCCAATGATTTTAAAAATACAATTGACAAAATAAAAAAAAAAGAATTAACTAAAGAGAATAGCTCCTTAAAAAAAAGAATTGGTAAAATGGATAAGGAGGAACAAAACTTAATGGGAAACTTGGAGAGATGGAAAAAGAAGTACAAAAGGTAACTGAAGAAAGCATTTCATTAAAAATTAGAATTGGGCAAGGAGAAGCTAATGACACTATGAAGCATCAAGAATCAGTCAAACAAAATCTAAAAAAATGAAAAAAATAGAAAGAAATGTAAAATATCTCATTAGAAAAACAACTGACCTAAACAGATCCAGGAGAGAAAATCTAAGAATTATTGGTCTCCCAGAAAGCCATGATGAATAAGAGAGCCTGGACAATATCTTCCAAGAAATCATCATGGAAAAAATGCCCTGAGGTCCTAGATGCAGAGGGTAAAATAATCATGGAAAGAATCCACTGATCATCTCCTGAAAGAAATCCCAAATTGAAAATGCCAAGCAATATTGTTGTCAAATTCCAGAACTATGAGTTGAAGGAGAAAATACTGCAAGCAGCTAGAAATAAGCAATTTAATTATCAAGGAACTACTATCAGGATCACACAGGACCTTGCAACTTCTACATTAAAAGATCAGAGTGACTGGAATATGATATTCCATGAAGCAAAGAGCTTGGGCTACAATCAAGGATCAATTACCCAGCAAACTTGAGTATAATCTTTCAGGCAAGGAGATGGACATTCAATGAAATAAGGGATTGACAGACCTTCCTGATGAAAAGGCCAGAGCTCAATAGAAAATTTGATCTTCAAATACAAGACTCAAAAGAGACTTAAAAAGGTAAACAGGGAAGAAATTTTTATTCAATGTGGGCAAACTGTTTACATTCCTATGTGGGAGGATGATACTTGTTAATCTTGAGAAGTGTATATTTATAATGACATTTAAAAGAGACATACATAGATAGAGGTAGTGGGTATAAATTAACTGATGTGATGATAAAAATTTAATTAAAGCTTGTGAAGGGATTTTAATGGGAAAAGAGGAAAGGAGAAGGCAGAAAAAGGTAAATTACATCACATAAAGAGGCACAAAATATATATTGTAGTAGAGGGAATGAAGGGAGAGAGATGAGCATTGTTTGAGCTTTACTCATCGAATTTGGTTCAAGGAGAGAAGAAAAGGGAGGATGTAGTTGAAAAGGAGGGAAGAAGTAGCAAGGCAAAAGGGAGGGGTGCTGATAGAAGGGAAGGAAGGCTGAGGGAGGTGATTGTCAATAGTAAAACTCTTGAGGAGGAGAAGGGAGAGGGGAGAAATGAAAAGCATAAACAAGAGAGGAAATGTGATGGAGAGAAAGACACAGAGAGTAATCATATTTTGAATGTAAATGTGATGAACTCTCCCATAAAATGGAGGCAGACAGCGGAATGGATAAAAAACTATAATCTTACAATATGTTGTTTACAAAAGACACATTTGAAACAGGGGGATACCCACAGGCTAAAGGTAAAAGGTTGGAATAGAATATAATATGTTTCAGTTGATGCAAAAAAAAGCAGGGGTAGCAATATTAATCTCAGACAAATCAAAAGCAAAGATAAATCTAATCAGAAAGTTAAGGAATGAACTATATCCTGCTAAAATATTTTCAATGTTTTCATATTGAAAATGAAATATTATCATTACTAAAGATATCTGCACCAAGTGGTATAGCTTTCAGATTTTTAGAGGAGAAGTTAAGGTAATTACAGGAAGAAATAAACAACAAAACTATACTAGTGGGAGACATCAGCCTCCTCCTCTCTGAGTCTGATAAATCTAACCTCAAAATAAACAATAAGGAAGTTAAGAAGGTGAATAGAATTCTGGAAAAGGTAAATATGATAGACCTCTGGAGAAAATTGAATGGGAACAGAAAAGAATATACCTTTTCCTCAACAGTATATGGCACATACACAAAAACTGACCATGTACTAGGGCAAAAATTAGGAAAAAACTCACAATCCAGTGCAGGCAGACAAAGATAATCAGTGCATCCTTTTCAGATCACGATTCAATAAAAATTATATGTAATAAAAGGCTTTGGAAAGATAGACTAAAAATTAATTGGAAACCACATAAACTAATACTAATGAATGAGTCAAATAACAAATAATAGAAACAATTAATAATTTCATTCAAGAGAATGACAATAACAAGACAACCTACCAAAACTTATGTGATGCAGCAAAAACAGTCCTTAAGGGAAGTTTTATATCTCTGAATGCTTATATGAATAAAATAGAGAAAGAAGAGATCAATGAATTGGACATGCAACTGAAAAAGCTAGAAAAAAAAACAAATTGAAAATCCCCAAATAAATACCAGATTAGAAATATTGACTATCAAAAGAGAGATTAATAAAATTGAAATTAAGATAACTATCAAACTAATAAATAAAACTAAGAGGTGGTTTCATGAAAAAACCAATAAGATTGCAGTTTGATTGTTAAAGAGAATAAAAAAAACACAAATTGCTAGTATCAGAAATGAAAAGGGTGAACTCATCTCCAATGAAGAGGAAATTAAAACAATAATTAGACATTATTTTGCCCAACTGTATGCACATAAATTTGACAATCTTAGTGCAATGCATGAATATTTACAAAAATATAAATTGCCCAAATTAACAGAAGAGAAAGTAAAATGCTTAACTCCACCTCAAAAAAGGAATTGAATAAGTCATCAATGAATTCCCTAGGAAAACAAATCTCCAGGTCCAGATGGATTTACAAGCAAATACTAGCACACATTTAAAGATCAGTTAATTCCAACACTATATAGACTATTTGGGAAAATCGGTGAAGGAGTCCTACCAAAGTCTTTTTATGTTACAAATATGGTGCCAATACCTAAACTGAGAAGAGCCAAAACAGAGAAAGAAAATTATAGACCAATTTACCTAATAGATATAGGTGCAAAATTTTAAATAAGATATTAGCAAAAAGATTACAGCAACTTTTCAAAAGAATAATACACTTCCATCAGTTAGGATTTATACCAGGAATGCAGGCCTGATTCAATATTAGGAAAACTATCATCATAATTGATCATATCAACAACAAAACTAATAGAAACCATATGATCATCTCAATAGATACAGAAAAAGTTTTTGACAAAACACCCATTGCTATTGAAAACATTGGAGAGCATAGGAATAAATGGAGTTTTCCTCAAAATAATAAGTAGTATTAACCTAAAACCATCAGCAAGCATTACATGTAATGGGGATAAGCTAGATACATTTCCAATAAGATCAGCAGTGAAACAAGGATATCTATGATCATCAGTGTTATTTAATATGGTACTAGAAATATTAGCTTTAGCAATAAGAGAAGAAAAAGAATTTGAAGGAATTAGAGTAGGCAAAGAAGAAATTAAGTAATCACTCTTTGCAAATGATATGATGATATACTTAGAGAATCCTAGATAATCAAACCCACATAAATCATCTGCATTTCTATTTATTACTAACAAAGCCTAAAAGCAAGAGATAGAAAAATAAATCCCATTTAAAGTTACTGTGGACTTATAAAATATTTGAGAGTCTGCCTGCCAAAACAAACCCAAGGACTATATGAACACAATTATGAAACACTTTTCACACAAATAAAGTCAGATCTAAATGCATGGGAAAACATCAGCTGCTCATGGTTACGTTGAGGTAATATAATAAAAATGACAATTTTACCTAAATTAATTTATTTATTCAGTGCCATAACAATCAAACCACCAAAAATTACTTTATAGAGCTAGAAAAAATAATATTAAAATTCATCTGGAAGAACAAAAGGTCCAGAATATCAAGGGGATTAATGAAAAGAAACACTAGGGAATTATAAAGCAGGAAACATCAAAACCACTTGCTACTGGATAAGAAGTAGTGCGTTAGATCAGTGGAATATATTAGGTACACCAGATATAGTAGTCAATATTTATAGCAGTCTACTGTTTGATAAACCCCAGGACCCCAGCTTCTGAGATAAGAACTCACTGTTTGACAAAAAATGCTGGGAAAACTGGAAAATAGTATGGCAAAACTGAGCACAGACCAATGCCTGACACTATATACCAGAAAAACGTCCAAATGGCTATACAATCTAGGTATGAACCCTGATACTATAAACAAATCATTGGAGCAAGGAATAGTTTATTTGTCAGATTTATGGAGAATAGGGAAACTTATGACCAAACAAGAGATAGAGAGCATTATGAAATGCAAAATGAATAATTTTGATTATATTTAATTGAAAAGTCAATGCAACCAAGATTAAGAGGGAAGGAGAAAACTGAGAAAGAATCTTTACAGCTAGTGTCTGTGACAAAGGCCTCATTTCTAAAATATATAGAGAACTCTGTCAAATTTACCAGAATACAAAGTCATTCTCCAATTGACAAATGGTCAAAGGATATGAACAGGAAGTTTTCAGAGGAAGAAATTAAAGCTATCTACAGTCATATGAAAAAAATGATCTAAATCACTATTGATTAGAGAGGTGCAACTCAAACAACTCTGAGGTACCACATCACACCTCTCAGAGTGAACAGCGACAAAACAGGAAGATGCTAGATGTTGGAAAAGATGTGAGAGTTGGAACACTAATTCATTGTTGCTGGAGCTGTGAGCTGATCCAACCACTCTGGAGAACAATTTGGAACTATAAAAAAGTGCATACCCTTTGACCCAGGGTCAAAGAACCCATATCACTTCCAAAGGTGCATCCCAAAGAGATCATAAAAATGAGAAAAGGACCCACATGTATAAAAATATTTATAGTAACTCTTTTTGTGGTGACAAAAAACTGGAAATCGAGGGGATGTCCATCAATCATGGAATGGCTGAACACGTTATGGTATATGAATATAATGGAATAGTGTTATGCTATAAGAAATGATGAATGGGAGGTGTAGCCAAGATGGAGAAATAGAAGATGGACCTGTAGAAGCTCTTCCCCCCCACAACCCATAAAATACCTATAAAAAATGACTCTAAGCAAATTCTAGAGTAGCAG
This sequence comes from Notamacropus eugenii, assembly GCF_028372415.1. NCBI lineage: Eukaryota > Metazoa > Chordata > Mammalia > Diprotodontia > Macropodidae > Notamacropus > Notamacropus eugenii. Next base: position 210,068,238 of record NC_092873.1, on the reverse strand, counting down.
AAGCCACAAAACAACAGAGTGAAAGAAATTTTCAGCCCAAGGATGACAGGAAAGGTTTATCACATAGGACTCTGGGTAGAGCAGAGCTTAGCCTTGGCTGTGCAGTACAGCACAGAGAGGACCAGAGCAGGCTTCAGGGTGCCACCAGCAGCAGCTGCAGTTTCCAGATTCCTCAACTAACAAATGCCAAAGACAGCTTCAAAGGTCAGTGAGAAAGCTCTTTCACCTGGGTGAGAAGGGAGCAGAGTACTCCCCTATTCCCAGCCCCAGGCAGCCCCTGGTGTTGGCAGCATCCATGTTGGAGCCCTGAGGTTAAAGACCCTGGGGGTATTGGGCTGCAGATCTCGATCTCAGCCCTGAGAGGTGGTCCTGAGGTGAGGAGGAGCACTGACTGGTAGAGCTGGTAGAGGCTCTGGAGAGGAAATTCTACTCTCAGATCCTGGACAGAAAAGCTTGTGGTTGCTCCCAGACCAGAGCACAGGCTAGGAGAGGAGTAAACTCCTCTCCCTTGATTGTGTGACCTTGCAGGAACTGAGAACTTACAGGTCTCTAGAGTATACTCTCCTCTCGACAAAGGACTCAAAAGTTAAGTAACTGGCTGAGAAAATGCCAAAAAAGGGGGGAGGGGGGATAAGACTATAGAAGGTTACTTTCTTGATTAACAAGTATTTTCCTTTATCCTTTCAGATGAGGAAGAACAATGCATACAAACAGAAGAAAACATCAAAGTCAAGACCTCTCCATTCAAAACCTCCAAAATACATATGCAATGGTCTCAGGCCATGGAAGAACTCAAAAAGGATTTTGAAAATCAAGTAAGAGAGGTGGATGAAAAATGGCAAAGGGAAATGAGAGTGATGCAAGAAAATCATGAAAAGTGAGTCAACAGCTTGCTAAAGGAGACCCAAAAAAATGCTGAAGAAAATAACACCTTTAAAAATAGACTAACTCAAATGGCAAAAGAGGTCCAAAAAGCCAATGGGAAGAAGAACGCTTTAAAAGGCAGAATTAGCCAAATAGCAAAGGAGGTTCAAAAGCTCACTGAAGAAAATAGTTCTTTAAAAATAAGAATGGAGAAGATGGAAGCTAATGACTTTATGAGAAACAAAGAAATTACAAAACAAAACCAGAAGAATAAAAAATAGAAGACAATGTGAAATATCTCATTACAAGCACAACTGACCTGGAAAATAGGTTCAGGAGAGACAATTTAAAAATTATGGGACTACCTGAAAGTAATGATCAAAAAAAAAAAAAGAGCCTAGACACCATCTTTCATGAAATTACCAAGGAAAACTGCCCTGATATTCTAGAATGAAATGGTAAAATAAACATTGAAAGAATCTATCAATCACTCCCTGAAAGACATATGAAAAGAAAAACTCCTAGGAATATTGTAGACAAATTCCAGAGTTCCCAGGTCAAGGAGAAAATATTGCAAGCAGTCAGAAAAAACAATTCGAGTATTGTGGAAATATAATCAGGATAACATAAGATTTAGCAGCTTCTATATTAAGTGATCAAAGTGCTTGGAATATGATATTCCAGAAGTCAAAGGAATTATCCAGCAAAACTGAGTATAATTTTTCAGGGGGGAAATGGTTATTCAGTGAAATAGAGGACTTTCAAGCATTCTTGATGAAAAAAACAGAGCTGAATAGAAAATCTGACTTTCAAACACAAGAATCAAGAGAAGTATGAAAAGGTAAACAGGAAAGAGAAATCATAACAGACTTACTAAAATTAAACTGTTTACATTCCTACATGGAAAGATGATATTTGTAACTCTTGAAACTTTTCTCAGTATGTGGGTAGTTGAAAGGATTATACATACAAACATATATATAATTTATGTATATGTTGATATATATACAGAGGGCACAGGGTGAGTTGAATAGGAAGGGATGATATCTAAGAAAATAAAATTAAGGAGTGAGAGAGGAATATATTGGGAGGAGAAAGGGAGAAATGGAATGGGGCAAATTACCTCTCATAAAGCAGGCAAGAAAAAGCTTTTCCAAAGAGGGAAATCCCATCCCATTTAGCTTGAGGAGGGAATAACATGCACACTCAATTTGGTATGAAAATCTGTCTTACACTACAGGAAAGTAGGAAAGAAGGGGATAAGTGGGGTGGGGGAATAATAGAAGAGAGAGCAAATGGGAGGAGGGATAAATTAGAAGTAAACACTTTAGGGAAGGGACAAAGTCTAAAGAGAGAATAGAATATGTAGGGGGCAGGATAGAATGGAGGGAAATATAGTCTTTTGCAACATGACTATTATAGAAATCTTTTGCAAAACTACACATATATAGCCTATATTGAATTCCTTGCCTTCTTGGTGGGGATGAGTGGGAAGGGAAGAAAGGAGAGAAATTGGAACTCAAAGTTTTAGGAATGAATGTTGAGAATTTTTTTGCATGCAACTGGGAAATAAGAAATACAGTTAATGGGGTATAGAAATCTATCTTGCCCTACAAGAAAAGAGAGAAGATGGGGATAAGGGAAGGGAGGGGTGCGATAAAAGAGAGGGAAGATTTGGGGAAGGGGTAATTAGAATGCATGGTGTTTTGGGGTGGGGGAAAGGAGAGACGGGGAGATTTGGAACTCAAAATTTTGTCAAAATGAATGTTGAAAACTAAAAATTAATTAATTAATTAAAAAAAGGAATGATGAACATGAGCACTTCAGAAAAACTTGGAAAGATTTATATGAATTAATGCTAAGTGAAATGAGTGGAACTAGGACAATATTATACACAATAAGAGCCACAGTGTGTGAGGACTGTATCTGATAAACTTAGCCCTTTACAGCAATGCAAGGACCTAAAACATTTTCAAAGGACTAATGATGCAAAATGCCATCCACATCCAGAGAAAGAACTATAGAGTCAAAATGCAGAATGAAGCAAAATATGTTCTCTTCTGTTACATTTTGGGCTAGTTTGGTTTGTCTCATGTTTTTTCCCATTTATTTTAATTCTTCTATGCAACATGATTAATGTGAAAATGTTTTTAATGATAATGTATGTGTAGAACCTTTATAAGGTTTCATGCAGTCTTTGGGAGTGAGGGGGGAAGAGAAAATTTAAAACTTATGGGAGTGATTTTTGAAAACTGAACACAAATTAATTATAAATAAATAAAGCTCAAAAATCTATAGAAAATGAAATAATAAGAATCTCCAACTGCACATAAATGTATAAATCCAAAAAATCAAAGGAAATAAAAAATTTGAAAAAAAGTCTACTGAAATGATAAATAAAAAACTTAATCTTCTAAAAAATATGGAGTAAAGTATAAATGAACTCCTAAAGGGGAGCAAAACAGAAATGTCATTTCTGGAGGGATGTACAATTCAATCCTATCAAATATTTAAAGATTTATCCTTTAGGTTAAAAAAAATTTTAAAAAATAGCGGGGAAGAGCAGCTTCTTAATAGAATCCTTTGATGGACAAATATTTTTCTTATATCCAAATGAGAGAGAGAGAGAGAGACAGAGAGAGAGAGAGAGAGAGAGAGAGAGAGAGAGAGAGAGAGAGAGAGAGAGAGAGAGAGAGAGAGAGAGAGATCTATAAAGGAAATTAAATTCTACCAGATTCAATTTTCTTTTTAATTTGTCCCTATGGTATTACTGATGTATAGAACTTTAGTTGAGGAAATTCCTTCACTGATGAAAATGGGCAGTTCCTCTGTAACTTAGAAAACTAATTGGGGCACTAACAAGTTAAGTGAATTAATGCCCAGCATCACAGATTGTGTTTATATTGGAGGTAGAACTCAAACTTGTGTTTTCCTGATGTTACATCTGATACTCTTTCTATGTTGTCCCTTCACACTTGTAACAATACATAATGATGCAAAAATAATGAATAAATTACTACCAGAGGTTAGAACAAATCATTCAGTGAGTGAGAGTGTGTTAAATATAGATCAGAAATGCAGGAATGGTTCAACATTGGGAAAACTGTCAACATATATATCATATCAATCATAAAAGTTCACATGATTATATCAATAGACATAGAAAAATTATTTGACAAGATATGACACTTATTTATGATAATTTTAAAGGACACACTGATAAAATTAATATTCTTGAATGTTATTAAAAATATCTTTTTAAACACAGTAATCTATAATGGAGAAACACCAACAGCTTTCCCAGTTAGATATGGGGCAAATCAAGTATGTGAATTTTTACTATTCTTTTAGGGATAGTAATTGACCAGTGACTTCATTCGTATAAAGCAATTCCTTCTTGCATTTTGTCATCTTAAAGAGTGATTTAGACATAGAAAAAGAGTTTAAATGACTTATCCAATAGTATCTATCAGAAGCAAAATAACGCCAAACTTTATAATTTCAGGATTAATTCTCTATTCCCTAATCCATAGTGCATCAATTGTTTTATGTGTCTGTATGTGTGTGTGTGTCTGTGTCTGTGTGTGTGTGTAGTGCTAGAAATGTTGACCAGAGAAAAAGTACCAGAAGAAAAAATTTGGTTGACAAATATAGATAAAAAGGAGAATTATCTCTAGTTATAGATAACATAATACTCTATAGAAATCCAGAGTCAATTAAATATAAATTCAGACAAGACAATCAGAAAAGCTGTAGGTATAAAATGTAACCACAAAAATCCGTATTTTATTAACAAATCTAGGAGAAAAAATAGAAAAATAAATTCCATTCAAAATAATTACAAAAATCAGAAAAGTAGTGGGGTGTTCACTACATAAGACAAGTAGGATTTATAAAACAAAATAAAAACTATAAAATGCTTTTTACAGAAATAAAGAATTGGAGAAATGTTTCTTGTTCATGCTTGAGTTATACCAATATAATTAGTGTCGTGACATGACCTAAATTATTTTATAGATTTAGGGATACACACATCCAACTCTCAAGGAGTCACTTCATTAAAGTAGATGAAATAATAAAAAAAATTATTTGGAGGAAGAAAAGACCAGAATTTCAAAGGAAATGTTTTTCAAAAACAAAATGCATACAGTAACAGCAATATTGTTTTAAGAACAACTATGAGTGAGTAAGTAATTTTCACAATTATAAATAACCAAATTATTTAGAAAGGACCTATGAAGGAAGGCACTATCTGCATCCAGAGAAAGAACTGATAAATAGAAGTATGTATAGAATTGTTTTACATTTATATCCATATTTGTGTTTAATGGTAGCCATTTCTACACTGGGGTAATGGCAGATAAGAAAAAAAAAGAAAGTTACATGATAACTTTATTATATATTTAAAAGGGACAGCAAATTGTACATAATGGATTTGCAGTTGCAAATGTAATCATCTTTTTTCCTCTTCTACTATATTTTATTTTTTAAGTTCAGAATAAAATAAAATGTAAATAAGAATGAAGGGGCCTTAGTATTACCATATTTCAAGCTACTATGTAAAGTAATAGCCATCTAAACCATTTGGTACTTGTTCAAAAACGGAAAAATAAATCTGTCGAATAGATTAAGTAAGACCTAGATGGAACTGAACACAGCACACCAATATTTGATCAACATAACAACCAAAATCCACAGCGAAAAGGTTCAAAATTTGACAAAAAGAGCTAAGATAGTTGGGGAGGAGGTTGACAGAAATTTTCTTAGGTAAAAATCATTCACTCTATATCATCACAAGACAGTCAAAATTGATATGTCTGAATATAAAAGGTAACACCATAAAATACTTAAAGAAGAGATAGTGCTGCCTTTTTAAACTATAATTAGGGAGAAATTTATAATCAAGCAAGGAAGAAAGATGTTCATAAAAGATAAAATATACATTTTGATTGCATCTCCACTTCTTTTTGCTAATTTTAGAATTGTGTCTTTTTTATATAACCAGATATATCCTTAAATTCTTGGTTTCACTGACATATGATTGTGTATGATCGTTTCTATCATTCTTTTTATCCCCTATACTTTTAGTTGTGAATTAATGTTATTCATTTTTTATTTTAACAATTTGATTTTCTTCTTTTTAAAGGTTTTGCTAAAAAGTTTGTTAGTGTTTTCCAAAAAACCTCATTTGTTTATAATATCTAGAATCTTTTTATTTTCAATCATCTATTTCTCCTCTAACTTTTGATTTTTATTTTATTAATTTGATTTTCCTAACTTTTTAAAGTTTATTGCATTGGTCAACTCATTGATAATCTCCTTTTCTATTTTATTAATGCAGGCTTCCAGAGACATAATTATTCCTTTAAGGACTGCATTAGCTACAGCTTCAAATTTTTGGTATGTCATATTGTTTTCAATTTCTTTCCCTAGTTGCTAATTTCTTCCATGATTTGTTATCCACCTATTATTCAAGATACCATCATTTAGTTTACATTTAAATTGATGCCTTTTACTTGTTTTCTCAGAATTAATACTTTATTTTTATCATATCTTGTCTAGAAAAGATGCTTAATTTTGTTTTTGCTTTTCCACTTATTAGTAAACTTTTGGTGATAAGCCTCCCTAAGGTAAGGGAGAGTGGTTCACAGATAAAAGTCCATCCTGAGTCCATACACAGAACAAGTAAGGAAATAAGCAAATGCTACAAACTCAGAGACTGATTCATTATTTAGTTGAGGCCCTAGTCTTGAGTGATGGAGAAAATGTTAATCATGTAGATTAAACTTAAAAGTGTATTTTTTTTTATTTTGGGGTTTGGGGAGAGCTTCTTATTAAACATTTATGAACATACTCATGTTTCTTGCTCTTCTCTCTGGATTCCTTTCATTCAACTCAGCTAAGTTCCAGATGAAGATACAGACATTTTTCTTCTCCCTGAATCCTGTTTCCTGATTATAGCCCACTGACAACTTTACTTTACTTTTTAAAGAGCTTACTACTATGCACTGCATTCGAATGAGTACAATAGCAGAATATATAATGTTACTAGCAACATGAATAAAATAAAGTTTAAAAGCTTCAAAATCATTCTTCATTAACAATCAAAGTCCATAAACATTTATTGAATTCCTATATAACAAAGAATTGAAACTCAACATAAGGGAAAACATGATAAATGAATATTTAGCTTCCCTTGATGAAATAAAGGCATTAGACCTAGATAAACTACAACCTAGGATACTCAGAACTCTTTAACATGATGCTAAGCTACTCTCAATCAGCTGGAAAAATAAAAAGAATAATAAATCACTTCAAATTAGACTGCAAAACATTAAATGCAAGTAGAGTCTTCAGACCATAGGTCTATTAGCTTGACTTGGGTTCTGTTCTAGTCTAAGTTAGACAGGGAAGCCTCAATCATTAAGAGCCAACAAATATGAAGCAGGTCATGCCCTTTGAAAGTTCATTTCTTTTTTGACAGAATTACTAACCTGACTGGTCAGGAGAATGCCACAGACTGAGTATATCTGGATTTCATCAAAGGATTTGACAAAATCTCTTGGGCTGTTCTTTTGGAGAGTATGAAGAGATGTCGACTAAATGATAGTGTCCCAGGTAGACTTGGCTAACTAGCCAAACCCAAATAAAATAGCAAATAAAAACTTCTGGCAGGGCAGAATAAAAAAATAAAAACTTAGCAAGCAGCTAGGTTGTGCAGTAGTGGATAGAGCTCTGGGATCTTTAGTCAGAAAGAACTGAGTTAAAAATCTGACCTCAGACACTTACTAGCTGTGTGATCCTGGGCAAGTCGCTTAACTTCTTCCTGCCCCAATTTCCTTCACTGTAACATGAGATAAATAATAGCCCCAATCTCACAGGACTGTTGTGATAATCAAATGAGATATTTGCAAAGCACTTAGCACAGTGCTTGGCACATTGAGGCACTGAATAAATGCTTCCTTCTTCCCCTCCCTCAATCAGGTGTATGGCACCAATATAGTGTGTTCCTGGAGGAACCACTAGATTGCTTAAGAAAGGACAAATTGACCCAGGTCAAAAATGGTGCAGGTCAAAACTTCCATGTCATGCACCAATGGAATCAGATCCCTGAGTGGCCACTGCACTTCCAATTCAAGAAAAATAAGATCCCATCTCCAAAAATAAAGTCGCACACAATCCTTAACATTTGCACATATTCATCACAGCACAACACAGAGGATGTGTAATCATATGTTAGGCTATATGACGGGAAAGGAAATTTTGAGTATGGAAAAAGTAAGAAAAAGCAATTTGCCTTCCAGGACTTAGGACCTGGAACATCTTTCTTTGAGAAGACCAAAGAAAAAGTCCCCTCTAGCTTCCCACTTCTAATGTGACTGGTTAGAAACTATCATAAGAGTCTAAATAAATTAATGCCATTTTTTAGCATCTTCACTAATACAGTCAAGCCAATTTGTATGCTTTCAAAAGGCACATGGAGTCTAAAGAAAAATAATCCCCAAACCTCACGTATTGTGTGAAGCCAGGACAAATGTTTGAAGAATGAGGCAATTTCAGTCATTGCTCTGTTTTATTTCACTACTTCAATTGTGTGTCCTTTCTGAAAATGCAATCCAACATCACAAGATCCAGAAACACATTCTAAGGTCAAAGCATTTGGGAGTCAAAAGGGAAATTTGTGAATGACATGCCAAATTGAAGTCCCAAAGGAAACTATTTATTCTGATGATCCAAGTGGTTGGAAGCTTGTATACTATTAAGTCAACAGGTGTTTATATGGTGGAAAAAAATATGACATTCAACAACTTTCTTGACTGTTATTAGAAAGTTTATGATAATGATGACTAATGTACAATTTAAGGTTTGCAAAGTGGCTTACAAACATTATCTCATTTGGTCCTCAGAATGACCCTATGAAGTAGACGCTATTATGATCCTCATTTTACAGATGAAGTCATTGAGACAAGAAGATAGCTTGCCCAAGAGAGTATCTGAGGAGGGATTTGAACCCAGTTCTTCTTGTCTCTAAATCCAGTGTACTATTGATTATGTAACAATGCCTCTTGAAGTAAAATTGGGTGGGAGGGAAGATTAAAGTGGTCAGAAATGAAACTACTTAGCACCTTGGTGTAGCAACTACATGCAAGTAAATCAGACTGTTTATGTTCATGAATGGAGATATGGGGGCAGTGTAAGAGAAGAGAAGTAAGAGAAGGAAAATAGTATTGAGTGTGACATATCCATAATTAAAATCATCTGCCTTCAGAATTGCCAACCTGAGATCACTGATTAGCACTAACTTCCTAAAGAAAAGAATCCAGACTCACTCAGAGAAAGTATTACTCCTCAAGAGTCAGTGTATAAATGCCTGTCAAAGCCATATGTAAAATGTATGAAATGAGATATATTTGTAAAACTCTTAGCATAGTGCCTAGCACATAGCAGACACATAATAAATCACTTGTTCCCTCTCCTTTCCTTAAAATGATGCAAATGTGATCATCTAAATATGATAAAATCAAGCCTTCACGTACTTGATGCTTACAATGTCTAGTAATGATATAGGTACCAGAGCAGGATGCTCTAATAGCAAGATAGCTGGTCCTAAAACCGGAAAGACCCTGGTTCAGATTCTGCCTTTATCTGTGATCTTAGGCAAATTGTTTCACCTCTCAGTGTTCTAGGCAACTCTCTAAGACTCTATGTTATAGAGAAAATAACATCCTGCATTGGTAAAGTGAATCTTTTTACCTAGGAATTCCTCATATCAACGAAATCAGAGGTCCAGTCCCTATCCCTGTAAGCATTGAAAATTGGGCTGATCATATTTTTAAATTAAATTTTATATTAAAATTAGCAAAAAGTCACTTAATCTCCCTCCTACCCATTTCTTTTGCAATAAGAAAGAAAGAAAATAAACCATCTGTTATAAGCATTTAAAGTTAAGCAAAACAAATTTCCACTTTGGTCATGTCCAAGAAAAGAAATATGTCACATTTTACACTTTCAGTCTTTCACCTGTCAGGAGGTAGAGAGCATGCTTCATTGTTAGTCCTCTGGAATTATGGTTTATCGTTATGATGACCAGTTTCTAAATCTTTGAAAATTGTTATTGTTTGACGTTACAAAACTATTGTCTTTATATAAGTTGGTTCTCCTGATTCTGCTCACTTTAATTTGAATCAATTTATGCAAATCTTCCTAGGTTTCCCTGAAAGCATCTCCTTCATAATTTCTTATAGTATAATAGTATGCCATTACTTTCATATACTATAACTTGTTCAACCATTCCCTATTCTATAGGCATCATCTCAGTTTCCAATTTATTTTCTGTATCAGACAGTCAATAAACATTTGTAAGTATTTTTGCACAATCTTAGTTTGTTTGTTTGTTTGGAACTAACCCCTCCCTTAATCTTCTTGTTGAGTTGTTCTTCAGGCTTGTCCTATTTTTTGTGACCCCACTTGGGGTTTTCTTGGCAAAGATACATTTCCTTCTCCAGTTCACTTTACAGATGAGGAAATTGAGGCAAACAGGGTTAATTGACTCATCCAGGATCACACAGCTAGTAAAAGGCCAGATTTTAACTCAGGAAGACAAGTCTTCCCGACTCCAGGTCCTTAATCTTCTAACCTTCCAATTCTCCTTTCTCTCCTATTTCCCTGTCAAGTAAATCATATTTCTATCCACAACTGTGTAAGTGTGTGTGTGTGTGTGTGTGTGTGTGTGTGTGTGTATTCTTCCCTCCTTCAATGAAGTCATATGAGATTGAGGTTCACCCTCCACCCCTTTCTTCATGATTGTATAGACTTCTACTTGCACACTTCAATTATGTGAAATAATTTCCCCTACATTTTCTCTTTTTCCTCCCACCACAAAGTATTCCTCTTCCACTACCTTACCATTTTTCTTTCAAGATCATAAAGACATAATAGAATCCCTCCTAGGCCTTCAGTCTAATTAGTTCTCTCTATGACCCCTTAGGATTATGGATTTCAGAGGGAATATGTTATCATGTCTCCATATTAGAACATAAGCAGTCTGTCCTTGTTCCTTAGGATTTTTTATTCATGTTTACCTTTTATCTCTTTCTCTTGACTACTATTTTTGCACTTCAATATTATGCAACTCTGGTCTTTTTTTATCAGGAATGTTTGGAAGTCATTTATGTCATTAAAGATCCATTTGTCCCCATACAATTATACTCAATTTTTATGTGCAAGTTATTCTTGCTTATAAGCCAATATCCTTTGCCTTCTGCAATATTGTATTCCAAACTAACTTCTCTTTTAATGTGGTGGCTGCTAAATCATGTGTGATCCTGACTGCTGTTCCTGAGTGTTTTAATTCTTTTACTCTGTAACTTTCTTTTCTAACATTTAGCATACTTCCGAGCACATGGAAAGTGCTTAAAAATGTCATTGATTGATTGATTGACTGGCTGCTTGTAATATTTTTCCTTTGATCTGAAAGCTCTAGATTTTGGCTATAATATTCCTGGGAGTTTTCATTCTTGGGTTTCTTCAAAGGGGTAGCCAGTGGACATGTTCTATTTCTACTTTGCTTTCTGGTTCTAAAAGGTCTGGGCAGTTTTTTTTATGATTTCTTGAAACTTTTATGATTTCTAGACTTTTTGATCATGACTATATTATTCAAATGAACGTTTTCATTTTTTACAGGATTTGAATGTATCATTTATTACTCAGAATGTTTAACTGAGGTTCAAGTGCATTTTGCTCAGAATAACCTTTTTTTCAGTGTCTGAATTGACACTAGCTGCTCTCACTTTAGATAGAAAGTAATGAAATGACCAATTAGTTTTCATTAGATTTCCACAGGTGTTTGTTGTTTGACATTTAAAAGTTTTTCCTCTCTTTCCATTCTTCTTACACTTTACTTCTCTTTGCATAATCCAAATTACATTTTTACCATTCCAGCTTACAAATTACCTGAAATCTATCCCTTGCTCCATGGACCTCAGTTTAAGAATGCCAGTCTTCCATCTACTCTGTATGTATCACATTATGTATCTATTTATTTACGTTGTCTTTCCCATAAGAATATAAGTTTTCTGAGGCCATGGGCTGTTTTTGTTTTTCTTTATAATCCTGATACTTAGCACAGTGCTGGGCACATAGAAAGCAATTAATTATTGCTTGTTAAGAAAATGTATCACTTTGAGATGATTATAGGAGTCTGCTTGATGGAAGGGCTTAACAGTGCACATATTACATACTTCCTGGGAAAATCTCTCAACTTCCCTTTGTCCTCCTATTGCCTCTCCAATGTACATGTGAAATAAACATGGAATTGGGGAAGAAGAAGATGCATATAGTCTACCTATGTATGGGACCAAGAACAAAGTTTTTGAGGGTAGTAGATTTACCCCTTCCTCGGGCAAAGAGAAGGCAAGAAACTAAAAGCTTAACAGAAAAAAAAATGATCTCTGTGTCTGTATAATAGACAGTTCCCAAGTATGAAAGGAGAATTTGAACTCAGTAGAGATGCAATTTGAACTCAGTAGAGATGCAAGTAGTCATTTTGTTTCTCACAAACTAACCAAGAAGAGACATAACTCAGGGTGGGTCAACATGGGACATGGTCACGTGTAGTCTAACCATTGCACCAACCCTGCTGGCTGCAGATGCATTGGTATGCCTAAGGACAAAACGTTGAAGAAGTTAATTATCTGCCACATGTAGAAGTCGCGGCCATCAGAAACATCTCCAAGGCAAACATCTTCAAATTCTACATACTAAGATGAATATGAAACTATAATACTGAATGAAGTACAAACCACAGCAAGCAACTGATTCTGTGAGACAAGACAATGTCCTATACACCCCTTTCCCTATCAGAACCAGAGTCAACAAACATTTATTAGGTATCTATTATGAAGTGTAAAGGAATCTCTAGTAAATAAAACAGAATCATCTTATAGGCATCACTGTATTGTACATAAGCATGGGAATAGAAAGAAGTGATTTTCCCTCTACCACTCAACATGAACTTATACTAAGTATTTTTGTAGGAGTTCATGAGAAAAATTTTCCTCTTGACTAGTCAAGACTTTGTGAATCCCCTGAACTCTGCTTCGATGCCCAAGGCAATAGGAACTGTAAGTTTGGAGCTTTGTGAGGGATGAATGGAGGGGTAATAGCCACTCTTGTGGGTAGCAGGGTACTATTTAGTTTGTGCCTACACAGCACCAAAAGAACCCACAAACTCCATCAAATTAGATAAAGGATGGTTCAATTAAGTTAGACTGAAGAAACACTCACACTAGTTGTTTAGCCAAATTGTCCTGTCACTTTGGTTGAAAGATATAGCCTGAGGGTAGTGTAGTAGAAAACATCTGCCATTATAACCTTGAGCCAACTTCTGGAATAACCAGCAATTCTGTTGTCACTGGGCCTATTCCTGTTGCATAGCCATAAAAAATGTAAGTGATATTCAATCTCCTCTGCATTTTTTTTTTCTGTTCTTCATTTACCAAGAACTAGCAGTATATTAGACACCATGTTGAAGAGAGAGGAGGCTTGGTCCCTGCCCAGTGGGCTTAACACCTGACTAATAGATATATGTTATGCCACTGACTCACCACATGTGCATGTGTGAGAGTGAATTTAGCTCTGGTAAGCAGTGCAATATGACAGATACTATAATGGTTATGCCTGGTGTTTATATCTTTGGAAGATTTGTGATTTTTCTAAAGAGTCTTGGCTGCTACAACAGTTCTCTTGGTTGGAGGGGAGTGATGTAAAGGGAGGATTGGGAGAGAAGGAAACAGAACAGTTGATTTTCTCATTGAGACAAAGGTAAGATTATGCCTTTTGGAACTGTATTTGAAAGGTTATGCCTATTCCTTATCATATCCTTAAATAGGAATCATCCTCTTTAGGCTTCAACAACCCACAACCCTATCTACTATGTAACAGCCCAAGTCTTCAGTTCTTTCCACCCACCGTAGAGCATAAAAAAAATAGCAGGTTTTCATTCATGGCTTTCATTAGTGGGAAGTGAAAAATAATTTCACTAGTTAAAAGAAACAAACATGTGGGTTTCAACAGAGCCTATCTGCATGTGTATTTTAAGTGATTAAATAGGAATTTCTTTACTGGTATTCAACTTGTGTTAGTTTGGGGGATACAGGAATTTCTTTTCATGGGATAATGTGTTTAGAGCTGGAAGAGACATCAGAGATCATCTAGTCTTATCCCTCAATTCTACAGATGAGGAAACTGAGGCTTAGTCTTTTTAAAGATACTCTTCTATCTATGTATTTTTATAATGGAAGACAACTTAGTACTTTTATTTGTGAAATTTGATTCCAAATAACTCATCTACTTCCACAGTATTTTTCATAGTTTCAATATATTTCAGTTCAATAAATATTTTTAAGCACCTTCCATGTGAAAGATACCAGTTTCAGTTTATTTGCTTGCTTGCTTGTGTGTTTTGATTTAGGGAATCTTAAAAATAATTGGATGCCTGAGAAGGCCCTCAAAAAACTGTGTTTCATGTGGTGCCATTTTATCAACATGTATTGGGTACCTATTATGCTTTTTGCACTTTACTTGCTGTGGTAAACAAAGATTTAGAGTGAGAAAGGACCTAGATTAGCCCCCTCATTTTACAGATTAGGGAAAGTGTGTCACAGAGAAATTAAGTGATTTATTCAAGGTCACACAGGTATTAAGTAGCAAGCTATAGTATTCCAACCCAGGTCTTCTGGTTCCAGATTTTTTCACTCTTTCCATTGCATATAATCTCTTCCCTTAAACAGTTTATAATTATGTTGAAGAAATGATGTTTTTACATGTAAAGATGACTTAAGTGTTCTAAAAATTAATATTTGGATGAATGAAATTCATACATGCAGGGATCAGGAGCCCCAGATCCTGTTATATTTTAAGTACATCACTGTCAATAGGGGGAAAAAGTGATTGGTCTCATAGGAATGGCTATCTGACTTCCGAGAAACTTACCTTCCCTCTCTCCTTCCCAAACTATCTGAAATTCAATTCAGCTCAACTCAGTATTTGGGGAATGAATTATCCATGAGTTCTCATGAACAGTAGGATTGTTTCTGCTCTTTGGAGCAGAAAATTTTTCATTTTTTTATATCCCCAGTACCTAGTGCATAGCAGATATTTAATCAATGCTTGTTGGTTGACTAATTGATTAACTGATGAGACTAACCTACCTCTGTATTTCAAAAATGTCCCTGATTCCCATGCCATCTAAACTGCATTTAGGGAGATGGAGTAGGTAGGAGGAGGAAACAGAATCTGAGTTCATACTTACTTCAATAATGGGTGGATCATTTTTGTGATCAAAATGGATATATCCTTCAGCAGGGCAGATACCAACTCATTCATACCTGTTCATATTACTACTACTACCACTACCACTACCACTACCACTACTACTACTACTACTACTACTACTACTACTACTACTACTACTACTACTACTACTCCTGCTACTATTACTACTACTACTATTTCTATTACTACTACTAATAATAATTAACTAGCATACAGATACACATATATATCACGTTAAGTTTTGCAAAGCACTCTACAACTATTATTGCATTTGGGTTCACAATATCCTCAGGAGGTAGATGCTATTATTATCCCCATTTTACAGATGAAGAAATTGAGGCAGATGGGGGTAGGTGATTTGTTCAGCAACACAGCTAGTAAGTGTCTGAGGTGAGATTTGAACTCAAGTTTTTCTTATTGCAGATCCAGCACTCTATCTATTGAACCACCTACCTGCCTCTTTCTGTTACATTTTGTTTTGGTATTATGGACACATTCAACAAATATACAAGCAATCCCTCCCCCAACAAATTTCATCTCTCGAAAACACTTCAGTCATATTAACTTAGAGAGTGATGGGGGCAAAAAAAGAAACACCTTTGTCAATTTCAGCTTTTGGAGTTAGCTCTAGAAAGAAGAGATATATAACATTTTAATAATGTGATATGCCCCATTATCCACTGTATTTGACCCAAATTATTTTGCTGCTTAACATCCTTATTTACATTGTTGTAGTCCTTTTTTTGGCTCTGCTTTATTTGTTCTGCATCTGAATATAAGCATTCCCATGTTTCCCCAAATTCTTCATTTTTTTTTCTTTCCTGATAGAGCAATAATGCTCCATTACATTCACATGTAGCAATTTATTCAGTCATTCCCAAATTGTTGGGCATAAAGTTAGTTTCCGGATTTTTGCTATTATAAATAGTGACACTATGAATATTTTTGCATGTCTTGGACTTTTTTTGCTGTTAATAACACCTCTTTGGGGTGTAAATTGAGTAGTGAGTCAAAGGGCATAAACTTAGCAACTTTTCTAACATCATTCCAAATTGCTTTACAGAATGGTTGGAATAATTCACACCTACATCAGCAGTAGATTAGCATGCCTATTTTCCCCACTGTCCCTCTGACATTGAATATTTTTCACCTTTTTATCTTTGTGAATTTGAAAGGTATTATGTAGTACCTTGAAATTATTTTACTTTATATGTAAACATAAGCTTTATGAGAGGGGAAAACATAAGGTAGGCATAGGAGGTGATTGTAGTAGTATAGGTGAGAGATGATTTAGACAATTATGGCAATTATGCTGCACAAAGATGGGGGGTATATATATTATATGCAGGGGAGAAGAATATGACAAGATTTGACAATGGACTGGATGCATGGAGTGAGAGTGAGGGGTTGAGTATAATAACAAGTTTGTCAGCTAGAAAGATGGCAGAATGTAGGCAAAAATCAACATCTCACAGCCTATATCAATATATTGTTGAAATGGGTAAAAGATTTACACATAAAAGGTGACACCATAAGCAAATTAGGAGAGCAAGGAATAGTTTACCTGTCATATCTATGGAGAAATGAAGAAATTAAGACCAAACAAGAGAGAGAGAATATTATGAAATGCAAAATGGATAATTTTGATTACATTAAATTCAAAAAGTTTTGTACAAATAAAACCAATGCAACCAAGATTAGAAGGAAAGAAGAAAGCTGGAAACTAATTTTTACAACCAGTGATTCTGATAAAGACCTCATTTCTAAAATACGTAGAGAATGAGTCAAATTAATAAGAATACAATTTATTACCCAATTGGTAAATGGCCAAAGGATATAAACAGGCAGTTTTCAAATGAAGAAATTAAAGCTATCTATAATCCTATGAAAAAAATGCTCTAAATCACAACTGATTAGAGAAATGGAACTTAAAAAAACTCTGAGGTACTACTTCACACCAATCAGATTATCTAATACGACAGAAAAGGAAAATGATAAATGTTGGAGAATATATGGGAAAATTCTAAGACTAATGCACTATTGGTGGAGTGGTGAGCTGACCCAAACATTCTGAAGAGCAATTTGGAATTATGTCCAAAGGGCTATAAAACTGTGTGCACCCTTCGATTCAGTGATACCACTACTAGGTCTGTATCCCAAAGAGATCTTTAAAAAATAGAAAGAATCCACATGTACAAAAATTTTTATAGCAGCTCCTTTTGTGGTGGCAAAAAAAATTCAAAATTGAAGGGGTGCCTATCAACTGAGGAATGACTAAACAAGTTATGGCATATGAATGCAATGCAATATTATTGTATTATAAGAAATGATGAGCAGGCAGATTTCAGAAAAACCTGGAAAGACTTACATGAACTGAGGCTGAGTGAAATGAGGAGAACATAGCAGAAATATGAAACACATCCTTTACAGATCTTAAAATAACAAAAAAAATACTTTTAAGTTCATAGAGCAAAAACAAAAGTCACAGACTCAAGTGGAGATTTATGCATGAAATTCTAAATAATGAGTGGCTCAAAGAAAAACACAATACAATTATGTAAAAAAAATCATAATGATAAAACAATATGACAAAATTTCTTGGATTTAGTTTCCAATGCTCAAGGAATAAATTATGTTCCTAGAATAATGTACTAATAAAATAGAAATAAACTGAACATCATTTTTTTAAATTAGAAAGGAAACAAACCTAAAATAAGTACAAAAGAACAGATTAAAAATTAGAAGAGACAAATTGGAAAGCAAAATAACATTATAGAAATAAATGTATCTGAAATGTGGTTCTCTGAAATCATTAATAAAATTTATAAACCTTTAACAAATCTGCTTTTTAAAAAAAGAAGAAACAAAATCAAATGAACAAAATTGCAAACAAGGTGAAATTTTAACAAAACCAAAAGAAATTTTAAAAATTATCAGAACCTAATGTCAACACCTATATGATATCAAAATTGAGGACATAAAAGAAATGATGGAATGTTTTCAAAAATATAAAATAACCAAACTAACAAAAATTAAATTGAAATCTTAAAAATCCAATCCTGGGAGTTGAGGGAGAATGGAATACAACTAGATGTAAAGGAAAAGTGCCTGGATCTAATGAATTCACAGAAGAATCCCATCTACCCTTTAATAATAGTACAGATGCTACACAAATTATTCTCAAAATTTGAAACAGGAAGCATTATACCATACAATATAATCCTGATATCTAGAGAACTATAGACTGATATCATTAATGAATTTTGACTCAAAAGTTTTAAAGAAAATCTCAACAAATTGTCCAAAGCAATTTATCAAAGAAATTATTCATTATTAGGAAGCTGAAATCATACCAGGCATGCAAGGATAGTTCAATGTGAGAAAACAATCAACATAATTTTCATATTAAAGACAAATCATTAAAAACTATGTGATCATCTCAGTCAATGGAGAAAAAGCCCTTGACCAAGTATAATACTCATTAATGCTAAGAATCCTATAAAAATATAGAGACCTTTTAATAACATAAAAATAACTATCTAAAATTAAAAACAAACATCATGTGCGGTGCAAAGATACTAGAAATTTTCTCAATAAATATGAGAGTAAAGCAAGAACTCCCACTCTCCTCACTACTATTCTATATAGTCTGGAAATACTAGCAACAACAATAAGACAAGACAAAGAAATTAGAGACATAAAGATATGTAAAGATATGTCAAAACTATCTTTGACTGCTAATAACATGATGGTTTAATTAGAAAACTCTTAGGGAATGAACACAGATACTAATTGAGATAATAGCTTCAGCAAATGTACAGGCTACAGAACAAACCCTCAAAAAATCAAAAGAATTTCTAATATACTTATAATAAAATTCAAAAAGCAATAATAGGAAGGAATATCTCCTTTAAAATAATTACAAAATTGGTAAAATATAATAATATCAATCTACCAAAAGATACAAAATACTTAGATTCAACTGCAAAGTGATTTAGTAGCAGAAAAATTATTTTTCTCACCTCTGGGTCATGGAAATATAATGAAAATTATTTAAAATAACAAACTAATTTCAATATTAATGATTTACCAATAAAATTATCAAAGGGATGTTTCACAGAATAATAACAAACCTCATTTTAAAAAGTAAAGAGTACCAAAGGAACTAACGAAAAGAGGTAGATACAAAGTGAGAATAATACTTCTCAACTTCATGCTATAATATAGTGCAGTAATCATCACCACCATTTGGTACTGATTTTAAAATAATGAGGTTGATAATACAAACACAGTAAGGAGAGAACAGAAACAACAGAACTCATTAACCCACTCTTTTATAAACTAGAAAAAAAATTGCTTAGAAAAGAGCTTCCTTTGATAAAATATTGCTTAGAAAACAAGAAGTCAATCTTTTATAAAGGTTTAGGAAATCATCTTTTGCCATATTTCACAATATATTCTAATTGCATGTGACCTTTATTATTAAACATCTTACCACTAAAAAAATTTAGAAGAGAAGCAGATCATATACTTTTCTTAGCTATAAGTAGAAAAGGTATTCTTTACCAAACAAGGAACTAAGAAATTGCAAAACATAAAATGGATAACTTTGATTTTGTTATTGAGTCATTTTTCAGTTGCGTTCAACTGTTTGTGACCCCTTTGTCAGTTTTCTTGCTTAGGTAATTTAATCCTTAGACGAGAAACATACAGTTTTTTGCTATGTCCAAGCACAAAACTCTTGGTATAAAAGTCAGACCTTGTGTTCTGCTGGCATAGCCCTCAGGAGCCTCCATTCCAAAGGAGGCAGCAGAATAGGATCTTAGAAGAGGAGAAACAGGGAAGACCCCATTAAAAAGTAGATTGGTCCTCAGAAAATACATATAAAATCAATCACTGGGCCCATACTCAAACCCTTACCAATCTAGTTTCAGCTTACCTTTCTAGGTTTATTGTTCATTCACTTCTATAATCTCAAAAATTGCCTGGCTTCCTTCAAAGTCCATGTCACATGCCACCTCCTAACCAAAACCATTCCTGATTCTTTCACTTGTAGTTCCCCTTCCCTACAAATTATATTAACTTTATTTACTTGTTCACTTATGAACATATTGTTTCTTTCGCAGATGTTTATCTCAACAATATACCAGCTTCTTTAGGGAAGAAACTATTTCTTCTTTGTCTTTGTATACCCAGAATCTAGTATACTAACATACATTCAGTATTTAATAAATATTTACTAAAATAACTTTAGATTGAACTTGTGCTGTGCTTGCATAGCCTTCTAGGACCCATAATTCCAAAATGAAATATTAAAATATGATATTTATAGAGAAAAATTATTATTTTAAACAATGATAGTATCAGCAATGAAAATTAACCAGAGGTGTACTTCATGATTTTTCACCTTACCTCCAGAGTTACTCATCATTTTGTTAATATATTTCTATTTGTAGTACATGTCCACTAATCATTCAACAAGCATTTATTGAGCATTTATTGTTTGCCAGAGATTGTGTTAGGAACTGTGTCTTTCATGTCTCCATAAAGGACTTCAATATTCTTCAAGCAAGGGCAGAGTCTTATCTGTTCTTCATCCCCTAAAAGTTCAAGTCCCTGTCCCTACTCAAGAAATACTTGTTGGCTGACAGACTGATATAGACTCCCCTTAGCAAGGAAAGGATTCAGGAGATGTCACTCATCAGGCATATTTATTGAGTTTTGTTTTAAGAGGCTACCTAGTCTTAAAAAAGCACAGCAAAACCCCACAAGTCTGAACTTTGCCTGTTTGGAACTGGGGAATACTTCCCAACACGTTCTGAACATTTGCTTCTTTCCGCTTCTGAGGGTTGACAGTGTTATTTTACACACACACTGCAAACTTGTGCATGTAACGTAGCTTGGAATTTCTTCTGTAACTCATCAATAATAATGATATTAATAATTCACATTTCTATAGCAGTTTAAGTTTCCCAAAACACTAGTCCTGCAGCAATCCTGTGAGGTAGCTAGTGTGAGCATTTTTATCTCCATTTTGTAGATGAAAAATGTGAATCTCACAGAGATTGAATGACTTGTCCATGAGACAATAGCTTTGGACAAAGCTATTCAAACTTAAAACTATCCTAAGTCTTTTGGGGCACTCTGTATTTCACTTTACATTTACAAAACATTTCATCATTATCTCTATATTTTTATATACTATCTAATTTTAGCCTCATTAAATCCTTCTAAGGTAGGTTCTACAAGTATCATTTATTCCTGTTTTTCACATGTGGAGACTGAGACTCGGAGAAGGTCAACTATTTGCCAAAGGTCATACACCTGGTTAAATGATGGAGCTAGGACTTAAATTTGGGTCTTGTAGATATTAAGCCCAGCCTCTTTCCAATATGCCACACAATTTTCTATTAGTTTGTTCATAGAAATCTCTTTACCAAACAAAGATAAGAAACTCTCTGGTAAAGTTATGATCCAAATATGAGAACAATGGTATGTTTGAGCCTTCCTATCAGATATTTACCATATTAAAATGTTGGAAATGTGGGTTAGTTGGAAATGAAAATCCGATGTCATTGCTACTAGCTTTCCCATGAAACCCCAAAATCCTCCTTGTTTGGGTAGAAAATGAGATGGAATGGAATATATTATACTATACCATAAGCTAGAGGGAATGTCTTAGTGGTTTAAACCTCAGCTAGACTCCCTGGAACCACAGGTTCAAATCCCTTCAGCACTGAATCAGCCTTTTGTCCTTGTGAGATAGTAAACTGCATACTATTCAATTTATCTGTGTGGGGTCCTTTTGATGAGACCTCAAAAACTAAAGGCTAATTTGCTCTAAAGGGGCATTAAATATTTGTGGACATTTTAAAATTGCTCCAGTGTCTTTGGTCAAAGTTTGCCAGACTACACTGAACATTTGGTAAATTCATAAGCCAGCTAAGTCTTCCATCATCTTATTAAAAAAGAAAACAACTTAAAAAATAAGACTCCGAAAGCATGTTTAATGTGTAAGTTCTTCCAAAAGCTGAACTGTTGCTTAACACAACCTTCACTTACAGGTTCTAAATTCACTAAATAAATGTGGTTTGGTGGCATTTGAAAACATGTAGTTCCACATGGTCACCAAACTACCTTTAAAATAGTTTACCTTTTTATACAATGACATAAAGATTTTGAGAAATCTTCCATCATTCCTTTTTTTATGAAAATGTAAGACAGTCATGATTATCAACACTAGCTCTCTTCTTTCCCCTCAATTAGAGAATCTTTCCAAGGTTCATTTCCTAGAAAAATTAGTATTGATTCAGTGTTCTCTTTGAAAGGTCTGTCTACTTTATAAGGGGAAAAAAGCAAACAAAAAGCTAACCAATGCTTTAACCAGTCCATATAGATGTAGATAACAGTTGCTTAACCTATAAATTGCTTCTTCTCTAAAGCCTTTCATCAAAACCTTTATTTCACACTGTTCCTTTCTGTCATATTCAGGAAAGATTTACTGGAGTCTCATGATTACCTGATCACCTGAAGTTAGGTTCTCAACCCTTTTCTTCTTATTTCTTTAATTTTTCTATTCTAACTCTAGACTTAATGATTCATTCTAACTATTATAATTTTTGTTTTAGCTTTAGAATAAGGAATCTTAATCCCTAAAATTCCCTCTTCTATAATCCCCCCAGTCCCTCATAATGCTAGTGCCTTCCCTCACTTGATTATCTACAATTTCTTATTGCAACATGGTTGTTAGCATGTTCTCCTTTCCCTTCCTTTATCCCCCCTACACATACACATACACACACACACACATACACACACACCAATCAATTTGTAAGCTCTGTGAAAGTAATGATTGTCTTTTGCCTTTCTTTGTATCTGCAGCACTTAGTGTCTGGCATATAAAAGGTAAAGGCTATTGACTAAGTAACCTGTGGTCTATGAACTTGGGTTTTTTATATTTATTTTGATAACTATTGTTGTTGTGGTTCAATCTTTTCAGTCATGTCTCACTCTTTGTGGCCCTATTTGGATGGGTTGTTTGGTTGGTTTCTTTGTTTTGGCAAATATACTGGAGTGATTTGCCATATCTCTAGTTCATTTTAAAGATGAGGAAAATGAGGCAAACAGGGCTAAGTGACTTGCCCAGGGTCACACAGCTGGCAGGTGTCTGAGGACAGATTTGAATTCAGGAAAATGATTCATCCTGACTTTAGACCTGGCACTCTATCCCCATTGCTCCACCTAGCTGCCTTGATAACCATATTTCATTACAATCAGTTTCCTTTGTAATCCTATGTATTTTAGTTTATGCATTTAAAAACATTACTCTGAAAAGATGTCCACAGTCTTCCCTAGACTCTCAAAGGGGTTCATCACACACACACACACACACACACACACACACACACACACACACACAAATATTAAAAACTGCTGTAGAATCATCCTTAAAGATGAGTCCTTACATGGTGTAAGATACTTACACAACCACCAGGTGGCATTGCAATTTCATTCAAACATGGATGGAAAGTCATTTAACTGCCAGAAGAGAATAGAAGGGGAGGGGAGGGGAGGGAAAGGGAGTAAAGGAGAGAATTAGAGGAGAGGAGAGAAGATAGAAGAGGAGAGAATGGAAGGGGAGGAGAGGAAAGAAGAGAAGAGCTATGACTAATACAATTTCTCTAAATGGGGAATTTTTTTTTACTCATTATTATCATTGCATTCATAATGGTTTCAAGATTCAAGGCCTACTTCCATCTATTGTCTGTGTCTTTGAAGTATTTCATTTAATCACATCTTAGATTTGGATGAGCTCTTATTGTACTACCTTTCCTCATGACGATTCTCCTAATCATAAAAGGGAGGAACCAGCAAGTGTGCCCTTTGTTTATTGGATGACCAAAGAATAATTCCAAGTATGAGTATGATGAAATACAAAGAAACAAAGGGGGAATTGTCCTAAGCTTTTTATCCCATATTTTTTCAGAATTAGAGCAGAAAAAGAAGAGTTAAGAGGTTGGAAAAGAGGATCTGCTGTTTTAGAAATTTTTTTCTTAGTAATACCTCTTTCCTTATACCCTTGCTACCCTGAAACCTTCCAATTTTAGGGGGAAATAGTCTCTGCTGAGATCACTGAAGGAGAACTTTGCTATTTCCAGGTTAGGGAAATACATTAGTTATAACCTGTGGTAGCTAACTATCAGCTAAGGTTACTAATCTGCTATAATAGTCAAAGGGGTAGCAGGGGAGCTTAGCAACATGAGAAAATCAACTATACTCTTTCTCTAGCCTTTGCTGTTGAAATGTAGTTGTCATCACTCGTTCCTACCTCTTCCCTTGGTCACCCAAGACATGATTTTGCCATAGTCAATGCTTCCACTTCTCTCACCAGGGAACCAGCTTACAAAGAAGGCAATGGGAGTAGGAAGAAGGGGTGTGAACTTGCTCAAGGCTAATTTCCTCTAAATGAAGCCTCCTATTTTTACCAAGTTTCTTTCCACCACTTAAAACTGCTTACTCATGCATCATTGGATTGCCTAGGCGGAATATAGTTTAATCTTTCTCTGCTTTTAGGAAGCTTATAAGAATTAATGTTTTCTTGTTTGAATATTGGTAAAACTCAAAACCATATGAATTCTCTCTGAATTCATTACCCACCTAGGAAAAGCTTGGAACTTTTTGAACCAAGTTTCAAATCTTTGCCCTTTGTGTAACACTGTGTACCAAAAGCCATTTCATTAGCTCTGGCAGTTTCCAGATTTGCAAATTTGCAAATTTTTTAAAAATGTGTAACTCAGAATCATTTAAGATCCACCTGATTTTATGTTCCTGCACAAGTTCAAGCTAATTTAATGGAAATTAAAGTGTAACCTTACAGAACAGAATAAAGTTTAAATCAATTTCTGACCCAATCAGAAAGAGAGAAAAGATGGGAGGTAAGAGTCAACTTCACAAATGTTTTGTTAGGAAAGAAGTCAGCACCTATCAGAAATGTCTCTTACTCTAGCTTCCCGGGCTAAAGTTATGGACAGTGACAGTGGAACCCAGGCACATACAATGTGAGTCACATGGGCCACTTGTCTTTTTCTCTGCCTCTCTAGCCTCCATTCAAATTTCAACACTCCAGGTCCGCTCTTTTCCTGTCTCCAAACTCATCCACCACAACAACCTCTGGTCCAGAGCTCAAGATAGTCTTAGGATTTCCCAGAATGGGAAGCAACAGCACTGGATTATACAGCCCAAACACTAAACAATTAGTCTCCAAAGACTTCCTCTGCTTGTAAAGATCCATCTTCAAAAGCCATGTATATTTTCATAGTTCAACTTAGGAATACTTTTGGCAAGAAACAAAGGAAGAAAGTTGGAGACTATTATCACTTAAGTATAACCAAGTTTTATTAAAAGTAACTAAGTTTATAGTACCCAACACGGTTAAGATCCCCTTGCTGGAGAGAGAGGCAGAAGGCAGTTGGAAGAAATTGAAAGCAATTTCCTTTTCCTTTTTCATCATCTACACCATTCAAGTCAAAGTGGCCTAGCTATTCACACAGTATTCTTTCCCTCCTATCAGTGCTTTTTCAAAATAAAATAAAACTTATTCAATGAAGCTTTTATTATTAATATCAAGCAAGAAACATATGCTTGCCAAAGGTGTTCTCCACTATCATGGAGGCAATCTACTGCAGAGTCCAAGCTGGTGTGAGATTATCTATTTGGGGTTATGCTATCTGTATCATTTGTGCACAAATTATGAATTCCATAAAGTTATTGCTTGTATTTGAATTCATATTATTTGAAGCTATTGTAAAAGAACATACACTGGAAGGCATGCTATCACATATTCTTTGATCTACTTTTCTAAAAGGAAAGGTAATTTTTGAGGGGTCAACGATCACTTTAATCAAATATATATATCATTCACTTAGTTCAGGGGAAAAAGTTAGTACCCTGAACTTCAGAGAAAATACAAAGAAATAATAATTAAACAGTGCTTCCAAATGTCTGATTATAAGCAATACATACATAGGAAATCAACAGAAAGATTCGACTGTCTGATATTACATACATACGTAGTTATGAGAGACAAAAGCACCGACCTCTGGGTTTTCAAAGCCAGGGAACTCCTTCATGCTGCCCAGAGTCTTTTCTGGCCAAACAAACACCTCCAGTCAGTAAGCCCCAAAGTAAAACCTCACCTCAGAGTATTTATATACATTTCGGAGCCAGAGGGCATCACAACCCTTGAGAACTAGTGCCTCACTAGAAAATTAACAAAAGATGCATGTCTCCCCTAATCAAACTTCCCTTAATGGGCAGGTCCATTAATGGGTGGGGAAGATCTTTAACTCACTGATTAACATTGCAGTTATAAACAGATAAAATGTGTTCTAGAACAACAGAAATATTGTGAATTTAAATAATGTAACCATTTCATGAAATTCATTATTCATACAATGCATCATTCTTAAAACACACCTGTGAGGAAGCCAGGCAGGCATTAAAATCTTCATTTGCCAGATGAGGAAACTGTGACACAAAGGTTGAAAGGCTTGACCAAGACTACACAGCAAGTTAATGGAAGAACCAGGATTAGAACCTAGGTTTTCTGACTATTTAGTGCTACTTTCAGTATGCTACTCTACCCATAATTAATTCAATATGCCTATCATGGATGTTCTTATTCAAGTTATTGATATAAATCTAGTTCCCTGGGTCACTTCACCTTTTGGGTCCAGGAATTGAATGAGTTTCAATCCCACCTAACAATTACTGTCTAGTCCCTATAGGAAGGAGATGTTCATTGGTGATTCTTGTAAGAATGAGATCAGTAAAGAGGTTGGAGAAGAAGCCACATGGCAAGTGGAGAGTGGATGGTGAAGTGGAAACATAAGTCATAGACAACTTTCTTTAAATAAAATTTGGCACTGAAAAGAGGAGAACTATAAAATAGTATGCCTAGAGAGTGTAGGAATGAAGAGAAGGCTTTTAAAAAAAAAGGAATGGGAACCTTTGAGATGCTTTTATGCATACGGAAAAGGGTCATTGAAAAGTAGATAGAAGATATGTGTGAAAGAGAGAATGAGTGCTAGAGCAAGGTCCTAAAAGATCTTGGTAAAAGGAAGTGAGATGAATGATACAAGGAGAAAAGTTACCTACTTCTTGAAAACTATAAGAATGCCCCTATCTCTAAAAACATGCAGACTGGTGTTCAAAGAAACTGAGTAGGAATCCTACCTTAGGACTGTCCAAGAATCCATTTCCCCAGACATAAGAGCACTGCTTTAGAATGTTTTACAAAGGATATCTTTTTTGCAATACCATAGAATTATGAGGAAAAAAAAGATAATATATGTAGCCCTGGAAAGGTTCATTGAGGTCATCTAGTCCAAGCCCTTCCTTTTCCAGGTGAGGTACCTGAGGACCATAGACCTTAGGTAACTTGGTCATACAGACAGTAGTAAGCACTAGACCAAGGGATTCCACCTTCGTCCTCAGATGCCAAATCCAATGCTTTTCCCAAAACATCATAGTACCTCACTTTTAAGCCCCTAATAAATACTTTTCACCTTCAAGAGTTATTCTGCTTTATTTTCTTTTTTTGTTTTCCTTGTGACATACAGTGTCAGAAACCTAATAAGAGTTAATGAATTGAGACAGCGTCATATAAACAAATAAAAACTTTGCCCTGCACTTGACAAGTCACATTTTTACTTGTATAAGTTTATACATTATATAAATTTATAACCTCCAAAATCCTTACTGTTTTAAGTATACCCATAGTTACTCCTAAAATGAGGTCACTTTGAGAACCACAGAGAATCAGTGAAGAAATGAACGGAAAAATATTTGATGCTGCACTAAAAAGTAGGGTACAAAAAAACGCATAAAAATTGTCAGCATTTTCATATAGTAATAATTAAAAAAATAGAAATAAATATTTGATTGAACGCTACCATAAAATACACATTTTGGATCAATTTACTGAGACAAACTAAAGATATATAAATGAATTGCAAAATACTCTTTACTGAATTTTTAAATGAATTAAATGATTCAAATTATATTACTACATAAATTAATTTCTAGATTTAGTATCATATCAAACTACTAAAGAGAATGTTTTATAAATCTAGACAAAATAAGAATGAATTTCATTTGAAAAAAGAAAAGATTGAGAATCTTGAGGGAAATAATGAAAAAAGCAAGAATTAGGGGAGAATCTCGAGTTCTAAGCTTCAAATTGTACTGTAATGTACAATTGTCAAAAAAAAATTATTTCATAGGATTAAAAAGTAGAAAAGCTCAGTGGAATGTATTAAATAAGGAAGAATAAAAATAGAATGGAACAGAAATCAAAGACTCCATAAGCCAGCAAGAAATATTAGAAATCAAAGCATTAATAAAAGAATGATATTAAAAATGCAAAAAAAATTCTAATAATATGCAATATTCCACATAGATTCTGCACAGAATTGATCGAGGAGAAGGATTGTTATCTGTTCAAGGACAACTTCAGTCATTATAATTATCAGTATTGATTATTTCCATCTTTTACCATCTTTGTTAATTTTCTGGATATCAGATAA
This sequence comes from Notamacropus eugenii, assembly GCF_028372415.1. NCBI lineage: Eukaryota > Metazoa > Chordata > Mammalia > Diprotodontia > Macropodidae > Notamacropus > Notamacropus eugenii. Next base: position 210,039,454 of record NC_092873.1, on the reverse strand, counting down.
TATTCCAAAATTCTTTTGCTTTGTATTTCTCTCATTAGTAATTTGCAGCAATCTTCTATTTGGTTGCTAAAAGTTTATATGCATTTTTTTCTTTGGAGGAACAGGCAATTAGATACAAAGAAAGGAGAAAAGACTCTAGACTCAGAATTCTTGTGTTAAAATTCTTCCTTTGAAACTATGGGAGTGGTCTTGGAAAAGTCATTTAAGCTCTTTGGGTGACATTTTATTCACCTGTAAATCAAAAGAACATTCAATCAGGTAACCTTTGAATTTTAATCTAATAAGAGTTAATGAATTGAGACAATATCATATAAACAAATAAAAACTTTGTCCTACACTTGGCAAGTCACATTTTATTCATATCCTTTGTATCCAAAGAAAATGTTACTTGGGCTAATATATTTGTTATATTTCCTGGTATTTCTGACCCTTGTTAGAAATGTTTGATGTAAAGATTTTATTCTCAGTTGACGTTTTTCCTTCTTAACCTAGATTTAATGCTATTTTTAGTCTTTTTTAATTTAATTTTTAATTTGAATTCAAATACCAAAAGAAAAATCCATGTGTTATACAATAGAAAATAGAGGTTTCTGAAATTGGGAACCTATTTCACACTGCTTACTTTTTTAAAGTCTGTGATACATTCTACACATTTTCAAAACTATCCTGCTTGTCTACAGTTCCTTCTGAACTTTGGATCATTTAAAAATATTTCAGTGGCTCTCGTTTGGGGAGAGGAGCATCACTCTTGTTAATAGCTTTCCATGACCCACTCTTAAGACCCTTGTAATAAATAACCGTAGTCAAGCAAAATTAATTCACACATTGTCCATGTCCAAAAATATATGTTTCTGTACCTTGAGCCTATCACCTCTCTGGCCACTGGACCGAGATGGTTCTGAAGGAGAAAGTGAGGTTGTTGACTTTCCACTGTCCTCCCTCACTCAAATCAAAGGCTATCGCAAGTCATGTCATCGTTCTCTTGATGTCATGGTCCTCTTCAAAAATGAAGGGCAAATGCAACAGCCATCATCTTTCAGTCAGGAAGTGGAAAATATGCTTTGTCATAGGTCCTCTGGAGGTATTGTAGGCCGTTGTTTTTTCTCAGATTTCTTAAGTTTTTAAAAGTAGTTTTTCTTTACAGTGTTGTTCAGTCCTTGTTTGTTATTTTTCTCACTTTATTCTGTTAGTACGTTCTACTCAAAATTCTCTGAAATAAACTCTTTCCTCTTTCCTTAACACACAATATTACATTCATTTGCTATAAATTTGCTACTCATTCCCGACAAAGAAGAAAACTAAGGCATTATCTTCAATTCTTATTTGTCTGTTTCCCTACCTCCCTTGAGTCCACCCTTCAGGATCAAGAAGTTTATTTTGCTTGTGACTTTACCCTCCCCTTATCCTTCATCTTAATCCTGTCACCTTGTCACCACTTATTTCTCTGTTTATTTTGTTGTATTTCCTCCAACAAACTGTTTCTGTCAGTATTTCTCCCTCTTTTGATTCAGATAAGGGAGAGGTTTATCTAATACTTATTCCCCAAACTCTTATTCCACTTTCCTACACTTTTATCATACACTTAGTTAATGAGTGGACAGAGACTGTCCTTGTTGTCCTTCATTTTTAAAGAGGACAAATGGCATCATGGGGGTGATGTATTGACTTCCTCGTGAATTGGATTTAAGTGACGCAGAGCTGCACAGTCATCAGTTTTACTGTCTCTTCCACAGTGCAGTCACAAGACCAAATTAAGATGACTGGCAATGGTTGGGATGCAGTGAGTTAACTTGGCATCTTCCATGTCAGATCAAGCTCTAAGCACTCCACAACACCTCTTTCAGCCACCTTCATGGCCATTGAAACAAATTGTTCTCAACTGCTCATTCTGCCAGGGCCATCCATGGGGTAAACATCTCCCAGCAATTCCCCTCCCCACTTTCTTTTTCCTACTCTAGCATATTCTTCCTTTGTTAAAGTCTTCCCTTCTTTTTTATCTTCTTAAAATACTCAGAAAAGAACCAATCTATCCTAAGACATCTGTTGTTTTTTTAACTCCCTAATATTTTTGAAACAACACTAAGATTTTGAAGCTGCATTGTTTTTTTTTCTCCCCCTGTCTAAATGTTCTCTCACTATTAAAATATTGGCAATACCTCATAAAATTTCTCCTAATAATTCAAATAAAATTATTTTTTTAGGTTTTACATAAACTGTCAGAATTGAATAATAGATGTGCTAGTTTTGCAGAACTTGTGCAAAAAAAGTTATCTTTTTTTAAAAAATATTGCTATAAGGGATGTCTCATTGAATGGGATAGGGGAGGTGGGAGGAGTGGGATATATTCCAAAATGCAAGTGGTTTTTAAGAAAAGACAAAAATTTTAAAAATAAACAAATGAATGAGTATTGATTAAAAAAAATAAAAATGTAGAACAATGAAATGGACTGTATAAACAAAGGTAAAAAGCAATTAAACTCAATATTCCAGTTTTTCATGAACTCCTTGAGGAAGGACAAGAATTAATGGAAGAACTAGAAAAATCATTTCCCAAAAATAACTTCAAACCAGAATGTTGAACCACATACCACAATAAATGCCAGATTAATAATTAAATATAAAAGGTCACATCACCTGAAAATTTCAAGAAAACATATTTTGCTCACCTCCACCACTATGTCTAAAGAGATACATCTTAAACAAATAATAGAAGGGATTACAAAATATAAAATAATTTTGATTGCATTAAATTCAAAAGTTTATGTATGAGTAAAATCAACATAGCTAGAAGAAGAAAGAAAATTGTTTGGGGGAGAAATTTTGTATCAAATATCTTTGTTAAGCATATGACACACAAAATATATAGTGAACTAGCACAAATATAAAAGAACAAGAACGCAATGGATAAATGATCAGTTGGTATGAATAGATAGTTATATAAAAAAAAGAATCACAAACTATTAACAGTCATGTAAAAATTGTCCCAAATGAATAATAAGAGAAATATAAACTAAAATAATTCTGAATTTTGCCTGACATTCAACAGATGATCCAATGGAAACAGTCAATGTAGGAAGGGTAGCAGAAAGATTCACTTTGTTGTAGGGAAAAATGTGAATTAACCCAAAATTCTGAAATGCAATTTGGAATTATGGGGGGGAAGTGACTAAAGAAGTCTATAATATTTGACCCAGAGCTCCCACCACTAGGCTTATGCCCCAAGAAAGTCAAAGAAACAAAGAAAGTCTACTTATACTAAAATATATTCATTGCATAATTTCTTAATGTTTTTAAAAGAATGTGAAACAAACTGGGTGCTTAGCAATTAGGAAGTAACTAGGCAAATTATGTTACATGATTTCAAAGCAATATCATTGTCCCATAAGAAATGAAAAAATTCAGAAAAACTATAGGAAGACTTACAGAATGAAGTAGGCAAAGCTGGGAAAATAATAGATATGATGGCTCTGCCAGTATAAACAGAAAGAAAAATAAAATATAACATTGGATATGATATAATTGTAACTATTCAGTGTGGCCCCAAAAAAGTAAAGAGAAAATGTACTACTTTCTCTTTGTTGCAGTGACTATGGGCAAGGAATATCACATATACTGTCAGACATGGTAGAAGCATTGGTTGGTGGATAAGGGTAGAGGCATGTACAGAAATGAAAGAAAGGGATGGAAAAACACATATAAATAAACATAAAAAATTTAAAATAAATGAACTTAGGATAATACATTTAAACAAAAAAATTCTTTCTGCTGTACTTGATAACAGTTACTCCTTTATTATTTTTAATATTTGTTAAATTATTTGTTATTCACTTTATTAGTGAACTTTATTCAACGTCATATGATCTCAACCACTATTGAAAGTCTAATATAAATAAAATTATGTCCTTTTTCTTGATAGACAGCCATTCCCTATCAAATTGGTCAGACTAGAAAGAGGAAAAAAGAGTGAAGAAAGGGCAATATTAAATAGAAAGATATCAAAGGGGTTGGCATAGAGATTGCATCTAAGAGGGAAGATTATAGGATCATAGGATTATGGAGCTAGAAGTAACCTTAAACATCATCTTGCTCAAACCACTCATTTACAGATAAAGAGACTGAGTCCTTGGAGAAGTTAAATGACTTGCCCAAGACGACTTGAGCTGTGAGTGACAATCGGGATTTGAACTCAAGTCCTCTGAAAAGAAAGGAATAGTATAAGAAAAAACTCAGAGCCAAATTATAATTGCCTTGAAATATAATGTGAAATGACAGTCAGCTATTTTCCATCTCCATTGGGGAAAAAAAAGAAGAAATAAGATATAATCTTCAGCAATAAATTTGAGGCTAGATATAAGGAAGAATTGTCTGATGCAAGAGGCATTGAAATATAATTCTAAGCAAATAACTTTATAATTTATTACTCTGAGGTCTCAGGTTCCCAATTAAATATTTCATCCTGGGGACACTTAAGAATATATAAGTAGTCAATGTTACCTAAACATGGCTTACATAGAGTCCTAAGGCTCAAATTAGCTGACCTTTGGCACTCCCTTCAGTTTCTGTGATTACACAGTTCATCTGCATTTCATTGGACAACTTTTCCAATAGCTGCTCTGGTTTTGAGGTGCAGGGTTGGACCCAAACTGTGTGACCAGAGTTCCTATTCCTGAATTTAAAAGAAAACAATTCCACAGAATAAAAGACACATTCAGATCTTTAAACATCTGTATTGATAGTAGAACATTCCCTACCATTCTATGATCCATTTACTTGTAAAAATAATGCTCACTCAAAACTGAAGCAAACATAAATTTTTCATAATATATTTTCTGGGATTCCAAAAATCTTTTTTAATGCTGCAGTTCCTCCTGTGTCTAATATGTTTAGTTACAGTAGCCATGAAAACCTCAGGAAGGGTGTAAAGTTTTGCAGATTCAGCAAATTTTAATTTTAGCAGTCACAGAGAATGCCAACTGCCTAATTTTTAAACATAGTACTCAAGCTCTGGGAGTTGAACACCGGAAAATCCCTACTCTGGGTCAAGACTTTTTTATTTTACTGTTGTGTTTTTCCAAGAAAAGTTGAAAATAATCTTCCAATTTAGATACCAAGCACATGGGATAGGTATTTAATGTGCTCAGGTCTCCATGACAAAAAAGCAATGAACTAAATATACATAGCTGAGGTTAAGTAAGAACATTGATTTTTGTAACTACAAGTGGTTATGCTTTAAGTAATCCTAGCATTTAGAGGCACTTAAGAAGATAATAATGATAATGATAACTTACACATATAGCTTTTTACAGTTTACAAAGCATTTTACATATTTATCTTATTTCATAACCCTATGATATGATTAAATATTATTGTTCCAGTTTTACAGATGAGGAAAATAAGGAAAGTTAAATGATTTACCGAAAGACATACCCTATAAATGACTGAAGTATGAGTGAAAGCTAGTTCTCCTAATTCCAAGTCCAATGCCCTATGTCCACAGTTATTGTATTGGTATCATTTTAAAATAAGATTTTTTAATACAGCAAAATAAAAAAATACGACATACAATTCACGAAACTACAATGTGACCTACTTAAATAAGCTATTAATTAGGATAACAGGAAATGGAAAATATAACAGAAATTGATACAAACTATTGACATTTTGTAAGGATGTTGAACTGATCTAAATCAATTGATGTAACAAGGATATAAAACAAAATAAAATCCACATTAGACAGAAAACTTTTTACCTATTTACCAAGAGATACAATAGCCATAGGTATCAGTGATTTACAATATGAACTTGTTTTAAGCCTTAGACAGGAAAATAGTAGGAAATTATGAACAATGTCAAAGCTAGCTTAAAAAGGAAACGAAAGAAAGAAAAGAGAAAGAAAGAAGTAGAGAAAAAGAAAGGAAGAAGGGAAGGAAGGAAGGAAGAAAGGAAGGAAGGAAGGAAGGAAGGAAGGAAGGAAGGAAGGAAGGAAGGAAGGAAGGAAGGAAGGAAGGAAGGAAGGAAGGAAGGAAAGGAAAGGAAAGTTAAAAAAGAAAAGAGATTAAAAACATTTTTAAAAGTTTGGTGAAAGACTAAAATTTTCAAGAATCATCCTACGATAACTTAAGGATGAAATTAAAAGGATAATGAACAGAATAAAATGGATAATATATATATTTTTTATAATCAGCACTTTTTTTCCTTGATTATTGTGGAGCAACCACATTTGTTCTCTAACATGACAGTCATTGCTATCATGAATAGAGAAGTAACAATGACATTCATGAAAATAAATATGGGAAAAGGAGCTAGATGCAAATAAGCAAACACAGAAGAGACCTGTAAGTTACTAAGAGATTGATTCTTAACATATCTGAGAAGAGGATACCAAAGACATGGGGGGAAAATCTCAGAAACAATTAATAATAATAATAACTAACATTTATATAGCACCTACTGTGTGCCAGGCACTGTGCTGAATGCTTTACAACTATTATTTCATTTGATTCTTACAACAAGCCTGGGAAATAGGTGTTAATATCATCCTCATTTTATAGATGAGGAAACAGGAAAGCAAAAGTTAGGTGACTCACCCAGGGTCACTCACCTAGTAAGTGTCCTAGGTTGGACTTGAATTCAGCACTTTCTGACTCCAGGCATGCTTCTCTATCCCCAAACTACTTAGGCAATGAATAAAATATTTTAAATAAAATATTTTTAAAATTACTTGTGCATTGATATGCCTACTTTCCAAAAGAGAGGACCAAATAAGATAGCACATGTTAAGTGCTTTGTAAACTTTTAAGTGCTATCTAAATAATAGCTGTTATAATTAATTTAATTCTCTACAAGATTATCCTGCATATAGACTATATATGTATATATATATATCATAGTACAGCTTAAATGCATAAAAATGGAATAGAAGGCTTTGACAAATGATATTCCACAATAGACCACATCTTCATAGTCCAACTATTGACTGAAAGTTGAAAAGAATACAACATGCCAATGTGCTTGTTGTTTGCTGACTATTAACAAGTATTAGATTCAGCAGAGCAAAACTCCCCCTTAGACACTTCCATAAGATGTCTCTGATGCATATTTCAAAATCACGTAAGCTTTCTTGAAAGTTTTGTCAGTGATAACTTTTTTGGATGACCCTTTGACCAGAGGGAGCTAGGTGGTATAATGGATGATATTGGACTTGGTGTCAGAAAAACCTGAGATCCAGTCTGCTCTCAGACACTTATAAGCTATGTGACTTTGGACAAGTCAGTCAACTTCTCTGAGCCTCAGAGTCTTGAATCTATAAAATGGACGTAACAATGACACCTACCTCTAGGAAAGGAGCCTAGAAGTTTAGGTCTCTCTTTGCAAGATACTTCACAAACCACGTAAAGGGGAAACCAAAAACTTTCTCCACAGACCAATTCCTATAAGATTGCATTGGCATTGTCCATATACATTTTACATTGGAAGGACATGGGGAAAAATAATTTAGTTTTCACATTTTTCAGAGGAATAATCATCATGCATGCAGAAAGAAATTAAATCCCAGACTCTGCAACTGGAAAGGATTAGAAAGGAACATGAATATAAAGGAATTCTGTGACCAATGAGTTTGATACACACCTCAATAAAAATCAGCTCTACTTTGATAACCAAAAAGAGCTCTTTGAGTCTTTTTTTGAAGATCTCCAGGGAAGTCAAACTCATTGCTTCCTAGGGCAGCCTATTCCATTTCTGGATCACTTCAATTATTAGGGAGTTTTTCTTGACACCAGAACCTAAATTTACCATTTTGTGACTTCCATTCATTGTTACTATTTCTGCCCTCTAAGGTCACATGCTGGTCCTTAAATAATGTTTGAAGATGGCCATCATACCCCTATTAAGTCCTCATGCCTCCAGGACAAACCTACCAGAAATTCTTGGTACTACCACCTCCAAGTTGCAACTGTGCTAGGTGCATGAGGGCAGGACTCTTCTCTTGGAAGCATAATATTGGGTTCTGCCAATTATGGGCCGTTTTGGATTGGGAAAAAAAATGATCTTTAAAGAAATATTTTAAAGCATGTAAGTGAAGGTCTGAAACAACAGTGAGATACCTTTGTTCAGTAACCTTGTGGGCTTGGTGGACATTTATATGTCACAAAGTGACCACTTGGATAAGAAAAACTAGAAGGGTATCATTATATCACATGCCATGTTCTCAAAGTTCTTTGGCATCTTGGTTGCCTTCCTCTGTAGATTCCAGTTAATCAGTGTCCTTGAAATGTGACACACACAACTGGACAGTCTAAGGGAAAAGCAGAAGACTTTCCTAGAAAATTCAAGCTCTTTGCAGTGATAGAGTTGTTGGAACTCAATAAATACTGTTATTCCTCATCATCATTATCATCGTTATTGTTCTTGGTTATTCTATTGACTATTAAAAACTATGGCTCAAAAGAAAAAAGAAAAAAAAATAGAATGTGGCCTTCCTGCACAATATGATGATGCAGGACTCAGTGGGGGAATACCTATAAAGATTTTTCTGGGCTTCTTTCTCCATTTGCGTAAAAGAAGTATCACACACCATCCACATTTTGAACTCCTTCCATTTTTGGCATACTACTTCTCAGGAAAATTCCTCATACCTATAATAGTTTGTGATCGGATTTAAAATAAATATACCTTACCCAATAAATATGAGGGAATTCATGATCTCTCTTTTTTAGATGAATTAAGACTTGGTTTTTCTAGACAAGGAGTAGAGAAAATGTTTCTTCATCTCCTTCCTGGTTTCTTTTTTTCCTTTCACTTGGACTGAATATTACACGTTGGGTTATGAGATACAGCGTAATATGGCAAAACGGGCAGCCAGACTGGAATTCAAAATGACCTAAGTTTAAATCTCACCCCCAATACTTATTAGCTATGTAAGCCTGGGCAAATTATTTAACCTCTCTTGACTCAGTGTCCTCATCAGAAAATGAAGGTACTAGACTCAATGGCCTCTAAGACTCTTTTTATGATCCCATGATCCTCAGAAGAACATTGATCATTTGGAAAACGTCTAGAGAAGAGTAAGCAAAATAGCGAATGACCTTGAGATCTTATCATAGAAGAATCAGTTGATAGATTTGAGGATTCCAAATCTCCAGAAAATATAAAGACAGGAAGGGAGAATTAGAATAACTTTCTTCATTTTAATTCAATTCAGTTTAATTCATGTCAGTATCTTCTGACTACTCATATTATGTGTGTGCACACCAAAGGTGTTAGCCACTATCATGAACTGTGTCACATGTAGTTTAAACGAATGATTAACCTACAGAAGAAAAAACATCAGGAGCAATGAGAGAAGAAGAAATGGGAGCTATCTTCAAACCTGTTTTGTATTAGAGCACAAAACAATGACCGGAAAACACATACTAACTTTGTGACTTTAAGCAAATCACTTCACCTCTCTGATTCTTAGTTTCTTCACCTATAAATGAGAAGTTTGGACTAGAGAGCATCTTAAATCCATTCTGTTTCTAAGTCTATTCCTTTTTTCCCCCTTAATAGCATTTTATTTTTCCCAACTACATGTAAATATAGTTTTCAACATTCATTTTTGTAAAGTTTTGAGTTCCAAATTTTTCTCCCTCTCTCCCTTCCCTCAAGACAGCATACAATCTGATACAGGATATACATGTACAATCATGTTAAACATATTTCCACATTAGTCATGTTGTGAAAGAAGAATCAGAACAAAAGGAAAGACTATGAGAAAGAAAAAAACAAAAAAAAAAGTGAAAATAGTATGCTTCAATTAGCATTCAGACCCCATAATTTTTTCTGTAGGTGTAGTTAGCATTTTCCATCATGAGTCTTTTGGAATTGTCTTGGATCATTGTATGGCTGAGAAGAGCTAAATCTATGATAGTTGATCATCACGTAATGTTGCTGTTGTCTGTCTATTTCTAAATTGTAAAGTAGCAAATAATCACTATCATTGCTTCAGACTCCCTTTTTCAGTCCCTTATTTATCAGGTGATAGTAACAGCCTAAGGAGTGATTTTAAAAAAAATAAACAAAAATAACTTGCAACCACCACATCAGTGCCTAAAGATCTCAGATGATGATAGTGATCTACAAGTTTGTCAACCCAGCAAGCCATGGCCTGTACAATAGTCTCTCTCAGCCAGCTGAAACTCATTAATTTCCTTGGGAAGACCGATGCAATAGGTCCTCCACCCAAACATGAACAACAATGGGTCCTGACCTTAGCCAAGATACAGACAACCAAATGCACTGTGAGCAATCCATCTGTGGTATTCACTATGACAACATGAACCACTTCAAAAACAATATGGGGCATTTGATAAAATAGAAGGTGCTGGAGGGAAGAGCCCATCAGCCTGGGAGAAATTAGATCCAGCTGAAATACACTCAGGTCAGTTCTTTGTGTAAATGGCTTTTCCCCGCTCTGCCCTGTACATTACAGCAATCTACTGCAGATCACAAGAGCATGGCCAAAAGCCATATGTTTGGCATCATGTGGACAGCATCTGGTTTTTTTTAGGATACAACTAAAAACGTTGAAAACACAATAAAACAACTGTCATTCATTTGATACTCATGCTTATATCTTAGCTCATAGATGGTTTTATGACAAATAAACAGTTGTATGAAGTCTCAGTTAAGTCACCTTCCTTTACACATTTCTTTCCTTGGTTTAGTTAAGTTTCACTTAACTCTCTCCACTTAAACACCACCCCCTTTCTTTCTATATTTCCTTTTTTTTTTTTTTTTTTTGCTACTGTCTGTAATATAACCTTTACTATGTAGGCTACATAAAACTACTATTATTTAAAAGATCCAGCAAAGTGGTCCACAAGACCATAAATACTGTTTCTGCTCAATACCTATTCGGAAAGCAGCTAATTAAAATGTTTTGGAATGTTGAGAGTTCTAACTTCCATTGGGTCTGTGAGAGAGTAGAGCAGATGTGCCTGGCACTTCTGCCTTGGGAAAGTGGGAATTATCAGGTCCATTGAAAATTGTGACCTTCTTCTTAAATGATGTTCCTCTTATGGCTCACCCTATGGTTTGAATATTGATTCATCTATGCTGACAAGTGTCTCTGCTCAGAATTGGCAAAATAATTGACCTCTAATAATCAGTAAGACAATTATTTAAATTCTAGACAGGTTGAAATCTCACCTTTTATTTTCCAAACCTGAAGAGACCTTAGCTCTTTTTAGGTATATTGCTGAGCACCTTGCCTGGGAATGTGTTAGAGCCACTGTGAATTGGCTCACATGAGGCAATTGTTAAATTTTCATCATGAGCATTTATACCTCTAAAATTGGCAAATGCTACAAATCAGGGCTTGGTTTATTGTTTTGTCAATCATCTAGATTTCATGCAGTGATGGATAAAATGATAGTGGAAATTAAACTTAAAAGTTTGTCAAGGGTGTGCGATTGTTTTTCAGAGAACCACTTGTTAAGCATTTACTGGCATTCCACTGCCTTTGCCTCAACAAAGTTTGCCTAAAGGAAGAGGTCATCCAAGGCTGAATTTTACTGTGGGTGAACCTGAACAGTTATAAATGGCTATTCTCAATATTCCAGAGACTAATTCAATATGTCAGCTTGACCACAAGTACCCATGGGGTACTGATACCCCATAAAATACCTTGCTTCTCCATAATGGTCAGTCAATAAACCAATAGAATGCCTAGATATAGTAGGAAGAGAAATTTCCAGGTATTTTAGAACCCAATCTTGCTGTTGACTTGTCTTTCTTAGATCTGTTTGGTGTCATCAACTGTAATTCTATATCAGCAATGCCCTAAAGAGCCCAAATCCAGAGATATAGGTGTCTATGTATTAGCTTTATGTTTATAATATATGCATATATGTTGGTGTATGTATGGTGCTTATGTGTGTATATGTGTACTTGTCTCCCTCATTAGGATATAAGTTCATTGCAAGTAGGGATTGTATCATTCGCATTTGTAGCCCGACACAACAGCATGCTCATAGTAGGTGTTTAATAAAAATTTGTTGATTAATTAATTGCTTTAATATATGTGACCAAAGCACATATCAAAGAAGGGATAGTTTAAATATGGGGAAGCTAGACCTTCATTGACAACCTAGAAATGTCCTTAAATTTTACTGGTACCTTGTTATGCCTCTATTCCATCTCACATATATGCTAGTGGAGGAATTAATATCAAATTGGATTTGGCAGTTATATTTTCCATTGATATTGAATGCAGAGTTATTAAAGACTGCCTCTGATAGTGTAACTGTGCTCAGGTCTCTGACACATGTTGGGTAGGCCACAAGCACACTAGGGAGAAATAAGCATCCCTCTTTTTCTCTTTCTTGACCATTATTTGACCAAATAATGGAATGCACGTAGACACAGGATATGCTGAGGTGTGATTTGGTATAAACCCACACTATATCCCTATGTATTCTAGTACTACTTGGCTCCATTACTTTTTGGTCTCAGTAGAGTCAAAGGATCATAATAGTCCCACAACTGAAAGGGATGAAAAAATCAGCTAGATCAATAGGCAACAAGTGGTCAAATAGTCTCTGCTTGAGGACCTCGAATAAAGTAAAGCCAATAACTCCCAAGACAGTTCATTCCACTTTTAGATTACCTTAATTTTAAGAAGTTTTTGCTCACATCAGTCCTAAATCTGCCTCTCTCTAATCTTTGTAATGTTCTAAATTTTGTCCTTTCACATAATTCCTCAGATAGAATCTTCATCATTCTACCCTACTCTCCCCAAGCCATTCCATCTCACTGACTACACTGCCATGCATGTCCAACTCTATTCCTTTGAATCCAGTTCAACCATTTGACTTCCATTATATAGGCTCTGGAACTATTCTCCCAACTTATATTCAGACTAGCAGGATAGTTCCCAAGAGCTTGAAACATATTTCCCCTGAGGATTTTAGGAGTAATATTAAGGGTCTGAAGTATATCTTTCAAATGCTAAAGCTCATGAGACCTCATGAAGTGTATTTTCCCAAATATCAATGACAAATATCAAAAAATATAACCTCAATATCATTTCACAAGTTATTCCCAATGTCATTTTGATAAGTGTTACCTCTTCAATATCATTAATAATCAATTGGTGGCAGTTAGTTTTTATATTAGGGTATTGCTTTATTTTATTGATCTTTTTTCTTTTAATTTTATTTTTTCTCAATTTTATGTAAACAAAAATTTTAACATTCTCTTTTTTTTCATTTTAAGTTCCAAATTCTCTCCTCTATCCCACCTCTCCTCCTCTAGAAGGAAAGCAATTTGATAGAGACTTACATGGGCAGTAATGCAAAACATTTCTTTTTTAGCCATGTTGCAAAAAAAAAAAACACAAATAAAAAATAAGACTAATAAAGAAATTATGCTTCAGTCTGCATTCATACACTATCAATTCTTTCTCTGGAGGTGGGTGGCATTTTTCATCATAATTCCTTCAGAATTGTTTTGGATTATTGTATTGCTAAGAATAGCTAGGTTATTTACAGTTGATCATCATAGAAAATTGCTTCTCCTGGTTCTGCTCACTTCCCTTTGCATCAGTTCATATAAGTCTTCCCAGGTTTTTCAGAAAGCATCCTGATCATCATGTTTATAGCATAAAATTCCTACAATAATTATATATCACAACTTGTTCAGCTGTTACCCAATTGTAGAACATCCCCTCCATTTCTTAGCCACCACAAAAAGAGACGCTATAAATATTTTTGTACATTTAGGTCCTTTTTAGCAATTTATGTAAGATTTTTGCACCAATATCCATTAAGGAAATTAGTCTGTAGTTTTCTTTCTCTGTCTTTACTTTTCCCAGTGAGAGTTGAGCAAATTTGGTAGGAATCCTTTTTTGTTTATTTTTCCAAATAGTTTATATAGTATTGCAATTAATTGTTCCTTAAATGTTTGGTAGATTTCATTTGTGAATCCATCTGGTCCCATGGATTTTTTCTTAGAGATCTCAATCATGTCTTATTCAATTTCTTTTTCTAAGATACATTTATTTACATATTCTCTTTACTCCTACAAATATGGACAATTTATATTTTTATAAATATTCATCCATTTCACATATTGTCAAATTTATTAGCATTTAATTGTGGAAAATAGCTCCTGATATTTGTTTTAAATGCCTCTTCATTGGTGGTGAAGTCACCCTTTCCATTTTAAATACTGGTAATTTGTTCTTGTTGTTGTTTTCAAATACAATTGGCCAATGGCTTGTCTATTTTATTGGGCTTTTTTCCATAAAACTGGCTCCTATTTTTATTTGTTAGTTCAATGATTTTCTTACTTTCAATTGTATTAATCTCTCCTTTCATTTTCAGGATTTCCAATATAGTGGTTAATTGGTGTTTTTTATTTTGTTTTTCTCACTTTTGGGGGTGCACGATCAATTCATTGATCTACTCTTTCTCTAAAATTTATTTTCCAGGTTCACTTATCTTCCATTGTTTAAATTTTTTGATTTTGTTTTATTGTTTCTTGGTGTCTCATGGAGTTATTTGCCTCCACTTGCCTGAGTCTAATTTTTAAGTAATTATTTTCTTCAGTAGCTTTTGTATCTATTTTCAATTGGCCATTTCTGATTCTTAAGGTAGCCTTCTATATAGTGTATTTTTGTGTGACTTCTGCCAAGCTGTAGACTCTTTTATTTTTTTTTTTTGCATCATTTTTATTTATCTTCCCAATTTTCCCTCTACTTCTCTTAAATGATTTTTTAAAATTTTTTTCATATCTTCCAAGAATTCTTGTTTGGCTTCTAGTCAATTTCACATTTTTCTTTGAGACTTTGCCTCTGGTGTCTTTGACACCATTGTCTTCTTCTGGGTTTGTGTCTTGATTTTCCTTGTCACCATAGTAACTTATTATGGTCAGGTTCTTTTTCTGTTGTTGTTTGTTCATTTTTCCAGTCTATTTCTTGACTTTTAATTTTATGTTAAAGTTAGGCTCTACTTCTGACTCAAACAGGCACTGTCTCAAGCCTCAAGTCTTGCTGCTGTTATCAGAGATAGGTCTTTTGGTCTATTGGTTTTAGGTACTTCCAAAGTGGCATGAGATATGGTCACTCTTCTCCAGGTCTGTGTTCATCTTTACCCCAGAAGGGACCTCATTCCCATCAGTACTAGCATACCTTTTTACCCTAGGACTTTGACCAGGTCTCCTTGCTTTCCCGAAGCCTCAATTGCTAGTACTTGCCTCTGTTTTGGAATTGAGACCAGAGTCCCTACTCCCCCATGGGTGACCACAGGCACTGTTCTCTACCCTGGAATTGGAACCTGGACCCCTGCTCTCCTGTTGCTGCAAGTGCTACTGTTCTTTTTGACTCTGGGACTGTGACCTGGAACTGCAATGCAACAAAGTCCTTGACCCAGCACATGGAAATGGTCCCTTATAATCTCCTTCTGACCAGCTGTACATACCCACCCACCATCTATGGGCTGAGAGTTGCTCAAGCTCCTGTTGCTGCCAATAAAGACGTCCCAAGGCAAGGCCTGTCCTGCACTCCTGGGGCCCACCACCACCCAAATGAAATGGAGCTTTCCTTCTGACCTTCTAAGAATTCTGGGGTTGGAAAATTATTTCTCCTGACCTTTTGTTGGTTCCGCTGTTCCAAAATTCAATTTGAGGGGCTATTTTACAGTGGTTTGAAAGAGAATTTAGGAGAGCTCAGCTGAGTACTTCTCTTCCACCTTCTTGGCTCTGCCTCTTTTATTGGTATTTATTGAAAGGTATAGCAACAGCCAAAACACAAAAGTATCCCTCCAAATGTGGCACACTCTCCCCTTAATATCACAGTCCCTTGGGAAAATAGCCTCAAACTTAAAGTGGTTACTATTTAAAAAAAAAAAAAGAAACCATCTCATCTTCATATGTTCATAGCATGGAAAAGTTAATAAAAGGTTTACTTTGCCCTAACATACCAAAATTGGAAGCAAGGATAAATAGGTACTCAGTTTCCAAAGATGTCCCTTACCACCATCCTACCCCACCTCCAAACTCCTTTTCTCCATATGGAAACTCATCTAGGCAGCAAGGCAAACTGTGTTGACTTGAGTAATTTTCAAATATCCATCAAGTCAAAGAGGTCCTGATCCCACATAAATGGGATCTTTTATGTCCCTAGACACCCAGGAAACCACTGACAACATAGTCAGAAACCACTAGGAACTGTGTTAAGAACACACAGCTTGATCTCTTTCCCCCATAGGTCAAACAAATTCTAGTTTTGTTAATTTTTTCTAATCCTTGTCGCAAGGGGGAAGATGGAAACCTGGTAAATATTGGTTGTATCAAAGCTGATATAAGGAAATTCTAACACATATTATCCATGATGACAAACACAATAAATTATGTAAAACAATTATCTAAGAAAATTTACGATTTGAAAAAGATGATATCCTGTCTGTGAGTATTAGGATATCAGATGGACAGCCTGGGTGCTTCAATGATACCCATAAACTATAAAAAGGTTCACAGAAAGACCTTCAATATATTGAGCAGATCCTCTATGGCACATTTAGGGAAGGACATGATGGATAAAGAGTAGCCAAGGATAATATTTCACGTATGTAATACAATCTACACTGATGGAAAGAATATCCTAATTGATGAAGTCAAGGATACAGTAAAGGATTTATGTCTATCATAAGGAGATGACTGGGATGATATTTTGATGTGTGTGGTATGACTAATAAATGTATATCAGTTGATTATTGATTGGTAATAGAAACAACATTGTTTCTCAAAAGACATCTGGATCTGCCACCAGCTCAAAGTGTGATCTTGGGTTTAGGTACTTTCATCTGTAAAATGAGAATGCTACATTAAAATCATTCTCTGACAGTCTTTTCATGATTAAAGTTCTTACAGAATTTCCAATTATTTCATCTTGCAATGCACATAATAAAAATCACAGAATTATAGAACTGATGAAATTCAGAGTTGTAAGAGACATCAGAGATTGTCTATTTTAACTTATACTCAGAAATAATGTTTTCTACACCATATACCATTGTCATCTAAGATTTTGCTTGAAGAGCTCCACTGAAATGAAACCTACTACCTTTCATAGTTTTAATTGTCAGGATGTTTTTACATTAAATTCAAATTTTTCTCTTGACAACTTCTACCAATTGCTCCTTGTTCTACTTTTTGGGACCAAGCAGAACAAATCTAATCCATCTGCCATAAGAAAACCTTCAAATATTTGCAAACAGATAGATCTCCCCTAGGTCTTCTCTAAACTAATCTATCTTCACATGGCATAGTATCAGGTCCCTACTCTATGCTGCCCTCCTCTGGACACTCTTGAGCTTACCAACTTCCTACTTAAAATAGAGCAACCAGAACTGAACAATATGTGGCAGATATTATTTGACCATGGCAGAGTACAATGGGATTATGAAATCTCTTCCTCTCTTAAAGCAAACAGTCACCCAATTATTGCATGCCATACCCTTTATTGATTGTGCAGTCTCCTATAAACCTTAAATATTTTTCAGAGCAAGTGTTATTTGGGAACTCTTCCATCCTGAACTGATGAAAGTGATTTTTAGAAGCTAAGTAGAAGACTTTATATTTGTAATTATTCAATTTCATCTTTATTTGAGTCAGCCTAACAGTCTAGTCTGAGGAAGGAAATGGCAAACCACTCCAGCAACTTTGCCAAGAGAACTCCATGGACCATATTGGCATGCTATGGTCCACAGGGTCATGAAGAGTTAGACACGACTGAGCAACTGAACAATAACAGTCTAGCCTGTCTAGAATTCTTATTTTGTTTTGGGTTAGCTATTATTCCCATGTGTGCATTGTCTAAAAATTTTATAAAAATTCCATATATACATTTATCAAAATTATTTTAAATGGTAATACAAATGGAAAGAGCAACCATCACAACATGTATAATCAGAAGTGAATATTGAAAAGTTAAAAAGAATAAGGATGATCCCAAAGAAGAAATACAAGAAGACACCTTTCCCAATTCCTTTGCATACATGGGAGCCCCCCAGAGGGGAACACTGCATATGTTCTAAAATTGGGGGGGGGTATTTATGATTCAGTTTTGCTGACTTACTTTTCTCTCCTTTTCATTTTTTATTAAAACAATTCTGTTATATGAGATGACTCTCTGGCACAGCAGAAAGATATAGGAAGAAAACTAAGAGATATAAAGACAAAAGATATCAATAAACTTCATTCTTAAATAACTTTTAATTTTAAAAGGAACAAGGCCAAACACATTCCTAAGACACTCTAACATAGACTTCTCTCCAAGATGACACCAAACTGTAATGACTACTCTTTGTTCAGTCATTAAATCATTTCCATTTCCACCTAACTATATCATCATCTAGTCCGTATTTCTCCATCTTTTTCGCAAAAATTCCATTGGAGATTCTGTTCAATGCTTTCATATAATGTAGTTACAATACCTTCAATAGTCTTGACCTATCAGTCAACTTGTCAACAAAAAAAAATCAGAAATGTAATTAGTTTGATGTGACCTATTCTTGATCAAGCCATGTTGACTCTTTATTATTGTTTCGTTTTCTAAATAGTTAATAACCATTCCTTTTTAAATACATTCTAGGGGGATGGCTGAGCAAGCTGTGGCATATGAATGTAATGGAATACTATTGTGCAACGAGAAATAATGAACAGGCAGATTTCAGAAAATTCTGAAAAGATTTGTATGAACTGATGCAAAGTGAAATGAGCAGAACTAGGAAAACATTGAACATTGTGTGATGATCAGTTATGAATGACTCAGCTCTTCTTAGCAACACAATGATCCAAGACAAGTACAAAGGACTCACAAAGAAAAATGCTATTCACATCCAGATAAAGGATTGATAAACTCTGAATGCAGATTGAAGCATTTTTTTTCATTTACTTTATTCTTTCTCATGGGTTTTTTATCTGTTTCCTCTTTCACAGCTGTGACAAGCACATGTATAAACTAGCTACCATTTTCAGAAGAGGGGAGGGGAGGGAAAGAGGGAGAAAAAATGGAACTCAAAATCTTGTATGCTAAAAATTTTCTTGACATATAACTGGGGGAAAGTAAAATACTATAAAAATAACTAATAAAAATTATCATTTTTTAAAATAAAATGAAATATATTGTAGAATTTTGCCAGGAATTTAAGGAAAACTCAATGGCATATAATTTTGAGGCTATATTCTCCTCCTGTTTTGAAAATTGGGATATTCGTCCTTCTTCAAACTCCAGGGGTTCATAATCTCTCAAAAATCACCACTGATGGCTCAACAATGACACTTGCCCATTCTTTCAATACCAAAGGATGTAAATACATTCCATACTGTAATTTTAGTTCAATTCAATCCAATAAACATTTATTAAGCACTTACTAAGAGCCAGGCACTGTGCAAAGTGCTGAGGATGTAAGTAAGAAAAAGATTCCTATCTCTAGTTTTATCTAGACCAGTTATTTGGTTAGTAAGATGTTGTCATACTTTCTCTTCACTTAGCTTGAATTTCAACTCACTATTAGTCATTCTTTGTTTTCCATTTCCAACATCATTCTCCTTAACAAAAAAACCACAAAAGCAAATAATTGAGAACCTCAGCCTTCTCTCACTAGTTATCATTTTCCTATCTACAAGATTATGTGGTCCAATACTTTCCTTGATGTATAACTACACACACGCATGCACGTGCACACACACACATACACACACATATACACACACACCACTTCTATACCTGCCTTTTTAAAATTTAAGTTAGTTGGGTTGTTCTCTATGCATCCATTTCAGTCTATTTAGATGATTGCCATTTTCTACCTTATCAAAATTATCTCCCAATATGTCTTTCACAACAGCTTCCCTTACAAATTGATTTTCCTTATATAATTTGGACTCTACTTGTTTTTTCTCTTAATGCTTTGAAATCTGCCTTCCAAAAATTAAAGGTTTATGTTAGCTTGTTCCTACATTTCTTTTCCTTTATAATTAATTTTTGATTTAGCATTCACTTCCACCAGTACCACTATATACAACATTATCATCACCCTCCTGTCCCAACCCAAATAACTAGTTTCTTTTTATTAATAAGAGAATATGATTTTTGTAAGTTCTTTAACCTTTTGTAGGATAAAATTATCATTTAAGCAAATCAAGGAATTATTCATTTTTCTGCTTTTGGCAGAGAGAGCTCCAGCATATGTCTGGATAATTGAAATACTTCACCCCAACCCCCGTCATTACTACAACATGCCTCTATGATAGGTTTGTCATTTGTTTCCCTAACTTCTACTCTAATTCCTCTTTCTGTCCAGGTGATTTGTAATGTATGCCAAAGATAAAAACATATAATTCTTTCTATTTGATTCACTCATATTTTTTCTATCATGCCCTCATCCCTTCTCATGCCTGGATTTCCTCATATATTTTCTTCATATTGACTCTCCCTTATTTTTGGCATAGTATTGCAGAGTCATATTCTAGCCATGTGTCTCGCTGCAACAAATCTCAATGGTTATCTATGAAGTCACACCTGCCTCCATGAAGTTGTCTCTGATTCATTCGTTTGTTCATTTGTGTGCAGACATTTGCAACCATAAGTTTTCCATTGGCTTCCTTCTTAGCTCTTGTTCCATGTGAACATCTGAGAATCTTGACTTCTCTCCTTCTGCCAATGTAGCTGCTCTCCAAGGTAGTCATCTCATCATGGCTCAGTCATTTGCTTTACATACAACATATTTAGTAAAGGTTGTTGAATTAATTATTATTAAAGGTTCTTGGGCAGCTAGGTGGTACAGTGGATAGAGCACCAGTGTAGGAGTCAGAAGGACCCAAGTTCAAATCTCACCTCAGACACTTGACACTCACTAGCTGTATGACCTTGGGCAAGTCATTTAACCCCAATTGCTCATCCTGGGTCATCTCCAGTCATCCTCATGAACATCTGGTCACTGGATTCAGATGGCTCTGGAGGAAAAGTGAGGCTGGTGACCTGCACAGCCCTCCCTCACTCAAAACAAAGTCAAGTGCAAGTCATATCATTATTTCTCAGATAGCATGGTCTCCTTTGGCAATGAAGAATGAACTAACATGAATATTAAAGGTTCTTGAAATAATCATTATTAAAGCTTATTGAATGAATCATTATTATTGGTCTTCAGAACAATAATAGAAGGAGGATCTACTGAGAAGGAAAAACATATAGACTTGGAGGTCTACTTCACTATTTAATTAACTTTTTCCTAGAGGAATCCAAGTTTTTAAAAATAGCTATTAAAATGTTATTTTCTTAATTCTAATAAATTTATACAATTTTAAGTAACCATACAATTGGCCCAGGTGGAAAATAAATGAATAATAAGAAAGTATGAGAAAAGTTAGCTTCAAGAAAGGCTATTAGAATTAATCAATTTATGTGAAGCTTTTATTAAAGATCTATTATGTACCAAACATTGTTGTAGGTACTGAGGATGGAGTATAGCAAATGAAATAGTACCTCCTCTCTAGGTGAAAGAAGCTTCTTCTACTGTATTACAAAGGTGGGAGGTCTCTGAATGTAAAACAGTGCATGTAACATAGACATTTTTGATAGGTTGATTTATTTTGCTGAACTGGTTGTTTTTTTTTTATTCTTTGTTTTAAAAGATGGCTCATGGGGAAGGGGAGGTGCCTACATTGGGAAATACTGGCGGAATAAAAAACAAAGATAACATTTTTAAGAAGAAAATAAATAGAAGTGATTTATCTGAGGCAATATAAACAGCAAATACACCCAAGAAAATGGATTGCTGAAGGATTTTTAAAAATTGGTCCATTTTTCACCAGTTTGTGAAGAACATGCTATTGGAAATGAAATTTGGAAGTTGTTAGCCAGGAACATAAGTTATATGCATGGTCTGCAGCCTCAGTTTCTAGCATCACAATCAGTACTTTTCAAAGTTTGCTATGCCATTATAAACCACAGTTCATGATGGAGAAAATTTTAAGCTACTTAATTTTTGAAAATAAGATGCATGCATTCTAACTTTATAAAATTTAATTAAGAATGCAATTTGATAATTCCCTAACAACCTATTCACTTGAAATATTTTCTTGTTTTTCCTTTTGCTCTTAGAATGATACCATAGCAAGGGCGCAGCCAAGATGGTGGAGTACAAGGACAGACCTGTGGAAGCTTCCCACCCCCACCCCCCAGCCCATAAAACAACTGTTAAAAATGACTCTAAACAAATTCTAGAGCAGAAGATGCCACAAAGTGATAGAATGAAAGAGATTTCCAGCCAAAAGAAGCCTGGAAGGCTGACAGAAAAGGTCCATCACATAGGTCTCAGAGTGGAGCACAGCCCACAGAGCACAACACAACCTTGGCTGTGTGGTGGATCAGGACTCAGACAGGACCAGAGCAGGCTTCAGGATGCAGAATCATGGGCAGCAGTTGCACTTCCAAGATTTCTCACCCCACAAATGCCAAAGACAGTTTTAAAGGTCAATGAGAAAGCTCTTTCATCTGGGTGACAATGGTACATGGTCTGGCCCTGGTCCCAGGGCACTAGCAGCCACTGCTGTAGCGGTGTCCATTTTTGGAGTCCTTGGGCTAAAGATCCTGGGAGAACTGAGCCACTGATCTGGGTCTCAGTCCTGAATGGTGGTCCTGGGATGAGGACAAGCGCTGGCTGGTGAAGCTGGGGGAGCTGGTGGAGGCTCAAGAGAGGGACTTGTACTCACAGATCCTGGGCAGAAAAGCTTGTGTTTGCTCCCAGATCAGAGTGCAGAACAAGAGAGTAATAAACCCTTCTCCCTTGATTATGCCACCTTGGAGGAACTGAGAACTTATAGGTCCCTAGAGCATATTCTCCTCTTGACAAAGGACTCAAAAGTCAAGTAACTGACTGGGAAAATGCCCAAAAAAGTGGGAAGGAAAAGACCATAGAAGGTTACTTTCTTGATGAATAGATTTTTTCTTCCATCCTTTCAGATGAGAAAGAATAATGCATACCATTAAAGGAAGATATAAAAGTCAAGACTTCTGCATCCAAAACCTCTAAAATAAATATGCAGTGGTCTCAGGCCATGGAAGAGCTCAAAAAGGACTTTGAAAATCAAGTAAAAGAGGTGGAGGAAAAATTGAGAAGAGAAATGAGAGCAATGCAAGAAAATTATGAAAAGTGAGTCAAGAGCTCTCTAAAGGAGACCTAAAAAATGCTAAAGAAAATAACACCATTAAAAATAGACTAACTCAAATGGCAAAAGAGGTCCAAAAAGTCAATGAGAATAAGAATACTTTAAAAAGCAGAATTAGCCAAATAGAAAAGGAGGTTCAAAAGCTCACTGAAGAAAATAGTTCTTTCAAAATAAGAATGGAGTAGATGGAAGTTAATGACTTTATGAGAAACCAAGAAATTATAAAACAAAACCAAAAGAATGAAAAATAGAAGATAATGTGAAATATCTCATTGGAAAAACAACTGACCTGGAAAATAGATCCAGGAGAGACAATTTTAAAATTATGGGACTACCTGAAAGTAATGATCAAAAAAAGAGCCTAGACATCATCTTTCATGAAATTATCAAGGAAAACTGCCCTGATATTCTAGAACCAGAGGGTAAAGTAAATATTGAAAGAATCCACCAATCACCTCCTGAAAGAGATCTGAAAATAAAAACTCCCAGGAATATTGTAGTCAAATTCCAGAGTTCCCAGGACAAGGAGAAAATATTCCAAGCAGCTAGAAAGAAACAACTCAAGTACTGTGGAAATACAATTAGGATAACACAAGATTTAGCAGCTTCTACATTAAAAGATCGAAGGGCTTGGAATATGATGTTCCAGAAGTCAAAGGAACTAGCATTAAAACCGAAAAATACCTACACAGTAAAACTGAGTATAATACTTCAGGGAAAAAAAAAAACAGTCATTCAATGAAATAGAAGACTTCGCAGCATTCTTGAAGAAAAGACCAGAGCTGAATAGAAAATTTGACTTTCAAACAAGAATTAAGAGAAGCATGAAAAGATAAA
Source organism: Notamacropus eugenii (assembly GCF_028372415.1). Taxonomy (NCBI): domain Eukaryota; kingdom Metazoa; phylum Chordata; class Mammalia; order Diprotodontia; family Macropodidae; genus Notamacropus; species Notamacropus eugenii. Next base: position 210,015,406 of record NC_092873.1, on the reverse strand, counting down.
CAGGAAAGAGAAATCATAAGGGACTTACTAAAGCTGAACTGTTTACATTCTTACATGGAAAGATAATATTTATAACTCTTGAAACTTTTCTTGGTATTTGGGTAGTTGGAGGGATTACACATACACACACACACACACACACACACACAAACACACATATGGACAGAGAGCATAGGGTGAGTTGAATAGGAAGGAATGATATCTAAAACAATAAAATTAAGGACTTAAAGAGGAATATATTGGGAGGAGAAAGGGAGAAATGGAATGAAGCAAATTATCTCTCATAAAAGAGGCAAGAAAAACCTTTTTCAATGGAGGAAAAAGGGGGGAGGTGACAGGGGAAAATGAAGCTTACTCTCATCACATTTGGCTTAAGGAGGGAATAACATGTACCCTCAATTTGGTATGAAAACCTATCTTACACTACAAGAAAGTAGGGGAGAAATGGATAAGTGGGGTGTGGGAGGGATGATAGAAGGGAGGACAAATGGGAGGAGGGAGTAATTAGAAGTAAACACTTTAGGGAAAGGACAAGGTCAAAAGAGAGAATAGAATAAATGGGGGGGGGCAGGATAGGATGAAGGGAAATATAGTTATTCTTTTGTGACATGATTATAATGTAAATCTTTAGCAAAACTACACATATATAGTCTATATTGAATTACTTGCCTTCTCAGTCAGGATGGGGAGGGAGGGAGGAAGAAAGGGAGAGACATTAGAACTCAAAGTTTTAGGAATGAACATTGAGAATTGTTTTTGCATGCAACTGGGAAATGAGAAATACAGATAATTGGGTATAGAAATCTTATCTTGCCCTACAAGAAAAGAGAGAAGATGGGGATAAGGAAAGGGAGAGGTAGAGATAGAACTGAGGGCAGATTGGGGGAAGGGGCAATCACATAGCACAGTTTTGGAGTGGGGGGAGGGGAGAGATGGGGAGAAAATTTGGAACTCAAAATCTTGTGGAAATGAATGTTGAAAACTAAAATTAATAGATAAATTTAAAAATAATAATAATAAATCAAAAAGGCAGCTTAATATATAAAAAAGAATGATACCATAGCATTAATCACTAAATAAGCAATGAATTTTAAAAATACTCTGATTCTGTGAGGAGGTACCAAACTCAGAGACAACAAAGTCCTTGTCTTCATGAAAGCTAAACTTTCATCTCTCCTTGGAGTGCTTCACCTGTTGCAGAGGAAAGCCAGTCCACCACTTCACAAACTTTAGAGGCAAAATCAGGAAGATAGACAAAGACCGATTTCAAACCAGAGTTCAGGTTCAAAACTAGGACAGATCCCTAGGTTCATTCCTGAACCTTCAATAAATCAGTAGTTTTGGGGCAACCCAGTGAATGTGGAATGACATGGATATGGATAGCCTGGTTATCATTGCCTCTTTGCATTGGCTATATCTCTATCACTGCCCCCAATCCCTAAGTCAACCTTCAATCCCTGCTCTGAACTGCAGTCATATCAGTAGAGCTCTCCATGTGGACCCCTAGAAGCAAGGAATTGCAGAGAAAATGAAGATTATTACAGTAAAATGAAGTAGAGGATAGACTAATAAATACTTTTGTAACTGACAAAGGTTGCTATTTTTCCATAAAATTTTATTTTAAATATTTTGATTTTTCTTTCTCCAAAACCATCATAATGGGACAGTTTCGTTCCCAGGTAATCACACTAGCAAATGGACTCATTTAATCTCTGCATCATTTTGAGTACTGAGTTTTCTTCCAATAAGAGAGTTATGAATAAATAATATATTTATACAACTGGAAGTGATTTACAACAAATTTGACTTATCAAGCAATACTGAGTTTAACCGTGGTAAGTATTAGTAAAATGTTGGATGGCATTCAGACCACAATGGTTGTGACAGACCAAGATGGGCTTTAGGGGGGACAAGAAGCTAGTAGTGTAATGAAAACCATGAGTATTAAATTCACCTAAAACGAGCAGATTGACAGCCCTGCAGAGAAAAATTCACAGTTCACTCCCAACACGTGAGTGCTATATCCAGTATATGCTATATCCAGCATATCTATAGCAAAGGAAAGCTTCCTCTTGTTATCCTTCTAATGACCTCATCAATGTCATTAGATCAAAGATTTAGAGCTCAAAGGGACCTAAATGGCCATCTAGCTCAACTTTCTGACTTTAAAGATGAAGAAACTGAGGCCAAGGGTATAAAGGATTTGCCCAAGGTCACACAGGTAGTAAGCATCAGAGGTAGGTTTGAATTTGATTCCTCTAACTCTAGAACAAGAATTCTCACTACTGCACAACACCATCAACTAAGGCTCATACTATGAAGTAAAAAAGAATATCTTTACCTCAAGATCCAGTTAGTCATAGAACTTTCAATATAGAGGCAAACTATTTTCCCGGAAGGGCAGTTAGGTGATCCAGTGGACAGAGCACTGGGCTTGAAATCAGGAAGCCTGACCTTTCTGAGTTCAAATCCAGACTCAGACACTTATTAGTTGTATGACACTGTATAAGTTACATAATCCTGTTTACCTCAGTTTCTTCATCTGTAAAATGAACAGAAGAAAAGTACAACAAGCTACTGTAGTATCTTTGCCAAGAAAATCCCAGATGAGATCACAAAGAGTCAAAAACAACCAAAAAACAACTAAAATTTTCCTGGGATGTTATTTTTTTTTAATTGTGCTGTCTGCCATTATGAATCACATAAAAGAAACTAGCTTATTTCTTGGTACATGAATATATATATATAAAACATAATATATATGTATTATATAGGTTTTTGTATTTCAGGAAGTGTTAATATATATGCTAGTGAAGCACATATTACAGCATGTACATTATGCAATTATGAGTCAGTATAGCCTAATGGATAGAATGTTAGAACTTATTAGGGAAAACTTAGATCAGATCTCACCTTTAAAACTTACTACATATGTCACAACCTCTCAAAGTTTGTTTTCTCATCTGTAAAATGAGGGGAGTAGAAAAAAGCAGGGCTCATTCCCCACAAGAGTAGTGGATAGAGAATCAGAGGGAGTAATTAGTGCTTTTTTTCCAACAAAACAACTCCTATTTCTGCTTATTCCTAGAACAAGATTACAGGCTCACATATTTAGAGCTGGAGAGAATTTTGACAGTCATCTAGACTAACCCCGAATTTTAAAGCTGAGGAAATTATGCATAGTGGATAGAGAGCTGGTCCATGACTCAAGATGTCCTAGATTCAAGTTCGGCCACTGACACACATAGGTTGTGCAACTCTGGGCAATTCCTCTCAGTGCTCTGTGACTCTCTAAGAATATAAAATGCAAATGAGTTCCTGATCTGTGGAGAGGGATGGCAGGGAGGGTCCTTCATCAGAATTTCTCTACTTTAATGAAATCATAGGTCTAGATTAAAATGAAAATCAAAAACAAAATGAGTCAAGATCTGTAGTATCCACCTCACAGATTTGTTGTGGGACTCAAATGAGATAATTTATATAGAGTACTTTGTAATCACACCTATGTCACTACTTACATGGTATTTCATCTTCCTGGACCTTAGCTCCCCATCCATAAAATTATGAGGTTGGACTAGAAGATGTCTATGGTCCCTTTCAGTTCTAAATCTAGGATCTCATGACCTTACATGTCTGGTGTTGCTGTTGCTGTTGTGATGATGATGATGATGATGATGATGATGATGATGATGATGATGATGATGATGATAATGATGATTACAATCTCTATGTGTCCTACTCCTTACTATAATGGAAGTTCCATGAGAACAGGAACTATGTCCTGTAAAATTTGTATCTTACCCAGTTGTCTATCCCCTGGGATACCTAGCTGGTATTAGGAATATTTTTTTTTAATTTTTTTGGAGACAATTTGGGTTAAATGACTTGACCAGTTCATATAGCTAGTAAGTATCGGAGGCCAAATTTGAACTCAGTTTCTCCTGACTCGAGGGTCCGTGCTCTATCCACTGGGCTACCTAGGCGCCCCTAGGGATACTTTCAAATGGCTAGGTAGACTGAAATCTCCCTTTCTGCCTTCCAGTATCTTGTATTACACCAACTGCCCTGATTCTCTTCTTTAGAATCTCATATAAATACATAACATTGATCATAATATCTCTGTTCACTGAATGCTCATTGAGGACTGAGCACTCTATGAGAGCAAGAGGATTACAGCAGACAAGTTAGTATCCATCACACATTGTTGCTTCCAGTTATTCAGGAGAAGAGAGCATTTCCCTAGACACATCTTGTTTTAATCTCTTCTAGTAGAGGTGAACCTAATGCTAGGCAATTACAAAAGGAACATTCACCTTTTATAGTCCTGCAGCAAAACATAAAACTAACAAAATGAGAGTCAGTGTATGGTTTTTATGATAACTGCAAGAATAACCTGTGATTACATTCATACTGGGAAAATAGACGTAACAAGTGTCTCATGCTTCACAGAAGAAAAGCAAGAAAAAAGTACAACAATCAAACACCTTAAAAGCTAGTAGACGATAGCTGAGAGGGCAAGAAGAAAAAAATATGAATCATCCCCAAATCCCACCTCCATCTAGCTAGTCAGTGATTGGCTGGAAGTCTTTTGATGGAAAAATTAAGTTTCACTCTTTTCTGAAACAGGGGATGAGGTCATTGGCAGGGCTCTAAGCCAGAAAGTGATGGGCAAAGTTGTGGTCACACCTAATTTGGGGTTTAAAAGATGGGAGAGCATCCCCTGGTTATTTCATACCACTTCCTCCTTTGATGGAATTCTTAAGCAAATGTTTACCTTGTCATCATGTGTAACTTGGGCACTGTGTTCTGAGTATTATGGAGTTATGTGCTCCCCACTGTGGGCTGTACATAAAGTTATCTGCAGTTGTTGTGTAAAAGTAATTTACTATGAAGGTGCTCCAAGGTTCTGGTTGACTGGCGTTTGGCATAAGTCTTGTGCTGTTATTTGTTCTGTGAAAGAAGGACTGGTAATTGTCTGGACTTTGGAACTGATTTTGTGATGTTTGGACAATGCTCTCACACTGAGTGGTGTGTTAGCATGTGGTTCACTTATACAAAACAAGTCAAGAAATGGGTTTAAAGCCCTTTAAAAAAAATAAAAGCATGAACATTTATGAAAAAAAGTCTTAGCATCCATTCTGTGGAATAACAATGATATGTTAGCCAAAAAATAGCTGGCAAAGTGCAGAAGGACTGCATTCTGCAACCTGAGTTTAGCATCCCTGAAGAAGCTGTGACTCACTTTGTTCTTTCCCTTATCGTAGTGATGGCTTAAATACAGACTTAAGGACTGTATTTTGAAAACCAAGCAGATGGTGTGCACCATTTGCCATACTGCTTCTTTTTTACAAAGGTCTTAAGTAATGATTTTGAGGAGTTGAAATGTGAATTTTGTGAACAACTCCAGCATAATCCCATTGGGTATCACTGGGATTTTTCCCTTCTGACAGGAGGCCCAGAAATGAGGTCAGCAGCAGAATCTGCATTTTATAAAGCAGGGAACAGTGATCCAAAGCAATGCAAGAAGACCCAGGGCTACTGTTAAATTAAGGTAACTCAGATGTCCTGGTAATACTTTGTTCTAATCAGGTATTAATGATATTAAAGGATTAAAAGGCAAAGGAACAGGATGGAGTAAAGGAAGTGTTAAACATTTTCTAAACACCTGAAGCAGGCAATACAGCAATGGAAAGAAGAGCCTAATTGAGGTACTAAGCTATATATAGTATAGCAGCATAAAATGATTTCCCATGAGTCTCAGCAATTTTAGAGTCAAAGATTCTAAACATGGGAAATAAATAAAATGTTAATAGGAATGATGATCTTTCTGTGGATTCTGGAAGAGAAGTCACATAATGGAAAGAGCATTGAGTCTGGAGAAAAAATGTCATGGGTTCAAAATCCACCTCTGACTGTATTAGTTGAAAGACAAATCACCTCAATTCATTTAGCATCGTTCTCTTCATTTACAGAAAGAAGAGAGTTAAATGAGATCGCTTCTAAAGTCCCTTACAGCTCTATAATTAATACTGCGAGTTTAAGGCCCAGATCTGTCAGTATCTAAGTCTATATGACCTGGGGTGAGCCAAATAAATAGCATATGACCTGACTTCATCTTAAAATAGGGTCATACTTAGCCAAGGGTGAATTAATGAAAAGGCATTTATGAAGAGCTTACTGTGTGGAAAACAGTGTGCTGAACCATAGGAATCCAAATGGAAAACAAGGCAAATCTTGCTCTCAAGTTGATATTCTAAAACCTCATATAAAATACACATCTATAGGTTGAATCACTTTTGATGATTCTTAGTAGGTGACTCTAATAATATTGGTATAATATCAGTATCTACCCGATACTTTAACATTTCCAAAGCACTCTGAATATATTGTCTCATGTAAGCCTCATAATAATCTTATGGGGTAAAAACTGTAGGTGTTAATATTCCCATTTTTACAGATGAGTAAAGTAAGAAGTTATCAATAAGAGACCACAAAACTCCTAGAACTGTAAGTGATCTTGCACTGTTTTCCCATAATCTATACTTTCACTAAGTCATACATAGGGTGTGGCACACCAACAGGGGAAGTAAACAAACTCCTAAGGCCTAAAGCAAGGCTTCTACACCTTTCAACTTTGCTTTAAAGGATCTTTGCATGAAAATGGATAATTCTGATTACATTAAATTGAAAAGATTTTGCACAAACAAACTCAATGCAACCAAGATTAGGAGGGAAGCAGAAAACTGGGAAAGAATTTTTGCAACTAGTATCTACTATAAATGCCTCATTTTTTAAATATATAGACAGCTGAGTGAAATGTACAACAATGCAAGTCATTCCCCAGTTGATAAGTGGTCAAAGGATATGAACAGGCAGTTTTCAGAGAAAGAAATCAAAGCTATCTATAGTCATATGAAAAATGCTCTAAATCACTATTGATTAGAGAGATGTAAATCAAAACAACTCTGAGATACCACATCACATCTATCAGACTGACTAACATGGCAAAACAGGAAGATGATAAATGTTAGAGAAGATACGGGAGAGTTGGAACACTAATTCATTGTTGGTGGAGATGTGAGCTGATCCAGCCATTCTGGAGAGCAATTAGGAACTATGGCCAAAGGGCTACAAAAATGTGCATACTCTTTGACCCAGCAATACCCCTTCTAAGGACTGTATCCCCAAGAGATCATAAAAATGGGAAAGGGTCCCACATGTACAAAAATATTTATAGCAGCACTCTTTGTGGTGGCCAAAAACTGGAAATCAAGGAGATGCCCATCAATTGGGGAATGACTGAATAAATTGTGGTATATGAATATAATGGAATACTATTGTGCTATCAGAAATGATAAACAGGAAGACTTCAAAGAGGCCTGGAAAGATTTATATGAACTGATGCTGAGCAAAAGGAGCAGAACCAGGAGAACTTTATACACAGCAACCACCACAATGTGTGAGGAATTTTTCTGGTAGACTTAGAACTACATTGCCATGCAAGGACTTGAAAAATTCCCAATGATCTCTTAAGACAAAATGCCTTCCACATCCAGAGAAAGAACTATGGAATTAAATTATAGAATGTAGCAGATCATTTTCTTTTGTATTACATTTTGTTTTGTTTCATGATTTCTCCCACTCATTTTAATTCTTCCATGCAACATGACTAAGGTGAAAATGTATTTAATAGAAATGTATGTGTAGAACCTATATAAAATTGTCTCAATGGGAGAGGGGGGAGGGAAGGTGAAAGAGGGAGAGGGAGGGGGAAAAAAATCTAAGTTATATGGAAGTGATGGTAGAACACTGAAAACAAATAAAATAACAAGAAAAAAGAATTCTTTGCATGTTTTAATATAACAGCCAGGAACATGCTTCTAAATAGAATTTAAATTCTAAATGGCATGGAATCATGTGAAAAGAGCTGACCTTAAAGCCAAAAAGACCTGGGAGAGTTGAGTCCTACCACTGACCTCTATTAACTGTGACCCTGGTCAAGTCACTTAACTTTTCAAAGATGTAGTCAGCTCTGTAAGTTGCAGAGAAGGTGCTGAGTTGCATTGTTACACCTTTCAACTTTGCTTTAAAGAATCTTTGCGTGTTTTAATATGACAGTCAGGAACACTGATTTCTCAATATTTAGCCTTCTCTCTATTCAATTAATTTTACTCATTACCACCAAACTAATAATTCTAAAAGATCATTTTTACCATGTTATTTCTCACCAAAATAGCATAAGCAGTAGAGAATTGATTCATACTTTGCTACATTTCAGCTTCAGAGGCTGCACTGAGTGCACAATCATCTGCAAAAAAAAAAAAAAAAAAACATGCACCAACTCTCCCTCCACTTTAGTTTTAGGCTGGAGTCTTTTCAAGTTGAATAATTTACCATCAGTGCAGTAGTTGACTTTGATGCCATGTTTATCCTCATTGAAGGTATCTAACAACATTGCCGAAATTACAGAGAAGAATATCTTAAAAATTAGAACTGGTCAAATGGAAAAGGAGGTCCAAAAGCTCAATGAAGAAAATAATTCCTTAAAAATTAGAATGAAGTAGATGTAAGCTAATGACTTTATGAAAAATTATAAAACAGGAAATTATAAAACAAATCCAAAAGAATGATAAAATAAAAGATAATGTGAAAAATCTCATTGAAAAAGCAACTGACTTGGAAAATAGATCCAGGAGAGATAATTTTAAAAATTATTGGACTACCTGAGAGCCACAATAAAAAAAAAATAGCCTTTCTTTCAACAAATTATCAAGGAAAGCTGCCCTGACATTCTACAACCAGAGGGTAAAATAGATATTGAAAGAATCCACCTATCCCCTCCTGAAATATATTCCAAAATGAAAACTCTAAGGAATATGCAGCCAGATTCCAGAATCATCAGGTCAAGGAGAAAATACTGCAAGCAGCTGGAAAGAAACAATTGAAGTATCATGGAACCATAGTATTACGTAGGACTTAGGAGCTTCTACATTAAAGGAACAGAGGGTTTGGATTATGATATTTCAGAAGGCAAAGGAGCTTGGATTATAATCAAGAATCAATTACCCAGCAAAACTGAGAATAATCTTTCAGGACAAAAGATGGACATTTATTGAAATAGGTGTTTCAATCATTCCTGGTGTAAAAAACAGAGCTGAATACAAAACTCAATTTTCAAATCCATGATTCAAGAGAAACATAGAAAGGTAAATAGGAAAGAAAAATAAATATGTTATTCCATAAATTTAAACTGTTTACATCCCTACATGGGAAGATGATACTTGTAACTCTTGAGAATTGTATCTTTATTACAGTATTTAGAAGGGCTATACATAGAGGGTGTGGGTATAAGTTGACTTTGAGGTGATGATAAAAATAATGAATTAAGGGGTTGGGAAAAAGGATTGTACTGGGAAACAAGGAAGCAAGGAGATAAAAAAGGATAAATTGCATCACATTAAGAGGTGCAAAGACCTCTTACTGCAGAGGGAAAGAAGGGAGGGATGCAAGCATTGTTTTAAATTTACTCTCCTCAGATTGGGCTCAAAGAAGAAACAGCAAACACATTCAGCTGGTTATAGAAATATGTCTTACTCTATAAGGAAATAGGAAGAGAAAGGGGAAGGAAAAGGAATAGGGTAATAGAAGGAAGGGCATAAGAGAGGGAAGAGGTCTATTGCCAGAAATAGAAATAAGGATATCTGGACAATGGATGGGCTCCTAGAGAAAGATAATGTAATATTATCTGTAATATTATCAGATAAAAAGCCATAGATGTCTACCCCAAATGCTGATGCCAACCCCAAACTCAGAGCCTGCCTTCCAAGAAGTGCCTGTTATAGCCACAAGATAGTATGGGGGACAAGGTACAGGGTGGAAATTTTCCAATGGCATCAGCACAAATGCTATGGGTGGCTATTAGTTTGTTATAACTACTCCAAGAGTTTGACTTTGGGTCAGAAAAAGGGAGCTTTGGAGCTCGCACAGCAGAAAGGAGGTAAGTATGATTGTGTTGGAGATACATTCCACATTGTCTGTCATTGAAAGTGTGGGATGTAACCTGTTATCTTCCCATTCCACTTGATCATATACTCTTTGTGTCATGTCACTATCCCAATGGGTTGCCTTCATAACACTCACTTTGGATTTGTGTTTTTATTTCAGTTGTGTCTGACTCTTTGTAACTTCATTTGGAGTTTTTTAACAAAGATACTGGAGTGGTTTGCCATTTCCTTCTCTAGCTCATTTTACAAATGAGGAAACTGAGACAAATAGGGTTAAGTGACTTGTCCAGGGTCACACAGCTTGTTAGTATCAGAGGCCAGATTTTTAACTCAAGAAGATAAATGTTCCTGACTCCAGATCCAGTACTCTATCCAATGAACCACCTCACAGCCACTTTGGATACCATTTGTTTGACTCTAATAGAGTTATATTGGCAAACAAATATGCTCAAATTATTAATTATCTATTTATATGTATATGTCTTTATGATTCTCATCCTTCCATAACACTCTAAGACATCTAGCAGAGAAGCTTACAAATGAAACAATAAATATCAGATTGACTAGGTGATCATAGTTTAAATAATTTGAAGTATTAGCTAATATCTTTCAGGTCTTGAACGTACTATATAAGATAGATAGGTATAGTAAGTATATAGCATACTGATTATAAAAGAAAAGTCTTCGAATATTATGACATTAACTAGAATGTGAAATTGATAATTATTTTAAGATCATTTTCACATTGTAAACTTCTTTCATTGTATATCAAGTGGACTTTAAATAACAGCATCACACCAATAATTATTTTTTTAAAAAATACTTGGCAGAATAGAGCAAAATCAATTTCACTGCAACTAGAAACAAAATGGCATAGAATAAAATCTCAACTGACTGTGGGGAACATTTAATTTTTTTACTCAAGGGTTTAGAGTCTGTTTTGCTATTGAAGTATATGAGTATAATGTATATATATGTATATGAAGTATATGAGTAACATAATGTATATGAAGTATACGAGTAACAATGCATTTCCAATAAGTGATACTTCAAAAGTTTGTCCCAGACTCCCTCTGAATTTCTTCAGCAAATAATGATTGATAATGATCAAGAGCACAAGTAGAGAGTCTGCTGATGACAAGAAGGACCGTTTCTTTCTCTGAGACTAGAGCAATGCAAAGGAAGGTGAGTGGTGATATTGAGGTGATTTGAAGTACAGAATTGGTAGAGAAAGCACATTCACAACTCATGACCTCAGTCTTCTTTCAGTGAAATATGAATCAAGGTTGTTTGCTGAGAATGAGGGGACTGTAGTCATGTGGGTGGCTTGAAGAGATAGGAGGAGCTTTGGAACAATTCCAATGGAGAATAGGATAGAGAGTCAATTTTAGGAAGAGTAAAAATATTGCATCATACAACAATGAGAGCTTAGTTGAGAAATTACATATAGTAATTATGGTAAATCCATTTGGAATGTTGTGTGTTTTCCTACATTGGTTTCAGCAGTAGAAAATGCAGATGGTAGGGAAATTCTGTTTTCAGCATTTAGAAATGTATTAGTTGCAAGAGAATTCAGGGGCAAAGGATTCAATGGTAGGGCTCAGTGTGAAGTCGAATAGCTTGACTGTGGGGTCAAGATTTTGAAGGGAAGAACATGAGGCCAGGCAAGGGTAATGGCCTAGGAAAGGTGAGAGGGTTAAAGTGCCTGGATATACAATATCGCCAACTTTATAAATTTAGGTCTATATGATATAGTATTCTGGGAGGAAAGGTGTCCAAAACATTATATCTGATATGCTCATATAATATCCAACTACTTTTATTTTTAATCATAGGACATTCATAGATATGCAGAATATTAATACCATAATTTTTGAAATGATACATATTTTACCTAGAGGTAGCAAAAAAAGGTAATTTTTTTGTGAAATCCAGATCTTTTAATAAAATTTTTAAGATAAATTTTGAAGTTATAAAATAGAATAGGTATGAAAATGTCCAATTATATAAAGCCTTATGTCCCTGTAACCTTTTAAGCAAAAGTTTATAAATAGATCCTAATAAGCCATGCATTATCACCAGCTCATTTTCCTGTCAGTAGTCTCAATATTCCTACCAGGGTCCATCATCACCACTAAAGAAGGAGGCTAGCTACGACATAGGGTTATTATGAGGATCAAATGATATTATATAGAGTAATGTATGTAGATACAGTAGATATAATTTTGCAAACCCTAAAACACTACTCTATATAAATATTATCATTATCATCATTAGCATCCATCAAGATGCTTATCCCTCCATAATATCTACTGTAATAAATTTCAGTGATAAGGGCACATTATAAAAATATATTTTCTGAAGAGATTTTTAAAGTCATGCCACCACCAAGGACCTGGTAGAAGTCACTTCAGCACTTGAATTCATCAGAGGTTACTGAAGTGGGAACACAATAACTTCTTCAGTACATGTTGAAAGAATATTTCCTTCTTTTGAATTAACTTATTTTAAAATAAGAAAGTATTTGAGTACAAAGAAAGCTCACCATTTTATCCCCACTCTAAGAAGGGGAAGGGGAAAGAGAAGGTTGAACTCGTTGAATAACCAGTATATTAAATTCTTGTGGTGACCTTTTACAAGTGATCTATTTAAAATATTTTAACTATAAAAATATATTTCAAATTTATAAACAGATTTAAAAATATCTCAAATGGTTATTCCTTTATGTTAAAAATAATTATCCTTTGTGGTTATTAGAGGAAAATGCACAATAATGCAAAATCTTGTTTCAATTAATTTGTAGATGAAGTAACTATACATTGACAAAAATATTCCCTAGATATCTATAGTTAAATTGGAGATAATTCACCACTCGGTGATTTCAGAGGTATCTATTTGGATAAGTAATATTGTTAAATTATTATTCAATATTTTAATGTACCTTAAAAACTAATATGCAAAGTATCAAAATAAAAATGAAATTTGCATTAAATTGGAAAACTCTTAAAATATAGAAATGCATTTTAAGATGTATCTCTTAAAGATGAAATCTCTATGAATCATAAATATTATATAATAAAATTACACAAAATAATACTGTTACCGTTCTGACCTGGCTGTGCTACCTTGGAACTTCCTTGACTAACTTCTTTACCATGCCCTAAGATGCTCATTATTGAGAGAACTTCAACATCTTACAAGTAATCAGCTTTGAGTGGGACATGAACTCCAAATTTCTATTTAAGAAGAGACCTTAACTCAGACATCTCAATTTTCACCTGGTTGCACTACCTTGGAACTTCTCTGAATGATTTCTCCATCACATTTCTCCATCACCTTGCCCCTTCGCACCCTTCTTTCCTCCTTTTCAGTTTTCTCTTGTGTTTTGTCTTCCTTTCTTAGAGGGCAGGAGCTATATAGACTGTCTAATCTAGAACCACAGTACTTCAGAAGTAATGACTATAGACTTCCAGCTAATTTCCTACCCTCTAGTCTCTCCCATGTCATCATAAGTCATCTAAGTCATGTCAACTCTTCAGGTCTCTGATGTAGGTTTATTCACTGAGACGTAACACAACTTTCAAAAGGTTCAGATGTGAGTCATGTTTCCATTAACACTAGAAGAAAAGAATTTAATAATTCTCAAAGGAATAAGCTGCATCACTTGATGTAAAACATGTTTTTAATCCATAGGGCAAAGAAAATAGACATAGGCTGAAAATTGTTTTTTAATTTCAAAGAAAAATTATAGTGAAAAATTTTGTCAAATGGCATGCCTGGTCTCACAAATAAAATTATTCATGGTTTGAGCTCTCTGAGACTGTGTGCTTGGATACAGAACAGGTAACTATCCTTAGGGAATTCTCAGATACTTCCATTCTCATACATCTAGGTGTGGGCAAGGAGTCAAAAAATAATTTCCCAAAGTGCACCTGAGGCTTTCATTTTAGAAGACATAGCCTTTTGGCACAAGTGTTAGGTTATTAAGTCTAAACTCTTCTGCCTAATATTCCAAGTTTTTCTCCAACTGGCTATCATTCCTGCTCTTAATCTCTTCAACTTCATCCACTGTGGTTCTTTCACTCCAACTTTCCTGCTTCTTTCCCTTATGTGTGGGATGTCTTCTTCCCTTTTAGACCAATCCATTCACTTCTTTTGAGATATAGCTCAGAAACAAACTTCTCTCATCAAGGCTTCTATTGGAAATCATATCTGTCAACACATCCGGTCTCCAATTAATATCTAAAGATTATAATCTACTATTCAGTCCTCTATCACCCCTAGGGAAGGAATTCCCAACACAGAGAAATCATCTCCTGAGAAATGCTGAAATCCTGGCACCTACTTTGTCCTCACAAACCCAGAAGGATAACGGTCTATGCTTCATCCCTTCTAAGTTACTGGGATTAAAATCCTCCTTCGTATACACAATGCTTTGAGATAGAATGACCAATGCCTAGTTTGTGGTAGGCACTAATAGTAATAGTATACAGGATGATCACGTGAACATAGAAGGCTCAAGCTCTGAACAACATGTAGATACTTCATACAGCTCTGCTGACTGCCAGCTTTAAAAGTGGCATTTGTTCCTTCTATCAGCCTGTGTCAGTTTCCCTTACCAATTAGAAATCATTGCTTATTCAGCCTTCTATCTTCATGCAAGTTGCAAATAAGTGGCAAGAAATTTGAAATTACCACCTCCAGTATTTCAGAGAGTCAAACAACTATTAAGCACCTACTATGTTCCCAGCGCAGCTAGATGGTGAGGGAAGATAGGTGTCACAGTGGATAGAGTTTTGGGCCTGAAATTGGAGGAGAGAAAGGAAAAGAAAACGGCAGCATCTCTGTCAAATGGGGTCATAAAGAAAATGAAAGAACAACAACTTTACTCCTGCACTGTACTAAATTCTGGGGACAAAAAAGAACAAAAAGAAACAGACCCTGGTTACAGTCTGAAGAGGGAGACTTTTTTTGAAAATGTACAAACAAAATAAAGGGGAAAATAGCATTAAAGTAGATCAAGAAAGATTTTTTGTAGGAGGTACAAAAGGTTGCAAATATTCATCTATTTGCTAAAACTTAAAGGAAGCCAGGAAATAGAGTTGAGGAAGAAGAGTATTCCAGACATTAGGAACAGTCATAGAAAATGCCTGAAATGGGAAGATGGGTATCTTATTCCAGAAACAACAAGGAAGCTAGTGTCATTAAATTTCAGAGTATGTGGAAGAAAGGAAGGTATTAGAAGATGAGAAAGGTAGGATGGGGATGGATTGTGAAAAGTTTTGCATGCCATTTATATTTGATCCTGAAGGTAATAGGGATTCACTGCCATTTACTGAATGGGGCAGAAGTGTGATGTGGTTAGATATGTGTGACTGCCACCAACGTTGCCTCCTCCAAGGCCATCTATGCTACTTGGTTGTATTCTCTCAAAAGCTTTTTCTGAATCTATCATGATAATCATATGATTTCTGTTGATGTTGTTATTGATATGATTAATATTGCTGGCAGTTTCCTTAATAATGAACCAGTCCTGTATTCTTGATATAAATCCCACCTAGTTATAGAGTATGATCTTTGTAATGTGCTGTTGTAATTTCCTTGCCAGAATTCTATTTAAAATTTTTGCATCAATATCCTTTAGGGAAATTGGTCTATAGTTTTCCCCTCTGTTTTTGTTCTTCCTGGTTTCAGTATGAGCACCATGTTTTTTGTCATAAAAGGAATTTGATAGGACTCCTTTGACTATTTTTCCAACTTTTATATACTGTATTGGAATTGGTTTTTAAATGTTTGGTAGAATCCACTGAATACATCTGGTCCTGTGTTTTTTTTTCCTTAGGGAACTCAATGATTTGTTCAATTTATTTTTCTAAGACAGGGTTAAATATTCTATTTCCTCTTCTTTAACCTGAGTAATTTATATTTTTTGCAAATATTCATCCATTTCACTTAGATTGTCAGATTTATTGGCGTATAATTAGGAAGAATAGGTCCTGATAATTGCTTTAATTGCCTCTTCATCAGTGGTAAATTCATCCTTCCCATTTTTAATACTTGCATTTTAGTTTTCTTCCTTCTTTTTTAAATTAAATTAACCAGTGCTTTTTCTATTTTACTGTTTTCCCCCATTTTAACCAGCTCCCAGTTTTATTTATTAGTTCAATGTTTTTCTTACTTTCAATTTTATTAATATCTTCATTCATTTTCAGAATTTCCAGGATGGTGTTTAATTGAAGATTTTTAATTTATTGTTTTCCTCATTCTTAGGTGTATGCTCAATTCATTGATCTGCTCTTTCTGTAGTTTATTAATGAAAGCATTTAGAGATATAAATTTTCGCCCAAATACTGATTTGCCTGCATCTCATAAATTTTGGTTTGTTGTCTCATTGTTGTAATTCTCTTTAATGAAATTATTGTTTCCATGATTTGTTTTTTAACCTACTTGTTCTTTAAAATTAGATTATTTAATTTCCAATTAATCTAATCTGTTTCCACAGATCTTTCATGAATATAATTTTATTGCATTATAATCTGAAAAGGATGCACTTAGTATTTCTTTTTTTAAAAATTTGGTTGTAAGGTTTTTATGCCCTAATACATGGTCAATTTTTGTGAAGATGCCATGTACAGCTGAGGAAAAGGTATACTTCTTTCTATTCCTATTCAGTTTTCTCCAGAGGTCTGTCATAGCAAAAGTTTCTAAAATTGTATTCATCTCCTTGTTTACAGTATTCTTGTTGTGTTCTTTTTTTTCTACTTCCTCCAGCCTAGGAAGTCCAATTTCCTATCTCTTACATGGTTTCTAATCCTTCCTTGTACCTCACTTCTCATCATTTAGTATATGATTTCATGTATGCCATTTAATACTTTAAGACTATTTCCAAATCTGTAAAATGGGGATAACACTGAACATTTCTTCATCACAGCTTTATTGTAAAAGCAAAATGAAATAAGGTGCATTCTCAATTTTCAAAACCATATACTTATATATCAACACTCAATCTACCCTCCCAGAGTAAGGCAGACTTTCTTTTATTTATTTATTTACTTGTTTGTTTGTTTGTTTGTTTGTTTTGAGTTTTCAATATTCATTTCAACAAAATTTTGAGTTCCAAATTTTCTTCCCATCTCTCCCCTCCCCCCACCCCAAAACACCTTGCATTCTGATTGCCCCTTCCAACAACATGCTCTTCCTACTAACACCCCTCCCCATCTTTTCTCTTGTCCCGTAGGGCAAGATAAATTTCTATACTCCATTACCTGTATTTCTTATTTCCCAGTTATACACAAAAATAATTCTCAATATTTGTTCCTAAAACTTTGAGTTCCAACTTCTCTTCCTTCCTCCCTCTCCACCCATCCCCACTGAGAAGGCAAGCAATTCAATATAGGCTATATATGTGTAGTATTGCAAATGACTTCCATAATAGTCATGTTGTGTAAGACTAACTACATTTCCCTCCATCCTATTCTACTCCCCATTTCTTCTATTCTCTCTTTTGACCTTGTCCCTCCCCAAGAGTGCTTACTTCTAATTTCTCCCTCCTCCCATGTGCCCTCCCTTCCATCATGCCCCCCAACTTATCCCCTCCTCCCCTACTTTACTGTAGTGCAAGATAGATTTTCATACTAAATTCAGTGTGCATGTTATTCCTTCCTTGAGCCAAATGTGATGAGAATAAGCTTCACTTTTTCCCTCTCACCTCCCCTCTTTTCCCCTCCATTGGAAAAGCTTTTTCTTGCCTCTTCTATGCGAGATAATTTGCCCCCATTCCATTTATCCCTTTCTCCTCCTAATATATTCCTCTCTCACCCCTAATTTTATCTTTTTAAGTATGATCCTTTCCTATTCAACTCACCCTGTGCTCTCTGTCTCTCTCTCTGTCTCTCTCACTCTGTGTCTCTGTCTCTGTCTCTGTCTCTCTCCTTCTCTCTCTCTCTCTCTGTCTCTGTCTCTCTCTCTCTGTATATATATATATATATATACATATATATATACATATATATGTATATATATATATACATATATATATATATATATATATATGCATGTGTGTGTGTGTGTGTGTATGTGTATAATCCCTCCATCTACCAAGATACTGAGAAAAGTTTCAAGAGTTACAAATATTACCTTTCCATGTAGGAATGTAAACAGTTCAACCTTAGTAAGTCCCTTGTGATTTCTCTTTCCTGTTTACCTTTTCATGATTCTCTAGATTCTTGTGTTTGAAAGTCAAATTTTCTCTTCAGCTCTGGTCTTCTCATCAAGAATGCTAAGAAGTCCTCTATTTCACTGAATGACCATTTTTTCTCCTGAAACATTATATTCAGTTTTGCTGGGTAGGTGATTCTTGGTTTTAATCCTTGTTCCTTTGACTTCTGGAATATCATATTTCAAGCCCTTAGATCCCTTAATATAGAAGCTCCTAGATCTTGTGTTATCCTGATTGTATTTCCACATTACTCGAGTTGTTTCTTTCTAGCTGCTTGCAATATTTTCTCCTTGACCTGGGAACTCTGGAATTTGGCTACAATACTCCTAGGAGTTTCTCTTTTTGGATCTCTTTCAGGGGGTGATTGGTGGATTCTTTCAATATGAATTTGCCTTCTGGTTCTAGAATCTCAGGGCAGTTTTCCTTGATAATTTCATGAAAGATGATGTCTAGGCTCTTTTTTTGATCATTACTTTCAAGTAGTCCCATAATTTTTAAGTTGTCTCTCCTGGATCTATTTTCCAGGTCAGTTGTTTTTCCAATGAGATATTTCACATTATCTCCCATTTTTTCATTCTTTTGGTTTTGTTTTATAATTTCTTGGTTTCTCATAAAGTCATTAGCTTCCATCTGTTCCATTCTAATTTTTAAAGAACTATTTTCTTCAGTGAGCTTTTGAACCTCCTTTTCTATTTGGCTAATTCTGCTTTTTAAATCATTCTTCTCCTAATTGGTTTTTTTGGACCTCTTTTGCCAATTGAGTTAGCCTAATGTTAAAGGTATTATATTCTTCACCATTTTTGGGGTCTCGTTTAGCAAGTTTTTGACTCACTTTTCATGATTTTCTTACATCATTCTCATTTCTCTTCCCAATTTTTCCTCCACCTCTCTTACTTGATTCTCAAAGTCCTTTTTGAGCTCTTCCATGGCTTGGGATCACTGCATATTTATTTTGGAAGTTTGGGATTCAGAAGCCTTAACTTTTATGTCTTCCCCTGATGATAAACATTGTTCTTCCCCATTCAAAAGGATGGAAGAGAATACCTATTCACCAAGAAAGTAACCTTCTATAGTCTATTTTTTTCCCTTTTTTGGGCATTTTCCTAACCAGTTACTCGGCTTTTGGGTCCTTTGTCAAGAGTAGGGTATACTCTGGGAACCTATAAGTTCTCAGTTCCTCCAAGGTGGCACAATCAAGGGAGAGGAGTTTATTCCCTGGCCTGGCTCATGACTGAGATTCAGATCAGCTGTTCAATTCCCCCAGGAGCTTTAAGCTGAGTGCTCCAGTAATGGAACAATGGATTCCAGCTGCTGTCTGGGGCCGGGGTTAGAGAAGGGCCCTGCTCCCTTGTCACAGAGGTGAAAAAGCCCTCTCACTGACATTTGAAGCAGCTTTTGGTGCCTGGAGGATCTGAGAGCCTCCACTGTTGCTAGGAATTCTGCTCTAGAGGTCTGCTCCAGCCCTGCTCCTCCCAGCACCATGCATCCAAGGCTGGGCTGTGCTGCACTCCACATCCAGTGTAATAGACCTTTCCCATCGGCCTTCCAGGTCACCCTGGGCTGGAAATCTCCTCCACTCTGTCATTCTATGGCTTCTACTGCTCTAGAATTTCTTGAGTCTTTCTTTACAGGTATTTTATGGGCTATGGGGGAAGAGCTACAGTATGTGCATCTTTCTACTCTGCCATCTTGGCTCTGCCCCTCTTGTTGTATTCTTTCTTGTCTAATTTGTGATTAGATTTATCCAGTTCTGAGAAGGGAAAGTGGAGGTCCCCCATTAATATAGTTTTTACTGTTTATTTTTTCCTGTAACTCATTTAACTTTTTCTTTAAGAATTTAGATGTTATGCTATTTGGTGTGTATATGTCTAGTATTGAAATTATTTCATTGTCTACAGTACCTTCCAGCAAAATATAGTTTCCCTGCTTATCTCTTTTAATCGGCTTTTTGCTTTGAGATCATGATTTCTATCCCTGATTTTTTATGTCAGCTGAAGCATAACATTCTGCTTTAATCCCTTCCTTTACTCTGTGTGTGAGTCTCACTTGTTCAAAGATGTTTCTTGTAAATAACATGATCAAAGTGGGGCGGAGCCAAGATGGCAGAGTAATAGCACAGACTTTCTAGAGTACTCCTGCCAAACCCAGCCAAATACCTGTAAACAAATTCTGGAGCTGCAGAACCCACAGAATTACAGAGTGAAGCAAATCTCCAGCCCAAGACAGCCTGGAAGGTTGCCAGGAAGTGTCTATATCATGCCACACAGGGGGCAGGGCACAGTCCAACGTGGTCCACAAGGGCACAGAGGGAACCTGAGCAGACCTTGAGGAGACTGAATCTCTCCCACATGTGGCAGTTTCCAGACTTCAGGACCCCAAAACGCTGAGGACAAATTGGAAGGTCAATGGAAAAAGCCTATGGGATCAGTGTGGGAGAGTGGAGGAGGCAGAGGAATCCTCGGCAGCCACAGCAGCAGCAGGGGCAGAGACAGCAACTGTTTCCAGAGCTCTAGGCTCATAGATTGTGGGAGAATACAGCTGCTGACAGTACCTCCCCCACTCCCACTGGAAGCAGATATTTACCTTGACAAAGAGCTCAAAATTCCAGTAAATGGCTGGGGAAATGAGCAAAAACAGGAAAAAGAATCACACTATAGAATTTTACTTTGGTGACAAGGAAGACCAAAACATACAAACATAAGAAAACAAAGTCAAAGCTCCTCCATCCAAAATCTCCAAGAAAAATATGAATTGGTCTCAGGCCATAGAAGAGCTCAAAAAGGATTTTGATAACCAAGTAAGAAAAGTAGTGCAAAAATTGGGAAGAGAAATGAGTGTGATGCAAGAAAATCATGAAAAATGAGTCAACTCTAAACAATATAATTTCAGATTCTGTCTTTCTAATACATTCTGTCTTTCTAATACACTACCTATTTCTCTTTTATGGATGAGTTCATCCCATTCCCATTCCCAATTATGATTACTAACTGTGTATTTCCCTCCATCCTATTTTCCTCCTATTTCTCTTCTCCCCCAAAAACTGTTTTGCTTTTGACCACTGTCCCCCTTAATCTGCTTTTCCTTCTATCAGCGTCTTCCTCTTTTCTTATCTCCTTTTCCTCCTAGTTCCCTAGTGTAAGATAGATTTCTATATCCAGCTCATTGTGTATGCTACTCCTCTTTGAGTCAATTTCAGTGAGAGTAAGGTTTAAATATTGCCCATCACTACCACCACCCATCTTCACCCCCAGTGTAAAAGCTCTTCCTTTCATGTCTCTTTTAATGTGAGATAATTTTCCCCATTCTTCTTTCCTCCTTCTCCCAGTGCATTCCTCTTTCTCACCCCTTGATTTTATTTCTTTAAATAATCCCATCATAATGATCTCACATCCATGTCCTCTCTCTGTGTATACTTTTTCTAACTATCCTAACACTGATAAAGTTCTTGGGAGCTACAAGTGTCATCTTCCCATATAGAAATATAAACAATTTAACTTTATTTAATCTCTTGTTCTCTCTTGTTTTTATCTTTTTGTTTCTTTTGAGTCTTGTATTTGAAAATCAAATTTTTTTTTCCAGTTCTGGTCTTTTTCATCAGGAAAACTTGAAAGCCCTCTATTGCATTAAATATCCATTCTTTCCCCAGAAGAACATACTCACTTTTGCTAGGTAGGTGATTCTTGATTGTAAACCTAGCTCCTTTGCCCTTAGAAAAAACCATGTTAAGCTCTCTGATCCTTTAATGTAAAAGCTGCTAAATTTTGTGTTTTCCTGACTGTGGCTCTATGATATTTAAATTATTTCTTTCTGACTACTTGCAATATTTCTTCTCAACCTAGGAGTCTGGAAATTGGTCATGATATTCCTGAACCTAGTGCCAGGAAAGGTTCCCTTGTGCTCTCCTTCCAACCAGTTGTCCAACCTGTCTTAGTGTCAGTGGGCTCAGAATTCCTGAATTGCTACTGTCACCAATGCGGCTTCCTCCAAGTTCACCTGTGCTACTTGGTCTATACTGAGCTCCAAGCTTGACCATTACACTGGTGAAACTGACCTTTCCTGCCTACCTGCTAAGTTATCTTGGGCTGAAAATTGTTTATTCCAATCTTTTGTTGGTTCTGCTATTCCAGAATTTAATTTGAGACATTATTTTAGAGTTATTTGGAGGAAAATTTGGGAGAGGTTTGCTGAACTCTTCTCTACTCCATCATCTTGGCTCCACCTCCTAATATAGGCATTCTAGCAATAGTCATAGAATTTCTTTGGATTCTTTCTATGCAGATTTAGAAAGTTGAAAAGGGTCTTTGATATAAGCAAGCCAACACAAACACAATTTTCCGGGGGGAGGGGGGAGGTGTCATCTCTATAAATTCTCCATTGCTCTTTGACATACTTTCCCTTGAAAGAATACTCAGTTGTGTCCAATATTGTAGGGTTCCCTGGGGAAGGGTCATATTAGTGCCAGTCAGTAATGGTGGAATTTATCCTTCTCCCTGAATGTAGACATGTTACAGTAGTCTTGTTCTCTAATAGACTTAAGCTGATTATTTCTCTCAGCAGAAAAAATGTAAGGATCATAGATTTAAATCAGGAGGGCCTTAGAGGTCATCTAGTCCAAAGCCTTTATTTTACAGATGATGAAACTGAGGCCCCAAAAGGTTAAGTGTCTTGCCCAAGGTCACACTGATAATAGGTGGTTGAGCTGTGCTTTGAACTCAGGTTTCCTTGACTCTAAGTTCAACCCTCTTTCCATTGAACCAAATACAGAACATTGAATCAACACTTAATTTCCACATTTTAAGTGTTTTTGGAAATTATCTTTTACAACTGCCAAGTTTTAAATCTAATGCTACAGGGAATAAATATGAATATTTTTCTTTTAATTAAGCCTTGACAGCCTTAACTTGCAAAGTTCTAAGATAAAATTTGATTTTAAAAAACCACCAACAAATTGCTTAATCAGGAATCTTGACTTTATAATTAGGCAATTTCATCACCCTCAAAATAAACCAAAAAAAATTTTAAACACTTCATGCTGTCCAAAAATATAAAATAATGACTTTTAAATGTTTCAGCTGCCTGAGCTAGGATAATGAAAACAGATACTGCATTTTACTCTTGCTTTTCTTGTTAGCATAAACACTAAAAGAAAAATAAGAATATTTTACGACCTTAAGTTCATCATTTTATTTAATGATACACTTTTGAATGCCTACCAAATTTCATTTTTATGGACTGAGTCAATTCAAATTCAGCCTATATTATTAGATTTCAAATTAAGTAAATTTTCTGTTTTGAAAGTTGTATAGTCCTCTATCATACTCCACAATTCATAATTACTATTATTTTTGGAAGGTAGAAAGAGACTATTCTTTCAACTCTGTTCCTTCAAGTTCTAAGAAAGCTGAGTACTCAGCCCAGGTACTCAACCCAGAAATAGCTGAGAGAATATCTATTTCTACTGGTGATTAGGACCTTTGATCCACTACTCTCATTCTTTTTTCCCTCTGGCATTCCATATCTATTATTTCCTTCAAGTACTACTCTTAAGAAGCCATCTCTCACTAACCCCACCATGATCATCCTCTCTCAGTTCTTATTCCTTCAACACTTCTATGCTACATCACCAAGCACTTGTCTTCAAGTTGTTTCAATGATGGATGTCTTGCTATCCTAATGAGAGTTAAAGTCTGAGACCAAGCTGATGGAGCTCAGCCAGTATATTTCTTCTGTATCCCTCACAGCACCTAATATAGTATTGTGTGCACACAAGCAGCTTAATAAATGCTAGTGTGAAGGAATGAAAAACTGAGTTCATCCACTATGAGGAATGTGTTTCTTGCCACAGCTACTGTAGAAAGTCATTCTTTCCTTCCATGATGCCTGATCAGACTGTACAGCAGTGAGATACCAAGGCAACAGCAACCAACAAAAAAAATCCTATAAATATTATTTATAAACTGTACTCTTCATTCATAATGACTTGGTAATTAATGACAAAGTACTCCTCAAGGTCATCCTCAGAGAATGTATTATAACAATAACATTTTCAGTCATAGATTCTCATCATGAAACTCCCTTAAATGGATTGCTTTCCCCCTGAAACCAGTCTACATAATTTCCTTTCTTCCATACCATCTCTGATTCACTGCTTGTTCACCTTTTCCAGTCTTTCCTTGGAAAGAATTAAGATGGAAAGGAGCAATCTAAAGTAAGTTGAGACTGTCAATTCTGTGGGTCTTTTCTCCTCTTGCTTCTCAGCTTTCTTCCTTCTCTCTCCTCTCCCCGCCCCACCCCATTTGCTTAATAAATAGTGCATCCTTCCCTAAGATAATAAATGTTTGATTAATGGACAGATGGATGAATTCATATTCCTCATCTTTTTCTAAATACAAAATAAGGGGATTCTATTAGATGTCTGTTAAGGTCTCTTGCATCTCTCAATCTATTCTGTGATAATCCTACAATAAGTAAACAGAAAAAATTTTGCCCACTCCCTCTGAGTAGATTCAACCAAATCATTTAGTTCCTTTTTAAAATCCTAACTGCAAAAACCTGCACAGGAACTTATTCCCAAACAGCAACTAACATAAGAACTTGCAGATATAAACCCTTATTAGATATTGCATATGCCTTGTTTGGTTCATAAATTTCTTTCGTTTTCCCTTTCCCTATATTACTGAGAAGGGGACTAGCAGGAACACAGCTGGATTCCTTTCCTCATGTTCTCTTCTAGTCATCTCTCTACTCATTCCTTTTTTCAGAGCTTTGTTGAAATCATTGTTTTTTATACCACAATCATTTCCTCTTGCCTCTGTCCCCAACTGCACACTCCTTTAGAATGAAAAGCCAATAGACATAGAGACAGTTTCTGAAAACATTTACCATATATTCTACAGCTCGAATCCCCTGACTTTATACTGGAGGACGAGTATGTATATTTTGTCATCAGGGCTCTTCTGGTTATTATAACTAATCAGAGTTCAACTGTCTTTCAGTATTCTTTTCTTGTTTGCTTTAGTCTTTCCATGTTTCTCTAAATTCCATTTTTAAATTTCTCATAATATTACATTCATATGCTATAATTTTCAGATATTATCAAATTGAAGGGCACTCACTATATTTTCAACTTTTTGCCACCAAAAAGTTTTAAAATAGATATATTGTTACATGTTTTTTTTTCTTTTTTGTCATTGAACTCCTTGATTTATATGTCTAATAGTGGAATCACTAGGTCAAAGGATATTAATAGTTTAGAGACTTTTCTCCCATAGTTTCAAATAAAAAAAAGATTAAACAAATTCACTACCCTGCCAACAAAGTGTTGTGTGTCTTCTCCCAGTATCTCCAACACTGGTCATTTCCATCTTTTGTGATCTTTGTCAATTTGAAGATTGTGAAGTGAAACTTCAGGGTTTTAACTTGTGTTGCCCATATTACTCATAATTTGGAGCATTCTTTAATATGGTACTAATAGTTTGTAACTCTCCTTCTGAAAACTGCTTTTATCTTCAGTCTACTTATCCACTGAGAAATGGAAATTGGTATATTTGAGTCAAATATATAGATATATACATATGTGTGTACATATATGTATGTATGTATATATATACACACACACATATACACAATATTTATATATACCAGCTATCAGACTTTTCTCAGAGATAGTTGATAAAAAAATACGCCATGTAGTTTTCCTTTTTGCTCTATTTGCAATGAATTTGTTCAAACACGTTTTATATTTTATATAATATAAATTATTTTATATCTTATGATCATTTTTTCTGAGTGGCAGGATAGTATAGTTGATAGAGAGCTGGCCTCAAAATCAAGAAAACCTGAGTTCAAGTCCTGCCTGTGACATATACCAGTTGAGTGACCCCAGGCAAATCACTTAACCTTTCTAGTATTGAATGCTCTAAGAACCTAAGACTACGCATTGCAGAGAACAGATCAATCTTCTTTGGTAGAGCAAGTTTCTCACTGGGAACCCTGCATATCAGTGAAATCACTCTACTCCCTCTTCTTATATCACCTTCATCCTAACTTGGATTAAGAATTTCTTCTCTAGTCATTCCCATAAAAGGCATGGCTATTCTCCATTTTTTAAAATAATGTGGTCATTTAGATCCAGGTCATTTTTAGCAAAATCAGATGAAGTTTATTACACTGGATGGTGAGAAGCTGATATAAACTGAATTTATGCCAAACTGCTTTCCAGTTTTCTAGTAATTCTTGTTGAAAGGAGTCCTTCTTCCCCAATACTTCTTGATCAGGCAAACCAAATTAGAGGAAACAGTAAGGCATCCACATAGAAAGATAGGAGACAGCATGTGCCAAGCAAGTCAAACCACTGCCACCACCTTGACCATTATATCCCTTTATACCCTGATGAAGACAGCCTAGGACCCTGAAATCAGGAACCCTGGAAACAGCAGAAGTCCCATGACATTGCCCATGTAACCATCATCTTGGGAAGCAGTCTCTGTCGAGACGCAGCATGGCAAGTGTTCTTACAAGTAGCCACAGTTAGGCAAAACCAGAAAAGAAAGTACTTGTCATCCAAACTCAAATACTTTTAGCTCTTGTTTATCTAGGACATTTCACTGATGTACCCAGTATCAAGTGGTTTTGATGATTAGTGCTTTGTAATACAATGTGAATTCTGGTAAAGCTGTGTCTCCTTCATTCTTTCCTTTCTATTTCATTATTCCCTTAAAATTCTAGGCCTTTTACTACTCCAAATGAATTTTGTTCTTATTTTGTCTGGCTCTATGTCAAATAAACGTTTAGCAGTCTTATTTGTATGACACTAAATTTCTATAATGTTGTCATGGACTAATTATAATTAATTACTAATTACTTCAATTATTTAAATTTCCCTTTATTTCTAATAAAGAGTCATTGTATATGTATTTAAGTTCTGAGTATGTCTCGGTAAATTAAATTCCCTATACTTTACACATCTTGCAACTATTTTCAACAGAATTGCTTTACCATTTCCTTCTGTTTTTTGTTACTACTAAATAGAAATGTTGATGGTTTTGTGGATTTATTTTTTATACTGCCACTTTACTAGTGGTATTAATCATCCCAATTATCCTCTTCATTTATTCTCTTGGGTTTTCTAAGTAAATCACTGTGCCCTCAGAAAATAAGAATAACTGTGTATCATATTTGCCAGGGTTTATACCTTTAGTTTCTCTCTTTCATCTTATTGTTATAATTAGGTCATCTCACTCTTATAGCTTCTTAAGTAATGGATCAGAAAGCAAATATTATCCCTTTTACAGGTTAACAATATGAGGCAAAACTCCTAACAACTTTCACAATATGTATTGGGCAATCCTTCTCTAAGGCTTTGGGAACACATAGTTTTCTTGATCCAAAATTCTGATAGATAGTCTTGCTTTCACAGGATAATAATTTAAGTCAGAGGGACTTTAGGAGTAATCTAGTTCAACTCACTCATTTTTTAAAATGAGGAAACTGATGTGTAAAGAGATTAACTTCATGAGGTCACAAAAGTAGTAAGTGAAAGAGCTGGATATTCAAACTCAGCTCATCTGATTGTAAATCCAATGCTCTTTCCCCTATACTATGCCACTTTCCAATGTATTATACATTATTCATAGATTAGTTTCCAGAATATAGCTACTAAAATAAAGAAGTCTAACAAATTCATCACATATCCTCAGACATTGTGCAATAGTCTAATCAGAATTGCGCATCCATTTTCTCTAATATTTTTCTCAGAAAACACATTTGTCAGAATGTGATCAGAACACATTTGTCTCCCAAAATCACACAAGCCAAAATGACCTAGGTTTTGTAGGGTAATATCAAAGGAAAGATATACCATATCTTCCAGAAATTTTAGCACATATAATATGGGAAGAAAGAAAAAGGAGATAGATGGAAGAAAAGGAAGAAAAAAGCTTGCTGGGCAATTTCTGCATGAATCCTACTTAAAAAGTTTGAGGAAGTCATAAGAAAAAACAAAAATGTGTAACTGAAAATATTAGAAGTTAAACACAAATACATTGACACATCACAGCACTAGTTCACATATAATAAATTCACTTAGAATGTTATTATTTCTTTTTCAATAACCTGAATATTATGAGCAACTAAATGTCATTAAGAGTTGAGTTTGTGACTTACACAGCATTTTCATATATTGTTTCATTTGATCCAAACAACTATAATGGAGGAGTCCAGACAGACATGATTATCCCCAACTTTATAAATTTTTAAAGATATGTTCATCAAAACATTATCTACAATGGCTTTCTCAAAAATCAAGAACTATATTTATTTTTTAAGGAGCCAGAGATCATTTTACACGGGATACAAAGCCCTCATTTTACAAAGATGGAAATTGAGAAATAGAGATTAAGTGATTTGCCCAAGTTCATGAAGCCATAAGAGGTATACTGAGAACAACACTTAAATCTTCTATTTTATCATGACACTCTAGCAAAGAATTACAATTATTACCTGCTTTTATGATTCTTAGACATTACTAATGTTGTGTATGTAATGTTTTATCACATCAAAAACTTGATGCTGTAAAATGACTTGTCAAACATTTATTCTGAACATTGATCCTACTAATATTTTAAAGAATAAATGCCATTTTACTTTACAACAAGGTGAATTATGTGAACCTTGAACTAGAGCTGAACAAAATGCAAAGAACATACAAAGAAACAAAATAATTGTAAAGTACAGTTTTCATGGCCCAGGGCACAAAGCCCCTCCACTTCACCTTTTCTCTGGTCTACTTTAGCTGACGAATTAACATGGCAATAAAGTAATTCCTTTAACATAACATCAAGTAAAAGCTATAGGCTGTTTCTTTTATATGGAACAATGCAAAGAGGAATGAATTTAGAGTCAAAGGACCTGGGTTCGATACTAATTCTGTTCCTTAAAACCTATATGATCTTGGACAAATCACTTAATATCTCTGAATGCTAATGAGAGTACTGAATTATATGATCATTAAGGTTCCCTCCATCTCTAAAGCTATGATCCTCAAAAGAAAATGATCATAGAAAAAGAAAGGAATACATAAAAATAAAAACTATTAAGAAGCAAAAGCCCAAAGCCCAAAATTTCCCTTCCAAATGGTTCGTATCCACCATCATCTTCTGCTGAACAATCACATGGCAAAAGCTTGTTTATATCTGTAAAAGCTATATTCTAATAAAAAATTTTCACAGTGTAATTATTTGAAGTATGCTTGCAATAACACTAACAATATAGTTCTAATTTTCATGGCAATACTGATTATAACAAATTCCATGCACAGATCAAACAGTTTCAATACACAACCAATTTATTTTTTATGTGAAAATTATTGTTTTTCTCATATGAGTTTGTTAAAAGAAAATATTCAACATAGAAGTTG
The DNA here is from genome assembly GCF_028372415.1 of Notamacropus eugenii. Taxonomy (NCBI): domain Eukaryota; kingdom Metazoa; phylum Chordata; class Mammalia; order Diprotodontia; family Macropodidae; genus Notamacropus; species Notamacropus eugenii. The sequence goes on along the minus strand of NC_092873.1, from coordinate 209,985,768 downwards.
CATGTTAACAATTAATTCCGAAACAAAAGTACATAGTTATTTTTAAAAGAAATTAGAAAATATTTCATATAAACTCTTCAAAAAGAAATAAAATGAAATTGACATAAACATTTTAATTTTTATGCATGGCAAAAAGCAAACAAAAGTCCTGGACATTTAGGATTTAATGAGATCTTAAGTGTTTAAACATTTTTACATAGATCATGTGTAATTTATACCAATTACCAAGTCTTTGAAAAACTATATGTAAGAAGGACAAACCTTCCATTTTCTGAGAAAGTAAAAGGATTTGAGCTTAATAGATTGGCCATAGGCTATATAAGCCCCTCTTTGGGTTTCAATTTCTTCATCTGTAAAATGGAGAAGTTGGAATAAATAAGCTCTAAGACTCTTCCAAGCTTACAATGTTGTGATCCTAGACACTAAAATGACCACAATTCAGTTACTCATTTCCAAAGAGTTGCTGAAGTATGTTCTTCTACCTTCAGAGTATCAAAAGAAATACAAACTTCCTATAATCATAAAACTAGACCCAAATATATCTAAAACGCCTACAACACAATCTACATTTTTGGATCAAAATGGTCACTTTCACCCAAGATTCTATTTTTAGGTACTCAAGAAGACAAAAAAAAATCTAATTGAATGATTTGTGTCAGAATGATGTTTCCACAAATATATTCATAATTTTCACAAGTATGTTTATTGCTATTTGATGATAACATTTCTCTTTAGTTTTGTCAGTACAAACACGCAGTATTTCAGAGGTAAGGAATGTCTAAACTAGAGAAGAGATTTACTGCATGTTGTAATCACTGCACTAGGAAGTCAGAGTTCCCAAAATAGTGAACCCCAAGGATTTGTGAGCAGGGTCAGATGTCTCATGATATTACCCTCTGAAATAAAAATAATAATGAAAGGAATAATTCTGGAAAACAATTGTAATTATGCTAAAAATGTACAACATGTCTATATCCTTTGACCTAGAGATTTCACTGCTAATCATATATCCTATGGAGGTTTAATGATATATAGATCATATATATATATATACATATATGTATATACATATATGTATATATATATATATATCAGCAAAGAACTGGAAATAAGATAGATCCCCAATTGACTACAAACTGATAAACAAATTATGGTATATGTAACAGAATTATTTCATGTGAAATAAGAAATGAAATGAAAAATGTGAGAGTACATGTGAACTGATGGTGCAAAGAGTTAAGTAAAACCAGTAATATAACATAAGCAATGATTATAGCAACCTAAATGGAAGAACAAAATAATTCAAACTGAATGCTATGAAATTATAATGATTAAGCATGGCCCCAAAGAACAGAAACAATAAGGCACTTCCCCAATTTCTTTGCAGAGGCTGGGTACTATGGTATAGTACAAAATATCAAACATTTTGGGAAAGGGTGGGGAAAGGAATGTAGAACCTTGGTTTATCAGTAATCTGGTTTACGTATGCTTCTCTGGACAAGAAAAAATTTTTCATGAAATTTGTCTTACAGAACAAAAAAAATTCACAGTGTGAACATCATATTTGGACTTGAACAGCTTGCAAAGGTATAATGCTCAATGAGGGCAATGGTTGTTTTTTTTAACCCATATAAGACTGCATGCTGCCTCAGAGAAGAAGGGAAGAGGGAGAAAAAAATTTAAAACTTACGGAAGTGATTGTTGAAAACTGAAAACAAATTAATTTTTTTGAAATGTCAAAAACAAGTGTTGTTAGATTCTTAGACAGAAGAGAACATGAAGAAAAAAAATCAGTGAGTCAAAACATGAAAGGGATTCTAAAAAACGAAAAATAAGTGAAGGCAGTAGTGTTAGTCTTACTTTCAGTGTAAGTAGCATAAGAAAGAACACTTCCAACACTGAAATCCCAGGTGTTCTCATAGAAGGAAATTTTCCTTCCAAGCAATAACCCTCCTCCTCTTCCCTGTAATCTCCCTCAAGCCAGCCATGACACTTCTCAAAAGTAAAGTGCAGGTTAATTTATTTTATTTTTGGTTTATATTATGTACTAATCATTGTTATTGTATTTCAGGCACATTAGGGACAAAAATCTTACTTAAATTATAATTATTTTTATATGAATATCTTTGGGGATGTGGTACTGATCATCCAACTTTACATTATTTCATATGGGAAAATTCACTTTGCAATACAAACAAACCACATGACTAACAGAATCTTGGAACAAATTATTCATAAACCAAGCTTCTACTGTATTGAGAAATATAGATGATGGAAAAACAAAGGAAATGAGTAAAACTTATTTGAAAAAAGAATAAAAAGGATGGAATCATCCATCTATTGCAAAATTCCCAGGAAAAAAACCCTCTGGAATTGTTTGCAATGACAGCAAAGGAGAGTTGAAATGCCCAGTGTATGGTCAGAAAAAAATAATTTTTCCTGTGTGGCAAGACTGAATAAATAAGATGAACAGCCTATGTGCTACAATATCTATGGAATGTTAAAAGACCAAGAGGGAGGCCTCTATTACACTGAGTAGGTCTTATTTGGGGAAATTAGGGGAGAACATGGATGGCATGTATCACAGTCAAAAGAACACTGATTTGGGAGTCACGAGACCTCAGACCAGGCCTGCCACCTATTGCCTATATGACCTTAAATAAGTCGCTTCTCTCTGATCCTGGGGTTCCTCATTTGTATGTAAAAGAAGTTATTGGTGGGAACAATACCCTAAATCCCCTACCTTTATGCCAGTTAACCTAGTATTTCCTTAAAAGATATTGAAACCATCCTGGAGAAATACTTGGCTCAGAGGATTATAGGCTTGCGGGGTAGGCATTACTTCCTGGTCACCTGAATAAAAACAAATCAGAAATCTCAGTTCTGCTCTAATGTTTGGCTTTGTGTCCAACTCTTCAGGACCTTATTCGGAGTTTTCTTGACAAAGATACTGGAGTGGTTTGTCATTGCCTTCCCAAACTCATCTTAGAGATGAGGAAACTAAGGCAAACTAGATTAAGTGACTATCACACAGCTACTAAGTGTCTGAGGCCAAATTTTAACACTGACACTGTATCACACTGACACAGTTGACAATGCCAAATAGCTACTAGGAGACCACAATAGGCAAATCAGTAGCAACAGAGCTACACTAGACAGAAACAAGTTGCAGTATGCTCAATACATATCCTTGTATATCCTTCCCTTGTTATGGTTAAGTAATCTTTAACTGTGAAATGAGCTACATATGTCTCATTTCATTCTAATATCAAAACTAAACAAATATGGGGACCAGCTTAAGTTGGGTCTAGCCTATTACTGGTTCAATAGAGGTGTTTCAGGGTTTAACTAGCCCAAGACAGAAGTAAGGACAGAAGTTCCTCAGTCAATCTGATGAAATTGTAGAGCACTGATGGAAAATTAGGTACACAGGAAACCTCACAATTCAGTGAGATCATCCATGGCCCTTGTGGCCTAAATAAAAAGCAAGCTAGCCACATGTTCTAAGTCAGTGAGCTCTGAGGAAGAACTATGCTCTTTACCTTTTCCCTTGTCCCTCTGTCAGAGTAAGTGGGGTGAGGGGAGAGGAGAGGAATTTTTTTTCTCCTCTTCTCCACTCAATCAATAATGAGATCTTGCAGCAGAAACAATGAAGCCTGGCAGAGAGCAGACCCACAAATTCCAGCTTTGGAGCTGAACTGATGAATGGAGAAAGTGCCTGGCATCGAGAGCTGTTATCATGCTCTGGAAACTGCAGGCCTCTAGATAGACTACTGCTGGTCTTAGGGTATAATAAGCTCCAGATTCTTTCAAAAGAGCATAATAGTACCACAGGTCAGAATTTCAACTGAATGCAAAGTTGAAGATGTTGGAGGCTGTGACTTGCCTTTCAAAGATGCCATGACAAACTCAGCAGTGATCCACCCAGCAAAAAGGATAGAACCATAAAGTAACAATAAAAAGGACATTAAGAGTCATCATGTAATTCACTATCAATTATTATTGGAAGAAGCCTCCTTGTTTCTTGGCTGTATCTTCTTCAAGGATGCTTGTTGTATCAATGTGGAATAGTTTTGAAACATTTGTATATAAGGGAAAGTAGGTATTCAAGTTGGTAAATATGATATTTCCTTGGACACCTTTGTTGGTGACAAAGTCTATTAATAATAAATAATAAAGATGATAATGAGTCATCAGTGCCCTGGTATATGAAGGGCATGACTTAGCTTGCCACATGTTCCTCATGTGTCTACATCTCCATTTGTGAACTTCATGGGTGTTTCTACTGACAATATGTATTTGTAGGAAAGTGTAGTACAAGTTTATAGTATAAGGAGCTACTGTTGTTACTACTTTTCATCCTGTCATTTCAATAAATGTATATATGTAGAGCTAATGATGGTCAGCTGACTGATTACTGAAAGAAAATTCATCAATGTAGGCTCATGAGCTATAGTTTCTGGGGTACAGGCCCATTCTTGGAGCCTGGAGGAGTCATCTTTTGGAAGACCTGATCTTTGAGTGCAATTAGGAGAGGTAGTCCAGAGGGAAGAGCTACATTAAAATGAGGGAGTTAGAGCAGATGATCTCTAAGGTCCCTTCCAACTCTAAATCCTTTTTTTAGTCTACAAAAATCCCATAGCATAAGAAGGCATGGATGGTTGAAGATCACACATCCATTGAAGTAATTAAGAATTAAAGAGATGATAAGAAGGTGCTGCCTTAAAAAAAACTCATTAGAAAAATCTTAAAAATGAAATCTCAGTAATAATATCTACAATAAACTAATATTATAACAAAAGTTTTTTAAGGACTAAAAAATGTGAAAAAGGGTTGTGTCTTATATAACCTATGCAGAGCCTTCTGGTTGACTACACATGCTGTCTCAGCACTGAAAGCCTCAGGCCCTTTGGAATGATGAAACAATCCCTCTGTTAGTCCCTCTAAAACATTTTAAAGGAGTGGCTGATTTTGACTCATTCTCTTCCTATCTCTGGAATTTATGACAAGTAGTTCTCTCTCACTGGACTTCCTATAAAGAGCAAGGCTTACCCGTTTCCCTCACCACTGAAGAAAGGAAGAGCTATAAATAACATGGCCCCAAAAGCACAAGTTGATTTGGGGAAGTCTGATACTGGATCTCAGATTCCTAGCTGCTGTTTTCACTTTGCTTTCTTCCCTGAACAAACAGACCAAACCTGATCAATGATCCTATGATAAATACATCCAGTCTTAAAGGCAGCCATCAGTTCAAGAGGTCAGAGATTCCCTTAGTCTGAGCTGACTAGCAGAAAGAGAAGTTTCTGAATTAGCAAGGGTTACAATCAAAAGAAGTCCAAGCCCAGGTTTGGTTTGCCAGAAGACATGGGCCTGGAAAAAGAGCTGCTTGGATAGTGCAGAAATGAGGAGACAAAAAAAAAATCTTGATTTAGCAGTCCCATAAAATGCTTCTTTTGAAGTATACACCTCTCAGGAAAGCATCATAGTCTTTAGTGTTACAGTACTGCTTTTAAGTCTTTTGTCAAAGTTCACTTATCTTTGTATTTAAAATTTCTCTTATGTGTCATGTTCCATACAGGATTAACATAACACACCAAATACCTTTCTATTCCCCTTTTGGAGACTCTAGATATGAATTAAATAGATGAATTAAATAAATTAAACTTTTAATTTTTCCCCAGACTCCAAGGCAGGTACATAAAAAGTTGGATAGAGAAAAAAATAAACAAACAACAACAAAATACAACCCCTTTCATTAGAGTCTGGGTTCCCCTAGGACTGAACTCAACTCATGCCCACCTGGGTCCTGAGCTGAGAGTTCCTTAATGGAGAGGGAAAGAATGCAGTGCACCAATCCATTGCATCCAGAGTGGAGTTGGTTTTATTACATAATATTGAAAAATGATAGCTGAATAGTAAAGAATATCAATTTATCCTGATCACTATACGTAGAATATAGTACTCTGATTTGTGAAGTATTAGTACAAAATAATGACTTCACTGAAAACTTAATACATGTATTGCCTCCTGCTGCTGGAATGAATTATCATTTCAATACAACCCTTTATTACTTTTAAACCTAATTTCAAGCCTGATTGCACCTTGACATACTGTTTCTATAAGCTAAATAAAGCTGAGTCAAGCTTTACGTATATGGATATTATTGTTGTGGTGATGTCATGAAATGCAAATGAATTGGTTAAGTGATGGAGGGCTGTGCAAAATCACCAACGTAACTTTTTCCTCAGCACTTGTTTCTGTTTTGGCCAGAAACTCTGAGGGTCTTTTCCTCCCAGATTTTTTTTTTTACTAGGTAAGAGGTCATTCTCTTATTTCTTACCTAGCTTTAATCAATGAATGGGTATTGCCTTAGTCAAACTGAGACCTATTAAAGACCTTAGGTTAAAAAGGCCAAGGTCTCCCACTGTATCTAGGGCCATCTCCACTCATACTGATCTATCTCTTGCCACTGGACATGGATATTAAATATAACCAGAAAAAAGGAGTATTAGGAAAAGTAGGTGGTAGAGTAGCATGCAAGGTTTAGAACAGAAGGTCCAACTTAAGGATTGTGATTAATCTTATGCTTTTACTTATGGGCTTCCAGGGGCATTAAACCTTGATGCTAAGATTTTTCAGTCAGTCATTTCAGACTCTTTGTGACCCTATTTGGGGTTTTCTTTGCAAAGATATTGGAGTGGTTTGCCATTTCCTGCTTCAGTTCATTTTACAGATGAGGAGATGGCAAATAAGGTTTAAATTACTTCTCCAAGATTAAACAGCTCAGTGTCTGAACTCATGTCCTACTGACTCCAGGCTCAACCCTCTATCCACTGCACCACCTATCTGGCCAAGCTGCTATGGAGGCTACCTCATTGAATATTGTGATAGTTGAGTGAGATTCAGTATATCCGAGAGGATTGGAAAGGTCTTTAAGTAAAAGACTCCCAATTATCCCTAAGTGTCCTGGGTTCCTTCTTTTTCCATAAACTTTTCTGTTCTCTCTGCTATTTCTCCCCTTGAAAGAACATTCTAGGGCTATATCCAGTGCTGCATGGTCCCTTGGGGAGGGATGATAAAATTATCCCTCGTGCATAAAGACCCCTGACAGTCAACATCGGGAGATTTGGGTTCAAAAACTCTCAGGTGGTCATTAGCCATCACAGGTTACTCCCATGAGTCAGGAATTGTTCTGGGGAGGCACTGTGGACAAAGTGACAGTCCCTGTTCTCAACACACTTACACAGTCTATTGGAGGATATATGTTCCCACAAAATAGAGGATATATACAAAATACAGAATCATAAACGGGGGGCTAATAACCAAGGTTATCAGCAGAGTCCTCTTGAAGGTTAATAAAAAAGGGAGTAGTCTAAAAAGAAAAGGGTAGATAGTTACGTAATCTACTAGCAAAGATTTAAGTCATTTACAAACTGAAAACAAGAGGAGTTAATTGAGGATGAATACCCAAAGTGCAGCATGGTCTAGGCAGAGAAGTTTTAGGAGTGTTAAAGCTCAGTATAAGCTGAGGAAAGCAAGGTATGAAATGCTATGGACAACAAGGAATGCTTTTTAACCTAAATCAAAGAAAACAGATTCAAATAAAGTAGAAGGACTTCTGTCAGTGGTGAAGGGACAAGGGTAAATCAACAAACAGATAACAAAACTACTCAACTGTGGTTTTGCTAGTGTAATATTAATGAGATTTATGTTAATGAAAGATCTTCCTGACCCATTACGGGGTCTGTTTTGGGGAGGCTTGTTTTGCAGGCAGGCCCACATCTTTTATTAGTTGCTAATGAAGCACTGGGCCAGGAAGATCCTGCCCTCAGGCTCTGAAAAGTGTATATATTCTCTGAGGTGAGGTTTTGCTTTAGGGCTACTCTTTGGAAGAAGGTCCATGTGCCAGATGAGAGTCTGGGTAGCTGTGCCTGCCCCACCCCCTTTGAAAACCCAGATGTTGGTTCTTCCCTCTCTGGTAACTATGTATGTATGTAATGGTCAGACCGTTGGATGTGTCTGTTGATCTGATGCATATATGGCTTATGGTCAGACAATCAGAAGTCTTGTTGGTCTTTATTTCTCTGCTTGTATTTTCTGTTGGTGAATGTGATTAAAAAAGATTGTTGACTCCTCAAAAATTGCTTTCCTTTTAGAAAAGCAGATCTAAGAACCTGTGGAGCAGGCCCTATGTATGCCAGGGTGCTTTCTGCTACAGCTTGTTTCCTGCAAAGGACACGAATATTTGGTCTTGAAAGAATAGAGCAAAAAAAAATAAATACTATCAAGGAACTGAAATACAAGATAAACAGGTAAAGTAGGAAGAGATTATTTGGGTTCCCTTAATAAACTCATCATAGATCAATTTCAGGCATCAAAAAGCTACCCCTTGGAAGAAAAATTAAGACTTCTTATGATTGGCTCCATAAAGAACTTGGAGCCATCCATGGGTGAGAAAACAGTGCCTTGCAAATAACTGAGTTCACAGCTTTTAATAAATTGCTAAATTAAGAGACAGATGTAGGCCTGAATAAAGGAGAGGAATTTACTGCTTCACCATTTAGTTAAGTAGTAAGTGGGTTTCACCTTTCTAAAAATACCTTTAAAGGTGCAATGACCATCTTTTTTGTGTCGTTTTAGAGGGCATTTTTATTCAGATGCGGGTTAAACTCGGGTGACTTTATAAGTATCTTCCAACTCTGATATTATCCTTGCCTCTATCCTCTTAATAACTGTCTCACTCCCTTCAACTACTATATATTTGTTTTCCAGTATTTTGCAAGAAGAGAATTTTAACTTAAGTATGATAAATCCTCATATTTACACAATTGCAATTTATAAATCCCAACAACCCACACTTCTTCCTAGAATCTATGACCAGTGGGGCTAATATGGGTATTTCCTATGTTTATATTTATCAGAAATTTGGTTAAGTATTCCATTCTGGGTCTTAAAAGCATTAAACAAGCAAAGCTCCCTTTTTAACAACTCCAGATATGGAGCCTTATTAAGGTACAACAAGCAATAGCCTGTTAAATGTTTCCTTCAATTTAGACTACTACTCCACTAATTCCAATATATTGCTTCAATTCCCCTCTCCCCCCAAAGAATGTAAGAGGAACTATACGGTAGTTCTAGCATACAACCTATAATCTTTGGTTTTCCTAGTTGTACCAGGAATACATTACAGTCACTTCATAATGGATATGTTCCTGAAAAAATTGGCTGTAAGATAAAGATTTTTCAATTCATTTATATTATAATTTAGGATATGATCCCATATTTTTGGTGCTCTGCCAATGAACACACAAAAGAAGAATAGTCAGTGATAGTGAGAGGCAAAGGGTTGGGTTGGTATTTGCCATTATCTGTTTATTTGTACCGTTCTAAGCAGGAACATCAAGAGATGTCCAGCTGTTAAATAGCTGGGGAACAAACTGTGGAAAGAATTCTGTTAAAATTAATCTTATAATACATACTGAAATATTTTCATATTTTCTAGACAAGTAAATGAAAAATTTTCATTGTATCACTGAAAATGAGTACACCAGCATTCTTTGTCTTCTTTCTGTAATATAATTTTCAGAGATCTTGAAAAACAACTTCATTTTATTCTTCATCAGATTACAAGTGGAAGCATGGCATACAAGTTAGAAGATCAGCAATGGCATCAGGAAGACATTAGTTCACATTCTGATACATTCAACAATGTGACCTGAGGCAAGACATTTAACTTTTCAACGTCCCAGACAAGTAAGACAAAATTGCATAAGAACTGCCCAAACACAACAGTGGAATGAGTTTCCATACTAATGTTACTGAAGTAACTAGGTGGCACATTGGACAGATCACTGAGCTTAGAGTTTAAAAAAAAAAAAAAAAGACACCTGTCACTTCATTCTCTCATAGTCTGTTTCCACTTCTATAAAATGTGGGAAGGAGGGCAGGGGGTTGGTTGTACTTTGGTTGTACAATATGACCTCTAAGGTCTACTGTAGTTCTAAATCTATGATTCTATAAAATCACAGGTTCTGGGTAGTACCATCCTTAATCAATGCCTTGAATAACCAAGAGTTCAGAGTTCTTAGAAGAGTTTCTAAACACCTCATTTCTTAGAGAAAGAAGAACATCACCCATGTGGAACAGTAAGAAACTACAACCATAACATGGGGTGAAAAGGAATCTGGATCTTGCCATCCCTAACTACGAAAGAGCTATCTGGACAGAAGGAAGTTAGTCACCTACCCAGCAGCTCAAAATCTTCTAAGAAGCCAAACCAAGGAGTCACTCTTAAGTGCTGAAGGCTTCATAGGAGTCAAGGATGCATGTGTTGCCCCACTGTGAACTCGAAACTGACTCCTTTTCAAGGTGAATTTCAACTACAGTAATGTTGAATCAGATGGGCCATGGTAGAGAATAGGGCTCATAAAAGAGGAAGAACTGTACTGATTGTTTTTGTGGTACTGTGAATTATTTTATATACTTTTTAAACTGAGGTTCCTATAAGTTCTTTGGGTCATCTGAATATTTTGGGGGGTGAAATAGTGTTCTGTACCAAATGTGCACTTGTTCTCTCAAATACTTTTATAAGAGCCAGAGGCCCTATCACTCACATTAGTAGAAGGTTAGACACAAGTTACATGGAAGGTGGGGAATAAGGGTTTATATTGAGCCTATTATGTGCCTGGCACAGTCCTAACCACAATGCAAATATTATTTCATCTGATCCTCACAACAATCCTGAGAGTAGGAGCTATTATTATCCCCATTTTACCATTGAGGACACTGAAACAAACAGAAGTTACATACTTGCCTTGGGTCTTCTAATAAAAGGAGCTTTATGTGGTAGGAAAGGGTCATTTTATTGATTTTATCTTAAAAATATAAATGAATACAGAGGGACTTAAGTTTTTTTGTAGACATCTATCAAATATTCACATTTTCAAAACAGATTAAGCTTTGTACATTACTGGAAGTTATATTGTTCACTTCCCAAGTCACCAAAATGAAAATCCTCTGAAATACTCAACATGGAAAAATGGACAGAGAATTAGCCCCAGAAGCTGGAAGCCAGGGGTTCAACCTATGACATATGTTAGTTATCACATGGCTTTGGCTCTGTAAGCCTGGACACTTAAGCACTCAGTTCCCTATACAACTCACCAAGACTCTAAGTTGCACAGAAGGCACTGATCTGCAATGGGAAAGTTTCCTCCTGTTCAAATCAATAAAATCACAGGTTTAGCCCCTATATTTGAAAAATTCAGCTAAATAACTTTCACATATACTCTGAATATGATATGTTATCTTTCTCCACTTTAAGGGTTATTTTTTTAAACTCATAGACTATACTTAAGTTACTAAAGATATTTGATCACAAAACCATTCCTTCAAGTTTTTTAATATAGTAAGCAATCATTTTTATCTTCAAAGGAAAAAAAATAAAATTTAGCAATGGCAATAAATTTTAAAAGTTTCAACTTTTAAAAACTAACACTGGTCACCTTTAAAAAAAAATGAGCCTCCATAAAGTGTTGAAGAGTCTTTATAATATTTTATTTGCATATTTGTGAACCTGTCATTACCACAAGTAGACCACAAGTATACTGAGAAACTTATGTGCCAATTATGAAAACAGCTATGTTCTATTTATCTTTGTACTTTTACTAAGAAATAACATTGTAGAAGTGCTTAATAAACATTTGTAGAATGAATAAATGAATATACCTAGGATATAAATTCAACACCAGCAGTACAAAAGCTTGCCCAACCTATGTAGCTAATGTTTCATGTTTTAAAAAGTTGTTAAAAAGCACACTATTAACATTTAATGAGATAATATATTAAAACGGTTTCAAATAATACAGTCCTTAGCCTCTAACCCCTACTCTTCTTTAAAATCACCTGTGGAAAAAAGAAAAGAAAAGAAAAGTATTATTTCTTTAATATGCAAATCTTAAGCCAAAGGGTATAACAACAAGAACAGTTTTCCTCAAAAAGCCTCTTGAATTCTACAGCTGGGGTACACTAAAAAAACACAAAATTTTGAATTTGCAAAACAGTTGTGAATTGGGGTTATTTGCCATTCAAAAATAATCTTTAATTTATAAAAGTACTCAATCAGATTTCTTTAAAGATTATTCTATTTAAGTATTTAATTTATCAAGTATTTAATTTATATTTAAATTTTATACAACTTTTCAGGAAATAGAAAATAATCTGTTGTATAACTGAATTATACCTACCTATATTTTAAATTATAGTCTCTGTTTTCAATTAAGAAAGAAAAAAAAAACTCTGAAGAGATCAAAACCATCCCACTTTTATGTCCAAAAATTAGCAGCTGGTTTCTATGATCATATTTTTCCCAACAACAGAATGAGCTTTAAAATAGCTGGACACACACTGACTTCACCTTCACCCAAATATCAAATGGAACTATGCCTAGAGATTAAGCTTAGGTAGGAACATTATGGAAAAAAAACAAATTTAGGAAGAGTTGGCCTCTTTGTCATGTAAATATTGTTTACAAGTTTATCCAGATATATCCTTGACTCCCAGTTAAAAAATTAAGTAAAGGGAAAAATAAAATACTAAAAAAATTAAGTAAACATTAAAAAATATTTTGCATGATCAAGAAGACATATAAGTTTTTATGTAATCTTTAGATGTGAGTTTTGTTGTTTTAGTTACACTACACAAGTGTATAATTTTGCTATGTCAAAGTGCTGCTAGAACTAAAATGACTCAAAAAAATCAAAATTTTTCACCTGAATTATTACAAAGCCAGTTCATTTTTGAATTTTGTAGGTATTTCTTAACTTCCCCACCTAGGACAAAACTATGTGCATATGGAATATCTAATTATTATAGTTTCAATTTAAATTCAATAATATGCTGAACACAAGCTATTACTCCATCAGCTACTCCTGACTGAAGTATAGTTACCCAGAGGCTGAGAAATAAAGGAGGAAGCAGGTACAGTTGACCAATTCTATGCTTTTAGTGTACAAGAAAAGAAAATAGCTTTTATAAGTTACCTTTGCTGCAGCAATAATGTGCTTGTCTTTAATTATCTTATTCTTGCTCTGAAAAACCTGCATCCTGGTTTCTTCTGCTAATCGATGAAGAAAGAGTAAACAGTTCAAGTGTACCTTGTAAAGAGAAAATTTTAAAAATTTCCATTAGTACTTAAAAAGTAGTTGATAAACTGAAATAAATACCATATTACATATGGATACTGCATTAGTTGTCAAAGCGTTTTCATAAGCATTATTTTATATGATCCACCCAACAATTATTCCTGCTATTGGTAGCATCATTTCTCAAGTTACTCAAGAATCTGGACATTAGTGATTCAGTCAGTCGTAAGGCAATTAATTGAGAGGCAAAACCAGGAATAAAAATTCATGTCTTAATGATTCAGTCTAGTACATTTTTCCATTATACAACTCTAAAATGACACAGAAGATTCTAAACTCCATGATGATAAAGATCTTATATATAATTTTTGCTTCTATCCTAATATAGTAATTCTTAATAAGCAACTGATGAATGACCCTAAATAACAGAAGTTTAGATCTTAAACGTGCTTTAGAGATCACCTAATCAAACCCTTCCTCTTAGAGATGAAATAAATTGAAACCCAGAGAAATCAAGTGACTTGTCCAAGGTTACATAGTAAGTAGTAAAGACCAGATTTAAACTCTAACACCAAATCCATCATTTTTAAGTGAACCACATTGTCTTTTCTTTTTTACTACAAACCACAAATCCTGTTAACAGTAACCCAAGCTTGGAGAAATTAAATCATTTACTCAGGTCATAAAGGACAGTAAAGTTGTGGCAGTTCCAGGATTTGAACCCAGGTCCTAACTCCAGACATGACATTGATTCATACTACTTACTATAACAATGTGTTTTTTCATATTTCTTTTTTATTAATTTTTAGTTTTCAATTCACTTCAAGATTTTGAGTTCCAAATTTTCTCCCCATCTCTCCCCTCTGTCCACCCCAAGACATCATGCATTCCAATCACCTCTTCCCCCAATCTGCCCTCCCTTCTATCACACCTCTCCCTTCTCTGATCCCCTTCCCCTCTATTTTCATGTAGGTCAAAACAGATTTCTATCCCCCATTGTCTGTATGTCTTATTTCCAAGTTGCATGTAAAAACAATTTTTAACATTCATTTTTAAAACTCTGAATTGTAACTTCTCTCCCTTCCTACCCATCCCCACTAAGAAGGCAAGCAATTTGATATTGGGTTATTGCATCAGTAAGCACCCCAACATACACAGGGGGGCCTGATATCACAGGTTCTTAGATCTGCATTCATAAAAGGAAAGTAATCTTTCAAGGGATTAACAATCACTTTAATCAAGCACATGCATATCATGCCTTTACATACATCATTCACCTAGTTCAGAGGAGTCAGCATCCTGAACTTCTATGAAAATACAGAGAAATCAAAGATCAACATACATGGCTTCCTCTGCCTAAATTCAACAGACAGGTCCAACTGTCTGACCATAGTTACCAGAGAGGGTTTTTACAGCCCAGGGCTCCTTTAGTGGATTCCCAGAGTTCTCATCTGGCCAGACACTTCCAGTCAGTAAGCCCCAAAGTACTTATACCTTTTTTAGAGCCAGAAAGCATAATTCTTTGACCCAGTAGATCCTCTGACTCAACAGAAAAAACAAAAGGTACTTGGGACTCTCCTACAAAAAAAGTCTCCTAATCAAGCTTCCCACAATGGGCAGGCCCATCAATGGGTGGGACAGATCTTCTTTAATCACATTACTCAGTCATAAGCATCTTTAGAAAAACAAAAACAGCAAAAGATCCTAATTTGATTGCCATCAACTATACATATGTAGTCACGCAAAACAGTCACATTGTGAAAGACTAGCTATATTTACCTCCATCATATCCTGCACTCCATTTATTCTATTATGCCTTTTGACCCTGTTCCTCTTTAAGTGTTTACTTCTACTTACCCCCTCCTCCCATTTGCTCTCCCTTCTATCATGCCTGCTATCCCCCGTCTATCCCTTTTCCCCCTCCTTTGCTGTAGTGTAAGAAAGATATTCATACCAAACTGAGTGTGCATGTTATTCCCTCCTTAAGACAAATCTATTGAGAGTAAGGTTCACTCTTTCCTCCTCACCTCCTCCTCTTCCCCTCTATTGAAAAAGCTTTTCTTGCCTCTTTCATGTGAGAGATAATTTACACCATTCTATTTCTCCCTTTCTCCTTCCAATATATTCCTCTCTCACCCCTTAAGTTTATCATTTTAGATATCATCCCTTCATATTCCACTCACACTATGACCTCTGTCTATATGGATATAATCCCTGTAACAACCCTAATACTGAGAAAAATCTCAAGAGTTACAAATATATCTTTCCATGTAAGAATGTAAACAGCTCAACTTTAGTAAGTAGGTTCCTTATGATTTTTCTTTCCTATTTACCTTTTCATGATTCTCCTGAGTCTTGCGCTTCAAAGTCAAATTTTCTATTCAGCTTTGGTCTTTTTATCAAGAATGCTTGAGAGTCCTCTATTTCATTGAATGACCATTTTCCCCCTGAAATATTATACTCAGTTTTGCTGGATAGGTGATTCTTAGTTTTAATCCTAGCTCCTTTGACTTCTAGAATATTGTATTTCAAGCCCTCTGATCCCTTAATGCAGAAGTTACTAGATCTTGTGTTATCCTGATTGTGTTTCCACAATATTCAAATTGTTTCTTTCTGGCTGCTTGCAATATTTTCTCCTTGACCTGAGTGCTCCGGAATCTGACTACAATATTCCTAGGAGTTTTCCTTTTGGGACTTCTTTCAGGAGGAGATCTGTGGTTTTTTCCCAAAGTCTATTTTACCCTTTGGTTCTAGAATATCAGGGCAGTTTTCCTTGATAATTTCTTGAAAGATGATGTCTAGGCTCTTTTTTTTGGATCATGACTTTCAGGTAGTCCATAATTTTTAAACTGTCTCTCCTGGACGTATTTTCCAGGTCAATTGTTTTTCCAGTGAGATACTTCATGTTACCTGTTATTTTTTTCATTCCTCTGGCTTTGTTTTACAATTTCTTGATTTTTCATAAAGTCATTAGCTTCCATCTGTTCCATTCTAATCTTTAAGGAATTATTTTCTTCAATGAGCTTTTAGTCCTCCTTTTCCATCTGGCCAGTTCTGCTTTTTAAAACATTCTTCTCCTCATTGGCTTTTTGAATCTCTTTTGCCATTTGGTTTAACATCTAATTTTTAAAGTGCTATTTCCTTCAGCATTTTTTGGGTCCCCTTTAGCCAACAGCTGACTCAGTTTTCATGATTTTCTTGCATCACTCTCAAAGTCCTTTTTGAGCTCTTCCATGGCCTGAAACCAATTCATGTTATTCTTGGAGGCTTTGGATGTAGGATCTTGACTTTGCTGTCTTCTGATTGTATATTTTAGTCTTCTTTGTCACCAAAGTAAGATTTCCATAGTCTTGATTCTTTTTCCAGTTTTTGCTCATTTCCCCAGTCATTTACTTGAGTTTTGAGCTCTGTCAGGGTAGTTCTGTTTCCACTGGGGGTGGACAGTGTACTGTCAGTCAATAACTCAATCCTCCCCACAATCTGTGAGCCTAGAGCTCCAGAAACAGCCACTGCCCCTGCTGCTGCTGTGGCTGCCACAGGCTCCTTCACCCTCTCTGCTGACCTGGGGCTAGGTCCAGACACTCTACCCTCTCACACAAGTCCCACAGGTTTTTTCCACTGACCTTCCAATCTGTCCTTGGAATTTTGGGGTTTTGAAGTCTGGAAACCACCACAGGTGCCAGAGATTCAGTACCCCGAAGCCTGCTCAGGCCCTGTCAGTGCTGGGGCAGCCTTCACTTTACTGTGCTCTGCTTCCAGCACAGCATTATAGATGCTTCTTGCAGACCTTCCAGACTGTCTCGGGATGAAGATCTGCTTCACACCATCATTCTGTGAGTTCTGCAGCTCCAGAATTTGTTTAGTTATTTTTTTAAAGATATGTGGCTGGGCTTGAGGGAACAGCTCTAAAAAGTCTCTGCTTCTGTTTCATCATCTTGGCTCTAACCCCTAACAACTTTTTTTTTTTTTTAAAGTAATAACAATTCTTAAAAAAAATTTTATGGGCCTGAGTTTCTTCGTTTTAAAAATAAAAGGACTGGATCAGATGGCCTCTGAAGTCCATTCCAGGTCTAGAGTTACAATCTGAAGAAACACCTTTGGTATTATCATGGAATCACTTTTAAATCTTATGACTTTGAACCTAATTTAAAGAAATTCAGTTCCTCAACTAAAAGACTTCATATATGTTGCAGTGGAAGGGACCTAAGAGATCATGCAGTACAATATTCCCTCATTTTAGAGATGAACAAATAGAAACCCATAGAAGGCAGATGATGTGACCAGGTAGTAAGCCTTCACATACCAAATCCAGTACTCTTTCAACTGTACCACACTGTCTTTCACTCTTCAAGTTATTTCATATTTGCTTACCTGTATATATGCTATATATCTGCAATCACAATATACGTTTCTTGAAAGCAGTTTATCTTTGTATCACCTGCACCTAGTTTACTGCCTCTAACACAGTTAAGTACTTAAATGTTTGTTGAATTGAATTAATGCAACTATGTGAATATTAAGTAACTATTGGCTAATGATGCATATTTTCTATAAATATAGATTCCTAGTTAATTGTCCAGCCTTACAATTTGCTTTGCAAATGAAATTATTTTATATCCCAAAAACATTTCAAACAAAAATAGAATTACAAATCATATCCAATGAGACTGGATTATTTGCTATATATTAACAGTAAGGATAAAGTTGGTCAATTCACATTTCAAAAAGAACACTTCAGAAAGGCAAAACATTTCCTTCAACTGATATGATTTACTGTATACCAATTTGAAATGTTATCATCACCAGATATTCAGAATCATTTGATGAACAACTGTCTAGTCTCCACATTCAGAAATATTTTTCAGATATTTAAAATATTTTCACAAAAAGTCCACCCAAATTTGCTTATTAAGAATGATTTCTACTGGAACTTACAGGAAGTTAAATAATTTTCAAAGGAGAAATGCTCCCGAGAGAGTAAGATTGTAAAAATGGCACAACGAAACTGGTCCCAAAGTAAAGTGCCATGTTGTTCGCAAAATATGAGACAGGAGTAGAAAAGAAGAGCAACTAGAGGATACAAAAGAACAGGAGAACGTAAATTATTTCAGTGGATTAAGATGAAAAGAATCTGAAAGAATACTAGCTGTGGTAAGTGCCAGGAAAAAGGAAAACATAAATTTAAAAGAAATAAAATAAGTTCTATTAAGTTTAGTAAGATGATAAAAGATATGTTTTAAAAAATGATGCAGTTATGTGGTGAGATAGCTGGGGAGACAAACTACAGTAGAGAAAGTAATGAAAGTGAACAGCTTTACAGAATTTCATTCCTAATGAAACTAAGAGTAAGTGAAAAATTGGCAGTCTGCATTAATCATGTTTTTTTAAACAGGAAAACTTAGCAATAAAAAAAAATCTCATCAACTTAAGTAAAGGCTCTTCAATGCAGTGACTTTGAAGACTGGCTGGAATTCAATAAGCAATACCTCCATTTTCACTTTTTTTTATTTAAAATTGTTGTATTTATATTAAGAAAATCACTCCATAATTTTCTTTCTGTTTTGACTCTTCCCAATTTAGATATCAGTATCATATTTGTATCATAAAATGAATTTGGTAGGACTCTTTCTTCACGTATTTTCCCAAATAGTCTATATAGTAAGGCAATGCATTGTTCTTAAAACGTTTGATAGAATTCGCTTGTAAAACCATATGGCTGTGGAGATTCTTTTCCTAGGGAGTTCATTGATGGCTTGTTCAATTTCTTTTTCTGAGCTGGGGTTACTTAAGTATTTTACTTCATCTTCCGTTAATCTGGGCAATTCATATTTTTGTAAATATTCATCCATTGCACTAAGTTTGTTAACTTCACTGGCATACAGTTTGGCAAAATAGTTCCTAATTTATTGTTTTAATTTCCTTTTCATTGGTGGTGAATTCATCTTTTCCATTTTTGACAATGGAAATTTGGTTTTCTTCTTTTTTTTAATCAAATTAAACAGAGGTTTATCTATTTTATTGGGTTTTTTTCATAAAATCAGGTCTCAGTTTTATTCAATAGTTTTCTTAATTTCGATTTTATTAATCGTTTTTTGGTTTTTAGTATTTCTAATTTGGTATTTAATTGGCGATTTTAAATTTGTTCTTTTTCTAGCTTTTTTAGTCGCATGTTCACTTCATTTATCTCCTTTCTCCATTTTATTCATGTAAGCATTCAGAGATATAAAACTTCCCCTAAGAACTGCTTTTGCAGCATCCTGTATGTTTTGGTATTTTGTCTCATTATTGTCATTCTCTTGGATGAAGTTATTGTTTCTATTGTTGTTTGATCCACTCATTCTTTAGAATTAGATGATTTAGTTTCCAATTAATTTTTAGAATATCTTTCCATGGCCCTTTATTACATGTGATTTTTACTACAGCATGATCTGAAAAAGATGCACTTAATATTTCTGCCTTTCTGGACTGGACTGTGAGATTTTTATGCTCTAATACAGTCATTTTTTATGTAGGCATGTACCACTGATAAAAAGGTATATTCCTTTCTATCCCCATTCTATTTTCTCCAAAGATCTACCATATCAAACTTTTATAAAATTCTATTTATCCCTTTGACTTCCTTCTTGTTAATTTTGAGGTAAGATTTATCTAGTTCAAAGAGGGGGAGGTTAGAGTTTTGCTCTCTATTTCTTCCTGTAACTCCCTTACCTTCTCTAAGAATGTGGATGCTACACCACTTGGTACGTATACGTTTAGTAATGATATTACTTCATTGTCTATGGTGCCTTTTAGCAGGATATACTTTCCTTCCTTTTCTGTTTTAATTAGGATTTTTTTTGCTTTTGCTTTCTCTGAGACCAGGATTGCTCCCCCTGATTTTTTTTTTTTACTTCAGCTGGAGGATAAGACATTATGCTCCAGTCTTTTACCTTTACCCTGTGTATATCCCTGTTTCAAATGTGTTTCTTGTAAACAATATATTGTAGGATTATGGTTTTTAATTCATTCTGCTATCTGCCTCTGTTTTATGGGAGAGTTCATCCCATTCACGTTCTTAGTCATGATTATCTGTGTCTTTCTCTCCATCCCATCTCTCCTCCCCTGTTTATACTTTTATTTCTCCCTTTCCCTCCTCAAAAAGTTTTGCTTTTGACCTCAATCTTCCCTCTCTTCTTTCAGTCTTCTTCCCTTTTCTTTCTCTTTTCCCTTCCTACTTCCATCCCTTCTAACCACCATACCTTTTCTCTCCCCTTTCTCCTTTTACTGCCTGTAAGGCACGTTAAATTTCTATACCTACATTATTCCCTCCTTGAATCAAATCAGATAAAAGTTCAAACAATGCTCATCTCCCTCCCTTTTCTCTCTCTACCATAATACATTTTGTGCCTCTTCATGTGATTTAATTTACCCTTTTCTGCTTCCTCCTCTCCTCTTCTCCCATTACAATACCTTTCCACCCCTTAACTACGTTTTTTTAATCATCATATCATTTAATTTATACCCACACCCTCTGTCTGCATCTATCCCTTTTAAATGTCGTAATAAATATACAGTTCTCAAGATTTAGTTGTATCATCTTCCCATGTAGGGATATAAACAGTTTGCCCTTATTAATAACATGCTTTTTTTCTTTCCTGTTTACCTTTTTATGCCTCTCAAGACTTGTATCTGAAGATCAAATTTTCTGTTGAGCTCTGTTCTTTTCATCAGGAAGGTTTGGAAGTCTCCTATTTCACTGAATGTCCATCTCCTTGCCAAAAAGATTACACTCAGTTTTGCTGGGTAGCTGATCTTTGGTTGTAATACAAGCTGCTTTGCCTTATGGAATATAATATTCTAAGCCCTTCAGTCTTTTTTTTTTTTTGGCATTTTCATGCATATCATCTTTTTCATTATACTGTTATAGAAATGCATGTTTTATTTCTTAAATTAAAAATATTTTTTAAAATATCACTTCTGATAATAGAGAAGATGGAGTCCGCTAGAGGAGAATATTTTAGCAACTATCAGGTAAAATTACCATCACTGGTATTTTTATACAACTACTCCTTTGGTATAAAGAAGGTTTAAATTTGGAGGGTGAAGGAAAAGTCTTTTTCCATGAACTGAACTACTGTGGTGAAAGAGACAATGAAGAGACAGACAGGATGTGAGAATGATTAAGGCAATGTGTGGTGCAGATTGCTGGACTGATCATAGACTTATCCTCTCCAAACTAAATATTCACATTCAACAAAAGCCAAGGCCTCAAAGCAAAATAACTACCAGAAGAATTAACATCAACAGATCAGAGCACTTCTCTGAGCAGTAATAGTTTGTTGCTAATTTGGAGGGGAAGTTGAGCCAATACACAGTTGGTGACAGTAGAGCAGAAAAAGGATGAACAGCTTTTAGAAATTTGGTGTACAGCACTGCATCTACTCATCTGGATCAGAACACTCACAAACATCAAAACACATGTGAGGAAAATGAAATTCAGAAGCTACTAAATGAAAAAAAGAGAACTCCAACGGGTTCTGTCTCCTTTTATTTTCATGGTATTGCTTTCTGCTAACACTTTTTGGGCTCTCATTCATAGGTCCAAGTTTATCATTCTTCAATGAAAAAAAAAAGGAAGGAAAATTTAACCTGTATAGTTTTCTCACAGGTATCCCTTCTTACCGTCATTCCACCAACCTTGAAACACGGTCTTCACTAGTCTCTGATCTTGATGCCAAACTAGACTTTCAAAATCTTTTTGTAATGTTTATCACCAGAATAATTTCTTTCAGGATTTGCTGTCTCTCTGTTACTCTTTTTTACACCAATCTACTTTTTTTTTTATTCATCTTCAATGGTATTTATTCTCATGAATAGCCATGCTTCAAGTCAATTGGTTATTAAAAATTATAGTAAAGCTCAAATAGGGCAGCTAGGTGGTGCAGTGGATAGAGGAGTCAGGAGGACGTGAGTTCAAATGTCACCTAAGACACTTGATATTCACTAGCTGTGTGACCTTGGGCAAGTCACTTACATCTAATTGCCTCATCCTGGGTCATCTCCAGTCATCCTGATGAATATCTGGTCACTAGATTCAGATGGCTCTGGAAGAGAAGTGAGACTGGTGATCTGCACAGCCCTCCCTCACTCAAAACAAAAGTCAAGTGCAAGTCATGTCATCATTTCTCTGACGGCATGGTCTTCTTCTGCAACAAAGTATGTACACACAGAAAGCTCAAATGCAAGCCTTCTGACACATAACTTACTCTTCGTTACTTTGTACTTTGCTGCCTCTTAACTCTCTAGTTTAATTCACTTTAACATAGTATTTACCCAAAAAGCTTACGAATCAAGAACTTGAGTCTTAAACCCTCATTATACATTAGACAAAAAAATACAACTTATCAGGATACCAGGGGGGAGGAATGCCTAAAGCAAAAGGGATTCTTCTCATCCTTCCTCCTTCACTCTAAGGAAGGAGGGCCACCCTTCACAAAAATAATCTATTTTCTAGCACTCCCACTTACCCCTTCACATTGGTGGGGGAAGGAAGGTAGAAGGGAGAATAGCCAGAATCCTTGTAATAACAAGTCATAGGCAAGCAAAACAAATTCCCACATTGGTCATGTCCAAAATACGAGGAAAGCCGAGTGCCACAGAATGCGTGCTTTTGAATTGTGCTGGAGAATACTTTTAAGAGTCCCTTGGAAAGCAAAGAGGTTAAATGTGTCAATATTTAAAGAAATTAATTCAGATTATTCACTGGAAAGTCTAATATAAAAGTCAATCACATAAATGTCAGAAGTTGGGTAGAATATTTCATCATGAAATCTCTTTTAAAAAATGGTTGGTCACTGTGTTGAGCAGAGTTTCTAAATCTTTCAAAGTTGTTTATCTTCACAATATTGTCTTGGATAGTTTTTTCACCTGCTCTATTTACTTCCTTCCGCAGTCTTCCTTGGATTCTATGAAAAAGTTTCTCATGTGATTTCTTATATTACAATATTTTTCTATCACCTTTGTATAATATAACTGTTCATCCACTCCACAAATGATGGGAATCTTCTCAGTTTCCAATTCTTTGCCAACAGAAAAAGAGCTGCTAGTAATATTTTGTACATATGGGTTATTCCTCTTTTTTTGATCACTTTGCACCTAGCAGTATTATTATTGGGTCAAAGGGTATGTACACATTTTAATAATTTTCTCAGCATTATTCCAAATTGCTTTCAAGAAGGGCTGGTCCAAATTGTAGCTCCATCAACAGCAGGGGCCATCTCTAGTCTTCCTGATCTCTATCTTGCCACTGAACTCAAATGGCTCCTTTTCAGGCCTGGCTGTCAGAACAGGAGCCATTCCCTCTTCCTCAAGGTTCCCACCTACTGGGGCAGGGAAGAGCCATAGAAGGCAGAGCGGGTCACATCTGAGCTCAGGACAGATGAGGCCTCCAATCTTTTAACACAGAAGCTGCAAGGTCCTGCATGTTCCTGACTATAGTTTTAGGATATTTGAATGGGTTTTTTTTGCTTACAGTATTTTCTCCTTGATATGATAACTCAGGAATTTGACTATAATATTCCTTGGCATTTTAAATTTGGGATCTCTTTCTTTTGGTGGATTTTTCAGATGACCATTTTACTCTCTGGCTCAAGGACCTCAGGGCAGTTTTCCTTGATTTCTTGAAAGATGCTGTCCATGCTCTTTTTTTTCATCATGGTTCTCAGGTAGACCATAATTCTTAAATTATCTCTCTGGATCTGTTTTCCAGACCAGTTGCTTTTCCAACAAAGTATTTTACATTTTCTTCTATCTTTTCATTCTTTTAATTTTGTTTAACTAACTCTTGATGACTCATAGAGTCATTAGCTTCCACTTGCCTAATTCTAATTTCTAACAAATTGTTTTCTTCAGTTAGTTTTTGTACCTCCTTTTCCACCTGGCCAATTCTATTTTTTAAGGAGTTGGTTTTTTTAGTATACTTTTTTTCCCATTTTGTCCACTGTATTTTTAAAGGAATTGTTCAATTTTTCTTTTACCTCTCTAATTTGACTTTAAAACCTTTCTTGAGCTCTTCCAAGAAGGCTTTTTGGGCTTGAGACCAATTCACATTCCCCTTTGAGGTTTCAGATGTAGGTATAGTGACAAGGCTGTCCTCTTCTGAATTTGTGTTTTGATCTTCCCTGTCCCCATAATAAGAATCTACGATCTTTGATTTTCTATGTTGCTTCTTGCTCACTGTTCGTCTTTTTCCCAACTTTTAAAGTGGATCTCTGCTTCTGGGGCACAGAGGGCACTGAGCCACAATTCTTACGTTGGGGGCTGGGGACTGGTTATTGCCTTTGTGTACTAGGGCCTCAGGTTCTAGAAGGTGGAGGCTGTAGAGGCTATAGCTTAACTGGTAGTGGTGGCTGGTGCGTGCAGATGCTACGTTTCACTGCACTTCCCCCAGGTTACACTTAAACACTCGAGTTGAGGTGTGGGGGTGGGGGTGGTCTGGCAAATGGAGGTTGCCTCC
This sequence comes from Notamacropus eugenii, assembly GCF_028372415.1. Taxonomy (NCBI): domain Eukaryota; kingdom Metazoa; phylum Chordata; class Mammalia; order Diprotodontia; family Macropodidae; genus Notamacropus; species Notamacropus eugenii. Next base: position 209,961,132 of record NC_092873.1, on the reverse strand, counting down.
TATCCTGCGGCTGTGCTAGAGCACAGGTAGGTTCAGCTGCTAGAAGACACCTATCATGCAAGTGGTGGTTCTATGGGCTGGTGTCTGCTGGTTCCCCTGTCTGTCCAAAAAGTACACAGGGGTCCTGGTGTTGGCACATGCCCACTCCACCAACCTGGGGCTCAGGATCTCCCACTGATTTGCTAAGGTGAGGCTTGCCACTGGCTTGCCATGATGCCTCCCGTTCTGTACTGATTGCCTTCAGCCATAGCAAAAGGGACCTTTTCTCCTTAATCCCCCTAGCCTAATGAGTGAAAAAACTGTTATTCCCTATCTTTCTGCTGCCTCCGTTGTTCTAGGATTTTTCCTGGGGTAGTATTTTCTGGATTTTTCAAGGCCAGAAAGGGAGAAGGAGAGCCAACTTACTGCTTACTCTGCCATCTTGGCTCCTGGAAGTCCCACTGTTCCATTTTCTGGAAGCAAGGCAGCAGAGGGAGGCTGAAAGCTTTGATCAACTGCTGAATCAGCTATTGCCTTGACAGAAAAATATCTCAATTTTGCAAGATCACCATGAAAGTGGATAAAGCAGGAAATTGAATCAGATTCAAAGACTAAATAAAGTTACTGAAATATAACCAAGATGAACTTTAAGCACTAAGACAGTTATGAGTATAGTTAGAATGAATTAAAAACCATTCATTTAAATACCTATGCAAAGCACTACTTCAAGCACTACCAATATAAACTGAACAATCTGGGCTCTCAAAAAGTTCACATTCAAATAGAGAGAGAAAACATATATGGGAGGTTTTCAGCTACAAGTTATATGATCTTAACTGCAACTCTCATTAATAAAATAATCTTCATTTCTGATGTTGAGTCACTTGACAGTACCAAGAAGGAAGGGGTTATGCCATGTGCCAAGGACATTATCAGGCTATATATCTCCACAACAGTTGCCCCCCCTGGATGATGGATAAGAGGAGCTAAAAGAAAGGGTTGGGTAGTAGAGAGTCTTAGGAGCAGGGGCAACACTGCTATTCCCTGTGCTCTTGGGCTTCTCCTATTCATCTGAAGGTAATAAATCTATTATTACATTCCTCAAACGTTGATGATATACCTTGAACTTCTGTAACTTTCCTTAACTCATATGGGATCTCTCATTCATGAATTCATCTAAACCTTTCTTGAACTCATTTTTTCTTTAAATCTATAAATTTCTTAAAATAGCAAATGTCATATAAAGACAGAGTCTAGAGCTAGAAGGGATTGACATATAGAAAGGTTAAGTGATGCACCCATGGTTACACAGGGTAAGGGCCAGGAGTCTAATCCATGGATATGAGTTCATATCCATGACTTCTAGTCTAGGGTTCCTTCCATTGTACTAGTATTGTTTTGAAACACAGAAGACAGTAAATCCATGGTCTACTGGAGAGAGCTCCAGATTTGTATGTAGTCAGAGAATCTAGATTGGCCTCCTGGTCCTATCATACTATCACGTGTGGCCGTGAGCAAGTCCCTTAACTTCTCTGGGCTTCAATTTTGTCATTTGTAAAATGAACAGGTAGTACTAGACAATCCCTAGGGTCATACCTAGCTTCTTACAAAACACTTAAATTTTATATGCAAGGAAAGCAGTTTGAAAATAGAGTAATATCCCAGTCTGCTAAAATCATTAAAAACTCACCTACTAACTAACACTACCCATGATTAATAAACATGTATCCTGTGACTATGTGAAAAGCAACTATGGTGGGAAAGAGTAATAGAAAACATGCAAATTCTTTTTTCAAGGTCTGCTTCAATATACAGAGCATCTCATTTACCTCAGATAAATGGAGAATGAGATGAGAACCTAAAGGACAAAGAAACCAATCCTATTTCTTCTGGTAGTACCTATAGTGGGGAAATGACAGCAACTGAAAATACAGAAAGGAATCTAAGTCATTTCCTTACTTCTCCAAGTCTTTTAAAGAAGTCTATGAATATAGAAGCCATATTTCCTTAATATTATTTATCTTTACAGATAGGGCAAAATATTTTAAAACTGACCCCACATTGTACCCAAAGGACACCTAATGGTTTTCAACATTTCTTAACAACTTGTCCTTTCTTCCTTTAACTCTCTGGAAACTTCTCTTAAGATTTTCTCAATTCGGGGGGGCGGAGCAGAAACACACAAATATGCTAGCTCCGAACCCACAGTCCATGAAATATCTGTAGAAAAGAGCTGCCAATAAATTCGGGAGCAGGAGAAGCCACAGAACAGCAAAGCGGACAAGATTTCTGTTCCAGAGAGCCTGAAAACCTCTCACAAAAGGTTCTTCGCACTGTGGACGCAGAGCAGAGTCCAACCCTGCCTCAGTGGCGCTGCGCCGAGAGGAGCAGATCCGAGCAGGCTTCAGGGACAGAATCTCCAGCAGCTGCACGGGTCCCTCCACCCACAGGAGACAATGGTCGGTAAGAGGGTCTCTTCAGCGGGTCGAGAGGGGAGTGGGGAGCCCCCATGACTCAGGCCCCCTTGGGAGGCACCAGCGGAGGTGGGAGCAGACCAGGGCTCCCCAAGCAGGCAGGAGCCTGGATCCATTGTTGAAGGTCTCTGCATAAACCCCCTGAGGGAACTGAGCCCATGAGGCGGCCCTGACCCCACCCGAGCAGCTGAACTTGATCTCACACTGAACAGCAGCCCTGCCCCCACCCAAAGCCCTGAGGCTGGGAAGCAGCATTTGAGTCTCAGATGGCTGGGAGGATCCAGAGGTGAGGTGGGTGTGAGGAGAATATTCAGAGGTCAAATCACTGGCTGGGAAAATGCCCAGAAAAGGGAAAAAAACCAAGACTATAGAGGGTTACTTTCTTGGTGAACAGGTTTCTCCTCCCCTCCTTTCTGATGAGGAAGAGCTGTGCTCACCATTAGGGAAAGACACAGAAGTCAGGACTTCTGTATTCCAGCCCACTCAACGGGCTCAGACCATGGAAAAGTTCAAAAAGAGCTCAGAAAATTTTGAAAATTATGTTAGAGAGGTGGAGGAAAAACTGGGAAGAGCAATGAAAGGCATGCAAGCAAAGTATGAACAGCAGATCAGCACCCTGCTAAAGAAGACCCAAAAAAATGCGGAAGAAAATAACACCTAGAAAAATAGGCTAACTCAACTGGCAAAGGAGGTTCAAGAAGCCAATGAGGAGAAGAATGCTTTCAAAAGCAGAATTAGCCAAATGGAAAAGGAGATTCAAAAGCTTACTGAAGAAAATAGTTCTTTCAAAATTAGAATGGAACAGATGGAGGCTAATGATTTTATGAGAAACCAAGAAATCACAAAACAAAACCAAAAGAATGAAAAAATGGAAGATAATGTGAAATATCTCATTGGAAAAACAACTGACCTGGAAAACAGATCCAGGAGAGACAATTTAAAAATTATGGGCCTACCTGAAAGTCATGATCAAAAAAAGAGCCTAGACATCATCTTTCATGAAATTATCAAGGAAAACTGCCCTGAGATTCTAGAACCAGAGGGCAAAATAAATATTGAAAGAATCCACCGATCACCACCTGAAAAAGATCCAAAAAGAGAAACTCCTAGGAATATTGTGGCCAAATTCCAGAGTTCCCAGGTCAAGGAGAAAATATTGCAAACAGCTAGAAAGAAACAATTCAAGTATTGTGGAAATACAATCAGGATAACACAAGATCTAGCAGCTTCTACATTAAGGGATCGAAGGGCATGGAATAGGGTATTCCAGAAGTCAAAGGAACTAGGACTAAAACCAAGAATCACCTATCCAGCAAAACTGAGTATAATACTTCAGGGGAAAAATTGGTCTTTCAATGAAATAGAGGACTTTCAAGCATTCTTGATGAAAAGACCAGAGCTAAAAAGAAAATTGAACTTTCAAACACAAGAATGAAGAGAAGCATGAAAAGGTAAACAGCAAAGAGAAGTCATAAGGGACTTATAAAAGTTGAACTGTTTACATTTCTACATGGAAAGACAATATTAGTAACTCTTGAAACTATTCAGTATCTGGGTACTGGGTGGGATTACACACACACACATATGCACACGCACACACACACATATGCACACGCACACACACATAGAGACAGAGGGCGCAGAGTGAATTGAATAGGATGGGATCATATCTAAAAAAAAAATGAAATCAAGCAGTGAGAGAGAAATATATGGAAGGAGAAAGGGAGAAATAGAATGGGGCAAATTATCTCTCATAAAAGAGGCAAGCAAAAGACTTTAGTTTGGGGAAAAAGAAGGGAGGTGAGAGAAAAACATGAAGTTTACTCTCATCACATTCCACTAAAGGAAGGAATAAAATGCACACTCATTTTGGTATGAAAACCTATCTTACAATACAGGAAAGTGGGGGATAAGGGGATAAGCAGGGTGGGGGGGATGATAGAAGGGAGGGCATAGGGAGGAGGGTGCAATTTGAGGTCGACACTCATGGGGAGGGATAGGATCAAAAGAGAAGAGAAGTAATGGGGGACAGGATAGGATGGAGGGAAATATAGTTAGTCTTATACAACACGACTATTATGGAAGTCATTTGCAAAACTACACAGATTTGGCCTATGTTGAATTGCTTGCCTTCCAAAGGAAGGGGGTGGGGAGGGAGGGAGGAAAAGAAGTTGGAACTCAAAGTATTAGGTCAACTGTCAAGTACTGTTCTTGCCGCTAGGAAATAAGAAATACAGGTAAAGGGGTATAGAAAGTTATTTGGCCCAACAGGACAGAGGAGAGGATGGAGACAAGGGCAGAGAGGAATGATGGAGGAGAGAGCAGATTGGTGATGGGGGCAATTGGAATGCTCGGTGTTTTGGGGTGGGGGGAGGGGACAAGGGGGGAGAAAATTTGGAGCCCAAAATTCTGTGAAAATGAATGTTAAAAGTTAAATAAATAAATTTAAAAATTAAAAAAAAAAAAAGATTTTCTCAATTCCTGTCATTAATCCCTAGAACTTTATCAAAAATTGCTAACATGTCACTTATAGTAAGAAAAACTTTTAAAATCCTAGTCAATGGAAAAGAAATTTACTTCAAAAGCCAAGATTCTGCTACTCCTAAATACATGTGTGCCTATGCAACTTACTTACATTAGAAGATGTAGTTCTCACCTTTACCAGTCTCAAAATGATAAAGTCAGTACAATTCACACCTAAATTTAGTTCTGGTTATTAGGCAACACGGTAGGCTAGTCAGGATCAACAATTATACACATAAAAGGTACTTTTAAAGCAACTTTCTAAAGACCTTGCTTTTATACTTTCCTAAGAACTGAGAATATATCAACAAAATACAATTTCTCATAATAAAGAATCAGAAATAGAGATTTAACACTACTAGTGACACTGCTTTAGTCAGATGAACAATCATTTGCCTGAATAAACTGAGGAGAAAGAACAAAAGGGGAAATAGGTGCATAGCCTTATTAGCAGTTCACATTTGTAAATATTTCCTAACAAACATTATGGCAAAATGTACAACTGGCCCTAAAAGCTCAGAGTGCAAAAGGGGCAAAGGTTCTGAACTTGAACTCTTTTTCCCAAGATTCCCTTCACCTTCAGCTTCACATTATCACATTATCACATTAATCTGCTTCCCTAACCTGAGGATGAACAATACCAGATTTTGTCCATCAATTCTGTATATTCTCCTATACTTCACCCCATCTAATACACTAGATGGAGCATCTTGTGACAATTCCATGTGATGGTGTTCCTGTAGCCCACCAGTTATTAGTCCATTAAGGTTCAGAACCACCCTTGTCAAATAGGTAGATCATGAATTACTATCTCCATTACAAAGAGACCAAGTGACTTATCCAAATTCACACAATGGGAAAAACATCTCTATTATTATCAACTCTATTATCAACTCAAGAAAAAATTAGTCAATCACTTTATAGAAAATTCAAGTTCATTGGTATTTTGAATGATTCTGCTTGCTGCCATGAAATCCGAGGCACTAATTCAACCTTCTCGAGACATTTAAAAAATGTCACTTAGAACATTTCCCCAAAGCCCTTCTAATAAATATAACTAATTTACTAGATTTTTATTAAACTGATAGAATTCTATTTATGTCTACTCTTATACATTGGAATTCCTTGTAAAATCACTGTCACAGAATATTTATGCCCATTTTTAATGTTTTGAATATAATTTTCAAGTATAAAAGTCTATAATTATATCTTTTAGGAGATAGGCATAACTATGATTTTTTGATGCAGACAAAACCCTTTATCAGGAATATAAACCCCAATGATACAATTGTTTCTACAGGAAAATATAAAAATTACAGAATGTAGGTATGGAGAGAATTTCAGAAATCCCACCTTAACACCCTCATTTTTCAGACAGTGGTAACAAAAACTGCCTTTACATACACATATTGATCTGCACTAGCTAGGCTATTACATATAGAGTTAAAATCATGGGTTTCTAAAATAATTGAAGGGTTTTTATTTTTTATTTTTTCTTCTTGGCCACCCTGAAAACAAAAGAATCAAGGAAAAGCATGGGTTTTGTGAATATTTGATGATTCACTCTTCTTATTAACCATCAATAAAATTTTGAAAGTTGAAAATTAACTAAAATTTTGTCCAATTAGCTACTCAATGAAACATCTGGCAAATAATGATCCAAGTTTTAATTCTCTAACTATACCAAATATATATAAACTTTCTAAAATGATGTCTCTTCAAATTATTTGAAGATATATCATGCTCCCCACCATCTGAATTTTTTTTTCTATTCTTTAACACAAATATTTTCAGTTATACTCTGTTAATCCAGCAGTCAAATGAAATCAGTTTTTTCCAACTGAACAACTATTCAGCCAGTTATCTCATAGGCTATATTTGCAGTTTATTTTTTTAAAACTTTAGGACTTATTTACTGCTATTAAATTTTTTAGATTTGATCCCTAAGTCTAGCCTGTTATTATCTTCTTCTTTCACAATTCTCCCATAACACAGCAGCTATTTCTTTTACATTCACTGTCGCCCATTCTCAGAATGGTCTCATTCCTTACTTCTACCACTCGAAATTCCTGGTTTCCTTCAAGATCTGATTCAAGTGCCACCTTATGCATGAAGCCAGATACTAAAGCCTTCCCCTTTAAAATTTCCCTATATCAGCTTTGTATCCATTTTGCCATATGTGTAGATATGTGTACCTTGTCTCCAAGCTCCCAAAGAGAAACTGTTACATTCTTTTCCTTTGTGATCCTAAGTGTCTAGAAGACAGTATTCACTTTTAAAAGTTCAAGTCCCATCTGATTGAGAAGATTTGCTTCTGATTAATACAGCCACCAGTGACCTCACTCGCCTCCATACCCCTTCTCTTAATTCCTATGTCACTTACCTTCATCCCTCCTTTTGCAAAATAGTAATATACACTACTTCCTAGCATTAGTACCCAGCTATTTCACGTATGCATGCCTTATTCAATTAGGCTTACACTTTCAGGTTGAAACTGTCAAAGAGTTCTTTTTATAGTCCTTCAACAGTTATTCACATGAAAGTAGTCAAATATTCTAAAACATTATTTCAATAAAAAGGCTGAAAGTTAAATCCAGTATTTGCCTAGTAGATCAGGGTTCATGTCCAACTGACATATATTGGCCGAGTGACTAAAGCCAAGTCATTAAATCTTCTAGTCTCAGTTTCTTTATCCATAAAACTGGAAAAATAACACTTGTATTACCGACCTCTCAAGGTTTTTGTAATTTAGTAAAATTCAACAACCATTTATGGTTTACTATGTGTCACACAAAAGAGATACACAGATCCTGTCCTCTAGTACCTTACATCCTGTTGGGGAGATACAACTTTGACACAGATAAAGATAATTTAAACAGTGACAGTTCTGAACAATTAGGAGTGTCAGGAAAGATTTCTCCTACAAGGATGTACCTCAATTAGACTTGAAGTAACCTAAGAATTTTAAGAGGTAGAAGTGAGGAGGGAATGCATTCAAGTTATGGGGAATAGTCTATGGAGGCAAAAGTTGAGATCATTGGCTCAGAAAATATTAAATAGGCCAGTATGATTCAAACAATATGGGAAAGGAAATAACATGAAAAAAATCTGGAAAGTTAGGTTGGAACAAAATTACCAAGGGAAACAGGAGATTGGAAAATTATTTCAGAAGCAGAATCTATAGAATCTACTAAGTGGATGGATGTGGAATCGGAGGGAGAAAGAAGAACCAGCAATAATACCAATATTTCAAATGTAGGAAGTTAAATTAAGTCACAAGAGGAAAATAAATCAGATAAAAGATAAAAATGTTCAACTCCGATATGGTGGTTTTGAAGTACTATTATGACATCCTGAAGTCCAGCAGGCAGAGTTGCAGACCTGAAACGCAAAAATTTGTATATTTTTCTCTGATTCTTTTTCTAACAATGCTTTACCTTACTTAAAAAGATAAGCCATTAAATAACAAAAGGTTTTATAAGGCATACCCACTACCACATCAGTGAAGTTTGCTATTCTATTTGACACAAAAGGTTATACTGGGTCAAGCTTTCTTTTTCCACTCATTGTAAGAGTATTTTTTAATCTTACATTAAACATACACACAAAAATCATCACAGATTATTCATCTGTAATAAATGAAAAACCCAAAGGAGGTACATGGGAGTTAGAAGATTTATTTAGATTAAATAGATGTATCCTATTTGCCTAGGACTGTCCCTAGGAAAAAAAAGATGAACTAAAAAACAGAAGAGTTAGTACTACCTATTTTAATAGGAATTTTGGCAACAGAAGTCAAGAAGTCAAGCCATACACAAGTATTTGTGTCCACTTTGTGCTCAGCATTTGGTACATCAATACAGAATACTATTTCTGCCCTCGATGAATTTACAATCTGGCTAGGAAATAAGATTACATTTAAGACAAAAAGTGAAAACAAACAAGTGCATGAATAACTAACATAGATGAGACAAATTGTTAAAGTTACAGAAGTTCAAAGAAGCTAGAGAAGCACCTATATGTAAGCTCCTGTTGATGTGATGCAAAGTTTCATTGAGGAAATCAGATATGAACTGGTCCCTGAAAGGGAGTACATACGGAAGGGAGTACAGTACAGAATTCCAGGTGAGGTTGGCTGGGGAGCCAAACTAAAGTGCAAAAACAAGCAATAAAAACACGCATCTTTACAAGATTTTCTTTCTTGATAAAACTGAGAACAAGCGAAAAATATATAAATCAGCAAAATATTTAAGACTTAAGCAAAGACTCCTGGAGGAAAACCATGAAGTTATTCACAAATGAAGACAAGGGTGTCTACTGTGGAGTAAGCGGAAATAAGGACGGGGGAAAAAGTCTTAGAAGATACTAACTGAGCTTGTCACAACAGGTAGTATATGAAGTGAATATAATCATTGGTTCTGCCTTGGCATAGCAGAAAGAGCACTGATTTCAGATGCAAAAAACCTGAGACCAAGCTCTACCACTTAGGCTGTGCAGCCACAGGCCAAGTCACTTGGGTCAGTTTCCTCATCTTTAGAAGGGGTGGAGGTCAGATGACCTTAAGGTCTCTTCCAGGTTCTATAACCCATCTGTCTCAGAAGCTCCTTCACCAGCAAAGCGAAGCAATCCCACCTCACAGGGTGGTTGTCAGTTCGATACTTTGTATCCCTTAAAGTGTTACACGGATGGGGGTCACTATTCTTAAGATTGTGGAAAGAGGAAGGTGGAAAAGTCCTTGTTAGTTTCCCACAGACCTTTCGTGCGCCTGAACAACCTCCCCCGCGTGGTGGGATAAACAGCTCGCGTCCAGCCCCCACCCTCCATGGCCGCCACGGGGCGGGTGGGAGGGACCTCGATTCGGGCTCAGGGGGTGGGGAAGCCGGCGGCTGCAGCAGCTCGGATCAGGAAAGAACGAAGTGCGGGAGGAGGAGGAGCGCCTTCCTTCCCTTTTCCCACCCGCCCGCCTCGGCCTCGGCCTCAGCCCGACTCACCCACAGGTCGACGCCAGACCTGAGGTTCAGCTGAGGTTTCTGTCGCTTGATGAGGCTCCTCAGGAAGCCGCGGGGAGCCTTGCGCTTCAACACCTGGGCCGCCGCCGCCATGTTCTCTTCGTCCTTCGCCTACCCGGGCACCAGAGCCCCGCACACGGCGGCCGGCTAGGATCAGGGATGAACAGGGAAGCCCACAGAGTCAGGTCTCTCAGAGCCGGTCAGGAGGGCCCAGCTTTCTTCCGACCGTTTGAATACCCCGCCCTAGGCTCGCGCCGCGGCGCTCCGGAGTGACGCAACGCCACGCCCACGCGGGGAGCTGGGCGTTAACTAAGGCAATGGGGCGGGGGCGGTGCCTGGAGGCGGCGCATGCGCTCCTGTGGTTTCGCCTTGCCTTCTGACAGCTGGGGGGAGGAGGGCAAAATGTTCTGCTGTTTATTTCTTCCTGAAGTTTTGTTTTTTTGTTTTTGATTTTCCTTCCCCACTCCACTTTCTTTTAATTTTCTTTTTATTGTAGAATTATTGTTATATATGTATTTTTATGTATAATATATGTTATGTATATTAATATAATTATGTATTATACTTAATATAATATATAATAGTATGTATTATGTGAAGTAATATTATTGATATTCATCAACAAATAAAAGCATTTCAATATACATATTAAGGATTCTCATCCCTCACCCACATTATAGGTTATCTACCCTTTGCTCAATTCCCTTTAATCTTTAACTTAGGTCATTTGACTTGGAGCTGGGAGTAGACAGTGGGATGCCCATCTTCAAAGGATGCTAGGAGGACCGGGTTCTTATTTACTGGAATCCCTCTCTACAAGTGTAAATTCCAAATTCTTGATAGCTTATTTTGTTACTCTTCCCACAAGTATTTTATTTTAATGAGGATTCGTGGTCACACACACACACAAGAGAAAAATGAAAATCTAATAGGAGAATTCCATACTCTGGCAGGTGGCTAGGAAAGGTGCATCCTTTGGTCTACATCCTTACTTCTGTATCTGCCCAAAACTTTGAACATATGAATCCGGAGTGGTTCATGCTGAGCCAGAAGACAGTACAGACCTTGAAAAGACCTTTTCTCATCTTGCTTTAATGAATATCCTGTACAAAACAATCTAAAATAAATTTGGCCAACTAATTTAGATGTTATTAATTCAGTATAAAACTAGATTCTGAAGAAAATGAAAAATACTCAAATCTCATAGGTTCATAGATTTTAGAAGGGATTTAGAAATAACTGAGATCACAAGTGATTATCACAAGTGAGATCACAAGTAATTATTTCTCTATATCAAATAAAGATGTCTCCATAATATATTACTGCAGCTTTTTACAGTCCTTAAAAAAATAAATTTCAACCTGAATTTCTCAAAGGTCTCTTCCAATTTTAAATTTTTTAATTCTATATATTTGGCTAGAACATGTGATCTTATCTGAATAGAGAACCCTCAATGTGGAAATTCTCCCTAGTGACACAGATAGGAACACAGATTTAGAACTAGAAAGGAGCTCAGCAAAAAATCTAGTTCAAAGCCTTCCATTTACAGGTGAGAAAACTAAGGTTCTGGAGGGTTACCTTGGACAATGAGATGTCAAAGCACCTGTCCATAATCACATCTCTGGTACTTCTAAGGTAACTTACAAGGTCTTACTCACTTACAGGCTTTCTTGACTCCAATACTGGCTCTCTATCCACAACATCTATATAGTTTCCATATTATGTTCCCACATATGTATTCTTGTCATTTTTTTTTCTTTCATTGGAATCAGGATGAGCAGTTGACAAAACTAGGGAGAAGAAAATGTTCACGTGCAAAGCCCTCATTCACTAACAGAATTCCCTCCATATAGATAACTGGTGCTCTTATGTTCACTCTATTTTCCTATTAAAATCTGCTCTTAACTAATTGTCACTTTGAAAAATAATAAACATTTAGTCTAAATGGCATATTATAGTGTAATGGGTATAATAAGAGGAACCCTGTTGATCTATTCTGGCCCTATGGAGCATACCGTGGAGTTGCATCCCCCCTAAAGATTCTTATACATCTCTTTTAAAAGATTCGAGTGAAACAGTAGCATTAAAGTTGTTTCAGAGAGAATTAGCCACTGATCCAAGAAAGTCTGGAGTGAGTCATTCTACTCTCTGCAGATCTCTCTTCCTTCCCTTGTAAAGTATGCTATGGATATTCTCTGGGCTGTCATAGGAGAGATGGGAGAGGCAGAAGAAATGGCAGTTCCTTGTATGTGATCCCTTAAGTCTCTCCAAATAAACCTGAATCAGGGTCTCAAAACCTCTTCTGTTTTATTTTTCTTTGCCTGGACACAGGTAAATATTTGAGCAGGGTGATTCTGAGATGAACATTTCTAGAGGCAAACCGGTAAGTTTGAGAAGATGGGAGCTCCTGGATCTCTCAGCCACTGCCAGTTACAGCGTTCATCTGTCTTTACTACAAGGCTTCTTGGAGGGGACAAATACCAAGAGAATAAGCACAACTCCTGGTGGAGTGTGCTAGAAAAAAATGGGGCTCTAATAGAGCTGTTGGGACAGTACAAAGACGAGATGAAGGTAAAAGCCTATTCAACAGTCCCAATAAGTGCTTCAAGTTTTAATATTTTGAGTAACCCTGGGTGAATAAGTCACCAAGCCTCTATCAGCTTCTGGTTCCTCATCTGTAAAAAATTGGTATATTATTATACCAATTATTTCATAGTCCCTTGGTGAACATCTATATACTCAGGCTCTCAATGCAGGATCACAAACTAGTATTTGGGAATTACTGAATTATTGTGTTCTGTTTAAATCTGTCAATATGCATTTATGAGTCTTTCCTGTGTTAAGAGTTTCTTATTTGGGGGGGAGGGGGGGGAATAGCTATCTTATGCCAGGTTTACATTTTGTATTGAGTATCTTTCATCTCCCTCTTTTGAACAGATGATAGAGATGAGCCAAAAATAAGCTTTAAGTGATTCTCCCCAGGAACTCTGAGTAAGGTATAAAGAACCAGAGAGTTTGCAAAAAAAGAGCATGATTCCTTTTTTTAGAACTCAGACTCTCACAGGATTAAACCCAGTCTGCATGTATGGGTGCAAAGCTAGAGACCTATTTAGAGGGAGAAGTTTGTACCCACTCACCCTGGATCTAGCAGGTATTCTGCGTTGCCATATTAGTATAACGTATTACTGTTTTCAGAGAAATTTTAATTATGTATCAATACTTATGAAAAAAGAAAGGAACTTTTTGCTTTGGTGCCTGATGGCAATGCAAGACAAAGGTCTTCAGTTCTCTACATAATACTACTAAATGCCCCCTTCAGGACCATCTGAAGGGACACACAACTTAAAGAGTCTTAACAGTCTGTTCAACCTGAAGCTCTTATCTACTGCTACAGCTGATTCTCCTTCTAGAGTGCTATTGCTCTTTTGTAAGGACTCCCTGGGCCTCAGAACAAATCATTACATCTTATTATTTTCATTTTTTTCATATTTTCATCCTACCACTCAGCTGATACAGTTTGCTCAGATGCTGTTAAGATTTTGTTTACTCATTCTTATCATTCATGAAATGGTCCCAATTCTCATTCTTGGTTAGTTCAGAGAAGTTACTTTTCATTTTATTTTTTCCTTGCTTCAGGGTTTAGATTATATACTCTTCTCAGGAGTCCCTATTCCCCACTGTTTTTCTAAGGCTGGGATAAGCACTGGACAACTTTTTTTTGTTCTTTCAGCTACTTTCATATTGCTGCCACCATCATCACCACCACTCCAAGCAAACTGTCTTGCAACTTCTGCAGATTTGAAGGAGTCACTTAGATACGCTGGAGGAGCAGGAGGAAGAGGAAGAAGAGGAGGAGGGATGGAGCTGACAAGTTCATCTTGTATTCCTCCTTTCACACAGCAAAAAAACAAAGTGAGTGCCCTCCCCCACAATTTACAGTGGAATTTGGAGAATCAGCACAAGATGATTGATGAAATATTGGCCAAGATTAGGTAAGAAGAAAGCAGGATAACTTTCCAGTACCTCTAAAAAAAACTCCTGCAACCAATTGTCTGCCCAAATCTCTTTCATGAACTTCAATCCCATATCACTGATGCCTCCCAGACATCTTACTGAACAGCTCTTATTGAATGTCCTATATTCCTCTTAAACTTAATATGGATCTAATTATCTTATCCTTCCTAAGTCTGACCCTTATCTAAACTTTCCTATTTCTGTAGAAAGCAATTTCATCTTCCCAGTCACTTAAGTATATAATCTCAAGCATATTTGACCCTTCTCTCAAATACTTTATTCCAAGTAGTTTCCAAGTCTTGCCAATTCAACTCTACAACATCTCTTATATCCATCCCCTTCTTTCTACTCACTACCATGTTATTCAAACCTTTGGCACCTTTGTCCTCAACCACTGAAACAGTTTCCTCATTGTTTTCTTTGCTTCGAGTCTGTTCTCTACCTACCTATCCTTTCTATAGCAGACAATATAAGTCTTCTAACACGTATGTCTGACAATGTAAAAACTTCTAGTGGCTCCCTATCGTGTTTAGGAAAAAATACAAATTCTTTAGCCTGGCATTTAAGGTCCTCTATAGTCTCAGTCAATCTACCTTTTCAGCCATATTTCATAAGGTTTATTTCAGCCTTATTTCCCCTCCATGAATTCTGCATTCCAGTCAAACTGGACCACTGGTGTTCTTTTTACCCAAGGTTTCATTTCTCCACTCTATATGTTCTTTGAAGTCATTCTCCCATTCCTGGGATATGCTCCCTCCTTACCTTCCTCTCAGTATGCTTGTCTTTTTTTTCCCCAAGGCTTAACTCATGTATCCTCTCCAATAGTTCTTCAGCTTACATTGAAAGATACTGTTTTATGTTATATCTCACCAGTCTAATATAAGCATCTTTTTCCATGTAGTTGTTTCCTTTTTGTCTTTGTATCTCTGGGACCCACATATAGTTACATATAGTTTGACTGATCAAAATGAACAGCTCTAGACAGTTACTAAAGGTAACTTTCAGCTTTAAAGTTTCCTGTCTACATGATAAGATGTATACAGGTGAAATTTGAAAAGGGAAAATTTTAGCAGATAAAGATGACACTTTGACTCTAGTTCCAAATAAGAATAACAGACACCAAACATCTGAGAACAGAACTGGAATTAGAATAACTGTGATACAAAATCTATGTTGTTTTCCTGTTGGAAATCAGAAACGGAGCAGGCTTAATTCTCAGCTATGTATCCAGTAGAGTTCTAATAACAGGAAAACTTATTTATATCTATTCTTCTGTTTCCTAGTTCAATTAGCAGAGGGCTTTACATTCAGGGAGAATTTAGTAAATGCTGCTGCCAGTGATTTCACTTACCTGTTAATATTGAGTGTACTGAAAAATGCCAGTATTATCACACACACTATGAAGTAGAATTAATTTAGAGAAGACATCTCCTATTTTATTTTCCCCCAGCTCCTAAAACAAGGGCCAGGAGTGGGAGACAAGTAGGAGTTGAAAATATATCCTTAGGTATATAATATATAACTTCAGTGGACATCCAGAAGAACAAGTCCTATGTAGTTTTTCAAAATAATACATAATTATAATTAATGAGATCAGATGACCTTTGGAGATAAGTTTTTCTACTTTATATGTCCTTTTCTTATTAATGAAATAAATAAATTTGAAAATTGAGTTTTCTACTAATTTGCTACAGATTAGAAAAAATAAAAGAATGTGAAAACACATGGGTTAGAATCCTAATCTGACTTTGCCTCTTTCACAAAAGGAATCACTCATAAATCGTGAAACAAGCTTATATCCTACGTCCTACAACTTTGTACTGTAATGCTCTTGTACCTGACAATTCAAATCTTACTGTTTCAGTCATTCATCAGTTCAGCTGTTTGTAAAACAAATTATCACAGATACTTGAAACCATGTAGTGGGACAACAAGGAACCAAGACAGTTATGCCTTGTTGCCCCACTCATGATCCCTTTGTTCTAGCATTGATGGTGTATCACAGGAGCTGGACTTGCAGTCAGGAAAACCTGGGTTCAAATCCTGCCTCAAATCCTTACTGTGTGCTCCTACCAAGTCACTTAAGCTTTCCATGCCTCAGTTTTCTCCTCTCTGAAACTGACAGATTGGACTTAATGATCTCTATGGTCTCTTCCAGCTCTAAATCTATGACTATTTAATCCTATGACTCTAAGGTATAAAGTTCCCTTTGCCCCACAGTGCTGAGGATGTTTTTTCTGATGCTGCTGTTAATAAGGTATAAAGGGAACTCTAAGATAATGGATTAATGTCCTGCTTTGTCCTATTTTACTAGTGAAAAAAAATTTTGGTGGGACATGAAGTCCCTTAACTTTCTGGTGACAGCCTACTATATTGTAAATACCTTCCCCCTTCTGATTCATGTCTTCTTCTCTTAGACCTCATGTTTCTAGAACCTTCCTGATTCCTAGCAAGAAAGTGAGTAATTGACACCTACTTATCACTCACACTAGATGGGGAGAAACCAATCAGAAAAGCCTGAATGAGCGTGCAGCACTCTAAGCCACCCTCTGTTTGGGATGCTATTTTATAGAATTATCTGGATATAGATAGCCCTTTCCCATTTATTCCTAGAAGATCTTCACTTGTAATAAAGAAAAATATTTAAGCAAAACCAGGGATGCAGTAGCCATAGTTGACAATGTCTGCAACATTCTATGCCTATAATCCCCATTTCTCTAAAGAAACAAGTTTGATAACATTTCCTTGGCTTTTCTCTAGGTCTAAGATTAATCATTAAAAATGTGAAATATTTAATTTTGTTTTACTGTTTTTTTATTTGCATTATTGTAGTCATCGTGTGTATAATTTTCTCGATTCTGTGTTCTTAACTCTGCATAAGTTCATAAAAACCTTCCTTCATTTCTCTTCTTTAGAGTTATCATGTCTTACAGTGAAAATAACATCCCATTACATTTATATGCTACAATGTATTCCAACAATACCCAATCAATTAACATCCACTTTATTTCTAGTTCATTCATTCATTCATTGTTATTATGAAAAGCTCTTCTATGAATACTTTGGTATATATAGGAACTTTCTTTCTTTAGCCTTTTTTTGATATATCCCTGGGAGAGGGACATCCAGGTCAGAAAGTATAGTTAGTCACTTTTCTCACATAATTCCAATTTTTTTCCAGAATGATTGAACCATTCCACAGTTTTCCCAGTAGCATATTAGCATGCCTGTCTTATTGTGTCTTCTCCAATACCAATTATTTCTATCTTTTGACATGTTTACCAATTTGCCATCTATAAAATAAAATTTATATTTTATTTCAGAGTTATTTTAGTTTTCATTTATCTCACCATTAGTTATTTGGAGCAAATTTTCATATGGTTGGGAGTTGTATCTCTTTTTTGAGAACTGTTTGTTCATGTTATTTGATGACATATCTAAGAAGGAATGAATAAGTGAATGAATGAATGAATGAATGCATGAAAAAACATTTATTAAGAGATTACTATAATCTTAATAAGTACTGTGCTAAAGTGAAGTGAACAGAACCAGAATAACATTATACATAGTAATAAAAATATGTGAAAGACTTAGTTGTCCTAATCAATATGACCCAAGACAGTTCCAAAGGACCCATAATGAAAAATGCTATCCACCTCCAGAGGAAGAACTGATGAATTTGGAGTGCAGATCAAATCTTTTCATTTTCACTTTATTTTTCTTCCTTTTTTGCAACATGGCCACTATGGAAATATGTTTTGCATGTCTTCACATGTATAATTGAGATGGTATTGCTTGACTTCCTAATAGGTGGGGGGGCTGGAGGGAAAGAATTTGGAACTCAAATTTTTTTTAAAAATGAATGTAGAAATAAAGAAATAAAAGAAGTAAAAAAAAAAACAAAAAATAAGGGCTACGCTAAGGGCTGGGGATACAAATTTTTAAAAATAGTCTCTGCTTTCAAAGAACTAATACTTTCATGGAGAAACAACACATGTAGGAGCTTTTAGCCACAGGTCAAATGGAAAGATCTCATGGTCCTCAGTGTGCAGCAACAAAGTAGATTAATAAATAATATTTAATGTTTTCCACAGATAAAAATCACTTTATTTTCTGATATTTAACCATTTGGCATGCCAAAAAGATACAGTGGCAAGAACTTTCTTTTCTGAATCTTCAAACCTTGCAGAGGGAGTTGCTTCATAAGATGATGGCTGTAGGGTGTTGGCTGGAAGTAGGACTAGTGATCTGGGAATGCCATTACTCTTGAGCTTACATGTTCATCAGTATCAATTGATCAGCAGTTGGTGGTGTTGGTGCTGAGTAAATTGAGGCCCTTCCCCATAGTGATTGGTGTCATCAGTCATGGCTGTGGGACCTGGCCTAAGGAGCAGGGCCAGTGGTCAGAAGGGGGACTGTTACTTCTAAGGCCCTTTGGTTCTGCATCCTGGGCATCCCATGAAGTGCTATCCATTGGTTCAGCATCCATTGAGTTCTTATGAGAGGTCAAGGTGATGGTGGCAGTTTTTCCTGCCTGGCATATGTGACTTTCAGTTTATCCACCAGGGTACCTATTTCTTCAGCTAGGCTGGCTTACCTATTTCATAGTGGCAGTTGGTTGTGTGGATAGCTCACTTTGCCACCACAAGCTATGCTTCCTCAGGTGATGTCTACAGGGTCTTGCCTAGAAACACAATTGGTAGTCTATGCAATATTGCTTCCTACTTCTCCCAAGACTCCTAGAAAATCTCCATCTGGGTCTCAGAGCATACAGTGGTGGTAGGTTTCACTTGCCTAGCACAAAATGAACTCTGCCTCTTTCTCAGGGAGCCTTGTTGCTTCAGCAAGGCTACATTACTTCTGTCAGAGATGGTACCTGAATGTAGGACTATGAATGTAAAATACACATTGAGAGACATAAAATGTCTCTTTGTTTTATATATTTGTGTTAGTTTTTCATATCTCTTGGATATTAAACTTTTAGCAGGAATATTTGAAGCAAATATTTTTCTGTTGAGTTCTTCTTTTTATTTTTAGCTCCTTCAATTTTGTTCATGCAAAACTCTTTAATTTTATGTAATAAAAATTATATCTTTTATCTATAGCTATCCTTTGGTTAAGGTATCCTATGAAAGATAACTCTTTTAATTTTTCTCTAGTATTTTTGTGATGTGAGATTTTACATTTAGATTACATTTGAAATTTACTGTTTATAGTTCAGGTTGCTAGAACCATCTGTTCTGGGCTTACCTTGCATCTATTCTATATGTATCTTGTATAGGACTATTTAATGTACTGTTATTACCCCCCAATAGAATAAATCTCACAAGGGTAGGGTCTATTTTTACTTTTTCTTTATATTTCCAGCTATTAGCACAGTGCCTGACACATAGTGTTTAATAATTGCTTGTTGATTGACTAATAAAATGTTGGAATAACTCATTTTTTGCCCATTTTCATTCATTCTGGTTAGATAGGGAACCTTCCCCAGTTACCTTGTGTTTAGGGATTTATCAAGCCTATGAAATTCAGTTGTTTCTGATCTTTGCGTATCTATTCTATTTCATTGGTCTTTTTTTTGTTGTTGTTGTAAATACACACTAAATAGTTTTTATTATTACTGATTTACATAACACATTTTGGAGTCTGGAAGTCTCATTCTTACTTTATTCCTACTTTTCTTCATTATTTCCCTTGAGATCTATTCATTTTGTTCCTCCAAATGAACTTTACTATTATTTTGTCTCATTTCATAAAATAGGCCCTTGGTAGTTTATATCAAAATAAATCCATAAATTAATTTGGATAGCATCATTATTTTTAGCACACTGGCATGATCTAACCATGAGCAATGTTTATACAAGTTTTCAGAGTGTCTTGGTACACTGACATTTTATGCACTTAGTAGTTATTTTGAATGGAATTTTTTCTATCATTTACTCCTAGTCTTTGTGATTGCTATGTAGATTCTTACATTTTCTATATATTTCTTTTGTATATTGTTATTTCACTAAAGCTATTAATTATTACAATGAGTTTCTTTGCTGTTTTATGGCGTTAAGTAAACTGTACCTTCTGCAAATCTTGATAATTTCATCTCATATTTGACTATTTATTTCTTTTTGTCCAGAAATAGGTCCAATAAAAGTGGGTGAAACAGGTATCCTTGCTGTTGTCCTGTATTTACTGAGAAAACTTCTGCTAATCTAATGACAATAATACTAACTTTTGATTTTAGATACTTTTATCATACTTAAATTGACCATCTATGGCTATATTGTATTTTTAGAGATGTTAGAATGTTTTTACATTTTTACAATATTTAGTCAAATACTTTTCCTGAATCTACATAATAATGATTTTGTCATTTTTGTTTTAATATGATTATGATCATTGTTTCCCTAACATTGAACTATTCTTGTATCTCTAGAACAAAAATAATTTCATCATGAAAAGCAAAATTTTGTGCATATTAGTGTGGTCTCTTTATGGATAGAATTCTATTTGATTTTTATATCAATATCCATTACTAATATTGATATAGAATTCTATTTGATTTTTATATCAATATCCATTACTTATATTGATATATACTTTTTGTTTCATTCCTCTCTGGTTTTATGAAACTCATATTTCTCATAAAGAGGAATTTCTAGAAAAATGCTTCCTTTTTTAATCATTGAAAATAATTTTGTAGCATAGATCATCGTTGCTTTTAGAACATTCAACAAAAATAGAACATAGGACAGAATTCACTTATAAATCTATCTAGTCAAGATTTTTCTTCCCTTTGTTGCTTCATTTAAAATTTAAATTTCTAAAATAATGTTTAAGACTTCTATTTGTGATTTTTAATTTAAATATTACATGTTCTCATAAGTAACTACTAATTTTCTCTAAATTATCAGGTTTTGTCAAAATATAATACTTAGAATTATTTTTGTTTCCTAATTCCTTGTTATGAGTTCACTTTGCTCATTTTTATTTGGTATTTTGATTATCCTCTCTTCTGTCTGATAAGCTAAAAAGTTTGTTGTTTTTAATTTTTTTAGAAGAATAAGTCATTTTACTTATAATTTCTAGAGTCGTTTAGCTTCTATTTTATCCATTTCTTCTCTAATTTTCAAAATTTCTTGCTTTGTGCTTTTTGGAATTTGTTAATTGTCTGGATTTTAAAATTGCATTCTCAATTCATTAATTAGAATTGCAATTGAGAACTTCGTGCTCAGTTCATTAATTTTCTGACTTAGTTTTAGTTTAGGTTTCTTTTTTTAATTCTCCTAATATCTGTTTACCTCTTGCTTTCTTTTGAAATCTGTCAGACCTTTGTATCTTGTCATCTGCTGAACCCACCTGGGGAACTTCTACATAGTTCTGTATATGCTACTGTGGGGGGTGTCCTTATTGGTGAATACATTACATGGTCTTGTATATAGTCAACTGCAGATATGCTTCATATAGCACACCTGAAATCTTCTTGCCTCGACTTTCCTCTCCCTTCCACACTCTCTTCAACCTCCCTCCCCCGTTTTCGAACTCTGGAGCTATAATCAAATAAAGTAACCACTGCTCCTGGAAAAGGAACATTGATCAACTTCCCTATGTCTCTATTAACTCTATGACTTTGAAACCCAAAACACTCCTTAGCCACCCATCCTGCATATATGTTGGCTCCACTGGAATGTGGACTCCTTGATTGCTGGGATTGTCCCGTTTATAAAATATGTGTGTATCCTTTGTGCTTTACTTTCTCTTAATCCATCAATATCCATTCACTTCATCCACAAGTCATCTAAAGACAACCAAATCAATTAGTCAAGAAGCATTTTTAAGTTCCTGCTATATGCCAGGTATTCTCCTAAGTGCTAGTGATTCAAAAACAAGGACATTATTTTCTATAGAGGGAGAAATTATGTATACATATAAGAATATACAGAATGTATTGTGGTTCCCTGCCCTCTCCCAACCCTGAACTACCTTCTCTTCCAACCTTCACTAGCTGATTGCATTCTAGAGGGGATGACCATCCCAACTGCAAGGAATTCTGAGCCCCTACTTTCATTGTTGAGTTCACCTTTAAAAGTCAGTGTGTTGAAATTATGAACTCAAAGCAAGGCATTTATCAAAATGGCATAGTACGAACAGTGATAACAAAACTTTCCTCCCATAAAACTCCCTCTTCAACAATTACACACAATGTCAGAGGGAAATGTGTGCACATATTTCAAGTATAGTAATAGAGAGGTCCACATATAAAGAACATATGCAGTTAACGCAGTTAACTCCTTAAGCACTGCAGGGCCCTGATGTCTTTTCTCTTTGACTGTCCTTAGGTTGCTCTACCTTGAGTCCAGCTTATCTACTGGACATGTCACTTCTATGGGCTCCCTGGGCCTTCTCTTGTCTACAGTTCAACTCAACTATACAGCTGAATGTTCTGTGTCTGCTTTCTACCACTATGAAGGGCCATTGCTAATAAAAGAGAAGAATAAACAGCTTCCTCCTCCTCCTCCATCTCACACTGGAGGGCAACAGTTCTCCAAAACCAAAAGTTTCAAATACTTTCTACTGGTGTCATTGTGCTGATATCTGTTAGACCTGCTCCCTGCCTGAAGTGCTTTCCTCTGCTCTCTCCGAGGTACTGCTTTCCCCTGATTCTCCACCAAGTGCTGGTCTATTCTATTCACCAAAAGGGATTGCTCTCTGCTACTTGCTATAAGATGCCATTCTCCAGTCCAGCTGGTCATCAACACCAGCTGGTCATTAAAACCAAGGAACACTTGGGGATGCTAATTCTCACTAACTTGTTTGTTAACTGGCATCATTCACTGTGGATGGTCATGGTTAAAATAAATCTTCCTTCTGTAGAGTAGGTGCTATCTATACATCTCTTTCCTTCTACTGTGTCAGACAATCTTTCAATCCTAGGTCTAGTTCTCAGCAGAGGTACTATCTTCAGGGTTCCCTGCAACTCAGACCTCTACCTACTGGAGGGGGTGTGCTTATTATTTTAGTCAATAGCTATCAAACTCTCTCCAGTCTTTGGAGTCAGACTGCACTAATTTAAGTTTGAGGTCATGTCTGCCTTTTAAACTCTTCTAAGAATCTTCTATTTACTGCTCCTTTTCTGAATTCTTCTCTCAACTTCACTTCTTTTTAACTAAATTTAACTACTTTCTATTTTGTTTACCACTGAGACTCAACTTGCCATCTAACTTATGGTCAGAAATAAATTTTGGTTTCTTAGTTCTTATCATACACCATGATCGAGGTAAATCTACTGGAAGCTTTGTATTTTGACAACAGAAAAGGGATTGAGATCCTGTGGCAAAGAAATGTATAACTTCACCACACTATCTCCTTTATTCAATATAAAATAGCAACTGCTATGCAATCCAGAGAATTATGGGAAACTATGAGCTTGGTCCCACGTGCTCCATCAGCATATCCCAACTTGGTATCTCTATCCTTCTGGTCTGTCTCCAGAATAAAGGAAACAGGAAAGTTACAACAATTATACATAGTTTATTTGTATACCAATAGCATGAATACCTATGACATATTTTTCCCCAATCATAAGATACCTTCTTCACCTAAAAAAAGCACCTTCAAATACCATCACTTTTTATTTTTTTACTTCCTTAGCTGGACCTTAGGTGAACTGAAATTTGTATCTAATAGTTCCCATAGTCAGGGAGAGACTTTGCAATTACAAAACTTTTGCCTAAATTAGTAGCTATTTTCTAAAAATGTTTGACAAATCTTTCAGAATGTACTATTTAAATATCTGAAGGGTTGCCATGTAGAAAAGGGATTGATTTATTCTACATTAGCCCCAGGGGTTGGAAGCTACAGCTAAATAATTTTGATCCACTATCGAAAAGAACTACCCAAACATTAGAGCTGTCCAGAAATAAAATGGGTTGCCATACGAGTTCTTCATCCCTGGAATTTTTCAAGTGGAAGTTGGATGACCTCACAGCATTATTAATAGGGGGATAACATGTTTTAAACAAGATTAGACTAGATGACTTCAAAGGTCCATTATGACTAATTCTAAAATATATTGAACTATTTAAAAATAAAATGGAAACAGAAAAATCAATACAATCTTAAAAATGAAGTCTTTTCATTTGCATTTACTGGGACAATCATAAGGATAATATCAACTTTATATATGGCATTTTCCAACTAAGAGAAACCTTTTATATAACTTATCTAATTATAACAACAGCACTACAATGTAGTCAGGGTAGCATTATTGTTTGTATTTTACAGAAAACTAAGCTAAGGCTCACAAGGATCAGCAATCTTCCCAACATTAAACGGTTAGGAACCTTAGAACTAGATGTCAGGTCTATTTACCTATCTAGCATTGATTCTTAATCATGTCACTTCTTCATTAAGTTGGAAAGGATTTCAAGAAGTCATACAGCCCAAGTATTTGACGTAGCAGTCATGTTTTTTTTAAAGCAACTGTCCATTATAAAACATAATCTAATAGGTGACTCTCTAAGCTATCCAACTCTAAGTCTATCAATAGTAATGAGTTACCACCCCTTTGCCAGACTCCTGCAAAGCAGGTTCTCTCTTAGCAAACAAAGAACAGACATGTTGTTCTGTTTTAGGTGAATGTTAATCCTCACAGCTGCATTGGTAATTCAGTTATTCAGCAGAGACATTGTAAACTACTTGAAAAGAAACCATCTGGTGCACAGTTGTGGGACCAAAACCAATTAAAACATTTAAATTACATTTTGTTTTTCATTTTTAATCTATAAAAATAAATTTAGCAAGTTCCAATTAGTGGCTTCATTTTTCTCTATTAGTCTATACCATATGCAGAACTGGGTCGTTGGGAATCAAAGAATTCACATGATATTGAAATTATTGTGATATTAGGTTAACTAAGAGACATAAAGTACTCTATATGCACACAAAGAATCATTAAGCATGCAAAATAGAGATTCAGCACATCAAGACAGAAGACACAATTCTACGTTCAGTTGTTTTCTTACCTTTAATCAGTTTCTAAACTGAGCACGATGCCTGGTACATAGTAGGTACTTAATAAATACTTATTGACTAACTGACCTAGACAGAATTATTTATATCTATCATCTGGTTACCTAATATCACCTGCTCCTCACTGGTAACCTGGACTCCACTTCCTTGGTCCCTTAACTCTAATTGGTCACCTTTTGATTATCTTGCCAGGACTTATACGTCTGATCCACTTCCCTGGACCATTTGGAGTATAACTCCCCTCTTCTTTCCAGCTTCCCTATCTATGTTGACATTTTTAATTTGATTATAAAATATAGATTATAAGCTAGTGAGACCAGGCACTACTTTCTTGGTTTGTATTTGTATCTTCCACACATAGCACAGTGCATGGTGCTGAATAATGCTTCATCTAACTATTCAACAGAATATATTTAACATCACAGATCTTTAAGCAAAATATACATAGCCAGGTGGCACGTTGGATAGAATGCTAGCCCTGGAGTTAGAAAAACTTGAGTTTAAATATGGCGTCAGTCACTGACCAACTGTTTGATTCTAGGCAAGTCATTTTAACCTTGTTTGCCTCAGTTTCTTCAACTGTTACAAGGGGATAATAGTAACACCTTCCAGGATTGTTATGAGGATGAAATAAGATAATATTTGTAAAGCATCTAGCTTAGTACCTGCACATAGTGGTACTATATAAATCTATTATTACCCTACAAATCAAATATTTCACATTTTTAAGCAAATTAATTGCAGGCCCACTCAAGAAAATCATCTTGCAATTGATTTAAAATAATCTTTAATGCTTTCACTTAGAGGAGTCTAGTTCAAGGAAAACCAATAAAATTAAATTCTTCATTTGTCTTCTAGGGCCATTTTATTTTCTGAAGTTGCAGATTGCTGAATCTTCAACTTGTAATATAGAAACTTATGATACTAAAATGTTCAAAAACCTCAATCAATAAAGTCTAATTCAGTGGCTGCTATAATATCGATGAAGCTAGACAGAATAATCATATTATTAGTACCTAGTAAACAAAAAGGAAATAAATATCAGTATCTCTTTTCCTGACTGCATTGACTGTGACAGTTTTTTGCCTTCCCTGAGATGTGTCCTTTAATGGAAGACACATGTGAGGCGAAAGATCTGTAAAGTTCATGCAAGAAACAAGACAGATGTTCATGTGCACATGGTTAGCATCACAGGTTCCTCCCTTTAGGATCATGACTTACCCTGAAGCTGCTTCTGTTCCCTCCAGCCCCACACAGTGAAATACAAAGAAATGGATTCCCAGTGAGAAAACCCATTCTTCCTCAGTTCAGAAAAGACATTAACGGCTATAATGAGTTAGAAATGCAAAAATACGTAAGGGGAATGGGGCAGAAACAGGGAGAGGTCATCATCTACTATAAACAAGGTGACTAGGTTCTGATAGGCTTGTGATCATAGCTATCTATGTTCAGTCTTCTCCAATAAACTTTCCAGTGAATTTGGAAAAGATAAAGCTAACTGGGGTCAAGATAGCCAGTAGAGTTTCCTGCTTCTTGTTGACTTTAATAGTTTTAACTATACATAATGCTTTCTACAGTGGGTGGAGTTTGGGATCTATTAAACTTACAGACAATATAACTATCTCTCCGCAAAGTAAGTTTGCAACTTCTGGAGTCTGAGAAGTCAGGCTGCCTGTCCTGAAAAGTCAGAAGGTCCTGATGACTGTTTTTGACCAATTACAAGTGTCCAGTGTCTGTGGAAAATTTATGAAAGAAGAAATACCCTTTTTGTTTTGTGAAAGCCCAAAGAATATCTTCTACTTCCACTTAAAAAGTTCAATCTTTGAAGTCTACATAACTTGGAAAAAGTTTAAGTCAAAATAGAAGGCTAAAATGATCTTCTTAATATCATTAAAAGGAATGTAGCTTCATCAAAAGTTGAAATTGTGAATTACCTCAAGCCAGTAGTTAATGAAGCATTTGATAGATATTAAACATTGCTGTTTCCTTGGAGAATTTAAAATATCCCACACTGCAGCATCACTGAATGGTAGAACTGAAAGGAATTATAGAGATCATCTAGTACAACACCTTCATTTTACAGATGAGTAAACAGACCCAAAGAGCTTGGCTTACCCCAGTTCCTATCCAGGGTCTCTGGGTGGCACAATGGCTAGAGTGTCAGGCCTGGATTCAGGAGGACCTGAGTTCAAATCTGACCTCAGATGCTTACTAGCTGTGCAATCCTGAGCAAGTCACTTGACCCTTTTTGCCTCAGTTTCCTCATCTGTAAAAATGAGCTAAAGAAAAAAATGGCAATCCACTCCAGTATCTTTGCCCACAAAACTGCAAATGAAACTACTGAACAGTCATCTCTTGCCTATCCCTGTTACTTAACCACTAACTAGAGTAAAGCACTGGTTCTAAAGTAAGAAGACCTGGGTTTAAATCACATGGTCTGAGACTTATTTCCTATGTGACCTGAGATAAGTCCCTTGTCCAAGGGACTTGGGCCTCGGTTTCCTTATCTCTAAAAGGAGGAGATAGATATGATATCGTCTAAGGTCTTTTCCAACTTTAGATCTATGGATCTAGAATATTTCTACTCACTTAAGCTACTAGAAGAATTTGTTGTGCATAAGAGAAAAAAGAACACTTTTTTTCTTAATCTTTATAACTCTAAATAAAGGAGCTTAGATTTTAGACTATTTAACTTCATGATATAACCTGACTTAGACTCAAACATCATCATGAATCATCTTTTATAGTTCAATTTAAAAACTGTTCCTAATTTTTTGCATTCATTGCTTCACCTGTCAAATTATTAGAATTTACCTCTGAGATACTCTGGGAAGAGGCAGGACAGGTAGTGAGAGGCCGGATGGAGTTGCGACACATTTCAATTGAAGAAGTAGCCCAACATCCAGCAAAATTTCTGGAGATATGATTTTTTTCTCTCTAAGAACATAAACCCCACTAACCCACTAAATAAATCTTCATTGCTTTAGAGTGGGAAGGATATCAGATGTTATCTAGTGCTATGTACTAACGAACAACTCTACCTTTAACTACGAAACTCCACCACCACTGTAATAAACATTATGTTTATTTCCAGAACTCAAAATCTGCATATGAATTAAAGTTTTATTGTTCATATTCCTTTTTACCCAATATCTCTCTTCCAACTTTCCTGTTACTGTCAAGGCACCATCATCTTCCCAAAACCCCAGACTCATAACATAAGTGTCATTCTCATGTCCTTGACTCAGTCTCACTCTTCCCGCTTGTCCAATCTGTTACCAAATCCTGGTGTTCCTACCATTGGCAACATCTCTTGTATAGCCCCCTTTATCCTCTGACATTGCTATCACCCTGGTAAGCCCTCATTATGTCATGCCTGGATTATTGAAATAACCTTCTGGTTGGTCTACTTTCCTCAAGTTTCTCCCAACACCAGTCCATCCTCAACTCAACTGCTAAAGAAATCTTCCAGAAGCACCATCCTAAAGACCATGTCACTATTCACCTCCCTCAATAAACTTCAATGGCTTCCTTTTACCTCTAGAATCAAATATAAAATATTTAGTCTTTTAAAGTCCTTCATAACTGACACCTCCTGGCCTTTCCAATCATCTTATACCTTACTTGCTTTCACTTACCCTAAGATCCAGCAACACTGGAATTCTTGCTGTTCTTTACCCAAGAAACTCCATATCTCCAGGTTCCAGGTATTTTCACTGACTACTCCCATGCCTGGAGTTCTTTCTTTCCTCAGCTCCATCTCTTGACCTTCATCATTTTCTTTAGTCTCCACCGAAGTCCCACCTTATATAAGAAACTTATCCTGATTCCCCAGCCAAAAAGCTTTTATTAAATGCCTAAATGTGTGCAAGCATTATTCTAGGATACCCCTTAATGCCTTCCCTCTGAGATTATTTCCACTTTATTTGAAATATATGTTTTGTTCTTTTCATGTTTTCTCCCTCATTAGATTGAAAGCTGCTTGAGAGCAAAGTCTATTTTTTTTACTTTCTTTTCATCCACAGAGTGTACCTAGCAAGTGTCTGGTGCGTAATAGGCATCTAATAAATGCTTGTTGATTTCACTTGACATTTAGTCTGTGTGGGAACATTTTTATGTATTATGTTCATAGTAGACATGAAGTCATTTTTGTTTGTTTTATTTTGTGTTCCAATCCTAATGGTCCCACTAACTTTAAAAGCATTAAAAAGTTTGGGGTTTCTCTTTGTAGATTAGTAACTGCTTGCAACAATTATTAGAAAAGTGAGAATGTCACATGAAGGTAGATGGGGGTGGGGAGGGACACTGTGAAAATTCAGATCTTTACAGCAAATGCATGGTATCTTTCTGACCCACTCAAGTGTCTCAGTGAACATGTTATTTGTACTGCTTCCATGGTCGATTTCTGAGTGTTAATTTCCTCCACTTAGGTATTCATTTTTAATTAGCTGCTTTGCAAGAATAAGTTTATAAAAACCTTACAAATATATAGTAGTTAAATAAAACTTAGTTATCCTTTTTTTTTTTTGCTAAATTAGGGGGAAAATAAAAATAAGCCAAGTAGAACATTTTTATGTTATTTATTTTACGTTTTCTTCTTATAAAGAGGAATAGTCACACTGGAAAAGACTTTGAACTTCATTATCAAACAAACATGTATTCATTTACCTTTCATATGTTTTCCATCATCCTTCTTACCAACTTTACCATCTCACCCAAGCTGTTTGCATTTAAGTTGGTCTGTATTCTTTTCTAGTTTGACTTCTTCATCTATTTGATCCTGCAGTGAGGTTGAAATGCTAAATTTGATCAAAATTTAGTTGAGAAATAGTTGAGAGCAACAATCTGCTCCATCTTATTAAAATCAACCCTGGCCTCATGACCTCATTGGAGAAACAAACCAAGGTAAAAATTTGCATAAATTATTCAAAAATAGTAAAAAAAATGTATCCTTTTATCATTAGAGAGAAGCAAAAATAATGGTGATGTGCAAATATGACACATATATGTGAATGTAAGTTCCTTGAGGGTTGAACTTTTTTCATTTCTATCATTATATTCCAATGGCAAGCATTGTGCCTATCACATATATGCTCATATCACATAGTAGTCAGACAGGTGACATAGAAGATTGAAAGCTGGACTTGGTGTCAGGAAGACCTGAGTTCAAATCTTGCCTCGATACTTCCTAGCTGTGTAACACAAGACAAATCATTTAATTTCTCTTAGTCTCATTTTTCTCATTTGTAAAAAGAGAAGATGATAGCACCTACCTCATAAGGATGTTGTGAGGCTCAAATGAGATAACATGTCAAACATCTCACAAACCTTAAGGTGCTAACTAAATATTAGCTTATGAATAGTTGTCTCTTGAATATATTTCTTTTTTATGTAAATGTCCTCCATTTCTAAACTGTGATAGCGTACAAGGATCATTTACAAGAAAGAAGATGGGCACCACCACATGGTATAGAACATACCCCTAAATACATACACGCCTTATGATATTCACCTTGTATTGGAGACATTTGATCAGATGGCTTTAATTTGGATATTCAGGTTACGAGGCAGGGAGTGGAAGAGGGAAGAGGTTAACCACATTCTGTGGAACCGCAACCAGATTTTTGGCATCTGAAACAAAGACAAGCAGATTACAAGATGCTGCAGCTTGGGTATATATGCATTTTACGTACATGGGTCTACGTATTTGTATTTTTCTCCATTGTAGTAGATTAAGGTTGAATCCCATGGCACTATACTATCTGTGTTTACAGCTAGAAACCACAGTCATACTGAATGCATTTATAACTAAGTGCACAATTCACAGCTTTATCACTTGTTTTATGAGTCCATTTGGTTTGGCACAGAGAAAGCAATTAATCAAATGTAGCTTTTCAGGGTCTGGTCTTTATTTATCCATCGACATTTCATCAGTGCTAACAGCAGAAACTGCTTATTTATTAACAGTAAGCATTTCTCATTTTGTCTCAAGGAGATATATATTATAGTTACAAGGAAACAGAATGGTATTCAGTAGATGGTTGTACAACTGCAGATGCCTTTTTTCCGACACCATCATGGCTAAGGAGGTCCAACCAAATGAAAAACAGTTCTGATGAAGTGAGAAACAGAAAAGTGGTACCATGCAAATGTTATTACATAGTAAAATTCAGGCCAGCACACACTTTTTGTTCTTCCCTTTATTAAGTTTATGTGAATTCAGAAGAAAAGGGTGAAAATATACTTACCCCAACCAAATTATTCGCTAGATAATTTAAGGCAACTTGTTTAACAGTTATTCTTAAGAGGTTTCTTTTATTCTCCTGTTCCTATTTTAGTTCAGGGTCATTTATACCAAAGCTAAACTCTGGATAATTGAATAAAGAAATAGGATATGCCAGATGCTATTTTTCTGTACTAGCGCTGGAGGCAGCAAGGCATAGTAAATAGAGGTCTAGGCTTAAAGTTGGAAAAGTATGGGTTTAAACCCTTCCTCTAACTCATACTATTTAGGGACAGGTCACTTAACTTCTCAGAGCTTTAGACATTTCTCCAACATTAAAAGAGCTCATCAAGTGTCCAATAGGTCTGGAGGAAGTTTACATACCAGGACTCCCTACACCAATGAAATTTTAAGTGTGAACCCTCCCTCCAGAAAAGCACAAGGTGATAGATGAACCATTTACATGAAGGTCAGTATACTATCTGTATAATTCCCAAGTTGAAACATTTTCATGAGACTCATCTTAACCTGTTTCGACAGCCATAGTAAAGTGTCCACTCTGCTCCTCTGGGATCCACGCCAGCCATGCAATGCATGAAATCATGGGATATGTTATGATCCTATCCCTGAATGATTTCCAACATAAGTTATATTTAAAGCATTATACCACAGGGAGGAGAGTACCCCCAAAGTATTCTTAAAGTACATGCAGATGTGTTTTTTTGAATGTGTAACACAATAAATATTATATATTCTACTGGAATGTGCTAGTAGGTATGCATTGAAATAACAGAATATTGGGTTATGAAAGCACTGCATAAATGAGTTAAGCATATGTATATTAGGAAATATGCAAGGAAATGGTAATTTATTCTCACCACTATATGTGTATACACATGTATACATATCCATAGAGTTGATTGTTTCAGTTGAAATAATTACAGGTATGCAAGTTTACTCTTATTTGATTAATGCACCTGTGTTGGAATGGCATAAAAATAAATTCCTTTCCAATATGAGTTTCATACTTCCAGCAAATTTAACCGAGCTGTTCTGTTTCTTTTGGGTTGGCCAACCAACGTCCTAACAGCTGAGTATAGTTATAAGAACAATTCCAATTCAACATATTTTCTTTCTTTAAGGGGGTCATATTTTATGACTAAGCCTCACTGATTCAACTGAAGCTTTCTAAGGGAATTTTTGAGACTTCTGGGTTTCCAGTGTCAAGTGGCTTTCTGAACTGCCCCCAGAAAGATCCAAGAATATTTGGGAGAAACAGAAATCTATCCTAAGACCTGGAGCACTTTGATTCTGCAGCCTCCGCTGCTTCTGAATCTTCAAATTTCAGCACAGCTAGCATTTGCCCAGGTGAGAGTCACTCAGGAATGCTTTGTGCACCGTTTCTTCCAGAAGCCCATGCATTAGACCTGTATAAAAACAATGAAGTCCATTTCCCCCCTTCCCCTTGTGCGTACTGTGCTATTCTCAGATGCTGAGATAGGGAAGATAAAGATGAGAAGAGTCTATTATTACAAGCAGAAGTAAAAGTAAGATGACAGAGGATGTGTTTTCCAAATTTGTAGTTCTCTTTGACTTCACTGACCACCTGAGGTGATATTCCATTACAAGAAAATTCTGCTATTTCATATATGATTATCTATCAATAAATCAATAAAAAGACACTAAGGTATAAGCTGTGCACCAGGCATTGTGCTAGGTACTGAGCATACAGAAACAAAAATGAAAAACCTCCCCATCATCAAGAAACTTATGTTCTGTCAAGAGAGGAAACACGTACATATGTCAGTATATGTAGCCTTTAGAGACTCTGCAGGGTCCTTCCTTCATTGTCCATTCTCACCAGCAAGTTGGGTCTCCAAAAGTCAGTTATATCCTCATCTTCCCTCATCATTTTAGGAGGTAACCTTGAGGTGTTATAGGACTTTCCTAATGTGCTCAAACCCCAACCCAGTATATTCTCTATCCCCAAATAATTCAACCTGTTATCTCTTCAATCTCATGTTAACTAGCTTTTACAAAGGGATATTTACTGAGAAGATATAGTAAGAACAGAATTACAAACCCATTTATTTCCTCCCTCACACACTTTTATCTACTATCTCTTTCTCTAGAAAGAATGGGCTCACATTTAAAGTGGTTGCTCCAATTCATTTGTCCCCACCACATTCATTTCTGAATTCTGCCCAGCCAGTGGTGAGATTCACTCCAGTTTTCTCAAGATGTAGAATCTTGGCTGATGCTTTGATCTACTGGGGAAGCAAGTCACCCACCAACTACTGGCAATTTCTGGTATGGACACCTGTTCCTGGACCTCTAGTGGCTTTTCTGATTCTTCAAAGTTCACAAGGTTGTAGTTTCATCTGTTCCATCTTGAATATTCTTTTATATAAACAGAAGGAAAGAATGAATCCTAACTGATAGAGGAAAACAAGCATGCCATTGCTCTCATGGCTTCAGGTTGACTTGAGTAGAGAGAGCAGGCCATTAACTCTCTCTCTCATCACCCAGAAGGTCCAGATCTTAGAACAGTCCTTGCCTCAGTCACCAACAGAGAGAGATTGGATTGACTGCTCAGTGCCATTTTGTTTGTACCTTCAGTCTTGGCTCAGCAACCAAGCAAAATGCTTTTCTTTTCCACTAAAGAAGGATTCAGGAAACAGTTAAAGAATGCATATGTTAATGATGCAGGTTAAATTTAAAAGTGTGCCCTGTGTACATTATTTTTCCCAAAGAGCTTCTTGATAAGCATTTACTAGGCCAGTCCTACATGTATGTTTTTACTCCTCTTTAGATTTGCATCTATATTGCCTTCTCTAGAGAATATTTGTTACAAGATGGATTTTTGTATCTAATACCAATTTTGTATAAAAAAAATTCAAACACTTTCTGAGGGTATTAATGTATTAGTAAGCACCTCGACATACACAGGGGGCCTGCTATCATAGGTTCTTAAGTCTGAATTTATAAAAGCAAAGGCAACTTTTGAGGGGTTAACAATCTCCTTTAATCAAACACATATATCATTAACCAATATAGAAAAGTACAAGAAGAGAAATAGACTTCCAATTGTCTGACTGTTACATATATACAGTCACCAGACAGGGAAGTACAAACATCTGGGTTTTCAAAACCAGGGTGCTGCTTAGCGGCTTACAGTCTCATCTGGCACACAAACCTCCTTCCAAAACTAAGCCTCAAAGCGAAGTCTCCCCTTAGAGTATATATATTCTTTTCAGAGTCAGAAGGCACGACCCCTCCTGACCCAGTGCCTCATTCGCAATCAGCCAAAGGTGTGGGCCTTCACAGGAAATCAAGCCTCCCTCAATAGCCTCACCTGAGGCCTATCAATGGTCAGGGAAGATTTTTAATTCCCATTACAATTAATCGCCCCTTTAATATCCTGTTTTCATCCAAAGTTGGCCCTAGTCACAATGTGAAGATATTTCCTCTTCAGGTAATCATTGAGTTATTGATTAGATTAATAGCCAGTCAAAGCAGTGAATAATTCTAGATAAAAAGGGACAGCATCTTGTAACATGAGTATTCTCTAGGGGAGGCAATATAGATTCAGATCATGAAACACTACTCTCTTCAAAGAATCAGAATTGTGAGTAATTTAAAGAGAACTTTCTCCATCACTTTCTTAAGTCTACAGAGCCAAAAGAACTATCTAAAACAAGTCTTGTTTTGTAAAGTTTGCTAATTTCTGAAGTGTTCAGACTCACAGTAAAAATTTAACAATTGGTTCTTGTTAAAGGGCTCAAACCAAGGTGGTCTGAGGTGGCTCCAGCATACTGGATACATAGTAGGTATAAGTTGGGTGTGATATTTTTTTTAAAATAATTTTGTGGATATCTTGGGGTTTTTTGTCTATCAGTCTTGCTCACTGCTCCTAGAGAGCCATCCCATAGAATAAATATTGTGAAGGGGAAAAAAAGAGAAAGATGCAAAACTAATCAAAAATTGATCAATACATTGAAAAAGTCTGAAGATATATGCACTGCTTTATATCCATGTACCTCTTATCTCTGCAAAGAAGTGAGGTAGGGATATCTTATATCTTTTGGGGGGGTCTTGCTTATTATTTGAAATTTTGAAATATTCACTCCTATTTTATGGTAATTGTTCTTTGCACTTGAATCATTATAGCCATTGTGTATATTGGGTTTTTTTGGCTCTAGCTCTATTTACTGCAGTCTGCATCAGATCTTGTAAGTCTTTCCAAGCTTCGCCATATTCATTACATTCATCATTTCTCATAGTACAGACATATTCCATTACATTGATGTTCCACAATTTGTTTAGCTCTTCCCAATCAATGGGTATCAGTTTTATTTCTAGTTGTTTACAACCACAATAAGTGCTGCTTTAACTGTTTTGGTAAGTACAGAGATTTTCTTCTTCTTAATGACTGCCTTGGGATATGTGTCTAGTAGAGGAATCTCTAGGTCAAAGGGTAGAGACATTTTAGTCACTTTATTTGCTTAATTCTAAATCACTTTCCAAAATGTTTATACTAATTAATAGATGCACTGACAAAATCCTTCTGACATTAACTATTCCCATCTTTTGTCATCTTTGCCAATTTACTAGGTGAGGTGAAATCTAGTTTCATTTGAAATTCTTCTTTTGAAATTGTTCATATCCTTTAACCATGGCTATGACATTTCTAATGGTGACTTACATGCAAGGAGTTTTGTAAACAATATAATTAAAGAAATATGTGATCGGAAATGCAGGTGGGTGATTCTTATAAGGAGAACAAGGGATAATACTTAGATAGACTAAGTGTTGCACTGGTATGCATGCAAGGTTAAAGGACCTAAAAGACCTCCCATGTGTTTAATAGATTCTCTATGGCAAAAGTTCTTAACCTGAGGTCTATGCAATTTGTAATACATATTTTGTTAACTGTATTTCAATATAGTTTATTTCCTTTCTAATCGTATATATTTTATTTTACGTGTTTAAAAATGTTGCTCTGAGGTGGGGTCCAAAGATTTCACCAGACTACAAAAGAAATCTATGTCACCAAAAAAACCTTGAGAACCCTTGAGTGTGGAGAATTCGACAAGAATCATATATCGTGATGAGATATCAATACAATACATTATGATCTGCACTACACCATTGGAAACATATGTGAATCCATTCAAAGAAGTACCATGAAATATGCATTATTCCAATTTTTGAAAAATACTAGGCAAAAATAGCCCTGACCTAGGATGAACTGAAGATGAGGGAGGAGATGTAGCCAAGCTCTGGGGACCCAGGTCATTAGTAGAAATATGAATAAGGATGAAAATGTCTCAAAGCTTACTTAGACTACAATATAATAGCAAGTCAGTCAAAGAAGTTAAAAAAAAAGACTGCCACATAGCAGTAAGAGCCTACTTGAAATTATAAAATAACAATTAGCAGTGGAAGCACTGAGCACAGTTGAGTGACTTCATTAGTGTTCAATGTCATGCAAATGGGAGCTAAAAAGCAGATCTTCCTCTAGGTCCAAGATTTAGCAATTAGGTAACAATGGGATCTGGAATTTGCTTCCCTTTGGGGCAATTTCCTTTTCTTTACAGTATAATTTTCTTTGTATATATTGAGAGGTATCATTTAAGTCTTCTCATGTGACACAAAACTCTCTCCTCTGCAACGCATCTTCTAAAAGGTCAAACTGTGCCTTGATATCCCTTCAACTTCTTGACATGAAGGCTGAACATTCCCTCCCCAATGTACTGCCTGTTAATTCAAGAATGCCAAAGAACCCCAGTGGTCTTTCAGTTTTAATAATAGCTAAAATTTAGGTGGCAACTTAAAGTTTACAGTGACCCATGTATATGTAATCTCATTTTATCCTTACACTAATCCTGTGATGCGAATGCTATAGTTGTATCCATTTTACAGATGAGGAACTTGAGGCTGAGATGTTAGGTGAATTTCCCAGGCTCACCCACCAAAAATTGTCTGAGTTAAATTTCAAACTTAATCTTTCTGACCAAGTCTGGTGTTATAACCCTCTATGTCACCTAGCTACTTACTTTTCTTGGAAGTAGTCTAACTACCTAGTATTTTTCAATGATAAATAATGGTCATCACTTCTCATTACATTTCGAGCGAACTGTCAAAGCATACACACTCTGGAAGCTTACTTTCAATTCCTAATCTGTTTAGGAGTAGTGTGATGGAGCTGGGAGCTCAGAATCTTTGCTCTAACTCAGACCACTCAAGAAATTTTATTAGCTATTCTTCACAAACTTTATCATCATTTTTCAGTTGAAGTACACGTTAAGTGACGAGATCACTTTGGCTCATTATTTAAGAACTTTCCCAGTGGAGTATATGGAGGTTGCAGCTGCTACAAGCATGGCAGCCTGCCTAATCCCAGGAACTGATTACCAAGACCTGATTGCTACAACATTCCATCGTCCACATAATGTCTGACCACTAGAGTATTCAATGCTAGATAGTGACCTTCATTTTTAAGGTTGTTAGGGTACATGAAATGTATAACATGAGTGTAGGATCTGAGTAAGTCTGGAATAAAGTAAACTAGGGGCTAAATAATTTTCTTTTTAAAAAGTTCATTTTTTAAATTTTTACTGAATAAATATCTTTCACCTATCATTCTAAGTCTGAATTTTCCATGATTCCAGATTTCCTGACTTATAAATCCTACTCTGCAGTCCATTCCTCCTCATTCACACTCTGGGGTTCTCTCTGTTTGACTGTCTTCAGAAGCTGTTTGCCTCAAGTCTTATTCTAGCTCTGTGTCTGTCCATCTGTCTGTCTGTCTGTCTGTCTGTCTGTCTGTCTCTCTCTCTCTCTCTCTGTGTGTGTCTGTGTGTGTCTGTGTGTGAGACTGTACCTGTGTCACTCTTTATCTGTTTCTCTCCCTCTTCTGCTACTCCCATCTCAAAAATGCCCATCCTATGAATCAAGTTCCCAGAACTGTATCTGGCATCCAGTTCTCTTTGTAATGATTTAAGTGTGTCCATGAAAAGTCCCTTCTGAGCCTGGATATCTATGTCTTTACCAAAACAAACAGAATTCTAATTTTAAACTTTAATTCCCTAGTGGATCCATCTTTGAATTACTACTACTGATTGCTAAGCAGGTTAAGGAACTACCAGTAATAGATCATAGGTGCTTGCTGTCTTCATCTATATAAAATCATTTTTCTACTTCTGTGGGGAAAATCATTGGCTCTTCTTAGGTCTCTCCCCCTAACAATGGATCCTGAAGACTTAATGTTAGAACAGAACAAGGATGGGGACTGGACCTGTGATTTCATTACTATGGGGAACTCCCAGATTTGAAAGTTTTCTTTGGTTATGTAGGTCTGCACCTTTCCTGCAATATGCAGAATTGAAGAGTTGCCTACAGCACTGAGAGGTTATTTGCCCAGGGTCACACATCTAGTCAATGTCAAAGACAAAATTTGAAACTGGATCTTCCTTACTTCCAAGTCAGCTTTCAACCTACTATGTCATAATGTATCTTGGGTTATAAAAATTGATTTAAAAATGGTACAAACAAAAAGCATCATTGTCATATTCTTGCTTCTCTCTCTCCCTGATACCCTTACTCCAGTACTGGAGCTGGGCTTTTTTTCTGTTTGTTTATTGTTTTTTTTAGCATACATTTAATCTCTGAAGTAACCGGTTTCCTTGTCAGAGCTCTCTTCCTTCTCTAATTGATCTTCTCCAGAGTATAAAATTGATATTTCTAAGTCATAAATATAATCATGTCACTCTCTTATTCAAGAAACTTCAATATTTACCTACCACCTCTAAGAAAACAAAAACAAAAACACTTCTGACATTTATTTACAATAAACTTCTGAT
Organism: Notamacropus eugenii; assembly: GCF_028372415.1. Taxonomy (NCBI): domain Eukaryota; kingdom Metazoa; phylum Chordata; class Mammalia; order Diprotodontia; family Macropodidae; genus Notamacropus; species Notamacropus eugenii. Next base: position 209,922,020 of record NC_092873.1, on the reverse strand, counting down.
CTGTTTTTCCAGATTGATTTCACATTATTCTCTCTCATACACTCTACACTCCAGCCAAACTGGCTTACTCAGTTTCCTGCCCTCCTGCCTTTGCACAGACTGCCCTCATGCCTATAATGCTCTTGCTTCTCACCTCTATCTCTGGGAATCCTGGGTTTCTTTCAAAGATCAGCTCAAATGCCACTTTCTACACAAAGCCAGTTGTTAGTGCTCTCACCTCTGAAATTAATTTGTAAATAATTCATATTTAATTAATTGCATATCTATTGTCTCCCAGACTGTTACCTCCACACCCCCACCACTATTACCACCATGACCAATAGAATATAAATTTCTCAGGAGACAAAGATTTTTATTTTTGTCTTCATATCCTTAGTTCCTGAACATAATAGATGTTTTTAAAATACTTGTTGGATTGAATTGTATCAGACAAAGAAGGCAGTGCATCTATTCTTTCTTCTGTTATGTTCTTTGTAGAGAAGACAAATCCTAAGATTAATATAAGAGCTTTAAATTATGTGCCATGCATAAGTTTAACAGAAGTCTTGTTATCAGTCAAGATCCTGAATTCCATAGGACCTATCACAGAGATTTTTATTTAGAGAAATTTGAGAAGGAAATAAAGAAAAAGAACTTTACTTCTGAGACTTTTGGGGACTATTGCAAATAAATAAAAAAGTAAAACAATGATGGGATGTGTTGCCAATCTAACCAGAGAGAAAATCATTAGATAAGTCCCTACCAATAGGGAGAAGAAAAGTCCTTGCTTTCATTTATCATGGCAGGGCCTCAGGATCCCAATATGGATGTACCAAATTGAGAACTCCTGTATACATTGTCTCTACCCCTTGTTGTATATTATTGATGCTAAAGAAAAGCTACATTTTCTCATGAAAATAAAAGGAACACACACTGATTTAAGGAATCAAGAGATCTTATTGAAAATTCAAAGTTTTGTAACATTCAATGGATTGGTTATCTCTAAATCAAGCCTTCAGATTGTTGGTCAGTGAATACTGACAAGGTCTTGAAGGAGTTTATGAAATCTGATTATGGAGTTGCTTCTGTAGCTGGGTAACTCGATATGGTGGCACAAAAAGTTCAAAGATAGATCAAGTGTTCTACACACCCTAAACCCAGGCCTTCTGTTACTATATATAATCAAAGCAACATTCAGATTTGGAGTTTATCCTAACATGCTTCTTAGGAACAGAAAGATATACATTATTCAATTATGCAATAAACAATAAAACAGTTACTATTCTTACTGGAATTTTGATGCTTGGCTTCTAGCCACTTTGCTGCCATGTTACTGTCACCAACATGCTCCTGTCATTGTAACAAATACTGTCATTTATCAGGTGTTCATCTCTTTCAAATAAAACTAAACTTGAAAATAAATTCAAAGCAAAGCTTCATAAGATGTCCACAGACTTTAGAATTAAGGAGATGTTTGGCAGAGATAAGTATGTTCTGGCAACATCACTCATCTCATATTTCAAGGGCAAAATTGAAACCGTACATCCTAGGGGTGCAAGCATTGATTGCTATATGATCTTATAAAGAGGGTACTACAAACAGTGCTACACCATTCTCTTCGCCCTCTTTTACTTTCATGTGAAGTTGAAGATCATATCACATAAAGAAAGCTTCTGAATTCAATTCAAAAAAAGAGATAACAATCCAAATGGCAAAAGTAGAGAAAGAGCATGCAATAGAAGTAAACATAAAAACAAACAAAAGTAGAGTTATATGAAGATACAAAGTAATATCAGTATCCATGATCAAAGATGGTACAACATATAGAACAGAATGCTGGACTTGGAATCAAAAAGACCTGGATTCAAATTATGTCTCTGATACTTGCTAGGTGTCTTTCCCTAATCAAAGATACAATCTCTAGATGCTCTAAACATCTTATCTGCTAAGCCTTGAATGGGATGCAATCAACATTGGTGGTACAAGCTCCCACATCTGAGAGTCCCTATGTTGAGGAAATCATGAATCCTTTGGGTATTTGCATGTTCATAATCATATATAGATTAATGATCCCAAAGCGCCATCATTTTAGTTTTGAGTTTAAACCTTATCATTTCAAAAGTATTTGAATGAATGATAGTGTGTTTCAATCTTGTGGCAATCAAGTTAGCATATTCCCCATGTGGTTTCTTATTCAAGTGAGTACTGAGTAAACATTTTAAATGCCATCCAAATAGTACACTGCCTCAATGATGTGAAGCTACATCAACTCAAACAAAAGTTCCAGAATGGTTCTTCTTTCCTTTTTTAATTTAAAATAAAAGTAATCCCAGACCTACTATAATATAAAAGTTACCTATACAGAGCATAGCTGAAGTGGGTATTATATGTAAATGCACAATTTTATGAACCTTAAAAGTCCTTCATAACTTTCTATAACATTCATGGCTTTGGTAATTTTTAGCATAATAAAGATCATATGAATATTCTTTTCCCTCAGAAACCAGGCCATCTCTAAAAGCTAAATTTTTCATCTTGATGAAGATAAGTTCCTAAGTTTGTTGGGAACAAGAAACGTTTTGAAGAAAGGAAGATAATCCCTTCTGGTTGCCTTGTTTTCCTTTTGCTACATGTGTAAATATAAAAATAGACTTGGTATTTGCTGTAGGCCTGCACCTCTATTTATGTAAACTAAGTATAGACATCAGTAAGATTGTCACCTTCTTTCTAAATAATTTGGAGGTGAGGAAGAAAAAGATTGAGTTCCTGGACACATGGAACAATTGCTAGCTTTGTGGTTGAAATCACTAATGGACGCATCAAGGTCATGCTTTAGGTAACCCTAGAAGGACCACTATAAAGAAAAATCATTGCAATATTGAGCTACAGGGGATTTATTTCCTATAATAAACTACCTGAAACCATCAACTCTAGTCTCAACTAACAAAATATTGAAAATATTGAAAGACTATAAACTGTGTGTGTGTTCATCCTTTGTTGCCAAAGAAGACATCAGAGAAATAATGACATGACTTGCACTTGACTTTGCTTTGAGTGAGGGAGGGCTGTGCAGGTCACCAGCCTCACTTCTCCCCCAGAGCCATCTGAATCCAGTGACCAGACATTCATCAGGATGACTGGAGATGACCCAAGATGAGGCAATGGGGGTTAAGTGACTTGCCCAAGGTCACACAGCTAGAGAGTGTCAAGTGTCTGAGGTGAGATTTGAACTCAGGTCCTCCTGACTCCTGCACTGGTGCTCTATCCACTGCACCACCTAGCTGCCCTGAAAGACCATAAACTATATTTGTCTAGAAGAATAAGCATTGATTGGCTTACCTAGTTTTTCCAGTGTTTCAACCAGAGATATGGTCTTATTGCTGTTATAATTACCCACTTTAAGAAAACTGGACTTTTGCAACTGACAGTCAAGTTTGCAACTCAAACAATTTTTACGTACTAGATTTTACATTTCTTAGAAGTAAATATTATTTGTTACCTTAGGTGATGTTTGTTTATAAAACTCACTGAAAAAATATTTACAACCTTAGTCTTTATCAGGAGAGTATAAAAAGCAGTATAGGATAAGGAGATCCAGAAATACAGTCATTTCAAAAGAAGAGGTCACATAAACCCATTTGTGACCATCCCTTACCATGGAGTTTCTGCACAACAAGAAAGAGAGCTGCATAGCTTCACTTCTCAATGCCAATACAGTTTGATAGTCATCTAATATATGTATGTATGTATGTAAAACATACACACACACACACACACACACACACACACACACACACACACACACTGAGGCAATAGCTGGGGGAGGAGCGAAATAATATGGCACCTAATGAAATAATGAGAAAGGAAATGGCATTTAGCATAAAGATAGACAGAGACTGATTAGGGAAAAGCCATGGTCCCAAGAAGGAAAACCTGAATGGAGTAAAATGAAGAGGGTAAGATGAAGAGGGAAACCAGAAAAGGTTATAACACAATGAAAAAAAATATATATTCTAATAAAAATCGCCTGTAAGAACCCAATGAAAAAGAAGTGAAGACAAGTTATTCCTGAAGAAATGTTCTGAAAATAACAAGATATTCATGAATGTTTCAAAAAAAGAAATGAGAAAATTAAAAGAAAGAATGAGAATTGAAGTTAGGCCTAAAGTTATGAAGGAAATCAGAATTCTCAAAGAGGAAACCAGTAAGACAAATAAGAGAATACACAATTTAGAAAACACAATGGATAATCTCTCCAGGACCTTAGAATCTGACAAAACAAAAAGAACAATAGACATGGAACTTAAAAGCACATATTTCAAGGAAAATTTGGTGAAACAGAATCAAAGGACCACGGAATTCAAAGAACACATGAGTTCTTATAAGTTAAAGAAACTGGTCTGGAGGAGAAGTGTAGGCTAATTTCAGATTTTTAGGTATTTCAGGACATGATAAAATGAAAAGCTAACTACCATACTTAATAAGTAATGCAATGATATTTTCCATAAATATCAGAAGCACTAGGCAAAGTATTGATAGATAGAACACACAAATCAACAACAGAAACTTAACCTTAAATCACCATGAGTATAGTGATTAAATTACATAATTTTCAATTCAAGCAAAATATCAAAAACAGTCAAGAGAAACATTTTTCTATGAAAGAAATCAATTCAAATAGCCTAGAATAGCACCTTGTCTGTGAGAAATAAAAGAAGATTTGGATGTAATATTCCTTTAAGAAAAAGAAGATTAGAAAATATGTTTTGCACAGCTAATCTTTTTTTTAATTCAATAGAAAAAAACAGATATTCAGCAAAAGGGAGATATTTATGCTATCCCTTTAAGAGAAATAAGAAGTGAATGAGTTAGTCACCAAAAAGTACTTCAAAGAAAGGCAAGTTAACCCGACAAAAAAACTAAATAATGAAACCAAATCACATGGTTATTGTATTTTTTTAACTTACATTGGTTAACCGCCAAAGAAAGCAAGAAATGAAGGAACAATAAATAGCATTTCCAGACATCGGATTACATTATAAAGTAATATAAAACCTGTTACACTAAGCTCTCTCACAGAGATTATGGATTACTATTACTGTACCTTTAAAATCCAAATGGAATTCTATAATGGAATGTTGTGGAAAAGATAATCAGAAGTTTCTGTTGAAAAAGAAGAATTATTATGAAATATTTCAACCTATGGCATAAGGGAGAAAGTGTATAGACTTTTTTAATTTTGATATATGGAATTAATCAGAATCGAGTTTGGGGAAGAAAGTGTCAAGAAGACTTAAGAGAAAGGAGATGGAGAGAATTTTTCTGATGATTCTATCTTCACCTTTATCACATGAAGAGGATTTTTGAGAAGAGGCTTCATTTGGTACCCCAAGAAATAGAATTGTGCTCAACTGTGTGTTCACAAATGAAGAAAATCATCTGCCACTATACTGAGTCTTTTGCACAGTCAAAATTTTGTAAATAATTACTGACTTTTATTATTGATTTCATCTTAATAAATCATATCCTCAGGACCAAATGTGTGTTAGACATTCCCTCCAGAAATGTGTAGATCCAGCCTCTAATGCAAATTCAAAAGTTGGAAAATAATACTGGAAGAATGAGTAAGCAAAAAAGAATCTCACCATAAAGATCTATTATGGTGACAGTGATGCCCAAGACAAAAAACTGAAAGAAGAAAATTACTCTGAAACATCTGTGAACAAAACCTCAAAGACAAACACAGCTTTGGTACATGTTCAGTTAGAATTCCTAAAAGAAATAAAACAAGAATTTTGAAAATAATTAAAATTATTTTATAAATGAAATTAAAGTGGTAGAGAAAAGAATCTGAACAGAAATGAGAGCTATGGAGAAAAAAATTGGAAAGTTTGACATACACAAAAAAGGAAAGGAAATTTAAAATGAAGTATAGGCATAATTTCCATAACAGTAGACTCTCTAAAAAGAGAGTAACAGAATTGAAATGCAAAAATGCAGAGGCAAAAGGAAAAATACTGGAAAAATTATTTTTAATCCTACAAGAATATAAGAACACATGGTAGCCTCCTCAAACAATACTAAATTAAAGACAAGATGTAAAGAGATAATCTAAGCATTATAGATCTTCCAGAAAAACATCATAAAAAAGAAAAATATGAACCATATTTCATGAAGTCTTATTGACTATTGCCCAGAAATAATTGGATACAGAGGTCCTGGAACAGGGAAGTCAGAAAAATCCATAGGACATTGCCAGAAGGAAACCCCAGTTTTAACTCTCTAAGATAAATTTTAGTCAAATTTTAGAACTATAACAATAAAGAATACGTTTTTCAGGTAGCAAGGGGAAAAAAGAGCCAAGGAGAATAGAATAGGATACACACACACAGACACACACACACAGACACACACACACACACACACACACACACACACACACACACACACCATGGTTATAAGAAACCCAAGGGGAAAATGGAATATAACATTCTGAATGATTGAATGAAAGCCTTTATTAAACATTTGCCATGTGTCAAGTATTATGCTAAGTATTAGGAATATAAATTCAAAAGCAAAACAATCCCTGTCCTTAAAGAGCTTACATTCTAATAAGCTCAGACAGCACATATAATGGAGGGATGGCAAGGAAAAAGAAAGGTGTTTACAACTGGTAAGTCACAGGGATAGTAAATAGAGCCACTGGTGAGTTTATTGGCATACTCTTTTAGAATCAATTATAGTGCTGGCTTGGCAATGGTTTCCTGAGCAAAACATGAAAGGCTTTGTACCTGAAAGATAATTTAAATTGTCAATTATTGATAACTTTAGAGAGAGCAGTTTAAGTTGAATGATGAAGTTAGAAACTATTTTGCAAAAGGTTCAAGAGTGAGAGGAGTTGCAGTAGAGGAAGCAAGCTTTTTCAGAGTTTGAGTAGAAAAGAGAGGAGAGCTGTATACCTCTTCATACCTAGCAGGGAGATTCCAGTGGAACAGGAGACACAACAAAAGTGGAGAACACAAAAAGAACAGGGAATATCATAGCTAATATTCACCTATGTTCAAATGTTCTTGGTGCTGACCCTGTTTCAGAGAATTTCATGAAAAGCACACTACCATAAATTCCAATAGTGACTTAATTGAAAGCCTAGGGATCCTTGCCTAGGAGACAAGGATTTATAATAGCCACTGAAAGCTCTTCAACATTCATTCTTTCAATAAGCATTTATTACTGTCTTTTATGTGCCTGCAGGAGATGCAATCTTGTGTACAGGTCAATGTGGCAGGAACATGGAAAATGTAAAGGGGAATATATAATCAACCTGAAGAAAAAGGCAAGAAGTAGTTTGTAAAGGGCTTCAAAAAAAAGTTAATTCCATTTTACCTATTGTCAGGATACTAGAGGGCCTTCACAAGTTCTAGAGAATTGGAATGGGAGCAAGTGAGCCCGAAAAACTATATATTACAAAGTATACTCCAGCACAAAGACAAAAATAAATAACAGATCTCTGAGAGTTCTATAGTCACATAAAAAATGTCCTAAATCACTGATTAGAGAAATGCAAACCAAAACAACTCTCAAGTACCACATTATACCTGTTGATGTTGGCTAATATGACAAAACAGGAAAGTGATAAATGTTGGAGAAGACTGGGAAAATTGGAAAACTAATGAATTGTTGGTGGACCTGTGAACTGATTCAGTCATTCTGGAGAATAATTTGGAACTACCCCAAAAGGGCTATAAAACTGTGCATACCGTTTGATTCAGCAATACCACCTCTAGGTCTGTATCACAAAGAGATCATGCAAATGGGAAAAAGAGCCACACGTACAAAAATATTTATAGCAGCTTTTTGTGGTGGCAAAAAAATTAGAAATTGAGAGGATGCCCAATAATTGGGGAATGACTGAACAAGTTGTGGTATATGAATGCAATGGAACACTATTGTGCTATAAGAAATGATGAGCAGGTAGGCTTCAGAAAAACCTGAAAAGACATATAAACTGATGCTGAGTGAAATTAGCTGAGCCAGGAGAATATTATACACACTATCATCCATTTTGTGAGATGACTGACTTTGATAGACTAAGTTCTCAGCAATGCAAGGATCTAAGACAGTTTCAAAAGACTCATGATGGAAAATGCTATCCACATTCAGAGAAAGAGCTTTGGAGTTTGAATGCAGATGGAAACATACTATTTGCTCTCCTTTTCTTTTGTTGTTCTTTCTCGTGGTTCCTCCCATTAGTTCTAATTCTTCTTTACATCATGACTAATGTGAAAAAATGTTTAATATGACTATATATGTAGAACCTATGTCAGATTAAACGCTTTCTTGGGGAGGGGGGAGGAAAAGAAGGAGAGAAATTTAAAACTCTAAATGTTATAGAAGTGAATGTTCAAAACTAAAAATAATTAATTATTAAAAATTCATACAAAAAAATTCATACAGTGATATTAAAAAGCAGAAAAATCACTCAGGGTCATTTTCTTATTCTAACATTTTTAAAAATCCTCCAGGCCTTCCAAAATTCATGAACTACTTCAACATTACTTATTCCTAAAGAGAGAGGGAAAGGAAGTAAATCAAAGGATTTATGACTCTTATTCGTTTTACATCGACTGTTTTTACTTTGCTCAATCAGACCAGAGCTTCATGAATTTTTAATCCAGAAAAGATGAATAATTGATCTTCAACAAGGAGGTATCTCTTACAATCATAGAAGGTTTTGATGAAATAGGCATTATATATAAAGGCAGTATGTTTTATGACTCCTTAGAAGCAATATTCAGTAAGTGTATTTTATTGAATTAGCAGAATCTATAAGTAGATAGTTGTCTCTAAGATATTTACCTTGGTATTCTAGAATTTTTTCATCCTGTGGGTTCTGAATAAAAATAGAGACTGTTTGCGTGTCGGTCATTTACGCATGATACAGGTGTTTTTAACTTTCATTTTCTAACCCATAAAATGAGGTAACTGAACTGGAATATTTACTATATCTTAGCTTCATATAATTTTATAACGTAGCAAATTATCAAGTGTGTAAAAATGCAAGGCAAAAATATATCATTTACCTTATTGTTAAATAATGAAACATACCTTCTACCTCTTGACAGACAGATAATGAACTAGAGATAGAGTGAGTTATGCATTCTCAGACAGAATATGTTGCTTTGTTTTTCTGGATTAGATAGATATAGATATGTGCATGTATGTATATATACATATGTATGTGTACATACACATATATATATGGATATATTTGTTACAAGGGAAGACTTCTGCTAAGGTTGGAGAGCAAGAGGTGGTAAGTCATAGAGTAGGTATAGATAAAATAAAAACCATCAATTAAAAATTAATGAACAAAACAAAAAGTACTGAGGTGATATCAACAGATAGCGTAGTTTTGATACTGTTGTTCTGTTGAATTGTGTGTATATATTGTATGTTTAGTCATGTCTGACTCCTTGTGACCCCATTTGGAATTTTTTGGGCAAAGATACTAGAGTAGTTTGCCATTTCTTTCTTGGACTCAGAATGATGAAGAACTAAAGCAAACAGGGTTAAGTGACTTGCCCAGGATCACACAACTAGTAATTATCTGAGATCAGATTTGAACTCAGGAAGGTTCTTCCTGACTCTGGACCCAGCACTCTGTCCACTGTACCATCCAGCTGCCTATGTGTGTATGTGCGTGTGTGTGTGTGTGAGTGTTGTACATGTATGTACTTCTTAAGGCAAATTGTACATAACTGAAATTCACAGTTTGTATATATGTATTTGTCCATGTATGTATGTCATATATGTACTTCTCAGGACATAAATTGTATGTAACTGAAATTCACAGTTTCTCAGACAAGATTTTTTTCTTGTTCTTCTTTGAATTAAATGTTTAGTTGTTGACAATTGCTAGGTTCCCAGCAAATAAAATAGAATTTTCAATTTAAAAATATTTTATTTAGTAAGGCTCAAGTATATTATTTTCCTTTTTTATTTTGATGATTACAAAAACTTGTACAAGTTGTAGCATTAATTTGCTCTATTTCAAAGACTATAATTTTCATTAAGAATTTTATACGTGCTTTATCCTGGACAGTGACTACTTTTGTATTCATTTTTTTAGCTCTTGGAACTTTGTGGTACATTTGTAGACTTATGTCTGACCAGATTCTTCAAATTCTTTAGCTCACTCTAGGAGGGTCCTCATCTTGGGGAAATAATATTTTTATATTCTCTGACTGATTTAAATCTGTGATTACAATCTCAAGAAGATCAAATATAAATTCAAGTAGGTAGATAGAAAGGATTAAATTGCTATCTCACTCATATTGAGTCCTTCCCACCTAAAATAGTGACTGATGTTAAAAAAAAAATAGGAACTCACATTTATATGAGGCTTGAAGATTTCAAAGTGCTTTCCTCACCATAATCCTGTGCTTTAATCAGTGCAGATATCATTCCCATTTTAAAGCTGAAAAAATTAAAGGTCTGATAAGAGAAATGATCTGCCCTGGCTAGTGTTAGAGCCAAAGAGTCAATGGTAGGCTATAGAATCCTAGTTCGAGGGGACTTCAGAGGATATCTAATCCAACTCCATTTTTCAAAAGAAGAAACTGGAGTTTAGAGGAAGTTAAGTCACCTGCCTGAGGTCACACAGGTAGTAAGTGTCTGAAGTGGGATTTACACCCACTTCTCTGAATCCAAAGCCAGATCTCTTGATGCTATACCAATTCTGTAGATGTTCGGACTCAAACCCAGCACTCTTTTCATTAGGCCATGCTGTTTGCCAAAACCTTCAAAGAGCTTACCATTTATTAGCCATGAGAAGAAAAAATAGTCAGTGGTTTACTGGTGAGAAGAGTAAGAAGCCCAACAAATGTTGCATGAAAAACATATGATTTAATTCAGCAAGCAATTTTAAAGAGCCTTCTATTTTACAAGGCCATGGTGATATAAAGGCAAGATACAAATAGTACCTGACCTCAAAGAGCATATATTCTACTAGAAGAGATGGGGGAAAAGGGAGGTGGAAATCAATATGAACACAGAGAAGTATGCAGCAAATATGCACAAAATAAATACACAGTAGTTTGGAGGAGCGGAAGCACTAGCATCTGGGAGAATTAGGAAAGACCTTCTGTAGGAGACGGCTTAGAGCCACATGCTGTGTGATGGTTCCAAGAGGCAAAGTTCCAACTTTTTGGTACTGCTGTATTTTAAAAAGATATTTTTTAATAATGACAGCAATCTTGAGTGTTTATATTAACTATTATTCAAATGGATCCTAAAGTCATTCTCCTGACTGAAATTACTATATACTGACTAAGGATAAAGAAGCAACTTTACCCACCACTGAACCACAACCACCTTTGACTCTTTGTAAGACATTCAGTTATCTGCCACAAACACATCATGGTTAATGATCTCAGTGAATAATCTGGAGTCTGAAGAAATGTGTTTGTGTTTATAATAAGCAAGGTAATTATAAGACTTAAATCATTGAACAGCAGAACAAAAAGACTCCCCTTTCCATTTTAAGGGATACTAGTAGAAACGAGAATATATACTGTACAACAGGATGAGACAACATGGCAATGTAGAAAACATGTTAAATTTGGAGTCTGAAGAGCTGAGTTCAAATCCTAACTCAACCACATACCACCTGTGTGACATTAGACAAATTACGTAACTTCTCTAGGCCTCATTTTCCGTATCAGTAAAAGCAAGTTGAACTAGATAATCTTTAATATCCTTTCCAGTTTTAAATCCATGTTAGCATGTATAGTTCCCTACTTGTTGATCATATAGTTACTCATATGTAAACTCCATACTCAACAAGACTTCTTCCAAGCACTTAACTTGATGCCCCAGCAATACATAGAACCTTAGAAGAGTTAAAAGAAATAACTGTTCTATTTGGAGATACAATATTTAATACACAGGAAATGGTGAACTCTAATACACTCTACTAAAATCTGTTTTCTTCATAATTTAAAGATTAACTTATCTAAATTCAAATGCAATATTTTCTTTTTTTAATAACTATGTAGTAACCTTCTTATGGGCTTGATCTCACAACTCACAAGATCAGATTTCCAGAGGACAGCCAACTACTATACCCCTAAGGATTTCAGGGGTAACCCTTCAGTTATTTCAAACACTCTTTTGCTCATGAGCCAACATCCAATGTATTCTGTCCCCATATTGATTAGCCTGTTGATATCAATTAGTTTTTACAAATGTACTGAGAATGCATAATGAGGATAGAAGTACAGAAATGTTCCCTCAAACTGGAAAATAGAACCTCCTCTGGGGACAGTGGACTCAAGCTTAAAATGGTCCACTGCTTCTAAAGAACTGAAGTCACTGAGAAATGTGCACAGATTAATCACGTTCTGAATTTGGCCTTTCTTAAGTTCTAGAAGCCACCTCACTCTAAAATAGTTCTTAACCTAGGGTCCAGGATTTTTTAAATATATTTTGATAAAGGTATTTCAATATGATTGGTTTCTTTTGACATCTTATTTGATATTATACATTTAAAAACAGTTTGAGAAGGGATCCATTTGGCCTCATCAGACTTGTAAAGAGGTACATGGTACATAAAAAAAGTTGAGAATCACTGCTTTAGAAGCACTTCACCCAAGAGCAAATTGTGGTAAACTGGAAAAGCCACTAGAGTCAGAGGACCTGGGTTCAAATCCCACCTCTGATTCTTACAACCTGGATGACCTTCAGGAAGGAATTTCCAGGACCTCAGTTTCCTAATCTATAAAATTTAAAGGATATCACTAGGTGGTCCCTTCAGTCTGTGGATCTCTGATCCAATGTTTAAGCAAATTACACACTCTAAATTTCAAAAATTCCCTATATGCTATGTGAAATATTTGTACTCTATTGGGTTAAAACATTCCACTAGACATTCAATAATGTTGAATAGTCAGCACAGCCCTGCAACTTTTGGAATCCAACATACACATACCGTACATAGTTATAAACAGCAGGAAAGGTCATACATAGTTCTGTGTCAAAGAAAGACATTACTTGGCATGACTTGCAATTGATATTACAAGATAATTTATTTGGTTTTAGTTTATTTGATACTTGTTCTGGATGAGAAATTTGGGAGAAATAACCTAGTGTCAAAACTGTAAATGGGTGTGTTTTGTTCCATCCAAGCCAGAGGTGACAGGGAATAAACAAAACCAGAGTATAATTTATCCCTTTCCCTACTTCAGCAAGGTTAGGGACCTTTGCCAAATTCAATATTGTTAATTTTATTATGATCATCGCCCCACCTTTGTAAGAATGAAAGCACAAAAGCCCAATGAAAGTTGAAATTTATAATACTTTTCCACTTGAAAGAAAGGAGCACTGGTTCACAATTTAAAATTTTTACTTTGTAATTACTAAAAAGCTTAAAAAGTAAATAAGGAAGACTGGTGATTTTGGTAAATAAATCATTATTAAAGAAAAACATTTGCATTAATGGTTATCTGAATTTTATGCAATTAAATGAAATCAGTTGACCAAACAATGTGCATCATATAATCATTATCTAATTCTGCAACCTAATACATATGTAAAGAGCTATATATTTTGGCTGTAACTGCAGCCTGAACTTATATTCCTCAAAGCCTTGAGAACATTTCAAGCCAAAAATAAAGAAAGAAAACCATTAGGTTTTAGTTTAATTCATTTTCATCCAGTTATGCCTAGGGAAATACATATTGGAATGCAGGAAGGCGAATTCTCATGTGTTTCAAGTGAAAAGTTAATCGGAAAGCAGCACGTCTGTTGGGCTCAGTGACACAGCTATTGGTTACCATAAGAATCCATAATGAGTGAGAATTAAAGCATTTTGGCAAAGGGCAACTGGTTTTCAAACACAACCAGTTTCATCACTGGCCTAACTCCTTCAATTACTGCAGCTGAACGGAAAGTATCTAATCATGCTTGTTGAAGATTCCATTGCCCATTGAAAACATATGACTACTAAAACTTTTGTTTATGAATAGAAGTGTGACATTTGGGTTTGGAAAAGAAAATCAATGTTAACAAAAGTCAAACTTTCCTGAAGCTAGAGACCACCCCCTGCTATAACTTTCTCATTTCTCATAAATAAAGCAGGGTCATACTTAGCCATTACTCATGAGGAAGACCACCAAAGAAAATCCAAGGTGTGACAATTAATGGACAGAATCAGCATCGAATGTGAGCTCCAGAAAAATATTAAGACCGGGCCACACACATTGTCTAAAAATGTTCTTTATGTGTTGGTGTGGAGTAGGGGAGATGTAGATGTGGAGTTTTTCACCATTTTCGGGAATGTCCACTTGGACTGGATAAAGCAAGCCTCAGAAATAAGTTTGCATGTTGTATTTGGATTCTAGATCTTAGGTAACCAAGAGGAAATAGGAGCTAAGCACTGTCATCTCTCCTTGTCCAAGTCCAGCTCAAATGTATAGGCCAAACTAGAAGGATCTGGTCACCAAAACTAAAAGTAAACTAAATTTGTTTAAAGTAGATAAGACAGAGAACAACTGTTCATCTCCTGCCCTCCAGGACCATAGATGTGGAAGCAGGATGAAACTAAGAAGTCATTTAACACATTTTTGTGGATGAGTAAATTAAGGCCCACACAGTTTTAGTGATGTTCCCAAGGTCACTCAATCACCAGAGCTGGGACTGGACTTCAGTCTTCCAATTCTAAATGCAGCACTCTTCTTACTGTACCATACTTCTCTCCAGTGTTTTGGTAGAGATGATAGAGGAAAGATCATAGAGCCAGAACTAGAGGGGACCTCCAAAGATCATTTATCTAGTCTAACACTTTCTATTTTACAGATTAGGAGATTTACCCAAATTTGCCCAAAGTTACACCTCTCAAATCAGAGATAATATTTGAGCCCAGGTCCTCTGACTCCCAAGCTACTGCTCCTTATGATAAACCCTAATGCTTCCCAGTCTTCTAAGAAAAATGATAGGGAAATGGATTTTAGTGCTGCTTGCAAAATTTGTATCCTTCTAGTGGAATGAAGGCTGAACCTTGAGTCAAAGACTATCAGAAGACTTCAAGCTCTGACTTACTAGAATATGGAGCTACAAATAAGTTCTCTCTTCTGGTAGCTGCTCCATCTGGGAGAGTCTAAGCTTTTGTATACAATTATATATACTTTTCAAAGTCCATTTAAAAGATCATGTTGGGATAATAAGATACATCTTCCTCTTTCCATGTGCACAAATGCCACCACATCACCTCATGCTGTGATTATTCCAATAGCATGATGTTTGGCCTCTTTGTCTCAAGACTCTCTCCATTCCAGTCAGTCCTCTGACTTATCTGCCAAAGTGATCTTACCCCCAAGCAATAAATTGCATTGGCTCCCTATTACCTTCATAATCAAATAGGAAATAGTTTGGCTTTTAAAATCCTTCACAACCTATTCCTTTCCTGCCTTTCCAGTCTTCTTACACTTTACTAGCACAGTACCTAACACACAGAAAGTATTTAATAAGTGTTTGTTAACTGACAAACCACTGTCTGATACGTTCCCCCTTCCAATTCCTGGATTTCCAAATATATACATATATAGATAGCTACAGCTATGTATATGTATATATTTGGAAATCTATGTATATTCATTATATAATATTAGGTATTTATATATTATATGTATTTTATATAATATATTATTTATTACCTATTATAAATTATATCTATTTGGAAATCCAGGAATTGGAAGGGGGAAATATTTTATACATATATATGATTTTAATATAGACTACACCTCAGTTCTTCCTTTACCTTTTCTTCTACTTATAAGTTCCTTTTGAACCTGAGTTATAGTCCAATCACTGGTCTTATCTCACCAACTCTCAGTATTAGCTTTGATGTCAACTTTGTACTCTAGTGTTAGTATCTCTAGATAGCAAGGTGGTAAAGGAGATAAAGTATTGAGAAGACCTGAGTTCAAAACCAGGCTCAGAGTTTCTAGCTGTATGACTCTGAACAAGCCATTTAACCTCTGCCTGTCTCAGCTTCCTCATATATAAAATGGAAATAACAAAGAACCTACCTCACAGAGTTGTCATGTAGATCAATTGAGATCACAAATGTAAAGAGTTTTGCAGATCTTAAAGTGCCATATAAAAGTCTGAAGAGGTTATTTCCAAGTACAGAATTCACAACTGTCTGTCAATGTAGCATGCTGACTGAAGTTTCCAACCTTGACCAGATCACCTTACTACATACACTATGGAGGCAAATAAAATAAGACAGACTGGGGAATGGAAACACAATTTGGAAGCAGAGGACCTGACTGAATGACTGAATCTTTGTTCTGCTACATAAAATCTGAACACAGGTAGTAAATCAAGTCCATTGATTGTAAGTTCTTTGAGGGCAGTGAAGATTTTTTGCTTTTTTTTTTATATCCAGTGCTTATCAAAGTGCCTGGCATATAGTAGTGTTTAATAAATGTTTGACAGCTAGGTGGTACGGTAGATAGAGCACCAGACCTGGAGTCAGGAAGACTCTTCTTCCTGAGTTCAAATCTGGCCTCAGACACGTACTAGATGTGTGACCCTGGCCAAGTCACTTAACTATGTTTGCCTTTGTTTCCTCATCTATAAAATGAGTTAGAGAAGGAAATGGCAAACCACTCCAATATCTCTGCCACGAAGTTCCCAAATAGCATCACAAAGAGTTGGACACAACTGAACAACAACAACAAAGGTTTACTGACTAATTGCCCATTTAACTGTGTAAACTCAACTTCTCTGGGCCTCAGTTGACTCATCTGTAAAAATGAATGGACTTTAAGGTCCCTTCCAACTTCAAATTCTTGATCCTACACTTTCTGTATATCAGTAAAATACAGCTGAAAACACCTTAAGTGGACCTCCAATTTTTAAATTTTTAATGAACTTTTTGTGAGCGTCCATACAGGTAAGAATACAGTGATCATTAAAAGTATGGGTTTTCTGAGGTGCAGAGCAAGTATTCATCAGGTGACTCTACTTTTGTAGAAAAGAAACTGAAGGAAAGGAACTGAGAGGAGAGGGGAAAAGGAGAGGAAGAAAAGAGAGGAGAGCAAGAAAAGAACAGAGGAAGAGAGCAGAGGAAGAGTAGAAAGGAACGGAGAGGAGAGGAGATCAATGCTGTGATTGTGAATGAATGTGACATTTTTTCTTATAAAACAATGCTAGAAGTATTGTCTTAAATCTCAATTATATAAACAGTTTCAATGTAATTAGGGGTCATACACCTAAATTATTTAAAATTTAGATTTTGACCATTGGAATTGGGACTAATCAGTGGATTCCTAAGTTTATGCAATTTGCACCTTTAAGCTCAGCTATTATTTTGTTTTTAATAAAATGTTCCTGAAGGGTAAAAATGTTAATAATGAAATAGATTTCTATATATTGAATTATCTTTATAACATACCATAAGCTTGATTTTTGATGGGACTTAGGAGATGTAGTGTATTGCAAGGGACTGAAACAGAGGAAAGAAAGAATAAAGGTGAATATCTGGTCTGGAAGATTTAAACCATGGTACACACATAGACTAAATTCTTTGCTATTTGATTCAGCTTGGCTTGCTGATAAACTACCTCAAAGGATGAAGTTCAAGAGACTCAGTATCACATGCCTGTAAAGGTTTTGTTATTATGAGGTCAACTCCCTTTCTCCAGCCTCCTCTTCTTTTCTCCCACACTTGTTATTTTAATTCAGCTAAAAGTTCAACTCCCCAGCTTAATTCCAGTACCTCCTAATGAGGGAAGTGTAACACTATCCAGCCATCTCACTGCACAGCCATCAGCATTTCAGGCTCTGCATAGTTTGATTTATGTCAGGTTGGTTAAAAATCACCCACACACTGGAAACACCGTGCAGAGATGGAGTCATTGGTTCTCAGCCATGATGCTTTCCCCTCCTCTTCACTATCCTCTGTGGTGCGAGGGTGAAGGGAGAAGGCTATTGTGTTATGAGAGAGAGAGAGAGAGAGAGAGAGAGAGAGAGAGAGAGAGAGAGAGAGAGAGAGAGAGAGAGACAGACAGACAGACAGACAGACAGACAGACAGACAGACAGACAGACAGACAGAAACAGAGAGAGACAGAGACAGAGAGAGACAGACAGACAGAGGCAGAGAGAGACAGAGACAGAGAGACAGAGACGGAGAGAGACAGAGAGACGGAGAGAGACAGAGAGAGAGAAGAAGAAGAAGAAGCTTGGACATGCTTGAAACAATTTGTACCTATTTAGTTAAAGGAATATAAATGATATTATGGTGGCATGCCAACAATAGAGACATCATTTACAGAAAAAAAGAAGTTTTTTGTAGAGTCTGAACACATGTAATAAACCACCCTTTCAATGTACCAGAGCTAGGAAGATCTTTCAAAATAAGAGATTATCTGTGAAAAAACAGGCTCTAAACCCATGAAGAAGGGGAAAAAAATCAGGGCTGATGGCCTAGAGCCAGTCAGGAAACCCTTAATCATCCTGGGGGAGCAAAAGAGAGAGGGGTCATTTTTCTTATGGGAAACAGTCTATAAACCAACATTTCTCTTCTTATTCTACACAGTGAAAACAAGCCACCTTGAAATCGCCGTGGTAATTATGAAGAAAAGGCTGCTCCACCAGGTTATTTTAAAAGACTTCTTACCCACTTCCCTTTGACAAAAAATAAAAATTGTAGCTTCTACAACTGTCAGAAGTGCTTTCTCCCTCTCGGAGGCCCTTAGGTACAGTTAAGGTTGGGCTCCTTGTCCTTTGGGCAAATCTCTCCTTTCTGAGGCTCACCTCCTACGTAAAATGAAGGGACAGGAGTAGGTGACCTGTAACCCAAATTCAGTTCCTAAATCCTATAACCCCAAACTTGGACCTGTACAGTTAAACATACTTTTAAGTTTAATCCCAATTATTAACATTTTATCCATCACTTTCTTAAGTATAAAAAACAATAAATCAAGGGTTTGCCGATTTCCAAAGTGTAAATGCTCCCACTGAAAATTTAGCAATCAGTTTTCCCTGGCTGATATGAACTGGCTCCAGCACACCCTTGCCTAAACTCCAGAACTCTTTAATGGAAAGGGTTACAGTCAAGTTTCTGAAAATATGCACTGTGACATTTTCCTAAGCACTGTTTATGTCCAAGCATATACTTGAACTGGAAGTTCAATAAAATGAAAGCAATACTTACATACCATCTCTTACCCACAAAAAATAAAGAGCTTGAACTGCACAAGGCATGTAATAATCAGTTTCTAGTGACAATAGCCATCATTCATAACAAGACTTTCTTACATAGCACTTTTCACTTTTTGAAAGTGTTTCCATACAAACGTATATACTGATTGTATTTTATCCTTATTATATCTCATGAAGTAGGTGAAAACTGGATGAAATTATACTGCCTGTCTAGTCAAAATATACCCTCAGCACTTATCTGCATTTGAATTATAAGAAGTCAGTTTAGTCAGTAAGGGAACCATTACCCAACCACGCAGCATTACCCAAAAATTAGCACACTTTTAAGTAGGGAAAGAATTGGGGGAAAATGTCCAGAAATGTTGATTTGATGTATGTAGGGAGTTCATAAGGAGATGCCTTGTACAAATGCAGATTAGCAAGTATTCTGCAACTTGAAAGTCTTAGAGAATTGTCTAGAACACCAAGAGGTTAAGTCACTTTCCTAGGTTCATATAATTAATGGATCACTGGAACATCCCCTCTCTGTCTATCTGTCTGTCTGTCTGTCTCTGTCTCTGTCTCTGTCTCTCTCTTTCTTTCCTTAATTCATTATTTATTCATTTCTAGTTCTCTTTTCTTTTAAAATTTTGAGTTCCAGATTTTCTCCCTCCCACACCTTCCCCACCCACTAAGAAGGCAGACAATATGATATCAATTATACATGTGAAATCATGCAAAACATATTTCCACATTAGACATATTGCAACAACAACAAAAAAAAGAAAATGATACTTCAATTTGCACTCAGTTTTCTCTTGGGATGTGGATAGCATTTTTTCATCATAAGTCTTTCAAAATTGTCTTGGATCATTGTATTGATCAGAGCAGCCAAGTTTTTCACAGTTGATCATCATTCCAACAATGCTGTTACTGCGCACAATGATCTTTGACTTCTTGTTCCTTCTCACTTCACTTTGTATCAGTTCATATAGATCTTGCCATGTTTTTCTGAAATTAACCCATCTTCATCATTTCTTATAGTACAATAGTACTCAATCACAATCATATGCCACAACATGTTCAGTCATTCTCCAACTGATGGGCATCCCCTCAATTTCTAATTCTTTGCCACCACAAAAAAGAGCTGCTATAAATATTTTTGTACATATAGATCCTTCTCCTTTTTTTTTGATATCTTTTGGGTAGAGACCTTGTAGTACCTTGTAGCAAATGAATATGAATTTTATACCCTTGTAACAGCAAACACCCTGACACATCCAGGATGACCTGCTAGCACAGGTTCTTAGATCTGCTTTTCCAAAAGGAAAGCAACTTTTGAAGGGTCAACAATCTTCTTTAATCACATATACCAACAGAGAAAATATAAGCAGAGAAATAAAAAAAACAGACAGAGCTTCTAATTGTCTGCCCATAATCACTACATGTATCATAGATCAACAGACAGATCCAACTGTCTGACCATTACATACACACACAGTTACCAGAGAGAGAAGCACTAACATCTGAGTTTTCAAAGGGGGTGGGACAGGCACAGCTACCCAGACTCTCATGTGGCACAGGAACCTTCTTCCAAAGAAGCCCCCAAAGCAAAACCTCACCTCAGAGAATATATACACTTTTCAGAGCTAGAGGGCAAGAGCTGGAGGGTATCATGACCTTTGTGACCCAGTGCCTCATTAGCAATTAATGAAAGGTGTGGGCCTTCCTACAAACCAAGACTCCCTTAACTAAACTTCTCTTAATGGGCTGGGAAGATCTTCAACTCTCATTACAATCCTTTGGGCACAGTTCCAGATTGTTGTCCAGAGTGGTTGAATCAATTCACTATTCATTGTTGATGTGTCTATTTTCTTTCATCCCCTCTAGCATTTGTCATTTCTGATAAGTGTAAGGTGGTACATCAGAGTTGTTTTAATTTATCTTGTCTAATCAACAGAAATTATTGCATTTTTCATATGATTTCTTCTTTTGAAAACTACCTGTTCATATCCCTTGACCATTTATCAACTAGGGAATGGCACTTAGAAATAAGGGTTTTTTCAGAGAAATTTGCTGTAATTTTTAAAATATCATTTCATTGTCTATGGTACCTTTCAGTAAAATGTACCCTAAATATCCCTTTTAATTATGTCCATTTTTGCTTTTCCTTTGTCTAAGATCATGCCTTCTTTACTTCATCTGAAGCATAATAGATCCTGCTCTGGCCCTATATTTTAATGCTGTGTTTCTTTCTACTTCAATTGTATCTCTTGTAAACAACATATTTTTTGATTCTAGTTTCTAATCCATTCTGCTATCCACTTCCATTCAATGAGTTAGCTTACCCCATCCACCTTCATCATTATTATTACTGTGTATTTCTCTTCATCCTATTTTCTTCTGTTTATTTTTCATTCTGTCTTTTTATCCTATCCCTCCTCAAAAGTCTGTTTTGTTTCTGACTACTAACTCCTTTAATTTGCTCTCTTTTTGAGCATCTTCCCCCACCCCCACCATATCTCTTATCCTTTTCCCTTCATATTTCCCTACTAGGAAAGATAGGCTTCCATACCCAACTAAGTGTGTGTGTGTATATGTGTGTATATATATACATACATACATACATACATACATACATATATATATATATATATAAAATTCCCTCTTTAAACAAATTTAGATGAGCATGAGGTCCAAGTATTGCCCACCACCCACCCTATTTTTACCTCCACTATAAAAGCTCTTCCTTCCATACCTCTTTTGTGTGAGAAATTTTTGCCATTCCACTTCTCCCCTCCCCTTTCTCCCAATGCAACCTTCTTTCTCAATCCTACATTTTTGGGGGAGATCATCCCAACATAAATGACTCATATCCATTCCCTTTTTCTTTGTATACTCATTCTAAGTGCCCTAATAAAGTTCTCAGAAGTTACATGTGTCATTTTTCCATACAGGAATATAAAACAGCTTAATTTTATTGAGTCCCTTATGATCATTATTTCATGCTGAACTTTTTGTGCTTCTCTTGAGTTTCCATTTGAATATTAAGTTTTCTATTCAATTCCGATCTTTTCATCGGGAATACTTGGAAGTATTCTATTTCATTAAATATTTATTTTCCCCCAAAGGGTTATACTCAGTTTTGCTGGACAGCTTATTTTCACAGTTATAGTACTAATTCCTTTGCTTGCTGGAATATCATATTCCAAACCCTCCGTTCTTTTAACGTAGAGGTTACCAAACCTTGTGTGACTCTGACTGTGGCTCCACAATATTTTAATTGTTTCTTTCTGTCTGCTGGCAATATTTTTCCTTGACCTAAGAGCTCTGGAATTTGGTTATAATATTTCTAGGAGTTTTCATTGGGGATCCCTTTAAGGAGGTAATAGATGGATTCTTTAAATTTCTATTTTATCCTCTGGATCTAAGATATCAGTTTTCCCTTATAATTTCTTGAAATATGACATCTAGGCTTTTTTTGTCATGGCATTTAGGTAATCTAATAATTCTTAAATTATCTCTCCTCAATCTATGATCTAGGTCAGTTGTTTTTCCAATGAAATATTTCAAACTTTTTTTTTACATTTTTATTCTTTTGACTTTGATTCACTGTTTCTTGAAGTCTCATGGAGTTATTATCTTCCACTTACCCATTTCTAATATTTAAGGAATTATTTCATCAATGAGCTTTTGTACCTCTTTTTTCACTTGGCCACTTCTGCTTTTTCAGGAGTTCTTTTCTTCAATGAAGTTTTGTGCCTCTTTTCTCAGTGAATAGAGTGTCCACCCTGGAGTAAGGAAGACTCATATTCCTAAGTTCAAATCTGATGTCAGAGTCTTACTAGCTGTGTGATCCCAGGCAAATCACTTAACCCTGTCTGTCTCAACTCGTCATCTATAAAATGAACTGGAGAAGGAAATAGCAAACCACTCCAGCATCTTTGCCAAGAAAACCTCCGAAGGAGTCACAAAGAGTCAGGCATGCCTGAGTAACAACAACAAAAACAATTTTCTTTAGTGAATTTTTGTGCCTCTTTTAGCATTCAACTAATTGCGTTAAGGTATTTTCTTCACTACTTTTTGTGCCTCTTTTACCAAGCTGTTTATTCTCTTTTGATAATGTCCTTGCATCACTTTCATTCCTTTTCTCAATTTTTCCTCTCCCACTTTTATCTCTTTCTTTAACTTTTCCAAGAATTCTTGCTGACTTTGGATCCAATTAACATTTTTCTTCAAGGCTTTGCTTATAGCTATTTTCACATTGTTGTCTTCTTCTAAACTTATATCTTAGTCTTCCCAGCTACCATATTAGCTTTTCTAGTGAAGATCTTTTTTATTTTCTATTCCTTTTTAACAGGCTATTTCTGGACTTTTAGCTTTAACAAGTAGGGCTTTGGCCACCATGTAGTGGGGAGATGGTGTGCCGAACTTCAGGCTTCTTTGTGCTATTGTTTTCAGAGCTTGTTCTGGAGGCCTGGAAACTTTTGATAATTCTAAAGTGGTATTATCCCGGAAGAGATATGGTTGCTTGGTCTGCACTCTGGTCTTTATCTATTCCCCTGCTCCTTTAATAACTAGTGCTCCTCTTGGCCCTGGAACTGTGACCAGGTCCCTTGCTCCCCTGTGATCAATCACATGCTCTTCTTTCTACCCAGGAACTGCAACCCAGAACTGCTTATGGGAAATGGAGCTGCCAATCAACACAAGCTACACCCAGTGCCAGCAAAGAGTCCCCTATAATCTTTCTGTCCAGTTGTCTGACTCCTTTACCATCTCTGAGCTGAGAGCTCCCAAAGTTGCTGCTGCTGCTCCTACTGTGCTCTCGGCCTACACCCACCCCTGTATTACAGACTTCTCCTGTCCACCTCCCAAGTTGTTTTAGGCTAGAAATTGTCTCCTTCTAACTTTTTGTTGGTTCTTCCATTCCAAAATTTAATTTGAGGCATTATTTTAAAGTTGTTTGCAGGGGAATGTTAGAAAACTTCAGCTAGGTTCTAGCTTGTACTCTTTCATCTTGACTGTTTCATCACTGGAACATTTTAAACAGGAAAGGGATATGGTCAGACTCTTGCTTTAGGAATATCAGTTAGGTAGTTGTATAGAAGATGGATTGGAAAAGTGAAAAAGACTACATGTAAGTGAAACAATTAGCAGGGTCCTGTAGTAGTCCAAATTAGAGGTAATGAGGACCTGAATTAGGGTAGTGCTGAGTAGAGAGAAGGGGACAGATTTCAATAGATGTATAAATGCATAATGTGACAATATCTGTCTTTAGACTGGATTGAGATTGTAAACCAGAGTGTCTAGAAGGATGGTATCTACCTCAACAGAAATGTGGTCATGAAGAGAAAGGGGAAGGTTTACAGTAGAAGGTAATTTGATTTAGGACCATGTTGAATTTGAGATGTCTATGGGAAATGCAACTGGAGGGATCCAATATGTAGCTGTTAATGAGGGAGTGGAATTCAGGAGATTAGAGATACATTAACTACTCATTTGATCAAAATTCATTTATTAAGAGACTACTGTATGCCAAGAAAATAACAACTGTTGTAAAGAATACAGGAAGAAAGGTAAGCTGTTGGTGAAACTGTGAATTGGCCCAAGCACATTGGAAAACAATTTGGACCTATATCCCAAAAGTCAACAAACTGTGCATACTTACAACCCTGTGATACCACTAATGGGCATATAAGGACATACTAGAACCAGCTTATATATGAGGAGGACAGATTGTTAAATTTTCAGTGTGAGCATTTATTCTTTAGCAATCAGCAAATACTACATACAAATCAGGTCTTGATTTACTGTTTTGTTGATTGGCTAGACTTAATAAAGTGATTGTTTTCATGTTGATAAGGCAAATTAGCCAGTTATTAAACATTTACCAAGGAGCCATTGCATATGTCCAAAGAAATAAAAAGCAGAGGGACTTCTGTATCAAAATTTTAATCATAGTAGTTTGTTGTAGCAAAGATCTGAAAATAAAGCAAGCGCCTATACCTATCAATTTGGAATTGGAAAAACTATGAAATATGAATGTAATGGATCAGTATTATTCTATAAGAGATGATAGATGTAATGAACTAAGAGAAATCTGGAAAAATTTGTATGAAATGATTCTGATTGAACTGATGAAAAGCAGAAAAATTTACACAATGATCAGAATAACAAACATGAAGTAAAACAGTTCAGAAAGACTTCAAAACTGTGACTGATGCTGTGGCCAGTCATGGCTTCAGAAGGCCAATGATAGATGAATATGCTTCCCACTTCTTGACAGAAGGGTGAAGAAGCAGAGACACATAGCAATAAGTATGTTTTCAGACAGCCAATATATTGATTTATTTTGGTTGATTATTCTTATTGGAAGATTTCTGGGGGTGGGGAGTTGAAGGATAATGATAGTGATGCAAAACAAAAAAAAGAAAGAGCCTTAAGGTAGCATCAAAAATGACCCAGAGAGAATAGGAGGAAGTCCAGAAGGGAACACAGACAGGGAAGGCAATGTTGAGCTTTTGTTAACACCATGTTTAGTTTACTGTGCACTCTTGAAAAAAATAAACTGTACATTATAAGTTCACAGTTTGAGTGAACATTTTTGGTTTTTCCTATGGTGATGTGCTTGTGGATGCTGATGCTTAAATTCATAATAAAAAAGAAAAACTAAAATGAAAATAAAAGATGACAAGAATGTTAGAAGTTAAAGATCATGCCATATGAAGATCTTTTGCCTGGAAAATAGAAGACTAAGGAGTTATTGCTATTCAGTCATTCTCAGTCATATCTGGCTCTTTGTGACTCCACTTGGGGTTTTCTTGGCAAAGAAACTGAAGTGGTTTGCCATTTCGTTCTCCAGTTCATTTTACAGATGAAGAAACTGAGGCAAATAGGATTAAGAGACTTACCCAGGGTCACATAACTCATATCTGAGACCAAATGTGAACTCAGGAAGATGAGTCTTTCTGACTCCAGGACCATCATTTTATCTACTGAGACATTTATCTGCCCCAAAGAGGTAAATTTTGGCTTTATTCACTTCTATTCAGCAAGCATTTATTAAGTACCTACTATGTGTCCATCATTGCGCTAGGTGCTGATGATGTGAAGAGGAAAAAAAAGAATAAAATAGTCCTACCCTCCAGGAGCTTACATTCTACTTCAGAGGAAAAAACATGTACACAATAATATATAATACATGCAATACATACATAAGATGTAAAATAAATCCGAAGTAATTTTAGGAGATGGAGTACTAACAGGAGGAATAAGAAGACACTTCTTGTAGAAGCTTGCAGCTGATCCTTTCAAAGATCATACCTCTTTTTGTTTAAAAAAAGGAAGTGAGGAGAGAAAGAATTCAAGAATTGTACAAATATACAGAGCAGGAAAACAGAATATTTTGTAGTAGGGACTGTAAGAAGGGCTTTTTGGCTGGAAAAATGTGTGAGGGAGGGAAAGATAGTTTAGAGCCAGATTATGAGGGACTTCAAATATCAACTACAAGAGTTCATATTTTATCACAGAATAAGCTAACAGGGGAATAACACAGTCAAACGTTGTTTTGGGAATATCACTTTGGCAGCTATGTGGAACGGGAATTAGAGAGGTGAACTCAGAGCTAGAGTCAGGGAAACCAGTTACAAAATGATGTGATAATTAAGTGATATTAGTGATAAGTTAGTGATAATGAAAGCCTGAATTAGGGTGCTTGAGGTGTGGACAGAATTGTGGCAAATAAAAGAGGTATAGAGGTAGAAGAAATACTTCCTGATGTTTACAGAAACACAGAATTATATACTAGCTGCATCTAACTAAAAACAGAATGTGCTATGCTCAATGAAATATCCCTCACTGGAGTTCTTTAGTCAAAGTCTAGATGCGCATCATTGAGTAAATTGTAGAAAAAATATGAGTTAGACTACACGTCCCCAGAGAACCCTTGTGGTGACAAGTTCTATCACTTTGGGTGATATACAACATAAAACTGGAAATGCAAGACTATCAAGAAACAAACATGGATTAAATATTTATTTTGTTCTAGGCGCTGTGCTAGGGTTACCAAGAAAAAGTAAAAGTAACCTTTGTGCTCAAGGAATTTGCAATCTAAAGGGAAAAGCAGTAAAGAGACATATATGTGATGCAGGAATGAGTAGCATTCCTGGAAGAGACTGGGGTAGAGTGTAAATTTGGCAGCCATCTGCACTGAATTTGTGATTGAAGCCACAGGAGTGCAGGATATCACCAAATTTGAGGGGGAAAGAAGCCAAAAACTTTAGACCTTCAGACAAAAGACTCCATGCTTAAGGTATGGAAGAATGGTGAAGAACCAAGGAACAAGATAGAGGAGAAATGATCAGAGCCAGAACAGAGCAATGAAAGTACAGTTTAACATAAACCAATTACAAAAGTCAAATTAAAGGTGGGGAAAAGGGAAAGAGTTCATATGGAAAAGTTTCAAATGCTAAAAAAAAAAAAAAATGCCAAATAGGCTGAAAAATAATTTGTTCAAAAAGGATGCCCTTAGATACCTTGGAAAGAGCTTTTGTTGGAAAAGCTGATCACAAGAGGTTGAAAACTGAGTTGGGGGAGAGGGTAAGGAAATGAAGGGAGGTTATAAAAGATGCCAAAAAATTTCTTATAAGCAGTCTTTTCAGAATGGAAAACAATTACTTCAGAAGTTCATTCTTGAGCTTTTGGTCATGTGTCCTTGATATCCATCCTATAAACCTCCCCTTTTCCAAGTCAAAGAAGCAAGTTTTTTAAATCATAAGTATAATATAATGTTAATGTATATTCCTCAGCTGTAAATCATGTACTTCAAAATAAAATTGCTATAAAATACATCTATGAGGCAAGACCATTTTTTCTACTTATAAGGGATGTTTTTTATAATAACCTTATATCATTTACAATTAATTATAATAAACTATTCATGTTTGAGTCAAATTTTCTATATAGTCTTGCTCACAGTGGACCACAATTTATGATATTCTACTTAGTTTGAAGGTCACTACTTGGTCATCTGACAAAAATTCATACCTAGGCATTTGTTAATGCCCAGAAATGTGTGCTATGTCATTTCAAAGTAGCTGTTAGTAGCATAGAGCAAAGTTTCATTGGGTTAAAGGAATATTTTGCAACAATCCCAACTAAAAACCAAAATAATATTAAAGACGTCCCATTTGGAAGATGTAAGTAGGTTTTAAAAGGGGGGGTGGTGGTGGTTCAATCTAGTTCAGATAAAATAGGAATCATCATTACTCCTTAACCTTTGCCTTCAACTCAACCCAAACCTTTTCTGAGGTCTGAGGGAGTTCAGATGTCTTCTCCATTTATTCTTCAAATTTGTATGTCTCTGCACTTTTGGATTCCAGCTGGAACCAAACATACTCAAATACCACAAATGAAACTGTTCTCATGAGATCGCCAGCCCAGTTTTAAAGACGAGAGAGGATCAGATAGTTCAGATAAGTTTCAAGATCAGTGGCCAAGCCTTTGGCTGCTTGTCCAATCTGAAGCTTTCAAAATTTGCCCTTCATTAACTTCTATGATTGGAAGGGAATATTGCCACCAATTTGCTTTCTATCCTCTGAACATATTTGGATCTTACACAGAATGCACATTTGCTAATTCTCTTCCTTTCTGAAATTGTTGATTCAAAGTCACTTTTAATGAGATTCGTTCTAGACAAAGACATTTGGCAGATAGGGAAGCATTTATTATTTACTAGGTCTAAATATCAGTTAGCATAATAAACCTTAAAGTCTTTAGAATTGAAAGTACCTAATTATTATCTTCAGCATAGAGAGATGTGGCAGAAAACAGTAGACCACTAATTGTCTCTAATATATCCAACACTACTTTTGGGGATCTGCTTTGCAAAGGATAGTGACTGCCCAGCACATGATTATGTGGTAGAGATCTTGATTATTCAACTGGGATGAATTTAAGGGATATATTTGAAGTAATTTACTTCTAAAGAAATTAGGAATTTAATGTGAGCTTCATATCAAAAAAGCTTAGGATTAATTTTGTACACTGTACCAGAAGAGAAGAGACTAGCACTGCTAAAAAGAGATTAGCAAAGGCTAAAGTCAAGGATGAAACAGTAAAAACATGAAATAATGTGATCCAGTTTAAAAGATAGCATAATATATTAAGATAGAAATGTAAGTATATATTTTAATTGCAGAATTGTTCTGAATTAAGGAATTCAAGTATGAAATTTAGCTTTTTTTCATCTAGGAACAAAGGAAAATTAGAGGTGACAAGGAAACAAGGAAATATATTATAGATATAGCTCAAAATTCATATAAATTTAATGTGGAGTCTGGAAAAGTCTTTCAAATAAGAAAAACACAGTCACAGCATTGTCTTCTTAAAAGAAAAGAATTATATATAACATCAGAAGGGAAGATGTGAATGACCCAATAGTTTCATTTAAAAGTCCTAGCCAATTTCAAGGTCCCAAAAGAAAGCAAGAAAAAAATAAGTGGACCAATAG
The DNA here is from genome assembly GCF_028372415.1 of Notamacropus eugenii. Classification (NCBI taxonomy): domain Eukaryota; kingdom Metazoa; phylum Chordata; class Mammalia; order Diprotodontia; family Macropodidae; genus Notamacropus; species Notamacropus eugenii. Next base: position 209,892,324 of record NC_092873.1, on the reverse strand, counting down.
TATCAACCCAAATGAATTCAAGGAAGTTTCTTGAAGCTATAAAGGAAGAAGGTAATAAAAGAGAGCTTCAGCAAAGGATGAAGAAAATAAAGAGAGAAAAATGTATGTCTTACACAGCAAAAATAATGAACAGAATAAAAAAACTCAAATCTGCAATGAAGGAAGCCCCAACAAAGAGACAAAAGATGAAACATTGGGAATGCAAAAAAACAGTAGTGAAGGACAACCTAGAAGAGAAGCAAAAAACAGTAACATTAAAAGATAATATGCTCATACTGCAAGCAAAACATACTAAACTCAAAGACAGAATTCACAGAGACAACCTAAGGATCATAGGTCTCCATGACGAGCAAGACAAGACAAAAAAAAAACCTTAACACCATAATGAATAAAATGATAGAACTCAGGATTTCTAAACATAGAAACTGACATTCAGTTGAAAAAAATTACAGATTGCATCTAGCAAAAAAGCAAACCAAGACTGCAAAGTCCAAAATACATAGTGGTTAAATTTAACAATTCAATTCAGAAACAACAAGTTCTATAAGCCATCAAGAGAAAGATCATCAAATACAAAGGAAAGGACATTCAAATAATGCAAGGCTAATTTGTACCCACTAGAAAAAGGAGTTAATGGAATAATGTGTTTTGAAGAGCAGTGGGTTACTGTGAGCTATCCTACAAATCTGAGGTTAGTTACATGGTCAAAATGTGTGCTTCAATAACAAAAAGAAGAGTTTGAAAGACTTTTAGACAGAAAGTCAGAACTGAAGAGATTATTTGTTTCTTAAACAACAGAAATGCAGAAGCGAATAAATGTAGCAGGCAGCTACAGATTGACAGGAGAAAGACCAGTACGAGTTTTCTTTCTAATTGTACACAAGGAGTTGAGGTGAAAGTAAAAATTTGATAGAGATAACAGTGAAAAGTCAGACAAGGGGTGTCATGGACAGAACCTGGTGACACTCTGCCTACAGGCAAATGCTTCTTTTGAAGGAAAATATTAAAATGTAGGAGGGTAGAAGAAAGTCAACAGGGGGATAGAAAGGAGTGAATAATGTGCCAGAGTGGAGTCAAAGGATAGAGAAACAGAAGAGTCTATGGGGAAGTACATGAGGAAGGAAGAAATATTGAAGGGGAAGGGGAGAAAGGAAGACCTTATTTTAGAGATGAGAGGGAGTTCCACTAATGAATGCTCCTATGGGTGAAGAGAAATTGTCGGTTAAGGGAGAAGAAAACCTCAAACTATATGAAGTCTGGGGATTTTGTTGCCTAAAAAGTCATTTTGTCCTGGAAGGTGGAGAGTTGGAATTCCTAGAAGGCAGAAAGGACCTGCAAGAGTAGGGAGAGCACTGACAGAGGATACGTTGCATTTCCAGGCAGATACAGGAAAAAAAAGGCAACAAGAAAGCATATAATCAGTGGTGGACTGCATAATCAGGGACATGGTTGGGGATGAGCCTACCATGAGCAGGTTCCTCTCTAACGTCTGCAATAATTGGCATTGTTCTAAAAGTGAGGCACAATAAAAAAGGGGGAAGCCTTGGTGCAACCCCTACAAGGTAGTGGCAGAAAGTGCCTACAGGGGATAGCCTAGAATGGATACCTTAGAAGTTTTGCTTGCATGAACAATATAGAGAAAAGAGAGAGATCAGATAATTGTAGGAGCCAGGAATCAGGGAATATAAACAGAAGGAGAAGATGGATAATGAGAGAGAAAAATTCCTTTTGGGAAGGGGTCCCAAAAATGTGAAATCTAAAAACTAAGGAATAGGACTAGCTTGATATGTGGAAGGGGGAATATGAAATGAGAAGAGGAGACAGGGATGAGGAGAAGAGAGCCAATAAAAACAAGGCTGCCTTTAAAAAAAGATTAAAGTAACTGAAGGAACATAATACCGTATCTACAGCAGGAAATAGAACTTGAAACTTAAAAGTTTCTGCACAGACAACATTAATGCATCTAAGGTAAGAAAGGAAATGATAGATAATTTAAAAAACAAAACCTTGTATCAAATTTCTCTCATAAAGGTTTGTTATCAGAAGTACATAAACAATTAAATATATAAAAGACTAGTAGCCACTCCCCCAATAAAATGTATGGTCAAAGGATATGAACAGACTTCTCAAAAGATGTGCAAAATATTCACAACCACATGAAAAGTTGCTTGAAGTCACTAATAAGAGAGATGCAAGTCAAAACAGCCCTGAGATTTCCCCTCTCTCCCTGACAACTGATAAAAATTGACCCCCCAAAATAACAACCAATGTTGGAGGAGCCACGTAAAGATAGGCACACTATTATATTGTTGGTAGAGCTGTAAAATGGTACCATCACTTTTGGAAAGCAGTTTCAAAATCTGCAAATAAAATGACTAAAATGTCAATACTTTTTGTACTTGAGATTTCAGCATTGAGCTTATACCTGAAAAGTGTCATTGATAAGAAAAAAGTTCCCATATACTACAAAATATTTATAGCAGCACTTTTTTGTGATAGCAGAATCAGAATAAAGTAGATTTCCCATCCATTGGGGATAGCTAAACAAATCATCCTATGTGAAAGCAATGGAATATTACTGTGTTATAGACATGATGTGTGTGATGAATACATAGAGGCATAGAAAGATCTTGATAAACTGATGAACTGTGAAATAAGCAGAGCCAAGAAAACAAAATGAACAGTAACTATAACAGTGTAAATGGAAAAAAACAACCCACCAAAAAACCAAAGTAAATATAACCAACTAATAAAGATCAGATTGGACTCGAAGAGATATGAGAAGACAGCCTACTACCACTTTATAGAATTGGGAGGTCCACAGGTTTAACACCTTATTCATGTTTTCTGGATGTTTTCAATATATCAGTTGCACTGACTTTTTTCCCTTTCCAAAAAAATACTATTTGTCTTGTAGGTTGACTCTTAGCAGGGGATAGAGGAGGGATAAATGGGAAACTGTGGTGGTGTAAGAAAGAGAAAACATCAATAAAACTTATTTTTTAAAAATTTAAAAATAAGATGTTTTCTCTTTTAGGTGGCTATCTTTTTATATCATTCTATGTCTATATTTGTCCATGTTTGTCCTCAGCAAGACTTTCTCTGTTTCTGTTTTAATGTGTTACAGGTCTGGTCTTTTGAAAACCATTGGAGATGAGGTGAGGAAATGTATTGAAATATTCCAAAAAACCACAATATTGGTGGGAAAAATATGTATTGGATAGATTGGTAAACATGTAACTACTTTATGATATTAAAATGCCATTATATAATAAAGTATTATTTATGAAAAATAATTATTTTATTTCATTTCTTGGTACTTCTTGGAAATGGCAATGATCAGAGTGGCTTGGTAGCACTCAGACCGTAACATCTCTGACAGTCAAATGCCCTGAGGTCTCTACCACCCTCTGTTGAGGCATCACAGAGGACCCTAATGATCCAGTGCTCTGAAACAGATCTTAAAAATCCGGAGAGACCTACCTCTAGAAGGTAGAGGTCAGCCCAGGAACTTAAAAAATCAAAAAGGGTTGACTACCCCACTCAAAAACAGCAGTCAGTTGAGCCTAATCCTAGGACAAAGTCACAATTCAGAAACTAAAGCTGGAAAAGTGAATAAATTAAAGAAGATATCAACCGGTATTTTTTTTAATTGCTGATATAGAGATGTCCAAAAATACAACCTAGAAAGAGAAAGTAATTCTATCACAACTGCAAGAAGAGACTCAAAGGGAGAAAAAATGTATTATTCATAAGGAATACATAAATGTTTAGAAGAAATGAAATGAGATTTGAAAAAAAGAAAAGCTCTAAAGGAAAGAATTAGAAGAAAAAGTTCAGAAAAGAAAATAGTAGGCCTTACTCAAGTAGTCAGTAAACATTTATTAAGTACCTACTATGTGCTAGGCATTGTGTTAAGTTCCGGTTTTACAAATAAGAAAAAGAAAGGCAATCCTTACCAGCAAAGAGCTTATAATCTAAAGGAGGAAAATAACACACAAAAGGAAGCTGAAAACTGTGTGGATATCACCAGAGGATACCTAGTATAAGATCATGATTTTCATGGAGGTGAAGCCAAATGGAGCAGCTGATGGGAAATGAAGACAGCTGAAAATCTGAGCCCTCTATAAATGAAGAAACTTTGGGAGGAGTTTTTTGATCACACTCTAACCTTCTGATCAGAGGTAAGAGGTAACTGAAGGTACAGAGGAAATGCTGAGTACCAAAGCTGAAACAATCTCCATGATCATGAGACACTGAAAATGAGAACAGATCAAAGAGAAATTGTGTGACTCCATGACATAGAAAAAAAAATATTAAAATAAAATCAAAAGATTAAGAACAGGAGAAAATATACTTGATTTTTTTAACTGACCTGGAAAATATGTCAGGCAAAGATAATTTTTAAAACCATTGAGTATCTTGGAAATCATGATTTTTTAAAAAAAACAAAAGACTTGCACTCTATATTTGAAGAAGTCAAAAGTGAAAACTATCCAAATCTATTAGAAGCAAAGGGCAAAGTGAATTTGTAAAGAATACATGGACTTTCTTCTGAAAGGAACTACAAAACAAAAAACTCCCAGGAATATCATAATTAAAATTCAAAGCTTCCATATCAAACTTCTAAAAATAAATTGTATGTAACAGAAGTCCATAGTTATTTTTTAAATACTCCTTGTACTCCTTGTAGGATTATATTCATCAATGCTTCATAAGTTCATAATGAAAGACTATTTGAGAAGGAAAAATAAAATGTTCTCTACAAACATAAAGCATTTTCATAAGAGGGACTGGGTTTTGCTTTTGAGCAGTTCAACAGCTATAGTCACTACAGATATGTATGACTTGCTATATAATAGTATTTTTATGTGAGGTAGGAGGGAAGGAGAGAAAAACGGGAGCAAAGTCAGACTTTATCCAATATTTTATCAAATATAGTACTGAACAGGGCATTTCATCAATTGCTGAGTTGTGCAGATGGGGCACATCTGCAACTATTTAGAGGGTCTTCCTTCACCAGATTAGATCAACAATTGTTACATGCTGCTGCTGGTAGAAATAAGACATTTTATTTGGTTGCTAAAACAAAATTTCCTCCAAGAAATTTCTTATCATCAATCTAACCAGTAAATATTCATTAATATCCCACTGTGAGGTATTCTAGTCATTATATATAAAAAGATAAAGTCAATTCCTTCCCTCAAGAATCTTCTGTCACAGGAACATTGCCACATAAAGGGAAATTCAAAATATTCTCCAAGTACTCTAGTGGATCTGTGATCTCATTAACTTAGGTGCTCTTTCCAATAATGTAGCTCAACAGCCAGCTATGCTGGCCCATCCTATGGGGTTCATATGCAATGGAAGGGGTCTCCTCCCTTTTTATGGCATTACAATGATACCAAGGGAATACACACGTTATTCACGTATCATCCTCACCACATGACCAGCCCAAAAGAGTTTGACTTAAATATCCACATAAGAAAAACAAAGTTGTTGGAGAAAATTCTCTGCCCAAAGTTATATGGACAGCCCATGGTTTTGGTCACCAGTATGCACAGTATATATTAGGGATAGATTATATGGATAGGCAATGATTTGGGCTCAGAATTAAACAAAGAGAGGGAGCAGTCTGGATTAACTTCAGGAAAGTTCAAAACTCCATTTATAACCTTGAACTTCTCCCAAAAATGAAGGCCCATGTTTTTATTGCCAATATTCTATTGGTATTATTATATATCTGTGAGTTCTGGAACACGATGATCTCCAAAGAATTAAAAATTAATATCATGGAGGGCAATGGAAAGATATGTGATAGGTATGAGCAGGCTGAGGTACATAACAAATAAGAAATTCTGAAGAATAACGGAAGTAAGGAACAAGGAAAGGTATTATTGGGGGCAGAAGAGGTTGGAAAGTAGACTAGTAAAATGGCAAGACAGAAGCATAAAAAATGGACAGGTCAAAATGGAGCTCTGCCGTGACAGGAGAAAACACACGCAAAATGAAGCAAATGCAAGCGAGCAAATCACTAGGACAAAAGGGCTATCTACCAACAGCTAGGGGTGATAATCAAGTTGACAGCACATTTGAGTGAGGCTTTGAAGGAACTATGGATTCTAGCAACTAGAAGTGAGGAAGAAATTCTCTTTTTTTCACATTAGTCATGTTGCATAGAAGAATTAAAATGAATGAGGAAACCATGAGAAAAACCCAAATAAAATAAAATTTAACACAAGAGAAAATAGTCTACTTCATTCTGCATTCCAATTCCATAGTTCTTTCTCTGGAGGTGGATGATATCTTGCCTCAAGAGTCCTTTGGGAATGTTTTAGGTCCTTGCATTACTCTGAATGGCTAAGTCTACCATGAAAATTCCTCACATACTGTGGTTGTTACTGTGTACAATGTTCTCCTAGTTCTGCTCATTTCACTCAGCATCAGTTCATATAAGTCCTTCCAGGCCTCTCTGAAGTCTTCTTGTTCACCATTTTTTATAGCACAATAGTATTCCATTACATTCATATACCACAACTTATTCAGCCATTCCCCAACTGATGGTTATGCCCTCAATTTCCAGTTCTTGGCCACCACAAAGAGATAAAATATTTTTGTACACGTGAGACCCTTTCCCATTTTTATGATTTCTTTGGGATGCATTCTAGAAGCAATATTGCTAGGTCAAAGGGTATGCACATTTTTTGTAGCCCTTTGGGCATAGTTTCAAATTGTTCTCTAGAATGGTTGGATTACCTCACAGCTCCACCAACAATGAATTAGTGTTCCAACTCTCCCACATCTTCTCCAACATTTATCATCATCTTGTTTTGTCATGTTAGACAATCTGATAGGTGTGATGTGGTACCTCAGAATTGTTTTGATTTGCATCTCTCTAATGAATAGTGATTTAGAGCATTTTTTCATATGACTATAGATAGCTTTAATTGTGAGGAAGAAATTCAAAGCAGAGAAAGAAGACCTAGAAGGTAGCCTGGGTAAAAACATTGAGATGAGAGATAAGAATGAAAAGTATGAAGTAGGCAATTTTGGCTAAATCACAAAGTGTGATAAGGAGAGTAATATGTTGTATAATAAACCTGAAAGTTATGTTGGAGACAAATTGAAAAAGATTTTAAGTACCAGACAAAAGAGTCTGGATCTGTTCCTGGGACTAGAGTCAACTGTTAGCTAGTGGAATTTATTTGAATGGGGGAAATGACACAGTCAGATATGTACTTCAGGGATATCATTATGGAAGGATGGAGGGGGTTAGAAAGTAGAGAGACTTGAGGCAGGGATACCAGCCATTACATAGCAAGATCTTGAGGCCCTTCTCCATGTTGCTTGCTCTTCTCTAGGTACTTTCTGGTTTATCAATTCCCTTCCTACATTGAGGCACTGATCAGTATAAGGCCTAATGAAACAAAAACTTCCTTGTTCTTAGACTCTACATGTCTCAATAAAGATGATCATCGCACTCAAATTTTTTATTCTTTATTCATATTGAGTTTGCTATCTGCTAAAACCCATAAATATTTTTGTTTTCAAATAAACTACTGTGTAGGCAATGCTCTCTCTATACCTCATCCTTGTAAAATCTTACACTTAAATTGAAATTTCACATTTAATCCTGTTAAAATTTGTCTTATTTGATTCATTCCAAAGTTCTACCCTGTCGAGATCTTTTCAGAATCTTTTTCTAATTACATGTAAAACAACTTTTAACATTAATTTTTACAAATTTTGAGTTGCAAATTCCCTCCATCTCCTTCTCCATCTTGAGAAGGCAAACAATTTGAGGTAGATTATGCATGTGCAGTCATGCAAAACATATTTCCATATTAGTCATGTTGCAAAAGAAAAAAAACAGAAGAAAAATGAAGAAATTTAATGTGATTTGCATTCAAATCCAATCAATTCTTTCTCTGGAAGGAGATAGAATTTTTTGTCATAAGTCCTTCAGAACTGTCTTCAATTTTTATATTGCAGAGAATAGCTAAGTCACTCACAGTTGATCATCATACAGTATTGCTGTTACTGCGTACAATGTTCTTTTTCTTCTCACTTCACTTTACATCATTTCATGTAAGTCTTTCTAGGTTTTTCTGAAAGCAGCCTGCTCATCACTTCTTACAGCACAATAGTATTTTATCACAATCATATAACCTACCTTGTTCAGCTTTTTAAACTTTTTAAACTTGTTCAGCCATTCCCCAATTGATAGGCATCCCCTCAAATTCCAATTCTTTGCCACCACAAAAAGAGATGCTATAAATATTTTTGCACATATAGGTTCTTTTCTTTTTTGAAAAAAATCTCTTTGGGATATAGACCTAGTAGTCCTATTTTATGGGTCAAAAAGGTTGATAACCCTTTAGACATAGTTCTAAATTGCTCTCCAGAATGGCTGGAACACTTCACAACTCCACCAACAGTACAATAGTACCCCTTCCACATCCCTTCCAATATTTATCATTTTTCTCTTCTTTTGTATTTGCCAATCTGACAGGTTTGAAGTGGTACCTCAGAGTTGTTTTAGCTTGTATTTCTCTAATCACAAGTGATTTTGAGCATTTTTCACATTACTATAGAAACTTTGATTTCTTCATCTAAAAATTGCCTGTTCTTATCTTTTGACCATTTGTCAAGTGGAGGATGGCTTATAGTCTTATAAATTTGACTCAGTTCTTTATATATTTGATAAATGAGGCCTTTATCACAGAAAATTGTTGTAAAATGTTCCCAGTTTTCTTCCTTCCTTCTAATCTTGGCTGCATTGATTTTGTTTTGGGGGGAGGGGAACTTTTAATTTAATTTAATCAAAATTATCCATTTCAGATTCTGTAATACTCTGTATCTCTTGTTTGCTCACCAATTCTCCCCTTATCCATAGATCTGAGAGGTAAAATGCTCCCCTAATTTGCTTATGATATCACTCCTTATATCTAAATTATGTACCCCTTTTGACTTTATCCTGGCGTATAGTGTGAGATACTGGTTTATATTTGGTTTCTGCCAAACTAGTTTCCATTTTCACAGCAACTTTTGCCAGTGAGTACTTGTCCCAAAAGCTTGGACCTTTGGATTTGTCAAATACTAGATTACTATGGTCATTTACTACTGTGTCTTGTATACTTAATCTATTCCACTGATCCATCACTCTATTTCTTTTTTGTTAGCTTTTTATTTAGTTTTTTTCTATCTTTTTAAACTTTATTTTCAATTAATGGATAAAACAAGCATTTCCATAACAGTACAATAAAAAGATGATTTTATATGAAACTGCAGATCTATGTACAACTTGCCATCCCTTTCAAATGTGCAACAAAAATTCAAATATACAACAAAAAAAACATGCAAATTTCTTTTTTTCTCTATTTTTGTATTATCATCAAATTCATTGTGAGTGGTTCTATATCCACTAAATGCATTTACAGAGCCCCTTAACTTATAACCACTACTCAAAACACACATTGGTCCAACAAAATTGGCCTTCTTGCTGATTCTTCCGAAATCTATGCCTATATATATATGCATATATATTTTTTTATCTATTTTTAGTTTTTAACATACACTTCCATAAGATTTAGAGTTTTGAATTTTCTCTCCCTCCTATCCCACTCCACTCCCAAGACAGCATACAATCTGATAGAGGCTCTACATATACATTCCTATTAAGCAGATTTTCACATTAATCATGTTGTAAAGAAGAATTAGAACCAATGGGAGGAATCACAAGACAGAAGAATCAAAACAAAAAAGAGAATACCTAGTATTCTTCCATCTGCATTCAGACTCCATAGTTCTTTCTCTGGGTGTAGATAGCATTTTCATCATGAATCTTTTGGAATTGTCTTAGATTCTTGCATTGCTCAGAAGAGCTAAGTCTATCAAAGTTACTCATCCCACAATGTTATTGTTACTGTGTACAGTGTTCTTCTAGTTCTGCTCATTTCACTCAGCATCGTTCATATAAGTTCATATAAGACTTTCCAGGTTTTTTCTGAAGTCCACCTGATCATCGTTTCTTGTAGCACAATAGTATTCTATTACATTCATATACTTGTTCAGCCATTCCCCAATTGATGGGCATCCCCTCCATTTACAATTCTTTGGCACCAAAAAAAGAGCTGCTATACATATTTTTGTACATGTGGGTCCTTTTTCCATTTGTATGATCTTTTGGGGATACAAATCTAGAAATGGTAAAGGGTATGCACATTTTTATAGCCCTTTGGCATAGTTCTAAATTACTCTCCAAAACGATTGGATCAGTTCACAGTTTCACCAACAATGCATTAGTGTTTCAATTTTCCCACATCGTCAACATTTATCATTTTCCTGTTTTATCATGTTAGCCAGTCTGATAGGTGTGATGTGGTACCTCAAAGTTGTTTTGATTTGCATTTCCCTAAGCAATAGTGATTTAGAGTATTTTTTCAGATGACTATAGATAGCTTTAATTTCTTCATCTGAAAATGGCCTTTTTCTATCCTTTGACCATTTATCAATTGGAGAATGATTTGTATTCTTGTAAATTCAACTCAGTTCTCTATATATTTAGAAATGAGGCCTTTATCAAAGACACTGGCCATAAAAATTGTTTCCCAGCTTTCTGCTTCCCTTCTAATCTTGGTTGCATTGACTTTGTGCAAAAGTTTTTCAATTTAATGTAATAAAAACCATCCATTTTACATTTCATAATGTTCTCTCTTTCTCTTGTTTGGTCAAAAATTCTTCCCTTATCTATAGATCAAACAGGCAAATTCCATGTTCTGAAGTAGTACATCCAATAGTTTATATAGTATTGGAATTAATTGTTCTCTAAATGTTTGGTAGAATTCATGTATGAATCCATCTAGTTCTAGGGATTTTTTTCTTAGGTAGCTCATTGATGTCTTGTTCAATTTCTTTTTCTAAGATAGGATTATTTAAGAATTCTATCTCTTCTTCTGTTAATCTGAGCAATTCATATTTTTGTAAATATTTATCCATTTTAATTAGACTGTTAGATATATTGGCATATTATTGGGCAAAATAGCTCCTAATAATCGCTTTAACTTCATCTTCATTGGAGGTGAAGTCACCCTTTTCGTTTTTAATATTAGCAATTTTCTCAGGCCCAGAGAAAGGCAAGAACTTTGTCCCAGATCATATAGAGAATGGGTGTCTCATTCCGTATGCCTCAGCCTACCAGAACCAAGTCAACAAGCTGACTTCACACTCACACAGGAGAAGAGTGATTTCTCTGCTCTGCATGGTGTTCAGTGCTTCTGGGTCTTCAAAGAGAGAGGGAGGTGAGCCAAAAAAAAAAAAAAAATACTAGAATTTTTTTTCTTTTTTTTGATCAAATTAATCAATTATTTATCTATTTTATACAGTTGTTTTTTTTTTTATAAAACCACTTCTTAGCTTTATTTTTTACTTTAATGGTTTTCTTACTTTCAATTTCATTAACTTTTCCTTTGATTTTCAAGATTTCCAATTTGGGGTTTCATTGAAGATTCATTTGTTCTTTGTTTCATTTTTTTAGTTGCATGCCCACATCATTTATTTATTCTTTTCTATTTTATTAATGTAAGTGTTTAAAGAGATAAATTTTCCCCTCCGTACTGGTTTAGCTGCATTCCACAAATTTTGGTATGTTGTTTCAGTGTCATTTTTAATGAAATTACTTGTTTCTATGATTTGTTCTTTGACCCACTTATTCTTTAAGATTAGATTATTTTGTTTAAAATTCATTTTTAATCTATGTATCCATGATACTTTATTAAATATAATTTTTATTTCATTATGGACTGAAAAGGATATTTCTGCTTTTCCGTGTTTGGTTGTATGGTTTTTATATGGTCAATTTTTGTGATAATGATATGTGTATCTGAGAAAAAGGTATACTCCTTTATATTCCCATTCAATTTTCTCCAGAATTCTATCATATCTACTTTTTCTAAAATTCTATTAAACTCCTTAACATTTCTTCTTTAGTTTTTGGTAGATTTATGTATTTCTGGTTAGGGAAAATTGAGATCAACTCCCACCTGTGCCACACACCATGTATACTCCTTCTAACTTCCATAATAACAATAAAGCTCTTAGGAGTTACAACTATCATCTTTCCATGTAAGAATGTAAACATTTTAACCTTTTTGAATCCTTTATGCTTTCTCTTCATATTTACCTTTTTATGTTTCTGTTGAGTTTTGTATTTGAAAGTCAGTTTGATTTGGGGTTTTTTGTTTATTCAGCTCTGGTCTTTTCATCAACTATGCTTGAAAGTACTCCATTTCATTACATACCCATTTTTCTCCTGGAGGATTGTATTTGATTTTGCTCGGTATGTGATTCTTGGTTGTAATCCTAGCTCCTTTGCCTTCCAGTATATCATATTCCAAGCCCTCATGTCCTTTCATGTAGAAGCTGCTAAATCTCATGTGATCCTGATTGCAGCTTTACAATATTTGAATTGTTTCTGGCTGCTTGCAATATTTTTTCCTTGACCTGGGAGCTCTGGAATTTGATTACAATATTCCTAGGAATTTTCATTTTAGGATTTCTTTCAGGTGGATTCTTTCCATTTCTATTTCATCTTCTGGTTCTAGCATATCAGGTCAGTTTTTCCTGATAATTTTTTAGATGAGATGTCTAACCTCTTTTTTTGTCATGACTTTCAGGTAGTCCACTAATTCTCAAATTATTTCTCTTCAATCTATTGTTCAGGTCATTTATTTTTCAAATATTTCATGTCTTCTAAATTTTTTCCATTTTTTGATTTGGTTTTATTGTTTCTTAATATCTAATGGAGTCATTAGCATCCACTTGCCCAATTATAATTTTTAAGGCATTTTTTTCTTCATTAAGCCTTTTTACCACCTTTTCCATTTGACCAATTCTTCTTTTTACAACATTATATTTAACAGTATTTTGTACTTCTTTTACCTTGCTGTGAGTTGGGTTTGTGTTGAATACCTCTTTCTTTGAGGCTTAACATATAGTTTTTTTGATTTCATTGTCTTCTTCTGAGTTTATGCCTTGATCTTCCATGCCACCACAGTAACCATCTGTGGTCAGGTTCTTCATTTGCTGTTTGCTCATTTTTACAGTTTATTTCTTGACTTTTAACTTTATGCTAAAATTAGGCTGTGACTCTGGGATAAAGGGACTACTATCTTAATTCTCAAAGTTTCTTGTGCTGCTGTTTTCAGAGCTAGTTCTGGGAATGTATAAGCTCTCAGTTCTTCCAAGGTGGTATGATCTAAGGAGAGGTGTGGTCACTACTCTCTCAACCTGTACTGTGGTTTATAAGTGACCATAAGTACTCTTCTCTGCCCTGGAACTGTAATCAAGACTCTTACTCTCATGTAGCCACAAGGGCTATCACCCATTATGTCCCTGAAATGTGATTCTGGCTTCTGCTGTCCTGTGGCCACAAATGCTAGTGATCCTGCCTTCCTTGGGCCTGAGACCAGTGCTCCCTTATGAGCAACCACAAGCACTCTTCTTTGCCCTGGAACTGTGACCAGTGCCCCTGTTCCCTTGAAATCACAAGTACAAATATGCTGATATTCTTCACCTGGGACTGTGATATGGAACAGTGTATGCATAATGCAATAGGGATTTGCACCCAATGCCAGCAAAGGTTTCACTAATCTCTTTCTGACCAACTGTCCATCCTCCTTACCTTCTGTGGACTAAAAGCCCCCAAAGCTGCTTCTACATTTGATGCAGATACCTCCAAGGCCTGCTGCTGGCTTATGGAGGTGGGGCCTGTACTATATTGCATTTCAAGTTCAACCACCACCCCAGTAACATGCACCTTTCCTGTTAACCTGCTAAGTTGTCTTGGGCTGGAAAATTGTCTCATCTGAATTTTTGCTGGTTCTTTTGCTTCAGAATTTGATTTGAGACATTACTTTAAAGTTGTTTGGAGGGGAATTCTGGATAATTCATGTGGGTTTCTGCCTTTACTCTGCCATCTTGACTTCACCAAGACAGTCCCTTAAGTCAAGGGAATACAGGATTACAACATGTACATACATGCATACATACACACTTGTATGTTTGTTGATCTAGGAAGTCATTGGCATTGTGAGTGTGATATCACCAATAGGGTGATCCATTGACATGCTCTTTTCAGAGGCTATGGTATTTGATTATAGGTCTTAGAGCAAGAAATAGAAAGGAGGAAGAAGACATGCAGAGTATCCAGGATGAAGATGCTGACACATTGTTTCAAACATTTCAGAAAAGAGTGACTTTACAACTCCTAGGCATGATACCTCCTAAATGATCAAATGAATAAGTGAATGAATATTAGGTTAAAAGTCTCTTGTTCTCTGCATTTTCAAGAAATAAGTGCCTATAGTATTTTGTTTGTGTGCTATGGCATTTTGTTTATCCCCATAATTAATGATGAGAAGGGATACTAGTCCTGTGATTTCTCTGATGTCAAAGTAAGATTTTAATGGATGGTTTCAAATGCACTTGATAATTGTACAATTCCATTTACCCTTGATCTAGATAAGCTCTCTGCCCCCTCTTCCCCTGCCAAATATACCCCAATGTATGTTTGCTTTGTCTCTTTCAGATTGGATCTGTGTATTCTGTTGTGTGTAATACCTAGATTATCAATGACTAGTCTCTATAGAGGAAAACAAGAAGATAGAAGCCATTAGCTACCTAATTTGGATAATACCTACACTATGTGTATCTTAATTACCTAAATGATAATTCCACATTATCTAACCAGTTACTTGAACCATCTACTTCACCTGATATCTTAAGGCCTTGACTGGTAAATACTCACTTAATATAAAGAAAAGCAATCACAATATTTTTAAATGACCAGAAATCCTAAAAACTTTTCAAAAAGACATTTCAGAGGATTCTTACCTGCATTGTTCATTTTAAAGGAAGCACGTGTGTCTGGCAAGATTATGAGGACTATATATTGACTACTTTAGTGTGATGAATATGATCTATATTTTCTAATGACCTGCTACACTTTAAGAGAGAAATGATTTAGTTTAAAAGACCTAAAGAAATTATTTTAACATATTAGCTATGGTAGCGTGCTAGATTTCAAAGTGCCCCAGTTATCATTTTTTTTTTTTTGCATCGTGGTAGATATTATCTGATTTTGAAGGCCTAATGTTTGAGACTTCACCAATTCTTAGATTGGCATGATGTTTCTCTGAATTTTTGAGCATTAAAAATGGATCTTGCAAACTATAATGAGCCTGCATATGTATCACCTTCTGTAAGATAGGACAAAACACCTGGTATTTCTGTTAAATGCATTTCTATAGGCTTTGCCAACAAGATGTTGACAAATGTTTTTCACTTGTGCATTTGGGCATAAGTGGCAGATTCTTTAATGGCAGAACCAGATCTGCCCAATGAAACATTTTACAAGTTATACTGTGGAAACTATCGTGTTCAGTTCTTTTAAGAAAAGGTTTGAGCCAAGACACTTAAGTCATTCCTTGAGACTGACTAGAAATAGCTTATTGGCCCAGGATCACATCCTTATTTTAATTCACAACTTTGAACTGTTATAGAAATGGAACAAGTTATGCTTGATAAACAAGATTCAGTTGTCATAGGGCTATATATAATTCCAAATTGGTCCAAATATAAGCCACTCCCCATTATAAGTTGAATCCCTAACATGAAAGCTCATTAAAAGGAATATATGTATGTATGTATAAATACTAAAAATATTATTTCTCACTGCTACCCCAATTTGGAGGAGGAATACTTGGATCCTAGAACTTAATAGATGCAGAAGGTTCTTTTTTTTTCCAGATGGGTAAAAGGAAGAACAACACATATGGGTCACTTTCATTTGCCCATTCCTCTCTATTCCCACCCCAAATCTTTACTCAAACTTTTCTTTTAGGGCCACTTGTGATTCATCTACAAAGCTTGATACCCAAACACTTCATGGGGTATGTTCTCATTGCCTTTTTCCATTCTGTGACTGAGTTCATGAAGGTATCTGGGCTACTATAGCTTGTTATCAATCTACAAGTAGAACGTAGATCCTAAGCTTCAAGGCAAAGTAAAAACTTTCAGGGAAGAAGGAACCCTTTGATCCCCTTCTATGATCCAATCCTAGTTGAGGAATGTAGGAAAGAAAAAAAGAGTTAAAGGACTATGGAGGGAAATACTCATCTATGAAGAACTGAGGAGGGACCCAGGTAGAATTCACAAGACTTGAAAACCCCGAAGTTAAAGTATCACTGAAAGATCAATCTAGAAATCCTAAGTAGTAGTAATAAGAATTTAAAGTGTCTGATTAATTTGACCAATTTTACTCCCATAAAATATTACATTTACCTGTAATATCCACTTCAGTTGAACCCTCTGAATTTATAAGAATTATGCACTTGCTGAAGATATATTCTGGGGGTAGAGGGAAATAGATAGTCATGTGGCTTTGGTCTAAAAGGAGAAAATGCAAAAATCAATGGAGAGCAAATACTAGTAAAGAGAGAAGCAGATAACCAGTCTCAGCCATTTTCCTCCAAAACACATAAAATAAATGGAATTAAGGATGTCAAAGTATATCATAAACTACAAATTGCTAAACAGTCTTAAGACTACTATTTCTGTGTGGTTTTTTGCTGAATTTTAATCTCATTGATACAGGGTATTCAATGAGAAAACTCCCTTTTCCATTGTTGATCAGAAATTGTTTTGCAACATGGAGTCTTGAAGTCTGGGTCACTCTGAGTCACTTGGAGGTTAAATGAATTGATCAGGATCATCAGTCACTATATGTCAGAGATGAGACTTCATCCCAGGTCTTCTTAACTCTAACACTGGTTCTCTGTCCACTATACCATGCTATGTCTCATTATTGCCGCTACTATTGCTTTTGTAACTCTTTTATTATCTCATTCTGATCATCCTTTAATGGAATACATATGTACACAAGTCTTTCCTTCTATTATTTTTATAGCTAATGTTCTGAGGATTATTTCACAAGCGGAGAAAATAATGGCTTTTTGTAGATGAATAAAAATATTAGTCTAGAAGTTTATCTTCTGTGGGCTCACTGAGGTAAAAAACTCCTTCAAAAATTGGACAGAAGTATGAAAGAAACCAGATTTAGACCAACAGCTCACACCTCATACCAAGATAAGCTTGAAATGAATATGTGATCTAGATGTAAAAAATCATATAATAAATTAATTAGAAAAATGGGAGAAATTGTCTATCAAATCTATGGATGGAAGAAAAGAGCTCATGACCAAACAAGAGACAGAGAGGATAACAGAAAATGAAACTGATAGTTTTGATTACATAAAATTTAAAAGTTTTTCGACAAATAAATCCTATAAAGTTGAGATTAAAAGTAAGAAATCAACTGGGGAAAAATATTTACATCCAGTTTCTCTAATTAAAAGTTCCATTTCTAAGATATACAATGAACTGATTAAGAATATGAACAAGTAGTTTTCAAGGGAACAAATCCAAGCCATCTCTAGAGACAGATAGGTGATAGACAGATAGATAGATAGACAGAGAGATTTCTTGTAATGCCCCAAATCACCAATAATTAGAAAACATGAAAAGTTCTGAAGTACCACCTCACACTCAGATTAGAAAAGATGGCAAAAAAAAGACATGTTGAAGGGGCTGTGAGAAAATAGGCACACTGATACACTGTTGGTGGACCTACAAATGGATACAATTCAATAAAGCAATTTGGAATTATACACAAAAGTTACTCAACAGTTCATGAGTTCTAACAAGCTAAACTTCTGCTAGGCCTCTACCCAAAAGAGATTAAAGGAAAAAAAAGCCTTCAAATACAAAAAGATCTTTAGGTACAAAAATATTTCTAGCAGACATTTTTGTAATGGCAAAAAACAACATCAATCAATTGGGGAATGACTGAATAAGTTGTGATAGGTATGTAATAGAATACTATTTTACTGTAAGGAATAAGGAAACATAATTTCAAAGAGATCATAGAAAAACTTATATGGAGTAATGAAAAGTGAAGTGAACAGAATCAGAAGAACAATCTCTATTACAACATGAATATTATTTTAATAATTTTTTGAAAACTTATGTTGATGAAGAATGAAATAAACAGAACCACGAGAACAAGTTATACAATAAGAACTATACTGTGAAAACAAACAACTATCTAAGCACTATGACCAATGCAACATCCATTCATGAATCCAATGATGGATTCAAATTGTAAAATTAGATAGATAGATAGATAGATAGATAGATAGATGATAGATAGATAGATAGATAGATAGATAGATAGATAGATAGATAGATAGATAGACAGATAGATCACTTTTGAATACAGTCAATGAGTGTTTGTTTTGCTTGACTACGCATATTTATAAACATTTTTCTTCTTTTTTAGTGGGTTTGGAGGTTAGAAGAAAAATATATTTCTCTTAATTTTTTTAAGTTTTAATATTTTTAAGTGAAAGTATCTTCAGACAACTCCAATATCAAACAGAAAGCTAGAAACAATCCGTCCTGTAACCACATGATTCTGATTGCTTCTGCTGTGTATGTCAAAAGGTTTTTGTTCTACAAAGCTTAGAGATTATGAGAATTTGTTATGATGACATCTATTAAAAAATGTTGTCCTTAAATTCTTATAGAGAGCAATGCTGTGTATAAGCAATTGAGAGCAATAGTTCTCTCTATTCTAATGGTATGAAAGCAGACAATTTGCTTGTTAAATCTTCGAGGATATTTTAAAATTTGTATTTGTAGGTAGTATAGGGTCTATTATCTGTTGGTTTATAAAAAACTTATTAGTTTCTAGTGTATAATTCTAGCCACCAGGTCACATCTTGTTAGGTATTTGGCAAGTGCTAAATGTTTATAGTCTGTAGTAATTTCTTACACAGTTTCTACTATTTCCTTGCAGCATTGATCAATAAGTCTGGGCTCCTTAAGGATAATCTCGGCATTTTGGGGTACCAACTACCTGGTCCTGAATTGTCGTCATAAATTCTACTGATTCTATAAATAAAGTAGCATGACTCTACCATTTGATGGACACTTTCTTGTTGAAATATTGTTGGTTGAGTTCATGTGGCTGTCACCCATAAAAGATCCTTTGAATTCATTCTTGGATATTAACTCTTTCATAGTGGTGAATCACTTTTGTTTAACTGTGATAAATCCAATGGGCTTATCAGCTTTCACTATGGTTTAATAATGTAACATCTCTTTGTTTGCAAGTATTTCTATAAATTTTAACCTGTTTATCATGTGTTCTGATATCTACCAATCTTCTCCTTTATAAAAAAAAAGAAATATTAACATTTCTAAAGCTGACATAGTTGGGCCTTGTGTTTCTTTAATATAGTACCAGTTTTTCTTAGTGTACTATTCAGGCCTCTTATGACCAATTCTATATTTCCAAATATATATATTAAGACTGATATTGTGAAAGTATTTATTGATTTTAGTGTGTTCTTTCTACTGAGCTCTGATTCAGGATGCCAGTAAATTTGTTGAAGTATACAGTCACAGCTTTCTCCTTGACAACTAAGTGTGCCCTATGAGTCCTGCCTAGAGATCAAGATATTTATAGGTATAATCTTCATTTATTGGTTCATTCTGTCCTCTGGATTCAAGATCAAAGCCTTCAGTAGCTATCTTTCCTTGGCCACACTAAGAATTTTACACTTATTGAGTGTAAATGACATGTTGATATTGTTAGAAGATTACATTAGACAGAGATACTGTTTAATGTGTCTTTTAAGGAACCAAATAACTTGATATAATCTATGTGTATCAAATGATTAATAAGGTGCTTCAGAATGACACTTTTTACCTTCGGGACATTCTCAATTTGATTTAGGATTATTTTGTTATTTTGTTTTATTAGTTGTAGTAATATTATTTTCTATTATAATTTCTTATCCATTGTTGTGAATCTTGTCCATGTAACAAAACCACAAAGCAGTTATATTTAGAATTATTTTTTTAAAGAGAAAGAAAAATCCCTGTGGGAACCCTAAATTACTATCACATTTTTTTCAGTCCTAAATGCTAGCATTAACTTTCATCTTCACCTAAAAAGATTTTTCTGGACTAAAGAAAGTCAACACTTAAGTCTCTATCCCCAAATCTCTTCAGAAAACTTTAGGATAGAAAAGTTTCAGCAAGATAGGGCAGTGGATCAAATGCTACGCCTTGACTCAGAAAGACCTGAATTCGAAACCACATACTAGCTGTGTGACCCTGGGCAAATCATTTAACCCCTTCTTGCCTCAGTTTCCTCTTCTGTAAAATGAGGATAATGATACTATCACCTGCCTCCCAGAGTTATGAGGATCATAGGAGATCATAATTGCACGGTGCCTAGCACAGAACCAGACACACATTAAGTGCTGTATAAATCATAGTTATTATCATTTTCATTATTTAGTATTTATTTTAATTTTAAAATTTCCACTGAATTTTTTGTTTTTACATTGCCTTCATTTCTGAATGCATCCCTCCATACATAATAGCAAAAAGAGAAAGAAAAAAATCAGAAAAATGAACTAATACATCAAGTCTAAAAATACTTGCAACATTCCTCACCTGGAGTCCCCTACCTCTTCGATAAAAGGAAAGGTGCATTTTTCTCATTTCTTCAATGGAGCTAAGATTGGTTATTATTTAGACAGTATTAGACTGTAATTAGATAATATTCAGTTTCAATTATTGGTTATTCTTTCCGTTTATGTTTATTATTGTTGTTAATTTTTTTCTGATTCTCCTTGGTTCACTTTGTATCAATTTATATAAGTTCCTATATTTTTCTGAATTAATTGTAATAAAATTAACATTTATATAGCACTTACTCTGCGCCAGACACTGTGCTCTGAAAGTTATTATTATGAGTGAACAATTTTGACTGTCTACCCACAATAATTATGAATTACTCACTTATTTTTAGAAGATAATGGTGGTGGGGGAGGAGTGTAGGAAGGGAGCATGTCTATCCCAGCTACTGTAACATTAATCCTTGCTTGGTAGACCCAGTTTATACTCAAGTAGTGATTAAGAAAACAACAACTGTGAGCATAAGAACCATGAAAAAAGAAACTCCTTGAGAATAATTTTTCATGTACAGACTAATATTTGGATTATCTATTGCATCTATTGTACAATACAATATTGTATCTATTGGATTATCTATGTAGACATCTGCTGGGGCAGTAGTTTAGCACAGTGCACCACACACAGTAACTATCCTGCATAAGATATTGTTTATATAAAGGTGTAACAAATGTTGTCGAGTTGAATTCAATTTAATTCAGTTTTAGCAGGATAGATCAGAGAAGCCTTCACAGAAAAAGTGGCAAAAGATCTGAGCCTTAAAGAATAACAACAGATAATATGAAGGGAAGGAAAGAATAGTGGAAAGAATGGTGTGGTCAGTGATACAAAAGAGAGAAAGTACAATAAAGGTAAACTCATTTCACTAGAAGACTCTTGGATATAGCTACAAATATTTGTTCTTTAATCATTCAGTCACATCTGACTCTTCAGGACCCCGTTTGGGTTTTTCTTTTTGTTTTGTTTTGGTTTTTTTCTGGCAGATATTCAAATGGTTTGCCATTTCCTTCTCCAGCTCATTTTACAGATGAGGAAATTGAGGCAAACAGTTAAGTGACTTGCCCAGGGTCACGCAGCTAGTAAGTGTATAAGACCAGATATGAACTCAGGAGGATGAGTCTTTCTGACTCTATTCCCGGTGCTCTATCCACTGTACCACCTAGCTGTCCCACAGCCATAAACAAAAGTCTCTTTTTTGGAAAACAATTGTACCCTTATCCTACTCCCACTGGAAGAAAGAAATATGGATACTTAATACTTTTGTATGCTTGTTTTATTCTGAATTTATTGAAGGGCCTTCATCATACAAGGACTCATCTGTTAAGCTACATGTATGGGTGAGACAAGGCTTATGAAATAATAAGATGATCAGATAGATTTAGAGACATTTAGATCTCCAACCCAAACGTTCATATGGACTTTTTTTTGTGCCCAACCTGTGCTAAAGCCTTCAAGCTCATATTGGTCTGATTAGCCACAGTTGGACACATACCGTTCATTGACCCTGACATAGTGATGCCATTTTGGTCTTCTTTCAGTACAAAGGACAACAACCAACCAACATACTATGTAAAGCTACTTAAGTAATTTTCTTTAAGTGCAGAGCTGTCCATGTCATTTCCCTATTTAATCAACTTCAGTGGCTCCCTATTACTTCTATAATCAAATATAAATTACTCTGTCTAGCTTTTAAAGCCCTTCAAAACTTGGCTCCAACCAATCTTTCCAGATTCTATGATCCAGTCAAATATTTCTTCTCTCTGTTCACTACTTATAACACACTGTTCTCTATGCCTGGAATTCACTCCCTATTTCTCATAGCTTCAATGTGTCAACATTCACATTTTTTATTTTCAGGCTGTTTTCCAGGAATATTACCCCTGCAAAAGTTTTATACAGACATACATATATATATATATATATATATATATATATATATATATATATATACACATACATACACACATTTTTAAACAAGGAATCAGCCAAAAGTTATATATATATATATACATATATTATATTATTATATCATATTTTATATATATATATATCTTTTAAGGAATCAACCAGAATTATTTCTTCCCAATAATTAAGACATCAAGAATGTTATTAAAGAATCTTTTTTACTTTATACATATAATTTATAATATGCAATACTTTGTATATTTTTAAAATATTCTCTATATCCTTATATTTGTCTAACTATGTGACTCTGGTCATTCATTCAACTTCCTTCTGCCTCAGTTTCCTCTATAAAATGGGGATAATAATAGCTTCTCCCATTAGAGAATTGTTGTGAGGATAAAATTAGATACTTGTCAAGTGCTTCACAGAACTTCAAATGCTGTGTAAATGCTAGCTATTATTATTATCGTCATTATTATTATCATATGTACTAGTCTTCCTCATTAGAATATAGCTCCTTGAAGGAGGACATGCATTGATTAGTTGCATTGTATCCCAAGCATCCAGTAGAGGGCCTGTCATAGAGCAGCTGCTGCAAAATGCTTATGGATTGGTTTGGACTTCATATGGTAAGGAATTAGGAGCCATTGACAGTTTTTCACCAGAAGTATAATGTATTCAAAGCTATATATTTGGAAAATTAACTTGGCACAATATGAAGAGAGAAGGAACCCCATGGCAATGGCAATGGGCTTTGGAGGAGGGAAACCACAGGGGCCTATGATGGTAATTGAAGTACGGAAATCTTTCATATTCATTAATAGGCCTGGGTGACCTGCCTGGGTCACATGGAAGTCTGAGTTACATGCGTCTGAGTCACATGGAGCCTGTGGTGGGAGGAGTTTGCTGAAGGGGTGGAATAGGAAGATGCAGAGCTAAAGCAGAGCTGAGAGAAAGTGAGTCTTGAGAGCAGTCAGACCTAGAAAGGATGGGGGTTCCTGGCTAGGGTGAGCAAAAGAGCTTGTTTGTGATTTGTCTAATGGAGCTGGTTTGTGGGAAGCCTGGCGGGGGAAGGCTGGGGGATGGTGTTGTCCTGTATCGATTTTTGTTACTATGATGGACTTGGCCTTCTGGTATCTGAATAAATGTTTTGGTTCTGTCTTCCATGTGGACAGTCTGTTGTATTTCACGATTCAGAACCGTGCTGGGATATTCATGGCTGCCGTAGGCGCTGTGACTATCGCATCGCCATAACAGAGCCAAAGCTAGTTATTTGCCTAAGTTGTTGGTAAGTCCCAGACTGTATACTGTAATGACAGCTCAGAGAGTTATTCAGTAGTAGTTTCTTTCATTCTTAAATGTAATCAGTATAGCAGCTGTAAATGGTCATATTAATCTGAGAATTGTATTCTATCCCACAATCATTAAAGTTTTCTTGGAAAATGTGTTTTATACACACACACACACATATGTCCATATGTATGTGTGTATATATGTATATATATTACATATAACACATATTAATTTATATGTATTATCCATATAATTATATGTGCCTATTTGTATGTATACCTATAGATGCCCAGAAATATATACTTATTGTGATAGATGGATAGATGGATAGATAGATAGAAAGAAGGAAAGAAAGAAAGAAAGAAAGAAAGAAAGAAAGAAAGAAAGAAAGAAAGAAAGAAAGAGAGAGAGAGAGAAAGAGAGAAAGAAAAGAAAGAAAGAAAGAAAGAAAGAAAGAAAGAAAGAAAGAAAGAAAGAAAGAAAGAAAGAAAGAAAGAAAGAAAGAAAGAAAGAAAGAAAGGAAGGAAGGAAGGAAGGAAGGAAGGAAGGAAGGAAGGAAGGAAGGAAGGAAGGAAGGAAGGAAGGAAGGAAGGAAGGAAGATATTTCTGGTCCCAATTTACAATAAGGAAACTGAAGTTAAGTGACCTGCCCAGGATCACGCAGGTAGGGAGAGACAGGATTTCAACTTCATGACTCTTGTGTTCTGTACTCTGTCCACTCTACCATCCAGCAGCCTACATGATGATGTGGCAGTATGATTTGGCAGCTACAAAAGCTAATGTGTATTAGGATATGCAATAATTGGCATGGTATCTAAGAGCAGGAAGGTGGGCAGTTCTTCTATATTCTACCCTTATGAGAGAGCCTAACTGAACTCTGAGCATCACATTTTAGAGAAGGCATTAAAAAGTTAAGAAATAGTCAGAGGGAGGTAACCAAGATGGTGAAGAACCTCAAAATCTTGGTGTATGAAGATGAATTAAAGGACCTAAGGAAGTGTAGCCTAGATAAGATAAGACTTAGGAGGGATTTGATAGCTATCTTCAAGTTGTCTGATGGATCAGCTTGTGAAAGAGAGAATAAATTTATTCAGCTTGGCTTCAGAAGGCAGAACTAGGAAAAATAAGTAGAAGTTGCAAAGAAGCCAATGTAAGCTGCATGTCAGAAAAATCTTCCTGACAACTAAAGCTAGCCAAAAGTGGGATGGGCTGCCTCAGGAGATATTGGGTTTGTTTTCACTAAGGACAATTAAATAAAGGTCAAATAATAACTCAAAGGGTACATGAGTGTGGAGATTCTTGTCAAGGTATAGCTTCAGCCAGAAGGCCTCACAGGTCCCTTGCAATTCTTAGATTCAATATTCTCATTCTGATTCTGTGATCATAAACATGGATTTTTCAAACATTTCTCTCAAACAATATGCTGCTGCTCTCACTGATTTCCAAACCATTCTATTTTTATTGAAAGCATTCAGACACTTCAGTGCACCTCTGAGGCCTCTTTAAAACAAATATTATTCATGGCATATTCTCTTCAATATGCTTCAACTGATTCACTGGATACGCAGCAGTCATTACATAACCTTGTCAAAAGGAATGTGTTTGCATCAGAAGATAACCAAATCTTATTCATGTATCTACATTTCACTTCAGTCACATATAACACCAAAAACAATTGTCTTTTATTCAATTGAAGTGATACACCTTTTATTAGTTATTAGGTATGTTAATGAGCCAGGTCATCTCTCAGGGCCTCAGTTTCAAGATGAAGTTGGACTAAGTTTATCTTTAAGATCCCAGTTATATTCTATGAATATGTTTAAAGATTTTCATTAGTATAGTTACTAAACCTGAACAGAGAAGATTTTTTTCAGTGACATTGAATAGAGCTCTCTTTGGTAAACGAATTCTTATAAACTGTTTGCATAATAATAATGGCCATCCTTTGGGGTTTTTTCCCTTTCTTTGTTTCTCCAACACTTAAAACATTGCCTGGCGCATAGTAAGCACTTGATAAATGCTTTTACTTGACCACCAGTCACAGTGACATGCACCCAACAGGTGCTCAGTAACTTCTACAATGGAATAATTTGTCTAAGTAGTGGTCACCAAACTGTGGTTGTGACACTTTTTGTTTTATTTCATGAAACTCCCTTCCCTCAAGGTGGTATACAGCATTTTTTGTAGTTAAAATATATTAAAACAAATTTAATTTTGCTGTTTATAACTTCACAATGCCTCTCGGTCTAGTTGGAAAAATCCCATGGATGCTGCAAGAGCACAATTGCAAATCATCGATCTAGAGCAAAGGAAACAACCTTAAGCCAGCTGTAACCATAAACTAAGCATCAGGTCAGAATGTTATTGCTTTTGGCCTGAGACAACCACAAAGCTTCTAGGGCAAAGAACAGGTACAATGTGATCTTCAGAGAGTTTCAGAGTATAAAAATATGTAACATCTCAGAGATAACTTCGGAAAAGGAATCATCAAACTCATAAATCACCATAATAATTTAAATCTGCGGTTTAAAATAATCAGAACCCTGATTTTTTTCAAGGCAGTAAAAAAAGAGAGACAAAGAGAAACCCTAAAAACTAATATTAATGTCAGTGTCAGACAGTTGTTTATCGTTTGAGAAATTGTTTTTGAGTGAATATCAACTAGACTTAGGACCCAGAAACCTTGGTTTCTTGGGAGAAAAAAGGAAATTTACATGATAACTTTGTTGTGTATCTGGATGGAATAGCAAGTCCTACATGGTAGATTTGCAGTTCCAAGTACAATCATCTTTTTTATTTTACTGCGTTATGGGAATACTTGTTTTGTTCCAGAAGCTGAAAATAAAATCAATGTTTTTTAAATTTTTTTAATTAAGAAAAATTTAAATAGTTATCAGAAATATGTAGGAGAAAACTCTATTTTTGTTTATTGCTTTACAACCTGACACCAAGGGCAACTTCTAATGTACAGTACTTGGAAATAGTCAACCAAAAGATAAGAAACATATACATTTGGACATGTATATCTTTCTATTTTCTTTCTAGTCAGATGGAAGTTAAAGAAGTATCATTGTGGGCTTTATCATTAGAGACTCAGAAGTTGTTAAAACCGGTAGGGACATTAGAGATCCTCTGGTCCAACCTCCTAATTTTACATATGAGAAAACTGAAGTATAGAATATAGAGTGACTTCTCCATGGTCATACAGGTATTATGTGTCAGACCTGGGGCTTGAACTCAGGTTTTGTAATTCCACGTTGAAAGTGTTTTTTCATCCAGTCCTCATCATCACTTTTAATATTTATTCAGGTTACCCTATGTGCCTTATTTTGCAAAATTTATATAGAAACCAGATCCAATCATCATAGAACAAATGTTGAAAACAGAAAAGATGAGACACACCAGCTCCTCCCTTTTTGTTAATTATTTGAATGATTTCCTTTTTTAATTTTCAGTTGGGTTTCATGAAAACTTTTCTTCGTGAAAGCTCAATAGGTTTTCAATTTTATCAAAATTTTATCAAAATTACTTAAAAATCATCTTCAAGAAATCACTCTAGATTAAGGAATTTTGTTCTACAATGGAACCATCTCTTAGAGAGTTATATCCAGGGAATCTTTGTCCAAACAGGTCTTCTACCTGCTTAATGATGTCTGAAGTTTCCTGTCTAGAGATTTATTCATTAAGTTGTGTTAAGTTTCTTGACCCCTACTAAAACATAAATGCCTTTGGAAGAGATTCATTCATTCACAATTTTGGGGAGAAGAAATGAATTTTCTAGATTTTTATTGTTATAGAACAGGTATGTTTGAGGATACTTGAGGCAAACAATTTTGTGCAGAATGAGAACATCTCTGTTGTGTATCAGACTCCTAATCAAAAAAGTGAATCTTGCTCATTTATTCCCCCAATGAATTCTTCTTTGAACAATTGGTTTCTTCTTCAGATAATTCATCAAATATTGCATTCTAAAACTGTACCTAAATTATACAAAGTGCCAAAATTATGTACAGTATCTAAATAATCCATCATTTCATGATTTGATAATTCCCACACAATGAACTACTTTTCCAATGCAATCTCAGTCTCATGATTAAATTTTAATTCACTTTCTTTATCTAACTATCTTTATCCTCAAATTTTTCTAACTTGACTATATTCAATCCTCTTACAGCCCAGGAATAATATCATATTTGGAGGGCGAGGAGGAGAAAGAAGAAGAAATAGGAGGAAGCAAAGAAGAAAGGAGGAGGAGGAGACAAAAAAGAAAGAGGAAAGAGAAGGAAGAGGAAGAGGAGGAGGAGGAGATACAAAGGACTACCTTAGCTTCAAATTACAAAGCAGCACACTAATTCTATATCTAATTTCAGTTACTATAATCAACCTTCTGCTATATCGACTTTTTTTCCCCAATCCAAAACACTTTAAAGCAGAAGTTTTCACTTACCTAATTGGCTCCCAATACAAGTGCAGATTTAATCCATCTGTCCCTAAGTGAGTATGTGTATCTTTGCCAGTCTGGCCTTTGTTTTAGTTTTAAATTACCCTTTTTTAAGCCTGGTTTCCTATGGAAAGAAAGCTTATAAAAAAATCCCTTTTCCAGTCTGAGTGTTTCAACCTTAATAACTTTTGATCTTGCAGACAGACTTTAGCCAATTTTTACAAAAAAGCCAAAAAGTTCCCAAAGAGAGAGGGTCCTTCTACCACCCTGTTTTCTGGAGATGTATACACAGTGGAGAAATGTGCCTTGTGATCCTTCAAAAGGTCTGCTCAGCACTACTGCCTGATCTTCAGGAAAGTAGTTTGTAGCCTCCTGATGTCACCAATCACATCTCTGGTTCTGGCTTGGGCACAGACTTCAGTCACCCAGGTATCCTATTAAGCAGACAGCAACCACACTTCAAAAGTATCAGACCTAACTGCTTCAGATACTGTCCTCATGAACCTACCTAAGCTTTAACATAATGGTGATGACCTCTTACTTAAGTCCAAGATGAGATCAACTGCTAAACAGATAGTATGAGAAGGGGTTTGGAATCATTTGCCTAAATGGCAAAAAAAAAAAAAAAGTCCTCAAAGAGGTGTTCTATTCATATAAAGTATTACATGGTTTGTTTTTTTGTTTTGGTTTGGTTTTCAATGTGTGTCTGTAAAGAGAATGGGACTGTGTGCTTATAAATTTATGCATCTATAACCAATTCTTGAGAGAATCATAAATAATTCAGATAAGTGAACTACAGTCCCAAATTTACACACAGACTCAAATTTTTCTAGTCATTAATTTCAATTCTCTTCTTAATATATGTCTACCAATAATCTGTTGGAGATTAGGATTTTACCCAGTCAAATTTTAAAAAGATGACTGGGAAACACATCTGGATAACTGAGAGCCAACTGTGTTCATATCTCAAAAACACTCCAGAAAATGGGAAAAATGTAAAGTAAGCATCGTAATGAAGGATCAAATACAGCTGATTCATAAGGGGTGGAGAACTAAGCTTCATATCTACATGGCCTTAATATAGGTAGAGTATATTGTCTTGCAATGAAATTAAATAATTACCTGAATATGCTGAGTACAAGTTAGATGCTGAGGGATAAATGAGTCAAAGTATAAAAATCAAATCAAACACTCTAAGAGGGCAATCATGTCTGGAACCACAGAATAGGAAATGATATGCAAGTTGAAGTGGTAGAGACCCTATCACTTGAGACATTTAACATTAGACCAAACAAGGCAACTGAAAATATTCATTGGGAAACAAACCTACTTTTAAGAGGGCTAGATGATTCAGTTCACCCTAACTTTCCACATAACACAGAATTATAGAATGTTAGAGTTGAAAGGGACCTCTAAGTTCATTCTATTCAAACTTCTAATTTTAAAGAGGAGGAAACTGAGGTCTAGAGAGATGAACCTTGTTCAAAGTTATATGTCTAGTTAGTTGCACAGCCAGGACAGAGAAACCATGTCTCCTAACTCTAGTTTGGTATATTTTCCACAATCGTACACCACCTCTTGCCTTTAAACATTTTAGATCTCTTGGGGTTAATATGGACATTTATTAACCTTAACCTGCCATGTGAGAAAATTTGCTTCCCAGTAGTAACTGGTTGAGTGAACTGGGAGATGTGCTGTCTCAGGTCATAAGTCACTACCTAAGGCAGTGGAGTAATAAATTATTTTTTGAAAATATCTTTGAGGTCTATGTTAATACGTGTTCCAGTGTGACTAAAATCTAGCTGGAAATAGCTCATAAATGTTGTACTTGATGGGGTCAAACCATGTCACTGTAACTTACTTATACTTATGTAATTTGTACCCTAACATCTCCACCCATTGTCCTAAAAATACTTCTAGCTTCTTAAAAGAAAAGAAAACAAAACAAAACACTGAACAGCCAAAGCAAAGAAGAGAGCTCCTCAATTATCAAGCAAATTTGTAACCAATCAAATGCATACAGACAAATCCAAAAACTCAGGCCAAAAACGAAACAGCTGCTCTGCCTAGCTGATCTGGACTGGTTAAAGTAAATGGACCTCCCAAGTACTAATAGCCTACTCACATGACAAAAGAAAGATGATTCTAAAGCAGAAACCACCATTTTTGGTATTCAGGGCCATAACCAGGAATTCTGATACCTGGGGCCAGAAAAGGGCTGGGTAATGTTTTATAACATATGATCGTGCTTGTATGTGGCTGAAGTAAACTGAGAGTTAAAGAGTTTGAGAGATTAGGGATTCCTGGGTGTTCATATTGGCACTCAGTCGGCTTGGTGAAAAGGGAGCACTCACTTACAGGAATCAAGCATGGAAATACACATGTGCTTTTAGTAACTCATAACTCTAAACTTCCAAGTTTCAATGTTAATTCATTTAGGAACATCTGCACCCCCTGAGACTGCTCTGCTCACCATCTGACAGTTGATTATCACCAGTCTTCTTTATTTGCTTCATTTAGGGAAATCCTCTTCTCTTCCCTACTCAAAATAGTCTTTATAATAGGCTCTTTCAATTAACCATCACTCTCAAAGGGGCATTTAGAAGGCTACTGATGTAACAGTTTTCATTAATCAGGAATACTGCAAAACTCCTCAAACTGGCTACCTCTAGAGCCTAGAGCAGACTGTACAGAATAAGCCAGCCAGTTTTTCACTCTCTTGGATGCTGTACTGTCCAATCAGAGCAAAGTTCAGAGCAACATGTCTCAGGTTCATTCACTCTTTAAGCCAGCTCCTCAGAATATCACAAACAAAACATCCTCTTGCTTTTTCCCTCTTAAGCCAGAGAACAAAGGTGCTCCATCAGCCACTACCACACCATCCATACATGGAACCATCAATTACAACAAATAGAAAAGTTTTGAATGCTGTGGATAAGTTCACTTTCCAGGGATGTATACATGGACAATGAGGTCGATGCACACATTGTCAGAGCTAGCTCAGTGTTTGGGAGGCTCTGAAGAAAAGTTTGGGAGAGAAGGGGTATTAGACTGACTACCAGACTGAAGGACTACAGAGCCGTTGTGCTGACCTCATTGTTATATGCTTGGGAAACATGGGCAGTCTACTCGTGCCTTGCTAGTAAACTGAATCACTTCCATTTGAACTGCCTTAGGAAGATTCTGAGGATCACCTGGCAGGATAAGGTTCTAGACACTGAAGTCAATGGGCTAGCCACATTGTTCAAATACAAAATGTATGCTTGCCAAAAAGACTACTTTATGGAGAACTCACCTGGGGCAGGCGATCACATGGTGCTTAGAAGTGATACAATGACACTCTCAAAGTCTCTCTCAAGAACTTTGGATTTAATTGTTCAACATGGGAGACACTGGCAAAGACATCAGAAACTGACAAACATATCAGAAAGGGTGCTATGCCCTATGAGCAAAGCAGAATTGAGACAGCACAAAGTAAATGTAGAATGGGTAAATTTGGAGTATCCACTCCAAATGTTCACACGGACTATCTGTGCCCAATCTGTGGTAGAGCATTCCAAGCTCATATTGGTCTGATCAGCCACAGTCAGACACACTGAAACTTCACTTTATCATGGTGATATCATTTTGGTCTTCAAGAACGAAGGACAACCACCAACCAACCAGCAGCAGAGTGCAACGAGCTCTTAGGAAGTGCTCTTCCTTTTACCAACATTAGGTGACTCTAAAGAGCAAGAGCCATTGGAACTCTAGGTCAATGAAATTAGCTCTCTCTCCGACCAATTAGGAATCTCTCAGCTGAAGTGTTTTTTCTAAACAGAGTGTTTCAGAGCTCCAAAGGATTAGCTTTCAGGTCCTCCTTGTTTCAAAAATTCTTCTGCTTCTTGCTACTCTCTTGCTTAATGCCTCGTCCTCTTAAATGAGAACTTCCTTATTCTCAGGGATTTGCCTTTTACTTAAGAAATCAAAATTCCCCAAATCTCCCCTATCAAATTGACAGTCCCATTTTAATCATACTTCAGTCTCCAAATGTTTATAGAGTTTTCCATTCTCTTAGTTTTACCTTAGTTATGTAACTCAGTGGATAGAGCACTGGGCCTGGAGTCAGGAAGACCAGAGTTCATATACAGTCTCAGACATTTACTAACTGTGTGACCCTGGGCAAGTCATTTAACATAGAAAGTAAGGTCCATGGGGTCATAAAGAATCAGACATGACTGAAGAACTTAAGGACAATTCTTTTTTGAGATATGCAAGTTAGGGGAGGAACTCATCATACTTTAGCCCCAAAATGTCCAGCAAGGATCTTTACCTCTTTGGTACCCTTGAAAATGTTTCTTATACTCACATTTCTCTATTTTAAAAAAAATAAATAAAAAGATCTTTCTCTATCTCTTTATAACATTGTCATTCTCACGCAAGCAAGAGCATCATTCCACACTGATTACAATGAGTTCTGAGTCCTCACTTCTACACTATTGATCATTTTCTCCCCAAAACTTTCCAAATCCTATCTGAATGCTGCATTTCTTCATACATTTATTTTATATCAAATCAGTTTATATCAAAACAAAATATTTTTTCTATTCATATTAGGCATTAAAATGTTCATCCTCACCAGTGGCAATATTTACATGATTTTATAATCTGAATTTCTTCCTTTATTTGAAAACACTTTTTCCTGCCACTTTCATCATCTGCTGCTCCCTATAAAAAAGGTGATAAAACAATAGTATACCTTACAATTTGATAGGGCTATGACTGAATTTACTATTGGGCACAGCAGGGACACTCAATGCAATCAATCACAAGCCAATATCACTATTGACCACTCCCCAACCATCTCTGAACAGATACAGGGTGTCCAGTTTGGAATATGCCCCAGGGCAAATGGCTCATGGGAACAGGAAGTAGGGAGGCTGTTTGTCAGCCCCTGTGGAAAAAAATCCCAGAAGAGGGTATGACAGCTGCAGAGAGAGAAAGTTGGAGAGGTAAGGAAGGGGCAAAAGAGTTGACTGTTTGGGTAGGCTGCTATATGTATTTAACATTAAGTCAAGCAAAGGAATTGAATATATTCACTGGAAAGCAAACCTAGTCTAGATAGGGCTAGATCATGCTTCATAGCACCTGATGCTCTAATAGTATCACTGATGGGGAAGTGCACCCCCTAAGAAGAAGAATTATGGTCCTCATGACGTCCTTATCAAAGGTATAGCTCTGTGTTTCATTATTGGCATTATCATTAAAATGGAATGACCAGTGTTGCACTGCAGCAATGGAGTCATCATGAACTGTGCCTGTGCTTTCTAAAGGCACAGGTGCACGTGACAGATTACACTATTGTCTAATCCCCTACTATAGTGCCAATGCAATACCCATAACAGCCACTATGGATATGCATGAGCATTTCCAAGGTCAATTCATAAAATATAAACTCTCTTCCTCAAAGACAAAACCAAAATATTTATTTAGATACTAGAAAGTCAATTCCACCACAGTAACAACTAAGTTTGTACAGGTTACCAATAAAGGAAGCACTGCCATCCCCAAGCCTTCCCTCGATTAGACCTCCCCACAAACAAGCTCCCTTAGGCAAGATCACTCCCTCTCTCACTCAAGCTAGCTCCTCTGCCCTGTCTACTCTCTCTCTCAGCTCTGCTCTTTCTGCTCCACCCATTCAGCAAGCTCCTCCCACCACTGGCTCCAGGTGACTCAGGCTGTGGGCTGGGCCAGAGCTCAAAGCTTTTATTGATAATTATCTGTAAAATGGGGAAATGGTTTCTCAGGTCCCCTTCAGTCCTAAGAATCTGTGTGTCTCCT
Organism: Notamacropus eugenii; assembly: GCF_028372415.1. NCBI lineage: Eukaryota > Metazoa > Chordata > Mammalia > Diprotodontia > Macropodidae > Notamacropus > Notamacropus eugenii. The sequence continues at coordinate 209,858,258 of NC_092873.1, read as the reverse complement.
TGGAGTAAACTTCAAAATGAACTTTATTCTATTCAGAGTTAGTATAAGTGAGCTAGTGCTAAGCAAAATAGGGAAGCCTACACTACACAGACCTTTATAGCATTTGTCACAGGTATACAACACACATGGTGACAAAGTATACATGTTGAGGATAAAATATCTTTGAAACCCAGTCAATTTCCATATTCCCTCATCTATTTTCTATTTCAGCATACATACACACACACACACACACACACACACACACACGCACACGCGCATACACATTTACTCAAATTCAAACATCTAGTGCCATCTTATTGTTCTGTAGCTAATTCATGACCTCCAAATCTAGTGCCCCATTTGGTCATTCATTGTCTAGGTAGCCTTTCCTTGCCCTGATCAGCAGTAGCCAGCCTAATGTTTGTGAACCACATTTAGCTCCTGTGAGCTTCATGGGTGTTCAAAATAAGCATGAAAGAAAAAAATGGGCATTATTGATTATATTGATAATGCGACCTTGGGCCAGTCTCTTAACCTCTATCTTCTTCAGTCTCCTCAAAAGCAGAATGGGATAATAATAGCTCATACCTCCCAGAGTAATTGTGAGGATCAAATGAGATAATATTTGCAAAGCATTTAGCATAGTACCTGGCACATTAGTAGGCTCTATATATTCTATGTATATATGCATACTACATATATGTTTTATATGTGTGTTCTCTATGTATATGTATACATATATACACACATTTGTGTGAAAGTATATATAGATTTAAAGATAGAACTATAGCTACATATAATATATACATATATCTACATGTACATACATGCACACATATAGAAAGAAAGAGAATCAAATATATGCCAGTCTATATGCTACATAGATATATATATGCAAGATAGATAGTTGTATATATAGAATGTTTATATCATCATATTTTATTAGGTATATGAGGTGTTCAGGGATGACTAGCACTTCTGCTTTGCGGGCTTGCCAAGCCTTTTTCAGGACTCTTCATCTACCTTTGGTTTCCACTTGTTACCCAACTCTCACCTGTGACTCTAAGAAGCTGTAGTATGCATACCACCCACACCCCATTAAATCATCTCAGCAGATAGGTTTAACCAGGTTTAGGTAATGTACCAGCTTTAAACCCATCAGTGAGTTATGTCTACCCCAACTTGTAAAGGCTTCACTCTATGGAACAGACAGATGAGACCAATTTGTTCCAACAACCATGAAGGTGACTGAAGCAGGCAATGAGGAGTGCTTTGGTTAGACATCAAAGACACCAAGGTCATCCATTGTATCCTGGGCCATCACCAGTAATCCTGACTTTTGTTTTGTCTACTGGACTTTGAAGATTATGGAAAGAGAGTAAGATTGCCAATTTTGTGTAACTCTGCCTCACTTAAATCCAATTCATGTGTAAGTCAAGACATCACTCATAATGCTAGTGGTCCTCTTCAAAAATGAAGGTCAAAGAACATGTTATGTTACGCTAAACTATATTATACTATGCTACATATTGTGACTACCATGTGTCCAACACTATGCTAAGTGCTCCATTAAATATCATCTCATTTGATCCCCACAACAACTCCAGTAGATAGTTACCTATTTTACAGTATAGAAGATTGAGACAGAGGTTAAATGACTTGCCTGGGCTCACACAACTAGTAAACGAGTCTGAATTTGGACTCAGTTCTTCCTGACTCTATCCACTGTACCACCTAGCTATTATTATTGGTGACATAATAGGAGGAGGAGGAGTTATATTATACCTTGAAACATTTTAAATTACATTGCTACACAGAGAAAATGACTTCATAAAACAAATATTTGTCAGTTCTATTATAATGCATAATAAATTAATTATATGAAAATTTTAAAATGAATCCATATACTTGTGAATTCTGTCTTCTTGGATTGACTAATTGTCTTTACAAGTATGAATTATTCCTCACCTCACCCTCCTTTTAACTAAATTTAATCATTCCATGTCCTATTCCCTTGGGGTCCTGTTCTCTGAGGAACAACAGCTTATCTGACAAAATAATCCATTAGGTCCCTGCTCGTTAACGTATGTAGCCATAGACCAATACATAAAGAAAAGTGTAAAAAGGAAAATAGGAGAGGGTGTAGTCTAAGTAAAGAGAGTGATAAGAATAAAAGGAGTCACTGATGCCCAACGTAATAAGCAGAATAAGAACAGAGGAATAGAAAATTTATGGGAGATCTCAAAAAGCCCTGATATTTGAAATTGCTAAATGACTAGCTATTTGCATAGACCTTCAGGATTAATAATTAATCATTCAAGTATTTCTATTTTGCTTTTCTTATTTTAATAAAACAGGTTGTCATTTTTGTCAATTGCATACTTACAAGTAGGGATTCAATTTCAATATATTAAGGTGATGAGAGTAACATGATTAGCTTTTCTCAAGTTTCCCAGAGAAAAAAGTGAGAGAAATCCCTCAGATGTATTTGCACCCTTGCATGCCTTTAAGTATGAAAGAAGGGATATATGTATTTGCATTTTGATAAAGTCTTTGAAAAGACAATGCCCTAACCCAAAACAATGTCATGTATAATGGAAATTTCTGACATTATAAAAGGTCAGGGCAAAGAGAAATGAGGAATACTCAGGCCTTTTAGCAATCCCTTAAAACCCACTATTCTACCTGTTATGTTGGTCTAACCCTGGAGGAAAAAAAGATCTTCCAGGAGTTAAAAAAAAAAAAGTACAGAGATAAATAAAAGCAAATGATATTGAGGGGTGGGAGGAGGGAGAAGGGAGGAAAGAAGGAAAGAAAATTAATATGCAGATCAAAAAAATGGGTGGAACATGAGCTCACAATTGGTGAGGAAGGATGGGGTGTAGTCAAATAGATAAAGCTATCATGAGGAAGGGGAGAAGGGTATAAACTTTGTGAAGCAATAAAGGTCATCAAAAGAGAATCCAAACAAAAAAAATTGGAAAAGGAAAAAATGAAACAGATTCAATGCGGATTTTTGCCAGTCCCACAAAACTTGACCCTTTGAATTACGATTACTTACAGGAAACATTAGAAGTTTTCCAAGAAAGAGATAGCTCACATAAAAGGTGGCTCCAGAGCATTCTACTTGTTTGGTAGCTTTTACTTAAAGTTTCGTGGTTTTCTATTTAGCTCTTTTCTTACTCTGATTTCCTCTGCTTCAGAGTACCACACCAAGTTCAGAAACACTGGGGAAAGAAAAATACCTGACTGAAGGGCTTTTCCCCAGGCCTGGCCCTTTTGGTTCTTCCTGCTCTTACCTTAGGGGACACAAAGCCCCTGTCACTGAAGTTTGACAAGACAAACACATAACAGCAAGATGGTTGGCTGATTCTGTCAAGACTAGACACGACAACCTATTGACTCACCAAATTTTTCATTTTTTAGTCATAGCGGTACAATTTTACTTCATAGCCTACGTCCCCCAGGATATTTTTCCTCCAGACCTCCAAGAGGTAAACCCTCTCTAAAATCATGTTGCACTTGAATTAGAGCTGCATAGTGATTAAATCTTGGAGATTTTCTGCATGTTGCCCATTGGAAAAAAAGAAGATGAACTGAAGGACCAACAAAGCTGCTGGGTCCCTAGGGATGGCCCCAGTGCCCGCCATTTGTTGAAGGAGAGACCAGTACATCTTAGATATTCATGTCATGGTTCATACATTATATGCTGACCTGAACATACTGTAGGTCCTCAAAACTCCACATAAACAAATATTTCTCTTTTCTCCTGTCCTGATGGACATAAAGATGCAAATCCAGAATATTTACCCTATAAAACCTACTTCTACCTGTCAAGATGAGAACTAATTACAAAACACTTATCTTCTCACAGAAAGTCAGTAGAGTCCCCCACTCTCAAATGATTGCCAGTCCTTTCTATTGTAAAGAAACTCCTAGACATCCAGAGTCTGGTTTTTCCTCTACTGACTGGATGTTTAACCATAACTGCTTACCCTTTTATAGAGGGTTAAGTTTGAGAAAAAACTTTACATACATTATCTTACTCAATCCTTACAACTCCTCTGTGACACAAGTAGTGCAAGTATTATCATCTCCACTATACAGATGAGATAACTGAAACTTAGACAGCTTTAATGACTTGTCCAGTTAACACAGCAAGTAAATGATGGAGCTGGGACTTGAACCTAGGAATGACAGTGGTTTTTCAACTAAGCATGCTGCGAAGGTAAAGCCAAGTCCTCTACAGCCATGCACCCCCTCTGAGCCCAGCATCTGTTTTGCAGTTTTAGACTTAGCCTACAATAAAGGTGAACAGTGAAGGAAAGGATTGACTCAGGTCCACAAAATGCAACCAGCATGCCACCTTTAGGAAGAGGAAGAGCAAGAGCAGAAAAGGACAACATAAGGTAAAAGCACCAGGATGCATCTGAGTCAATTCAGTTAGCAAATACACATTTCCTACCGTAGGAAGGGAAAAGATTCAAATCACAGCTCTGTATTCTATACAACACAACATTGTTTAGCTTGCATGTGTCTGATGCAAAATCCCTGGACCCCTCACATGACTGTAATGAAACAAAATAAAGTTATGATCCATACAGCATTAGCACAAATGATAATAAACATAGAACTATGACAACATTATCCTTACAGCAGGAGTTTCTAATTCTCTTTCTCTCATGGACCTTTTTTTGCCATTCTGGTGAATCCTATGGATTCCATCTCAGAATAATACTTGTAAATGCATAAAATAAAATACATAAGATTACTAAAGAAACCAACTATATGGAAATAAAGATGAGTTTTCCCATCTAAATTCATTGATGCTCTAAAATATACCTATAGACTCCTTACTGGATTTGAGGACCACAAGTTAAAAACTCCCATTTTAGAACATTAATCAAAGTTCTAAAAGGGGTATTGCTAAAAGCATTATTATCTGATGGATATGAATGTCCATAGATTTCAGTGGGGAGCAGTGTAGGGAGGGAGAGTCTGTAGATGCCTAAAGATGGAGTCACCTAGTTGGGCCAAGATGAATAATGTTATGGCAATGGAATAGCAATGAGATAGATCACCCCTTACATTATTACAATATGCCCTCAATATAAAGTTTCCCATAAACTAGCCAATTATTTCCCGTTGTTCCATTTCTAAAGAAGCCAAATGAGAGAACATATAGGGAAAATCTCAGGGAAGACATTGATTTCAGTAATATACTGTGAGTATATGAATCATAAATAAACCCTCTCTCTGCCAAGAAAACATGGGATGCTGACTATGTATGCTCTGGGAGATGGTAAAGCTCAATAAAAATTCTCAGCTGACTGTCAATACACTAATAACACTTGAGGATTTTTTTGCCTATATATCCATAACCTTGTCTCCACTAACTTTTGCCAATTAGTGAGCAAAGTGAGAGGTGGTGTGTCATTCACAATAGAGGACAGCCATTCTTCTTGATCCTTAATATCTAAGAGAAATAATATTGGCACAAATATATAACTGCACAAACTTTTGAAAAATGTGTAGATCCACTGGATACAATATTGTAAATACATTTCATAGAATGAATAAAAAACTATGGGAGTGGTAAACTTTGACAAGGGATGGGCTCAGCTCACTTTATACATGAAGCTTTTCCTGATTCCTGGCTGCTGGTACCTTCCCCCCTCCAAAAAACAATTATCCTGAATCTATTTTGTTGCAGCCTATGTATTTATATATTGTCTCTCCCAGCTAGAGTGTAAACTCCTTAAAGTCAGGGAGTATCTCACTTTTGTATTCCAAGTATCATTGTGTCCCTGATGCCTGATACAGCTGATATAGCACTTAGAATGCTCTTAATAAATACTTGTTAATGGACGAATCAATGGGGTCAAAAGTTAGAAGAAAATGGCTATCTCAGGCAGATTTTCATGAAGATGCAAACGTTATCTTTGGAGTATTATTACTTTCATGGATATTAGTAACACTTAAATACTATACTATTGTTATGAGTATATAATATTATATAATTATTGATAATATATAAACACTACACTAATGCTATACTAGACATATGATACTACTAAAAATATTTCATTACTATACTATTAATAATAAATAAATTAAATTAATTAATTAATTAATCGCAAATAATAATAAATAAATGATAAATAAATAAATAGCAGCAAATGTGCTGTCTAGTCCCTTTCAGTCATATCCAACTCTTTGTGACCCCATTTGGGATTTTCTTGGCAGCAATACTAAAGGGGTTTGCCATTTCCTCCTTCAGTTCATTTTACAGATGAGGAAACTGAGACAAACAGGGTCAAGTAACTTGCCCAGATTCACCAGATTTGAACTAGAGAAAATGAAACTTCAGGTCTGGCATTCTATCCACTGCACCCATGAGGTCGGTAATAGTGACATCATCTCAAGGACTTCAATTTAAATACACATCTGTAGAAACTTCTGAAAGAAGCTTGCTTTCTTCCACTGTGTTGATTTGGATTACTTTAGGATCTTAGATTTAGAGCTTAATGTGACTTCAGAGGCCATCTATCTAAGTCCCACCCCTTCACTTTACAGATGAGGAGTTGAGGACCAGGATTAAGTGACTTGCCTAAGATCACACAAGTCGTATGTGTCAAAGGTGAGATCTGAGTCTCTGGACCCAGCATTTCTGCCTTGAGAGCCTGTGCTACTTCTACCACACCAGTCTTTTTTTTCTTGCTGGCTACGGTTGTGCATCTCCTTGCTATCCATCCTGTCCATGAAGACAAAGTGTTGACAGTCTCTACCAGGAGTCCCACCCTCTTCAGCCAAGAAAATGTTGTCCAGAAAAAAAGCAGGAATAAATGTGTCAGTAGAAGAGCTAAGCTTAAGGTCTCTAGTAGACAGAATGGGGTGGGGTTGGGGGGAGAGAGACAGCAAAGTTTGAGCAGCTTGCCAACCAGGTTGAATTAACATTGTTTCAGCTCAGACTTGAGGGAGAATTCCTAGTAATTGTCCATCACCCCCAATCAAAGATTTGATAAATGATGCCCTCTTTTTTAATGGAAGTAGATAAACGATTGCTTTTGAAATCTACACATTCTGCTTCCCCTCCGAAGCCAAAAAGTCCTTTACCAAATGCCAATGAGAAAAGAGACAGCTGTGGAGCCTAACAGGAAATACAAACCTGTCCCGACCTCACCAACCCCAACTGGAAGTACCAAAGTGCCTGTGAACCTCCGTGTGCACGCTTGGCTTTATTAGAAATCATTAAAAATGTTGTACTCTGCCCAGCTGATATTAATAAGGCCACAAAATCCTTGTTGTCGACAGCTCATTCGCGTAATTCATGGCTGCCTCCAATTATCTGTGGGAGATTTGCAGGCCTGACTCACAGCCGAGCGGGGGAGGCTTCACATGGGCAGGCACTTAATGAACAGATTGGCTTATAAACACAAGCTAATCTTTCCCACATGTACACCTGAAGAGTATCACAAGTGACAGCTGTTTAAATTTTCAGGGAAATTAATGACTCCTAAAGAGGTAGGCCTTATCAAGTTTGGACTCCTTCTGATAGTGGACAGCCACCACAGGGCAAAATGTTTATAATTATCCATAAGTGTCTCCTTCTATGGGCCCATCTCAAAAACCTTTATGGACATGAGTTCTTTTCATCGTGTCTGTGCTGGCAAAGACTAGAGCCATTTTGTTCAATCTGGTCCTGATATTAGGATACTTAGGGATCTAATGAGCAACCCTCTATCTTCAGATCACAGTTGGTTTAATATGATTGGGATTGTGGTTGGGATCCTGTGTGTCCTGTAAAATCCCTCCAGACACATGCACTGTTTAGGGCCACAATGATATTTTTGAAATGCATCAGTTTAGCCCAACCCCTCACATGTGTCTTGCTGGGTCCTTAGTGTGTGGGGAATAGATCTGCCCCATTCTCTGTCTTGGGAACAGCACAAGGGCCATATTAAATACAGATTGACCAGGAGACCATAAGTGACTTTTAAAAAAAGCATATCTAGAGAGAAATAGCACATGGCGAAACTCACTGCCCTCTCCTTCCACCTCTCACCCCTCCCCTGCTCTCTTTTTTTAATAGATTTTTTTTTCTCTATCTTTACAACAGGACACGCAACCTTGGTGTCAGTTGCAAACGCATTCCACATTCCCCATGAAGCACTTGGCAGGAAATGTTCTCATTTCCAAGGGGACTTTTCAGAGTCTGGTTCAATTTCAAAAGAAGTATTGTAAAGAAAGAGAATTCATGCTGGTCAGTAAACCTGCCCAAGTGGGAAGACCTTTTTTTTTTTTTTACTGGAAAGTAGGAGGAGGTGAGAACCTTGAGGTCACAGTGCTAGCAAGACATTTGTGGTGAGGAATCCCCTGGGACACACTGGAAACATCTCCTAAGTTTAGGTAATATTAATTTGGGAGAATGGAAGTTGATTTTTTTTATTGTAGTAGAGAAGAGACTACTGCTTCTATTAAGTTTTTCTTAAAGATCTATAGGAATCCATTGGTTTTTAATGCATATTCCTTAGCTAACTAAGTCACTGTTTGCTGTAAATGATATGTGGTTATGTTTAAATTCAGGCTCCCAAGAATGTAGGGAAATGAAACCTTGCAAAAGACCAGCTTAGAAACATTCATTACCATAGTCTTTTTTTGCTTTAAAAAAAAATTTCTGGGGGAAAAAATGAAAATAGCTTTATGTAATCTTATTTTGGTAATAAATAACCAATGATCATTCTCCTGTCTTCCAATCACAGCCAATTTAAAATCAATAAGATCAATTACAGCTCACTGATGGTCAGCTATATCTCATCAACACATGTAATATTCTAGGCCTATAGGTGTTCTTACCAATTGCAGGAATTCATTCTACCTTGTTCTTCTTTTGTACATCTGCTCTTATGGTTCCCTACTCCTAAAATCCTCCTACTTCCCATCTAGGTCAGCTTTTGAAAGCTTATTCATTCTTTAAGCCCTTGCTGCAATTCTGCTTCCACCATGAAACTGTACCCATTACTCTAGACAAAAGTCATTTCTTAGAAATAAGCTTATTTAGAGCAGAGACAGTTTCATTTTTGTTGCTGTTTCCAGCCCCTAACATTATCTGGCACATAGTAGGCACTCAATAATTGTTCAATTGAGTTGCATTGGAGCTCTCTCTCCTTTGTACACTCATATCACTTTATCTCAATTATTTGCCATGCCCTTTTGAAACTGGAGTTATTCCTGTTCATGTTCCCCACCCCCCATTCACAGAGGAAGTCATCTGGGCTTTACTTTATGAGTACTCCAAAAGTGACTCACACATAGTAGGTACTCAAAAAAAATTTGACTTTATTCAATAATGTGTTCACATTTACAGTTGCTTGATTTTAGTAGGAGTCTCCTTTGCTAAGCTAAAAATTCAATTTATCCCCCCTGAATACCTAGAATCCCAGAGGCCCTAAAAGAGTTCCTTGGCAGGAGCAATTCTGCTGTCTGTCTTAGTTGCATTCCAGTAGCTAACTCTACTCTCTGGCCTCTCCAACTCAAAAGGTATTTTTTATGGTGTCCTTTTATTTGTTCCATGAAGCAAACTTTGGAGCCTGGATAAGCCTTTCTTGCACAGCTATTTCAGTGCATTTTTTTCCAGTTAGAATGGCATCTTCCCAAGAATAAATACAAAAAGGAAATAAATCACCAGTCTTATGACTGGGTTCATAAATAATGTCTATTTTAAAATAAAGTTCTCAGTCTTAAAATATATATACATACACGCTGCTCTAACATACATACACATGTGTATACATACACTCACACATGCCACTTCCTCTATTTTATTTTAAGAAATTTTATTGGGGTTTTTTTTGCATTCTCTAGTGATGAAAATCTGTCACAGAGAATGTTTTACCATAACTATAACAGTCTGACTACTATATTAGGCAACGAACTCCATTTGTGGTACATTTGACTCTTTGGAATGGTTATAATTCAACTCTATTTACTATCAAAGAAGGAAATGCAAGAACAGTTAATCTACCATCAGGAGGGAAGATGTTGTTAGCAGGTAACTTGACTATTTTGGTGAAAAGTGAGTGTTTACAAAATCTTTATTGGATATCCAACAAATCATGTTCTTAAATGACTGAGGTCAAAGTTCAACACTTTATCTGGTTTCTGGTCTGCAATTTTATATTTTGACAAGGGTACTTCTGCTGCATATCCCCCAAGACTTAATTCACCAATGAAAACCAGAGGCAATTTAAAATCAGACGTATTAGTAAAGGTCATAACACAATTAACACTAATACACCCAAATATGTTTCCCTTTCCCTTCCAACTCTAGCTAGCCATATATGCAGTAAAAACATTAGTAATGCTAAGCATTTAATTTTAGAAAAGCTCAATGATCCCAGTCATTCGGGATTGGCCATTCAATTGTTCATGAAATATAATTTGCAGCCCCAGCTGACACACCCACATTTCTATGCATTTAGAAAATAACTAAGAATAAAGTTGATCTAGGGCAGTGTTGGAAAAATCAATACATAAAAGATGATCATTGTAAGAAATTTTTTACTTGAATTCGGTACTTCCTTTTATCTTCAAATAAATTCATAATGAGCTTTTTTTTACAGATAAGAAAAGAAGAAATAAAAACAAAGGAGAAGGAAAAATCACTGTTATACAAACATTTTTACTATAAAAATTGCCATATGATTTTAAAGATGCTCCTGTTGTTATTTTCAAAGAGGTGAGAAGTTCCCGAAGATCCATTAATGGTAAATGCCTCACCAGGGACCTTTTGAATCAAATGCTTCTATAATGGAGAGGTAGCTTTAGATCTCAATGGAGCAGAGTCGATACACACTTTACAGAGTGGCAGATCCAACCAAAACAAAAAATAATCTCTAAACTATTCAGCAATTAGACAAAAATACAAGGAGGGTTGAACAGGGGAGGCCTTAATGAAGTTGATGAGATCCCTAATAAATCTGATGAGATTATAAGATGTGAACCTTTGCCTAGAAGAACCTGAAGTACCAGTACCTCCCATGGAGACAGACATGTACACTACCACCTTACTGAGAGGACACAAGGAATTCCTTTGATTGGTTCTAAGTGACTGAGACTATCTCCAGGATGACTGCTGAATGGAAGTAGGGAGGGAAATAGACTCTTGTAAGAAAAATCATCTGCCCTACCCCTATGACCTATAATATTAAATAGATTACAGATTTTTGTCCTTTTCTCCTTTGGACTCCCAGACCAGATTAGTGAAACATTATTGCCTCTTTATATAGGGGGGGAAGGAAAGATGATTTCTCCCTTTCTTTCTCGGGAGAAATTAATGGTGACATGCAAGAAAAACACATAGTCAGCTACAAGTAATTCCCCAGGGAACACAAATTTCCTAAAGCTTAAGTTTTTGATGACTTCTGCCTTTCTTTTTACTTTTCAGAGCACAGGTCAAGGTTTAGAGTTCCTGAGCATGGGCTTTCCCAGCTCAAGCATCCAGGACATTAGTCAAATTCCTGCAGAAACATGACAGAAGTAGGCATGTGGTTGCACATGGCCTGTAAAGTAAGATCCAGAAAATGAAATTTCCCAGATTTGAGAGATGCTTTGTGAATAACACCGAGTTCCAGAGTTCCCAGGTTCAAACATTAATATACCAACTTCTTAGGGGGAAGAGAACTCCTTAACACCATTCTTCTTTAAAAAGAAAGAGGATAGCCAATATGAACCCTAGATAAAATGATGGATTAATGCCATGGAGTGGTCCTGGGGAAAGGAGATCAGGATTGTGCCAACCATGCTTATCATTACTTTGAATTACTCAGACAGCAAGGTTCCAAGATGAAGAGAAAATGCTTGTTTGGTAGTCCCCAGAGAGTGCTTATCTGCTAGGGACAGCTTAATTGAGTTGAGTGCATTAAGTATTTCTGAGTCTATTCATGGACTTCTGTGAATGCTGAGTCATATTCATTTTCTGTCTAGGTAAAACCAAGGCTTTCTATACCTAATACCCATATTATACGCTGAGGGAGTATATGGGAATTGTTGACCCTGTCACCCACTTTGGAAGAAATTTAGACATGAACTGTTCATAAACTTTATTTTGCTATGCCTAAGCTTTATTAAAATCCAGGAAACAGGTAAAGGGGAGCATAACAAACCAAAGAGAAAACCCTTTGGAGGCCAACCTGCAGGATCAGACCAAGTCCATATGTTTCCATAGTCTTTAGGGGCCCTTGGCTATAGGTTATACAAGTATGTGATGTGACTCATCAATCTGGGATCTCACAAAAAATAAATCTGGTCACACCTTGAGAGCTTTACCAACATGAAAAGGCTTAACTGTGGAAGCTTTTTATTGATTGTAAGTTCCTTTATTGATTTTAAGTAAGGTTTTAAGTAGTTATTGATAAAGTTTTAAGTTCCTGTTTTAGTGTCCTATTTTTTTCTCTGTAATCTCAGTCCCTAGAACAATTCTCTAGAACACATAATACATCCTCAGTAGATTTGACAACAATTCATTTGAAAGGGACCTGGGAGTTTTACTGGACCACAAACTTAAATATGAAAAGTCAATGCTATATTGAGCTCTGTTAATAGACATCAGGGAGATGATGTTCTGAACTCCACCCTAATTAGACCGCATCTGGACTCCTATATCCAATTCTGTGTACCACCCTGATCCAATGAACCCAAGGACTCTTGCAAGGGCAATATCAAAGCTGTTGACAGAATTTGAAATCATTCTATGAGAAGCTTGTTTAAAGTAACTAGGGACCTGTACTTACCCTTACTTGGGTCAAAGGAGTATTTGTTCTAGATAAAGGAAAAGGTCCTTTCAAAAAAGGAAGAGGCACAGATAGTGGGTTACCATCTCTGTAGATCTTTAAATAGTGTTTGTATGTATGTAGGTATGTGTGTATATATGTGTGTGTGTATGTGCATAGGCTGGGACCAGATGACCTCTGAGGTTCTTTTTAACTCCAAAAGAAAATATGGCATGATGGAAAGTATACCTGATTTGGAGTTCCATGACCTAGAATCAAATCCCATCTCTGTAATTTACGGCTCTTGACAATCTTAAGCAAATTATTAAACCTCTCTGGGCCTCAGTTTCCTCACATATAAAATACAGGGAGGATGATCTAGATGGTTTCAACTCTATATCTATGATCCTATGGGTCTGCCTTATCATGGGTGGTGGTGTTTTTATCAAATGGATGATAGATAGACAGACAGACAAACAGACACAGACAGACAGACAGACAGACAGACAGACAGACAGACAGACAGACAGACAGACAGATAGATAGATAGATAGATAGATAGATAGATAGATAGATAGATAGATAGATAGATAGATAGATAGACAGATAGATAGATAGATAGGCAAATCTAATGAACTTACCCTGGAAGATGGGTTTGATAAATTTGAAAAAGTATGGCTTGGCTGCTAAGCCCAAAACCACTAACTCTACTTTAGTTCTATCTAGAATTTAATGACACCGTATGAATTCCCCAGGAGGGTCTCTACTCCTTCATGACCACAGAAAGTAATTAAGGACCCATCTCTTAATGTATGTCACTATTATGTCTCCATATAAATGATGTCTGAAGCTCACAGTCAGAAATTTTAGAAGTAAAAATAAAATAGCTTCATAGCTTTCCCGGATAAGAAGATAAACTCTTCGAGGGCAAGGACTGTTCCCTACTTTATCTTTATCAAGCTCCTAATAGTGTCTAACACACACTAAGAATTTAATAAACATTTGTTGAATCAACTAATCAAGAATATGTGCAGTTTGGTGCATTGAGAAATTTTATTTTCACCCATTTCTGTATCCTCAAATAGCAATCAGCACTAGCAGGTATGTCTTTGAATATGAATAAATTATACTGTGAGGGGAATGGGAGGGAGAGAATATGCATTTATATGGTGCCTACTATGGGCAAGGCACTATACTAAGTCTTTTTTTTTTTTTACAAATATTATCTCCTTTCATCCTCACAATAACCCTAAGAAGTAGATGTTATTATTATCCCCATTAGTTGAGGAACTGAGGCAAAGAGAAGATAAGTGACTTCCCCAGGGTCATATAGCTAGAAAGACAGTGTTTGAATTTAAATCTTCCTGACTAGAGGTCCATCACTCCATCCACTGTACTATTAGCCATCTGTCTGAGTGGAAGGAGAAAGGGGAAGAGAGGAAGAAATAGATGGGTATCCTCCACTACTTGTCTTCTGCAAGCTTGTAGTATTTGCCAGCATTCAATACTTCCTTCCTACTCACCTTTCAGGATGAGATTAAGACCAGAAGAGAAGTAAAGGTCTTTGGTACAGCATATAGCTTCATTTTAAACCTAATTTCTTAGAAGAGAATAGTTCTTTCCTGAAATAATATAAAGTTTAAATTATTTATTTAGAAACACTCATTGCCCTGCACATAGTCAGATTCATAGTTATAGAGATCAAATTAGGTTGTCACTTTAAGAAATATCCAGTGGGCAATTTCCTATATACATCACTACCATATGCCCACTCGCACTCCCTCAAAAAAAAATCACACAGTTTTTTAGGAAAATCAGGTTTCATTTTGCTAGTGTCACTCTAGAAATGTGTCCTAACTTTTAGGATCTATACCAAATTTAAATCACTAATCTCTTCACAAACTTGGCGGTCTTCTGCCTTTTCAGTCTTCTTACACCTTATTCCTCTCCACATACTCTTAGTTCCAGCGACACTGGCCTCTTTGCTCCTCAGTCCATCTCCAGACTCCAGGCATTTTCACTGGCTTCCTTATGCCTATAATTCTCTCTCCCTCTTCTTTGACTCCTGATTTGCTTAAAGTTCCAGCTAAAATTTCATCTTCTACAGGAAGCCTCAACTAATCTCCCTTAATTCTAGAGCCTTCCCTCCGTTAATAATTTCCCATTTATCCTATATTTAGCTTGTTTGTACACAGTTGTTTTCATATTGTCTCCCCCATAAGACTGTGAGTTCCTTGAGAAAAGGAACTGTTTTGCCTTTTTTTTTTTTTTTTTTTGGTATTTCCAGCACTTAACACAGTACCTATACTTATTAGTTGCTTAATAATGCTTGTTGACCAACTAGGAACAATGCATTTACCCTCTCATTTCTTCATCTGTCAAATAAGAATAATAACTCTTAATAAGGCTACCTAACCTCATAGGACCAGTGTATGAAAAGTCTTAAAATCTAACAGAATTCTTATACATGTCTGTGTACTCTGAAGTTGAAATGTAGTGCCATATGAAATGCTTAAGAGAATTTAGTGATTATTCTTTCACTTTTTCTTTTGGCCAAGCTTTTCCAATCCCATTCCACTCAGAAATTAATAGGCAGTGTAAGAAACAAAGCCCTGAATTGAACGGTATTACACCAAGTTTTAACAAATCCAGCTGGCTATCCAAAAAGCCTGTCACTTCTCTTTATAAGAGCCAATTGACAAAAGTCTCACAGCCAACAAGTAATTGTGAATTGTCACATCTATATGACTGCTAACTAAATCCCCAGTTCCCATAGTGTATGTGTTTTAACTGGTGCTGGATCTTTAAATATATAGTATCTTGTATCACCACATTAATATTATTCAAATACATTGAAATTTTTCAGGTAAAAACAAAGGGCTGCATCTCCCCTCCGTGTACAACCATAGCACTGAAATTTGGCAGCTATAACTAAGTTTTGGGCCCTTTGCCAGTCTGTCAAATTAGGTTGTAATTGGCTGCCACAATCCAAAGCTATTAAGAACACACACACACACACACACACACACACACACACACACACATTTTATTAGCTTCCATCCTGATTCTTGCCTTCTAACTCATGTCACACAAAAAATGCTCCATGCCTCTTAACAGTTTTAGTTAGTCAAGAGGAAGAAAAATCTCATTCCCACCATTCTGTGGATCTTCTCTTATTTCCAGTTCCCTTCTATAGCAACAACAGCAGAGCTCCATGGTAGAAATTCAGAGAATTAAAATCTGGCCCCAGATCAGTTGGCAAACTGGCAGACCATGTGGTTCACAGAAGGGGGCTTCACCAGTTCTCTCACACCTTTACTCAGGAGCATCTGAGCTGATGCATTCTACATCTGTGACAGCTTCTGGAGAAGGTTCAAAGGAAGCCCAAGTAAAAATGATTATAGCTGAAGACACTGAAAGTAATGAAGATGCATGTGATGATGAGGGGGAGGGGAAACAGCCAAAGAAAATCCCATCACTACTTTCCATATAGTATAAACTATACTTTTTCTTTGCCTACTATTTGTGAAAAAGGTTTTCCATAATAATTGAAAGTCAAAACAGCTATCCTGGATTGCCTTTGTTATTTCTCTTGGGGAACCTAAATTTAGATGACGCTTCGGTCATTAAAGGAGTTCTTAATCTAAGAACCAATGTTTTTTAAAATATTTCAGTAATTATATTTCAGTATCGTTACTTTCTTTTGTCTTCTCTAGCACATTGCTTCCTCTATCATCTACACTTGTCTTCAATTTCTCCCTGTCTACCAGTTGCTTCCTTACTGTCTACAAATATGCCCATGTCTTCCCTATCCTCAAAAACATAAAAAAAAAAAAAATCCTCACTCTATCCATCCATCTCCACTAACTATATTACCTCTTATCTCTCTGGATTTTTGTGGCTAAGCTCCTTGAGTAGACCGTCTACAACAGTGCCTCCACATCTTCTCGTACTCTCCTTGACTTTACAATTTGACCTCCAACCTATCATTCACTCAAAAATTCTTTCTCCAAAGTTACTAATGATATTTTAATTGCCAAGTACAATGGCCTTTCTCAATCTTCCTCCTTCTTGGCCTCTCTGTAGTGTTTAACACTGACAATCATCCTCTGCTCCTTTATACCCTCTTCTCCCTAGGTTTTCATGACTCTGTCTCTTCCATGAAGCAAGAGAGTACCAGATCTGTAGCACAGGGGTAAAACCCCAGAAGAGCATCCTTTGTTGGCATGTTGTTAGAGTTGGATAGGGTCAGGAGGGGAAGGCAAGAATAGATCACCCAGTGACTGTCCAGAGAGAAAAGAAAATTTGTCTTTCAAAGGAGTCACCCATAGTCACATTGACTAGACAAGACTGGAACAATACTGGCAAAAATGGTGGGAGAGGGAGATGAGAATTCCGCATAGAAGATGGACTGAGATGAATTCACAAAGTTTGAGAGAGTTTGATTTTCATCCACAGAGAATTAAGGAAAACTGCAAAAGTAGTGATACAAGGGATAGGAAAAGACATAGGAAATTCTCCACAGAAGGCATTCAAAGATGGGTTCTATTTGTTTTCACTGTCAAATTTTCATTCTTTAAGTTTGTGAGTTATTTGTGAGGGGGGTGCTAATGACATACTTGGTGATGTCACTCAGGAAGTGCCTAGATTATTTAAGGTGGCATCAATGAACTAAAGAATTCCCCCAAAGTGTGCTTGACCTCATCATGTTTCTCCCAGAGGGAGACCTCTGATACATGTGTGATCACAATATTTCAAAACACCTTTTGTGTACAATCTTCTAACCTCTTAGTGTAGTTAAAGACATTACACTTGTGATATTTTCCCAGGCATCTGAAAAAACATAGTTCAATATCATGATTTATAGGAAATTAGTGGTACTGTCCTAAACCCTGCTATAGGAGAATGCTAGTAATGAAACCTGCTATGGACTGGGGGTGAAAGTTTTCCATTGCACTGGCTGGAAAAACTCCAGATCAAGAGATCTCCTGATGACTAGGAAAGTCTGTGACCAAAAATTTTCTATACCGGAAGAGGTCAGAAGTATTTAACTTTTTTGTGCCAAGAGAGTCAGTAAAGTTTTCCAGAAATATAATGTTAGTAATCTGATGGAGGCAGAAGATCATGTCCAGATCAAAAATAAGAAGTCAGTACCATGATCAAACTTGATCCAAAGATCGAGTAAAAAGATGTAAGCATACTGAAGAGTTTTATATCAAGAGAACAGAAAGGTTCCACAGAGTTCACATAATTGATAGCGCTCATTTTTTATAGTTATATGCATATAGAGAAAGTGCTAAAATATTAACCCATTCCCTTTCTTTGGTCCCTTCTCTTGTAGAATTGCTGGGTAAAATACAGTGTATCTATTTCCAAAGCATCTGTGGTTAGATGAGAAACTGAATAAGTCAAGGGAGAGGCGGTTATTGCAACCAAAAGAAAAAAGAAAGAATGAAGGGGAGAGAATGAAAGACTGGAGGGTTGCATAAAGATGCTTTGATGACACCAAGGAAATAGAGAACTGATGGCTACAGAATTATGAGGTGTGGCAAGAAGAGAGAGACAGAAATGGAGAGATACAGACTCAGAGAGACAGACAGATGCAGACAGACAGAGAGATAGGGAGGGAGAGAGAAAAGGATGCCCCATTTTTCTCTTCAACTACATTGAGGAGCAGTGGACAACCAGAGAACTCCCCTACAACAGTGTTTCAAGAGAGAATTTGTGAGGAAGAACCTCTACCAGAGAGGTCTTCGTACTTAGGACTACAAACTCTGAGTACGTACATCTTTAAGAAAAATGTTTATTCATTTCTAGGAGATCTATTTCACTTTCTCCTTTCAATAAAATCTGCCTCTCTAATGCTGCAATCTACATACTCACAATGGAGGCATTCATTTTAGTGTATCGGTGGGAGAAATGGAGGTGAAAGAAAACAGGATAACATAAAACCATTCATGGGGTGGAATCAAGATGCAGGAGGAAGAGGAAACATTTTTGCCATTTTATCCAGGACACTTTCATAATGTGCCAGCTCAAATTATGAGGAGAAAAGCCAAGGAAAGTCATAGTGAGTCATTTGTCAAGCCCAGGGCAGCTTAGGGAGGGATATAGAGATGTCAAGAGACTCTGAGGTGGGGACTTTCCAAGAGCTCACATTGGTAGTGGCAACAGAAAACATTCTAGCACTCAGGGATAGAAAGGGTGCCGAGACAGAACACAAAAACAGGAAGCACAGGACAGCAATCTCAGGAGATCTCTGAACTAGTACTGGGGACAGGAGTGGATGCCATATAAGCCTGCAGTGGAATAATCCAGGAAGGGGAAACAGCAGTTGTCATTCTGAATCTGTAGAAACTCGCAATGAGCTAATAGTGAATAAGTACAACATCAGTCTACTGGAACTCATTGTATACAAGTTAAAAGACCCAAACCTAGATCAGGAATTTGCAGAGCCCAGACCAGGAAGGCAGTGAATAGACCCCTTCTCAGATCACACAACTTTGGAAACACTGAAAACTTATAGACCAAGCAGATGGAACTATGAAAGCAACAGAAAGACATAAAAAGACCAGACATTCCCCTTCAGAAGCTTTCTAAGGCCAGTACTACCATGAAGTCAAAGTCAAGAAGTAGGCTGGAAGAATGAGGGAGGGAAAAAATTTGACCACAAAAAGCTATTATGGTAAAAGGGAATATAAACACAGAAAAAAACAATGACATGAAAATATCTATAATCAAATTCTCAGAGAAAAATGCAGATTGGGCACAAGTCCAATAAGAATTCCTACAAGAGTTAGAGTTTTTTAAGAGTGGAAAAAAATTAACAATAAGATTGGTAGAGGGAAAAAATGAAGAATGTAATGAGAGCTATGAAAAAAAGAGGAAAAAAGAATTAGCTTGGCAAAAAAAAAATTCCAAATCTTATTGAAGAAAATAACTTCTTGAAAATTAGAATTGGATAAATGGAAGCTAATGCTTTTATGAGACATCGAGAAATAATTTTTAAAATGTCAAAAGACAAAAATAGAAGAAAATGTGAAATCTCTTATAGTAAAAACAACTGATCTGAAAATAAACTAAGAAAAAATCATTTGCGTCACTAAACCACTTGAAACCTGCAAACAAAAAAAAGATGCTGAGCATCATATTTCAAGAAATTATAAAAGAAAACTGCTCAGATATCTTAGAACCAGAAAACAAAGTAGAAATCCAAAGAATTTTATCAGCAAGCACCCCAACATACAGAGGGGGGCCTGCTATCACAGGTTCTTAGATTTGCATTCACAAAAGGAAAGCAATTTTCAAGGAGTTCACAATCACTTTAATCAAACATATGTATCATTACTTTAACCAAGTACGTATATCATCCAGTTAGTTCAGGGAACTCAGCACCCTGAATTTCAAAGAAAATACAAAGAAATCAAAAGATCAACAGACAAGTCTTCCTCTGCCTGACCATAATTACCAGAGAGGGAAACATGACAGAGGGAAGCATGACATCTGTGTTCTCAAACTGGGGGAGGGGGGCGGATATGGAGGGGTTGCTCCTTAGGAGCTTTCCAGAGTCCTCATCTGCCACTCAAACCTTCTTACCAAAAACTAAGCCCCAAAGTAAAACCTCACCCTCAGAGTATTTATACCTTTATTAGGGCCAGAGGACATCCCAGCTCTTGAGAACCAGTGCTTCTTTAACAAAAGCTGAAGGTGTTCCTTCAAATCTTCCCTAATCAAACTCCCCTTAAAGGGTGGAGAAGATATTTAATCACATAACAATCATATACTGTTTCTACTTAAAGAAACTCTTGTTTCTGTACTTTACTCCTAGTAAAGACTCTTGATTGATAAAGGCAAGATTCAATTAGGCACTGATTATACTAAAACAAAAATAGCAAAAGACCCTAATTTTACTTGCCATTACAAGAATCTACTGGTCACATCATGAAAGGAAGCCCCAAATGAAAACTTCTAGGAATATTATATTCCAAAATCCAGAGTAACCAGGTAAAAGATAAAGTAATAAAAATAGTCAGAAAGAATGGATCTAAGTACTGTGGAACCTTAGGATTATATAAAACATCATAGGTACCACTATACACTGGAGAGCTGGAAAATTGATATTCCAGAAGCAAAAAATCTAGGATTACAACCGAAAATAATCTACCTACGGAAACAAATATATTCCTGTGGGCAAAAAAAAAAATTAACCTTTAATGAAATAGAGGACTTTCCAGCATTCCTGATAAAAAGGCCAGATCACATGCCCAGATAAGCTTAAAAAGGGCATTATTTAGATATAAAGGTGACCTTATAAGCAAATTATTTGGAACATGGAGGAAATCATCTGTGAGATTTTTGGATGAGGAGAGTTCATGATGAAACAATTGATGTAAAGGTTCACAGCAAATAAAATGAATAATTTTCATTACATAAAATTTAAAAGGTGTTACAAAAACAAAACCAACAGTTAAAATTAGATGAAAAGCAAAAAACTAGGAAAAAAATCTTTACAGCAAGCTTCTCCGATAATGATCCCATTTCTAAGATGTATAGGAAACTGATTCAAATTTACAAGAATAAGAACCTTTCACTAATTGATTAATGGTCAAAGGATATGAATAGGAAGTTATTAGCAGAAGAAATCCAAGCTATTGATAGCTTCATGAAAAAAAATTCTCCAAATCAGTAATAGAGAAATGTAAGTTAAAACAACTCTGAGTTACAACTGCATACCAATCAGTCTGACAAAATGACAAAAAAGGAAAATGATAAATGCTGCAGGGGACATGGGGAAATGGGTACACTAATGTACTGCTGGTGGTTCTGTGAACCAGTTCAACCATTCTGGAAAGCAATGTGGAACTATGCCAAAGAAACTATTAATCTGTGCATACTCTTTGATTTGAAGAAACTGGGGACTAGAGAAATTAAGTAATGCCTAAAATTACACAGGTAGTAAACAACAGAGGAAACTTCATATTTCAATTTAGGTCAGCAATTGCTCTGTCAGTTGTCCTACAGAATTGCCTGACATACTTAGAAGCTAAGCAACTTGCCAGCTAGCACACAGTCAATGTATATCAGAAGTAGAATTTCACTGCCTCTTAGTTTAAAATACACAAGACAAAATTAAGCCCTGACATCTGTACACAGATCAAGCTAAATAAACTGACATAGAACTAAAGGAAATCAAGGTCTCATGAAAATTTGACATCAGATAAATTTGATATACTTTGATTCTCTTTTTCTCTTTGTTGGTTTTCCACAGGAATTGGTATTCCTGGTCTCTTGGCTACACCAGAGTCACAGTTGCTAAAAATGGGTAGTACCGGAGGTCATGTCAATGGTAAATATGATAAAATCCTTTACGATAAATTGAATTCTAAAGAACCTAATTATTCTGGAACAGTTTACAAAGCTGAATAAACTGACTATATTATTGAAAATGAGTCATATCAGAAATATAAAGTAGAAATACAATATGAAAATACAGGAAGGTTCTGTGATACAGATTGTAAGCCATATAGAATTTAGCAGATGAATGTGGAGGAGTAGATTGAGGTAGATAGAAATTAATTAACTTTTCCATAGTCTCAGAGAACATGAATATGAGGCAGGATGCAAATCTAGATAGGTCTTCTTGACTCTGAGTCAAGAACCTAGGTAGGCCTATGAAACTGCGAAGGTAGATCCTTATTATTTCATGACCTACCTTTCTCACTATTAATAAAATTGATATATAAAATAGATTTGAGAGGTCTTTTAATTCATACTCAGAACCCCATTTGCCCTTCAGTAGTTCACAGGGCAAGATGCTAGAGAGAAGTCACAGGAAACTCAATACATTCAACATGTGGTAGATATCATTTCGTAGAATCACAGAATTTTAGTTGGAAGGAAATTCATTAGTTATCTAATCTAACCAATTCTCTTCTTTTTATTTGTTATTTTGGGGAGGCAGTCAGTGTATGTGATTTGCCCAAGGTCACGCAAGTTAGTAAGTGTCTAAAGCTGGATTTGAACTCAAGTCCTCCTGACCTCAGAGCTCTATACACTGTACCACCTAACTGCCCTTGATCTAACCAATCCTCAAAAAGGAATTCCATTATGACATAACAGAAAAGTAATTGACCAGTCCATTCTCAAAGTCTCACAGTGAGGGAGAGCCTATTACCTCCGGAGACAACCCATTACACTTTTGGACAGTTCTAATTGTAAGAGAGTTTTCCGTTACATCAAACTTAAATTTCTATTTTTGAACTTCTGTCTATTGCTCCTGGTTCTACTCTTTGGATCCAAATATAAAAATTCTAGTCCCTCTTTCACATGACACAGGTATCATATCTTCTCTTTCATTAATCTCCTTTCTTTTAGGTGAAAAATTCCTAATTCCATCAACTAGTCCTAATATAACATAGACTTGAAGCCCTTTCCCTTTCTTGTTCTCCTCTATCAGTCAGTCAACAAACATTCATTAAGCTTCTACTTTGTGCTAGGCACTACTCTAAGAACTGGCATACAAAGACAGATCTCATTCTCAAGAAACTCACAGTCTAATGGGGAAGACAATATGAAAAAAACTATGTACAAACAAGCTACATATAGGAAAAATCAGAAAAAATCAACAAAAGGAAGAGACTATAATTAAGGGGAATTAGGAAATGCTTCCTGTACAAAGTGGGATTTTAGATGGGACTAAAAGGAAGTCAGAGAAGCTAAGAGGCAGAGATGAGGAAAGAAAGTATCCCAAGCATGAGAAACAGCCAGTGAAAATGCCCAGAGATGTGTGACAGAGTTTCTCATTCAAGGAACAGAAGGAGGCCAGCATCCACAAATCATAGAACATAAGGGGAGATAGGGAGAGTGAAGTATAAAGTTTAGGAAAACTAGAAGTGGGGGAAGAGGGAGGTTATAGGGCACTTTGAATGATAAATAGAGGATTTTGTATTTGATCTGAGAGATGATAGGGAACCACTGGAATTTACCATGTAGGGATTGGGGTGGGAAAAGTGATATGGTCAGTCGTGGACTTTAGAAAATCACTTTGACAGTTGAGTGGAAAATGGACTGGAATGGGGATAGATTTGTGACATACAAGTAAGTTACTGCAACAGTTGAGGCATGAGATGTAACAGTAGCAGTATTAATAGTAGCAGTATCAGAGCAGAGAAGGAGGCATATATAAGAGAGATTTTGAAAAATAAACTCAACAGGATTTGATAACACATTGAATATGTGGGGTGACAGATAGTGAGGAGTAGAGCTTGACACTTGGGGTGCAAGTCATCTAAGCTTGGACAATGGTGGTATATTCAACAGTAATTGGAAAGTTTAGAAGGAGGAATGTTGTGGGGAAAAGATAATGGAGTTTAGTTTGGGACATCTTATGTAAGATATCTAGAGAACACCAGTTTGAGATGCTAAATATGCAATTGTACATATAAGACTGGAGGTCTGATGAGAGGTTAGGACCGGATAAGTAGGTCTGAGAATCATTGACATAGAGATGAAGATTGAATCTATGAAAGCTGATGAAATCACAAAATGAAATAGTATAGAGGGAGAAGAAAAAAAGGTCCAGGGCAGAGCCCTGTGAATTTACCCAAGAACAGCAGGAGTAACCTAAATGAAGATCCAACAAAGAAGACTGAGAAGGAGTAGTCACATAGGTAGGAAGAGGACCAGGAGAAAACAGTGTCCTGAAAACCTAGAGAGAAGAGAATATTATATCCAGTTGGTCAATCAATAAACATTTAAGTGTTTGTTTATATGTAGCAGGCACTGTGCTGAGCACTAGGGATACAAAAAGAGGCTAAAGACAGTTCCCTGTCCTCAAGGAGTTCACAATCTAACTGGGAGGCAATAAGCAAACATAGGTACAAATGAGTTATATACAGTATAAATAGGAAATATTTAGAGAAGGGAGGTACTAGAATGAAGAGGGATTGGGAAAGGGTTTAAGGAGAGCAGGGTGATTGTGATTGACAGTGTCAAAGGCCTCAGAGAGTTCCAAAAGAAAGAGGATTAAGAAAAGGCCATTAGATTTGGTAACTAAGAGATCTTTAGCAACTAGGGAAAGTAGTTTCCTTTGAATAATGGGGTCAGAAGCCAGATTGTGGAAAGTTAAGAGTGAGAGGAAAGGAAGTGAAAGAACCTATTGTAGAAGGCCTTCTCAAGGAGTTTAGCTACAAAAGGCAGTAGAGATACTGGTCAATAGCTAGTGAAAATGGATGAATGGAGAGTCTTTTGAGAACGGGAAAGACATGGCTATGTTTGTAAGCAGTAGGAAAGCAGTCAATTGAAGATAATTGAAAGAGTGGTGATGACAAAAGGTACTTTCCACTACAGAAGACAGAATGGAACAGGATTGCTTGTGCATGTAAAGGGTGTTGTCTTGGCAGGGAGAAGGGCTACCTCTTCTTATGACACAGGAAAGAAGGAGGAGATAGTGGCATAAGACATCTGGGTGATGTCAGATGAGGAGGAAGGGAGAAGAGGGAACACTTAGTGAACAATTTCAATTCTGAGGCAAGGTTCTCAACTACAAAAGGAAAGGGGAGGGGGAGACGAGAGATTTGCAGAAGGATGAAAAGGTTTAGAAGAGCCGCTGTGGAGAGTGGGATAGGGAGATGTAAAAGGATTGTATTGTTGCAGTGAGGGTTCAGTTGAGGTTATAACATAACATAAATTTGAAGTGGACTCAGTTGGCATGGTTTCATGATTTTCTCTAGCTTCATTCAATAGCATATATGTAGGAGTGAAGGCAGCAGGTAGTGGGAGTAATTTAAGACTATGGCTTGGCAGGGTACAATCAATGATAAGGAGGCAAGAGACTCAAGAGAATAAGAAAGTATAGAGTTGAGCAGCACACCAGATAAGTGGTTTGAACAGAGCGGTGTACAGAATAGCTATCACCTCCTTATTTCTGGAAATTATGCTTCTTTTAATGTACCCAAAGACTGCATTAGCTTTTATGTCTATCACACCACATTGCTGATTCAAATTGAGCCGATCATTCCTTCATCAATTATCTTAGAGCCCTTTCTCTGGATCTTTCCTTTATGCTTAATACATTCGACACAGCATGAAAATTGTTTGTATACAGATCATATGGATCCCATTAGAGAGCAAACTCTTGAGACTAGAGTACATCAGTTACCTACTATCTTTGTATCCTCAGTGCCTAACACTGTATCTTGAATAGTCATGAATTTTAAAAATGTTTCTTGGTTTGCATTGAATTGAATTGAATTGAAAAACTGTTTAATCGTAAAGAAGGAAGTAGTTGATGTAAATAATTAAAATAATGATGATGGAAGTTATAATAGCATTTATATAGTACTTAAAAGTTTTCAAAGCACTTACAAATTTTATTGATTCATTTTATCCTCACAACTCTGGAAAATAGATATTATGATTATCCCCATTTTACAGATAAGGAAACTGGGACAAAAAGAGATTAAGTTGACTTATCTAGGGTCACATAGCTAACAAGTATGAAGCAGTGTTTTAATTCAGTCTTCCTAATTCCACTAAGCTACTTAAAGAAAGAGAAAATACATGGTGAGACAAGGAATTTGCAAGGGATGGGAAGAATGGGTAGAGTGGAGAAAAGTGGAGGAAATGCACATTGGACAAAAGGCCAGAAAATAAGGGAGGGACATTTGGAATTCAAGTAAGCACAAACTTGGAGTTGGAAGGAGTATGTACCTAACCATTGCCCAAATAATAAGCTCATTTACAGCATTTTTGACAAGTAGAACCATCCAGTCCCCATTCAAAGATTTCCAGTGTTAGGAAATTCATGATACCCTGAGGGTGCCCATTCCATTTAGGAGTAACCTGATGTTAAGAAATTATAAGATATATTAAGTTCCTACAAGGGTATAAACATAGTCCTGTGGGAGGTGTCAAAAAGAAATAAACATTGCTTATTTAAACACGAATATAACTCTCTAAGGAGACATCACTGAAATCTTTTTCCTGTTCAATAATGTAGAATGTCTTATATGAGGCACAGAATTTAGTAAGAGAAATTAGCTTGTAAGATGATTCATATTCTATCAACTAAAACAATTGTTCTGTATTGCTACATATTATGCCTTATATTTTTCCGTGCAAAACAATTGATTACTCAAGTCTATTACCTCTCCAATCCATCCTCTACACAGACACCAAAATGTTTATTTCTAAAGCAGAGGTATGACCAATAAACTTGCTCAATGAACTCTACTGTTCCCTGTTAATTCTGGATAAAATTCAAACACTTCTGGTTGACATTTAAAGCCTTTCACAATCTGGTTCCATCCTATTTTCCCAGACTTTTATATATTATTATCATTCATACACTTTATGGTGCAGCCAAATTGGCCTCCTTTCCCTTTCCTTCCACTCCTGGCTCTGTTCCTGACTCTTCAAAACTATGCTTCTGCTGTGTCTCATCTTGGAACTTCCTTCATTTCCTGGGACATCCTCACACTGGAAGATCCAACGATCCCTGCAACCTTCTCAACCTGGAATGTCCCTTATAACATCCTTCTGTCATTGTCGGGTTCCTTTTATGGCCTCGATTTTGTGAAGAGGCCCAAACCAATCTACATTGCCTTTCCAACTGTGTTCCTGACTTCCTTCAAAGCTATGCCCTCGGTACAGACATTTTCACCTCCAACCCAAATCCCCCAATCCCCCCCAACCTCCCAGTTTTTCCAGCTTCCATTTCTTTGTTCTCTTTCCTCATTAGACTATAAACTCCTTGAGGGCAGGACTCTTATTTTATTTGTGTCTCCTGTATTTAGCATAGTAAGACACATAGCAAGAGCTTAGTAAATGTTTACTACCTTCCTTTCTTCCTGCTTATTTTCTCATATTTAACATTCTATATCCAATCTACCTGCCTTTGAAGAGGCTGTCACTTGACTTGAATGCATTCCCTCTTCTCTTCAACCTCTTAGAATCCCTAGTTCCCTTTCCAACTTAGTCCAAATGAGACCTTTCCTTCTATTACTAATCCACCTTAAAAAAAATTACCTTGTTAGTTCTTCTGCATATCTGTCTATATGTGTGTATATATGTACATATATATCTATATGTGTGTATATATGTGACAAATGAAAATCCCAAGAGATAATCAATTTATTAATTAGGTTAATTTATTAATTAGGTTAACAAATAATCAATTAATTGATGGTCAATGCATGTATTCTCTCTCTCTCTCTCTCTCTCTCTTGTCTCTCTGTCTCTCTGTCTCTCTCTGTCTCTCTCTCTCTCTCTCTCTCACACACACACACACACACACACACACACACACACGCACGCATGCACACCATGGAGATCCCTGAATTCTTAAATACCTGTGGAAAAGGAGGTACCCCTGACAGGTGAAATCAATCCTGATTGGTGAACAATTAATGAGGGAGGGGGCATATTAATGAGGAGATAAGTGAAAAGTTTTCAGCTCCTCTGTGACTTGATCATAAGACTCAGCTACCTCTGACAATTTGGACAGAGGAATACATCTGTACCCAGGCCACTCTAGCTGGTTTTCTCCTTCATAGGCTGGGTTTGCCTATCCTCTAACAGGGGGATGCAAGAGCATAGATTTGCTTCTTAAAGGCAAGAATTCACCTAGATTAGATTCTGTTTGTAAGGTCTTCTAGTTGTATGGGGTTCTGCCTAAGACTGCAAAGTATATACCCAGAGGATCTGAGTGATCTCATCTATCAGCAATGTCCTTCAGAGACTGACTGCATGAACTGCAAGGGCTGGTCCCTGAATGAGGAAATGGAAAGAAAAAACCTCAATCCTAATTTAATAATTGGTTAGTATAATAGCAAAGTAATCATTTCTCTCATATATACACATGCGTGTATGTCTGAGTGTATGGATGTATATTATCTCCTCCAACAGAATCAAGTCACTGAGAGCAGAGACTGTTTCATTTTTGGTTCTGTGCCCCCACTGCCTCATATAGTACCTAGCTTATAACAGGAGCTTAAAAATGCTAGTTGATTGATTGATTCTCAATACAAATGAAAATGCATTTCATGAAGAGCAATGACAGAAGATTGAACTAGCTCCTTGCTATATTAGCCATTAAATACACCTTGGCTACCCACGAAAGTCCCCTAGAGCTATTGGGGTGGCTCTGGTTGTAGCCACACCACAAAAGAACATCAGTTTGTATGGTCTAAAGCTGCTGCTACAAGATGGTGCCTGGACCAATGTATCAGCATTGAAGCCAATAGTTTTCATGAAATATAATAAGGACAAGAGACCTGCTTAGGATTTTAGTGGGTTTTAATTTTAATCCAAACTAACAATTAATGAGGCAACATTTTAATACAGTCTCTATGAACCACCTACTTCTTCCTTTAAGCAAGTACATGACTGGTCATTATCTAGAATCTGTTGTTAACTAGAATGAACCAGAACTAGTTGAGAAAATCAGGTTAATATTTTGTTTTAAAAAAAAAAGGCAAGACCAATAGTCAGCTGTTGTTTGTAAGTTTATTTCTTCAGGATGGAAACCTGAAAACTCAAACCTATTATTACTAATGTGATTCCCTTAGCACTTCATGCATGACTGGGCAGTGAACCTCAACTGCTGAAATGGAGCATTTTTCATTCCAATTTTTGCCTCCAAAGAAGTCTTCCAGCTGGCCTTCCTTGTAGATAGACAGGTATACTACAGTGAGAAGGTAAATTCAAAAGTGAGAAACATGGTGTTAAACTTCTTGGCCACACATTCTGGCTTTCTTTCTCCTCTCTCCCACACAAGATCTAGTTTCTCTTTAGTCTACTTCAGATTAGCTTCCCATAATAGCATTCACCCATGACAGTCACTGTTTTCACTGCAGTTAAGTTCTGTTCCATGTCAAACTAAGTTATGTGAACTATAACACTAGCTATGGAGACTGACAGCAAGAGAACAGGAGAATCCAACATACTTGGACTCTGAAAGCATTCTCAAATTGTTCTAGTTTGGGAGAACTGACCATGTGCACATTTGGGTGTGATCTGATCTTTGACCAAAGCAAATGAAATCTCTATGCAGGGAGTCACTATGGAACAAAATGTAAACCTGCAGAAGTTAGCCTGCATATCTACAGACCAATGAATTGCAAGAAAACTCCTAAAACTGCTATCCCCTCAAGTCAGAACTGAATGACCATTACCTCACATATAGATATGAACATTTCTTCCATGGTGGCTCTACTATAAAACAGGTGCTCATTACATCACATAATTGTTAAAACATCTTGGAAGCACTTCCTTGTTAAGTCCTCTCTTGGTTTTATGCCCACTTCAGTTAAAGGAACCTTTCCTTCCCATTTTCATCCCAGTCAGCATACAAAACACCTCATAGAGGTCAATAAAAACTCCTTGGGCTTTTGAAGAGAATGTTATTCGTTTCTCATTAGAGCTGACTGTAATTTGGTCTCCATTCTAAGAGCATCATTCTATTTGTCCATTGGATCTGAGAACATAAACTTGTAAATTACTGAGTGAGGCAGCTCCTTTCTTGGTAGTTTTAATTACATGTCAAGATTCTTGGAGACTGTGCTGGCCAAGAATTGAAGAGAAAACACTATAATTCTCCTGTTCCTCTTGACAATAATCAGAAGTGTTAAAACTGGAGATCTCATCACCCCAGACATTAATCCCATAGTGTGCAAGGAGAGGTTTGTAAAGGTGAGTGGCTATTTCATTCAAAGTGGAGAAAATCCTCCTATTTCATTTCCAAATTACATTTGCTGAATTTCTACGGAAGACTTTCAGGCAAAGTAAGAGGGGGGTTGTGTAAACTGTGATTAGCTAAATAGTACCATCTAATCCCTCCTAGTTTGTGTTTATTCATGCTTTGCTTTGGGATTTACAGCCTTCCCTTATGGAAAGAAAGAATAAACTTGGTAGACAGAAAGAATTCAGTCTTTATCTTTCTGGGATTAGGATCAGGTTCAGGTAGGGAATTATAAGGAGATTTACCTGAATTCTTGCAAATATGAAGAGAAAGGAGAGAAGAAAAGGAAACCAAACTGTCTCTCAATGTTTAAGAAGCCAACAAATTGCTATGATCTCAAAGCAAGAAAGATTTCTGAATAATAACTCACAATTATACACAGATCCAGAGTTCCTGTTTATTGCAGTGGTGGCATTTTGAGGGAGGGGAATCTCTTGTATAAAAAGTACATTTTTTCAAAATCTATTTTTTACTCAGGGTTCCTATTTTCCTGACACAAAGCCCCAGCCAGCTAAGAAGCATCATCCCAGAATTAGGCATCAGTTTTGTCTCCAGCATGTTCCTGGAACATTGTAGTGCTTACTCACAACCAGTCAGGCCCTTCTATGAAAAGCTGGCAGTAAACGACAGAAGGGCAAAGACTGTGTCCTGAAAGGTTAAGTATAGAATGTAAACTATGTTTAAAATGTTCCCACCAAGTCCATCTTTCCTTATTAAGCTGTTTCAAAGGCTCCCTGTGTCCTTCCTCTCTCCAGATCAAGTTGACTGATAAAAGAGCTTTTATTATTTCTTCTCACCTGATGAGAAAGGGTGTACTTGTTATGAGAGGCCCTTTCCTTAGACTGTTAGAAGCCTTTATGTCTTAGGAGCAGCAAAGGGGACAGAAGGAGAATAGGGGAAGTCTTCCTTTTCCTGCTAGCTTTTGTGGGCTTTCACCTTAAGTGAGCTGAAGGGCAGTTGGAAAGCTTTATTGAACTTGTCCAACCTCCTGAGGAAACTTGAAGATGATAATAAGGGAGAGTCAAGATCATGAATGACACAGCATCCTGAGGATACCACTTCCAACCCTAATGATCCTAAACTGTAGCACCTGACTACCTTTGCTTATGGAAAGGTGAGGAAGATAAAGTCAGAGTGGTATAGTGGAAAGAAAGCTAGATCTCAAGTCAAAGAAGGTTCAATGTCAGCTGTTCTGCCACTTCCTTACCTGCATGACTTTAGCCAGGTCATGGAAATCTCACTAGACCTTAATTTCCTCATCTATACAGTTAAGGAGCTGGACTAGCTGGCTTCTCTTCCAGCTCTAAATCTATGATCCTGGGGAGGACTGCTTAACAAGATGCAGTAAAAATAAGGAACTAAAACCAGAGGGATATAATGATACCCTTGTGGGATTGAATGGAACATTAAATATTGCATTGATCAAACTGCTGATAAAATAATAAATAATCCACACAGATACCACAAACTGTATTTTCAACATGCAACTCAGGAACTTTATGGGCCAAAATCCACATCTATGCTGTGATCATTCTTAAGGGGCAATCACAAAGAAAAACAAAATGAGCTCTTACTTGTTTTATTTGAGTCTCATTTGTTTTCCTCTCCATTAATCAGCTTTAAATCCAAAAAGGATTCACTAGCAAATCTCTTCTCCCTAGTGAAAATACAGCTAAGCAGAGGAGCGCTTTTCACAGAAGCTATGGTTTGGGTTGTTCATAGCTTAAATAATCTGATTCACCACAAAAGTGATATTAACAAAATGTGGAAAGCAGTAGAGCAAAAGAGCAGGATAAGGGGAGGGGGAATAGCTACACCTGCAAGGACAGAGAAGGACATTACCAGAGCTTCCATTACAGGGCTAGTGACTACGTCAGGATGTTGAGCAGGTGGGAGCAAAGAACATCCCTCCCATTGATCCTTAGACTAACTTATAATTCTAGAAGAGAAAAGAGAGAAGGACTCTAGCTGCAGTCAATCAATAAACATTTCTTAAGCATCTACTAGGTATCAGGTACTGTTTTAAGATATAGAGGAACAGAGTCAAAAGACAGTTACTGCCCTCAAGGAGCTCACAATCTAATGAACTAATCTGACCTTGATGATTCTCTCTGCTACTTGATACACTGGATAGAGTGCTGGACCTGGAGTCAGAAACACCTAAATTTGAATCTGACCTCAGATACTTGTTAGCTGTGTAACCCTGAGCAAGTCACTTAATTTCTCTCTGCCTCAGTTTCTTCATCTTTAAAATGAGGATAATAATAGGTAGCTGTGAGGAAAAGAGAAGATAATATTTGTAAACTTTGAAAACCTTTAAAGTCTATATAAATGCTATCTATTACTATGATTATTCTGGGTCCCTGAACCCTTTCCCTTTTCTGTATATGACCATGCCCTGATGATGTTTCTCTATTCTAGGAGGACAGTTAGGAAGGGAGAAATTGTTTGTATCCCTGGAGATGGTCTATGTGTCCAAGATTGGTTTGCGTGCCCATGGTCATGTTAATAATAACCACTGACAAAGACATCACATTTTAAAATTTGAAAAGAATTTTATATGTGCCATCTCATTTGATCCTGGCAGCAACCCTGTGAGATGTCTCAGGGACCTTTCTTCTTAACCCCATTTTCATAGGGACCATAGCCTTTTCTGATCTCCCAAGTTGTCAGGGCTTCCCCTTTCCCCACCCCCCACCCCACAAAAAAAATACTTTACATTTGCTCTGAATATTTTAAATATATTTATCTGTGGACTAGTGGTTTTCTTCAGGAGAATGTAAGCTCGTTGAGGGCAGGAACTATTGCATTTTTGTCTTTGATTGCCTAATGCTTAGCAGAATGCTTGAAATATAATAGATGCTCAACAACAAAAAATAAAACCTGATGAATTTAATTGAATCATAGATTTATAGCTAGAAATGTTCTAAGAAGTATCTAGTTTGACCCCCCTCATTTTGCAAGGGGAAACTGAAGACCAAAGATGTTCCCCACGGTCACATAGCTACTAAGTGGAAGACCCAGCATTTGAACCCGGGGTTCTCTGACCCGGCATTTGAAGAAAATGAGGTAAGGAAACATTAAGTAATAATTCCTACGGTCAGAGGTAAGATTCGAACTCAGATCTGTCTGACTAAAAGTCCAGCATTATCCACGTTATGACACAATAATTAGCAAGTCACATCAAGCTGCCCAAAAGTCCAGGAACATACC
Source organism: Notamacropus eugenii (assembly GCF_028372415.1). Taxonomy (NCBI): domain Eukaryota; kingdom Metazoa; phylum Chordata; class Mammalia; order Diprotodontia; family Macropodidae; genus Notamacropus; species Notamacropus eugenii. Next base: position 209,824,553 of record NC_092873.1, on the reverse strand, counting down.
TGGTTAAGAACTACTGCTGCTAGTCTATTCCTCTGCCTTCACACAAGATCTTAACTTGAACTTCAGAGGCAAATAAGAATGGGTCACAATTTAAGTTGTTCCTAAGTCTTTCCTGCTTTAAAGTTTACAAAGTGCTTAGAGTCAAAGGGCCTATGTTTAAATCCTGACTCTTGTCACTTATCTGTATGACTTTAGACAAGTCACTTCACTTCTCGGGGCCTCAGTTTCTTCAGCTGGGAAATGAGGGGGTTGGACTAGAATCTAGTAACTAGATGAACACTCCAGTCCCTTCAATTTCTAAGGCTCTGATATGCAGTTGCATAGGCTGCCAAGGAGTTGGGCCACTAATACCTATATGGGGGGGGACTGACCATAGATGGACAATAAACTAAGCTCTGAATTCAGTACAGTAGGATATTGTGTATAGCTCTTTTAACAAAATTTTATTTTTATAATAAATAAAGGTGAGGAACCATGTTAATTTCCTAATTCAGTAAACCTACAACCTATGCCCTATCATTTAAATAGTATAGCTATGATGATGATGATGATGGTGAATAACAATAATAAATGATATTCATATTGTACTTTAAAGATACAAAGTATTTGACATATATTATCTCATTTGATCCCCACCACCACTCTGTGTGGTAGGTGCTATTTTATGCTCATTTTGCAGATGAAGGAAAAAGGCTTGAAAGAAGATAAACAACTTTCCTAGGGTCTGAAGCAAGATTAGAATTCAGGTCTTCTTGACTCCAAATCCAGAATTCTATCCATTATGCCACTAAGTATTAGCCATGTTAAGGGTTTAGGTAAACTTGCAAAACTAAAAACATGAAATAAGTTCCCAGTTGGCCAAATAATCTGTTTTCAAATCATGAAAATTCTGTTCTTTTTCACTATTACGTATTCTCCATCAAACATTGGAACTATAATAGAGCAATCAATCACTCCAGAGTACTTATTAAGTATCTATTAAATCCCAATAAGAGACAGGTAGATGATTCAGTGGATAGAGCATGAGGCCTGGAGTCAGGAAGACCCGAATTCAAATTTGACCTCAGACATTTACTAGCTGTGTGACCCTGGGCAAGCTACTCAATCTCTGTTTGCCTTAATCTGCTGGAGAAGGAAATGGCAAACCATTCAGGTATCTTTGCCAAGAAAACCCTATACAGGGTCACGAAAAATCAGACATAACTGAATGACTAAATAATAACAATATCCCAGTACCTATGCTCAACAGAGAAGATACAAAAACCAAATCAGTTCAGTCCCTATCATAAAGGAACTTCCCTTCAATGAGGAGGGCATATAAGTAAGTAAAGTGTGGGATGACTGAGTCAATCAAGTGATGAGATGCTCAATCAATCATATGCTTTAGACTAAATGGGAAAACTGCAAACTGGATAGACTTTGCACAAGAATTGTGTTCCATTGTGTCTGAGGAAAATTGGTCACACCTTAGAAATCATCTATAAAGTACACAACTAGTTAGAACCAGAAATAGAGTTACTTTAGAAACGAGTGAGTACATCCCAATAAATCTCCTGAGAAGGAATCACCTAGAGGAGGAGAGTAATTAACTTCTGCCAGGGGTCTCCCCACTAGCTCTGGGCTGGAGAAGGCTTTTGTGAGTTTCAAAGAATCCATAGAATGGTGAACTCCCCATCATCTCTTTGATCCCTGAGTCAGCTCATGTATCTGTGTTGGACAAAACTAGATGTAGATTCAGGGTTCCACAAGAAGCCTAGCAAAGAAGCTACACAATCCCCAAGGGGAACATCTTGAGTACCCCACAAATGCAGAAAAAGGACTCCCAACAGTGAGGAGTGTTAGTTACCCCTCTGCCACATGTGCTTTCTAAGTTTGTCTACTCTCTCCTGCATTCAATGTGTCATATAATTTTAGGGGGATATTTTGTAATCAACTTTCTTATTGTACTGCCTTAATAAAGTCTGAGTTAAAAAATATTTAAGGATGACTAACGAAATTTATGCTCAATTTACAATCTTGGGGATAAGCACATTGGTGAAGGCTTGAGCCAGTGGCATTAGTAAATCACCTCAGAATTAAAGGTAGGAATTAGGGTTCCTCAGTGGTATCCCTAGAACTGACAGGTAATGTGACCTTCTTCCAAGACTCCTGAGTCATCTATGAGAGTACGAGTAAGGATAAGGATTCTGAGAGTTTATATGGGTCACAAACAACCATGAAATATTTGCCAAGTCAAAATGAATTTGTGGGGTGCACAAGGGAAGTAAATCAACAGACTTAGTTTCTTCCATCTAAAGGCTTACATATGTAATAAATACTACAAGCATTTAAGTATGTATTGCTTATATGTTCCTTTGTAAACAAAGTGTTATAGGCTAGTAAAAAAATTGTTCCCAAAGCAATTTACATTGTAAGCATTCCCAGAGTGAGTTGTCGCTACGTGTAATTTATATTCTCTAACTTACTTTCCCTTAACTTATACATGACTAAATTTGTAATTATTTTGGCATGCCAGATCTCTTCTCCACATCACAAAACTGACTCCAAAGAAGACATTCCTCAGCCCCAATCTCTAAGCTACAATGCTGCAGGAAAAATTAGATTTATAGAATGTTGAAAATTAATGAGAGCCCAACAGTTGATGTTCCCTATACTGATCCTCTTTATTCCACAACCTCAGACCTATGGACTATGGAGAAAGGAGAGGAGCCTTTTTTTTTTTCATTTTAATTTTCCCATTTGACCTACATGCTGCTGATTGTTTGATTTGCAATGATTAAAAGTAATGACTAGGTACAAACCAGAGGATAGCATCATAAACCTAGAACTAATAAAACCCTCATGGATTGTCTAATCTCAATTCCTATTTTATAGATGAGGAAAGAGAAGCCCAGGAAAGCTAAGGAACATGCTTAAAGTGACTAAGGTAGTGAGAGTCAAAAACGATGCTTCATTTCACCTTTGTTCTCATCAGTGTGGGCATTCCTTCCAATTACACCAATCATAGCCTATAAAAGAAATAATGGCTCATAAATTGAGGGTAAGAAGGCTAGAAAACATAAAATCACAAGGAGAGACAAATGACTCAGTAATAATAGAAAAAACACGCTGGGTAATATCACAAAAATCACAGATTCTCAGAGTAGGATGGCACTGCAGAGACCATGTCATTCAACCTGTACCTGAACAAGAATCCCCTCAAATGGCATCCCCAACAATTGGTCATCCAATCTCCATCCAATCTTGATAATATCCAGTGATGGGAAACCCGCTGTCTTTCAAGGAAGCCCACTGCTCTGGGTTTTCCTCTGATGATTAATTTTCCCTGACTCAAAACTGTAATCTTCCACCATTGCTCCTGGTTCTGCCTTCTGGGGCCAGGCAGAACAAATATAACCTAACTTCCATATTATAGCCTTAGAGATGCTTGAAGATGATTACTAAGACCTTCTAGGAGTCTACTTCACCCTAGGCTTCCATAGCTTCTTCCAATGAACCTCATCTGGCATGATCTCTAGTCCTCTCACCATTCTGACCATTCCCTTCTAAACACACTTCAGTTAGTCTATGTCTTTCCTAAAATACACTGACCAAAACATACTACTCCACATGTAATCTAGGGCAGAAAACAGTAGAATTTTCACCTAGAACAGCATTAGATTTGGGGGAGACTATGGCATTACAGCTGACTAATATTGATGTTAGAGTCAATTAAAAGCTCTATATTTTTTCACATATATCCATATGTCCCCTACCCTATACTTGTAACGTTTATTTTTTGAATCCAAGTGTATAAATTTACATTAATCTCTATTCAAATTCATCTTATTAATTTTGGCCCATCATTCTAACCTGTTGAGGACTTTTGGATTCTGACTTATTCAACACAAATGTGAGTGCTTCCAGCTTCATGTCATTTTCAAATTTGAAAAGCGTATTCTATCACCTCAGTCAGTAATAAGTATAGGCAATAGTGAGGACACCCACTGAATGAAAAGGAAAAATAGAATCCAGGAAGAAAAATTTAAGCCTGGAAATAGTTTGAGTAAAATAAATGATTGGAAACCATTTTCCTATCCCTCTCCTCATTAGGATCCATGGACTTTATTCTCCTTTTTCTTTCAAGCTTGAGAGGATGCAACTCCTGAAATCCACTTAGGTCAAATGTTGGTGAAATACTGAAATATTGCAAATCCTACAAAGTCTAGTGTGTATTCAGAGGCAAAGGGAGGGAAGTAAACCTCATTTGTAGGATTGCTAGTTTAGTTGTTGTTGTTCAATCATGTCTAGCTCTTCATGACCCCATTTGGGGTTTTCTTGGCAAAGATACAGGAATGATTTACCATTTCCTTCTCTAGCTTATTTTACCGATGAGGAAACTGAGGCCAAAAGAGGTTAAGTAACTTGCCCAGGGACACAGCTAGTAAGTGTCTGAGGCCAGATTTGAACCCAGGAAGATGTCTTCCTGACTTCAGGTCCAGTCCTCTACCCACTGCACCACCCAGCTACCCAAGAAATTGTTAGTATAGTTTGCCAAATCTATTAGTGGCACTCATCTCTGATGCAGGCTCTGAGAGAACTTTGGATGTTCTCTTGCCTCACCTTTCAGACTGCACTGAACACAGATGAAATGACCAGCAACTCAGGACAAGGTAGCAGATCAGAGATAGTGCTAAGCAATAGTAAGGGGGAGGATTTAGGCTTCTCATTGTGCCGTAGGTAAAGCTGACATCACTCCAGTTAGAAGGGTGGAGGATGTATCCTAAGGATACATCATTACAATTTCATGGCATTTAGGGAAGTAAGCACAGAGGAGCCTGGAACTGGTTTTTATAGAGAAATATATGAGGAAGTTTATCCAAAACTCTAACCCTAAAGCAGGGGAAGTGAAGAAAACAACACACCATAAAACCCAGTGCCAAAAGCTGGGATAGTAACACTTTAAAGGGAAGTAAACTCTCATTTGGGGCTAGTAGCCAAGTAACTATAAAAAAAAATCCCATGGTTTGACTACCCTGACCTATTAAAGGACCTCCTTTGTTCAATTTTGTAATCCAAATCTCCAAGCTTTCTCATTTAAAGTATCAGGTAGCTAAAAGGAATGTGATCATAGGAGTCATACTTTACTATGCCACTGACCAACCATCTTTTTATCCTGTTTTCAGATGACTTCTGCAAGGATAGCCTGCCACAGAAGATAGTTTTGGACTCAGCATCAGGAATTTCATGGGTTCAAATCTTGCCTTTAAAACTTAATGGGAAAATTTTACATGAAGTGGACATAGGAAAACACTGTAAGATACCAATGAAATTTCAAGGCAACATTGAAGTCTCCACTCGGATCATATGGACATTTTACACATAAATCTCTACTTTTTAAATGACCTTCAAAACAGCTCATGGCAATATGAACCACGTAATACTTCATACTCGATGGTACTACCAAAATATATTTTTCTTAGGAAGAATCACATAGAAATTTTATATTAGGCTTTGCATAGGTGACAGTATATATTTTGCATGTATTTCGTAGATATTCATAGGTATATCTGTTGTCTTTGTCAATTGAATGAAAGTGCCTTTTAGTTTAGTGACTATTTCATTTCTACATTTGTTCCTCTGTTACCTAGCACAATGTCAGGTACATAGAAAGTATTTCATAAATGTTTTTAACTGGTTGATTTCCGTTTACCTGGTAGTATCTGTATGTGCTGCCAGTACCTCGAATTCAACCTGTCCAACATCAAATTCTTCTTTGTCCCCAAATCTGGTTGATCCTAGTCTGTCTTCTGTTTCTATCAATGGCTATGATGTTTATCCAGTCATCCAGACTCAAAACCTCAACAGTAACTTAAAGTTATCTTTCTTTCTTGCCCATACCAATACAATATCTCTCAAATTCTTAACCTCCTTTTCCTCTCCTTTGCCACCATCCTGATTCATACTTTCATCATCCCTTTCATGGCCCATCAAATTATCTTCACATCTGTGTCAGTCTTTTTTTCATGATCTAATCTTTCAGGATAGGAAGAATCTCTTTCAGGAGAGTCTATAAGGTTAAAATAAGAAAAAATTTATGATGTTTGAGGTTTCCTTCCCACTTAAAACTAGGTTAAAGAAATTTTAGGAATTCTAGAAAGAACAGTAGGATAAGAGAATGAAATCAAAGGCATGAACATGAGGGTGGCAATGGTGTAATAGTTTATCTAGAAAACCCAAGAGAATCTGCCAAAAAAAACTAATTCATTACTTATGGGTGTGCCACATTGGAGTGTATGGAGTGTTCAGGAAGGTCATAAACACAGATGAAGCAGGAACTGTGGAACACTTAGAGCTTGGTCAGGCATCAAAAATGTTAAGATCATTCACTGCCTCCCCAGCTATCCTCAGTCGTCTTGACCTTTATAACTCCCACTGGACTTAACCGTTCTGGAAGAAAGAGTGAGACTGATTTCTTTGTTCAATTCTGCCTCATTTAAAACTAATTCACACACAAGTCAAGACATCATCCATCATGCACTGTCTTAGCCTCAGTTTGTCATTGGTTCTCTTCTAAAACGAAGGAACAACAACAGTCATACCAACATGATAAAAATTAAATTGTAAGATTTAGTGTTTTACCTATCATACCATCAGAGACAATGCATTACAGAGCTAGACAACATAACAAGATTCATTTGGAGGAACAAAATTCACAATATGTCCAGGAAAATTATGAAAAAAGTTGAAATGAAGGAAGAATGGTACTTCTGATACTCAAATTATATAATAAAGCAGTAATCATCAAAGCTTTTTACTGTTAGAAAATAGAAATAAATAGATCAGTAAATAAGATAAGGAAGAATCAGAAGCAATTTAATTCAATAACCCAATGTTCAACAAATTTAAGAATACAAATTAAAAATAGAAGAATTCCTCATTTGACAAGAACTATTGAGAAAACTGAAAGTAGTTTGGCAGAAATAAGGTGTAGACCAATACCTTATGTCAAATGCCACAAAAAGCTCAAAATGTATACATGATTTGAATACTGAAGTTCACTCCATAACAATAGCAACAACAAAGAAGGGACTTTCCCTAAATAGGCATCTGCACAGTAGTAGCAAAAGCTGTCCTTTAGGTGAACTTGTGACATAAAAAGGCTCATTATAATATCATTATTGTATATACATACCCCCCACATGAGTTTTTCTGCATGCATTGTGGATAATCACATGCAGAGTTCCACTGTGGCTGGGACCCCTCCCCTATTGCCTAATCCCTTAACAAACCCCCTCCTGACTTTTTAATATTCATAATTTCTGTTATGTAATTACATCTTTACTACCTAAAAAATCTATCTTGCTTCTCTGAAGTTGCTGGTTCCTCTTGGAACTTAGCCTGCTTCATAAGAATCGTCAATTTCAATAAATGCCTATACTTGGATTAGAAGTGATCTGACTGTGAATTCTTTGAGATGGTTCCACCACAACAAATTATGAAACCACAACAGCACCTTATCGCTAATAATATTATCCACATCACTAATAATAGGAGAAATGGATATCAAAACAACACTAAGATTTTGCATCAAAAGAAGCAAATTGGCAGAGATAACAACAGATTGAAATATTTGTAATGTACAAGGTGGGCAGTGCCCTGAAGGATAGTCATATGATTTGCATGCCATTTGAAGCAAACATGGAGAGAGATGCTTGAGTGACTGAGAGACATCTGAGCTGATGACACTCACTAAAAACTGATTTGGCAGGGGTTGGGGGGGAAGCAGGTGCTCCTCAAAAGAAGGGAACTAGGGAAACCAACACAAATTTGAATGAAAGAATGTCACTCTCACCAGAGTAACAGGCATGTGAGGAAACTGGCCCCCAGCATCTCCCTTGAGTCCTAGGACCTGAACCCGGACATTCAATAAGATTGTCGTATTTCTTGGTTGAGCTGAGACCTTATCTTGTTCTCAATCAACCAATTCATTTATTCTTATGTACTTGTTCCTTCACTCTATTTTGTACAACTTCCCCTATTTCTGTTTATTGCTTACTGTGATGAGTTTATTTACAATTCATGATTGCCTTGTGTATTACCAACATTTGGTGGAAGGGAGTTCAGCTAGCAGAAATAAGCTAAATGTTACTCTACTCTTGAGAGCAAGCAGAGAATAAGCTTTTTTCTTTGAAAGCCTTTGCAGCAGGCACCCATAGACTACAGATATTTAACGTGTGGTAAATAAATATAAAACTAGCCTGATAATGTTCTTGGAGATAAGAGAATGGAGAGGAATCCTTCCTCCCCCTACCCCATTAGACTATTGGTAGTGCTAACATTGATTTCCTCCTCCTCTCCACAAAGGTATAATTTGTCATGTTCCTTGGAGAAGGCATGGATCCACATCAAAGATCAGACATCGATTCATGCCACACATTGAGTCAGCGGTGTTTATATTTGACAAGAGTATCCACATATCTATATTACATAGTCAGGGAGGGAAAAAACTTCTCAATGGATGAAAGGCATGAAGATACAATGCTACTGGAGCTATGAATTGGTCCAACCATTCTGAAAAGCAATTTGAAATTGTGCTAAGAGAGACCAGAGATGCCACTGCTAGATATATACCTCCAGAAAGTTCTAAGATGGAAAGGTGCCATACATGCCAAAATATTCATAGCAGCAATTTTTTGTAGCAGCAAAGAACTAGAAACAGTGTAGATGCCTACCAGTGGAAATGCTAAACAAATTTTGGCACATGAGTGCAAGAGAATATTATTTTACTTATAGAAAAATTAAGAATTCAGAGAAGCATGTGAAAACATGAATAGATGCAAAGTTAAATAAGCAGAACCAGGAAAATAATGAATACAGTGGCTGCAACAATGTAAATAAATGTAATACTGTATAAATAAAATGACTGTGTTTGTCTCCAAAGAAAAGATGAAATATTTTACTTCCCTCTTTTCTTGGCAAAGTACAGAGATTATGGGCATGGAACATGGTTTATATATATGTGAGATGAGACTTAACTGATGTGTTGGTTAGTTTTGTTAAACTACTTTTGTTCTTTCTCTTTTGTTTTCAGAGTAATCTCTCTTGGGAGAGAAAGAGGGAAGGATATATTTGGAAATTATTATAAATACAAAAGATACTCATATTTTTTAAAGTGCAGACATCTTAAATTGGAATTCCAGCCCCTGCTCTTCCCATACTTTCTTATGCTTTTTTCACAACTTTTCACTGAACACATTTTCTCTTTTCCCAACTCCAAATCTCTTGTCCCCATCCATCCTTTAAGAGTCTAGTTTGAGTGCCACCCCCTCCATATAGCCTTGCCTTCAGCCAAAAGGACAGACCAAAGACCATTTGAGTTGAAAGGAACTTTAAAGATTATCCAATCCTATCTTATTTTATAGATGAGGAAATGGAAGGTTCCATACCCTGAATGGTACTTTGCCTATAATAGGCATTTAATAAAACCTTTTATTGAATTGAATTTTTTTGTTAAATTAAAAAAACTTATCCCCAAGCCACACAGACAATAAGTTGCAGAGCAGGAAGTCAGACCCAAGTTTTTTGGCTTTTTTTTTTTTTAACCATAAATCCAGGACTCCTTCCTTTCTTTTGCTTAGATCACTTAAACATTTCACATGCAATTTTTCTATGTGTTTAACACCTCCTAATTTGTTCTATAATCATGTGTGTATATCTATCATTTCCCATACAATCTCGATGAGGAAAGAAATTATTTCTTATTCATCTTTATATTCCTAACACCTACCATATTGCTGTGAGTAGTCACTTAATAAATGTTTGTTGAATGGAATTGGATTTGATGTTTCAACAATTTTTCACAGACTGTCACCATGAAGTATTTATAATCTACCTTTAAAATAAAATGTGGCTCTCTTCCAGATTTACTTTATGTCTTATTACTTCTAAGTTAAGAAGCTCCCTCCCACTGCCATGACCCATTCCTAATAGAGTTTTCTAATGAAAACAAATTTCACCCCAACTATTTCTTTCCAAAATAATCAGAGTATTGAAAAGTCTTATTTATATTCTCCTTATGTCTTTTTTCTGGCTTTGTGGAAGAAACCACAGTGATCAAAGATGAAGAAAACAAGAAAAAATACATTCAAAGTATCCAATCCAGCACTTGTTTTGGGTCAGTAAACATGAAAGAAAAATCTAGTATCTTGCTAAAAACCCATAGGAAAGATATACTAAAATTATATTGAAGACTTGTAAGACTTCTGGATATTAAAAAAGATAATCCCCCAACCAAGTTAGGTAAGGACACTAAGGCTATGGAAAATAAGATCAAGATATTTGTTTTTTTCTAAATAAGATTTGGTTTTTCATGTATGCTTTAGATCCAAGTTTACAGTCATCTAGAGAGAGAAAAGGCAAAATCATTATACTATTTATATTTCCATTACTATTTCCATTACTATTATCTAGTTTAAGTCTTTTAACTAATACCATTCTTATTCATCAGAGTTCAAATAAATAAGGCACATACTAAAAGTATTTAACAACATCAGGCAGCATAGATACCAAATGAATGGTATAGATAATGAGTACCCAAAAAACTTCTGAGGAAAGAGAAGTCAGACCATCAACTGACTCAAGTCACCAATTTTGTTGTTTGGTCGTTCAGTCATACCTGACTCTTTGTGACTCTGCAGACCATATCGTACCAATGATATCCATGGGGTTTTCTTGGCAAAGATACTGAAGTGGTTTGCCATTTCCTGCTCTAGTTGATTAAGTCAAATAGAGGTTAAGTGATATGTCCAGAATCACACAGCTAGTAAGTGTCTGAGAACTGATTTGAACTCAGGTCTTCCTAACACCAGGTCCAGTATTCTATCCTCTGAGTCATCCAGCTAGCTCAAAGTCATCAATAGAGGACAATAAATTAAGACAACCTACAGAGACCCCTGACTTTAGGATTGTCTATTGCTATGGGGCAGTTAGGTGGTGAAGTGCATAGAGTACTGGACTTGGAATCAGGAAGACTCATCTTTCTGAATTCAAATCGGGCCTCAGAGACTTACTAACTGTGTGACTGCGGGCAAATCATTTAACCCTGTTTGCCTCAGTTCCTTATCTGTAAAATGACCTGGAGAAGGACATGACAAACCACTACAGCATCTTTGCCAAGAAAACCCCAAATGTGGTCACAGACACAACTGAAATGACTTAACAGCATTGTCATGGAGACCAAATTGTCTGAGCTACATAATGGCTCAGTGCTAGATCAGGTGGAAGAAAGAAGTATTGTTCTGAAGAAGTGAGCTGATCATAGAAAATCAGCAGGCAAATTTTGTTGCCCTTTTGCCTTCATTTAGGTCATGTATATATAGATATATATTTGTATGTATATATGTACACACATATATTATATATATAAATATGTGTATGTGCAGATGTCTACATATGTTGTATATCTAAATATATACATATACATGTATACTGTGTGTGTGAATAATACACACACACACACATAATCTAGGCATGACTACCAAACAATGGCTTTCTTCCCTCTTAAGGCTTTTTTAGAAATATCCTTCAGGCTTACTAGCCCTTTATTGTGGCCTCTCCTTCTGATTCTTACCTGTTCTTAAATTCTAAATTTTCTTAATTCCTTATATCTCAGGTACCTAGAACAGCCCTACCCATGGTAGGCGCCTAATAAAAGTCTGTGGAATTGAATTCTTAATGCTTGTTCTGTTCATTCCAGATTTCACCTGTATAGAAATGTCAGCAGGGTAGAGTTAGAGAAAGGAATACTCAGCGTGATTGACTCCAGGCTCTGTCCTCCCCAGAGGCTGGCCTCCGATAGAGGGAGGATGGGGGAGTCGGGCTGTTTAGTAGATCACATACTGGATTGGGAGCCAGGAATAAATCAGCTCAGATCCCATTTTAGGCTCTGTGACCCTAGACAAATCATTTAGCATTTTGTGACTCAGTTTCTTCATCTGTAATATAAGGGAGTTAAGCTATGTCTTCATATCCCTAATGCTTAGAACACAGTGTCCAATATGATAAACATCACTGCTAGATGATGACACCTAGGACTGGGACTGAGACCCAGGAGACTATGACATCTAATCCCTCTTCTTCTGTTTAGGAACTATTATGACCTTGGTCATTTCACTCAACCTTTATGTCTCTCAGTCAAGTAGTATTTAAATTAAGGAAATTGTTCTAAATGTCGAAGGACTCTTTCAGCTCTAATATCTAATGATACTTTCATGAGTACAAATTGAAATACTATGTTTTCAGAAGTGCAAAGAAAAGGAAGTAGACTTTTGTGAAAAATGTCAGGTACGGGTGTCTGTCTTAGAGATGAGTTTCTAGAGCAAGGAGCACAAGGGCTCTTTGTTCCATCTGCACATTGCTAATAAATACTGCAATAAATTCAAAATTTTAGGTTCTGATTTTCTCTGATCTTTGCTTCACTACTCACTCTATACATAAGTGGTCACCACTGTCTACGAAACATTACCCAAGGTGTACAGAATGGGAGGCCTCTGGGCTCCTCAAGTGAATTTGTTCAAACACACCCATCCATTAGCCTCTGCCACCTCTGCTAGCCCACGACAACTCCTACCTTTGCCCAGCAGCTCCCTGTTTACAGGACTAAGTTTGACTTTCAGTGCTTTCTACTTGGAGCACTATTTGGAAAGATTTAGCTCATAAAATGTCTTACAGTTCATGTGTTGGCCTTGTCATGACCTGAACATTTTGTTAACAAAGTACCCTGTTAATGTTTTGACCACAAGAACTAATGTGCTTGGGGCTGATTATGTTGCCAGAGTAGAGCTTGCTCCTAAAAAGGGAAAGTTTTAATTCTATTTTCAAAAGGAGTCATCTCACTTCTACTATATAAGGAGATGTCATCAATCAGTCCTTAGAAGCATGCAGAATGTGTATCAGGGGGGCAGATTCATTGGCTGCTAGGATTTCACAGTGAGACAAACCTCAACTATCCTATAGGGGGCAGTAGAATCCTCTATTACATCAAGCTCCCAAGGCCCCATTTAAGAGGACCCAAAACAGGGCTTTTTCATTATGACCCATACAATGACATTCTCAGTATGAGGAGAAAATCCAGGCAGACGCATAGTAACTGTGGAGTAAATACGAAACAACAGATACCTGAGGGGCAGAAAAGCATAGATGATGAAATAATTCTTTTCCTGGACAAAGTCACTCTCCCAGCTTTGTGTGTAGCAGGATTCCAAAGAATACTACTATTCCTTTTAACCATGATTTTTTTTAACTATTTGCCAGCTTAAAAAGGGTGATATTCTCAGGTCAGGATGAACAAGTATTGAGGGTCTTGAGTGGGTGGACAAAATGGAACAGAGGAAAGAACAAAATAGGAAGGACCATGGGAATCCTTCTATGAATGCCTCCCTCTGGGACTATGGCTCATAGATAAAACTATTGCAAGAAAACATGCCTTTGGTACTCCTCTGGTCCTTGAAATGGTTCAAAGGCGTACCTACATTATGCCCAATTCTACTCCATGGTTCTGATGTTCCACTATAGAAATCACCACCAGACAACCCCAAAGGGAAAAAGTTAATTTTCTACAAACTCTACGTAAGTCTGTATTTACAACCTGATTTATCTATACTGTGCTCTTTCTTATTGACAATCTGAGCTTGGTTGCTGTTGCTATTATGGTTGACCTTGGCTCCAGAAAGCAGGAATGCCATGGAAAAAGCAGTAGATTGACGTTAGAAGGCCTGGAATTGAATATTGGGTCTGACTCTTACCTACCATGTGCTCATGGGCAAGGCTACTCTCTCTGAGTCTTAGTTTTCTCATTTATAAAATGGGGATAATAATATAACCATTATACTACCTACTTGACAGAGTTGTGTAATGTAATATTATATCTAAAGCTCCTTACAAACCTTGAAACCTAATATAAATGCAAGATACACTTAGATACAGATCTTTCTACCTTTATCTGTAACTATATTTTATATAAAGAAGCCATTGTTTCATCAGAATAGGAGGTCTCCTAATAAAAGTATAATTTTCTGTTAAGGAAACTCTCTGTACTAATGCCGGTCAAATTGACAATTGTTCTGAAATTTATAATCTTAGAAAGTTGCCTGGACACTGAGATGTTGATTCGGTTGTCCAGAGTCTAGTAATACCTATGAGGACTTGAACTTGGGTTCCTGAGGTCAAATCTGACCTTAGACACTTACTTACTAGCTGTGTGACCCTGGGCAAGTCACTTAGTCTTGTTTGCCTCCATTTCCTCATCTGTGAAATGATCTGGAGAGGAAAATGGCAAACCACTCCCATATCTCTGCAAGAAAGCCCCAAATAGGGTCACAAAGAGTTGGACGTGACTACTAACAGCTGAACAACTGAAACAATACATGTTCAAAAATATGTAACTTTCTCCATTTTAGGTGTGTTTGAAGGTGAGAGGTGGAATGATGTATTATTTGGGGCTTATGGTTTACCATTGCATTAATTAGAGTTCTGAAGTCTTTCAAAATTGTTTTCTTTATGACATTATAACTGTATAAATCGATCTACTTTTACTAACTTTGTTCTATATCAATTCATAAAGGTCTTCTTAGTTTTGTCTGAAATTATCCATTTCATGTTTTCCTGTGGCCTAATAATATTTAATTATATTCATATGCCATAGTTTGTTTAGCTATTCCCAAAGAAAAAGATAGTCCTGGGGAGTGGAGCCAAGTTGGTAGAGGAATAGAACACACTTTCTAGAGTGCTGCCCCCAAGCCCAGCCAAATACTTGTAAAAAATGGCTCTAAACAAATTCTGGAGCTGCAGAGCCCACAGAATGACAGAGTGAAGCAAATCTCCAGCTCCAGACAACCTGTAATGTTGCCGGGAAGTGTTTATGGCACCATGCTGGGAGCAGAGCACAGGCTAGCATGGGCCATGTTGGCACAGGCAGGACCTGAGCAGGCCTTGAGGAGACTGAATCTCTCACACCTGTGCCAGCTTTCAGACTTTAGGACCCCAAAATGCCAAGGACAAATTGGAAGGTCAGTGGAAAAAGCCTGTTGGACCAGTGTGGGAGAGTGGAGTCCTTCAGCCCCAGTCCTAGGACAGCAGAGGGGGGAGGGGTCAGAGGAACCCACAGCAGCCACAGCAGCAGCAGGGGCAGCTGCAGTCACTGTTTCTGGAGCTCCAGGCCCATAGATTGTGGGGGAATTGAGCAGCTGACAGTACACTCCCCACCCTCACTGGAAGCAGAGAACTACCTTGACAAAGAGCTCAAAACTCAAGTAAATGGGTAGGGGAATGAGCAAAAGCCAAAAAAAAGGATCAGATTATAGAATCTTACTGTGGTGACAAGAAAGACCAAAGCATGAAAACAGAAGAAAACAAAGTCAAAACTCTTTCATCAAAAGCCTCCAAGAAAAATATGAATTGGTCTCAGGCTATGGAAGAGCTCAAAAAGGATTTTGAAAATCAAGTAAAAAAAGTACAGCAAAAATTGAGAAGAGAAATTAGAGTGCTGCAAGAAAATTGTGAAAAATGAGTCAACTGCTTGCTAAAGGAGACCCAAAAAATGCTGAAGAAAATAACACCTTTAAAAATAGACTAACTCAAATGGCAAAAGAGATCCAAAAAAGCCAATGAGGAGAAGAATGCCCTAAAAAAACAGAATTGGCCAGATGAAAAAGGAGATCCAAAAGTTCACTGAAGAAAATAGTTCCTTAAAGATTAGAATGGAGCAGATAGAAGCTAATGATTTTATGGAAAATCAAGAAATTATGAAACAAAACCAAAGGAATGAAAAAAATAGCAGGCAATGTGAAATATCTCATAGGAAAAACAACTAACCTGGAAAACAGAGCCAAAGGAGACAATTAAGAAATTATGGGACTACCTGAAAGTCATGATCAATAAAAGAGCCTAGACATCATCTTTCATGAAATTATCAAGGAAAACTGCCCTGATATTCTAGAACCAGAGGGCAAAATAAATACTGAAAGAATTTACCAATCACCTCCTAAAAGATCCAAAAAGAAAAACTCCTAAGAATATTGTAGCCAAATTCCAGAGTTCCCAGGTCAAGGTGAAAATATTGCAAGCAGCTAGAAAGCCAGAAAATTTGAGTATTGTGGAAATATAATCAGGATTACACAAGATCTAGCAGTTTCTACATTCAGGGATCAAAAAGCTTGGAATAGGATATTCCAGAAGTCAAAGGAACTGGGATTAAAACCAAGAATCACTTACTCAGTAAAACTGAGTATAATACTTCAGGGGGGAAAATGGTTATCCAATGAAATAGAGGATTTTCAAGCATTCTTGATGAAAAGACCAGAGCTGAATAAAAAAATTTGACTTTCAAACACAACAATCAAGAGAAGTATGAAGAAGTAAACAGAAAAGAAAAATCATAAGTGACTTACTAAAGCTGAACTCTTTACATTCCTACATGGAAAGATAATATTTGTAACTCTTGAGACTTTTCTCAGTATCAGGGTTGTTGCAGGAATTCTATACATATAAACAGAGGGCACATGGTAAGTTGAATAGGAAGGGATGATATCTAAAAAAGTAAAATAAAGGGGTGAGAGAGGAATATATTGGGAGGAGAAAAGGAGAAATGAAATGGGGCAAATTATCTCTCAAAAAAGAGGCAAGAAAAAGCTTTTTCAGTGGAGGGGAAAAGGGAAGCTTACTCTCAACATATCTGGCTTAAGGAGGAAATAACATGCACACTGAATTTGGTATGAAAATCTCTTACAGTACAGGAAAGTAGGGGAGAAGGGGAGAAGTGGGGTGTGGGGGGATGATAGAAGGGAGGCCAAATGGGAGGAGGGAGTAATTAGAAGTAAGCACTTTTGGGGAAGGACAAGGTCAAAAGAGAGAATAGAATAAATGGAGGGCAGCATATGATGGAGGGAAATATAGTTAGTCTTTCACAACATGACTTTTATAGAAGTCTTCTGCATAACTACACATGTATAACCGATATTGAATTGGATGGGTGGGGAGGGAGGAAGGGAGAGAAGTTGGAACTCAAAGTTTTAAAAATGCATGTTAAAAATTGTTTTTACGTATAACTAGTAAATAAAAAATACAGGTAATGGGGTAGAGAAATCTATCTTGCCCTACAAGAAAATAAAGGAGATGGGGATAAGAGAAGGGAGGGGTGTGATAGAAGGGAGGGCAGATAGGGGTAAGAGGTAATCAGAATGCATGTTGTTTTGATGTGGAGGGGAGGAGAAAATTTGAAACTCAAAATCTTGTTGAAATGTATGTTAAAAACTAAAAATAAATAAATTTAATTTTAAAAAAAAAAAAGAAAAAGACAGTACTTTAGTTTCCAATTTTTAGCTACCATGAAAAGAACTGTCATAATTATTTTTGTACATATAAATTTTGTCCCCCCCTTTCTTTGATTTCTTTGGGAATATTGGGACCTAGTATTGGTAAAGCTGAGTCAGAGGATATATGTAGTTGTTAATTTTCTGAGGATAATTTCAAAATCTTTTCTAGAATGGCTAGATCAAATTCACATTGCACTAGCCTGTTTTCCTCCAGTTCTTCAAACAATTGTCAGTCTTTTGCTATCTTTGCCATTCTGATATTCTATGAAGTAGAATCTCGAAATTACTTTAATTTGAATTTCTTTTAATTTTCAGTGATTCACAACGTGTCATAAGATTGTTGTTAGATAAGATTTTTCTTAGATCATTTCTCAGGAAATGCCTCTTACTCACATATTTGAATCAATTCATCACATATTTTGCAAATAAGACCTTTATCAAAGATATTTTTTACAAATAACTTTCCCTTCTAATTTTTGCATTAGATTTGTTTGTGAAAAAAAATAGTTTTATATCATCAAAATTGTCCATTGTGCTTTATATAATCTTCTCTTTTATTTGTTTAGTTATGAACTCTTTCTCTACCATAAATCTGAAGAGTAATGTGTTTCTTGCTCCTCTAATTTATCTATGATGTAACTTCTTATATCTGTAATGTATCCAAACAGAACTTACTCCCCTCATTCTCACAGACATATAGTAAACTCATTCCTTCCTTACTTCACAACTTTGTTCTAAGTTCTAAACACATAAGATATCCTCGATTAATCTCACCACACTTCCTTCAATCACTCCATTCATTGTAGTATTGATTCATCTTTCAATACACATTGCCCAGCACTATTACATCAATTTTTAATTACTGTGTTTTATCTATTTAGTCTCTATATATTCTTTATACATGCTTATCTTCATAAAATTATAAGATCCTTGATAGTAGGGAATGGTATTTTATAGGACTTACTCTCAGTCCCCTATTTCTTTAATATCTCTGAAATGGTCTGCTCCAAGAAGGATCCCCATAAATGTTAATTCTGTCTTTTCCTTCATTACTTTGTTTTCCTTTCCTCACTATATTGACTAAGGGTGATAAAAATGTGGAAGTTGATGAGAAAAGAATGAAAAGAATATGAAAAAGGAGAAGCTACTAGTGAATATAGAGTAGAATGAGGACTAAGAGACAATGGCATTAAACAAGTCATCAATGAGCTCCCTAACAAGAAATCACCAGAACCAGATGGCTTACAAGTGAACTTTGCCAAACATTTGGAGAACAATGAATTCCAATACTATATAAACTGTTTGTGGAAATAGGCAAAAAAAGTCTTACCAAGTTCTTTTTATGACACAAATGTGGTACTGGTACCTAAATCAGCAAGAAAAAAAACAGAGGGGGGAAACTGTAGACCTTTTCTCTTAATTCATATTGATGCAAAAATGTTAAACAAGCAAGGAGATTATAGCAATATATCACAAAGATCATACACCATGACCAGGTGGAATTTGTACCAAGAATGCAAGGCTGGTTCAATATTAGGAAAACTACCAGTACAATTGATCAAATAAATAAAAAAATTAACAGAAATCATATGATTATCTCAACAGATTCAGAAAAAGCTTTAAAGTAAAATTCATTCCTATAGAGTACAGGAATAAATGGAGCTTACTTTAAAATGATGTGATATTTCTCTAAAACCATCAGGCATGATCTACAATGGGGATAAGCTAGAAGCCTTTCCAATAAGATTAGGGGTGAAGCAAGGAAACCTATTATCACCACTATTATTCAATATTATACTAGAAATGCTACCTATAGAAATAAGACAAGTAATTGAAGGAATTAGAATTAGTAATAACGGAACAAAACTATCACTCTTTGCAGATAATGTAATGGTATACTGGGAGGATCCTAGAGAATCAACTAAAAAACTAGTTAATAACTTTAGAAAAGTTGCAGGATACAAAATAACCCACACAAATCAGCAGCATTTCTCCATATTACCAACAAAGTAAAGCAGGAAGGAACAGAAAGAGAAATTCCATTTAAAAATAATTGCAGACAATTTAAAATACTTGAGACTCTACTTGCCAAGATAAACTCAGAAACTAGATGAACACAATTACAAAACACTTTTCTCAGACTGTATTACAAAATAGTAATCATCAAAACAATCTGATACTGGCTATGAAATAGAGCAGTGGATCAGTGAAATAGATTAGGTACACAATACATACTAGTAAATGACCATAATAATCTTCATTGTTCATCTTTAGAACCTCATAGTTCATCTTGAAGAAGACCAATGACATCATGGAGTACTGTCTTGACTTGCTTGTGAATCATATTTAAATGAAGCAGAGTTGTGCAAGTCATCATCCTCACTCTTTCTTCCAGAGTCATTGAAGTCCAGTGGCAAGACAAGTCAGGAGGACTGGTGATGGTCTAGGATGCAGCGGATAATCTTGGCAAAATCTGACCAACCTCTAGAACAAATAAATCCCACCCACCTATTCCATGGAGAAGTCTTTACATGCTTGGAGTAGACATCCCCTAACTCACCAATGGGTTTGAGGCTTGTTAATTACCCTCAACCAGGTTTAGCTGTCTGTCAAGATGGTTTTACTAGGATGTTTCCACTGCTCAGGCTACAGTTACTTAAAGCCATAGGTGATAGTTGGAGGACAGGTGGACACCAAAGGTGGATGAACAATAGGGGTATATGGGGTGTTCGAGAAGACTAGCACCCCTACTGCACCAGTTTGTCAAAGACCCAGAAATTGTTCACTCATAGGCAGGGAGGGAGAGACAACTCTGATGTCTCCACTTCCCCTGGGAAACATGTGACTGCTGCCACCTAACACACTGGGAAAGAGAATGTACCCAGGAAGCATAGTGCCCAGCAGGTCCGGACTCCCAGGAGGTCTTGGGCTTTTGAGGCTAAGGCACCTTCCAGGTACCAGGTGAGCAAGCCCAGGGACATTATCTGGTGTTTGATAAACAAAAAGATCCAAGCTTTAAAGACAAGAATTCACTATTTTTAAAAAAAAAAACTGCTGGGAAACTCGAAAACTGTTTGGCTAGGTATAGATCAACATCTCATATTGTCTACCAAGATAAGGTCAAAACGGGTACATGATTTATACATAAAAAATACATAAAGAATGTGTAAGTTAGGGAAGCAAGGGATAATTTGTCTGTCAAAGCTATGGGCAAAAGAAGAATTTATGAACACACAAGAGATAACAAAGCATTACAGGATGCAAAACAGATAGCTTTGATTACATTAAAATTAAAAAGGTTTTGCACAAATAAAACCAATGCAACCAAGATTAGAAGGAAAGCAGAAAACTGAAGACAGGGGGAAAGGAGTAAGTTTACAACAAATTTCTCTGATAAACACCTCATTTCTCAAATATATAGAGAACTGAGTCATTTATAAGAATACAAGTCATTCTCCAATTGACAAATGGTCAAGGGATATGAACAGGCAGTTTTCAGATGAAGAAATCAAAGCTATCTATAGTCTTATGAAAAAGTGCTTTAAATCATTATTGATCAGAGAAATGCACATTAAAGCAACTCAGAGGTACCACCTCTCATCTGTATCAGATTGTGATAGAATGCTATTGTGCTAAGAGAAATGATGAGCAGAATGCTTTCAGAAAAAGACATGAACTGCTGCAAAGTGAACTGAGCTGAACCAGGACAACAGTGTACACAGTAACAGCAATACTGAACAATGATGAATTGTGAATGATGTTCACAGCAATACAACGATCCAAGACAGTTCTGAAGGACTTTTGAAAAATGCTGTCCACCTCCAGAGAAAGAACTGATGGAGTCTGAACACAGATCAAAGCATACTTTGTTTTACTTTCTTCATTTTTCTTGGTGTTTGGGGTGGGGGCATCTTGTGTTTTCTTTCACAACATGACTAATATGGAAATATGCTTTGCATGACTGAACATGTATGACCTATGTTAAATTGTTTGCCTTCTCAAGAAGGGAAGAGGGGAGGGAGGGAAGAAGAGGTTTTGGAGCTCAAAACTTTTTAAAAATTTAAAAAAAAAATTTACATATAATTGGAATATATAAATTATTGTTTTAAAAAGACAATGGCAATTACTATTGTTGGCCAAAGCCTATTCTTTCCATTGTGCCACACTGAGTTTCTTTCTCTTCTCCATCTTTCTACCTTCTCCAAATAGTGGATGAGCATATTTGAACTTTCCTTGGCTCAGGCTCCCTATGAGAGTGGCTAACTTCCTTCCTGCCCTTCTTTCCCAAAACCCACCTCTAGAAGAATGAGAAAGGAAAGGACTGAAACAATGACAGCCCAAGAGGAACAGGCACAGTAGCAGCAAAGGAGCCAGCACCAGCAACCACCAAGAGATGAAAGACAGTAGCTCTTGCCAGTGAGCCTGGGCAAAGAATTCTCTAAAACCTACATGCCTGGGCCCAAGATTTACCCAAACTCATCAAACATCTTGGAAGCAACTAGGTGACACAGTGAACAGAATGTCTGGCCTGGAGTCAGGAATACCTGAGCTCTAATTCAGTCTCAGATACTTGCTAGCTGTATAACCCTGAGCAAGTCACTTAACCCTTGTTTGCCTCAGTTTCCCCTTCTGTATTTCCCAGGGTTGTTATGAGGATGATAAGGTATTAACTGTAAAATACTTAGGCCAGTGCCTGGCACATAGTAAATGCTATATAAATATTATAAATATTATAAATATTATTATTAAATAGAAGAAGGCCACCAACCAACAGGAAAATCAAGGTGTACCAGGGGACATGTTGCCATTTCACACTTCTGCTATCTCATCCCCTCCTGGAACATCTACTCTCCAGACCTCCATGCTCCTGCTTCCTGACATATGAAAAGACATAAATTTAATAGATGAATTTTAGCAGAAATTTTTGAAAAATGAGTATCATGATTTAGTAAGTAGAGTTTACAACATATTTCTTCCATTGAATCTATGTATTTGTTGAGGGTATACATTTCACCAGAGAGCCATGTCCAGTGATTTTGATCTTGCCAGATGAGACCTAGAGGGCTCTGAAGGAAAAAGTCAGGTTAGTGACTTTGCACAGGGCCCCCTCACTTACATCCAATTTACTTTCATGTCATGGCATCAACTCCCCAGTGTCATGGTCCTCTTCAAGAACAAAGGAGAAGCAGCAACCTCTGTGAGTAGTAGTAGGAGCTGTCCCACTGGAGGGCCCAACAGGAACTGGTCAGTTGGGCAGAATAACTTGTTTTTTTCTTCCTTCCTTCCTTCCTTCCTTCCTTCCTTCCTTCCTTCCTCCCTCCCTCCCTCTCTTTCTTTTAATCTTTCTCCTTTCCCTTCCTTCTGTTTATACAAGGTATCATACCTTTACTCTCAGGGGTTCTGCCCAAAGGAATGTAAATTTTGATGTCTGAAACCTCACAAGATATCCTAGGGTTTACAAGCTAGATTTCTTTCTTAAGGACCATGCCTTAAACCCAAATCATTCTGACTCTTATTGAATGGTCAACGATAGGTTCCAGGCCAAGCCCCATTTGGTCATTGTTTAGGTGATTGGCTCAGAGTAATTGTAAACATCCAGTGTTTCTGTTTTGGCTAGAAATCCTGAGGGTCCTTCCCCTCACAGATTCTTTTTTTGACCAAGTAAAAGAGGCCATTCTCTGCCTCATGTATTACTGTAGCATCAAATCAATATTCACCACCCCTATAGAAGCCCTGAATATTGCTACATAGTTCTGAATCATGAAAACCACAGACTCTCCACATGGAAGATAGAACCAAAACATTTATTCAGACACCTAGCTTTAATCGCTGAATGAGAGTTACCTCAGTCAAACTGAGACCTGTTAAAAACCTTACTTTAAGAAGTCCAAGGTCCACCATTACATCCACGGCCATCTCCAGTCATCCTGATCTGTATCTCCCTAGTAGAGCCAGCTGTCTCTGGAGACAAAAGTGAGACTGGTGACCTTGCACAGCCCTCTGTCACTTAAATCCAGTTGACTTCCATGTCATGACATCACCTCCCTGATGTCATGGTCTTCCTCAAGAATGAAGGACAACAATATATGTACAATAATATATTTCATCTATGACAACCATTAAAACCAAATATCAAAATAAACTGAACTTAGCACCGGACTTCAAATCACTGTATCACAAAGTACAAAACCAAAAGTTTCAAAAATAATGAAGCATATTCAAGTATATTACTTGCTAAAAATAATTATTTTAAATTAAGAATAAATACATATATATTTACTAAATTTAATCAAAATTATTTTAAAATATTATTTCTTCTTTATTTCTTTCTCTGTCATTACCAGGAGCCTTCTTATCCTGGAAGATCTCTCTTCCTTTGTGGTCCCTTCCTCTGACTGGCTGATTCTTCCTGGGACATCCATTTTAAGAAAGGGCCTAAGTCAGCCAGGTTCCCTTCTTTTTCTCTGACTTCTACTCCACTCTCCTGACTTCCGTCTCTACTATGTCCCCATACAGGTATCCTCCTGCCCCTTCCCAATCTTTTCAGCTTCTTTTTATATGTTGTCTTTCCCAATTCAAATGTAAGCTCCCTCAGAGTAGGGATAGTTTCTTTTTTGCTTATATTTCTGTTCCTAAAATTTAACACAGCACCTGGCATGCAGTAAATAATTGGCAAATGCTTATTAACCTGACTTAATATGTATTAGTACAGGAGTACATGTAGACAATTTACAAACAAATGGATTTATATATAAATAAGTTGGGAGATATGCTCAAAACATTTTTTTGCTGATGGGATACTTAATTAAAAAATTTGAATACCACTAGTATTAGAGTAGCTACATTGAGCCTCACTTTCCCAAATGTGAAATTTAAATAGTAGTATTTTCATTACCTATCTCAGGTTTATTGTGAGTGAAGCACTTTATAAGGCTTAAAGGTAGATTATTTTTATTATAATGCATCGACTTTTCATCTGGAAAAGCCAACTGTCAAGGAGCATAAAGATCTGCAATCAAATTAAATTTAATAGGATAATAGGAATCATATAATGGCATGTTTAGCATCATTTTGAGTGACTTTAGCACAATTTGGCCTTTAATCTCTATTTTAATTAGTAGTAGTTAATTAGTGGCATGAATATTCATAGAAACTAGTAATTCCATTAAAGACCTACTAGAATGCCTCATCAGTGCAAGTGATTCAATTCAGTAAACATTTATTAAGTGCCTACTATGTGATAAGGACAATGCTAAGGACTGGGGATACAAAAAAGAAAAAGATAGCCCCTGTCCTCAAGGAGCCAGAATCCAATGGAAAAGACAACACACAAAATGAAGCTGAAAGACGGCTGGAGAACCAGGGGTACCTGGTGAAGAGGCATGTTCTGTGAAGACAAAGCCAAGCAGAGTAGCTAATAGAAAATGGAGGTATGGAAGGCTGTGAACCCTTTACAAAGGATGAGGATGACAAGTCTTTTGAAGCTGAAGCTAAGAAAATTAGAGAATGCTACTCCAAATTCTGGAGTGAATTGCAGTATTTATAAGCAATATTGCTTTTTCTAGATTAACAAATATCATCAGCACTTATTCAGTGCCTTACTATGTGCAGGACACCATAATTGGTCAATGAATGGTTGGGAGTATTGGGAGAGCGCAATCCAATTCTTTCATTTGTTCATGAAACCTGGGATGAGGAAGTGCCCTGAAAGCAAAGAGTTCATGGTAAATCTTTTCATCTTGGACAAAATAAAAATAGTTTACCAACATTATCTCAATAGTCTCATTCATGCTCTCATTCCAGAGGCAGTAGCAGGTACAGTAGACAGAGTGCCAGACCTGGAGCCAGGAAGACCCGAGTACAAATGTGGCCTCAGACAACATAAGTTGTTTGATGCTGGGCAAGTTACTTAACCTCTGTTTGCCTCAGATTCCTTATCTGTAAAATAGGGATACTAATAGCATCTACTTTCCAAGGTTGCTGTAAGGATCAAAAGAGATAACTGTAAATCATTTATCATAGTGCCTGGCACATAGTAAACACTATATAAATGCTTATTGTTGTTATCATTACTATTATGATATGTAGAATGAGTACATAGACTTTAAGTGATCAATTCTTTGCCATTTATAAAGTTAAAAGATCCCAAACATAGAAGTGCACAGAACATGAGTACAGTGTGTCAACACACCCATTGTCCCTGGAAGAGGAAGGGAAGGGCCAATGCAGTGATCTCCCAGGGTATATAGATCTCCCAGTCCAAGTTCTATTCATGCCTATAAACTTGAAGAGCTAAAAATCATGTAGAAAAGTGGTCTGTTCTCATGAATTCACAACTAGGCTTCTAAGTAATTTCAACGTCTGTTTCTTTAAAACTTACATGTTGACTTATAGTCATGAATGGATATGTAGTAGTCCCTGCAAGACTCTGAGGATCCTCACGCCCACACCCCTTCTAACAGCTGAACTTGATTACATCCTCCCCTTAAGACTACAGAGGTAGCCCTGAAGGGTCAGGGGTAATTCTCACATCTCATTGGTTACATCCTCTATTTCCCCCAAGATTATCAAATGAGAATCATTCAGTCAGTCAGACTTAAAGTAGCATTTAAAAAAGTATTTGTTAAGGTAATATAGTAACTATCAGTACAAAACATCTCACATATATACACACACACAGAGTCTTTGATACACTCTTCCGCGGTATCCACATAGTCCTGAGGGAAACAGAATCAAGTTCAGAGAGTACACTAGGTAAAGGGGGTAACTGCCTTACTTTATGTAGGGTTTCAGCTGAGTAAATTAATCATCCCACGCTTTGCAATGAAATCTGGAAATAGTTGGTTTTCGAAAAAAGAGAATTCCTCTGGAAAGTTTTTTTTTTTCTAATATTGAAGGTATTCATTTAAATTCTTGATCTTCTTGAAAGCAGTGTGGAATGGGTAGAGATTACTTTAGCAAAGGAGTCATCCTGAAATGGATGAAAGCAGAGAAAGACCTTATAAAACTAACCTAGGATGGATTGGAGGTAGTATATAGAACCCAGGAATAGATATATTATCAAGAAGTAGATATAGTTATCAATGTATGTCACACACTTCAATATGGCAGATAAAAATCTAATGACCATAGCCCTTTCTCTCTGCAAGTGATATGTGATCATCTGCAGGCTTGCCCCTACATTAGGTCTTTATGAAGATTAAGAGCCAAAGAGTATAGATAGGAAGTTTCCATCACTTCTGTTACAAAGCCAGAATAAAGTTTTTGCCCACATGCAAAATATAAATGCAACATAGTAACTGAAAACAGTGATGGGAAAAAAAATTTCTATTAACCACAAAGACAAAACTCAAAGGACTATCAAGGGTATTTTACTGGTAACATCAAGCTTTAAAAGGTTTGGGTTTTTTTAATATTTGGAGCCAAAAGTAATCATTAAAACATCACAGACAAGGCCATTTTTTAAAATATGTGTCCTATTTATGGAACAATGAGCAATTTAAATCCTGAGGAAATTCTGTTCTTCTAATTCCCTATTACGTAAATAGTAAAACCTAGAGTAAAATAAAAATTGCTTAAAATTTTCCAGGCAGATGACTTTATTGCTTAGTACTTTGTCCTTTCAACTATTATATTCAATTCTGTAATTAGTTAGGTTTTGTCATTTGTAACTTGTTTTTGTTACATGGAAAGACAATAAGGCAGACCTTTGGTGAACAGAATAGAACATGCAAATTCCCATGATTTAAAAACCACAAGGCTGTGTGGCCTAGTGACTGAAGTAGCTGCACCTGTTGCATGACTAATTATTCCCCACTAACCATTAATTCCTTAAGGGAAATGAGTGACCATTCATGATTCAAAACTCTCCCACTCTATTTTAGTTCTAAAACTTTGATTGACTGAAAACCTATCTCAATCAATTAAAAGACCTTAGAAAGCACAAGAAAAAAATCCTTAAATTAGAATGATAGAATATGTTGCAAAACAATGTTTATATAAACCAGGGAAATTCAACCACACCTCAGGGATAATCTATAAATTATCAAGTGAATTGAAAAGAGAGGAATTCCAGAAATTGGAACATGTGGAGTCCTTACTGAAGCCTTCAAGAAGAAACCTATAGGAGAAAGAAGTCTGGAGTCTGACTTCACACATGTCTCCTTTTTCTTTCTTTTTGTCCATGGAAGAATCTTTCTACTTTCAAAGAGTCCAGAGGATGTTGAACCTCTTCCTCTTTCCATCAGTGTCCTAAATAGTATCCCCAGATCCCTTCTGGCATTGTCTGTATCGCTGGCAACCAGACAGACTGTACTCATGACTCCACAAGAGCTCAGCAAAAGGACTGTACTGTGCCTAAGAAGAACTTCTTGAGCATCCTATGAATTGGAAAAAGAACTAGTAGTCAGGAAGTGTGTTACCTCTTGGACACATGCGCTTTCTAAACTTGAGCCCACTTTCCCTTAGACTCTGTGTGTACTGGTGAGAGAGTTTATCATGCACTGGGGGAGCGGGGAGGGGAGGATTTTGTACCGACTGTAGCATCTTAGTAAATACTTCTTTGTAAATGCTACTTAAGGCTAGTTAATGAAACTCACTTTCTTTGGGAGAGGTATATGGATGAATATTCAAGTTGATGATATTTAAGAATCATCCTTGACCCCTCATGCGTACTTGTAGAACTCCAGAAGGGTATTAACCAAACTCTGTGGATGGAAGTTATCTGTAACAATGAAAACTGGGATGAGGATCTTCAAAGCATTGAGATAAGCCAAGGATCTCAAAAACAATGCCAGTAAAACAAAAGGTCTGACAAGTCTTACCTAGCTTTGAGTTTAATTCACTCTAGTGATAAGCTACTGTCAATGTCACCTTTTATAGGAAGTTTATCATGTGAGTGTTGTCTGATAACTAGACCAGCTAAATTCAGAGACTCAGTACTACAAGGCTAGCCATTAGGATAAATCACAGGAAAAACTATAGAATCATATCATTAATGAATATCAGTTCTGGATTTTAAATAAAATTCCATCTAAAGCGATTCATCCAAAAAATATTCATTATTTAGTATTATAAATCCGGGTTTGATTTATACTGGGGATACAAGAATGGTTCATCATTAATAAAGGAATCAACATAATCATATTAAAAATCAAAACATCCAGAACCACATTACTGCCTCAATAGATATGGAAAAAGGTTTTGACAAACTACAATATTCATCTATACTAAAAACTTCACAAAGTATAAACATAGAGGGACCATTTTTAATATCATAAAAAGTATCTATCTAAAACCAAAATCAAGAATTATACACAATGATGATAAACAAGAATCTTTTCCAATAAATGAAAGAGTAAACGAGGATGCCCACTATCCCCACTATTATTTTATTTAGTTCTGGAAAGACTAGCACCATCAATAAGGCAAGAGAAAGAAATTAAAAGCATAAGCATAAGTAGAAAGAAGATTAAATTATCTCCATTTGATGATGTCTTACTTGGAAAACCCTAAGGAATCAGCCAAGATACTGAGACTGTAGTTTCAGCAAGGTAGGCTACAAAATAAACTCTCAAAAATCAAGATCATTTCTATCAAATAATAGCAAAATCCAAAATGCAATAATAGAAAATTCCATTCCAAAAAATAACAAAAAGTATAAAATATCTGGGAATCAGTCCACCAAAGCATAAAAATACTGGTATGGATTCAATTAGAAAGTGCTGCTAAAAGAAATAACAACAAAAAACTGAAGGACAATTCAGTGCTCATTTTTAGGTCCTGCCAATAAAATAAAAATGACAACACTATCAAAATTAAGTTATAGTTTTAACATTATATCAATCAAACTATCAAAGTGAAACTTTACAGAAATAAAATCATAACAACATTCATTTGAAAAACCTACAATATGAAATATAAAGAAAAATAAAGAGGTAGGACAAAGCCTTCATACTATATTATAAAGAAGTAGTCATCATAATCATCTAGTATTAATGAAAAATAGAAAGGTAGATCAGTGGAATATACCACACAAAGGAAAATAAGAAACAACAGAACTCAATAACTTAATGCTACATTAACCAGGAAACATAAATTATTTAGGAAATTATTCCCTATTTGAAAATAGCTGTCAAAAGTTCTAAATATCAGTCTGATGAGAATTATTTAGACCTACACAATATTCCACAATACATTCTAAAATGATACATGACCCTTATATTAAAGATCATACACTGAAAAAATTAGAAAATAAACAGAGCATTTATCTATCATAGCAATGGTTAAGAGAAGCATTCTTAACCAAACAAGAGATGGAGGCAGTTATAGAATATAAAATGTGAAACTTTGATTACATGAAACTGAAAATCTTCACAAAGAAAATTAAGTCATTTAAGGAGCAAAGATGTTGACTAGGAAAAAGTAATTTGTATCATATTTCTCTAAAGGTTTTGTATCCAAAATACTTTAAAATTATGTTATTGTTGTTCAGTTGTTTTCACTTGTGTCCAAATCTTTGTAACCTCATTTGGCATTTTCTTGGCAAAGACACTAGAGTGGTTTGCCACTTTCTTCTCCTACTTATTTTATAGATGAGGAAATTGAGGCAAACAGGGTTACATGACTTTCCCAGGGTCATACAGCTAATAAGTATCTAATGACAGATTTGAATTCAGGGAGATGAGTCTATCAACACTCTATTCCCCTATACCACCTTACTGCCCTTAAAAACTATATGTAATATGTAAATATGTGTATATACATATGCACAGGAGCTAGGATTACAATTAAGAATCACCTACCCAGCAAAACTGAGTAGAATCCTTCAGAAGAAAAAAATGGACATTCTTCAGTTGAAAAGACTAGAGCTGAACAGAAATTTGACTTTCAAATATAAGACTTAAGAGAAATGTAAAAAGATAAACAGGAAAGAGAACTCATAAAGGATTCAATAAAGTTAAACTGTTAATATTCCCACATGGGAAGATGAGACTTGTAATTCCTAAGATCTTTATCATTATTAGGGCAAATAGAAGGAGTATATAAGCAAGGGTGTGAGTCTACTATGATGGAATGAAACCTAAAAAAAATAAAATTTAGGGGATGATAAAGAAGGATGTACTGGGAAAAGGTCGAAGGGAGAAGTAGAATGGGATAAATTATCTCACATAAAAGAGGTGCAAAAGAGCTTTTATAGTGAAGGGGAAGATGAGGTAGCAGATAACACTTGAACCTTAATCTTATCAGAACAGGCTCAGAGGGAATAACATACACACTCAGTTGAGTATAGAAATTTATCTTATCCTACAGGAAAATAGGAAGGGAAGGGTCCAAGTGAATGGTAGGGAGGGGCTGGTAAAAGGGAGAGCATATTGAGGGAGACAGTGGTCAGAACCAAAACACTTTTAAGAAGGGAGAGAGACAAGGATAAAATGGGTGGGGGAAATAGGTGGGGGGAGGGGGAATAGGATGGAGGGAATTACATAGTAATAATAACTGTGAAAAAATTATGGCAAGTTTCTCTGATAAAGGTCTTATTTCTCAAAAATATAGAGAACAGAGTTAAATTTATAAGAATACAAGTCATTCTCCAAGTGACAGTCAAAAGGATATGATCAGGCAGTTTTCAGATGAAAAAATCAAAGCTATCTATAGTCATATAAAAATGCTCTAAATCACTATTGGTTAGAGAAATGCAAATTAAAAAAATTCTTAGGTACCACCTCACACCTATCAGATTGCTTAATATGATAGAAAATGAAAATGCCAAATGTTGAAAGGGCTGTGGGAAAATTGAGACACTAAAGCATTGTGGGTGGATTTGTGAGCTGATCCAGCCATTCTGGAGAGCAATTTGGAACTATGCCCAAAAGGCTATAAAACCATACATAACCTTTGACCCAGCAATACCACTACTAGGTCTATATCCCAAAAAGGCTTTAAAAAAAGGAAATGGATCTGTACGTGCAAAAATATTTATAGTAGCTATTTTCATGGTGGTAAAGAACTGGACATTGAGGGGATACACATTAACTGGGGAGTACCTGAGTAAATTTTGGTATATGATTATGATGGAGTACTATTGTGTTCTAAGAAATGACAACAATATGCTCTCAGAAGAACCTGGAAAGACTTATATGACACAAAGTGAAGTGAGCAGAACACAGTAACAGTAATATCGCACAATGATCAACTGTGAATGACTTAGTTCTCAGCAATACAATGACCTAAGACAATTGTGAAGGACTTATGATGAAATGTGCTATACATCTACAGAGAAAGAACTGATGAAGTCAATGAAGATTGGAGCACTTTTCATTATTTTTCTTGGATTTGTTTTGTCTGTGTTTTCTTTCACAACATGACTAAAATGGAAATATGCTTTCCATGACTAAAGTGTATAACCTATATAAAATTGCTTGCCTTCTCAAGAAGGGAGGGATAGAGGCAAGAGGGCAGGACAGAATTTTGGAGCTCAAAACTTTAAAAAATGAATGTGAAAAATTGTTTTCACGTGTAATTGGAAAATTTTTTTAACTTTTAAAAAAGTGTTACAAGGTTATAAAAAACAAAGAAGAGAGCTTAAAAGAAAAGATATAAGAAAAGATTTCTATGTTACTTCTTTGCAAAGGTAGCAGGTCCAAAACTGCATATTTTCAGATTTTTCTATGTATTCATCAATTATCCTGATTTTTTTCCTCTTCTTGTTCTTCTTTGTTTTATAGTATTTTTTTATACTTTTAAAAAATACTATGTGTTATATGAGATAGCTCTCTGGAAGCAGGAGGTGGAGGAATAATGGGAGAAATTGTAGAGAAGAAAAATGAAAAAAGAAATAAAAACTTATTTAGAAATAAAAATATGTGGTTCCAGTCAAGGCAATTTTTTTATTCAATGAAAATGTTTTTGGGAAAAGAAATAAACACTTTAGCTCAATATATGAGTTTGCCAATTTTCTTTTCTTTTATAAACATCTAGCATTTAGTATTCAGTTTGTTCATCAAAGGTTCATATGTTGGTACTTAGTCATTTTATACTTAGATATTTTATGATAATTTTACAAGAAATGAAAAACAATATTAAGAAATAAGATTTTAGCAATACTTTCACATCCACAAATTATGGATAATGTAGTTAACCTTTGATTAAGTATTGTGAAAACCAAGCTTGTATCTATTATTAGTATTGCAAATAGCGTTAGTTATTTTACTTCACATCTTTACATTTATAAAATTATACATTTGCATTTTGACTTGCCCCATTCTATCATTCATATTAGCCAATCTTATTTTTCATCACTCTCATTCAACAATTGCCAAAACTTACCAATGCTACCTTCTCCGTATCTCTCACCTTCCCTTTTCTCTACTCCTACCACAACTTCCCTTGATCAAGCCCTCGACATCTCTCTCCTGGATTATCACATTAACCTCCTAATTGCTTTTCCTGCATCAGGCATCTCCCCTCCAAACAACTTCTAAAGTGATATTCCTAAAGCATAGGTTTGATCCTGTCTCTAGGCAAATATAAGTTCCTCTGATTGGCACGTAAGACCTTTAGAAACTTAGCTTCAGTCTACTTTTGACCTTGATGGTACATTACTCCCTGCCAAGAACTCTGCTCCAGACAAACTGACCTCATGGCTATCCCTGCCCCCCCATACATGGCATTCCATCTCCCATTTAAGTGGCTTTACGTAGGCTGTCTCCAGTACCTGGAATGTTTCACTGCCATCTTTTGGAAAAACTAGATTCAAAGTTAAGCATTAACTTCTTCAAGAGGTTTTTCCTGATTCCCACAGTTGTTAGTCATCCACCCATTCCCCTAAAAAAAAAAAAAAAAAAAAAAAAACACCTCTTAATGGTATCCAGTATTTATTAAGAGATGAATATGTATCCTTCCACTTGAATGTAAGCTTCTTGTGAGCAAGGTCTATCTCATATTTGCCTCTGTATTCCTAGCATTTTACACAGTGCCTAGCACATTTTTCTCAGATGCATTATTTCCTTCATGGATGAATTCCTGACCAGCTTCCTTCTTCAGTGTAGGTCAATCATCATTCAGCACATTAAAATCTTAGAGAGTGGCAGAAGCATTGACAAGTTACATAATTTGCCTAGGGTCAAAGAGCAGAGGCAAAACTTGAACCCAGTTCTCTTTGACTCTGGGGACAGGTTTCCGCTCACTGGCATGCTGCCTTTCCTATAGGAAGTACTTCCCCGATGTTTATTGATTGATTTCTTCTTCCACCATTCCTATGCTGCTTAGAAGAAACAATTGCTTGGAATCAAGGAAGAGGAAAATACAAAGTTTGGGTGGATAGGTAAAGATCATTGCACTCTCACGTTATAACTTAGGTTTCTATCAGGCAAATGAAAAAATTAA
Organism: Notamacropus eugenii; assembly: GCF_028372415.1. Classification (NCBI taxonomy): domain Eukaryota; kingdom Metazoa; phylum Chordata; class Mammalia; order Diprotodontia; family Macropodidae; genus Notamacropus; species Notamacropus eugenii. Next base: position 209,790,816 of record NC_092873.1, on the reverse strand, counting down.
GAACTTTCTCAGTGTTTTCAAAAGAAACAGAACAAACCAGGAAGTAGATGTATAATCCCCAGTTTTAGTAATAGACTAGTTTCTAACCTTTCATTTCAGAGGGTAACTAAAACCATTAGTGCAAATTAATTTCTCATAACTTTTCTCCTCTTTTTTTTCAAATGATCCAACAATCAGAACCTCATGAGTGGACAACAATAGTAGTCTCCTTTATTTTCACAGGCAACTTAGATCAGGGATTTGAGTGGAGAAAAGGTCACTGTCTGAGCTCTAGTGATGTCTTTACCCATACATAGTTCACTGAAGATTTTCTAAGGTCCTCAAATTGCACACAATGGATTGGGAAAGAAATGGGTTCAGCCTTGATGGCAAGATAACACTCTACTACCCTCAAGTGGTCAGTGGGATTAGCTTCCTATTCCCAAAGTTGATATTTGGTCCATCTACTAGCCTGGTTATCATAATGTGTGAAGGGAGAAGGCAAGGCAGCTTGAGGACAGAGACAGAGACAGAGAGACTGAGATTTTAAAACATTTTAAAAACAGAGTGCTGGTCTTTAAAAGTCTTTTCTTTTTTTCACACAAGCTTAATTCGCATTCTACCACCTCTGCTTATTTCAAGACTGGTACCATTTACAAAATGTTTTATATAAATCATCTAATTTGAACCTCACAAATGTGCCATTGTGGCATTACAGGACCACAGGTATTATCCTGATTTTGCAGAAAAAGAAATTGAAACGCAGAGATGTTAAATTACTTGCTCGTGGTCATATAGTATAAAGCATCAGACACAGAATTGAAACAGAAGCCTTTTTGACTCCAAGTCCAACAATTTCTCCACTATACCACACTGCCTTTTCTAATACATAAGAACAAATCTCCAGAATATATCCATAAGGTTTCTCAGGAGGCACTAGTTTAGATAAAATTCTGTGAGTTAACATTATACATGCTTCCTGTTATAAAGGAATCCTCTATCTCAAAGATTTATTCAAAGAGCTGATGGGAGGGGTTGAAGGGTAGAGACCTACATTGAGAGGTTCTGATTTTGGCTTCCCTGAGTGCATGAACTGGTGTTTATCCAAACCTCTCAAGCCTACTGAGAACTGGCAATCATATGAGGTGAGATCAGGGTTCTCTGCTGAAACTTTCAGTACTTTCCCGTATGGTCCCAACCACCAGGGGAAAAAAATGGAATTTTCAACATAGGAATGGTTAGCTCCTTTATGGCACTTTGGCTCTGTAAATTCTAACCTAAACCAAAAGCTGTGGTAGGGAGGGGGTAGAGAAGGAAGAGTGCGGTAAGTCCACCCAAGGAAGTCCCCACAAATCCATCCAGATATTTAAGAAAAAGGAAAAAGGAATACTAACCTTTTAACTTTAAAATAGATCAATGTGTAGCAAGTTCTCATCTTCTAAATTGACACCACCATTCTTAGGACACCTGGGTCCAATTTCTGTTTCATTTACTATGTTCTACGACACAGCAGAGCTGTCAGATTGAAGGTAATTGACATTAAGCACTTTGAAAAGTGTTCTATCCACTGCTCAGAGATAATCTATGTGATTGTGTGGTTTCAAACTAACCAATGAAAACTGGCTACACCTTTTCTGAGAATCCACACCTTTAAATAAAGAAACATATGACAAAGCATTAACGTTTGTCACACTTGAATTGTTGAACCTGAGAAAAACAGATACTAAATGGAACTCTAATTCTCTTTTCTTTCCATTCCACCTAACACTTAGCTCAAAAGATGAAAGGTGCCATTACAGTAAGAAATAGCAAATTCCTCATTCTCCCTCTAAAACATTTATTTAAGTTTATTGCCAAAGACAGACCATCCTAGCCGGGAATCAACACTTAAGTTAGTTAAAGCCTTAAGTGGGAATATTTCAGATACTCCTCAAAAAAATAGGCTCATACTAATGAGAGTCAATAAACAACATTCTTACTATTCAAGAAGGGAAAAATTTCATAATCGGGGGGGAGACAAAGGGGAGGAAATAAACATTAATATAGCACCTACTACATGCCAGGAACTGTATTAAGAACTTTTACACATAATGATTTCCAAGGAACCAAAGTCCTGGCAATTTTTTAACGTATTATATAGGAAAGTTTGAATGGGAACAGAATTGCTCAGGGGACTTGGTCTGAGATAAAACAAGAAGATTTCGTTCATTAAATGGGTAGAAATGTCCTAATGACATTTCTGTACTTTGGTAAATTGGAGGCAGTGGTGCTGTGACAAACTTTAGTTCATAGTTCACTCTCTGAAGTATCTGTGAGTACTTCGAAATCTTCCAAGCATTTAACTAGCTGGAGACCTCAACATGTCTGAAATGAAATTATTCTTTGATTTTCTCATTCCCTGATTCTTCTGAGTTGAGATTGAGGTTGGAGAGAGAGGTGGAAAACTCTATTTTAAGAAGTTATAACTGCATTATATGTCCTTTTTACTTTATTCTGCTCTTTGACCTAAGGCTCTAAGGACAAATGGTTGAAAACCCACAGTGGGCAGGCAAGTTAGTAGAACAGAGGTGAAGGAGAAAAAGATGGAGTTGGATAAAAGGAGGAAGGATTTTTTTCTCTCCATCTTGAAATGGACTGACATTCTGCATGAATGCCTACTCCTATTTCCCACAGGTTATGGAGGGATGATCCATGCTCCCCTGGGAGTCGGCCAGGCCAGAAAAAGATCTCCTAGTGACTCACCATAGCACTGTTGGGGTATGAAAAAGTTTTCCAATTAGCAACGGGGCCAGCTCTTAATCCAAAGACCTGCTGGGTCCCAGAGCAAAATGTTGGAGGAAATACATAAAGGGTTTCTCTACCTCTTGAATTCTGGCAACTTAAATTATGCAGCACAAAGAGGAATATTGGATTTATTATAGTTGAATTTAAAACCTATCCATGACCTATTCTTTTTAAAGAGAAATCCTTGCTGTTGAGTGCCTATTCTGCTCTTACCTTTGGGGTTTATACACACATATTCACTTCTCAAGGCTTCTCACTGTGTGTTTTCCCCTGTTGCCTTGTGCTGTTCTACAGATGAAATTGAAGATTCTTGTCATTGTCCCAACGATAGCTTCTCAGACAGATGACCTTCGAAGTAACCTTCTCATTCTTCTCATATTCTGGGGATGGGGAAGGATGCCAGAATGCTATGTGATGACAAATAAAGGCCAAAACCACAGCTGATATCTGTGACCTGGCAGAAAGGTGGAAACAGAGGCTGGCTCAACGTGTTTGGGTTTTTTTTCTCTGTGTCCTAATTTCTATTTAAGGATGACTTCTACCAGATAAAACAAATCCTTTAAATCATTAAAATCTATATAGAACTTTAATGTTTTCAAAGTATTTTACATATGCATATCTCCAATATGTATGTGTATAAATAACATAATATATATGTGTATATAATATATATGTGATTCATGTATATGTATAACATATATGTAATACAATGATTTACGTAGCATTTTATGTACATATATGTATATATGTGTACAAATAACATAATACCTCATTTTATTCTCATAACAACCCTGCGAGGTAACTACAATTAGTTCTATCTCATAGATGTAGAAACTGAAATTGAGAAAGGTCAACCAACTTGACTGAGGTCACACAGATAGTCTGAGGCAGAATTTGAACTCAGATCTTTTTGACCCCAAGCCAGTACTCTATCCACTACAGCACCTAAAAGCTTTCATCAAGCTCTCCTTTTTATGGTTATCTCCACAAAGGCAGCTAGGACATTTTTGATTAAATTGTCAGTCTTATCTCACACCCCTCTGTACCTTTGCCAATCCTATTTTTCTAACCAAATCTTATGTGTACTCCCCTCAATTTTGCCTGCTCTAGTCATCTCTCTCTGGCACTTAAAAGGATCATAAGACCCTTTTTCCGCAGACCATTCTGGATCCACCCCCTTCAATTGGCTTCTTTGTACCACATTAGCTCTGTTTTCCAGGATTTAAAATTGAATAGTAAAGTTTATAAAAATTAGTTTAGTTTAAGAAGCAGAATGGTCATGAAGAACTAGTATTTCTGACAGCAATGGGAATGAGTTACCCTGGGCAAATTACATTTGTTCTCACTTAACCCATGCAACTCTCTAAGATTATAGTGTGAACAGATGTTGATCTGCTTCGGTAGAGGAAATTTCTTTACCAAGAGGTCTCTGCCCTGACAAAATCACAGCTCCAGAATAACAACCCAAATAACATCACAAAAAAAAAAAAAAACTTAGGAGAAATTAAGTGACTAATAGCACTGCTCCCATTTTCAGTATACTACATTGAACCACTATCATCACCATCATCAATTGAGAGTTGGTTGGGATCTTAAAGGTAAATTAATCTAAGATCCTCATGTTACAGATGGGGACAGTGAAGCCTAGAGAAGCATAGTAATCTGCCCAAGGTTATACAGGTAGTAAGTAGTCAATAATAAACATTAATTTGTAGAACCAGAATTCAACCTAGGTTTTCTGATTCCAAATCCAGCACATTAGTTAAAACAGGGTCATAGCAGAATTGATGCTTACCTCTACCTACCTACCTAGATCTATTTGAATCCAAAAAGAGCTGAAATCAAGTATTCTGTAGCCTTAAAATACTGGTTTAAGTCACAACTACAGATAAACCTTCATAATTCAGACTCTAATAATATGTAATATGCCAACCAAAACTAGACTCGAGTTTCCTTTTGCATTCTCTACAGAGAAAGGGCTTACTAGCTAACTGAATAAAATTTAAAATGGTATATTTAAACCATATTTAATCACACTGTTGGACTTTAACAATTCAATTCATGGGTAAAATATTAAATGATTATTTTTTGTAGAAATGATGCTGACAATTACAAATTAGTCAATTATATATTAAACATAGCATCCAATGGCTATCCACTTGGAATCTCTCCAATAGAAAATTTCTTGTTATTCAAGAATAACAAATCTTTATTTCTTTTTTCAAAGTCTATATTTTCTCTTTGAAACTTACCTCTCCACCAGTTATTACCAATCAGTGAAGCTTTACTATACATCAAATAGGATTAGAATAAAATTTAATTACTCAAAGTTTATCTTCACTTCTCCCATTTTAATACTTCTCTTCCCAACTCTGGGTCTAGGTTTACTCCATTATAGTACAAAGCTTTCATGACACTTCTATCGTCACTGAAGCACCAATCCTGATCAGTAATTCCTGAGCACCTCCTGCTGTCATCCAGACTTTTCTCCGCAATCAAAGCTTATTGGTGCTAATGCTAATTTCTCTAGAACCCTTTTTAGACTATCCGTGAATCTATACTGAGATTTCAATAGGTGCTAATGAATTAATATCATTCCCCTCAGAGATAAAATATCCAGACTTTAACAAGGCTCTTTGGGAGACAATATTTTAATTCCAAGGGGTCACACTAATGAAAGGAATTAAATACAGCTCACAAAAGCAGTGGGATGCAGAAGAGTCAAGATGATAAAGGCAGGGACTTGCCTGAACTCTCCCCCAAACCCTTCCAAATACCTTTAAATAATAACTCTAAACAAATCCTAGAGTGGAAGAACCAACAAAAAAAGAGGGAGTGCAACAAATTTCCAGCCTAAGATAACTCAGAAGGTCAATAGGAAAGATCTCTTGCACCAGGATAAGAGAGAAGCACAGTCCTGTACAGCCTGGGGCAGCCAAAGACCTGGCCCCAGCAAACCAGGAATAGACCTTGGAGTGACTGAATCAGTGGCAGTAGTGGCAGTCTCCAGACCTGTCAATACACAGACAGTAAGCAAAGCAGACAATGGGTCAGAAGGAGGTTTACAAGGGTCCCTTTGCTGGCACCAGGAGAAGGACTCTGTTGCATTGCCTCTACTTGAATCTGGGTCACAGTCCTGGGTCTTAGTCCCAGTGTGATGAGGAGCACTAACACAGAAGAGCTTGTGACTGCAGGGAAGCAGGGACCCTGGTCACAGTTCCAGGTTGAAAAGAGTGCTTATGGTCAGTCCAAAACAGTGCACAGTATAGGAAATTAATAAACATACCTCTCCCTAGACCATACCACCTTCAAAGAATCAAAAATACAGGTCCTCAGAATTAGATCAGTTGCATAAATAAACCTAAGACTTGGGACACTCCCCCCCTACCCAGCACTCAGGAAGCAGAGCCCCACTTTAGTACAGAGTCAAACATCAAGAAACAGGTTAAAAATGAGCAAACACCAGAAAAAAAAATCTGAATATAAAAAGATACTATAGTGACAAGGAGGATCAAAACACACACTCAGACAAAGACAACAAAGTCAAAAGCCCTGCATCCAAAGCCTCCAAGAAAAATATGAATTGGTTTGGGGCCTTAGGAGAGCTCAAAAAGTGTTTAAAAATCAAGTAAGAGATGTAGAGGAAAAAATGGGAAGAGAAATGAGAGAGATGCAAGAAAGTCATGAAAAAAAGAGTCAACAGCTTGGTAAAAGAGGAACAAAAATCCAGTGAAAAAGAAGAATGCCTTGAAGAGCAGAATTGGCCAAAGAGAAAAAGATATACAAAAATTTACTGAAGAGAAGAACTACTTAAAAAGCAGAATTGGCCAAATGGAAAAAGAGGTACAAAAATTCAGTGAATAAAATCATTCCTTAAAAGTTAGAATTGGACAAGTGGAATGACTTTATAAGACATCAAGAAATAATCAAACAAATTTTTAAAAATAAAAATATAGAAGACAGTGTGAAATATCTCATTTGAAAGAGAACTGATTCAGAAAATAAATCCAGGAGAGATAATTTAAGAAATATTGGGCTACCTGAAAGTCATGATCAAAAAAAGAGCCTAAACATCACCTTTTAAGAAATTATCAAGGAAAACTGCCCTGATATTCTAGAACTAGAGGGTAAAAATAGAAATTGAAAGAATTCACCAATTACCTCCTGAAAGAGATCCCAAAATGAAACATCAGTGAGTTCCAATAGGGACAAAATAAGATTTGACAGCTTCTATGTTAAAGGATCAGAATGCTTAGAATGTGATACTCCAGAGCACAAAAGAGCTAGGATTACAACCAAGAATCACCTACCCAGCACAACTGAATATAATCCTTCAGGAGGAGAATGGACATTCAGTGAAATAGAGGACTATCAAGCATTCCTGATGAAAACATCAGAGTTGAATAGAAAACTCGACTTTCAAATGTAAGATGTAAAAGAAGCATAAAAAGTTAAACAGGAAAGAGAAATCAGAAGTGATTCAATAAGGTTAAAATGTTTATATTCCTACGTGGGAAAATGATATTCATAACTTCAAAAACTTTCATTATTAGGATATTTAGTAGTAGTATACATAGGATACATAGGCAAAGATCAGAGGGATGAGTTAAATGTGATGGTATGATTATCTAAAAAAATAACACTAAGGGATAAGAAAGAAGAAAGCATTGGGATAAAGGAAAATGGAGAGGTAGAATGGAACAAATTATCTGATGTAAAAGAGGCCTGAGAGAGATTTTTATAGTGGAGGAAATGGGGGAAGTGGAAAGGGGAGCACATAAACCAACCTTACTCTCACCAGAATTGGCTTAAAGGGGGAATAATATACACACTCAGTTGCATACAGAAACCTATCTTACCATATAGGAAAGTAGTATAAGAAGATAAGAGAAAGGGGGGACTGATAGAAGGGAGGGTAATTTGGGGAAGGTAAAAATTTAAAAAAACACTTTTGAGAATAGACTGAGTAAAAAAGGGAGAAAGAGAGAGTAAGATAAATAAGGAAAATAGAATGAAGAAAAATACATAGTTGGTAATCATTACTGTGAAAAAAAATTATTACAGTGAGTTTCTCTGATAAAGACTTCATTTCTCAAATACATACAAAACTGAGTCAAATTTGTATAAATCAAAGCCATTTTGATAAAAGGTCGAAGGATATGAGAAGGATGTGAAAAGGAAGTTTTCATACAAAGTAATCAAAGCTATCCATAGCCATATGGAAAAAATGCTCTAAATCACTATTGATGAGAGAAATGAAAGTTAAAACTCTGAGCTACTACCTCACACCTGTCAGACTGGAAAATATGACAGAAAAGCAAAGGAGAGGATGTGGGAAAATTAAAACACTAATGTACTATTGGTAAAGTTGTATACTGATTCAACCATTCTGGAGAGCAATTTGGAACTATACCCAAAGGGCTATGAAACTATACATACCCTTTGATCAAGCAATACTACTACTAGATTTATATCCCAAAGAGATTTTTCAAAAAGGAAAAGGACCTATGTGTACAAAAATATGTATAGCAACTTGTTTAGTGGTGGCAAAGAACTGGAAACTGAAGGGATGTTCATCAATTGAGGAATGGCTGAACAAGTTGTTGTTTACAACAGAATGATTACAACAGAATGATTACAACAGAATACTATTGTGCTTTAAGAAATGATGAGCAGGGTGCCCTCAGAAAAACTTGGAAAGACTTACATGAAATGAAGAAAAGTGAAAAGAGAAGAACCAGGAGAACATTGTACACAGTAATAGCAACATATGGAGAATTTGTGGGATTTTTTCATGTCCTTCAGAGTCACAAAATTTCAGAGTAGGCAATGGCCATCTAATCCAATATAAACTCAAAAAAGAAGCCCCATTAGAAAATAATCAAGCGATCATCTAATCTCTGTCTGAGGACTTCCAATAAAGAGGAATCTACTTCCTCTTGAGTTGGCCCTTTCCATTATTCTCTAATTACTGGTTATTAGAAGTTATTTTTAGTCAGTTAAACCCAAATTTGCCAACTTTTATTTCTAGTTCTTTCCTTGGGCCAAACAGCACAAGTCTAATCCCTCTTCCATATAACAGCCTCAAATAGTGCTCAGTACTCGAATACTGCTATCATTTCTCTCCTCCTGCCCCAATTGGCTCTTCCCCAAATTAAACATTGCCAATTCCTCTAATAAAATCCTATGGCTTAAATTATTGTCTCCCCTCCTTTTCTGACATCCATTAAATATTTCCTGATCCCTTCGCTGCTACCTTTCCCTTGTGGAGATATCCATCCCTGGGTAATTAATGTCACCCAGAAAACAATGATTCCCAAACTCTTCTAGGGGCCACATTGTCCACAACCCCAACCCTTATTCATGAGTTAGGCAAAAAAGAATAAATGGATAACATTCTTTTCCAGTGTTCAGTCAGGAACCACCATCTCTCCTTCTACTGTCAAGCCTTAATTTTCAGGCCTAAGCCATCCATGGGGAAAGGTACATTTGAGAATTGCAGAAAATATCTCCCTTTTGCCCTGCAAAGTTGCCCTGCAACTCCCACTAAAGAGTAAGAGTGTGTAAAGCGAGACTGGGGATGAAAAATGCTCCTGCAATTGCACTGGGGTGGAGGTGAGTAGTAATATACCCTCAGCATCACCATCACCCCCTTTACCCCTATAACTGGCATTCATGAAATACTGAAACAGAAAACAATACCACCATCACTACCACCCCCCATTAAGCTGATAATGATTGAAGGTGGATACTGCCTTCCACCACTGAGCAAAGATGAGGAGACAAAAAAGGTTAAAATTTTTTAAAAGTCTGTTCCAAAATATGAAGTTTATTGCTTGAGAATGATAGACCAAATGAAAACACCTGCTGATGTTACTGGAATTAATCCAATCCTTCATAGTGCTAGAGGCAAAGTAACAATAATTAAAGAAAATTAGAGGCAGGAGCTATAAGGAAGAAGTCTGTCCTGTTAGTGAAAAAAGCATCTAAGCACCAGGAGAGCATGGCCAACTTGAATATACATGCAGTTGGCTATATACACAAACTTCTTCCACAGATCTTTCCTCCATAGGTTGCTCCCTTAATGGACCCCTTTAAGCCTCAGGTTCCCAACTACTCAGTAAGACCTATCCTAACAACCAGAGAATCTGTATAACTATTGATTTTCATTTAGGGCAGCCTACTATACAAGTAGCAGAGAGTTCAGCCCACTGAGAGAATTGTAAAGGTTCCTGGTCCCTCAGCAGTACACTACAAACCAGCTTAAGCTCTGAAGAGGACCATTTGGGATGCTGTGGAGGGGAGGGCAATATCATGCTCACAATGGCTGGAGCCCTCTGCAAACTAGGCACACACAGGTAACCAGAACTGATAGAGATGGGGAAGGGACTCATCAAGGATATTAACCTCAGGACTATTGAGTCACAAGTTTAGCACATTTGTGGGCCCTGCCTAGCCTATCAAAGTTCATTCTACTCTGATGATAGAAATCCCACCAATGGTCCCAGGGATAGGATAGAGCTTGATATTAGCAATGCAGGATGGTTTGAGCAAATGGAAAGTCTTCCAGTGAACTTTGTCCACTGTAATGACTCAGGCTAATAAAACAACAATCCATACAGGGGGACCACCTCTGAAAATCCAATAAATCCACTGCTATTATTCACTCCCATTGATTTATGACTATGATAGAAAGACATGCTGGTGATCACTCTCCCACCTTTATCCAAAAGTATTTTTTCATCTCCTGTGTGGTAACTCCTCCCAAATCTTTCACATTCATAGCTCATTTCTAGGTTTAACTTTAGTATCCCCAGCAAACCCCTAAAATATGATCCCCATCTTCCACTCAATAAAGTATCACCCAGGCATAGGGTCTCCAATTCACTTTTGTTCTGAAACAAAAGAATCCAAGAACCAAATGAGTTTTGGAACTCCAATTCACATCTGATAATCTTTCAATCTATAAGGTTAGGATAGAGAAGACCAGACCCAGTTTACCTCATCAGAATTGTTTCCCTTTGTACCTTCTGAATTTCATTCTTGAGCATTTCCTATCCCTCCTAGGCTGATTTCCTAGTAGACTTTTAATCCATGGGATTTTACTCATCCTAACCCCTTTGAAATCTCCAAATGACAATGAATAGATAGCTATCCATTCCACCTATGGACGGATCAGGGTCTGGTGCCAAACATATTCCTCAATTTAAGGTCTGATGGTTGTCTTTGATGTAATCATTGTATCTCTCAGAACTGTTCATATACCCTTAGTTCAAGATAGCATCTGTTATAGGTTGTATTGTCGCTTCAGTGGGCAGCATATAGGTTTGGATTCAGGTATCTCCACGGCTTAATTCTTCTAGGTAGACTGCAAATCTTGCTTATTCACCCTACTTTACTATATGCCTCAGAATTTTGGACAAACAAATCCTTTTATTAAGAGGATTTGTTCTATGAAGTTTGGATTCAGTCAAAGGACTGCACTTGAGGACCTAGATGGCCAATAGTTTCCCACACCTGGTCTAGATAGGAGAAGTTATTGAAGTTTTCATTAACACAGAGACATTTCAAAACATTTGTGAAGAAATCCTATTCTAACCTAATGTCTAGCCCATTGGTGCATTCAATCATATTCTTGAGGGCAGTGCTTTATTATCTAAATTTCCTAAGTAAGACTAGAGAATGGGTGGATTCAAATCATTGTGATTTAGCTTAAAAGAAGTTTATAGTATAAATACATGAGGGCCTGTAGGTCAAAAAGAATAGTTCTGTGTAAATAACATTTGCTCTCTGTTGACAAATGGATTGACTTGAGGGATTTGAATGGAGACCTATATACTCCTAGTTGGATGGAACCAAAAAGATCTCCAACAATAATGCTTAGAAACTTCTACATAGAAGTTTTTCTTTTGGAAGGAAAAAAAAACAGATTGACAATTTCTTTGTCAATTATGTTTGTTAATTTGTCAATTTACTAACATACATGTTAACATATCTTAAACAACACTCCTTTTTAAAAAGTTGTCATGACAACCAGAATGTCAATGTCAAAGAAAAGAAGGAATATAGCTTTTTTTCTCCATTATTTGACTGTTTCCCAAACATTTCATCTTAGCCCTCTTTAGTCAAAGCATCAGTAAAACAGCTCCCATTCTGTATAATATTTTAAAGCTTACAATAGAAACCCAGAAAGCATATGTGCTAGAACTTTAAATACTCTGAAATGAAATTTATAAAGTTTGGTGACTTGTTCAGGGTAGCCAGGTACTATCATTTGCCTTCTTTTTCAACTCTCTGTTAATCACTTTTTTCTATTCTTTTCAAACTAAAAATCATTATCCTGGTTAGAAATAACAAACAAAACATGAGTTGAATTTTCTTTTTGAATTTTTCTTTCTTTTCATCATTTGTTTTCATCATTCCCTTCAAACTTTCTTAATAGTTATCTTGTCCCTGTTGAAAAACCTGTGGTCTCATTGAGTAGAGACCACATATGAAGATTCTAAGCCTATTAATACTTTGTCATCCTCTTCATTTCTGATCCACATAGGTGTTTAATAAACATCTCTTGATTGATTGATGAAGGGCCTATGCACCATATTGAGAGCATCCCTATAGGTCCTTTACTGTGTTCAAGATGTCATTGTAAAACTTATGTTCTCAATGTTTTATCCTACCATCTGATCTGTCCAATCGGGCCATACATTTCCATAATATCTTTTATGATATTAAGGTAAGGCATCTTTTTCCAATATGTTATAGTCTACTTACCCATCTTTTGATTCTCTCCATTACCTTTTGAGTCATCTGTAATTTTTATGCTTCTGAGATTAAAGTATTTCATGATTCACAGCCGTACAGCAAAGTACTAATATTTTTTAAAAAAGAGGATAGACTTTTGGATGAGAGAATGGATAATTGGAAATACTACATAATTTCCCCAAAGCAATGTCCTCTTCTTATTGCTTGAGTCCTAGGTCACTTGGTCTGTCATATGGATTGAGGGCTTTACTCAATAAACTACATATCTCACAACATGTCATAATCTGAGAAATATTCATTCTTCACTCACTTAGCTTTTCCTGAGCAGATTGCTAAACCAATATTTAGTGTCGATATTCATGGAACTCATTATAAAGACCCTATAATGTTACGGAACTTCACAGTATACAAAATCTCAGGGTTAAAAAAGAACTTTGTGGAGTAACAAGTCTAACCTGAACCTTAAGAAGAATCACTTCTATAACCATAACAAATAAATAGTCATCAAGTCTTTATGTAAAGATTTCCAGTAGAGAGAAGAGGATCCACCACCTTAATCTGTAATCAAGATTCCTTGTAGATAACTAATTATAAATAGTCTATTCAGTAATTTATTGTTACATCATAATAAACAGTGGTCTAGTGACTTTAAATAGTCCTTCAAACTATGTCCCCCTGGTCAGATAAAGAAAACCCTACTTGTCAGGGGAATAAGAATTTAATGTAGGATTTTAATTTAATGTAATTTAAAATAATTTGATATAGGATTTAAGTGTCCCAAACACTCCTATCTGCTCAAAACTATGCCTCATGCCCAACAACTGGTCAGCTATATTATCTGAAATACCACTATCAGATATACTTCTTGAACTAAACTATTATGCCTTCAGAAGATACAAATTGATGCTCCAAAATGCAAGCTTATTATTTGGGAAGGGGTAATATAACTTTTTAGCAGCCACTGCCCCATTCACATGGATTAGTTGACTTCCTTACCCTGAAAAATACAGAGCAAGACTGAGGGAAAAGAAAACAAGACAGGAAATTTTTAAATGAGGTAACGGGAAAGAGTGAGGGGAAGAGAAAGCTGATGAATTTGGAGTTTGCTAGAGAAGCTAAATCTCATGAAGGGGCTAAGAAAATGCTCAAGGTGTACAATGTCAAGGGGGATGATGAAGAGGGTGGTCTGACCAGTAGAATGAGGACAAAAGGTATATGGAGAGACAGAGAAAAGGTATTTGGAGAGTCAGAAGAAAAAAATCTAGAAGGGGAGAGACTGACAAAATTTTAGAAGATAATAGAGGAGAGATAGGAGATAGATGAATACAAAATGCACCACTTTTACAATTTTTCCTAGGGCTATTCCTATTAGCACAAATTACAAAAGCAGATTTTCCATTTTAATAGGAATAAAATTAGGGAAGAAGAGATGATTGACAGGGAGCAAAAATTTAAATCCTTTTTGCAACGGACTAAGGAGAATATAGATCTTGGGTCAGTTATAATAAGATATATATCTGTAGACAGACCTGCTGAAAATTTGCAATGTTCCAGTCTTCATAAAGTGCTCTGTATTTGGGGATTTTGCAAAGTGATACAAAAAACAGATGTTCTGTGAGATTTGGTTTTCTCTGCTTACATAACTTCTTGGAGTCACACTCAAGTACAGACCAAAATGACATCTTTGAGTAAATATCTCACTTTTTCTCCATGTGACACCTCAGAGATCCAAAGAGAGAGAGAGAGAGAGAGAGAGAGAGAGAGAGAGAGAGAGAGAGAGAGAGAAGGTTTTGGCCAGCTAGGGAATTTAATGATATGAAAATAATTCAAGAAACATAGGGAAATTGGACAGAAAGAAGGCAGCACTATGATTAGCACAAGTATTTCAGGAGGAATGCATTTTTTCCTTGATTTGATCCAGTGAGTCCTTAAGATAAAATATATAATCAGTTGCTCAGCATTTTGGTTAAACACCACAGAAAACTATATAACCTAAAAAATATTAAACCAAATTAAATTGACTCTTCAGACACACCAATTATTTTGTCTCGTTTAGTAAATTGTACAAAATGCAAACTATCAATCCACTTACCTAACACACACACATACATACACACACACACACACACACACACACACACACACACACACACACACACACACACACAAAGGCAATACCTTGTTCTCCTTTACTGCTATACAGAGACCATCTTGTCCCTTCCCCTCTCACCCTTTTCTAATGACTCTTTCTTCCCATATTCTCACACTAAGAATGTTTGCATAAAGCACCAGGACAGAGTAAAAATCTTTTGGTTTTGATTTTTCCCTAAATCAGTCGCAGTTGACCAACCTGAAACAATTATGAATAAATTAGAACAAGTTGAGGATCTCATTGAACTTAATGCTCAGTAACCTAATCATAACATGTGGCTAATTATGCCCACCCAGCCACCATTAGCATCATGTTAGGATGAAACTGACAGATCCCCATCCCTAAGGACCTTCTGGATACAATGTATCTATCATCCACCCCCACCCACCCCCCCACACACACTCCCACCCCAACCTCGGTTCCTCCCCCATTTCCCCACAAACACTCCCTTTGTCAGCAGAAGACTGGGAGAAAGAGGCTGACTGTTCTTGACTTTTCAAAAGTTTTTCCCAAAACACCACTGAAAACATCATCAATGGACACACCATAATTACCTCAGAATGATGGCTTGTAGACCTTAAAGAGCAGAAGCAAAATATTCAGAGGTCCCTATCTCCTTTACTTACAGAGATCCTTTTATTATTTCATTTTAAGCTTCTAGGGAGCCAGCTAAGTGTTAAATGCCTTTGTTATTCTCATGTTTGCTCTGTTCTAGACATAGTAAGTGCTTAATTCTAATTTGATGAATTATTGAACTCCCTTACTTCACAGTGGATGGAGTACTGAGCCTGGTGTCAATTCAAAAACATCCTTAAACACTTACTAGCTGTGTGGCCCTGGGTGAATCATTTAATCTGTTTGACTCAATTTCCTCAAGTGAAATGGAAACCCTGGAGAAGGAAATGACAAATCACACCATTATCTTTGCCAAGAAAAACCCTATAAAAATGGGGTCTCAAAGAGGATACATTTCAGTATTCAGAGGTAAAGGAGGTTACAGTATTCATTGTTGTTACTGACAAGGAGTCTTTGCCTTCGTTTTGTATCCTTAGAACTTAGCACGGTGCCTGGCACATGGTAAGTACTTATTAAATGCTTGCTGACTAATGAATTATTATTACCATTATTAACAGGATAAGGTTAAGGAATGGACCTATGATATAGGGAATTTCTGGATAAGGGAATTCCTTCTGCCAATTAAGTTTGATGTCTTTGCAATTTATCAGCTTACTTTCTTGAGACCTAGGTTGTCTGGGATCACAGAATCTGATCACATCAGAAGCAGAAATTAAATCTAGAGCTTTCTAGTTCCAATTTCTCCGTTATGGTAGTCTCAACTAATACTGATTATTATTATTATTATTATTATCATCATTAATACTAATTAATATTAGCAATTGTTATGAATATAGCAATTATAATGAATTCAAACATTTCTGTAGTGCTTTTAAGGCTTACAAAGTACTCATATAGTGGACAGAGTGTTAGGCTTAGAGTCAGAAAAATCCAGGTACAAATCCTATCTCAGATACTTACTAGCTGTGTGACCCCAGGCAAGTCACTTAACCTCTCTGTGCCTCAGTTTCCTCATCTGTAAAATAAGGGAAATGTATTTGATGACCTTTAAGGTCTCTTCTGATTCTAAATCTATGATCCTGTGGTCCCATGATTCTCATAACTACAACATGAGATACTGGAAAGCGGCAGTATGGCAAAAAGAGTTCAAGATATGGAGACAGGTCCTGAAGTCAAGTCCCAACTCCGTCACTACATGTATGTGTGTGATGCTGGGCAAATCATTTAACTTCTCTAAGCCACTGTTTCTTCCTCTATTAATTAATATAGGCTAGAACGCCTAGAAAGCCTTTTTCTGTTCTGAATCTATGAGCCCACCACAGCAATATAAGGGTTGATCTTTCAGTTATAGAAAGTCAGGACATTAAGTAAATGCTCACTAATATTTTTCAGGGAATTATTCATGGAAACAACTTCCTGAACTTGAAAACTTATTAAAACTTTCTGTCAGAAGGAGAAAAGAGAGAAGACTACAATTCATATGCAACAGAATTGTTTTCTGTTCCAGAGTGACCACAAGGAAAAACAAGATGAGAGAAATCCAAGAAGGTGGAAATGGAAGATTAGAGAAGGTATCTGAATAGAAAGGAAAAAGGAAAAGAAAAGGATCACAAATTTTACAATAACATATGAAGCAAAGCATGAAAAGGGAGACCAGAAAGCAACAATGGACATGTATGCGCTTGTACACAAACACACATACACACACATACACACACACACACACACACACACACACACACACACACACACACAAAATGACACCAGGCTGACAAAGAAAATAAGTAAGGGAGCTTGGAAATTAAATACAGATTTTAATATGAAATTTTTAAAAAGAACAACATGGAAGAAAGAAAAATTAAAGAAAACTTAATGGGGTTTCCTAATAAAGGATTCCTGGAAAAAGACCATTAAAGAAAAAAGAAAATTGGAAATACAAATTGGAATCGCAAGAAGATGAAGAGTAAATGGGAGATGAAAACATGGCCTCATGTATTTATTTAATTTATTATTTACTGCCAGGAAATGGATTTTATTTAGTTCATTATAGGGTTTATGTTTTTCTGATTATGCTCTTCCAAATACCAAAGACTCTTTGTTCTTTCCAATGCTGGTTGAAACCTTTGTGTCTGGAAGATATGGTTGGTACTGAGAGGTCAGGAATTCTGAAGACCTTCTTACCCTGAGTTATCAGAAAATGAATGAAGAGCAAGGTTTCAGGTAAATCCAGAGGCATTTCACATTTCTTGATCTGAGAGAACATACAAGACTCAGAGCTTTCTTCCTCATCCAGGTGGCCATATGTTTTACCCTGGTACAAAATATAGTCACTTTTGAAAACACATTTTCCTCTTAACAAATAGCCACAGGCAAGCAAATAAACGAAGAAACCCTGATTTTCTCTGGGAAATGTCTCCTTTCCACGTGTATCCAAGGAAACTAAAGCTGTATAGTGTACCTAGTTCTTGGTTTTCTGTTTATCTGTCAAACATGACTGAAATTGACTAGAGTTATTGCAGAAATATGGTTCTACTGTGATCCTCTAGAGTTTTTAATCTGTATATTTTCATTGACCAGTTCAATTAGCTAGCTGTTGCCCATAAAAACAAAACTAAAGCATCCACCATACTTCCACAACAGAAAGTAGGCATTGTTTATATCAACCCTTCTGTCTCCTTTAAGGAAATTTTACTACAGTACTAGATGTTTAAAAGCTAAAACAAAGGAAAGGGGGTTGGTATGTACCCCTCAAAAAAAAGCATAAGTCTATTGTTTTTTCATAGTGAACTGGGTAAGAAGAAAAATATATTTAAAGTAGTTGTGTGGTCTTTGGAATGTATACATAAAATATTTCCATCATTTGATCTGTTATCTTCATATCTCTATACATGCAACTCTGACTCATTTAAATCCAGTTCATTCACAAGCTATGATATCACCCTGTGATGTCACTGGTTCTCTTCAAAAACAAAGGCCAAACAGCAGCAAGTTCTGTTCAGTCAATAACATTTAATTTGATAGTCACTTCATTGATGTGAAGGTTTGGCTTCTCAATTTTGACCTGAAGTCCAAAGGACCCTTTTGCCCCTTTCCCAGATCCTGGGTGGTCCCTTCTTGTTCAGGGTAAGATATTGTTGGAGAGGCTTCATGAGAGAAACTGATTCTGCTTCCACCATCAGGAAGGAATGTGTTTATGGCAGTGGAGGAAGGACCTCTTAGGTAGCCCTGGTGGTTTTGCGTATTTACTGAAATATATACCTACACATACACATATATGTTTGTGTGTATACGTATATATATGCATACACACATGTACATATATAGACATAGACATATGTGTGTGTTTAAGTCCCAGAATATTTAACCTATGTTTGCAATTTCATGACTTACTTTTACTGCTGCTGACACACAGTTGCAAAGTATATCCAAACCATTCATTTCACATTCCTGCTTGTAGAAAGGAGGCAAGCACTAACCTGAACCCAAACAAAAAAAAAAAATCATCCAAAACACCCTTCCTTTCCAACTTCACAGACTTCTAGATGAAATACTTAGGTTCTCTCAGACTGGAACCCTGCACTAAAAATTTCTCACTGGTTGATTGGACAAAAGGAAATCTACCCCAAAGCACATGTCTGACATAGAAAGAGGTATTTTGCCCCATTGCCCTGAGAGTAGATGAAGTCATTGGAAGTACATTATTACTTTCATTTGAGTCATGTTACTATACAAGCAGTCAGACACTTTGAAGAAATGGCCCCAGTATTAGACAATCTCACAATAGAGCTGATGATGCATTGCACAGTCTTGGAGTTAGTGTAAAGAAGACCTGAATTCAGCCACATACTAGCTTTGTATGAAAGCCTGATCAGTAATTTAGCTTTGCTTTGCCTCAATTTCCTCCTCTGTAAAATAAGAGGACTGGATTCAATGACCTCTAAGATCCCTTCCAGTTCTAAATCTATGATCCTGTCACTCGTCTTCCCCAACCATTCTTCTTTTCACTGACGCTATGTCACTGGAACAAACAACAAATGTTTTAGGGGAGAAGAAAAAGGCTGGGCTATCTGTGGATGTCAGCATCTGATTTAGGAAAAGAATACATTCTTTGACTCAGTCTTAGTTTACACCTTTATTGTAAAAGATTGGAACAGTGGAGAAACCAAGGAGTGTGGGAGAGGGGAGTCCTAATCATAGATTCCTAATTAGTTCCGTCCCTGAGTCACTCCTTCCCATGCTCACAAATAAAAGGTGGGTAATTGATTGTGATGGACAAGCTGTCCTATATTTTACACCCTCAACATCTCTATATAGAAAAATACTTTACTATAGTTTAAATACAATTGTCTTTAGCGGACCATGTCCAAATCTTGATTTGGCTAATTAAAGGCTTGAAATGTTTTAAAAACAAAATATATCTAGAGAGTGGAAAGAGAAGAGGTTACAATGGAGTAATGGATGGCAACATGGAATGACATTACTCTCCTTTTTCACAAAATGTACTGTACAAGTAAAATCCCAGGATTCCAAATGAGAATTAAATTCCTTTCAACTACACAGATATAAAAATGCATTGCAATAATGTAAGAGATATGGATGTGATGTAACTCTTTTCTGCACCCAGAAGACTGAGATTGCCACCTACCACAGTCCAGGCAGTTGACCTCTTCCAAACATCTGCTCCACAGAGGAGGCTTTGTTTCATGGAAGTTCCTTTGTCATTGGCTTAGCCCTGCCTCAGGCGTTATAAAGACAGACAAGCACAACGCTACCATTGGAGTATTTTCCCTTCCAAGCCGAGTGATTTCCAGAAAAATTAAATTTATTACAGATTTTGAAATTATTACTCTGTGGGTTATAAACTCATAGTGATTTCTTAGAGGGAGTCTAGACCTGTGATTTCATTACTGCAGAGAACTCCTTGTGAGAAAATCCCCTTTACCAGTGCAGATCACCAAATGATCCATGGTTTATAGTCTATAGTTGGAGAGTTACACTGAGAAATTAAATGAGTTTCCCTGGTCATGTCCCAAGAATGACTCAGAGGCAGGACTTGAACTCTGGTCTTCCTAATTCCAAGACCAGCCTGCTGTCCTCTAGGACAGGCTGCCTTTCATATGGTAAGGATTACAACAGATTTTTATAAGCCTGAAGCTGAAAATTCATTAGGAAAGTGAGGATGGAAAGTTTCAGATTTATTTCAGCTGAAGTTAGAATTCTTACACCAGTCACTCAGTAGTGAAAGAAATTTCTCCCAATAGTATATAGTGTCAATGTGGAATAAAAAAGCTTAGAGCATCTGAGAAACAGAATCCAAACATTTGCTGCCAAATTGAGGGAATGGTGATATCAGTTGCAATTAAATGAGACTGACTCATTAACAGGAATCCATCACTGGAGTGTGAGGTGAAAAGCATTTTGGATGCTACATAGCCCTTTGCAGCCACACTTAAGCACACATGATTCACAATTACCATCAGTAGCATCATGTCCAAATATACAGCACAACAATGGGTAATTGGTAATTCATCTGGAATCATAGAGGCTTCAGACTAGTAGGGAGCTTAGAGGACATCTAGATGAAGCCTCTCATTTTACAGAAAAGGAAACTGAGGCCCACAGATGTGAAGAGTTCACACAGGTAGTTAGGTCACAGTTCATTGCCAAACCTGGACACCTTCATTAAGTTATAAGTATAGCATTTGTTGTCTTGGAATGCTTGAACTTGCCCTACTGCCTCCTCCATCCACATCTTGAAATGTCAAGTGGATGGAACTATAACTACAGGGCTGAGTAACCACAAGGGATTAAGGTAAGAGATCACATAACATCATGAGACTTAGGGACTTTCAAGAGGATATTGCAGAACTTTGATTCTCCCTCTACCTATAGAGGAATTCTTTATCCCTATTGAGAATTCTCCCTCACCCACAAAGATTTCCAAGGGGTCAAAGTTGGAAGCATATGAGTTGTGGTGTTAGTCCTGAAAATCTGGAAACCTTGGGAGAGGCTGAGAAAGAAGCTGACACATGAGTTGGGACTCACCTGTGGGCCACCCTGAAGTCTGAGAAGGAAATCACTACAAGAGAAGCAGACAACAGCAAACAGATGTGAGTCGAAGGAGTCTGTTCATTCCCCTATATAACCTTGAAATTGAGATGCTAAAAGTACTTTCCAAAAATAAAAAGCCTTTGGGTGTACCTGCGGAAAGTTGGTTGTTGTCCTACATTCTCAAAGAAGACCAAAATGACCTCACTATGTTAGAGTCAAGTTTCAGTGTGTCCAACTGTGGCTGATCACACCAATATGGGCTCAGAATGTTCTACCACAGGTCAGGCACAAATAGTCCATGCGAACATTTGGGATGGATTCTCTAAATTTGTGCATCTCATGTTTCTTTTGAGCTACTTCAATTCTGTTTTACTTATAGAGCACAGTACCTTCTCTGATGAAGGCACCCCATGCTGGACAGTCCTGGGCCAGTGTCTCCATGTCATGCAATCAATTCCAAACTCTGGAGTGGATCCTGACTCACATGTGAGCTTCTTTCTCAGTCTCTCCCAGTGTTTCCATACCATCAGGAATACAAATGCAGTTCATGTACTTCCAACTCTGGCCCCTTGGAAGCCCTTGTAAGTCAGAAAAAGTCCCTGCTAGAAAGAAAGAATTACAATAATTCTCTTCAAGAAAGAATTACAATAATTCTCTTCAATAAATTCTGACTTTGCTGACTCCTGTCTTGACCATCAGGCATGAACAGGGACCAGATTTCAGTCTACCCTGCCTCCCCTCTCTTGCTCCTTTGACCACCTATCTGGAACAAAGACCCTTGAGACCTCCAACCCTGAGGAATACAATTTATTTAAAATGGAGAAAGCCCTAGATAGAACTGCTACTGCTGAGGGTGAGTACCTGAAATATAACTCACCCTCCTATAACCTGCATCCACCACCAGGGACTAGACATCTGCCTCTATACATTGGGCAAAGGCAACTCACCTTCCATCACTTCCTGAGGAATTAATAATCAAACCAGTATTAGTTTTGATATGAAGGGCATGACAAGTATCACGTTTACTATGATCAAACACCAAATCACTAGGATGCTGAGTTGTAGATTACCTAGGCCAAAACTCCTTTGTTTTGCCACTGTTCCCTACTCTTTCACACCCATTTAAGCCAGCGCTATACCTTCATAGCCTTATTATCTACCTACTAATTTATCTACTCTCCCCTTCCTTTGTGCCCTCTTCATATTAAATCTATATTCCCCCTCAAAATTTTACTTTATTTTTATTGCAGACTTACACACATACAATACATGTATAAAAATGCATAATATATATGTACATGTTGCTTCCTCCCAGCAGAATATAACCTCCTTGAGGCAAGGACTTCTTGCATTTTAGCTTTGTACTGCTGTTCAGCCGTGTCTGACTCTTCATTGACTCCAATGGGGGTTTTCTTAGCAAAGATGCCGGAGTTGTTTGCCACTTCTTTCTCCAGTTCCTACAGATGAGGAAACTAAGTCAAACAGGGTTGAAGAACTTGCCCAGGGTCACCCAGCTAGTAAGTGTCTGAAGCCAGATTTGAACTCAGATCTTTTCAACTCCACTCTCAACTCCACTTCTCAACTATCCACTGCACCACCTAGCTGCCCTTATCTTTGCATTACTTATCCCTAAAACAGTCATGATTAACAAATGTTTATTGAGTTGAACTGAATTGATGAAGTTGGACTAGGTGCCATGTGAGGTCTCTTCTAGATTTGAACCCTACAATCTTATCATCCTATGACCCTAATTGTGAAATCAACCCTAGAACATAAAACTCTTGGTTCCCAGTCCAGCGTTGTTTTCCCTAGGGTGAAATTACATAGGAATAAGGCCAATGTAGCGGGTGGATACAGATTGATAAAATGAGTGGTCTTTCCCCATTTTATTATTTTATTATCTATGATGTGGTTTTGTGCAGATCCTGTTTAACACATTTATAAACAAATCAATCTGCCTTTGGCAAATGAGAGATTACCATAGCTAAATCAGAGAAGTAAAATCCAGTGGAAATACTTACTCCAGTATTTTTTAAAGGAAGGTTCAAAGTGACATTTAAAAAATTTCCATTAATTAAAAATAAATGAGCAGATCAAAGAACAATTTCACTTCCATACCATTGTCTTAGTTTGGCAGCTCATTCATTGTGGAGCTGAATACAAGATTCAGCTTTATTTTGGCTGGCTGCATGTCAAATCAACTTTGCTTTTTAGTTTCCATGAATTAGCAATGTTTAAATTAAAATATAAGAAAATGTTTGTTTTGTGTTATTTTCTTTTATTTTGAAGTCATTTTGATTAGTCAAATTAAAAGTTATTCATAAATATTACTGATATTTAAAAGTTATTCATTAGAAGTTATTTATTTTACCATCAGAACTGTGGTCCCAAATTATCAGTACATGTACTAATATCATTCATTTCTATAATCCTCTTCAAAGGAAACATTCCTAAAACACACAGTCAAATATATCACTGAACAACTGTATTTCCAACATTCCTACAGTGTTAAATGTTTGAAAATCACCTCCAATAAATACTTGAGCAACATTAGGAATCACAGAATGTTAGCTCTGGAAGGAACCTTAGAGAACATGGAATCAGGTAGGTAGCCGCCAGTGGCTATGGTAGATACAGCTCTGGATTTAGAGTGAGGAGGGCCTCAGTTCAAATCTGCCCCAGATATCATTGTATAGCCCTAAATAAGTTACTAACATCACTGTGCCTCAGCTGTCCCATCTGTAAAATGAGGGAATAGGATTCAATGGCCTCTTATGTCCCTTCTAGCTCTACATCTATCATATAAGTCTAATTTTCTCACTTTACAGATGAGGAAACTGAGTCCCTGACAGATTAACCAAGATTAAGTATCTTGTGCAATGTCATATAGCTAAGTTAAAGGCAGAGTTAGGAATTCAACCAGTTTTCTTAGCTTTTTGTCCAATCCAGTCTCCTTTCCAAAATATCATCTATCTGCACTATGTAATCTCAAACTATTCTATGTTCTTGCTCCCCATGTCCCATTGGCTACTTAACACCAGTGTGAACTTGTCAAAGCACAGAATAGTGAGCAAAGCATGAAGGCAGCAGTGTTACATACTCTTAACTAACGTCAATGGAGCAGGTGACATCCTACATTGATCTACTTAACCAAAAGAATTTGGAGCCAAATTTGGACATCGAATTCAAAAGAAAACCTAACCCTTTAGATAGAAAAATATTTATTTGTGTTTCTTTTGTGAAAAAAATCCATCATGTTAGGGAGGTTGACAAAGTACCACTCACTCTAAATCTCTTAATCCTCATAACCCTCCTTCATGTCTGAGACATGCAGCCACCAGGAACCTCTCTATTTAATAGGCCTAATCTGTGATTTTTCTTTGTAATGCCAACAGTCCTTTGATTCTATTTAGAGAAGAGTTTACTTCCTTCCCAAGCCAAGGCCTTATATTTTGTTTTGTTTTTCAATCCCTTCTATACCTGAGAAAATTTCCTTAGTCTAACCATGAAAATTTAAGCATAGTTCTGACTTTAATCAAAGTCTTCACTATAAATATTCTCAAAAGAGGAACAAAATTATAGTTTTTATCTTTTAAAATATTTATGGAATTTTCCATATTTTTTGAAATTATATTATACAAATGATTAAATTAGCCACTCTATGTCCTTCTCAGATTTTTTAAAACACATCATGTCTTCACACACTTATTTTCATCTAATAGACTATAAGCTACTTGAGGTCAGAGACTGTTTAATTTTTGTCTTATGTGTCCCTAGTGCCTAGCAGATTTCCTGGCTATTGATAGTGGGCAAGCAATAAAGAATTAATTGAATTGCACATTCAGAGGATCATAGTCTTAACAGACCTTAGAGGTCATCTACTCCAGTTCCTTCATTTCACATATGAGGAAACTAAGGCCCAGGGAGATGACATGACTTGCCTTAGTGACTATGTGGAAGATAAATTGGCTCTGAAGTCAAAAGACCTAAGTTGAAATCTCGACTTGACCTTCACTAACTGTGTGACCACAGGCAAGTCATTTAATCTGTCTTGCCTCAGTTTCCTCATCTGTAAAATGAAAAGGTTGGATTAAACAGCTTCTGAGGTCCCTTCCACCTGTAGATCTATGACTTCTACAGATTAAAAGTGAGATTTGATCCCAGGTCCTCTGATTCCAAATTCATTTCTCCTATCATACTATGATGACTTTCAATACAACATTTATTATATATTCAGTGTGAATATCTTCCTGCAGTCAACATTTCACTTAATCAACAGGTACTTATTATTAAGTGCCTACTATGAGCTAAGTGGGACATCTCGGGGGTGCAGTGGATAGAGTGCCAGGCCTGAAGTCAGAAAGACTCATCTTATGAAGGAAAATATATCTAAGAAAAGGAAAGAGCAAAGAAATACAAAAGAATAAAGAGAATAATGATGGTCGTATTACCACCTCACATTTGTATGAAGCTTCGTGCTTTTAAAATGTAGCCTAATGTAAAGAATGCCTTTGCCTCTATTAGCTGTGGGAACCTGGATAGGTCATTTAACCTCTGATCTGTTTCTTTATAAAGGAAAGATAGACAGATGACTGCTGAAGTACCTTCCTGCTCTAAACTTGTGATCCTTCTTTATGCTACCTCCTTTGAATTATAGGAAGAAGGAAAGTCAGTATGACAAGGAAGGCAACAAGCAAGAAAGGAGAAAGAAGAGGAAATAGAAACATATATGCAAGAAATAAGATCAAGGGGGATAAAACAAAAAAAAAATGAAAAGTGAGAACGAGTATTGAAGAGAAGTATAGAATATATTTTCTGACTTTATACTCTCTAAAGCCTGTTGCACCATCCCACTCAGGGTTTTAGGGCATACCTGAGGTATCGAAGTATCAACTCTCCCATGCTATTGACTCAAACCTCCATTCCAATGCGTTTCCCTCACTTTTAACTGCCAATGACCAGTGTTTCAATTCCATTTAACCAATTAACATCAATTAATATTTTTAAATGGATATTTGTTTCCAAGCTATTTCAAGAACAGAAGTATAAATGATCTTCTAGTGCTTCAGGGGAGAACTTTTCTTCATACCTCTTTGGTCTCTAGGGACAATGAGCTCAGACTTAACACAATACCTAAATAGAACCTGGTCTCACCATATTCAGGTGCAAATGCATCCCTGCTGCTGGATGAGTCCTTTTCCCAGCTACAGTTTTAGAGACATTTCTACCCCAAATGTTCACATGGACTATTTGTGCCTGACCTATGGGAGACTCTAGCTTCCTGAGCCCATGCTGCTCTTATCAGCCATAGTCAAAGACTCTGTACCTTGATTCCAACATGATGTCATTTTGGTCCTTTTTGAGAATAAAAGACAACCAACTGGGCTAGAGCCTATTTAGGTCATTCTTTACTTCTGTGTGTATACATACACATACATATATGTATATATGTACTTATATGTGTTGCAATGTTCAGTCATGCCCAGCTCTCTGTGACCCCATTGGAGGTTTTCTTGGCAAAAAAACTGCAGTGCCTTGCCAGAAGAGGATGAGAAAACTGAGGCAAATAGGGTTAAGTGACTTGCCCAAGATCACAAGGCTTGTATGTATATCTGAGGTCAGATTTGAACTCAGATCTTCCTGACTTCAGGCCAGCACTATATCCTTTATGCCACCTATCTGCCCTTTATATGTGTGCATATGTATATGTGTGTCTATATAGAGAGAGATATATGCATACCTATATATATATAGTGTGTGTATGTGTGTCTACATGTGTGCACATTTGTTTTATATGTGCGTATAGATAGAGAAATAGATTAACTGTGTTCAACATAATTGGTTTCCTTTGCAATCTTAGGTGTTCTCTTTCATGCTTTTAAAAAGAGACAAGGTGCATAGGATTCACCAGATTATGCCAGGGGGCTCTGTGATGCAAAACCGTTAAGAACTCCTGCTCTAGAAGCTACCAACCTGCTTTGTGCCATTCTGCTGATCATTTAAGCTCATTACCTGAGAATCATAAGTCTTTTCCACTTCTCTCTCCCTACCTGCCCCATTGTCCAATCAGTCACCAAGCCAAGCCCGATCAATCCTACCCCAATAAAATTTCTTGTATCCAGTCCTTTGTTTCCATCAATACAGTCACTAACCTAATATTGATCCTCACAATCTTTTGCCTGGAAGTTGGTAAGAGCTTCCTAATTAGCCTCCATGCCTTTCATCTTCCCCCACTCTACTGTATTCTGATCTCACAAAGCCACCAAAATAATCTTCCTAAGGTATTGGTATTAGGTCATTCTTCTACTCAAAAAACCTTTAAGGAGCTCCCAGTTTCCTCCAGGTTAAGATATAAACTACTAAGCCTAGCATTCAAGAACCTCCACAGGGACTCCAACTGATCTTTATCATTTTATTTCACTTTGCTCCCCATCACACACTCTAAATTTGATCTATACAAGACTACCTGAACACCACATTCCATCTATGCCCCACAATTTTGCCTTCCTATAAATCATTCTCCTTTCCTAAAATGCACTAATCTTCAAAACACTTATAGGCTCAGTTTAGTTGGTAACTTTTCTGTAAAACTTTCCCATATTTCTCCAGTTGGTACTTCTCACTCCTAGAATTAACTTCTTTTATGCATGTGTATGTATAGTGTATGTGAATGTGTGTACATAAATATATATATGTATGTATGTATGTGTATACATATGTAGGACATAAGATTAGAGCCTTAGAGCCTTGTTGTAGTGGAATGTAATCTCCTGGAGGACAGGGACTGGTTCATTTTCTTGTTCATTTTTTTCCAAGAACCTACCATAATTGCTTCAATAATTTTTAATTGAACTGGTGATTGCACATAAATATAAGTATGTGTTGAATTGAATTTAAATTAGTCATAAAGGAAACAGGAAAATGAACCACTTATAATTTTATAATTATATATAATCTATAATTATGATTTATAATGTAATTTAGTTTTATATTGCTTATAATGTATAATGTAATTTATAACCTTGTAATTTTTATAATCCTTTCTGGACAGTGAGATTGTCCAGAAGTTTATGGATGAAATTTTCTTCCTTGCCTCAAACCCTGAAATAATATAAGAATTCCTCAATGGAAATGCTTATTTTTCAAAAGGGATCAGTCTTGCAATCCACTCAGGGGAAAAATGAGAGGATGAAAAATTGTATTCTCCAGATAATGATGTGAAGTTGTAAGGGTAGCCCATGGAGTTAATTCATCGGTACATATATCCTGAACAGGCACTACAAAGAGATAAAAAAGCTAAGTGGAGAGTTGAATAGAAAATGGGGATCAGTGATGGGATGATGGAGTTGAAAGGAAATTTAGAGGTCTTCTAGTTCAAATCCTTTTATTCTACAGATAAGAAAAGTGAGATCCAGAGCCTTTAAGCTAATCATCAAGGTCAAGAATGTAGTAAGTAGCAGAAATGAGATTTGAACTCAGGTGCCCCTGTCCCCCAAAAAAAACTTTTCTGTGAAATCACACTGCCCTTTAAAACTAATATTTTTTAATTTTGTGATGATGATGGTGGTTGATAGTTATGTGGCTTATATAGAACTTCTTCATTTCCTACCCATCTTCTTTCTTTTGGACTTCTTTGAACTTTGCCATCATGCTATCATGCCCCAGAAACCTCATCATAGAGACATTTTAGCATCTTGCAAGATCCAGTCAGTCTTGGTACTCAGTACCTTCGGTCCCTCTGACTGGCAGCAGATCCATAAACTCTAAAACCTCTCCATTTCCCTACTGATTACATTCTTTGGTACTTCTCCATCATGTCATTCCCTGCTCCTCACCTCAGCCTTTTGTGTGTTGTCTTCCCCCATTAGATTGTAAATTCCTTAGGAGAAGAGACTCTCTCTTTTTTTGTATTTATATCTGTAGTACATAATAAGTGCTTAATAAATGTTTATTAACTGACTGGCTTTAAGCTTTGCAAAGCATTTTATATGCATTATATCATTTTTTAGTACTGATGCTATATGATTGTAAATCATATGGTACTGCCATCTCAGAACAATAAAATAGGTGTCCTAAAAAGCCAATGTAAAGATGCATAATGGGCATAAATAGTCTACAAATTACTGTCGACAAATATTAGCAAGTGAACAGTCACATTAAAAAAATTATCAAGGATATAAATAACGAGAAAAAGAAATAGATTGGTCTTACAGTAAGAAAGAGGCATTAACAGATAGACAAACCAAGAGCTTCATTGGTATCCATAAAATATTAAAATAACTAGGAAGAGGTTTCTACATATTGGATAGATGATCTATAGATGGCTAATGGAAAGACCATGGCCAAAAGTTCCATTAAACAAGACAAAATGGAAAGTTAGCACCCCAACCCGGGGAAGAGATACCCATATTGATGAACCCAATAAAGCCATTGTAGATTTATTATTATTGTTAATAATAATCATAATGACAGTCATATAATGCCATGTCAAAGCATATCTACTTGCAAACAAAAAAGTAAGTTATATAAATAAGTGCATTTTTAAAGTCATAACAAAATAACTTGGTGATCTTATGATCACCTTCTAATATATTCATTGTTGTGTTTATACTCTATGATTCAAGTCAGAACAACTTGTCATTTATATTTACTGTCTTGTTCCAAGAATTTGGCTGCCCATTAGTTATATTTCATGCAAAAACAAGCTGATGGTATACTGAGATGTTGATAAAGCCTCCAACACATTCAAAGTACTTGTCTATATTTTTCCATTCTTTGGGAGTTTACCCATCATACAGATGGCTGAATGGTTTTTGCCTCAGACCAACTGAGACCTAGGAAAGACCTTAACTTAAAAAAGGTCAAGGGACCTGCATCTGGGACCATCTCCAGTCGTCCTGATCTGCGTCTTGCCATTTGACCCAGATGGCTCCAGAGGAGAGAGTGAGGCTGGTGGCTTTGTACAGTCTTGCCTCACTTAAATCCAATTCATTTGCAAACCAAGACATCACCTTCCTGATGTCATTGTCCTCTTTGAGACCAAAGGACAAGCAAGCAACAACAACAGGGATCCCAGTGGCACAAACCGTGCTCTACCATGTTTTTCCACCTACCATCAAAGGACAATAAAACATTCAGAAGACCACTCAGCTCTGGCAGCAATGTCTCTGTCACCCAAGTCCTCATTTGTATATCAATAGGAGTCACTGTCTCCAGTAGTCAGGAATCTGGTGTCCAAGGCCAGATGTAGCTGATATGGCTTCTGTCAAGGACCCAAAGCAAGTATACTCAGTACCCAAGGGGCTGCTGGATTACATCTTTTCCCAAATATCCTTAATACAAATATCTCTCAGCTCTGTATCTGCAAATGAAGCTCAGTTCAAACCCAAGTACTAGCTACCTAGTCTATCAGTATAAAATAGCAAGTTTAAAGTAAATGAAGTCATATTCTTTCTATACCTTGTATGGAGTGTTCAGGGAAGACTAGTACCTCTGTTCTGAGGGCTTGTCAAGACCTTTTCAGAGATGCTCATTCCACATGGCACACAGCTCTCACCTGTGGCTACAAGAAGCTGTAGCATGAGCAATGGTCACACCCCAGTCATCCATCTAAACAGAGGAGCTGAACCAGGATGAGGGTGAGTTAGGGAGATGTCTATCCCAAGAATGTGAAAACCTTCCCCTGACAGAATGAGTAGGTGATAAGTTTGTTCCAATGAACATGGAAGTAGCCAAAGCAGATACTATGAAATCCTTAGAGCTTGGTCAGACATTGAAGATGCCAAGGTTACCCACAATATCCCAGGCCATCTCCAGTTGTCTTGACTTTTGTCATGTCACTGGACTTCAATATCTCTGGAAGAGACAATGAGGCTGATGACTGTGCAGCTCTGCCTCACTTAAATCCAATTCAATCACAAGTCAAGACATCACCCATGATGTCATTTGTCCTCTTCAAAAATGAAGTCCAGACAACAGCAGCCAATAATGAATGCAGTAAAATTATGGTATGTGGTTGCTTAAAATGATTTTTTAAATGTGGAAGCTTTTCAACAGACTAAATAGGTAGACTAGATTAATTTAACATAACTAAATTAACCTTAACTTAATTGTCCTCTTTATGGTTATGGGGAGAAAATATGACAAACAGTAATTAAAATATATCATTTGGCAATTTTAGAAGGATGAACTAGTACCTCGAAAAAAGATTCTAATCAAAGGGAGTTTCCTAATTATGTAGAATTGAAGTCTTGAAAAATTATCCAAATAAAAAGACCTACAAAATTGACAAGCCTCAGCATGAGCCTGGAATGGCAGCTCGAATTGACTTGAGGTATTGGCCATGAATGCCTTTACTGTCCTTTTTCCCCTGTGCCTCTTTATGCTTGTGTGCAACTCCTTCCTCTGAGAACAGAAAGGTCAGTGCCAGCAGGAGATGACATAGTGAAGCCTGACTCTTGGACAAGGATAAATTATCTTTTCTCCACTGGGTGCTTAGCACTCAATGGAATGTTGGCTGTAAATACTTTAGTTCTACCTCCCCCTTTCTTCTTTTGCTGCCCTTTCATCACTTTCCCATCTTCTCATCCTTCAACCTGTCTTAATGCCCCTTCTTTTCTTACCAATACCTTCCTTTGGCCTTCCCTTTTCTCATAGCCTTTCTCTCTCCTGGGAAATGGGAAGTAGCAGTAGTCCTAGAAGTAGAAGAGAGAGAAAGAAGAAGGACAGGAACTGATCAAGACTTTCAGAATCCTGGACAGGCAAGACCTCTGCATCTCATCAGCACTGAGGTATTTAGCTCACAAACATACTAATTTGCCCTGAGTGTTATGCTTTCTTACTGTGTACACATAGTTAGTCTTTCTCAGTGTTGTTGTAAACTCTTCATAAGCAGACTGTGTCATCTGCTTTCTTTGTCTTTCTACCATGTTACCTAGATTAAGGCATTCTCAGTACGTTTATTGCAAGCTTCAAGGTCTGAGGAAGAAATGTTGGTACAAAACTGAGATTTGTATGGGTAAAAGCAAGCAAAAAAGAGGGATAAGAATTAGTCTGGCAGAAAACAAAAACCTGCAAGTGCCAATTTTAGGAAAGATAAGGTAGATACTGTGGTTGTTCCATGAATATGAGAAATGCTATTTTTCCTTGCATCCATCATTTTGGTCATAAAGACAATACCACCCACACAAACTGTTGAATGCCTTGCTGTCTCATTAGTGTGTCCTGCGTAAATCTCCACTACCAAAAACTGATCTGGCCTAGAAAGGATGATATGGTTGCAATTACTTATCATGTGGACATGTCTTAAGTTTGCTAATCAGAGGGATAGAGCCTGTTGTTCATGACAAAGAATTGGATAAGAACCTCAGATCTGGATGTTAGCCCTATGGAAGTGATAATGACTCAAATACCTACCCAAGAGGAAACAGATATCATAATAAAAGAAAAAAGTGCCAGCGCGCACAGTGAAACACTGCTTACGGCTCAAGCACACAAAAACACTAAGTCCAGGCCGTACAAAAGAAACAATGGGAAAGATAAAACCTAAACCAAGAGAGCACCAGACCGTGAAATATAGGAACAATACACATTGAAGCAGCATTCAGTGTTCAGGGGGATCAAAAGCGGCTGCTAACTCAAGCAAGATCAAAACAGACATCAGGCTATTCAGTGTGGCTTCCACAAGATCGTCGAAAACTAATTACTTTCTGTCTACCTCAATCCCTCTGTTGCTTTAACTGGGCAATTGTTCTCCCCTACTTTCTGGGCCAATTCTAAGATCCACTCCCAGAAAATGACCAGGAGGAAGGCAGCCTCGGTTTGATAGCTCATATGCTAATTTAAAATATGTCCAAGCATTCTGCAAACCACTATTCCCTTCTTTTGACTAAGTGACCTCAAAAGGCATAAAGGCAGAATTCATTGTTCTAATTTCTAATAAAAGAGAAATCTGAAGAAACATGTTTAAAATTCTCCAATCCATGTAAGGCGCATTCAGTTTGTTAGGTTTTTTTTAAGGAGCTTATTCACCTCTCTGATCTAGCAGCCTTCTTCTGTGATCATTCCATCAGTTCAGTTTCTCAGAAAATGTAGCATTTTGACACAAAAATTGAAAAGTTAAATTGCCATAAAACCCCTGCAACCTTATGGTAGATGGTAATGATTATCTCTGTTTCTTTTTCAAAGAAAATGTGTTTTGCAAAAATGCTTTCCGCAAGAATAAGACACACATTTTTGGACATGGCCAGCAGGGGAACTTGTTTTGCTTAACTGTGTTTATTTGTTACAAAGGTTTTGTTTTTATTTTTTCCCCTATTGGGGAAAGGGAGAAATAAAAAAGTAAATGTTTCATCACTGAAAATATATTAACTTTTTAAAAAAATGTTCTGCACAACTAAGCTCCCTCCTTTTATTTTACCTGGTATCACTAGAGGTATTTTCTAAATGAGCATTTCCCTTTAAAGAAATGTCCATTTTTCTAACATTTGTTCATTTTCACTTGACAGTGTTTGGGAGAATTCTCAGAGTTTGGATCCCAGCCTTGGCTCTTTACACGATAGCTGCTTTAGTGCCACTCGTAGCGTCACTGTCTCAGAGCTTGGGTTCAGCCTCCCCAAAAGGAGAAGCCTAGGGACCTCTCTTGATGTTTTCCTCACCTACTGATTCCTGGTTGTTTTTGTTTGTCCTTTGTTCTCAAAGAGGACTGTGACATCAGGAAGGTGATGTCTTGACTTGCAAGGGTATTGGATTTAAGCGATGCAGGGATGTGCAAAGTCACCAGCCTCACTCTCTCTATTTGAGACATCTGGGTCCAATGGCAAAATGTAGAGCAGGGTAGTTGGAAATGGCTGCCACATGCAATCAAAGACCTTGGTCTTTTTAAGCCACGGTCTTTCCCAGGTCTCAGTCTGACTGAGACAATGCCCATTCAGAAATAAGGCTAGGTAAGAAATGAGGCAAAGAATGTGTGTCCATATCTTTTACCTTGTTTAAAATAAATCAATGTGGGAGGGGAAACCTCAGAGTTTCTGGCCAAAAGAGAAACAATTGCTATTTACATTCACTCTAAGCCTACTGTTTTCAGTAAAGTAAGAGAGATAGCTGGATCCAGACACAAAGACATCAAGTCCTTGTTTTTGTGGACATGTCATAGTCTTTTAATAGATAGAGATAACCATAAAGAGACTGAGAGATCCAAATAGGAAACTTTGTCTTGAGTAGCCTGAGAGGGGAAAAAGCTACAGCAGAAAATACTCAGAGTTAACCAAGGAATGCTAAGGAGGCAAATTAACACTTTCTGATAAGTATATTATAGTGAAATGGTGCAAGAGTGTAGAACAGATAGATTGTAAGTGCTCAGGATCTGCTGGACAGTCATGTGGATAAGAAGAAGACAGACAGAGAAGACTGGCAATATTTGAGTTTAGTTTAGCAAAGGTATTTCTCTTGTATAAGAATGCCCTAAGTCCTACTCAGCATCCACTTCTTACTGCTAATGTAATAAACATTCCTGTGTCTGTCCTACTTGAAAGGAAGCATGATTTAGTTGAATGTTCACTTGATTTAGAATTAACAAGAGACCTGAGTTTGAATCCTACCTTAAACACTTACTATACTTATTATTTGTTTGACCCTGGGCAAGTTGTTTTAACCCAAGAATTCTTAAACTATGGTCTGTGAACTTTAGAGAAAGATAGATAGATAGATAGATAGATAGATAGATAGATAGATAGATAGACAGATGGATGGACAGATGGGCAGGTGGGTGGACAGATGGACAGACAGATAGATAGATATATTTCAATGTAAATGATTTCCTATGTAGTCCTATGTAGACATGGATCCAAAAGTCATAGTGCAGTTTTAAGCTTTAAATTGCACTAAGACTTTTGGGACATGCCACATTTTATTTTAAGCATTTAAAAACATTCTTAGAAGAGCTCCATCGATTTCACCAGACTGCCAAAAGAGACAGGTGTAGGAAGAGGAGAGAGAGAGACAGAGAGAGATTAAGAGCCCCTATTTTGCTAAGTATGGTAGCATGTGGTCACAATCCTAGCTCCAAGGGAAATTGTGTCTTTGGTATCTTAGGCTTGGGAGTTTTTAGCTGCAGTGCGCTATAGAAATTGAATGACCACAGTAAATTCAGAATCAAGAGGATAAGCCCCCAGAATCCAAAGGCCACCATGTTGCTTAAGGAGGAACAAAATGGCCCATGTCAGAAAAAGAGCAGATCAAAAGTCACATGCTGCTCAGTAGTAGATTCAGACCCATGAGTAGCTCCTGTGCCTCCATCCTGGGCTGCTGGGGATGGAAGCTCAATTCCAGGTGGACAGTCTCGGGCGGGTAAAGGTGGGAACTTCTAAATCTTAGAGTTCTCACGAGACCCCCCAGGAAACGACTGGGAATCGAGGTGAACCGAGCTATCTCGTGTATTTCCGCCTCTTCCCGTGAGAAACGTGATGGGAGAGAGCTCTCCCCGCCCTCGAGATTGTCCCAGATCTGGGCACACTATTGTTATCTAACAGCACGGTATTCAGATGCAAACTATGCGGCTGGAGAGCTTAAGTAGGATCAGGAAAGCCTGAAAGTTCTCTTGGGCGGAGGGGCCACGTGTGAGGACAACAAGGCTCCGCTTTTCCTCTCTCCCCTCCCCCTCTCTCCCCACTTATACTTCTACTTCCAATATCTTATTGTAAGATCTTTGCCTCCTTGGGAGATTCTTCGCTCCCTCCTAAGGAAGAATTCCCCTGCACTTGTAACTAGACCCTGAAATAAAGCTCAACCCTTGTTCGACTCTGGAACGTCCTTTCTCTCATACGAGCATCCGGTTTGGCCAACCGAAGACCTCCGATAGAGGTAAGGGAAGACTCGGGTAGCCCTCAGGCCTCTAGGCCTGGCACTGGGCAAAGAGGGAAACCTAGTCTTTAACAAAATGGAGTCATGATAGCAGTGGGACCTAAGTCATGGAGATAAAGCACGTAAAGTGCAACATTATTTAGATCCTTATACGAGTTTGGAACCTTGCTTTTACTTGGATACCATATTTATAAGTGAAAATTAGATACTGATCAAAACATAATGCTGTTAAGAACCATGCACTGAATTAGCCTGTTAGTACACTTCTCTGGGAATGGTGCTACCACTGAATTCCTCCTTATGGAAAGTTAAAAGCCCTAGAAGAAGGCTTCCAGCACATTAAACAGACCCTTTATGGAGGGTTTTTGCAAGACCTGGATAAGAGTTACATAGTATGAGAAGATATGGATGGGTTTGGGTCTTTCCTTTAGGAGGAAGTTACCCATGTTAATGTCATCACAGATCTGTTGATGTACAGCAGTGATGGTAATTTAATAAGAAGTCACGTTTTTACAGTATTCAACAAATTGAACAAACATTTGTTCATTACCTACTACGTGCATGACATTTTAGTACTGGAAATACAAAGACTGAGACAAAAATGTCCCTGCCCTCAAATATCTTACTTTCTACTGAGGAGATATAGCAAGTATACAAATGAGGAGAGTACAAGGAAAATTGAGTTGGGAGAAAATACTAATAACTAAACAGAATCAGGGAAGGTTTCCCCAAGAGATGGAGCTTAAAGTGAGACTTGAAGGAAGGCTGTACTTCTGAGAGGTAACAACAAGATGACTGCACTCCAGGGAAAGGAAGCAGTTCATTCAAATTTATGGAAAGGGGAGATGAAATAGCAAATTCAGTGATTAGCTAGATAGTCCATTTTAGCTGGAATAGAATTCTCGCAGGGAAGTAGTAAGAAATAAATGTGGAAAGACCAGATTGTGGAGAGCCTTAGATGTCAAGTTAAGAAAGAAATTTTTTTTTCCTATGAATATGGAACCACAAAGGTTTTTGGTGTTGGGTAGCAACTACTTGTGCCTGAGGAGGATTATCTTGGCAATTCTATGGAAGAAAATTTAGAATAGTGAATGAATAATGTGCAATTCATCTGTTTTCTTCATTCATCTACACCCATAAGAAAACAGCATCTATAATCTCATTAAGTGAGGCAGCATAAAAAGGTGAATATAAAACTCGCTTTCTAATCAGGAAAACCTGAATTCAGATCCCATCTTTAACACTATGTGACCATAACCTCCCTGGGTCTCAGGTTCCTAATCTATAAAATGAGAGGTTTAGACCATAACCCATCCATGTCTTAGGTCGCTTCAAAATCCCAACACTAAGGAAAAGCTTAGTGTATTTATATGGTGGCAACTACAAAAAGCTGTTATTGTTATACCAGAAGATCTTAATCAGTCTTAAATCTGCATGCTTTTCAGCATCAAAGCTATCAAATTATGTCAAAAATCATACTCATCCACCTCAGCTTGACTCTGTGTCTTGTACACCCAAATTTGATTTCAGAATTCTGTTCCCTGATTCAGGGTCTTGCCTTTGGCCCCCACATCCTATACTACCAATTTATATTGGGGGTTTTTCCCACACAGTCTTAGAATTATAAAAGATAGACGGAACCCGATCAGCTCTTTAGTCAATCTCCTCATTTTACACATGAGAAAACGAAGACCCAGGGGAGGCCTCATCTAATCCAATTCATACCTGACTGATATATTTTCTTCATGATGTCTGAGGCCTGCCCATCTGTCTCAGATTTTGTTTCCTATTTGTAGAAACTAGCCTTTTATGTTAACATTGCTTTTACTAAGAGTAAGATAATTCTTATTAATTGGCTGTGTTTGAAAAAACAAACCATTTTTTTATGTTCATTCATTTGAATGGCTTTCTTCTGGGTAGAGGAGAGAAAACTGGAGAAGAAGAATCCAAGCTTGAATTTTATTCTGCCATTTTTCTTTGAAAAAGTCTTCTCTGGTGCTCACCCCAGTTTCCTCAGCTGTAAGATAAAAGTCTTAGACTGGGAGATCTCTAAGGGCCTTTCCCAT
Organism: Notamacropus eugenii; assembly: GCF_028372415.1. Taxonomy (NCBI): domain Eukaryota; kingdom Metazoa; phylum Chordata; class Mammalia; order Diprotodontia; family Macropodidae; genus Notamacropus; species Notamacropus eugenii. The sequence goes on along the minus strand of NC_092873.1, from coordinate 209,752,587 downwards.
TCTAAATGTTAAAGAGTAATTGAAACAAGAGAGAAACCAACCAAACAACTCATTGGATTTTTTTTTTTGTCCTATTGGATATTTTTTTTAAGTAACATTGTCCCTCATTTTTATTCTTTGATGAGATAAAGAAGTTGAAAACATTAAACTGTAACTAGCCAGTTGGTTTTTACCTTCAAAAGAGGATAATAGTTTGATTCAAGAAGGATTTATTAAGCACCTCTATGAGCAAAGCACTGTGCTAGGTCCCAAGGATACAAAGACAAATATAAAATTAGTCCCCTGAAAAAGTTTACATTTTTTTATCAAGGTCACGGGTTTCATATTAATTATCACTACACTGAAAAAAAATTTTTTTGACATGTGTCAACTATCAACTGTTCCCTTGGGAACATAGTATATATTAATAAGGCTCATCATTATTACTAGAAAAGCAATTTAGCAAATATTTCTTCAATTCAATTCAAAAAGCACTCATTAAGCACCTACTGTGTGCAAGGCATTTTGAAGATAAATCAATGTGTTTATTTTATTTATTAAAATAATCTCCTCATGTTGCCACACCCTAATTTTTTTTTCTCATTTTATAAGTAAGAAAATAGACATGGGGAGTTTAAGTGAATTGTCCATGACACTCAGAGCATTAGAGCTCCCTGGACGTTGGCTGATTCTTCAGGCTGTAGGGACACTACTGAACCATGATGTGGATTAAGAATAGCTTACATGTATAACTATTTTTATGTATTTATAAAGGATAACCATTATCCTATTTGAACCACAAATGTGAGGTAGGTAGCACAAATATCATTATTCTCATTTTACAGCTGAGGAAATTGAAGTCCAGAGAAGTTGTCACTTGTCCAAGGAGCTTTCAGCTGGTAAATCTTTTGGCTCTATGTTCAATGTTCCATGGGGTAGCTAGGTTACATAATGGTTAGAGCTCTGTACTTGAAGTTAGGAAGACCAAACTTCAAATCCTAAATTAGATACTTAGCTCTGCGCCCTCAGACAAGCCCCTTAGTTTAGGTTTCTCCTCTGCAAAATGTAGATAATAAAAGCCCCTACCTTATGGGGTTGTTGTTAGGATCAAGTGACAGAATATCTTTAAATCATTTTGCAAATGTTAAAGTGATATATAAATGCTAGCTATTCTTTTTCTTTCAGTGTTACCATTCTACCTCTCTAAGAGGAAAGCCTAGCTGAAATTTTGAGCAATGATGTTATTTTAATCCATTAAAGGAGAAACACACCTGCTTCTAAGGTGATCAGCTGGAAAAAAAATTCTTTCTCCAAGCTTTGAGGAGAGAGTATGGACAAAAAGGTCTTGCAAGCTCTGGTGATATAAGAACAAATTTTCTCCTCACTACTTACTATGATAAAGAAATTGATTTAATTATTTCTCATCTTATTTGCATACTCCTCCATCATTTCTGGCATATTAAGCTAAATTTCTTGATGCAAAAAAAGGACACTGGAGAGCAAAGGAACATTAAAAAATAAATAACTGAATCTATTCAAGTTAACTCTTTCCTAAATTTATTTTATTTATTATTCCTTTTGCATAGTATTTAAGAAACTCCATTTATTTAATATATCTTAGGTTTCAAGAAATGATGTCATTTTTAAACTATTAAAGTAAACAAATAACCAAAGAGCTTGATTTGCAAATGCTTAAATATGCACATAAATCTTTACATATATGTACATATGTAGACATGCACACACACATACCTTACAACCCTATATAATAAGAAAACAAGAAATTAATGTGATCATAAATTCAGGTCAAGGAAATTGGTCTGTGTGCAAAATATGTGGTTATTATTCAAGTGTATAAGCAAATTTTTAATGCTATCTTACAGGGGGGCAGATTGCTCAATCATTGAATTAGTTGTTTGGGTCTGAGCGGTTTTTTTCCCCAAAAAAATTATATCCCTTTTATGTCTCAGAGATGTTAAACATCTGGTGGCCAGGTTCTACTGCATACTTCTCAGTGCTGTCTGAACCTCTTCCCATTAAGGAAAATCTATTCTACAATGTACAATTTGCCTTCAAAAAATAGCAATAGACTCTTCAAGTGTCAATGTCTGGTTATTGTTAAAATATCTTGGCCTATAGTGTGTTCTTGTAACGGCAAATTTGATCTAGATATGAGGAAAGGAGGCATCATGCATTCTGAAAAGGAAAGATTATTTTTAAAAATCAATGATAAATGTCTAAGAAGACTTGTTATCCCCTAATGTAGTATAGAGTGAATTAAAATTGATACTTCCTCATACATTAACATCAATAGTTGTTGAAATTACATATCATAACTGACAGTCCACCTATCTCAACAAATTTAGAATATTTCTCCAAGTCAAGATATATTATATTATATTATCCTATTTCTGATACTACCTGTGGGACCTTGAGCAAGTCATTTAACCTTAACTCCAGGCCTCAGTTTCATCAGTTGTAAAATGAAAAAATTGGACTAGATTTCCTCTAATGATTCTACTGTGAAAGATTCAAGTTGTTTCTTATTCCCAAATCTAAATGAAGGATATCTTTACTGATTTTTTTCCTTAGAATATGAAGAGGAAGAGAACTGTCCAGAATTCTACTCACTCCAGAAAACCTGTGAATCATTACCAGACCTGGCACCATGAATTCTGGGACATGTGTTTGAATCTGGTTTCTGGAAGGGTATATGTTGAGGGAAAGCTAACCAAAGCAATTATTTCCATTGGTCATTGGTGGTGAAGTGGCTCATCTTGACTCACTTCTCACATTAGCTCAACCCTTCCCAGAAATAATGAGATTTAAAGTTCAACATATTGCTGTATCTTTTAAAGTGCTCCATAGCTCTCCAAACTGCTAAAAGCTGAGAATATGACTCTGATCATAAATTCAGACACACCATAAAGACTTTTCTGATTTCTTCCTGAGTATAGACCTTAGACTGTGAAAACTGGCTAGGAAAATGTGTCACAGGGATGACCCCACTTTTGTTTGTAATTAACATCACTATCATTATTACTAAACAGTGAGAGTATCTGAGGATGTTAGAAGGACTTGGGAGAAGCATGTGGCCAGGAACATTGAACAACGGAAGTAGATGTGGAGGAAAAGGGAGGGCAGAGGGAGAGCAAGTGTGCAATGAGATTTCCAGGCCCTTGGAGAGAGAAAAATCAATGAACCAATCATTTATTAAGTGCTTACTAACTGTGCTTAGTTCTGGGAAAACAGAATAAGCCCCTCAAGAAGTTTACATTCTAATGAGGGAAAGAGTATTTATACAAATAGACATATACAAAAAACACAGAGTATATGAAACTAGTATAAAAGGCACACGAAACACATTCAATTATATTTATCTCATCACGGATGTCATGGACTTTTCTCATGTTCACAATTTCACTTTAGCATTGAGGTATAGCTCCCTCTACCTTCCTACGCATTTTCTTTACTGAGTGAGTTCCTAATAGTTTGTATTTATGCTACATATGACAGTTCAGGCAATCAGCACTCAGACAATTAAGACTAAATAAGCGTGAGCTTGGCCCAAGCATAGAGCTACTTAGAGATAGGGACTAAAAAATACAAGAGAGAGACAAATTTTTTCTAAGTTTAGAAGGCACTCAAATCCTTGTATAGTTTCAGTTTTCATCCGATCTTAATTATTTTGTGGGTTCAAGTTCTGTTTCCAGCAAAACACAACTTCCTAGTACTGCGGAAGAAAAAGACTTATAAAATGGGTTTCTTGGAGCTCAAATAGCTCTTTAAAACAATATCTTGATGAGTTTAGTGTAAATGAGCCAAAACATATGGATTAAATGTCCCTTTAAATACACATGGCTTTAAAAATTAAGGGAAAAAAGGTTTTGGCAAAATGTGTTTCAGATTTGGTTGAAAGAAAACATTTGAAAGAAATAGTTTGAGGGACTTGGCTAACCCAAAACATACCTGGGCTCTCCCATCCTTCCTATAGGCTCCACAGCAATAAGGCATATGGATCATATACCAAGAAACCCCCTCGCCCCTGAGTTTTCTGCATTCTGAGTCTTTCTTCTCATGTCTGAAGTCATTTAAAATGGTCATGGTGTCATTACCATGTTGAAGAGCACAGTACTACTGGGATCAGTTTCAAGAAGATAGGATAAATGCATTGATGGAAAAAGAAAACTAAGTTTGGTCTCAATAGAGTTCATGATGTCATGCCATTTTAGTTCCCACTAGCCAGAGCTAACATCTATATATCAAGAATGAGATCCACAGAAATGAAGCTCAGTAATACAGAGTCAGTCTGCCAGCATTGCTAATGCTGAGCTTGGACACATGAAGGAGGAAAGATGATAACAGAGCAGCCAAGCTCCTCCTTTATGGTCTACCAAAGGAGGGAGGTCTGCAAGCAGGAGTCAATGGGGAGAAATTCATTAAGGGAGGAACAAAGCACAGCCTACCATAATAAGACATGACTATCATCTGGTCAGCTAGATGGCACAGTAAAGAGTGTCAGGGCAGAGTCAGGAAGATTCCTCTTCCTGAGTGCAAATTCGGCCTCAGATACGTGCTAGTTGTGTGAGTCTAGGTAAGTCACTTAACCCTGTTTACCTCAGTTTCCTCATCTGTAAAATAAACTAGAGAAGGAAATGGCAAACCATTCCAGTATCTTTGCCAAGAAAATCCCAAATGGGGCCACAAAGAGTCAGACACAACTGAAAAATGACTGAACAACAAAATGATTGGCTTTAAATCAATCTTCCTAGCCAGCTCATATTGCATGGAATCATAAAACTTTACAATTGGAATGAATATCATCAGTCATCTATTCTGACTCATATCTGGAAAGGAATTCCCCCTATAATATGCCTGACAAATGGTCATGTAGCCTCCCAGGAAGGCTGGGAGACCTCCCAGGAGGGAAAACTCACTATCTCCAAGGGGGCCCATTCCACATTTGGATAGTTTTCATTATTAGAAAATGTTTCTTGACATCGTCTTAATTTGCCCCTTTGAAACTTTCATCCGTTGCTTGCATTTTTCCCCTCTTGGGGACAAACAGAACAAATCTAATCCATCTTCTACATGACGACCCATCAAACACTCAAAGACAGCTCTCATGTCTTACCCCAAGTTCCTTTAACAAAATCTTATATGATATAGGTTTCAGGTATTTCACCTTCCTGGTTGTCCTCTCTTGAATTCTTTCCAATTTATCTGTGTTTTTCCAAAATTGTGGACACAGTGTTCCAGATGTGGTTCCACTAGGGCAAAGTACAATGGGATGACCATGTTCTTATTCCTGGAATGCCTCTCTCAAAGAAGACCAAGATTACATTAGCTCTTTGGCTGCCACAGCACATTACTGCCTTACATTGAGCCCAAAGTCCACTAAAATTCCCTGATTTTTTTTCAAAATTCAAAATTTCTAACTATTGTTTTCCTTTTCCATCTTCCACTTATGAAGGTGATTTTTTTTTTAACTCAAGCATAAGATTTACATTTGTCCGTATTAAAATTTGGTGATTATACTCACTGTTTTAAGCTGTCAAAATCTTTTTGGATACTGGCTACATTCTCCAGCATATTAATTATCCCTCTAAATTTGATTAGCATTTCATCTATGACTTTATTCAAGTCACTGATTTTTTTAAAATGTTAAACAACATACTACAACCACAGATCCCTGAGGCACTCCACTAGAGTGGCTGGCATGTTAACAACCTCCTGCCAAGTTTACTTTGAACCGTTAATGGCTACTCTTTTAATCCAGCCATTCAACCAGTTCCAACTTTATTGTCTAGTCCATATCTCTTCATCTTTTCCATAAGAATAATATTAGACAAAACAATTTGGTACCAATTTAAAAATTGATGTTGATCAATGGGACAGATTAGGTATACAAATAACAGAAATAAACAAACCTAGTACTCTCATACAGTAACTATAAAGACCCCAGCTACTGAGGTCAGTCTTTTGATAAAAAAAAAGATTCAACAAAACTTTTGGCAAAACTCTAAAGCAGTCTAGCAGAAGCTAGGTTTAGATCAATTACATTATAGAAAAAGATTAGTGCCAAGTGGATACATGACCTGTATTTAAGAGGTCCCATCATAAACAAATTAGAGAAACAAAGAAGAAATTGCCTTTCATGTCTAGAGATAGATTCTTCATGCCCAAACAGGGGATAAAAAGGATCACAGAAAATAAAATGGAAACCAAGGGAGGAGTTATGTAGAGAATATCTTTGAGGCAAGTTTCTCCAATTAAGATCTCATTTCTAAGATACATAAAGAATTGTTTCAAATATAAAAATAAGAGCCATTTCCCAATTGATAAATGGTCAAAGGATATGAATAGACAGGTGCCAAAGAAAGCTATTAATAACCAAAAGAAAAAGAAATTAATAATTAGAGAAACGCAAGTTATTATTGCTATTTCTTTGCATTACTGGCAATTATCACAGTGCCTAGCAGCGAGTAAGAGCTTAATAAATTTATTGCACCAAAGAAAGCTTACAAGTTATCCATAAGCTCCAGCATCAAAAAGCTATCCTTTCCTCTACCCTAGTTATCTCAACCTAGAATTCATGAATTTGGTTTCTAGTTTAGTTTCAGATTTTTTGAATAACAACATTACAATAGAAATGGCTTCCTTTGACATTATATTTATTTTGTTTTGAGAGTTTCAAAACATTTTCCTAAGAAGGAATTCATGGGCTTCACCAGACTGCCGAAGAGGTCCATGATACAAAAACGGTTAAGAACCTCTCCTCTAATCTGATGTTAACTTTGACCTTTGCTATAAATTAATTAGTGCTCTGACTGTCTTGTCTTCACCCAAGGACTTCCTATCTATGATGATAGAGTCAATTTCATTTTTGGTATTAGCCTTCAGTGGTCACCATCATGCTAGCAAAATACTCACAAAGTTGCAATTAAGGAAAATTTAAAAGGACTAGCTCCAAGAAGAAAATAGTATCAGAAACTCTCATGACACATGAAAATAGAACTCCAAATGATGTTGTCTGGCAATGTAGGGTTGACAAAACACATTAGCTAAGTGATTAAATGGGGTTTTTAATAGCAAGAATTTGAGAAGCAATAATTCATGTCAAGCAAAGACAACCAGCAGTCAGTGAGACAATAGTAACAATAAAGAAAGAGGAGAAAGGCTTAAGTTTTGAGAGCTAGAATAGATGTTGAGAGCTTCACTTGGTCATGGAGACCTGGTTTCAAGATCTATCTCTTACATATACTGGCTCTATGATCCTCAGCATATCAACTTATCCTTTCTTGTAAAGTGCCCTAGGTAATAATCTGAGACTAGAAGTTGAAAAATAGTTGTCCATCTGATTTACATTGGTAGAGGGAGTCTCCTCACTGGAAAATCCCTACAGGGCTGAAATCTCAGATTCTATGCAAAAAAGAAAAAAAGAGACATATCATTTAGTCTAACTCATCCCTGGAGGATGAGGAAATTGAAATACAGAGAGGCTAAGTGATTTTCTCAAGAAAACACAGCTAGTTAGTAGTTGAGAAAAACTGGAACTCAGGCTTTCCATGATCATTTCACTCTGATACATGATAAGCGGGTGGGGGAAGGGGCAGGGAGGAGGATGATTGCTTATCATTCCTAACAATTATCCACGTACAGAATACTGTCTAATCTTGAGTCCCTATGTGGGAGCCAGATGAGGGCTTAGAAATCATAGGATCATAAATTTAAGGTTCAAAAGGGTCTTAAGGTCATTTTGTTTAATCCCTTAATTTAACAGAGAGGGGATCTGAGATTTAGAGAAGTTAAGGGACTTCTCCAAGGTCATACAGCTAGTAAATGGCAGAGCCAGAATTTCAGCACAGGACTTAAGATTCTAAATTTATTGTTCTATACACACCACAGTGACTTCCAAAAATCTCAGCACTATTTTAAAGCTTAAATTAAACTATATGACAGCATTTGCAGTTTTGCCAAGTTTCAATTCCACAGAACAAGATGGGCCTCATCACCTCTAATCTCATCACCAAGCTACTTACTGAAGCCTTGACTGACATCATCTCCCTCAGCCTCTTCACCCTTCTGATTGGAGTGCTGGAGGGAAGCATACCCAATTCCTCCCAATGCCTTCCTTTATAAAGAGGGCAGAAACTGGACTCAGCTCACTGCACTTTGCGTCTGCTGCTTTGCCTGGTTTCAACTGCAAAGAACAAGATGCTCAGGTGCCAGGTACACCCTGACATCCCTCCCCCTTCCAGACTTTCTGCCTCTTTTTTTATGTTGTCTCTCCTCCACCATCACCACCCATTAATTGTGAGCTCCTTAAAGGCAGGGACTCTCTTTATATTAATTGTAACCCAATGCTTAGCATAGTGCCTCCTACTGCTTGTGTGTGTGCGCGGGCACATGCATGTTCCCTGCATCATATATTACCCTGATTCCCACCCCACCTTTTAAAGGCCAGGTATGTTGCATTTCTACTCTACCCCAGGGTTCTCTAATACTTTCAAGAGGGTTTGGGGAGAGGACAGGGGTGTCTAAGTCATCTATAAATGACTCTACCCCTAATCGATGGTTTTCCTTCCATTGTAGAGGGGTAATCCTTTGCAACCCAGTTCCATTAGTCACTAACAGTCAAGATATTGTGTAAAAGGTTACCTTTTACAAATAAATATTTACTTAAAAAGGCATAATAACAAATATAAAACATACTCCCCCAGAATGTGGGAGGCATAATCTTCCTCCTGCTTTGAAACACCTCAATCCTTTTCAACAACAACAAAAATGTGTTCTGAATCCCTGAATGATTTAATATACTACGTATAACACTCTTTTAGATGTATTCATTAAATGCTTAAAAGAACTACAATGGTAACTTTTATACCCCTAAAAAGCTCCAAATTAAAATTTACATTACATTATTATAAGTATGGAGTAGTTTATTCTACATGCAATTATGAAAACACTAAATATAAAATTACAAAAATTATAAAACAAGTATTAATATTTTCAGTGGGGCATGCCATAAGAACTACAAGAAGTAATGCAGTAAGAACTCATGCTTATTATCTGCAAGATTTCATATTAAATTTCTTTCATATTACATTTTGTTGAATATAAATAAAATGTTTATGAAACAAGTTACAACTTAGAGGATATTTAATATATATATGGTTATCATATATAAGCTTAATTTCTATATCAGACTTTTTATTTAAATGAACATTTAGAATATTAGCTCAGCACCAAATACGTTCTTAAACCTGGTTTCCATTTTTATTTCCATATTTTGATTAAAACCAAAATAAAGTGAAAATGTTTGCTGATACAACTATGTGGTAGAAGAGGGTACAAGAATTTTACAAGGTTTCTTGCGGAGACATACATTTATTTTCTTTATGTTTATTCACCTAATCAATAAGCAAAAATGAATAGCTAGTTTTGACATAAAATAATTGCTTTTCTATTAATTAATGACAAGTATTGTATTAAGTGATAAATGTATTTAAAGTTCAATTGTATACATTGTTTTTTTTAAACAGTGTTTATATGTAGTCTATCCTTTGTGAAGAAATAATCTCTTCAAAAGTAACTTTCTTCTCTTCTACAACTTGCTTTACTGTCACAGAAACTCTCTTCAGTGTTTAACCAGTGATGCCAACAAGTTAATTTGAAAATCCACCAGATAGAAAAATAGTAACAGAAACAGAGGATTAGTTTAAATCAGAACACAGCCTTAATATTATAGTGAAAAGCAATCTAAGATTTTTTCTACAGAATATTTGTGATAGTTTCATAGTGACTTGTAATTTGTATACCCAGCAAGTGTGGTTTTCAAATAGCCTGATATTTTTGCTGCAAGAATGCAATGAGGTAAAATTACAGGGTAACAAAAGGGAACAAGAAGAGTACTCTAGTACAGTATACACAACACAAATGAGAATATGTGTGTGCATCTGACCGTCTGGAGGGACTCATTTTGCTCTTGAATATCAAACCTTTGTGTCATTTTGGAAACAATTTGATGACAGGTTGAGAAACTGCAAGAACATATTATGCTTTCTCAGAAGTTATCAGAGTTTGATGTAATCACAGTGTAGTTGCCAAAATGATTGTGTTCATGATCATGAGAGTTTCAAATCACTGAAGAAACAAACTTGTAATGCTTCAAATATGTATATGCTTGTTGTCACAGAGGATAAGTATATTTATAACCTAATTGGGCAATTATTTACTGCTTAAGCCATCATTTAAAAAAATTCTTAGCATGAACCCCTTGGACTTTCATTGCAAACTCTCAAAGGCTTTATGAACCTCCAGATGGGAACCACTGATGTTGGTAATGGAGATACACTAAAAGTTTTTAAAGGAAGAGAATGACTTGTTCACATTTATGGATTAAGATGGTTACTTTGGCAGCAACATGAAAGATGCATTAGAAAAAGTAGACACTGGAGGCAAGGAAAACAGGAGGTTACAAATATAGTCTAGGTGAAAAACAATAAGGACTTAAACTCAGGAGGTAGCAGTGAGAATGGAAAGTTATACATGAATCTATTTTAAAAATCTGGTTACTGATTGACTGGGGAATTTTAAGAAAAATATCTTTTTAGAGAGGGTAATAAACTTTTTTTAAGGAACAGTTTCATTGGATATTACCCATTAAAGAAAAAAAAGCTAAAGCACCAATTATACATTCACAACAAATAAGACAGAAATTAACAGGTAATTTAAGGGGGATGAACAGAAGAAGATGATGGGCATCTTGAAGAGTGTACCAGTTAGTCAACAGGCATTTTTTAAGTACTTACTGTCAGGCACTAAAGATGGGTGTTCCATCAAAGACAGTACAGTGAGAAAGCAGCATGGTAACATGGAAAGACTTTTAACCTAGGAGTTTAGAGACAAAAATTCCAGAGCTAGAACTGCCACTAAATAGCAATATAATCTCAGGCCAATTATTTAACCTATTATCCACAGCTGGAAGAAGCTGGTCTAGACATCTCCAAGCTTCTGTCCAATTCATTTTGATACTATGATTCTATGAACGCTGGCAGGAAGTAGAGTCATAAGTAGCAATATTTTCTTCCCCTGGGGCAAGTGGAGGAATGGAGAGGAAGAGAGGTTCACTTGAAGTGTAGTATAGAAGAAGGGAAGAATACCTTGGAACATCCCATAATGTCTAGCTGGAGAAAGTTCTTCCACTGAAGTAAAGTCTTTTGCCCTTTCCAGGGGTGGAGGGGGGGGGGGGCAAAGCTGACAGTATAGCCTGCAGAAAAGGAATCATATCCCTATTTTTTTCTCTCCTGACGAAAAGTCTAGGATCCCCCATCAGAATATCAGAATATTACTGTTCTCATAAGATATAAGGGGTAGATCCTAGCTACAATTTAACATTGTTCCTGTGCTTTATAGTTATCAAATGTGACCTTCGCCATAAGGTAGATTTATTAGCTGAACACAGAGGGCAGTGGGACACCTATAGGAGAGGAAAGAAGGGACTTAGAAGCAAAGAAGAACAAAAATGAAATTATTCAATAAACCTGGAGTTCAGATGAAAAGGACAAGTCAGGTGATAGTTTTGCCTTAATTTTGATATTAAATAACCTGGTTATTTTAGCTATTCTTCAAACCATATAACTTTACTTCTTTTGTATTATATGGGATGGCTCAGGATGTGTTTAGGGGGCAGAAGGCTGCATTGGAAAAGTGCACACTCTATCTCCAGGAAGCACCAGAGTCTGTTCAAGCAGTCTGTGGTGTCTGAAAGAAACTATTGTAGGGTCAAGGTTTAAGGACAAGATCCCTTAAGCAGAGGGCCATTAGTCCCCTGGAATGAGGATTTTCTGGGAGCGTTGCAGTCTGCAGTTGCTCATATAACACTCCCTTATCTCATTCAGGGTCTGGCAACTTTGTCAGCACACTAGTGTTCCTTGACTAGGGCTGTTAACAAATCCAAACTATTGTATGGAGCACAAGTGTACAGAGTTGTATACCCAAACAATACGACACTGGGGCTTTAAGGAATATTTGTACAGTGTCTATCATTCAGTTATTACAATGTTACGGCCCACCTCAATCATTCACTTAATTTAAGCACACATATGCATATTTGTTTGTTTTTATATACATGTAACATAAATGCACATATGTATCAAATGTGGACAGATACAAAAATGTGTGTATGTGTATATATGTGTGTGAATGTGTATATAAACATATGTATATAGAGAGTGTGCTGGCTAAGTAGAAAGATGACAGTTTTCATCTTCTAAGCCTAAGGAGCTTTACCTACAAAAAAATTTGTCAACTCAGTTCAGGACAAAGAGAAAATTTCCATGCAACCTTCCTTGGTGGGGAGAGGTAACATCTGTAATAATAGATTAATGGTCTTGGTTTGCTGCCCAAGGGTTCTGATTGCTGCCCTGAAAGTTTTGGGATAAGGAATCATCATTTTAGCCCTGGCTCTCCTTTACAGCAGTGAAACCCATAGCCCGCCATCCACAACACATTTAAGTATAGCCCAAACCAGATTAAAATGGAATTGGGAAATATTTAATAAAATAGATAAAAATATAATAAAGTTGGAATGTTGTTGGTATTGTTGTCTGACACCACAGCTGCTGACACCACAGACTGAATCTTATAACTTCTTTCCAGATTCTACCCACTGCTTCTACTTCTAATTCCTCCCACCTGGACCAAGCCAAGTAAATAAGGCAGACTGGATTCTTTCTTTGTTGAACACTTCAAGGAGGAGAATGAACCCTTAGCTGGCCAGTTGGAAAAACAGGTGGTGGTCAATCAATGAGCATTTATTAAGTGCCTGATCTTTGCCAGTTACTGTGATAGGTGCTAGGACAAAAATAAAAATGAAATATTGCCTATAGTTATGGAGCTTCCATTCTAGCAACTATAACATGGACATAAATAAGCATAGAGAAAATAAACACAAAATCAAATTTTTGAGGCAGGCAGGGGGAGGGATGTGTCAGGAAAGGCTTGATTGATGTAACTCTTGAACAGATCATAGTATCATAGTTCTAGAGCTGCAAGACATATAGTCGAATAGTCTAATTTTTCAGATAAGGAGACTCAGGCCTAAGATTTGGTGACTTTCCCAAATATCCATAGGTAGTAAGCATCAGAGGCAGAATTAGAAGCCAGGTCCTCTGATTCCTGAATCAATGTTCTTTCCATTGTACCATACTGCCTCCTAGAGGCAGAAAGATAGAGAATTCTTAGATTTCTACAGGGTGCCTCAGGCTTTCAATCAGTCAAATGGGATGAACCCTGGACAGTGGTATTGAAGCTTCCTTTGTCACTTTCACAGAAGTTGTTGAGCTCCAGTGAGCAGTTGAGACAAGAAGAAAAGAGGGATTTAGGCTCCACAACTATCAAACTTGCAGCAAATTGACTTAAAGAAAGTGGAATAAATAATAAAAACAAAGGCTGTGTAATCTGGGTCCATCTCTTATCTTGAACATCTTTCCTAGACTCTCTGCCAGTGACTGAATGGGTCTGGTACACATTTCCATGACTGAGATTGAGGTCATTGCCCCTATAGGTTTCTCCTGACTGCTGTAGATTTCTCTGTCCAGTTCCAAAAGGAAACTTGAAAACTTCCTTCCCCAAATCTAAATCTTTCCAACTTTCTGCTTGGTCAAATTTGGCAACAACACACGTATGTGCACAGTTACACACAAACACATACACCCTATCTAAAACTAAACTTCAGGTGCAGTTTCATCATTTGTGGACATCCTTATGCTGGCATCCAGTCCTTAAACATAAAGGCACTATACATAAGGAAAAATCTGACAAACACAAATTATGCGACAGCAGCTCTATAACTACAGGGGTGGTCAATCTTCCCAGTGTACACCTATACTTTGAGGATTATAACCTCGGCACAAGTGTCGGCTATAGACTAAATCTCTGTCTAAGGTCCGTGATGCCAAAAAAAATCATTTTCTGGATACTCTTAAACAATATTAGTCCTCTCAAAGGAGGAAGTGGGTGAGCACAAGGGACTTTAATAACTGGTGTGGTATAGTGTAAAGACCACTGGATGTGGAGTCAGGAGACCTGAATTTGAAATCCAGTTCTGCCATTTACTGTGCAAAATCGGGGCTCATAAGTAAAATAAGGAAACTGGGCTAGATCACCTCAGAAGTTCCCTCCAGTTCTGACCCAACATCATAAAAATTCTTTCTCAAATTATTATTTGTCATTGATGGTAAATCAATTCTAATGCAATTTTTAAAACATAGTAGAGCTTTATTTTTTTTTAATTCACAAGCTCTCCTCTTCCTTTCAATCCTTTAACAATAGCAGTAATTCACTTCTCTCTGCCCCACTTAGCCAAGCTGAGTGCCAGGACTCTACTGCTGCCAGACTGTATCACAGCTTCTAAAAAAGTTTGGACAGGGAGGATTGACTTTGTATATAATATATGTACATATATAATGCTTTGAAAACTTTGTGTAAATTAGTCATCATAGCAAGATAGTGTGAAGAGTGTGAAGAGGATGAGAAAGGGTTGCTCCATGGTTAGCATATTGGATTCACAGTCAAAAAGGCATGTCTTCAACTTCTATCTGTAAGACTCAGTTTCAACATTTCTAAATGAGGATAATATCAGCTCAATAATACTCAAAAGATTATTTTGCAGCTCAAATGAGATCATGAATATACAGTGATTTGCAAACTATGTAAAGCATTATAAAAATTTTAGTCAGCTGTAAGTCCATGACTATTCACTAGCTATTTCGTTCAAGTTATTTAACCTGAGTTGAGATAATTTAGTTCAACAAGCATTTATTAAATGCCGACTATTTAAAGCCACTGGGGATTTTCCCCTTTTTAAAGGAAGGTGCGATAGAAGCCATACCTATGATTTTACTAGTATGAAACTCTTTGCAGTTCCACAAACAAGGCATTCTACTTCTCAGCTCATGACATTTTCTCCCACTGTCCCCCATGCCTGGAATGCTCTCCCTTTTTATCTCTACTTCCTGGCTTCCCTGGCTTCCTTCAAGTCCCAATAAATATCCCACCTTCTACAGGAAGCCTTTCCCAAACCCTCCTATTCTAATGCCCTCCCTCTGTTAATTATTCCCTATTAATCCTGTACATACTTGTTTGCTTGTTTTCTTCCCTTGAAGTTCCTTGAAGTTGGTGACTGCCTTTTGCCTCTTTTTTTGTATCCCTAATACCTGGAACATTATAGACAATAAATACTGACTGTCTGACTGACTAACAGCCTGACTGACTGACAGTCTGACTGACTGACTGACTAGTGTGCAGATTTGCAACTTATGGTCTCAGAGAGTTGTTCAGGCATCAAACAGTTAAGTGACTGGCTCATGCCCTGCCTGAGACACAGCTAGAAGAGGAAGCATTTGAATCTGGGTCTTTCTGACCCCAAGACCTGCCCCCTATTCATTAAGCCATACTGTTTTAGTCACTAGATATTTAAAAACAAAACAGAAAACATTAACCTAAATAATCTGTGTCCTCAAGAAGTATAGATCCCACTGGAGTGAAGGGCAGCTGAGAGAACCAGAAAAGATTTGGAGTCTGAGGTGTTGCCTGACTCCCCTTGGAGAGTGATTCTGAGAGGCAGAAATGAAGATGGGGTCTATTCTCTGTGTGTGTAGGCACAGAGATAGGGGGATGGGACATTGAGTTCAGGGCACTGCTTATAGATCAGTTTGACAGCAAAGGAGAATTCATGAAAATGAATACCATGAAATGTCAGGAGTTGATTTTATCCTAGAGGTAAAAGACAATGAAAAGGGGAGGGACATGATCAGTTGTTTGCCTTAGATATTAATTTGGTAATTTTGTAGAGAATAGATTGGAGAGGGGAGATATTGGAAGCAAGTGAGTCAATTAAGAGACTAGTATTGCAATAATCTAGGCAAGAAATAATGTGTTTGTGGCTGTGTGAAATGAGAAAAAAGGACCAATTTGAGAATTTTGGGAGTAGAATTAACAAGGCTTGACAACTGGATGGAAATGAAAGGTGAAGAAAGGGCCAAGCACGACCCCACATTTGCAAACTGGATAACTGGAAGACAGTGGTGCTCTCAACAGAAAAAAGGAAGTTAGAGTGTAAAGACAGAAAGGCAAAAATTCTGATCATTGCAACGATCATCCACAATTCTAGAGGACCAAAGATGAAGCATACTACCCACCAATGGACAAAGGTGAACAACTCAGGAAGAAGAATGAGCCTTTTTTGGATATGGTCTATGTAGGAATTTTTTGTTTAAGTATGCATCTTTTTACAAGAGTTTTGTTTTCCTTTTTCCTTTCTCTCCCCCCCACCCGTGGAGGGACAGGAGGGAGTGATGAAAGAGAGGAAATAAAATTTTATTCACTAAAAAAAAATAAGTTTAATTTTTTAAAGAAATAAGAAAGTTGATAATATGGAAATGTTTTACAGGGTCTCACATATATAACCTATATCAGAATGCCTTCTGTCTCAGGGAGGGGGAAAGGGAGAGAGGGATGGATAAAATTGAGAACTCAAAAAGTAAAAATGACAAATGTTAAAAATTATTTTTACACGTAGTTGAGGGAAAATAAATTTTAAAAAAGAAAATAAGGAAGTTGAGGAAGGGATGGGTTTGGGTAGGAATTAGAAATCCATTTTTTGACAAGAGTTTAAAATACTGATGAAATGCATCCAAGTGGTGGTATGCAACAGACTATTGGCAATACAAGATTAAAGTTCAAGAGAGAGTTTAGAGTTATGCATATAGATTTGTGAGTTATATGCATAGAGTTAATAATTAAACCAGTGGGAGCTGATGAAATTGTCCGTGGAGTGTAGAGAAGTGAAGAAAAGTCAGCCCAAGGCACAGCCTTAAGTGATAACTGCATTTAATGGGCAAGAGATGTATAATGATCCAGAAGAGGAAACTGCAGACCTCATGAGGTTGCTGAGACAAAAGTGTTAAGAAAAGAAGAGGCAAATCTTGTTTGCATGAAGGCAGGTATTATGATAATATCATTAATGTAATATTAATATAATATCTTTAGAAAGGACATTAGAAGGCATCTGGTCCTGTGCCTTACTCTGCAGATGAGTACATTGGGACCCAGAGAGGGTATGTGGCTCTTGGATAATATTCTTTGAGTACACATTGGGACAGCTCTGCTGCCAACAGTGCATGTAGATTCTGGAAACTGATTCTGATTTTCCCTCTTATCTCCCTCATTCACAATGGACACCTTGTCAGTCAGTCAGTAATTCAGCAACAGTAACTGAACACAATCTGTGAGCCAGAAAATCCTGTCCTTGTGTCCTTGCCCTCTGAGGACACAGGGAGTTAGTGGACAGGGACGAGAGTGTAGAAAAGGGACAATGGAGAGTGGAAACTGAAACCTGATAATTATCATTTTTCACTTCCTTCATTAAAAAAAAGAAAAAAAGAAACTCCACAGTACTTAGCTCAGTTCAATTCTAGGCACAGCTTTAAAACAATCAGTCTGTCTTCACCACCTGGCTTTCTCTTTCTGCAGACCTTTCTCCACCCACCACCTTTCACCTACGCCCAAATGCCCCTTGGGAAGCATTTTTCTCTCCCTTGGCCAATCTTCTAGTGTTCTCATCCCGCACCCGTCTCCCAAAGGGAGGAAAATGTTCTTGCAAACTCCTTTAAAACGTTACATTGATGATAAAGGCATAAGAAGTGATTCCAGAAAGAATAGCTGGGAGAAAATGAGATTTCCTTTAATCAGTTTTTTCCTTATTAAAAAGATGCGTTTTAAGGGAGTGTGGTATTGGAAAAGAGCACAGACTCTCTGATCAGAAGACTTGTCTCTGATTTTTACTATTAGTATGAGCATGACTTGCAAGCTCAGAATGGATGGAAATGGCAATTGTTTCTGTTTTGGCCAGAAACCCTGAGGGTCTTCCACTCCCAGACTGATTGGGGGGGGGGGGGGGACAGAATTAGACAAAAGGGGCCATTCCTTGGGTAACTTCTTACTTAGCCTTAATCACTGAATGAGGGATGCCTCAGTCAAAGAAAAACTCAGAAAGACTTTAGCTTTAAAAGGTCAACGTCTCCCACTGCATCTGGGGCCATCTCCTACTTATCTATATCTTGCCACTAAACCCAGATGGCTCCAGAGGAGAAAGTGAGGCTGGTGACTTTGCACAGCCCTTCCTCACTTAAATCCAATTCACTTGCAAGTCAAGGCATCACCTCCCTAATGTCATGGTCCTCTTTGAGAACTAAGGACGGACAGCAACAACAGTTAGTGTGACTGGAGCAAGTCACTTAAACTGCCTATAGCTCAGTTTCCCTATTTATAAAATGAGGGAATGAATTTTTGGCATCTGAGGTCCCTTCTAGTTCTAAATTTCTTAGCATATATTTCTCCTTTTGATCTTTCTTTATACTTTTTATACTTTATACTTTTATACTTTATACTTTATATCTTTCTTTTTTCTTCCATATCCTCTTGGTCATTCAAATTCAGAAAGAGAGCATGTGGGCAATGCTTAGCCTAAAGCAGGGATTCTTAACCTTTTGTGTGTTATGGGGCTTTAAGCAATCCAGTGAAACATATAGACCCCTGTTCAGAATAAGGTTTTAAATGCATAGAATAAAACACGTACCATTTTAAAAGAATCCAGTCATATTGAAATATGGTTATCAAAAAAAATTAGTGATTTTACGGACTCCAGGTTATGAACCCTAGACCTAAAGGAATGGTCAATAGTAGTAGTATTTCAGTAATCAGCAAGTGGACAGCTAAGTGGTGCAATAGATAAAGCTCTAGGCCTAGAATCAAGAAGAATCATGTCTGTATGTTCAAACCCAGCCTCAGACACTTACTAGCTATGTCACCCTGGACAAGTCACTTAACCTATTAGCCTCAGTTTCCTCATCTGTAAAATGAACTGGAGAAGGAAATGGCAAACCTCAACCTCACATGGGGTCACAAAGAGTCAAACACGACTGAACAACAATCAGTAAGTGAGGCATTTGAAGAGTAGAGGTTTCCTAGTGTGCTGAGAGCCACAAAACATAAACAAATACCTAATAATAAAAAGCACACTGGCCCAGTTTATATTAAGGCATCTATTTTAGGACACTTAAGGCATATAAAATACAATACAATACCATACATATAATTTAATGAGTATCTATTAAGCCAATACTATCTGCCAAATTCTCCTAGTCAAAGAAAATACAGTTCCTGCCCTATAGGACGTTATAATCTGTACTCCTAGAGTACAAGCAGCTAAAACTATTCCAGATAGACTTGTTTATGTCACCATACTTCATCAGAGAGACTATATAATAACCAAAAAGAGGAGCTGTGTAATTTATAGCTTGGTCCAGGGCATAAGACCCACAGTTCATCATTTTCAAAAATAAGCCAGTCAAAGCTGACTTGTACTTATAGTAACAAAACAAAAATCTCATTTACTTAATGAAATGCTTGCTAATATGTAAATTTGTATGTATATATGTGTATATTTGCATATTATATATATAATCTTTATATATGTAAAGATGTAGCTATATGTACATATATATGAAGATATAGAGATTTAGATATAGAGATGTATAGCCTAAATGATTGTCATTATATTTGTGGATGATAGAAATACACCTAATTTGACTTTTGGAAAGATCAAAAACTCCAGGGGATAATTGTTGGGAAATAACAATGAGCTTTCCTTCATCTTTTTTTCCCCTTTACTAACAATTTCATTCTTTTCTATTTGATCTTTCCTTAATCATATAAGGGGAGAGGGACTGGATGAGGGGAATAGTTTGCTCTTCAAATTTCCCCTTACAGGGTGAAAAAAAGCATGGAACAATAAATATTAGAAAAGAGTACAATAAAGATGCATTTGATTCTTGAATAATACATTTGAAAAGCCACTCCATTTATCCACAGCATAGAAAAAGGCAATTAAATCCCTTTACCTTTCTGTGACCTTCTGCTTAATTTTCATAGAGAAATATTTCTATTTGTCTCCTACTCAAAACCTGACAGACATTAAAAATTAGAAATTACCATTCTTTCTAAATGATTGGATAGGTGGGGGGTTTTTAAGTTGTGACTCTTTTGTCATTTTTTTAAGCGAATATTTTTTCTCTTCTATTTCTTTCACCTCCTCTATGAGGTTGGATTTTTTTTCCAGGAACTCTTAGGAGATGAGGTAACAGCCTTTAAGCAGTTAGAAAAGACTAATGCCTGATAGCCACTTACAGTGTTATCATTCTCTAAGAGTGGCCTGCTGTTGGTTTTGTGGGCACTGTCTACACAGTAGCAGACACTTAATTGCACAATGTTATCTAAAGAAGTTTAAGCAGCCCTGCATCTACAGCAGTTGTTTGGTATTCTATTTTTATTTGGGATGAACATAATGCGGCCTGAAATTCTACAAGGGAAAAGTATACAGGAAACATTTTGGGGAATCCAACAGCAAAAAAATAAATGTAGTATACACTTGATTAGCAAATCTCCGAGAATAAAGCTCCTTTAACAAAGTTAGCCCAGCTGACATGGAGAATTATAGCCTCTTTGAT
The DNA here is from genome assembly GCF_028372415.1 of Notamacropus eugenii. NCBI lineage: Eukaryota > Metazoa > Chordata > Mammalia > Diprotodontia > Macropodidae > Notamacropus > Notamacropus eugenii. The sequence continues at coordinate 209,732,035 of NC_092873.1, read as the reverse complement.
CGTAACAACGATTTCTGAGAAGAAGGTAATGATGTTTTCTCAACTATGGGCAGATTGAGAGCGATCTAGGGACCCAGAGATAGCTAATAGAAGTTTTCATGGTTCACTGGACCAGTCCCCTGAGAGTGAAGAAGTACTACACACAACATTATGTGAAGACTCTACATGTTGAGATTTTTTGTATCCCCAGAATGTAGCACAGTGACTGGTACATAATAGTCATTTAATAAATGCTGATTGGTTGATTGATTGATTTCTGTGTACTTGGACAGAGCAGAGAAAGGCAGATTGTTAATGACAGTCATCATTACCATGTATTCTTCTGTAATCAAAACATTCTATGTTTTAATCATCCTCAATTTAAGCACTTAAAAAGTTATAACAGATGAACAAAAACTAAGAAATGATTAAAGTTTTTCTACTGTGCCCTTAGAGTATACTTTCCTTATCTGTCATGGTAAGCTCATTCCATACTCTGTGTCCACATGTATAGTATCTATGTCTCCGAAATGTATAGCAGCCTTGTACTGTCCCAAAATGCAACTTTGTTTAGAAATGTCCATAATGCAACAAATCTTTCCTTCACCCTTCTTCGCTCACCACCAACCATCCAACCAAAATTTACTTTATAGTTCTCCATCAATTATGCTATGATATGAATGGTCTACCTTGAGTATAAGTTATTACAGCCTCATTGTGGTTGGGATTATGGGTATACTCCTAGAGGAAATGCAAATGGAGTAGACAATGACTTGGGGTGCTATAGGAAGGAATACTATATGAGAGAATCCCTAACTTTGACTATATCATATTATAGCAAAGCAGACTGATTCACAGAAACAGAATCTTTGAGTTAGAAGGGATTTCAGAGGCCATCTGGTCCAACTCCTACCTGAACAAGAAGCCCATTTACAACACTGCCAGCAAATTATTGAATGTGTACTTTATACACTATCACACTTATATATATATATATATATATACATATATATATACATATATATATGTATATATATATACACATATATATACACATATATATGTATATATATGTATATATATATATACACATATATAGACATATATATATATTTATAGTTTGTAAACCATTATTTATAAATTATATGGCTATTACAGAGGAGTACCAAGTAAGCTGAATCATGGAACTATGGGTTCTGTTGTTCTCTTTGTGATGGGAACCACTATGTGTTCTGCCTTCCAGTATCTCAGTTGGTTGGGTGCAGACTTGGGCCATGGGCCCAAGAGTTTCCACTTTAGAAACAAAGAGTTAGTCATTTCTATCTTTGGGATGATAACCCTTTTACTTTCAAGTGTGCTTTTCCCCCCTAAATATAATAAGCTTATTTTACTTCATATCTAAACCTCCTGATAACACCAATTTGAAGTTTTTTGCTCTGTTTAAAGACCTCTTATTACTTTTTGAGACAGCCCATTCTATTTTTGGCCAGCTCTAATTGTTAGAAAGCTTTTCTTTACAGCAAACTTAAATCTCCCTCTCTGTGATCTGTATCCATTAATGAATCGATTTAAACTAAAGTGAAAACCAGTCAAGAGTTTTCTACTACAGACTAAATATCAAGTCTATTGGTTCCAATTAACCTTTTCATATTTGCAAAATACTGTAACACAACTAAGAAGGAAAGAAATTGTTCTGAGAGACTAGCACTTCTACTCAACAAATCCAGGGGGCAGGGGGGCGGAGCCAAGATGGCAGAGTAGAAAGACTCACATACACACAGCTCCGAACCCACAACCCATAGAACATCTACAAAAAAGTAACTCACGGCGAATTCTGCACCCAGAGGCCACAAAACATTGGAGCGAGGGAGATTTCTGTTCCAGAGAGACCTGCAAACCTCTTGCAAAAGGTCCTTCGCGCCACGGACTGGGTGCCGAGACTGGGAGCTGAGTACAGCCCTGCCGCGGCCGCGGCACCAAGAGGAAAAGATCCGAGAGGGCTTCAGGGATGGAATCTCCAGCGGCCACCTGGGTCCCTCCACCCACAGGTGACAGGGGTCGGTGAGAGGGTCTCTTTGGCGGGTTGAGAGGGGAGTGGGGTGCCCCCATAACTCAGGCCCCCTCAGGAGGCAACAGTGGAGATGGGAGCAGACCGGGACTCCCCAAGCAGGCAGGAGCCCGGATCCATTGTTGAAAGTCTCTGCATAAACCCCCTGAGGGAACTGAGCCCCTGAGGCGGCCCTGCCCCCACCTGAGCACCTGAACTTAATCTCACACTGAATAGCAGCCCTGCCCCCGCCAAAAGCCCTGAGGCTGGCAAGCAGCATTTGAATCTCAAACCCCAAGCGCTGGCTGGGAGGATCACTGGCAGGGAAAATGCCCAGAAAAGGGAAAAGAAATAAGACTATAGAAGGTTACTTTCTTGGGTAGCAGGCATTTCCTCCCTTCCTTTCTGATGAGGAAGAACAATGCTTACCATCAGGCAAAGACACAGAAGTCAAGGCCTCTATATCCCAGCCCACTCAATGGGCTCAGGCCATAGAAGAGCTCATAGAAAATCAAGTTAGAGAGGTGGAAGAAAAGCTGGGAAGAGAAATGAGAGACATGCAGTCAAAGCATGAACAGCAGATCAGCTCCCTGCTAAAGGAGACTCAAAAAAATGCTGAAGAAAATAACACCTTGAAAAATAGGCTAACTCAATTGGCAAAAGAGGTTCAAGAAGCCAATGAGGAGAAGAATGCTTTCAAAAGCAGAATTAGCCAGATGGAAAAGGAGATTCAAAAGCTCACTGAAGAAAATAATTCTTTCAAAATTAGAATGGAACAGATGGAGGCTAATGACTTTATGAGAAACCAAGAAATCACAAAACAAAACCAAAAGAATGAAAAAATGGAAGAGAATGTGAAATATCTCATTGGAAAAACAACTGACCTGGACAATAGATCCAGGAGAGACAATTTTAAAATTATGGGACTACCTGAAAGCCAGGATCAAAAAAAGAGCCTAGACATCATCTTTCATGAAATTATCAAGGAAAACTGCCCTGAGATTCTAGAACCAGAGGGCAAAATAAGTATTCAAGGAATCCACAGATCACCGCCTGAAAGAGATCCAAAAAGAGAAACTCCTAGGAACATTGTGGCCAAATTCCAGAGTTCCCAGATCAAGGAGAAAATATTGCAAGCAGCTAGAAAGAAACAATTCAAGTATTATGGAAATACAATCAGGATAACACAAGATCTAGCAGCTTCCACATTAAGGGATCGAAGGGCGTGGAATAGGATATTCCAGAAGTCAAAGGAACTAGGACTAAAACCAAGAATCACCTACCCAGCAAAACTGAATATAATACTTCAGGGGAAAAATTGGTCTTTCAATGAAATAGAGGACTTTCAAGCATTCTTGATGAAAAGACCAGAGCTGAAAAGAAAATTTGACTTTCAAACACAAGAATGAAGAGAAGCATGAAAAAGTAAATAGCAAAGAGAAGTCATAAGGGACTTTACAAAAGTTGAACTGTTCACATTCCTACATGGAAAGACAATATTTGTAACTCTTGAAACTATTCAGCATCTGGGTACAGGGTGGGATAACACACACACACATGCACACACACACGCACACACACATAGAGACAGAGTGCACAGAGTGAACTGAAGAGGAGGGGATCATATCTTAAAAAAAAAAAAATGAAATCAAGCAGTGAGAGAGAAATATATTGGGAGGAGAAAGGGAGAAATGGAATGGGGCAAATCATCTCTCATAAAAGAGGCAAGCAAAAGACTTTTTAGTGAAGGGAAAAAGAGGGGTGGTGAGAGAAAAACATGAAGTTTACTCTCATCACATCCCACTAAAGGAAGGAATAAAATGCACACTCATTTTGGTATGAAAACCTATCTTACAATACAAGAAAGTGGGGGATAAGGGTATAAGCAGGGTGGGGGGATGATGGAAGGGAGGGCACGGGGAAGAGGGAGCAATTTGAGGTCAACACTCATGGGGAAGGTCAGGATCAAAAGAGAGAACAGAAGTAATGGGGGACAGGATAGGATTGAGGGAAATATAATTAGTTCTTACGTAACACTACTATTATGGAAGTCATTTGCAAAACTACACAGATTTGGCCTATATTGAATTGCTTGCCTTCCAAAGGGAAGGGGTGGGGAGGGAGGGAGGGCAGAATGGCAGACAGGGACAATTAGAATGCTCAGTGTTTTGGGGTGGGGGGAGGGGACAAAAGGGGAGAAAATGTATAACCCAAAATTTTGTGAAAATGAATGTTAAAAGTTAAATAAATTAATTTTAAAAAAATCTAGGGGGCATCTATAAGGCACCTACAATGTATAAACCATTATACTAGGCACTTGGCATAAAAATTTTAAATGGCATGGTCCCTGTCCTCCAGAAGTTTCCATTCTATGCAAGAGGGGACATTTCACTACTCAGTAACTATATACCCGGTGGTGGATATGTCAGAGTCTAGCATATTACCAGTTGATATTTACCTAGATATTTTGGTGTCATGGTCCTTGGACACGACAGCTGACACAAAGGTTGCAAGGTGCTGTTTCCCCCTACTATGTACCATGAGTCTATACTGATTCCCGAACCATAAAAATTTCTTAAAATTTAGCGAATCTGTATCCCTAAGATATCAACTCTAGATGTTCCAAAGGCCCCCTCTCTTCACCCACACCAACCCAAAAGTCTACAGGACTGGAAGAAGGAATTCAAATCCAGGTCATTCCTGAATATGCTTGGAGATAATAGGATCATCAGCTTGAAAATGGAAAAAACCTCAGAGACCATGCAGTCCAGTCCTTGCTTTATACAGATGAAGGAAAGGAAGTCCTGGGGAGGTGTAGGGACTTATCCAATGACACACAGGTAGTATATTACAAATCTAGAACTTAGAGTCAGGTTCTAGGACCCCAGATACAGAACATTTTCCATTGTACCTTGCTGTCTTACATAATGACTCCAGACAGCAGTTCTTCCAAGATTCTCCCAGTCTGGATTCACACCCTTCTGGGGAATGAGAGATCATAACTCAACTGCCCCATGTCCAGAATGTGTTCCTTTGCCTCCATAATAGAGCAGAGATCTTACTGTGGCTTATATAAGCACTTTTGACTAAGGCAGGGATGGGGAACCTGTGGCCTCGAGGTCACATGGACCCTCTAGGTCCCTAAATGTGGCCCTTTAATAAAAGCATTTGTTCTTTAAAACTTGGACTCAGTTAAAAGGCTGCACCCAAGATCCTAGAAGACCCCTTGTGGCCTCAAGGCTGCAGGTTCCCCACCCTTGGACTAAGGGGAAAAAAAATGTAACTCTCTTTTTATAATAATGTCTATTTAACAATACCCAAGGTTTACATTTGATTAATATTATGGACTAGATCCCAAACACCTATACTAAAAAAATTTTATTTTCTCTGTGCCACATAATGTGTCCTCATGATGCCAGGGTATCAGTGAACTATCAAGAAATACAACTGCCTCCAAACGAAACCCCCTGTCTTCCATTGATCTTTGATATATAAAGCCACAGCACTTGCAATGACTAGAGTTTGTCTCAGGCCTTTGTAAAGTCAGCATCATACTTCAAGACAGTAGCAACACAGAAATATGTCATCTACTCCTAGGTGGTTACTTAGGCTACAAAAGACAAACAGGAGCTGAAATCACAGGGAGAATTTGGCTCAGACAAATTCGGTTCCCCTTTCTCGTGATTCAGCTCACCAGATCTGTTCCAGTTCTGAGAAAAATGAAAATCCAATCCAGAAGGGTGTCATCTTGAAAGGATGACAACAAGGAAACAGTACGAACAGCCATGGACCCAAAATCCAAGAGTATTAGATAGGCATCTGTAATAGAAATGACTGATGAAAGACTGCCTTTTGGCCAGAAGAACAGAATGCCCAAGTCATGGCTCTTAGTCAGTCAAACAGAAGTATAGAATAATATACTTCTCACTTCCAAACAACTAATGATGGATCAAGCAATCACACCTATTAATTGGACAAACTGATAATCACATATGGCAAAGTCAATTAATTTACTGGCAATTTAACCTAGAGCCAAAACATTCAGGGGAAGCCCTATTTCCTGAGACACGGCAAACCTGTGTCAATAAAGAATAAACATCTAGAATGTGTCAAATTAAAATGGCTCCTCAAGGTGAAACATCATTTAAGCTGAAAAACCTATGACAGAAAAAGAAAGGAAGACCAGACCCTGAGAATGAGAGTAACTTATAGGACTTACAGGAATTCTTTCAAATGAAGCAACAGATCTAAAGGACAACCCTTTCTTGGCTTTTGGAATAGGCACTTGATAAATATGGGCTAATTGATTCAATCATGATGGTAAAGGGCCTTGAGACCATGACATGGGAAGATCAACTGAAGGAACTGGACATGTCTAGACTATTAAAAAGAAGAACTGAGGAGTTTGATGGCTGTGCTGAAGGATTGTCATATCTTCATATGACAATAGCTAGGAAGGATTTGACCTGTTCCATTTAGCCTCAAAGGCAGAACCAGGAACAATGAGTAGAAGTTACAAAGAAGCCAGTTTAGGCTGAACATCAACTCAGTCTGCCCAACTGTTGAATGGACTGCCTTAAGAGAGAGTGGATTCTCCTACCTTGGATGTCTTCAAACAGAAGCAAGATTACCTGTCAGGTATTGTCAGGAATATTCCACTGGGGGTTTTTTTGGTATATGAGTTGAACTAAATGGTCACTGAGGTCCCTTTCAACTCTCAAATTCTGTGTTCTAATTATTTTATGCCTTATTTTTTTTAATACAGGTTGCAATCAGTGTTCAGATAGACTACAAAACTGTCAAAGTGATTCTCTGCTCCCTGTTAAATCCAGAAGGGAAAAATCAAATAGAAAATTCTCCATTTAGCTACAAAAATAGTACCATGTTATGTCCCTCAAGATGGAAATCTGTAGTTTATTTCTTCTGTCTCGCCCTTAAAACACATGGCGGTCATAGCAGTTAGAAACAGTTGGGGGTTGATTTGGTACTGGAAAAGTGAACAACCATATAATTTGTAAGTTTTCCAAAGAAATTTATACAGTCTATAGTGCTTAGTTTCCATAAATTTAGGTAGACTGTGCCTTTTTGATTATAGGCATTTAATATTTAATATCATAGAGGGGTATAGCTTAATAAAAAGTAATTTTATTCAAGAAACAGATACTTTTATTTCTTGAAGACTATTGCCTCTTTCTTTCTTTCTTTCTTTTTTTTTTTTTTTTTTTAGAGAACACTTTGAGTTTTCCCCTGCAGCTTGAACAGCTTATTATTCACTGTGAGGAATCTGCAAATCACTATATAAGGGTTCAACCTGGAAATCCAACCCCGCCCCAAAAGGACATCTTGGAATTATTATCTATGCCAGAGATTCTCCCTTCACCAGGATTCTAGACCCCTGGGACCTAAGCCACTATTGTGAAAGATTAAAGTATTACAGTTCGTGGTTTTCCTCAGTTTTTCCACTGTCAAGTCATTGAATCATAGACTTTGAGTTGGAAGGAAGCTCAGAGCTTATCTATTGCACTATCCCCATTTTGCAGAATGGAAAACTAAGGCTCAACGAGTTTAAGTGACTTGTTTAATGTTATACCTTATCTAAGAGGAAGAGCCAGAATTTGAACCTAGGTTCATTTGACTTCAAACCCAATCATCTTTCCACACTGAGAAACACCTAAGAACTACCTTTGGATGATCCATCTAAGAATATCACCATGTTTTCTTTTATCTCAACTGTTTGAGTTAAAATAATTTCCATTTTTGCCTACATTTTCTGAGACTGCATCCCCCACCCCACCCCAATCTAATCTTTCTATTTTTAAATAAAACACTTCTAGTTCTCTCCATTTTGTAACTTTGTTAGAGTTCCAATAACAAATCCTCTAAGGTGACACAATGACATCTAGTTCTGTGGTTTGTCTAATGTACTACAGAAATGCAATAAATGATAAATCATGATAACAATAACAATATGCACAAAATTAGGTTGTGATCACATGGAAACACCTCATTTTGCTGATTCCTTCTGCTCTGCAATACTTTGGCCCCACAACTGTTGGGGCCCACAGTCCCCCTCAGTTTCTATGGTTCCTGTTACCACAGGATTTAAGACTTCATTCCTTTCCATTGTATATTTATACAACACCTCATTGTTATGGTCTCCAGGCACTTTGCAGAAATTAAATGAATAGAAGATGTCATAGGGAAAGAAGTAAAATAAAAGAAAATACCTTAGAGGGATGGAGACAGAGGAAAGGCGTGATTTAGTACAGTGTTCTGCACATAGTAGGTACTTAACAAATGCTGAATGGAACTGAATTAAGGGGAACAATAAATTGGTAAGGGTGGGAAGTAGAGTTTGACAAGAGTTATGTGGAGGAAAAGAAATATTTTCACATTAATATATCAACTGCTTTTCGTTAGGAAGATTGTTAAAAGCAATTATTTTCCACAATAGTTTTAGCCAATAGCTTTGTCTTTCTTTAAGTATGATTTTCAAATTAGTTTCATTGATTCTACCCTTCTAGCTCCAGCCAAGTCTGGAGATTCAGAGGGAACAAAGAATTCACTCAACCCCAAAGTTATCCTTCCCTGCAATGAACACAAGTTATAATGGTGATGATCCACTCTAGAACTATGTGAGGCATACAAATTGAATTTGCTTCTAGATTACTGTTCTGGGAGAAGGGGACGTGGGGCACTGGGTGACTTCATAATTGATCTTTAGTACCACCACTTTCATTTTTCTTCAAAGCTCTCAAAGGGTCCCTCTGTCATAATGAAGCACTTAACCTACTATTCTTAGATGTGACAGCCATCTTAGACTTACAATTTCCATGTTCCACTGACCATTCCTGCCTTTCCTTTCTCCCATGATGAAATCTTAGAAGCAGCTATATGCTACAATGGGTAGATTGATGAATCTGGATTCAAGAAGACCCAAGTTCAAATCCAGTCTGAGACACTAGCTGTACAACCCTAGGCAAGTCACTTCACCACTGTCTGCCTTAGTTTCCTCATCTGTAAAATGAGGATAATAATAGTTCCTATGTCCCAAGGTTGTTGTAATGAGATAATATCTGTAGAGTGCTTTGCAAACCTGGAAGCTATGCTAGTTATTTTTATCTTCCTGTATTACATCACATTCTCTCTTTCACTTCTAATATATTCCAGGCAGTGACTAGCTAGTCTCATCAACTAAATCTGTGCTCATGACAAAGGCCTAGAGAAGAAAGCTATGTACCTGATTAAGGCACTTCTTCAGATCTCTGGCATCACATTGGAGTGTTGTGTATGTATGTGCTGTACAAATATACGATTGCATTGGCGTAAGGAACTCCCATTGTGGAAATTCTTTCAGGACCAATACAGATTTGCAGTTCATCTGTAATTTATAATCTTAGCAAATTGCCCAGAGCATTGAGATATTAAGTGACTTGTCAATGCCCATAGAACTAATAAGTGAGTATGAGACTTGATCTCCAGATAGACCCCTATCTACTACAGGATGCAGCCTGTGTGTCATCATCTCATCTCCATCAGGCATTTTAACAATGGTCTTGTGGGAACAATTCCCTAACTTTTAGCCATATGAGTGAGGTAGGAATTCTAATCTAAGACTCAAAGGGATATTAACAATGTGGGTCAGCAAAGAAGGTGTTTCGAGGCATATGGCACTTTACAGTATTTTCCAAATCTTCTTACTATGATTCTTCATAATAACTTAGAGATAACCTCTCACTCCAAGTGCACTTACATATAACTCTTGACATACCTAAAGAGGGGTAGAAGGAGGAAGTAGCTGCTTATTTAATGATAATAATAGCTGATGTTGTACATTGCTTTAAGGTTTGTAAAAAGGCCTGACCTGTCACTGAACACTTCTCTATTTGAATCTTCCCCTTGGTTTTGTCAGCTCAGACCTTAGAGAACTGACCCTCTACTGGTAGACTCCATTCACTCAACAAACATGCAACTGCATTGTGCTAACAGGTAGAGAAGATAAATACTATATACTCCTCAAGAACTTAAAATATAATTAGCTGAGATAGGACACTCACATTGATTAACACCTATAAGACAAATTAGCATGTGCTAAGTACATCAAAGGTATATGAAGTGTTATGAAATCATATGAGGAAGAAATTGTTTCCAGGCAGGGGGATAAGGTAAGTCTTCATGGAGAAGATGGCTTTTGAAATACAATAAGCCTTGAAAGATGGGTAGAAAGTCAATTTGACCCCAAAGTCAAAGAGAATGGTGAAAGAAATATCTAGACATAGAGAACTGGATAAACAAGAATTAAAGGCTAATAAAATGTTAGGAGGATAGTGACTAACCCAGTTTACTTTATTTGATCCCTCAACAACCCTGAGAGGTAAAGGTTATTATTATCACCATTTTACAATTGAGAATATTGAGGCACACGGATGTTAAGTGACCTGCCCAGGGTTGCAGAGCTAGTAAGTATCTGAGGTTGGATTTGAACTAAGTTCTTCTGATTCCAGGCTCAGCATTCTATCCACTGTGTCATCTAATATCATACGGGCCATGACCCTGCATCACTAGGATACTGAAGTCATTTCTTTGAGGTGAGGCTGGTGACTTTGCACAGCCTTCCCTCACTTAAATCCAATTCACTTGCATGTCACAGCATCATCTCCTTGACATCCTGGTCCTCTTTGAGAATGAAGGACAAGCAGCAGCCAGGCACTGGCCATAACAGCATGGACAGTTTTGGGAAGTGATGATGATCACCTAGGCCGTTAGAGCAAAAGCAGCTCACTCATGTGCCCATGGATGACTAAGGTCATCCAGTATACTAGACTAGTCTGGACTGCCTCTGTGATTGGCTGTTAAGAGTAGGAATCTGAAAAATACCACTGTTACAAGGATTTATGAATTGTTCTTTTCCCCCTTACACTGTGAGTTGCACATACCCAGTCAGGGTTGGAGTCTATGGTTACTAGCTTAGCACAGAGTTGGCTGATCTTTAGATTCCTTGAAAGGTAAAGACCTTGTAGGAGGTTCTCAAGTTACTATGATATAAAATGGGACAATAATCTCACCAATTTCACAAATTCATTGTATCAAATTGGATATCATATGTAAAGTTCTTTGCAAACCTTAAATCACTCTATAGATGTAAGTTATTCTTATTATTGTCATTTTCATCATTAATTTCCGTTCTTTTTTGGGTGTGATCCTCCTTCATTAGAATTCAAGCTCCTTGAGGGTAGGAATTGTCTTTATTTTTGCATGTATTTGTATGCACCCCACCCCATCACCAGCACTTAGCACAGTATCTGGCACATTGTAGTTACTTCATAAATGCCTGTTGCCTGCCTTGCCTTATTATTACAGAAATTGTGAGATGGTTTCTTAATAGTTGAGCCACTAGCTAGTTGACAATCTGAGATAAGAATCAACTGACAAACTCTTCCTTGAAACAGTGTTCTGAGATCCTGCCTTTACTTGGTGACAGGTGGGAACAAAATGTGCAAGTTAATTGACTTTGGACTGATGGGAACTTTTCAAGAGTACATGGAGATGCACCCTCTTTTCTTACACTAGCATTGATTTATTCTGGTCCAAGAGTCCATAACCTCTCGCCCACAGGCAGGAGCCAACCTGACAGGGCCATTGTAGCTAGCTTCACTGATCTCTTGCCAGCCAGCCCTTCATCCATCCAACCCGTTGAGGTGGAGCTGAGAACATGCATCAGGGAAACCAGAGGATGTGGGATGAAGGCCCACCCAAAGAGGAGTGTGAAACAGAGGTCAATAGACTGAGCAGGGAAAAAGTTTGAGAAACCCAGGACTCAAATTCAAAGGGGAATATATTTTACTGCAGCTCTGCAACC